>NC_141873.1:557331042-558581042 GCF_056163025.1 Triticum urartu
ATTTTGGTCAAATATATATATACCAGTAGCCCCCGAGACTTGAAACAGTTAGAGCAACTGATTTAAGGATCATTTAATATGCATGTTCTTACAGAGAAGAATACTGTACTGTCCCAGGAGCTGGAAAAGTGCAAGGCCCAACTAGAGGCCGCACTAGCCGCAGCAGGGGAGCCCAAAGAGACCCCCTCAGGTAAGATACACTTCGAAATATTAGTATTGTGCGGTGTGGGTGCAAATCTGACAAATCATGTTGCAGATGGCGCCGGACTCGATCCAGAAAAGCAACAACTCTTACGCCGGCTAAAGGCCGGTGAGAGTACGTTGGCAAAGGTGAGGCGAGAGAAGAATGATCTTCAGGATTCCAACACCCGGCTGGACGTCAAACTTAAAGATGTTCGTGGCCAGCTATCGGACTCCACGAAGGAGAATCAGCGGCTTCGACGCGGCATATTGAGTAAGTGCTTGAACGAACTTTGAAAAAAGAGTTCGGCGAGGAAGTCGACTAACAGAGTAATGTCTGTAGGTATGCTCACAGGTCGTCCTGCAGAGGAGATGCCCGGTTCTATGGGTGACCTTCTTCCCGAACTCACGTAATTGCACGAGCGAATTCGGCAGGCGATGCGAGGCGTTGCCCAAGCCTTATGGCCTGCCCACTCCATGCCCGAGGGGCTTGGAGAGCTTGCGGAGAAGCTGAAGGGAGCTCGGCGGCGCTTCCGGTTGTGGAAGATATCGGCCTGCCGACAAGGCGCTAGGGAGGCCTGGGCCATGGTGAAGACCCGTTTTACGAAGTCTGACCCAAACCACATGGCCGAGGTCGGACCAGTGGGGCCTGACGGGAAGGAGATCCCTGTAAGCTTAGTATATGGCCAAGTAGAGTTAGCCGCGAAGTATTCCCAGCAGGACTGTAAATTAGACAGCCTGTTAGATGGTATAGAAGAGGAATACAATCAGTCAGAATGACTATGTAATTTTGAATTGACATGTGTAATGCCTTCTAGCCGTATTGTAGATCATTTGTCGCTGCCGACCTTTTCGCTTCAACCTCGGGACCTGACGGTCCGGAGTGTGTCCGAATACCATAGCGGTTATATAAGAACCGGGGTATGCGTGGAGACCAGGCGTAGGCGTCATTAGTGCTTTATCAGACAAGTGCCCAACTAGTTATGTTATATTACATGGTTAGTAAGAAACATCTTCCAGAGAGAATAGTTCCGTTATGGGTTCCTTTCTCTGGGAGGCATGCCCAAAAGTGCATGTCCGGACTGCGTGAAAAGATGTAGAAAAAGCATCTGGGGGCGCATAAAATGAGTAAAAAGATCATCTTTTATTTCACCGACCGAATATTCTCTTAAGAACGCTAGCTTTCGGCTTCACCCAGTCTGAGGTACACATCCGGCTGACCCGGCAGTAACAATCGCAGAGGTGCTCCCTTTATCGCCTAGCCGAACAATCGGGAATGTAGGGGTAAGCACAGGAGCCAGGCAACCCAGCTTGGCCAAAACTTAAGTCATATCGATGCATATAATGGTGAAGAAAAAGGTACATGTGGAAGTTTGACACATGTGTTGGGCGTGAAGCCCGTATAAATAAGCTTCTGTTAAAGAAGCCCCCAGGTTTAATGAGTGCAAGTGGCGCGTCACTAGATGAGCTTTTAAGGGCTATAAAAGAAAAGAGGGGAAGGAGAGAAATGTAAACAAATGCAAAAAATGGACAGAGGAAGGAGACGAACACAGAGTCCGGCGCTAGGCATAGAATCTTCGAAGACGGGTGGTGTTCCACGGGTTCGGCTCGAGTCGGTTATCCGACGCATCTCGCAGGCGGTACGCCCCACCAGTCAGGACTTGGTCGATTATGAATGGACCTTCCCCCTTGGGCTTGAGTTTGTCCTTTTTCTTATCCGGCAGGCGTAGAACTAGTTCGCCAACATTGTAATTTTTGGCCCGTACTTCTCTTCTTTGATATCTTCGGGCCTGCTGTTGATAAAATGCGGAACGGGCTTTTGCCACGTCACGCTCCTCCTCCAAGGCGTCCAAGTTGTCCTGCCGATCGAGCTCGGCTTCTCTTTCTTCGTACATGCGCACTCTAGGTGAATCATGAATTATGTCGCAAGGCAGAACTGCCTCTGCGCCGTACACCATAAAAATGGTGTGTATCCGGTGGTGCGATTTGGCATGGTCCGCAGCCCCATAGCACAGAGTCGAGATCCTCTACCCAGTGCGTGTTAGATTCCTTGAGGGACCGCACCAGTCTGGGTTTAATGCCGCTCATGATAAGACCATTTGCGCATTCGACCTGGCCGTTGGTTTGTGGGTGATAGACGGAAGCATAATCGAGCTTGATGCCCATGTTTTTGCACCAGAGTTTTACCTCATCGGCGGTAAAGTTTGTACCGTTATCGGTTATGATGCTGTGGGGGACGCCATAACGGTGTACAACCCCGGATATGAAGTCTATCACAGGTCCGGATTCGGCCGTTTTAATAGGCTTGGCTTCTATCCATTTGGTGAACTTATCCACCATGACCAGTAAGAATTTTTTCCTATCAGTCCCACCTTTAAGGGGTCCGACCATGTCGAGCCCCCAGACCGCAAAAGGCCAGGTGATGGGTATAGTTTGGAGTGCGGTGGGTGGCATATGGCTTTGGTTGGCAAAAAGTTGGCAACCAGCGCATCGTTGGACTAGGTCCTGAGCGTCTGCCCGGGCCGTCGGCCAATAAAAGCCTGTACGGAAAGCCTTGCTAACAAGGGACCGAGCAGCGGCGTGGTGACCACCGAGTCCGGCATGAATTTCAGCCAAAAGGTTCCTCCCTTCCTCTTCGGAGATGCACCTTTGAAGGACTCTGGTAGTGCTTTTCTTATAAAGCTCTCCCTCATGGACTCTATAGGCTTTAGATCGCCGCACTATGCAGCGGGCCTCGTTTTGGTCCTCCGGGTGTTCCTGCCTAGTAAGGTAGGCTAGGAATGGTTCTGTCCACGGGGCGATAACCGCCATTATTACATGGGCTGAAGGTGTAATTTCATTGGCAGAGCCTCCGATTGTGTCAGATTGTTCGGCATCGAGTGGTGCGGCTGGGTCCGGGCTGTTATTTGCGGGTTCCCCCTCCCATGCTACGGATGGCTTGAACAATCTTTCCAAAAAGATGTTGGGGGGACTGCATCGCGTTTTGCTCCAATGCGTGCCAGGACGTCCGCTGCTTGATTGTTTTCTCGGGCTATATGGTGAAACTCCAACCCTTCGAGCCAAGCTGACATTTTTAGGACGGCGTTGCGGTAAGCTGCCATTTTTGGGTCCTTGGCGTCGAAGTCTCCATTTATTTGGGATATCGCGAGGTTTGAATCCCCGCGTACCTCTAGGCACTGGATACCCATAGATACTGCTATCCGGAGACCATGTAGGAGGGCCTCATATTCGGCTGCATTGTTGGAATCCGTGTACATGATCTGGAGCACATATTGGACTGTGTCTCCTGTGGGGGACGTCAGGACGACGCCAGCCCCCAGTCCGGCCAACATTTTGGAGCCGTCGAAATGCATAATCCAGTTTGAATATGTGCCGTACTCTTTAGGGAGCTCGGCCTCCGTCCATTCTGCGACGAAGTCGGCCAAAACTTGCGATTTAATAGCTCGCCGTGGTTTATAGGTTATATCGAACGGGAGAAGCTCGATGGCCCATTTTGCAATCCGGCCCGTTGCATCGCGGTTGTTGATAATATCGTTTAGTGGCACTTCCGAGGCTACTGTTATGGAACACTCTTGAAAGTAGTGTCATAGCTTCCGGGATGCCATGAATACCGCGTATGCAATCTTTTGATAATGCGGGTACCGTGATTTGCATGGAGTGAGGACAGTGGACACATAGTAGACTGGCCTTTGAATGGGGAATTTGTGTCCGTCCATTTCCCGCTCGACAACGAGCACTGCGCTGACAACTTGGTGTGTTGCTGCAATGTATAATAACATTGGTTCGCCGGTGATTGGCGCGGCCAGGGCTGGGTTTGTTGCCAATATGGCTTTTATTTAATCAAGTCCAGCCGTGGCAGCATCCGTCCACTCGAAGTGTTCGGTGCGCCGAAGGAGGCGATAAAGGGGTAGTACCTTTTCTCCCAAGCGGGAGATGAAGCGGCTTAAAGCCGCCACGCACCCGGTTAATTTTTGTATTTGTTTAAGGTCCTTTGGGACATCCAATTGTGACAAATCTCGGATCTTGGCTGGGTTTGCTTCATTCCTCTACCGGATACAATGAAGCCCAAGAGCTTTCCGGCTGGAACGCCGAAGACGCATTTTTCTGGGTTGAGCTTGATGTCATATTGTCGGAGGTTATCGAATGTAAGCCTCAAGTCGTTTACTAGGGATTCGACATGTCTTGATTTGAAGACCACATCATCCACATACGCCTCCACTGTTTTGCCGATCTGGTTTGCCAGACATGTCTGGATCATGCGCTGATATGTTGCGCCAGCGTTTTTTAGCCCGAAGGGCATTGTGTTGAAGCAGAATGGGCCGTATGGTGTGATGAATGCTGTACAGCTTGGTCTGATTCTGCCATCTTGATTTGATGGTAACCGGAGTATGCGTCGAGGAAACACAACAAATCGTGTCCTGCGGTGGCATCGATAATTTGATCGATGCGGGGGAGGGGAAGGGATCCTTTGGGCAAGCCTTGTTAAGGTCTTTAAAGTCGACACACAAGCGCCAGGATTTGTCCTTCTTTGGTACCATCACCAGGTTTGCTAGCCAGTCCGGATGTTTTATGTCTCTGATGAATCCGGCCTCCAATAGCTTGGCTAGCTCCTCTCCCATAGCCTGTCTCTTGGGTTCGGAAAAACGCCGAAGGGCTTGTTTGACAGGTTTAAATCCTTTTAGGATATTTAAGCTGTGTTCGGCCAGCCTGCGTGGGATCCCTGGCATGTCTGAAGGGTGCCAGGCGAAGATGTCCCAGTTCTCTCCTAGGAACTCACGTAGTGCGGCGTCTGCATCAGGGTTCAGTCATGCCCCGATTGAAGCTGTTTTATTGGGGTCCGTTGGATGGACCTGGAATTTGACTATTTTGTCGACTGGCTTGAAGGATGTGGATTTGGATCTCTTATCGAGTATCACATCATCCCTGTTAACCATGGAGCGCAGCGCAGTCAGTTCCTCGCCCACTAAGGCTTCGGATAGTGCCTCAAGGGCTAATGCGGCCGTCTTGTTTTTGGCGCGGAGTGCTATGTCCGAATCACTAGCTAGAGTGATAATTCCATTCGGCCCGGGCATCTTAAGCTTCATGTACCCGTAATGGGGTATTGCTTGGAAGATTGTGAATGCTTCCCGCCCTAGTAAAGCGTGATATCCGCTCTTAAACGGGGCCACCTGAAACGTGACTTCTTCGGACCTGTAATTATCCGGCGTGCCGAACACCACATCTAGTGTGATTTTTCCTGTGCAGCGCGCTTCTCGACTCGGGATTATTCCTCTAAAGGTTGTGTTGCTTCGCTCAATGCGGTTCCAGTCTATTTCCATTTTTTGAAGGGTTTCCTCATAAATGAGGTTCAGTCCGCTGCCTCCATCCATGAGCACCTTGGTGAGGCGAAAGCCGTCCACTATGGGACTGAGGACCAATGCGGCTGGTGCTCGGGCTGTTCGGAATCTAGGTTCATCACTTGCGTTGAAGGTGATAGCAGTGTCGCTCCATGGATTTATTGTTGCAACTTGATAGACTTTGGCGAGGCTGCGGAGTGTTCTTTTTCACATATTGTTTGATGCGAAAGTCTCGAAGACTGTGAGAACAGTACTGGTGTCCTCGGGCTGGCTTTCTGCGGCCTCCAGAATTAGGAGGTCCTCGCCAATTTTGGCCACCTGCCGAAGTATCCTACATGCTCTAAGGCTGTGAGTTGGTGTGGCGTCCTCTGTACTGTGAATTCTACAGGGTCCATCAAGCCACCTTTCCAGTACGGTTCCATGCCCTGTAGAGGGTTTTGGCTTTTTGGTGTTCATCCCGGGTGTCCTATGATGATGCACCCTCTTAGTTCGGACGGGATTACTATTCAAGGCCGGATTATCCCAAAATTTTATTTCGGTTTTCCAGGCGCTGATGAGGACAAGGCGCTTTCCATCGCACAGTATTTTTGTACTATGGACGCCAAGTCAGCGAAGCGTGTAATATCACGACGACTTATGGCGTTAAGGATTCCCTCGTCCGTGCAATTACTGCAGAAAATTGAGATTGCGTCTCCCTCGCGGAAATCCTTTATCCTGTTCATAACTAGGAGGAATCTGGCCCAGTAATGATGTACTGTTTCCTCGGGCCTCTACCTGATTTGGGAGAGATCGCTTATGTTCGGGTGGGCGGGTGTCGTTGAATATGAAACCTCACCCAATCCAAGATTCGAAGGCCGAAGAGTTTCTGAACTCCGAAGTTCGGATTCTTGGATGTTGTCCAACGAATCTAGCCCGTTGCCTGATCCTAAGCTCAGGTCTTGAGTTACGTCCTCCTCTCCACGGGTATCCGGCTTGGAGGAGTTGGGAATTCGGACGTAGCTAGTCCTTAAAATAGATGAAGGGTCGCCGCACTGCGCCTCTACCACGGCAACGTGGTGGGTGACTTGGGGAGAGTTAATTTCTCTTAGATCGGGTTTAAGCCCAACCTGGTCGTAATCCGTAGCGACCCCCAGGGCGGCGATGCGATCCAAGAGCTCGTTTACGGAAGAGAGCTCCATTGGATCTAGCTGCTCGACGAGCTCCGAGCTGACGTGTAGGTTGCTTTTGATGACCCGAGAGGTCACCGTCGGCGCAACAGCCGAATAGGCGGTCATGAGGAAACCACCTAGCCGGAGGGTTTGGCCGACAGCCAAGGCTCCCTTAGCAACGGCGCCGTCTTTAAAGACGGGAGGAGGCATCCTTCCTGATTGTGACGGCACAGAGGAACTCTCAATGAAAGCACCAATGTCGGTGTCAAAACCGGCGGATCTCGGGTAGTGGGTCCCGAACTGTGCGCCTAGGCTGGATGGTAACAGGAGGCAGGGAACACGATGTTTTACCCAGGTTCGGGCCCTCTTGATGGAGGTAAAACCCTACGTCCTGCTTGATTAATATTGATGATATGGGTAGTACAAGAGTAGATCTACCACGAGATCAAGGAGGCTAAACCCTAGAAGCTAGCCTATGGTATGATTGTTGTATATGGAGTTGATTACCTACGGACTACAACCCTCCGGTTTATATAGACACCGGATAGGGTTAGGGTTACATATAGTTGGTTACAATGGTAGGAGATCTAGAATATCTGCATCGCCAAGCTTGCCTTCCACGCCAAGGAAAGTCCCATCCGGACACGGGACGAAGTCTTCAATCTTGTATCTTCATAGTCCAGGAGTCCGGCTGAAGGTATAGTCCGGCTACCCGAACACCCCCTAATCCAGGACTCCCTCACCATCATAATGTGTAATTGTGTCATGCTATCCTGTTTAGTTAGCCATCATATATGTGAAATCATGTCATGCTATCCTGTTTGGTTAGACAATATAAATGTGAATTATTTCATGCCCTCTTTTATTCCCCACTATCCATTGCACCTGTCTATCATACAATGTTTGTACATTCAATTACTTTTCTTGTTTATCAACCATTTGAATTGGAGAGGGCGATGGCAGTATCTAAGGGAGTAACAACACGGTCTTCAGAAAAGATAGTGCTACCAATTGATGCAGATAGAACCACGGTTGTACTTGCCCAAGAACCAGCCCCACCACACATAACCCAGACTCTCGCAAATTGTACACCTACCCAGTTGGACAGAGAACCAGCTACACCCCTTCTAACCCCAACCCCAGCAGATAGTAACCCAGTTCCAGTTGACACAGCACCGTCTCCACCACAGAGCACCCAAACACGAGCAGTTGGTAAGGGAACTGCAGTGCCCAAAGCATGAGGACCACCACTTCGAATCCCCACTCAACGCTTAAAGGAGAAGAGGAATTGTTCTCAGGTCAGGTTCTGTAGTTATGGTTCATAGTCCTTTGCTCTTGCATCACTGAATTTACTCATACCAACTATTTTCAAATTTGAAGGATGGAATTGAAACTCCAATGGCGCAACAGGTATGTTATACACCTATTTCTTTAACTAGTTTGCTGTTGTAACTTGCTCTATGTTGATTTCAGTTTAAATTGAATAAACATTTATGTTCTCATGTCATGCACATTACAAGTGTTGTTACTGCTCTATAGTTTCCCACACTTATATTCTGTCTATTCTACTTCTTCTTGAACAAATATTATTTGAATTGTGTCTCTATATTGATTTTGCAACAAAAACTAGAATGATATAGACCATAAAGTGACCATGGTACATTGATATATGTTTGTTTCATGTTTTTATCATGTCCACTTTACTACTGAACTGATTTACCAAAATGAGTTTCATATACAACATGGTAAACCTGTGATGTGTCTGCTTGTTTCTCTTTTAGAATGCGGACAAAATATTGGAGAACAGTACCCCGTTATGCAATGGTAAAGGAACTAATGCAAATAAGGTTCAAGATAGTGAAACATCCTTGTCGGTCTCCAAGAAAGCTGAGAAAAACTATCTTGACGACAGTGAGAGAACCCAAAAGTCTTGCCTTGATGTAGTGTTCGAGTTACTGGCCACTACTGCTACCACAAGCTCTTCGAACTCACTGCCTGAATCAATTCATCTTCTGGAGTCTCAACTTCAAGTTGAAATTCATCGATCAGATGTGCTGCGACAGGAAGCTGAAGGGCTGAGGAAGTCCCTGCAGAATTCAAATGCATACTTTTTGGTGCAACAGCCAGCGCTGGAGGATTTAAGCGCCAAACAAGAGAAAGTTAATAAGCTTGCTAAGCATCTTGCCAGCATTATGGGTAACCAGAATATTGTTTCTTGAGCTCTTCTGAAGTGGTTTCAGTTCTAGACTTGTTTTGCCGCGGCGTTTATTTGCATTGGTCGCCAACTTTGACAACCAGTGTATATGATATGTTGCTTTGTTCCCTATATTTGCACTAGTGGTGAACTTTGATGCCCAGTGGATGTAATATGTGTAATAGCCGTGATAGCCTAGCGTAAGTTGCTTGCTTATTTATTTCCTTGTTGTCTTGTTTATTTGTTTGCTTGTAGTCAGTGCAGTTCTGTTTCCGCGATTTGCTAGTGGCCGCAATAACCTATTTTTTAAAAAACTAGGCCACAATAACCATGGGCTACATATTTACTGTAGTTACCATGGACCTCCTATGGGCCATAGAAACAATGGGCATTCTAAGGATCGTAGAAACAATGGTCCTTCACGGGCCGTAGCATCAATGGGCCTTCTATGGGCCGTATGATCGATAGGCCAGACATGGGCCGGTAACAGGCCACATTATGGGCCATATTGAAGGAAATATGCCCTAGAGGCAATAATAAAGTTATTATTTATTTTCTTATATCATGATAAATGTTTATTATTCATGCTAGAATTGTATTAACCGGAAACATAGTACATGTCTGACTACATAGACAAACAGAGTGTCACTAGTATGCCTCTACTTGACTAGCTCGTTGAATCAAAGACGGTTAAGTTTCCTAGCCATAGACATGAGTTGTCATTTGATTAATGAGATCACATCATTAGAGAATGATGTGATTGACTTGACCCATTCCATTAGCTTAGCACTTGATCGTTTTAGTTTACTGCTATTGCTTTCTTCATGACTTATACATGTTCCTATGACTATGAGATTATGCAACTCCCGATTACCGGAGTAACACTTTGTGTGCTACCAAACATCATAACGTAACTGGGTGATTATAAAGGTGCTCTACAGGTGTCTACGATGGTACTTGTTGAATTGGCATAGATAGAGATTAGGATTTGTCACTCCGATTGTCGGAGAGGTATCTCTGGGCCCTCTCGGTAATGCACATCACTATAAGCCTTGCAAGCAATGCAACTAATGAGTTAGTTTCGGGACGATGTATTACGAAACGAGTAAAGAGACTTGCCAGTAACGAGATTGAGCTAGGTATTGAGATACCGATGATCGAATCTTGGGCAAGTAACATACCGATGACAAAGGGAACAACATATGTTGTTATGCGGTTTGACCGATGAAGATCTTCGTAGAATATGTAGGAGCCAATATGAGCATCCAGGTTCCGCTATTGGTTATTGACAGAATACGTGTCTCAGTCATGTCTACATAGTTCTCGAACCCGTAGGGTCTGCACGCTTAACATTCGGTGACGATCGGTATTATGAGTTTATGTGTTTTGATGTACCGAAGATAGTTCGGAGTCCCGGATGAGATTGGGGACATGACGAGGAGTATCAAAATGGTCGACACATAAATATCTATATATTGGACAACTATATTCGGACATCGGAAAGGTTCCGAGTGATCCGGGTATTTTTTGGAGTGCCGGAGAGTTACGGGAATTCGTCGGGGAGTATATGGGCCTTATTGGGCTTTACGGGAAAGAGAGAGGGGAGGCTGCGCCCCCCCCCCCAAGGCTTAGTCCAAATTGGACTAGGGGGAGGGGTTGCGCCCCCTCCTTCCTTCTCTTTTCTTTTCCCTTTCCTTCTCACCTACTCCTACTACATGGAAGGGGGGGGGTCCTACTCCCGGTGGGAGTAGGACTCCCCAGGGCGCGCCATAGTAGAGGGTCGGCCCTCCCCCTCCTCCGCTCCTTTATATACGAGGGAGGGGGCACCCTAGGACACACAAGTTGATCATTGATCTTTTAGCCGTGTGCGGTGCCCCCCTCCACCATAATCAACCTCGTTCATATCGTAGCAGAGATTTGGCGAAGCCCTGTTCTGGTAGCATCATCATCACCATCATCACGCCGTCGTGCTGACGAAGCTCTCCCTAGACACTCTGCTGGATTGTGAGTTCGTGGGACGTCACCGAGCTGAACGTGTGCTGAACTCGAAGGTGTCGTGCGTTCGGTACTTGGATCGGTCGGATCGTGGAGATGTTCGACTACATCAACCGTGTTCTCATAACGCTTCCGCTTACGGTCTACGAGGGTACGTAGACGATACTCTCCCCTCTCGTTGCTATGCATCACCACGATATTGCGTGCGTGTAGGAATTTTTTTGAAATTATTGCGTTCCCCAACAGTGGCATCCGAGCCAGGTTTAGGCGTAGATGTTATATGCACAAGTAGAACAAAAAGGTTTTGTGGGCGTGGGTATATACATATTGCTTGCCGTCACTAGTTGATTCTTGATTCAGCGGCATTGTTGGATGAAGCGGCCCAGACCGACATTACGCGTACGCTTACGCGAGACTGGTTCTACCAACGTGCTTCGCACACAAGTGGCTAGTGGGTGTCTATTTCTCCAGATTTAGTTGAATCGGATTCAATGAACAGGGTTCTTTCTGAAGATCAAAAAGCAATCACTATACCGCTTGTGGTTTTTGATGCGTAGGTAAGAATGGTTCTTGCTCAGCCCGTAGCAGCCACGTAAAACTTGCAACAACAGAGTAGAGGACGTCTAACTTGTTTTTGCAGGGCATGTTGCGATGTGATATGGTCAAGACATGATGCTCCATTTTATTGTATGAGATGATCATGTTTTGTAACCGACTTATCGGCAACTGGCAGGAGCCATATGGTTGTCACTTTATTGTATGAAATTCAATCGCCATGTAATTGCTTTACTTTATCACTAAGCGGTAGCGAAAGTTGTGGAGGCAATAGTTGGCGTGACGACAATGATGCTTCGATGGAGATCAAGCGGTCAAGCCGGTGACGATGGTCATCATGGCGGTGCTTTGGAGATGAAGATCACAGGCACAAGATGATGATGGCCATATCATATCACTTATATTGATTGCATGTGATGTTTATCCTTTATGCATCTTATTCTGCTTGATTGATGGTAGCATTATAAGATGATCTCTCACTAAATTTTAAGGTACAAGTGTTCTCCCTGAGTATGCACCGTTGCCAAAGTTCGTCGTGCCGAGACACCACGTGATGATCGGGTGAGATAAGCTCTACGTTCACATACAACGGGTGCAAGCCAGTTTTGCACACGCAGAAATACTCGGGTTAAACTTGACGAGCCTAGCAAATGCAGATATGGCCTCGGAACACTGGAGACCGAAAGGTCAAGCGTGAATTATATAGTAGATATGATCAACATAGTGATGTTCACCATTGAAAACTACTCCATCTCACGTGATGATCGGACATGGTTTAGTTGATTTGGATCATGTGATCATTTAGATGACTAGAGGGATGTCTATCTAAGTGGGAGTTCTTAAGTAATATGATTAATTGAACTTTAATTTATCATGAACTTAGTCCTGATAGTATTTGCATAACTATGTTGTAGATCAATAGCTCGCGATGTAGCTCCCCGTTTTTTTATATGTTCCTAGAGAAAAACTATGTTGAAAGATGATAGTAGCAATGATGCGGACTAGGTCTGTGATCTGAGGATTATCCTCATTGTTGCACAGAAGAATTATGTCCTTGATGCACAGCTAGGCAACGAACCTATTGTAGGAGCAAATGCAGACGTTATGAACGTTTGGCAATGCTCAGTATGATGACTACTTGATAGTTTAGTGCACCATGCATTATGGCTTAGAACGGGGACTTCAAAAATGTTTTGAACGACATGGAGCATATGAGATGTTCCTAGAGTTGAAATTGGTATTTCATACTCATGCCCGTGTCAAGAGGTATGAGACCTATGACAGTACTTTGCCTACAAGTTGGAGGAGAATAGCTCAACCAGTGAGCATGTGCTTAGAATGTCTGAGTACTACAATCACTTGAATCAAGTGGGAGTTAATCTTCCAGATAAGATAGTGATTGACAGAGTTCTCTAGTCACTATCACCAAGTTACTAGAACTTCCTGATGAACTATAATATGCAAGGGATAACGAAAACCATTCCCAAGCTCTTCGTGATGCTGAAATCGACGAAGGTAGAAACCAAGAAAAGCATAAAGTGTTGATGGTTGAAAAGACCACTAGTTTCAAGAAAAGGGCAAAGGGAAGAAGGGGAACTTCAAGAAGAATGGCAAGCAAGTTGCTGCTCAAGTGAAGAAGCCTAAGTCTAGACCTAAGCCTGAGACTAAATGCTTCTACTGCAAAGGGACTGGTCACTGGAAGCAGAATTGCCCCAAGTATTTGGAGGATAAGAAGGATGGCAAAGTGAACAAAGGTATATTTGATATACATGTTACTGATGTGTACTTTACGGGTGTTTATAGCAACCCCTCAGTATTTGATACTATTTCAGTTGCTAAGATTAGTAACTCGAAATGGGAGTTGCAGAATGAAAACAGACTAGTTAAGGGTGAAGTGATGATGTGTGTTGGAAGTGGTTCCAAAATTGATATGATCATCATCGCACACTCCCTATACTTTCGGGATTAGTGTTGAACCTAAAATAAATGTTATTTGGTGTTTGCGTTAAGCATGAATATGATTGGATCATGTTTATTGCAATACGGTTATTCATTTAAGTCAAAGAATAATTGTTGTTCCACTTACATGATAAAACCTTCTATGGTCATACACTCAATATAAATGGTTTATTGAATCTCGATCGTAGTGATACACATATTCATAATATTGAAGCCAAAAGATGCAATGTTAATAATGATAGTGCAACTTATTTGTGGCACTGCCGTTTAGGTCATATTGGTGTAAAGCGCATGAAGAAACTCCATGTTGATGGGTTTTTGGAATCACTTGATTATGAATCACTTGATGCTTGCGAACCATGCCTCATGGGCAAGATGACTAAGACTCTGTTCTCCAGAACAATGGAGCGAGCAACTGACTTATTGGAAATAATACATACTGATGTATGTGGTCCGATGAGTGTTGAGGCTCACAGCGGGTATCGTTATTTTCTGACCTTCACAGATGATTTGAGTAGATATGGGTATATCTACTTGATGAAACAGAAGTCTGAAACATTTGAAAAGTTCAAAGAATTTCAGAGTGAAGTGGAAAATCATCGTAACAAGAAAATAAAGTTTCTGTGATCTGATCGTCAAGGAGAATATTTGAGTTACGAGTTTGGTCTTCATTTGAAACAATGCGGAATAGTTTCGCAACTCACGCCACCTGAAACACCACAACGTAATGGTGTGTACGAACGTCATAACCGTACTTTATTAGATATGGTGCGATCTATGATGTCTCTTACCGATTTATCACTATCATGTTGGGGTTATGCATTAGAGACAGTTGTATTCATATTAAATAGGGCACCATCTAAATCCGTTGAGACGACACCATATGAACTGTGGTTTGGCTAGAAACCTAAGCTGTCGTTTCTTAAAGTTTGGGGTTGTGATGCTTATGTGAAAAAGTTTCAACATGATAAGCTCGAACCCAAATCGTAGAAATGTGTCTTCATAAAATAACCAAAGGAAACTGTTGGGTACACCTTCTATCACAGATCCAAAGGCAAGATCTTTGTTGTTAAAAGTGGATCCTTTCTAGAGAAGGAGTTTCTCTCGAAAGAAGTGAGTGGGAGGAACATAGAACTTGATGAGGTAATTGTACCTTCTCCCGAATTGGAAAGTAGTGCATCACAGAAATCAGTTCTAGTGATCTCTACACCAATTAGTGAGGAAGCTAATGATGATGATCATGAAACTTTAGATCAAGTTACTACCGAACCTCGTAGGACAACCAGAGTATGGTCCGCACCAGAGCGGTATGGTAATACTTTCTGGAAGTCATGTTACTAGACCATGATGAACCTACGAACTATGAGGAAGCGATGATGAGCCCAGATTCTGCGAAATGGCTTGAGGCCATGAAATATGAGATGGGATCCATGTATGAGAACAAAGTATGGACTTTGATTGACTTGCCCGATGATCGGTGAGTCATTAAGAATAAATGGATCTTCAAGAGGAAGACGAATGCTGATAGTACTTTTATTATCTACAAAGCTCGAATTGTCGCAAAATGTTTTTGACAAGTTCAAGGTGTTGACTACGATGAGATTTTCTCACTCGTATCGATGCTTAAAAGTCTGTCCGAATCATGTTAGCAGTTGCCGCATTTTATGAAATCTGGAAAATGGATGTCAAAACTGTATTCCTTAATGGATTTCTTAAAGAAGAGTTGTATGTGATGCAACCAGAAGGTTTTGTCGATCCTAAAGGTGCTAACAAAGTGAGAAAGCTCCAGCGATCCATCTATGGACTGGTGCAAGCATCTCGGAGTTGGAATATATTCTTTGATAAAGTGATCAAAGCATATGGTTTTATACAGACTTGTGGTGAAGCCTGTATTTACAAGAAAGTGAGTGGGAGCACTACAACATTTCTGATAAGTATATGTGAATGACATATTGTTGATCAGAAATAATGTAGAATTTTCTAGAAAGCATAAAGGAGTGTTTGAAAAGAGTTTTTCAAAGAAATACCTCGATGAAGTTGCTTACACATTGAGCATCAAGATCTATAGAGATAGATCAAGACGCTTGATAAGTTTTTTCAATGAGTACATACCTTGAGAAGATTTTGAAGTAGTTCAAGATGGAACAGTCAAAGAAGGAGTTCTTGCCTGTGTTGCAAGGTGTGAAGTTGAGTAAAGACTCAAACCCGACCACGACAGAAAATAGAAAGAGAATGAAAAGTCATTCCCTATGCCTCAGTCATAGGTTCTATAAAGTATGCTATGCTGTTTACCAGTCCTATTATATACCTTAGCATTTTTCTGGCAAGGGAGTACAATACTGATCTAGGAGTAGATCATTGGACAGTAGTCAAAATTATCCTTAGGTGACTAAGGAAATATTTCTTGGTTATGGAGGTGATAAAAGAGTTCGTCGTAAAGAGTTATGTCGATGCAAGCTTTTTACATCGAACTAGATGACTCTAAGTCTCGATCTGAATACATATTGAAAGTGGGAGAAATTAGCTAGAGTAGCTCCGTGCAGAGCATTGTAGACATAGAAATTTACGAAATACATACGGATCTGAATGTTGCAGACCCGTAGACTAAACTTCTCTCACAAGCAAAACATGATGACTCTTTGGGTGTTAATCACATAGCGATGTGAACTAGATTATTCACTCTAGTAAACCCTTTGGGTATTAGTCACATGGAGATGTGAACTAATCACATAAAGATGTGAACTAGATTATTGACTCTAGTGCAAGTGGGAGACTGAAGGAAATATGTCCTAGAGGCAATAATAAAGTTATTATTTATTTCCTTATATCATGATAAATGTTTATTATTCATGCTAGAATTGTATTAATCGGAAACATAGTACATGTGTGAATACATAGACAAACAGAGTGTCACTAGTATACCTCTACTTGACTAGCTCGTTGAATCAAAGATGGTTAAGTTTCCTAGCCTTAGACATGAGTTGTCATTTGATTAACGGGATCATATCATTAGAGAATGATGTGATTGACTTGAATCATTCCATTAGCTTAGCACTTGATCATTTTAGTTTACTGCTATTGCTTTCTTCATGACTTATACATGTTCCTATGACTATGAGATTATGCAACTCCCGATTACCGGAGTAACACTTTGTGTGCTACCAAATGTCACAACGTAACTGGGTGATTATAAAGGTGCTCTACAGGTGTCTCTGATGGTACTTGTTGAATTGGCATAGATCGAGATTAGGATTTGCCACTCCGATTGTCGGAGAGGTATCTCTGGGCCCTCTCGGTAATGCACATCACTATAAGCCTTGCAAGCAATGCAACTAATGAGTTAGTTGCGGGATGATGTATTACGGAACGAGTAAAGAGACTAGCCAGTAACGAGATTGAGCTAGCACTACAAGAAATATGTCAACTAGTGACCTTCTGTCAGTGACCCTGGAAGAATTGGTCATAGATCTATGACCATTTTCGACCAATTGGTCAAAAGCTGTTCGGGGGGCTCCAAACCCTAAACTATAACGACCATTTTGGTCAGAAAGGTCATAATTTCCTTACATGAAATGGTCATAAAGCAGATAGCACTGGTCCGCTGCCTTATTTCTAGTTGATCATGACCAATATAGATGGTCATAACCTTGTGGTGGATTGGTATGACTTTGTGCCACCTCATCAGTTTTGCCTATGTGTCATGTCCATGTGTCAATTTTTGCCCTAGGTTGTGAAGCAACCTTTATTTCTGTCATTTCGAAAATTCCCAAAAAAATCTCTTAAATTCTTTGGGTCATATCTTCGTCAAATATGTAAAAATACTTCCTTGCCTAGTTCAAAAATAATTCAAAAACATTCATTTTCCTATTATGTTCACAACAGCACTTTATGAAGGAAGTGCTATTTATATATTCTTGATTGCCCTCGGAATTCTTGGGCACTCTTTCCTATCCAAATCATTGCCACATGAAAAAATTCAGCTCCATTTGCCTAGCAAATCTTCCTCGGCAAATTTTCAAAGTTTTTGTCCACCTTGAAGCATTGTGAAGGAAGTACCTTTTTTATATATCCAAATGACATGAAATTTATACAGTTCCTTCATATGCCCAAATTATCACCCTCCTCCAAATTGAATCTCAGTCAAATTATCTATGTGAGCCCAGGTTCAATTTATATTTTATGGCCAGATTGGCACGTTGCAAAGCAAGTGTTATCTAGACCCCTCCTATTACCCTCAAACTCCTTGCGCACTCTTGCATACCCAAATCATTGCCACATGATAATATTCAGCTCCATTTTCCTAGTAAATCTTTCTCAGATATTTCCAAAGTTTCTACCACAAGAGAAGCATTGTGAAGTAAGTACTAGCTAGGCTAACCCAAATGATCTGAAAATCTACCAAGGCATAACCATACCTGTGGTGGTTTTGTCACGGCAGATGTCCTAGAGAAAGGACTTAGTCGTGGAGCCATCGCGACAGGTTAGCTTGAAGGGGTTAAAGCGGACACAGGGACGCAAGAGAGTTTATACTAGTTCGGCCCCTTCGATGAAGGTAAAAGCCTACGTCTAGTTGTGAAGGAATTGATGGGGTTTCGATGACTAGGGTGCAAACAAGCTTCGCCTATGTCTCGAGTTGTTGTCTGTCATCCTTGAACCGCCGCCGGGTCGTCCCCTTATATACACGGGTGACGCCTGTCGGTTCATAGAGTCCCAACACCGGTCCATATTCGTATCCGGGTTGGTCTCTCCTTATTACTAACTTACAATACAAGTTTATATACAAATGCCGGTTTACAGCTACAAGTATAAAACCGACCACGGTCCTTAGACCCTCGTCTGTCTTTTTGGGCTTTAGCACTCTTGAACTACTGATGAAGTTGACCCGGCCCATATAGGCCGGTTTACGCCCAGCAGTAATATCCCTAACATTAGGCCCCAGATTGATTTGAACGGGTTCATGTCAATCCTTTAGCAAAAACTTCATCTTCAACATCTTCTCATAAATTGGTAAACCGCCATGATGTCATCTTCTCTGATTGCTGTAAACCGGAGTGACGTCACCTGTCATAACGAAGCTTATCCATTATGCTTCCTTGTTTAATAGATCTGCGGAAACCGAGGTGATACCTCTGTTTCGTGGCCGCTTGATTGTCGCGCCTGACACATGTCCTTTTGCCTTATAAATAGGACCGAAGGGTCATTTCTTTTCTCCCCTTTTTGCCTTTCTTCTTCGTCTTTCTTGCGTCGCCAGCCTCGGAGCTCCGCCGCCGCCGTCAACTTCTGCACCAACCTTGGCCGCTGCATCAACCTGAACGCACCAGAGCACCGCGGCAACCTTCCGCGTCTTCCTCGACTATGGTAAGCCTTCTGCTCTTCTCAACACAGATCTGTTCTAGGGTTTCGTGTTCTTGCAGTGTTCATCACTTGTTCATGTTCATATACTAGCTCCTGGATGCATCTGTGAACCCCTGCTCTGTGTAGCGGTAGCTTTTAGTATCCGCCTTTAGTTTCATGCCCAAGACCATAGATCTCACATATATTTCTACCCATTGATTCAATACTGTTCTGCTTTGAGCTTTTGAATATTTTTCTTATTTTCTGAACTTGCTTCAGATCCAACGCTGTAGAGAAATCTTGTGAAATCTGTTTCTGCATACTTATCCATCCGCAATCTCAGCTGTTTCAATGCTTAGATCAGGCGGTTTAACTTTGTAGAAAATATTGCCAAACCGGTATATACCATTAGTCCCCTTGTTGAACCGCCAGTTGTTGTTGCTTCATAAAACTCCGGTTTAGATAGATCAGTCTCCGGTTTAACATTGCACATACCAATGTACCTTAATCAATGCATTTTTGAACCGGGATCATCTACCTTGTAGATTTCAGCATGGCCAAGCAAGTATATGAGTGCAACTGGGTTCCTTCTCGCGTCATAGAGGCTCAACTGGACGATTTAGTCCTGATCGGCACCTTAGGCAGCAAAGATACCATCCATTGGAAGGCTCCTGGCAAAGAATGCCCTCCCACACCTCAAGAAGGAGAGGTCGTCGTTTTCGTAGATCACTTAGCCCGGGGTTTTAAGTCGCCCGGTTCTAAATTTTACCGGGAAGTTTTAGCCGATTTTCACCTCCATCCACAAGATACTGGCCCCAACTCTGTTACAAACATGTGTCACTTCCAAGTGCTCTGTGAGGCATTCTTTCAAGAGGAGCCCACAGTGGAATTGTTCAAAGACTGTTTCCATCTGAACCACCGTACTGAGTTTACTGACGGCTCAAATACGAAGGTGGGTGGCGTGGCGATTCAGAAAAGGAAAGAGGTCACATACCCTCACGCCAAACTGCACAGCCACCCCAAAGAGTGGAATCAAACATGGTTCCATTGCAAAGACACCTCCCCTGCTGGTGAAAATCCCTTGCCTGGCTTTCGTCCGGAGAGGCTCAGCAGTACACACCCCTTTCCGCAAAGGTTGACTTCCCAAGAGAGAAGCAAATATGCTCCTCAACTGTCGAAGCTCAGAGCCTTTATGGCCAACGGTTTAACAGGGGTTGATCTCGCCCGCTGTTGGATATCATGGAGCATACTACCCCTTAGTCAATGCTCCGGTTCGATGTGCGAGTATACTGGCAGTGTTGATGATCCACTGCGACATTCCAACATCCAGCTCACCGATGAAGAAATCACAGAGGCTGTGAATAAGATGCTGAATGAACCGGAACACATCTGTGCTAAAACCGGCCTGCTTCCCTTCTGTGCCACCAACAAACCGCCAGCTGTAAGAGTTTGATTTTTCTTTTTGCTGAATCTGCTGTTGATATATCTTGTCATTGTTTAATATCAGTGTCTGTGTAACCAGGGAAATGATCCATTTTGGAGCAAGAAACTGCCGCAGGAGAAACCAGAAAAACCAGACAAACCGGAAAGGGCAACCCGGCAAAAGACTAAAGCTGTGAAGAAGACTGCCCACAGGAAAAGAACCACTGCATCCTCTAATCCGACCCCTGATGATGATGTGGATAATCCGGACCTTGAGGTAGGGCTTGACTCACTTGGCTTATTTTTCATGCGTCTTATTGATGATGATATTTGTCAGGACAATGCCGAAGCCAGCCATACTGATGCTGCAGAGGTAATTATTCTCTCTTCCGATTCAGAACCTTTTCCTTCACTAAAAATCCGTCAGGCAAACCGGAAAGTTAAATTTTCTCATCCTCTTGCTTATTTGGATCCCAAATTTCTTATGAAGACCCAACAGCACGAAGCTCGTCGCACAACCCGGCACAGCGGCCAGGTAGTTACCTCCGCCGTTTTACTGAACAGTCCGGTTCGGAAACGCCGTTCAGAGGTCTCTAATTTGTTTGTCAGTGCTTGTCCTAAAGCGGGCTGCTTTCGTCAACCTCTTAATCCATCTGACTCCGATTACCAGGTTACTTCCCACTCATCCTCTAGCGAGTCATCGGCTACTCAGCTGCCACCACTCAAAACGGTGCTTGGGTAATCTATACTTATCATAATATTTGCAGCACATCGCCTTGGAACATATGCTGTATTTGATTTTGTTATTCCTTTCAGGGCCAAGCCTAGGCCAAGCAAGAAGGCTCGCCTGGACAAAGCGGCCGAAGAGGATGCCGTCCTTGAACTGGGCAAAACACCAGATCTTGAAGCGGCTATTCCTGAGGATATACCCAATGATCCACCGCAGCAAGATGACGATCTTATTGCCGAAGAGAGACCTATTGATACCTCAAATCCTGTCAATCAGCCCACAAGCTCCATCCAGATTAAGAAATCCACCGGTCCAACAAAGCCTACTGACAAGCCAACAGCCCCAGTGCAAACCGGCGATACCAAGGATGATGAGGTTGTCATTACTGGCACTGGCCATACAGAGCCAAGCAATCCTGTCGCTTTGTCCAAACATTCTGTCATGGAAGAATTTGTTGCCTTTGGCAAAGGCAAGTGGAATGCTGATCTGGCGACTTACGCTGCTCTGAACGCCCAAGATATCCATTCCGGCTACCTGAACCGGCTGTATACCAGTCGTGACTATGAAGCCGGTCTGGTTAATATGATGAAAGATAAATATGAGGTAACTTCCATATGCTCTTTCCTGCTTGTCTATTTCAATTCTTGTTGACGCTCCTAGCCCCGAGGGTCGGTTTGTAATCTTCTTTCAAACCAGGACTGACTAATATAAATCTTAATGCTTTGAAATTCACTGATGTAGTCCCCAAGGGTCGGTTCAACTTAGCGTAGTTAAACCGGGACTTTAAGTAATTGAGATCGCCGCATCAGAATATATACGAGCAAATAGCCATTATCCCCCAAGTGCCAAGTTGAGTACTTGTATTGATCTTGGGACTTTGTAAGCAATTGAAAGATGAAGATCAAATATGCATTAGCCCCCAAGTGCCAAGTGCATAACTTGTTATGTGGTTGGTACTTCAATCCTAGTACCATTTTGCTGAATCATATAACTGTCTGCATGTAGGTTGAGCTGAAGACGAAAGAAAGCCAAGTCACCGATCTCCAAGATAATCTGAAATCCCAACAAGCTGAAACCTCCAAAGCAAAAGAGGAATTAACCGGCGCTTTAAGCGCCATGGAACAGCTTAAGGAGAACTTCAAGAAGAAGCGGGCGGATTGGGCCACTGAAAAATCCGCTTTAATCAAATGAGCAGAAGATGCCGAGGCTGCACTAAAACCGGTGGCGGATGAACTGACCAGCATAAAGCGGCACATGCATGCCATGACCACTGCTATCTTTGTTAAGCCGGTTTGAGTTCTGAACTGATTCTGCCGTCTTACAGAGCTGCCGGTTTGTTAAGCCTTTATAATATTTCAGGGACACGCATTGGTCACTTGCGGTCAGATGTGCGGAAAAAATTGAAAGCCGCCTATACGTTGGTCGAACAACTGTACACTGGTGCACAGCGGATCATTTGTACTGCATCCCACAACAAGCCGGCGCCCACCTTGATTCAGGACACTCTGATGAAACTGTCGGTGCTTCCTGCCTAGGTTGAAGAGCTGAAGAAATCTGCTGCTCGAACCGGTGCGATCAATGCCTTAATCCGGGCAAAATCTTGGGTGCCGGATTTTGATCCTATTGAAGCGGCTCAGGGCTATCCCAGCTTGAAGGAAGACGGGTCAGAGTTTGGTGAAGCGGATCTGCGAGCAATAAACCGGGAGGTGCGTCCGCTAGCTTGTCAATTGGCTGAAGAAGCAGACTTGTCTCATTATCAAGCCCGATATGACAATCAAAACAAGCGAATAGCTGCACCAATTCATGAAGCGGAAAATCTTATCCCTCCAATCCGTAAGCATACTTACGCTCCCGATATTGACCCGTCGTTGCTGATCCATGATGAAGCTGTTTTTCACGCATTAATGGGAATCGACTGGACAACTGTTGATTTCCAGCCGCTGGGTAGAGAAACTGAAGTTGAAGCGACGCAGGATGACCCACAACCATCAGGCCAGGCTGGTGACCAAGCTTGAACCGGAAGCCGGTTTAAAACTGCTTCTCCTTTGCGAAAAACAATGATCTTATTGTGGGCACCGTGTTGCCTTGTAATAGGCTAGCTGATACTTTTGATGTTGATATGCCTTCGTGCATAATCGCTGCCACTTGCTCTTCCTTTGGGTGATGAACTTTCCAAAGTACTTTCTGCAATAAAAAATCTTCAAGTGCCACCGCGGTTGTACCGTTAGGCGGAATATGATGTCTGCATATATGAAATCAAAACATCCGAAATTTTTTAAGTATATGACAAAAATTTTGAGATACATAATACCTGCCATCGTTGAGCGTGAAGTTGGCTTGGCCAGTCTTCAAGCGGAGTTTTATAAACCCACATTGTTGGAGGAAATAGCAGCTCCTATATATATATGATGCCGGTTTACCATGTAAACCGTGTCGGGTTATAATTAACACCGTGTTACTCCATAATAGGATGTTAACAAAAAAATCAAACTGGGCAAATAGTCGCGGGATTAAAATGAACCATGTTCCGTCAATTGACAGTGTGAACCGGTTGAAAACTTTGTCGGTTTAAAAAAAGGCAATAAAAAGAAAGAAATATCTTTCAAAGAAAAGTGTGAAGCAAAGGCAATGACAAAACTGTTTGCAAAAAAGGCTTATTTGAGCTGATCAGATGGCGTTACCGTGGCCGAACACGACCAAGCTCCCGATAGGTGTAACTATGGTTCTAGTCAGCCAGGTCCCCAAATGAAACCGTGGCATTTATGCCGATCAAGTGGCATGGCAATGGTTCGGGTTCGACCAAGCCCCCAAGTGATTCTGTGGCCTTAGGCCGATCAAGAGGCATGACTGGTTCAGATGTGACCAAGTCCCCAAGTGATCTGGTGGCTCTCGCCTATCAAGAGGTATTGTATTGGTTCGTACACGACCAAACCCCCAAGTGATATAACATGATGCTTTTAAAAAGCTAACTCAAGGGGTAAACCGGAGGCCGCTTTAGAACAACTCCGTGTAACCACACATGATGTAAAGAACAGATACCCCGCTTTAGTTGAGGTTCCGGTTTATTATATTTAATCATAATATATGCATCGTCGTAATATGTACATAAGTAGAGCCAATGGCTCAGGTATAGTAAGGCCGAAGATAAGCTATGTTCCACGGCCTATTGGTCTCCTCCTCTGATGTATGTGAGTCCTTATGCTCTCGAATATCGATCAGATAGTATGACCCGTTGTGCAGATTCTTGCTGACCACGAAAGGCCCCTCCCAAGGTGGGGATAGCTTATGCATATGAGTCTGATCTTGGATGAGCCGAAGCACCAAATCTCCTTCCTGAAAGGTTCTGGTTCTGACTCGGCGACTGTGATAACGACGAAGATCCTGTTGGTAAATCGCCGAGCAAGCAGCTGCTATGTCACGTTCTTCATCCAACAGGTCCAAAGCATCTTGCCGTGCTGTCTCATTGTCCGCTTCGACATATGCCGCCACACGGGGTGAATCATGACGGATATCACTGGGAGAACCGCCTCCGCTCCGTAAACCATGAAGAACGGTGTGTATCCTGTTGATCTGTTGGGTGTAGTATTGATGCTCCATAACACAGATGGTAACTCTTCTACCCAACAACCCGGTGTTCTCTGCAAAGGAACCATAAGCCGGGGCTTGATGCCTCTCAAGATCTCTTGATTAGCCCTTTCTGCTTGACCATTGGACTGTGGATGTGCCACCGATGAGACGTCGAGCCGGATGTGCTCCCATTCGCAGAACTCCTTTATGGCACCTTTGGACAAATTGGTACCATTATCTGTGATGATACTGTGCGGAAAGCCAAACCGGAAAATCAATTTTTGATGAACTGAACCACCGTGGCCGCATCACACTTGCTAACAGGTTCTGCCTCCACCCACTTTGTAAACTTGTCAACCGCCACCAGGAGGTGGGTCTTCTTATCTTTGGACCTTTTGAAAGGCCCAACCATATCCAGCCCCCAAGTCGCAAACGGCCAAGTAATTGGAATCATTCTCAATTCTTGAGCCGGTACATGAGCATGTCTTGAAAACTTTTGGCAACCATCACATCGTCTGACCAGATCCTCCGCATCAGCATGAGCAGTTAACCAATAAAAGCCATGGCGAAACACTTTAGCCACCAGAGATTTTGAACCGGCGTGGTGACCACAATCTCCTTCGTGGATCTCACACAAAATTTCATGGCCTTCTTCAGGAGACACACAGCGTTGAAATGCTCCTGACACACTGCAATGATGCAACTCGCCGTTGATAATAGTCATGGACTTGGATCGCCGGATTATCTGTCGGGCCAGAGTCTCATCCTCTGGTAACTCGCCCCGGTTCTTGTACGCCAGGTAAGGAAGCGTCCAATCCAGAATAACATGAAGAGCTGCCACCAATTGAGCCTCCGGATCAGGAATAGCCAAATCCGCTTCACCAAGGCTCTTCAACTTGTGGTCGTGGGTTCGAGCCCCATGGTGGGCGCCAACTGTTGTGGTTTTGTCACGGCAGATGTCCTAGAGAAAGGACTTAGTCGTGGAGCCATCGCGACGGGTTAGCTTGAAGGGGTTAAAGCAGACACAGGGACGCAAGAGAGTTTATACTAGTTCGGCCCCTTCGATAAAGGTAAAAGCCTACGTCTAGTTGTGAAGGAATTGATGGGGTTTCGATGACTAGGGTGCAAACAAGCTTCGCCTATGTCTCGAGTTGTTGTCTGTCGTCCTTGAACTGCCGCCGGGTCGTCCCCTTATATACACGGGTGACGCCTGTCGGTTCACAGAGTCCCAACACCGGTCCATATTCGTATCCGGGTTGGTCTCTCCTTATTACTAACTTACAATACAAGTTTATATACAAATGCCGGTTTACAGCTACAAGTATAAAACCGACCACGGGCCTTAGACCCTCGTCTGTCTTTTTGGGCTTTAGCACTCTTGAACTACTGATGAAGTTGACCCGGCCCATATAGGCCGGTTTACGCCCAGCAGTAATATCCCCAACAATACCTATGTAACTTACCTACACCAAATTTGAGCTCATTTCATTCATCCAATTTCTCTCACTAGTTTTCCCAAGTTTTTGTCCATAGAAGAGCATTGTGAAGGAAGTACAACTTTGGCATGTCCAAATGGTATCAATTTTCTACGGTGCTTTCCAATGCCCAAATAACCATCCTCCACCAAATTTCAGCTCAATCCATTCATTATTTTGAGCCCAGCTTCAACATTCATATTTCTGTCCAGTGTGGTACTTTGCAAAGCAAGTACCACCTAGGATCATCCTTTTGATCTGAAAATTTGCGAAGACATTCTTCTTAGTAGATGATCATCCTCAGCCAAAACTCACACCCATTGGCCATGTGCATTTCTCGTACTGCCAATCAAACACTTGGCTGCTAATTCATCTTTGAGCATAGGTCGGTCTCCTCGTGAGATTCTTCTATTGTAATTTTAATCCTAGCACCTACTCGGGGAGTGCCCAACCCTCTAGACATGCCTAGGTCTCCCAGAACGCATGTCAACGCCAAGGTCACGCGGTGACCACGCACCAGGCATGCGAGTTCATGCGCTTTGGAGTTGGGGCCCTGGGACACCATCCAAATGTAACATCCCAAAATTCTAAATTTTGGAATGTTATAATAAATAGATAGATTTGATTGATTGTTTGATTGATTGTCTGAAAGTGAGTGAATTCGAAACTTTTGAAAGTTAAATGAGAGGGAATAAAAGGACTTTCCCAAACTTTCATATTTGTTTCTGACCTCCATGAATTCAAATTCTTTTCAAATACAAAACCCTTCAGCGAAGATGATATGAATTCTTCCGTTTACATTAAATGAAAGGGCATTTGAAAATAATTGAATTTCAATTGGAAATATTTCAATTCATAAACTTCATGCAGCTCAATGATTTTCATGAGAGACGATAAAATGACTTCTTCAAATTATATGAAATATGAGTTGGGAGTTTCAAAGAATTAAATTCAAAGTTCTTTTGAATTTATTTTTAATTTGGAGTTATTTGAGTTTTATTCAAATTATTTCTCTCCAAAAATAAAATACATGGAAAATAGGGTAACATGATTCCCTACAACAGAAAAATTGGAGAAAAATTAATTTGAAATCATTTTGGTATTTTTAAAATGATTTTTGTTGGATTTTAATAGACTAGTAGCACTCTTTGATTTATCTGAATTTATGTGGATTTTATTTGAAGTTATAAAAATGTTCATGTCGTAGAAAATCTTTTTCTGAAAATTTTGATATATTATATGTCTATATAATATTTTATTTTTGTTTGTTTTATTTGTTTTGTTTGTCTGGAAAAAAATCTTTATATAAAAAAACTTCGGACCGACCGGACCGGGCCGGCCCAGTTCGCCAGGCCACGGCCCAGCCGCCCCACGGCACTCGTCCCCGAGCTCGGGACGGTTTCCCGAGCTAGCACGCCGCCGCCGCCGCCATGACCGTCTCCACCACCTCGCCGCCCTTGCCCCTCCTCCACGCCTTGCGCCTCCTCTCCCTCCTTAAATAGCGGAGCACCGGGCCCCTCTCCGCGACGCCGCCACCGCATCTTACATCACCGCCGCCGCATCTCGCATCGCCGCCCCGTGCCATCTGCAGCTGGAGCCGCCGCCGTCGCCTCCTCGCCGCGCTGCCGCCTGCTAGCGCCGCCGCATGCCGCGCCGCGCCACTCCCGCCGCTGCCGCCTTGCCCCGCCGCCTGCAGTGCCGCCCGCGCCGCGTAGCCCTGTCGCCGGACTCACCGGACCCGCCACCCACCGCCCGCTGTCCGCTGTCCCGTCGGCGGTTTTCTCCGCCTAAACCGCCGAGCCGGCCGAACCGGTAAAACCACCGAACCATAAGTTGTTTTTTTAGTTTTTCTTTTAAGAACCGGTTTAGTTTTTTTAGTTAGATCTATTTAGAGAACGTTCTCTGTTTAGAGCTAGATAGCGAACGTTCGTTACTTAGTCTTTTTCTTTTTCAGTTTTATTTCCGGCCAGGGACTTATCTGTGATGATTTTTTTTACAATTTAGTCCCTGTACTTCAAACGACCACATCTTTTCGCTCATTTGTCCAAATCCAACGAAACCAACGCCCACATCTTCGTTATGATCTCCTCTATCCAGTAATCCAACTCAAACATGTTTTTGAAAAGTTTAAAATTTGAATTAGATCAGATTTGAATTCAAACTTCGTTTGATCATAACTTGAGTTTCGTAAGTCCGTTTGAGTTGATTCTTTTTGCAAATCGAAGCTCTTGACCTAAACTTTCTGATAAGGACAAATTCACATAATTTTGGTACTGATAGAAATTGTTTTACGTTGCAAGAGTTATCTGCTTGGTTTTGATGTTTTCCGAATCGTCTTCTTTGTTCTTTCTGATCTTTTGAGTGATTGCTCATGTGTGGTTACTATTGCTTGCTTACAATAGATTGACCGGAGTGTGAAGAGTAGAACTATCAAGAGTTATGAGTGCGAATCATCTTCATCAACATTGCAGGAAAGTTCACACCTTGATCATACCTCTTTCATACCCAGTTTTTGTTGCATTAGATCAAACCTCAAACATTGCATGATTAGGATCTAATTAAATTGGGGGTATTGGGAAGTAGTTGATGAGGTAGGAACCTATTGCCCTGCATTCAAACCTTGGGAGTTACTTTTACGTTATGCTTACATGGCCATGCTATGCTCGTAGACGTGGATTGGGTTTTGAGAGTATCCACGACAGATGTGAGATTGTTAATTAATGGTTTACTTAAGGTGGCAACTTAAACACACATCTGGGTGGATTGAGGCACCTGGTTATTCTAGGATTGCCTGTCTAGGCACCTGGGTAATCCAGGACTTGCTTGTTTTCTTTTGGACCGCCACCCGGGCTCAAAGGGATCATGAGATTTTTCAAACTAGAAACTTCCGTGTGCAGCCACAAGCCATTATGGGCTCTGGCATAGTTGATTAAGTCGTGCGAACTCTTACAGGTTATACTAGCAGATGCAGGAGAAAGTAGGTGTACCGGTCTATCCATCGTAAGGTGCTAGCATTTCTAAAAGACTGTGTCTCGGTCATCCGTTTCTCAAACACCATGTAGTGCGAGAAATCCAACGGAGGCGATCGAGTCTTGTGGGGAAAAGTGCGCAAACCTCTGCAGAGTGCAATAAACTAATCATGGTTAGCCGTGTCCCCGGTTATGGACATCTTGAGTATCTAGTACCTGGATTATCCTGTGATCTCATCACATTACTTTAAATGAATATTGTTGGGTTTTAATGATGATGCTTAATTGGGATTGAGAATGCTGTCAACCATTCTCAATGTTCAACAACCACCATGATAGTTAATTAAAATGTATTCCTTTACAGTAGGGAAAAATTGGCTTTTCGCAAAAAACCTTATAACCATAGAGCTTTTCCACCAGCCAAATATGCATGTAGTGATAGCCTTTATTCATCATTCTCTATGGTGTGAATTTGCCAGTACATTCAATGTACTGACTCTCTGTGGCTGCAACGTCTCATGTTGCAGGACTATCTTATGACGAGTAAGTGATATGTTAGGGTTACGATTTCTACACTCAACTTTGCCGTTGGTGTTGATGGGAATCCACAACCTTGTTACTTCCGCTATTTTGGATTTGAGGTAATAGTATTTACGTTACTTTTACATGTGATTTACCTCTGTTATAAATCCTCGAGTACTGTGTGTGTCAGCATACCGATCCAGGGATGACACTTAAGCACAGAGACTTGACCCATTCGGGTTGGGTCGCTACAAGATGGTATCAGAGCACATGTTGACTGTAGGACGTGACCCTAGAAACTGGCAAGCCCATAGGAAAGATTTTCTTTATAACTTTCTTTTCAAAAAGGATCTTTTACCTCTCTTCTCTTCTGAGCTTATTCAAAAAAATTCCCTTTTAGTGAGACCATATCCCTTTTCCCTTTGGATCACTTGAAGATTCGACGGATGAGACCACTCCAAGAAGTACAAGATATTGGACAACTAAGACCGCTTCGGAATGAAGAGGATTTTACTGTGCATCTGAATAATGGAAACTACAACGGTTGAAGACTCTGAAGACTAGGACAATTGGAGGCTCCGAAGAATTTCCAGATTTGTGTGACCTAGGAAGGCTACCCTTATGGAACTTGGCAGACTATGGAAGTTGTCAATACCCAAGATCAAGGTGTATCGGAGAAAGACTGAAACAAGGAGCATGAGAACTCAAAGTTTTGTCAAAGAAAATCCTAAGGCAGGAGATATCAACTATGGAATGATAGCTCATGGGAATGACAAGAGCAGAAACACGGTTATCCGTGATGTCATCGCCCACTGATGCTATTGTCACCGTGCTAAGTTAAGGATGCATTTCTTCAGAATGGATTTGATGGAAGAAGACTGATGGAACACCTATCAGTAAGATGAAGTTTTAACCTTAGCCGGTGTATCACCAGGATCTGGAGTAGTACATCAAGAAATTTAAGGTGGAGCTCCATGAAGCCGTATTAGACAAGGAAGCATTTCGTGAAAAACTCAGGAAACAAAAGCTGAAAGTAGCCAAGCTGGAGGAGCTACAACCTCGAGATACCGGAAATTTGTTAGGAACTGAAGGATAGTATGATCATGGCTCATGCCAAGGATGTTGAAACCTAGAAGTTTGGAATGCAACTCCAGAATATTCAAGGATGTCACGAGAGACTTTGCTACAACAGAGATGAGCTGGCAAAAGAACTTGAGAAAGACAAGCATGATCGGAAGAAGCCATTGGAGGCATGAACAAGGCTTGAAGAGTTTGGAGACGTTGAAGATTTATTGACCTTTAGAAGACCAAACCCCTGTTATATACCTACGATAGATGCGACGTTCGTGAGCTGTCATTTGTTTGATGTTTTCCCGACAGCCACAAATAAAATCTGTCTTTTCAAAACTTTTGTTTGTATTGTGTGTATCCCTCTCTATCTCTCTTATCTCACCCCAAACCCATGGACCCAATAGAGGATGAATCAAGATGATCTTGTATTTTCTAGACCGATGAGTCAATTGGAGACAGACCGATGGATTCAGAACATGGAGGATCACATGAAGAATAACCCTATAGTTGGAAATGATATGACCCAGCATGCTCTTTAGTGCTTTGAAAGAGGTGCTGCTACTTGGTGGAGGATATACCAAACCATGAATGGATGGCAAGGAGTAACCACTTGGAGAGAATTAAAGTTGACTCTGCAAATATCTCACCTTGTGTCCCAGAAGTTGAAGCCTTATGGAAAGGATATGAAGAAACCTTGTGCATGCAAGATTTGTGGAGAAATAGGACACACCCATAAAGAACACAAGGATGAATGACCTAATTGTGAAGGAATTCACCCAGTTGAAGAATGCCCAACTACGTAGATTACTTGTTTCTTATGTGAAGGGACTACCCACTATCCTGCTCAGTGTCACATTTACCCCATGGTACAACGAACCATCTAGCAGAAGAAAGAAGTAATGAAAGGAGCCCTCATGGAAATTTTAGAAGAAGCTGTGATGGAGGACACACCTAAAGAAGACCCGAGTAAACCCTGCACTAAGTCTTGCTATTCATGTGGAGAAGAAGGACACATCTCCCAAAATTGTTTGAATGGGGATCTAGTAGAATTCCCAACAGAGGAAGTAGAATATGACCCAGAGAAATAGAAGCCATGATTGGCATGGTAAGGTCCAGGAAGAGAAGCAGATTGGATTCCAGGAAGAATCTGAGTCATATCACCTGTTACAGGTGCAAGGAGTCAGGACACTACCTCAACAATTGCCCAAAAAGGAAACCTCGATACTTGTCAGAAGTAATATGTTTTAGTTGTAATGGAGTAGGGCACTTTGCCAGAGAATGCCCCAAGGAGAAGGAGACTTGTGCTAGATAGTTGAGTTTGCAACAAAAGAAATGGAGTAGTAGAAGTGAGAACATTTTCTTTTATATTGAGGTGTTGAGTTGAGACATGTAATGGAAAAGCAAAAGATTGTAATCATTGGAGAATCAATAAAGTTAGCATCGTTGGTAAAGATTTGGGTTTTATGAGTTGTTACTCTATGAAGAAGAATTTTGGCCATTCTGAGGATATGAGAAATATGGTCTATGGAAGATTTGTGCATTTTAAGGGTGGTAGTACCCTATAAGAACCGTTGACCCCTGGAAAAGATAAGGATACTCCACTGAGTGGATTTCGGACAAAATGAATACGAGTTTTGTCTCGATATGTGTGATACCCCAAGAGTATGTGGGATGAAGTTGGAGACCGTCAGTTGTTTGGACCAAATGTGATCAAGGAGTCGGAAGAGAATGTTAAGTTGATTCGAGATAGACTGAAAGTAGCTCAGTCCAGGTAGAAGAGTTATGCAGACTTAAAAACGCAAGGAGGTAGTCTATGAAATTGGAGACAGAGCATGTCTTCGTGTGACCCCTCTGCGAGGAGTTAAACAATTTGGAGTTAAGGGACAGTTAGCCCCGAGATTTGTAGGACCATACCGAGTTTTGGAGCGTATGAGAGAAGTGGCCTACAAGTTTGAGTTACCCGAAGGACTGTCAGGAGTTCAAGATGTGTTTCACGTTTCCCAGTTGAAGAAGTGCCATGCAGAGATGGCCAATATTCCCCTGTAAGGACGCTTGACCGCGGAAAGGATAATGATGTTCCACGAAGTGGAATATGGACTTCATAAGTATAAGTTTTTATCTCGGTATGAGGGATATCCCACGAGATGAATTACTATTGGATATAAAGGAGGTATGATGTCAGAAATATGGATCAATGGAAACTCCATGATGAGTCCGAGTAATCATGTCCTAGTTTGGTGCCAATAGAAGGAAGGAAGATAGTACAATTGGATGGATTTAAGAATACTAGGAAGTTGGAAGTTGGAATAATGATCAGTTGCCCAATGATAAGTTCAAGGACTACAAGTGATGAGGTGTGCCATAACCCACAGGCCCCAGGACCTACCAAGAAGCAAGCACATTCTTGCTGAAGGAAGAACCCTGGAAGAGGATATACCTTTGTCGACAGACAATCTTATAGGAGTAACGCAAAACCTGAGAGTTGTGAAGGAACGATAGATGTTTGTTTGGCTTGCAGAATCCATGGAATTTTCCGAACTTAGTTCATTGACAAGAGAAATTTTGCAATGCTTGTGAGGATGACCGAGTGTTAGAATGCGAGATTCACTAAAGCATATACAGGGTAATGATTTGGGTGCGGGATGGATTGATCACCATACCGACTTACTCTTATTATTCGCCTTGCTATATGGGATGGTAAATCTGAGTGACTTGCCTATAGTAGAGAGACGACGATATTAAACCTTGTTAAACCTTAGAATGGTATAGGTATTTTTCCCTTGTACAAGGCAGCTTTGCCAACCGTAGGTTATACGGTGAGGATCACCCAGGCCCATTTCCTGCAGGAGAAACCATAAATTGTTGACCACCATGAGATATCGATAGTTGTTTAGTTTGGCGCCAGACCCGACAGCTAAGAAGACCCAGTCTTGGAATAACCTTACCAAGACGAAAGGACAAAAGAATTGAGGAAAAGGTAATGCCGTTACCAGAAGAGCCCAGAGAAAGGAATTATACTGAAGATCTGAGAAGACCGGACCTGTCAAGAATAAGGATGGAGTATATGAGTATTGATGGGACCGTAACAATCTTTCTAAGGGTGGTAGCACCCGAGACCCCCTGTGATGATTGATGGATTTTGAGAAGACCCCGAACCTAACCTATTTCTTTCTAGCCTCTCCGAATCTCGAGGACGAGATTCATTTTAAGGGTGGTAGGTTTGTAACATCCCAAAATTCTAAATTTTGGAATGTTATAATAAATAGATAGATTTGATTGATTGTTTGATTGATTGTCTGAAAGTGAGTGAATTCGAAACTTTTGTAAGTTAAATGAGAGGGAATAAAGGACTTTCCCAAACTTTCATATTTGCTTTCTGACCTCCATGAATTCAAATTCTTTTCAAATACAAAACCCTTGAGCGAAGATGATATGACTTCTTCCGTTTACATTAAATGAAAGGGCATTTTAAAATAATTGAATTTCAATTGGAAATATTTCAATTCATAAACTTCATGCAGCTCAATGATTTTCATGAGAGAAGATAAAATGACTTCTTCAAATTATATGAAATATGAGTTGGGAGTTTCAAAGAATTAAATTCAAAGTTCTTTTGAATTTATTTTCAATTTGGAGTTATTTGAGTTTTATTCAAATTATTTTTCTCCAAAAATAAAATACATGGAAAATAGGGTAACTTGATTCCCTACAACAGAAAATTGGAGAAAAATTAATTTGAAATCATTTTGGTATTTTTAAAATGATTTTTGTTGGATTTTAATAGACTAGTAGCACTCTTTGATTTATCTGAATTTATGTGGATTTTATTTGAAGTTATAAAAATGTTCATGTCGTAGAAAATCTTTTTCTGAAAATTTTGATATATTATATGACTATATAATATATTATTTTTGTTTGTTTTATTTGTTTTGTTTGTCTGGAAAAAAAATCTTTATATAAAAAAAAACTTCGGACCGACCGGACCGGGCCGGCCCAGTTCGCCAGGCCACGGCCCAGCCGGCCCACGCCACTCGTCCCCGAGCTCGGGACGATTTCCCGAGCTAGCACGCCGCCGCCGCCGTGACCGTCTCCACCACCTCGCCGCCCTTGCCCCTCCTCCACGCCTTGCGCCTCCTCTCCCTCCTTAAATAGCGGAGCACCGGGCCCCTCTCCGCGACGCCGCCACCGCATCTCGCATCGCCGCCGCCGCATCTCGCATCGCCGCCCCGCGCCATCTGCAGTCGGAGCCGCCGTCGTCGCCTCCTCGCCACGCTGCCGCCTGCTAGCGCCGCCGCATGCCGCGCCGCGCCACTCCCGCCGCTACCGCCTTGCCCCGCCGCCTGCAGTGCCGCCCGCGCTGCGTAGCCCTGTCGCCGGACTCACCGGAGCCGCCGCCCACCGCCCGCTGTCCGCCGTCCCGTCGGCGGTTTTCTCCGCCTAAACCGCCGAGCCGGCCGAACCGGTAAAACCACCGAACCATAAGTTGTTTTTTTAGTTTTTCTTTTAAGAACCGGTTTAGTTTTTTTAGTTAGATCTATTTAGAGAACGTTCTCTGTTTAGAGCTAGATAGCGAACGTTCATTACTTAGTCTTTTTCTTTTTCAGTTTTATTTCCGGCCAGGGACTTATCTGTGATGATTTTTTTTTACAATTTAGTCCCTGTACTTCAAACGACCACATCTTTTCGCTCGTTTGTCCAAATCCAACGAAACCAACACCCACATCTTCGTTATGATCTCCTCTATCCAGTAATCCAACTCAAACATGTTTTTGAAAAGTTTAAAATTTGAATTAGATCAGATTTGAATTCAAACTTCGTTTGATCATAACTTGAGTTTCGTAACTCCGTTTGAGTTGATTCTTTTTGCAAATCGAAGCTCTTGACCTAAACTTTCTGATAAGGACAAATTCACATAATTTTGGTACTGTTAGAAATTGTTTTACGTTGCAAGAGTTATTTGCTTGGTTTCGATGTTTTCCGAATCGTCTTCTTTGTTCTTTCTGATCTTTTGAGTGATTGCTCATGTGTGGTTACTATTGCTTGCTTACGATAGATTGACCGGAGTGTGATGAGTAGAACTATCAAGAGTTATGAGTGCGAATCATCTTCATCAACATTGCAGGCAAGTTCACACCTTGATCATACCTCTTTCATACCCAGTTTTTGTTGCATTAGATCAAACCTCAAACATTGCATGATTAGGATCTAATTAAATTGGGGGTATTGGGAAGTAGTTGATGAGGTAGGAACCTATTGCCCTGCATTCAAACCTTGGGAGTTACTTACGTTATGCTTACATGGTCATGCTATGCTCGTAGACGTGGATTAGGTTTTGAGAGTATCCATGACAGATGTGAGATTGTTAATTAATGGTTTACTTAAGGTGGCAACTTAAACACACATCTGGGTGGATTGAGGCACCTGGTTATTCTAGGATTGCCTGTCTAGGCACCTGGGTGATCCAGGACTTGCCTGTTTTCTTTTGGACCGCCACCCAGGCTCAAAGGGATCATGAGATTTTTCAAACTAGAAACTTCCGCGTGCAGCCACAAGCCATTATGGGCTCTGGCATAGTTGATTAAGTCGTGCGAACTCTTACAAGGTAGACTAGCAGATGCAGGGGAAAGTAGGTGTACCGGTCTATCCATCGTAAGGTGCTAGCATTTCTGAAAGACTGTGTGTCGGTCATCCGTTTCTCAAACACCATGTAGTGCGAGAAATCCAATGGAGGCGATCGAGTCTTGTGGGGAAAAGTGCGCAAACCTCTGCAGAGTGTAATAAACTAATCATGGTTAGCCGTGTCCCCGGTTATGGACATCTTGAGTATCTAGTACCTGGATTATCCTGTGATCTCATCACATTACTTTAAATGAATATTGTTGGGTTTTAATGATGATGCTTAATTGGGATTGAGAATGCTGTCAACCATTCTCAATGTTCAACAACCACCATGATAGTTAATTAAAATGTATTCCTTTGCAGTAGGGAAAAATTGGCTTTTTGCAAAAAACCTTATAACCATAGAGCTTTTCCACCAGCCAAATATGCATGTAGTGATAGCCTTTATTCATCATTCTCTATGGTGTGAATTTGCCAGTACATTCAATGTACTGACCCTCTGTGGCTGCAACGTCTCATGTTGCAGGATTATCTTACGACGAGTAAGTGATACGTTAGGGTTACGATTTCTACACTCAACTTTGCCGTTGGTGTTGATGGGAATCCACAACCTTGTTACTTCCGCTATTTTGGATTTGAGGTAATAGTATTTACGTTACTTTTACATGTGATTTACCTCTGTTATAAATTCTCGAGTACTGTGTGTGTCAGCATACCGATCCAGGGATGACACTTAAGCACAGAGACTTGACCCATTCGGGTCGGGTCGCTACACCAAACCTCGACGTATCGCCACCAAACCATGTATTTATGCTTAAATAGATATTTATGTAACTAGAAATGATTTTTGGAAAAAATAAAGAGCAAACAATAAGGCAGCTGCTGTTCAAATTTGACCCGCTTCCTACTGAATCGGAGGGAATTTGTCTTTTTCACCAAAGGTGGATCAAAACTTTTGACACCCAACCATTTTGTCAATTGTGAATTGAATATGGCCGTATTTTATAAAATTGATTTGGTCCAATTTTGCAACAAATATATGGTAGGTCCTTCACACAAAAAACTCATTTTGGGCACTCACAAAATGGAAAATGAAATTTCCGTGCAAAGAAAATAAAAACTCCCTTAGGCAACATTGTTTGGAATTCCAAGATGCACCCTTGTGCACAATATGAGATCATTTGAACAAACTATGCCATGAATGTGGCCATAAGATTGATCATTTGGCTTGAAAACCCTGAATCTTCACGCTTGATAGCTCATTTCTGATAACACTTTTTTAAAATAATTGTCGTATTACAAGTTTCTTATTTTTCCTAGAAACTTGGTCACATATAATGACACAATGCGATGGTTTCCTAGTTTTTTTAATTTTTTATGCCCGTTTCAAAATGCGGTCAAAACGGCGGGCATGACCGTTCCTAGCTAGTGGTTGAATCTTGAAACGTTTTTGGTGTTTCTCTGATTAAATATATACTTATGTACCTAGAAATAATTTTTGGAAAAATAAAGAGCAAACTATGAGGCAGTTGCAGTTCAAATTTGATCCGCTTCCTACTAAATCAGCGGGAATTTGTCTTTTTCACTAGAGGTGGATCAAAACTTTTGACACCCAACCATTTGGTTAATTGTGAATCAAATATGGCTTAGTATTTTAGAAATATGATTTGTTCCAATTTTGCAACAAATATATGGTAAGTCCTTCACAAAAAGAACTCAATTCGGGCACTCGAAAATTGGAAAATGAATTTTTCATGCAAAGAAAATAAAAACTCCCATAGGCAACATTTTTTGTAATTCCAAGATGCACCCTTGTGCACAATATGAGATCATTTGAACAAACTATGCCATGAATGTGGCCATAAGATTGATCATTTGGCCTGAAAACCCTGAATCTTCACGCGTGATAGCTCATTTCTGATAACACTTTTTTTAAAATAGTTGTCGTATTACAAGTTTCTTATTTTTCCTAGAAACTTGGTCACATATAATGACACAATGCGAAGGTTTCCCAATTTTTTGAATTTTTTATGCCCGTTTCAAAATGTTGTCACAACAGCGGGCATGACCGTTCCTAGCTAGTGGTTGAATCTTGGAATTTTTTTGGTGTTCCTCTAATTAAATATATACTTATGTACCTAGAAATGATTTTTGGAAAAAATAAAGATCAAACTATGAGGCAGCTGCGGTTCAAATTTGATCCGCTTCCTACTGAATCGGCGGGAATTTTTCTTTTTCACCAGAGGTGGATCAAAACTTCTGACACCCAACCATTTGGTCAATTGTGAATCAAATATGGCCTAGTATTTTAGAAAAATGATTTGGTCCAATTTTGCAACAAATATATGGTAGGTCCTTCACAAAAAGAACTCAATTCGGGTACTCGGAAAATGGAAAATGAATTTTCCGTGCAAAGAAAATGAAAACTCCCTTAGGCAACATTGTTTGGAATTCCAAGATGCACCCTTGTGCACAATATGAGATCATTTGAACAAACTATGCCATGAATGTGGCCATACGATTGATCATTTGGCTTGAAAGCCATGAATCTTCACGCATGATAGCTCATTTCTGTGAACACCTTTTTAAAATAATTGCCGTATTACAAGTTTATTATTTTTCCTGGAAACTTGGTCACATATAATGACACAATGCGAAGGTTTTCTAATTTTTTGATTTTTTTTAAATTTTTTATGCCCGTTTCAAAATGCGGTCAAAACGGCGGGCTTGACTGTTCCTAGCTAGTGGTTGAATCTTGGAAAACTTTTGACGTTTCTCTGATGAAATAGATACTTATGTACCTAGAAATGATTTTTGGAAAAAATAAAGAGCAAACTATGAGGTAGCTGCAGTTCAAATTTGACCCGCTTCCTACTGAATCGGCGGGAATTTGTCTTTTTCACCAGAGGTGGATCAAAACTTTTGACACCCAACCATTTTATCAGTTGTGCATTAAATATGGCCTAGTATTTTATAAAATTGATTTGGTCCAATTTTGCAACAAATATATGGTAGGTCCTTTACAAAAAAACTCATTTCGGGCACTCGGAAAATGGAAAATGAATTTCCGTGTAAAGAAAATGAAAACTCCCTTAGGCAACATTGTTTGGAATTCCAAGATGCACCCTTGTGCACAATATGAGATAATTTGAACAAACTATGCCATGAATGTGGCCATAAGATTGATCATTTGGTTTGAAAGCCATGAATCTTCACGGGTGATAGCTCATTTCTGAGAACACTTTTTTAAAATACTTGTCGTATTACAAGTTTATTATTTTTCCTAGAAACTTTGTCACATATGATGACACAATGCGAAGGTTTTGTAATTTCCTGATTTTTTTGAATTTTTTATGCCCGTTTCAAAATGCCGTCAAAATGGCGGGCTTGACCGTTCCTGGCTAGTGGTTGAATCTTGGAAATGTTTTTATGTTTCTCTGATTAAATAGATACTTATGTACCTAGAAATGATTTTCGGAAAAAAATAAATAGCAAATTATGAGGCAGCTACAGTTCAAATTTGACCCGCTTCCTGCTGAATCGGTGGAAATTTGTCTTTTTCACCAGAGATGGATCAAAGCTTTTGACACCCAACCATTTTGTCAATTGTGCATTAAATATGGCCTAGTATTTTAGAAAATTGATTTGTTCTAATTTTGCAACAAATATATGGTAGGTCCTTCACAAAAAAACTCATTTTGGGCACTCGGAAAATGGAAAATATATTTTCCGTGTAAAGAAAATGAAAACTCCCTTAGGCACCATTGTTTGGAATTCCAAGATGCACCCTTGTGCACAATATGAGATAATTTGAACAAACTATGCCATGAATGTGGCCATAAGATTGATCATTTGGTTTGAAAGCCATGAATCTTCACGGGTGATAGCTCATTTCTGAGAACACTTTTTTAAAATAGTTGCCGTATTACAAGTTTATTATTTTTCCTAGAAACTTTGTCACATATGATGACACAATGCGAAGGTTTTGTAATTTCCTGATTTTTTTGAATTTTTTATGCCCGTTTCAAAATGCGATCAAAACGGCGGGCTTGACCGTTCCTAGCTAGTGGTTGAATCTTGGAAACCCCCCAAATCAACATTGTCTATCATCCCTGCATACACACATGTGCAAAATATTGATTTTTTTAATAAACTATAAGAGGTTAATATGTTAAATGTTTATCCAGAATAAGAGGGTAAAAACTATAAGAGAAACAAAATAAAAAAATTATATAAGCTTAACTTTGATTGGTGGAATCAGGTGTGGCCTGGAATGATGACATGGTAAACATATATCCATCCATACATCCGTCCGTCCATCCTAGCCCTCCGCTCTCTCTGTCGCGCAGCAAACCCATCTCTCAATCCTAGCGCTTGCAGCCGCCTCCACTCCCGATCCAGATCCGCCACCCACCTCCCTCTCCCCTCACCGCCAGTCTGCACCCTCCCCTCCCTCCCTTTCCCCCACCTTTGCCGCCCATCCACCACCACCGACCTCATCTCCGCCATCCCCCTCCCCTCGCCTTCATCCCCCATATCCGCTAGTCCAGGCGAGGTTATTCCTTCCGCCCGCCGCCTCCCTCTATCTCTCCCCGATCTAGATCGACGCCGCCACCCGTCTCTAACCCTAGCTTCCCGTCCCCGGCGGCGGCGCCCTCCTTCCCTCGCCCTCTCCTCCTGCCCTCCTGACGGCCGCCTCCACCACGCCACAAATCCCGGCGACCCACCCCGTCTCCGTGCCCGCCTAGGCAACCACCTCCGCCGCGTGTCCGAGTCCCATCCGTGTTCGCGGCTCTGTTCGTCCGGATCCACACGGTCGCGTGCAACCTCGCGGCATCTGCAGCTCTACAAGGCAGGGAGATGAGTCATGGAGGTGATGACCCACAAGTATAGGGGATCTATCGTAGTCCTTTCGATAAGTAAGAGTGTCGAACCCAACGAGGAGCAGAAGGAAATGATAAGCGGTTTTCAGCAAGGTATTCTCTGCAAGTACTGAAATAAGTGGTAACAGATAGTTTTGCGATAGGATAAATTGTAACGAGCAACAAGTAACAAAAGTAAATAAAGTGCAGCAAGGTGGCCCAATCCTTTTGTAGCAAAGGACAAGCCAGAACAAACTCCTATAATAGGAAAAGCGCTCCCGAGGACACATGGGAATATCGTCAAGCTATTTTTCGTCACGTTCATATGATTCGCGTCTGATACTTTGATAATTTGATATGTGGGTGGACCGGTGCTTGGGTGTTGTTCTTACTTGAACAAGCATCCCACTTATGATTAACCTCTATTGCAAGCATCCGCAACTACAACAAAAGTATTAAGGTAAACCTAACCATAGCATGAAACATATGGATCCAAATCAGCCCCTTACGAAGCAACGCATAAACTAGGGTTTAAGATTCTGTCACTCTAGCAACCCATCATCTACTTATTACTTCCCAATGTCTTCCTCTAGGCCCAAATAATGGTGAAGTGTTATGTAGTCAACGTTCACATAACACCACTAGAGGCTAGACAACATACATCTTATCAAAATATCAAACGAATACCAAATTCACATGACTAATCATAGCAAGACTTCTCCCTTGTCCTCAGGAACGAATGTAATTACTCACAAAGCATATTCATGTTCATAATCAGAGGGGTAATAATATGCATATAGGATCTGAACATATAATCTTCCACCAATTAAACTAACTAGCATCAACTACAAGGAGTAATTAACACTACTAGCAACCTGCTAGCACCAATCCCGGACTTTGAGACAAGAATTGGATACAAGAGATGAACTAGGGTTTGGAGATGAGATGGTGCTGGTGAAGATGTTGATGGAGATTGCCCTCTCCTGATGAGAGGAGCGTTGGTGATGACGATGGTGATGAATTCCCCCTCCGGGAGGGAAGTATCCCCGGCAGAACAGCTCTGCCGGAGCTCTAGATTGGATCCGCCAAGGTTCCGCCTCGTGGCGGCGGAGTATCATCCCAAAAAGGTCCTCCTTATTTTTTTCTCATCGAAAGACCTCATATAGGAGAAGATGGGCATCGGAGAGCCACCAGGGGGCCCACGAGGTAGGGGGCGCGCCCTAGGGGGGGCGCCCCCCACCCTCGTGAGCAGGGTGTGGGCCCCCTGGCCTTCATCTTTGGCGTGGATTTTTCTTTATTTCTTATAAGACGTTCCGTGGAGTTTCAGGACTTTTGAAGTTGCACAGAATAGGTCTCTAATATTTGCTCCTTATCCAAACCAGAATTCCAGCTGCCGGCATTCTCCCTCTTTATGTAAACCTTGTAAAATAAGAGAGAATAGCCATAAGTATTGTGACATAAAGTGAAATAACAGTCCATAATGCAATAAATATCGATATAAAAGCATGATGCAAAATGGACGTATTAGGAGGCGAGGGTGCCCGCAGACGAGGAGTCTGGCCTCCTCCCCCGCTTTCACAGCCATGGTGAGTATCCTCCCCCTGATCTTGGCACCTGTGATTCGTCGTAGCGATTGTCCCTAGTTTTCAAGAGAGCATAGACTTGTTAGATTCACAACATCTACGGCTCTCAGTAGAATGATTTGCGAGGGCGGAGGAATCTGTGGATCGGGGTTTCATAATGCGGTGTTGTTAATCGGATGAAATTGTCGTAGGAGCTATGTATTTCTCTTGGATCGTACCGTGTTGGTGTTGCTGGATCTCCAGCATGTCAGGAAGAAGGGGAGGGGATTGGGGTGTGGGGATTGGAGACACTTACATTACATTCAGTATCACATTGCGCGGCTCAGGTTATATGCTTGCAAGGTTAGATCATAGTCTGACAGTTTGTTTGCACAGTATGCCGTCATTTAGCTGCAGTTAATCAACTTATGTACTAGGCATTCCTGAAACCTTAGGCCATAAGCAACGAGTGACATGATGATGTATCCCTCCTACATCCTAGCTCTCTATGGAGTAGGGCTATTGTTCCACCGTTGCGAGCTAACTTGATGTGTTCTGTTTTGGAGTATGTAATGTTACTCTCATTTTGGCCAGCTGGGTGCTTTTCTAGTTAAACATAACATCTTTGGCTTGAGTTCTCTTTTCATTATTTGTATAATTGAAAATTGGAAATTCTGCCCTCTACCATTTTGGACCCTGGTGATTCACTGGGAAATTTCCATGCCCCTTAGAATCTAACACGTCCTTCTCACATATTAAACTAACAAGCATGGGTTATGAGTTTAGCTATGAAGTTCTTTTTGTTTGTCTGTAAAATTCCTGGTTGTTTATTCCTGTTGGCTAAGTATATGGTATGGCAATTTTTGTAGGTGAACGTTCTGAAGACCAAGAAGACCTACTGCAAGAACAAGGAGTGCAAGAAGCACACCCTCCACAAGGTTACCTAGTACAAGAAAGGCAAGGATATCCTTTCTGCTCAGGGGAAGCGTCGTTATGACTGCAAGCAGTCTGGATATGGAGGCCAGACAAAGCCTATTTTCCACAAGAAGGTATGTTACTCATTTCTGTGGCCATATATCTTATTTGATGTACAACTCAACTTACTGTGGAAATGTTGGCCGTTCCTCTTCTATTGCTTCTTTGCATCTGGATGTTTATTCTTCTGTTTCTTTCGGGCCACATCTAGACTTATTTGATGTTCCTCCTCCGCGGCGGCCCCGCGCCGCGCGCCCCCGCCGGCAGTCTGGGCGGCGGTGGACGGGCCACTGGGGATGCCGTTGGACTTCCTATGACTTGTTGCTAAGATTAACAATTACTCTGTAGACCCTGCTGTGATAATACGTGTTTTATGGTCATAGTTGAGTCCTCGGTTTTTTTTGGGATGAAACGATACTGTAATTCTAGTGATGTTTGGAGATTTTGTGATCCCTCTCCGAGTTGCAATCGGGGGCTGCTGTTAGAGGTTCATCCTTGGCTATTAGTCGCGGTCAATTAGAGGAACTAGTACTAGTACTGCGACGCATCATCATAGGAACCAGTACTTTGGCTCTTGTTGACCTTCAAGCCTTTCCTGGCAGTCCCACAACACTACAAGTATAACATACCAGTACCTGTTTAGGTAGTGCTATAGAGCGATGTGTGTGGTCCTGTGGCATTGGCATGCTGTATGTGAAGACTCAAGAGTCTTCTTTTGTTGTACTTGTAGATGTAGCGGTATTCTTGGCACTGTGACCTAAAGCAATCAGTCGGCCAATTGCAGTCTTGGCATGCTCTATTGCTCTCCTAGTTGTTAACGTATGTGTAGTAGTATGTAGGAATAGAGGTATGCTAAATCTGGCATTTTCAAATATGCTGTGTTGCTGTGACTGCTCTCAGTTTAATAATTTTAACTCTTCTAGCATTTTCAAGTATGCACAGAGTATTAGTGTATCCTCATATGTGTTGTTTGATTTATATATGGTGCTGATAGTCTTGCTCACTCTGTGTCTACCTACTACCTGCAGATCAACGGGTCTCTGGCTCAGCAGGGCCAGCAAGGACCTGATGGAGAGGGGTCTCATCAGGATGGTGTCAATATTGTGGGAACTGTTCTAGTGCCTGATCTGTATCCCAATTCAGGCTCAAAATGCGCCCCATTTACTTCACCTCTAGAATATATCTTTCCTGTCTTTGTCTTTGTGGAATAGTAACATATGAAATGTCATACCTGCTTAAATCTTAGTTGCTACCTGCTAGTAGGAGATAATTTTTCCAATTCTATCTTCTGCGATTAAAACAAATCCACGACAGAGTTGCAGCAAACAGATTTTTACCAGTTCTATCTTCTGTATCAAAACAAATCCACAACAATTTCAAATGACAGTTGCAGCATAGTGATTTTTATCAATACTGTGGAAATTGCTCTGAAGTAGAAGTTGCTTAACTATGCAAGTTGCTTTAAATTTGGGTTTGGGTAGAAGATACACAACGTGTGCAAGTTGCTTTAGTTATCTGGTTGGTGAAACTTAATTTTTCATGATTTCATGGCGCACCCTGACCGATCATTCTGAATTTGTGTTAACATGCCTTAACATTATAATGGCTACCTATGAAGTCATAATTATTTATTATGCATGGATCACTACATTATGTATTTCCTGGCCGTGCTTTACAGTATAGTATATATGATCTTACGCGAGGCTTTTAGGTTTCTTGCACTATTTGCTTGGTGTGAAGTATCCAGTATTTGTTACATTATGCCTTTAAGTAGTAAAATTGAGAATGGCAACCTAAATTCTTCAACTGAACTTCTCTTTCATTGTATCACCAAATACTGAAGTTTGCTATGAATAACATTGCTACATGTGTTTTTGTCTATATAGAATTGCATTCATTTCCTCCCCTCCCCTCACTGGGGTATGTGTATTCTTTTGAATAGGATGTACTGTTCTATGCAGAAGATCTGATTTGCACAAACATAGTTATCTGCGTGTGCTGCCTGACTTGGTATTTGTTATATCCTGTTGGTTGAATGGATGGTGGTGTTTATTCATGTTTGTGTGTTTCTGTGAGGTTAATCCCTTTGGAAACATTCTTTGAGAATTTTGTAATGCTTCCTTTTGTTGATACACTATTGTGCCAGTCCTATGGTATGTGAGTTCCTTTTGTTGCTGCGAGCATTGATACAATATGTCATGTGCAGGGAGTTCCGCATCCAAGTCTCGGCCATCCTCCACAACAAGGAGCTGGGCCGAGGGAGCAAGCCGTGCTGCTGGTTCCTTGAGGCTGGATCGAGTAAGATGGTGTGCCATGGCGTGGGGCGGCCTATTTTGTTTTAATCCTGATGATGGTGCTGTAGCATAAAGTGGTTTCTTGTCTAATGCAGATTGTTGTAGTGGTCAGCATATCTGTTTCTATGAATACTATGTAAAGACTGTAATAGGCTGATTTTGCCTATCATTTCAAGAAGTTGGTTCTGATCTATTTGAAATATGTGTTTTCTGTGTACTGTGAAAACGTGAGAAGTAGAAAGTTGGCAAGTTGGGCCAGCTTAATGAAAATGTCCAAGTCCCCAAAAGTAACTGTACTGTCAAATGGCTGAGGCCCAAAAGAGAATTGGGCTAGAATTGGGTTGTAAAAAGGCTTTAAAAATGGATTGAAAAAAAGAAAGAAATTGAGGTTAAAAGGCTGTATCCTAAGAAAATAAAAGGCTAAATTTTTGGGCTAGGCCCATGTAGCTAATCGAAGCATAGGGGAAAATTTACATTAAATGGGCTGAATTAATGGGCTTGGCCCATATAAACACCGAGTTGGACCGGGATGATTCTTGTGCCACATCAAATTGCCACGTCGGATGCCTACGTGGCCTGGGGAGGCTGCTAGTGACCAAAACAAAACAATAGGCATATTTTTGTCGTAAACGTCTACGACCTTCCCACAGAGAAGGTCGTTAATTTCAGTTTACGACCGCCAGCTTTTGACCTTCTGTTTTTTGTCACAAAAAGGTCGCAAATGAAAAACAATGACCTTTCAGTGACCAATAGTCAAGGTCACAAGTTGACATATTTCTTGTAGTGTAGGTATTGAGATACCGACGATCGAATCTCGGGCAAGTAACATACCGATAACAAAGGGAACAACGTATGTTGTTATGCGGTTTGACCGATAAAGATCTTCGTAGAAAATGTAGGAGCCAATATGAGCATCCAGGTTCCGCTATTGTTTATGGACCGGAGACGTCTCGGTCATGTCTACATAGTTCTCGAACCCGTAGGGTCCGCACGCTTAACGTTCGGTGACGATCAGTATTATGAGTTCATGTGTTTTGATGTACTGAAGGTAGTTCGGAGCCCTGGATGAGATTGGGGACATGACGAGGAGTCTCGAAATGGTCGAGATGTAAAGATTGATATATTTGACGACTATATTCGGACATCGGAAAGGTTCCGAGTGATTCGGGTATGTTTCGGAGTACTGGAGAGTTACGGGAATTCGTCGGGGAGTATATGGGCCTTATTGGGCTTTAGGAGAAAGAGAGAGGGGAGGTTGCGCGCCCCCCAAGGCTTAGTCCGAATTGGACTAGGGGGAGGGGCTGCGCCCCCTCCTTCCTTCTTTTCTCTTTTCTCTTTTCTCTTTCCTTCTCTCCTACTCCTACTACATGGAAGGGGGGAATCCTACTCCCGGTGGGAGTAGGACTCCCCAGGACGCGCCATAGTAGAGGGCCGGCCCTCCCCTTCCTCCACTCCTTTATATACGAGGGAGGGGGCACCCTAGGACACACAAGTTGATCATTGATCTTTTAGCCGTGTGCGGTGCCCCCTCCACCATAATCCACCTCGTTCATATCGTAGCGGTGCTTAGGCGAAGCCCTGTTCCGGTAGCATCATCATCACCATCATCACGCCGTCGTGCTGACGAAGCTCTCCCTCGACACTCTGCTGGAACGTGTGCTGAACTCGAAGGTGCCGTGCGTTTGGTACTTGGATCGGTCGGATCGTGAAGACGTTCGACTACATCAACCACTTTCTCATAACGCTTCCGCCTATGGTCTACGAGGGTACGTAGACGATACTCTCCCCTCTCATTGTTGCATCACCATGATCTTGCGTGTGCGTAGCAATTTTTTTGAAATTACTGCGTTCCCCAACACGTATACGGGCTAGATTTGGAATTGCCATTCATGGGCCGACAATAACGGGCCGTTGTTAATCGGTCGTTTTTTATGACGCTATGAAAACGGCCCAACGAATTAACGGGCCGCAAACGGGCCGATTGTAACCACGGGCTGAATTTGGCCCACAAGCGGAAAAGGCCAGTAATGGGCCGTAAGTAACTGAATGCTGGAAATGAGCCCAAGAATAAATGGGCCTTGAGAAGGCCGATAGATAACACGGGTTGGAAACGGCCCAATGGAATAATGGCCCGTTAATGGGTATAAAGCGGTAGACTGTTCATTGCGGGCCAGATTCACCATGGGCCGTTAATGGGCCAAGAGTTACAAATGGCCTCGTATAGGCTGAAAGACATCATGGGCCATACATGGGCTGAAAGTTACAATGGGATGGAATCATATTGGACGGCCCAGATGAAGCTACTGTGCTTAATTCCGATAGGCCGTAACGGGACGTGAGTTAGCGGGCCATAAATGGGCTATATACGAACAGGTTGTTAATAGGCACTCCGTGGGCCGGCCCGTTACCTTTTGACCAAGTCAAATGGGCCGGCCTTTTCACCGGAATGGGCCTCTGTTGGGCCGTGCCATGTGTCGACGTATCATAGGCACCTCCTGTCCAATTAATGGATGACATCTGTCCCAACGGTGAGCCAACACGTGTTTCCTCCGGCCAATGAGAATTTTACACATGGAAAATCCTCATTGGTCCGAGCTGTTAGCGGATTATCGGATCCAAAACCGGACCCGATAGCTTAACGGCGGCCCATTACGGTGGATGCCACGTGTCGGTCACCCTTGACAAAAGCACTTCCATGACGCGCCATTTATGGTCATGGAAGTGAACACTTTCGTGATGATAATTTTGATAATGTCATGGAACACTTCTACAACAGCACAGATATGACTATCTTGATTCTGTCATAAAATCGTCATGGATGTACATGTATGACAGAAAATGTGAACCTACTGTGACAAACACGTATCATCACGGAAGTGTGTTTTTTGTGGTGGAGCTAATCCCATAGGATTCAAGTGGGCATGCCACTCCTATCCTTTATTTTTCCTATTCCCACGTTTTGACAACTGTATGAATCAAAGAGGGCATAAAGGATTTCGGCTTGTTTGACTGCATCACCAGAAAAGGAAAAAGTGTTTTTAGGGGGTTTGAATGGATGCTAAAATTTCTATGAAATGTTGTACAAAATAACCCTTTGAAAATTTTTCTTTGATTCATTTCTATGAAATGAACGACCATCATAAAGAAAAATGTGAAGGATTCTAGTCCTTCAGAATTCGTATGAAATTCCTTTGAATAGAAGATGCCCTCGCTCTTCACCATATTCTCAATTGTTCTACTCTAGAAACCCCCTCCCCCCCCCCCCCCCGCCTTTAGTTCTTTGATGCATACTTTTGTAAAATATTTCAAAATCCTACCAAGTTTGTTAGATATTTAATTATTCCACAGAATTAATATACACAAGTGTGCTGCGTGATAGTATTGTAGCCCAGTTGAGTATGCCAAAAAAGCATTCAACATAGCATATATATATATATATATTATTGTTAATATTAGTATATCTTTAACAAAAAAAGAGTTTTGACAAGTAAAAAAGTTAAATATAAATTGATGATAAAATTTTGACTCGACTTGGCCCACGAAAATATTGATCCAACGCGAGATATGATCGACATAGGAGTGTTGGGTTGCAAATTAGCGGACAAAAGAATACATAACTAATTTCTTGGCCTTCTTATTACATAATAAAGATTAATATACATCTAAACTGCACTGAGACAACACACTTCTCAAGAGTGAAGATTGGGAACGAATGCCTATGACAATGAAGCTCCGACGCATAGGCTTAAAAAAACATGCCCCTCCTGTCTGTCCGAGGAGTGAAGCATCTGCTAAAAACTATTTCGGAATGGCCCTGGTCAGATGTCCACCGATGGGATGACAGAGATGACGCCGCCACCATTGTAGCAAATGTTCCCGTTAGGGAGGGTGTTCGTTGATGTGGTTGTGGTGGCTTTTGCAAATTAGTCAATAGAACTAGATGCATTATGTACTTCCTTGCCTATTATATCTATATACTCCCTCCATTCCCTTATACAAGGCCACTATGAAAAATACATTTTGCATCTATAATTTGAGTTTGTGGACTTGCAAAGCAGCCATTAAACTTTACTTTGGTACCTGTAATTTGAATTTGTGACCTTGTATAAGGGAATGGAGGGAGTACATTGTTGTTCTATTTGTATGTTTTGAACGATCGGAATATTTCAGTGCCACAAAGCATACACAAGCAAAAACCCATTTTCACTTTACCTTACTCCTAGCATTACCAGAACCTCGCTCTCATCATTTGATTTTTTGACGAAGCAGAAACAAAAACTTTTCTCCATCTTATTGAGTAAGAAAAATGGTTGCTCAGTTGGTTAATGGGACACTAGGCTGAAGTATTGAAATAGAGTACTTGGTGTGGCCTTGTATGGATAAATGGAGGGAGCAGCGCAAGCGCTGAATGTAGGATGAGCTCATTGAGTTTAATTTTTTTTCCTGAAATTCATTGTTTTACATTGCAAAGTTTCTTTTAAACACACACACACACACACACACACACACACACACACACACCTACTCCATGAATTTGGTAATGGTAGGAGTAGAGACATAATGTATATGTGCATAAATTTTCATGATGAAATATGAGAGCTACACAAAAAAATCAAATATGTGGCTTTTCAGCAGATGCATTGTTCATTGTTCATTCTTCAAGTCCATGAATGTCGTGTGCAGCTGGCAATTGCAATTCAAGGTATTTCTTTGTGAAATTTTACATGCACATATGTATAATTTATTTTCCAAAATGTTTTAAAACTGAAAACACCCTACTCGAGGGAGCACTGCTTATCCACGTAATAAATGTGACAAAACCAACTGGTAGGTGAACGTGGACAAAGAAACGTTGTAGCTAGGCCGCCCATGGTTTTCAGCGCAGGTCAGCAACGAATTGAAGCCAACACCTGTATGGCACACCATTTTGTTCAACGTTGACGCATGCATGGGCTCTGTTCACGACGCGAGCTGAGGTAGAGGATCCCCATCGTCCGTGTACGGTGTACCGTTGCGTTGCACAGGCCCTCGTTTCTGGTCGGAGGATGATGCTTTCGCTCGGCGTCGCATCCAGTCCGGTCCAAGCCAATCTGATCCGCGCATCGGCAGCGCATGTGACGGAGCGATGGCGACGCCCCGAGCGACAGCCCGCCCGCCCGGCACGGAGATACTATCCTTGATGATCCCCGTATGACTGGCCAAAACCCTGTGTGCTCCGTCCGTTTTGCACCACCCCCACGCGACCTGCCCTTCAGTCGGTCACGGGTCTGTGAATTGCTGGGAGACGCGTACGTGTGTCCACCTTTCACGCGCGCATGCAGGCGGCCTGATGATGCATGCATGCACCGACACGTGCAACGCCGTTGCATTTCTTCTGGCCAAAAAAGTCTCGTGTGGTTACAGTTGTTCGTCTTCTTGCCTTGGGACTACTTGGTAGTACTACGATCCAGTGGCGGAGCGAGCGCCCAGCGACCCTGGGCAGTTGCCCGGGCTCGCTGGCACTCCAACGGCAACAGTGGTCGTACCACAATATGTGAAACTTCTCGATACGGAGTGTATTTACCCGGACAAAACTGGATTAGGTCTCCTTCACAGCCCAACCCAGTTATTTACTAGAACGTCCCGATCACTCCAGCCCACTAGAAAAAAAAAGAATACCATCAATCGCTTCGCTCCAGCCCACGAGGCAACAGGGAATACCATCGATCGCTCCAGAGTCTAGACAGTTCTCGGCTTCTCGCGTACTCGCGTCTCTTCGGTTTCTCCCAAGTGCGGCAGGGGCTTGAAGGCGAGGCGGCGATCTGGGCTGGGCGAGCGGCAGGCCGACGGCGAGCCGGCAGTGGCCACGGTCGTCCCTTCCTTTGTCCCTTCCTCTCCTGAAGGCTGGGGCAGTTCCTTTCCTTCGACTTCCGGTAAGATCGCATACTTAATAACTGATTTGGGTTGAGATATTGATGTACTTAGGGCTTATTTAGGAACTTTTGATTGGGGACGATTATGACCAAAGTCCAAAGAGAAAATCTATTTGTTAGCTGTTGGAAACTACAGAAACTGTAAGTTCATTAGACTGACAAACTAGTATGCAGGTTGCAGACTCTTTCCTCTAGTAATTTTAAGAAACACCGATTTCACTTTGGCAACATCAAGAAATACTTGATAATCTGATACATGTAGTTGATGCAAGTAGCTTTGTTATTGTACTGTACTATGAACTTGTGATTAACCCATATTCTTATTTGTGTAAAAACTAACTTCAGATTTTTTTACTCACTAAATTTCAGAGATGAGGAGGTTTTTGGTTAAGAGAGCAAGGATTGAAAATATGAATGATGTGCAACCTGAAGTAGAAGTAGAGCAAAGGACTGAAACTGTGAATGATGCGCAGCCTGAAATAGAAGTAGAGCCATCAGCGCCTAACGTTGCCAATGAATTTAATCCAAATGCGATTGAGCGCGATCCGGGAAAAAGGAAACAAATTTGTGAGTATCCTCCTGATATTCAAGACCAAGTGAGGAGAGCATATATATTGAAGGGTCCAATGCAACCAGATTTGAATAAATACCATCGTACTGAATTTGGAAGTTCGCGTTCCTCAAAAGCATTTTCCAAATCTTGGTATAAAAGGTACGACTGGATAGAATACAGTGAGTGGAAGAATGCAGCGTATTGTTTTTATTGTTTTCTCATTAAGCAACCCGAAAGGGCTGAGCACTTTGGTTATGAAGTCTTCACCAAAGAAGGATTTACAGATTGGAAGCATGCATCTAAAGGCTTCAAAGATCATATTGGTGGTCATGGTAGTAGGCACAACTCTTGCGTCAAGCATTATGATGATTATAATAATCAAAGACAAAGTGTGGCAAGTAACTTTGCTAGATCAAGCAAGGAATCAGAAGAAATGTATAAGATTCGTTTAACTTGTTCTGTAAGTTGTTCAAGATATCTCATTGCACAAGGCTTGGCATTCCGTGGACATGATGAATCAGCTACTTCTCTAAACAAGGGAAACTTTAGAGAGATGATAGATTTGGAAAAAAACTAAGAATGAACAAGTCAGGGATGCTTTTAACCGTGGTGGCAGAAATTGCACAATGACATCTGGTGACATTCAAAAGGAGCTTGCAATGTGTTGTGCACATGAAGTTAGAAAGAAGATCATGGCGGAGCTTGGTGACAAACAATTCTCGGTGCTTATTGATGAATCACGTGATATATCTATGAAAGAGCAAATGGCTGTGATGTTGAGGTTAGTAGTTTCACTTTTATTTTGTTGTTTGTTTGTCATTTATTCTCTATGCAACCAACTGACATTATTGTGTTTTCCTATAGGTTTTTGAATGACAAAGGGAGGGTTGTGGAAAGATTCCTTGCTTTGCATCATGTCAAAGATACGACGTCCGAGTCACTAAAGGATGCTCTTTATGGCATTCTTGACCATTATAAGTTATCAATTTCAAGGATACGGGGTCAAGGATATGATGGGGCTTCAAATATGAGAGGTGAATTTAATGGTTTGCAGAAAAAGATCATAGATGAAAACCCCTATGCTTTCTATGTTCATTGCTATGCTCACCGTCTGCAATTGGTGGTCGTGTCTGTTGCTAGTAGTTGCTCATCTATTCATGATTTCTTTGAGTACATCTCCTTGATTGTGACTACAACAACAACATCTTGCAAGAGAAGGGATGCATTGACCGAGGCACAACACCAAGACATTCTGGATAGACTTGAGAGTGGTGAGATATCTACTAGAAGGGGCTTGCACCAATCATCTACTCTTTCTAGACCGGGGGATACTAGATGGGGTTCACATCATACTACCTTACTGCGTTTGGATCAAATGTGGTCCTCCGTGTTAAAGGTGCTTAGTACAGTTGATGAATATGGACGTGGACCATCTCAAGCAGCAGGTTTGATAGAAAAAATGGAGAGCTTTAAATTTGTTTTCATTCTGAAGCTTATGTTGAAGTTATTTGGCATCACAAATGAGCTTTCAAAAGTTTTGCAAAGAAAAGATCTCAATATTGTTCTTGCCATGGAATTAGTTAATGATGTCAAGGCTCGGTTGGCAACGTTCAGAGAGAGTGGTTGGGATAATTTATTTGGTGATGTCCAAGAATTTTGTGGTGCTAATAGTATTCTAGTACCAAATATGGACGAAGTAATACCAGTTCGTGGTCGTTCAAGGAGAAAAGGGAGAACTGTTACTAATCTTCACCATTACCGTGCAGAGATTTTTTATGTTGCTATTGACAAAATTTGTGCGGAGATGGATCACCGCTTTAGTGAAGAAGCAAATTGTGTGCTTGATTGCTTCTCATGTCTTGACCCCAAGGACTCTTTCTCCAAGTTCAATGTTGATAAACTTGCTCGTCTTGCTGAAATTTATCATGAAGACTTCTCTAATGATGAACGTGGAACAATAAGAGAGCAGCTCCTCACTTATATAAGTCAAGTGAAAAGGCATGCTTCTTTTTCTACTTGTGATGATGTTCAAAGTTTGGTCGTGAAGATGGTTGAAACTAAGAAAAATCTGGTATTTCCATTGGTATACAAATTTATTGAGTTGGCTTTGATATTGCCGGTGTCAACTGCATCTGTTGAGAGAGCATTTTCAGCAATGAATATTATCAAGAATAAATTGCGTAGCAAGATCAACAACGAATGGTTCAACGACTTGATGATATGTTACACCGAGCGGGAGTTATTCAAGTCAGTTGATGATAAAGATATTATTCGAACATTTACAGCAATGAAGTCTCGGAAAGGACATTTGCCTCGTGATTTTCTTTAGCACACTATTGGTACGTTCCATCTAACCTTTTCTATTGTTACAAGCTCTCTGTTTTGAATAAATAAACAAATCACAACACTGAATTTTTGTGAATAACAAATCCATTTTCTTATCATGTAGTGTCTTCTAGGATATATTGATGGTGTCATGGTGATTTAGACGGCTACACTTTTGTTGGCAAGATGGCTAGTTTGGCTGATTGGCTCTATGCTTTAGTTTGATTCCATGTCTTTTGTTGTCAAGTCACAACTTCATTTGCTATCTGAAATGGAATATTGATATATTAGTTCGCTTAAATATTACATTTGTCTGACTGTTATGTTCGTATTTTCACTTCAATATTAATGTGGATTTGTGCTTTGCAAGTTTGATGCATAGTATATATTATCTACCCGGTACGAAATTTTTTATTTGCATGTTAGACATTCATGCTTAAGTTTGCCCGGACTTCACAAAAGTTCTGGCTCCGCCCCTGCTACGATCCTACTACGTGCGAACCCCACGGTTGTGTAGTACGTGTATCATGGTTCCGGCCTGTGGCTGTGAGTAATGCAAGAGATTTTCTGAGTACTACGTAAAACCGGCATGGGACTTAAGTAGCAAGAAGGATACATCCAAATATAAGCACGGTTCTCGTGTACGAAAGAGAAAGGGTTATAGAAAACCATCTTTTACAGTAGTTCCACTGCTGGGAGGGAGTGACAGAGGCGAGCTTAATTAGCCAGGTAGTCGTCCCTGTGCCGGGTTACAAAATGGCAAGATCCGGGAACAGTTCCGTCGCTGGCTCGGCACTGCTGCTGCCCCCACACCGTGGCACATCAACCGTCGGTCGCATTATGTGGACGGGCCAAGGAGAGCAAACCAAGCAGGCAGGGACAAATCGATCAGGCAGAGCCCGGCTCGCCGTGCCAGACAACGCACGCAAATGAACCACAAGCGAACGAGCGTGCGTTGCTTTCGCGCGCACGATACGACCGGAGTTAATATGCCATGAATTCATGGCTCGTGCCCGCGGCCGCGGCCCGTGCAACGTGCATGCATGAATGCATGTTGCAAACTAAAGCGCAGCAGATACGTGTTACATCAGCTGGCACGTTACTTGCAGGTTAACCAGCGAGGAATTATCAAAACATATCGTACGCGGCATGTTCTTCTTTTTCACTCTGAGATACTAGCAAATCCAATCATGCATCTGTGCTACTAGTACGAAGGAAGTGAACATAGAGATGCACATGCATGCATATGTTGGCCACGGAGTAGGAGTATGCTTCACCGATGGCCGTGGAGCTGTTTGGACTGTGACAAAAGAGAAGGAGAAAAGGAGAAATCTTATGTAAGTAGTAGTATGTGCGAGGTAGCGACCAGTCATGACAATTTAAGATACACTAGCTAGCTCTAGCGGCCCTTCTTTAGGAAAAGAGATGGTACTGTCTAGCCTTTGCTAGTGGCACGGTCGGATCATATGTCACGCCTTTTGATTTGCTGCAACCGTGATGATAACTAGACAGGTCTATCGATCAGAGGTAGCAACACTGCTTCACGGAAAGCCGCTAGTGTAGTTCGGACGGTCTCACGTGATTCTTCTTTCTGTGGTGCACGCCGCTCTTCGAGTTGAAGGTTTCTCCTTCGGGGCAATGAAACAAAGGGTGGGACCTGTTGATGGCAAATAACTGAAACGCAAAGATGGGCTTTTGTAGTTTTGTGAGCAAATACGGGGTTCCACTGCTCAATAATGTTATCATGAGTGCGAGGGGAATCTTAGGCCAACTCCACCGCACGACCCCATTTTGTCCAGCCCCGTTCATTTGGGGTAAAAAGGACAAATAAGGCGGCCCAGCGTGCGACGGCCCGCACCCATCTGATCTGTTTTGTGTCCGGGCCGACCCATTTCGAGCGCAAACTTGCGTCGGGTTTGGGTCGCGGCGGACACCAAACGGATGCGCGCCTCGTCCGCGTCGGGGCCGCGTGGCAGGCAGCAACCTACCTCCCACCCGCCCACATCAGTGCGCATGCGCGGGCGGCCCCGCTTGGCATCCGCCCAGGCGAACGGTCGCGGTCCTTCTTAAATGGGAACACGTGGACCGGTCGTCGTCCATACTGCCCCACTCCATCCCGCGGCCTTCTCGAAACCCGACAGCACCAAAAACCCCAAACCCTAGCCTCAAGCTCGCTCGCTGGCCACCCGCAGCCATGGGGCTATGGAACTACGGCCGCAAAGGCAAGCACGACCGCGAGGCTGGCTCCTCATAGGGACGCCGCGGCTCGGTGAAAAGGAGGAGCCCGCATCGCCACCGCGTCGGGCCCCCGCGCCGCCCGCGTTCTTCATCGCGCCCACGGCCGCCGGCAAGCGTGACCAGCACTACATCGAGGCGGCCATAAGCCGCCGTTATTGAGAGATGAGGACGCCGCTACCGTGGAGCGGCGTCCACCTCCCCAACAAATGGCACTTGTCGGCCGACCGCGTGCCGATCCCGCCGGTCCCGCTGAGCGGCCCTGCGCGCCGTCAGGAGATCGAGCGCTGCCGCCGCCTCCTCCCGGACGACCTCTACTACGACGAGAGGTACGCCCCCGACTCGCCCTTGTGGAACACTTGGTTCCAAGATGAGCACGACATGCGGCGGGCGTCCTTCTTCGCCGGCACATCGACGGGGCCGCGGCGGCCACGTGAGCACCGAGCGGCTGCTCCCAGGCGCGCGGGCGTACGCGGGTGCGCGGCCTCACGCCCACGTCGTCATCGTCGCCATCTCCATCGCCACCACCACCTCCTCGCATGACAGCGGAGGAGGAGGCCCGTCTCATGGCGCGTGTCATGAAGGACTCCATGCGCACGCACGACGAGCGCCAAATGGGTGGGCCTCGGGGAGATGACGGCCCTCTCCGCGGCCGGCGACGTCGCCATTCCCGAGCTGGAGATGGTGGCGAAGGAGGAGGTGGTGGAGGACCCGCCGGTGGCCGCGTTCCACCCGGCCCTGGTAGGCTAGTGGTGGAGCTGGTCGTGCACGGCGGAGCAGATGGCGGCCGCCGTGGGGGCGTGAACTGATGCCCCATGCCGCCACGGTCATCAGAGTGGGAAGCCTCGCTGCGGGAGGAGGTGGTGCAGGCACCTGTCACCTTCCACCACGCCGCCCCCGTGCACCAAGGACCCCTGGCCCACCTGTGGACGCCGTCAGACTACGTCGACCTCGTCAGCGACGACGACGACACCGGCGGCCACCAAAGATGGCGACGACCATGGCATGGACGGGCGCGACAGGTGCGCGCGTCGGCTTTTTTCGTTTTGTTTTAATGTTAATTATAAAACTGGGCCGTTTAAGTGGACCATGGAACTGGGCCTTTTAAGTGGACCATGGAACTGGGCCATTTCGTGGCCGTGACCCCTAAATATGTTTTAAGTTTTTTTAACTACGTTTATTTACTTTTTTAGTCATTTAATTTAAGTTTTTTGTTTTTTTTATCACGTCCACCCCGGACATGATTTGGGGTGCGGCCGCGCATTGGACGCACCCATGACCCAAATGGACAAATGCGGGCATAGGTAAAGCCATTGCCGCCCCAAAGGGACAAAATCCGGTCAAATCAAACGTCCGTTTGAAATTGTGCGGTGAAGTAAGACTGCATCTCAAGCAAGTCCATAGAGAGCTAGCTGGTGTGACCTTGGTCCCTGGCGCCTCAGTAATGGTTTACTACTGGCTTTACTGCTAGTGTTAGACTAGCCACAGTGGATAGTAACATATATTAGTAACATACATATATCCCTAAACTATGTTACTACCTTCATAGTGGATAATAACTTAAGGCCCTGTTTGGTTCCAAATAAGTCACCAACTTATAAGTCGAAAAATAAAAAAAGTGACTTATTTTGCCAAACAGACCCAACTTATAAGTCACCCCAACTTATAAGTCATAAGTTACTCCACCCCAACTTAAAACTTATAAATCACCCCCTTTTACATGGGTCCCACCACCTTTACATAAAAAACAAGATGAAAAGGTGTGGTCAGGTGACTTATAAGTCAGGTGACAACCAATCAGACGTGACTTATAAGTCACTGGTTTTAAGTCACCTGACTTATAAATCAGGTGACTTATTGAAACCAAACAGGCTCTAAGTGTGATAACATGCAAAGATTCATTCATTAGGTTATAGATTCATATTGCATTGGGATATGTGATGTTACGGTAACTAGCTAAGTTACTACAACTGCATCTCTTTTCATTAGCTCATTGCCACATAAGCAAATTTGCTGAGTTGGACTTGATGTTACTGCTGAAGTTACTCCCACTGTGACTAGTCTTATCATCTCCACGCATGGTGTTGAGCGCGAGAAGTAGCGTGTTGTTGGACATTAAAAAATGTGCACACATAAATATTTGTATAAACTACGGTTGACATCCTTGCCTGGTTAACACCAGACATTAGCAGTCCTTAACTAACCCACAGCAACACCCAAATGTTCAAACTCCAAAGCTAGCTAACATTTCCCGGACATACCGGCCGGGACACCCGCAACCACTCCACTGTCCATACGAACGATGAGCGATCTACGGGTCCATGCTACCACATCAGGACAGAGATGAGCCTCCAACTCACCTCACCCGTTAACAATCCTCCTCCGGCCGCGTTGTACATGGCACGATGCAAGCCGGCTGGCCGGTGCCGGTGCGTGTGCTGCGATTGGCAGGGCATGGCGGACTGACTAATACTTACTACCACTGTGCATGCAGCGCCTGGTCCCGCACCTGCACCACCCAGGACCATGCATGCACCCACCTGAACGGGCCTGTGCCAACTGCCAAGTCGGAAGCGATCGCCTGATTTTTCCCGAAGAAGCCGGGGGGCGCGCTGCACAAGTACTGTAGCTAGCTAGCCCGCTGCGACGGCCAGCGAATGGCCGGCAGATCTTGCCAGCCAGGAGCTCTAGGAAGTGGTGAGTGGATGAGTGACCACATCACGGACGCAAAAGCTTGAGAGATCGACGAGATTCCAGGACCCCGCGTCAAAGCTTGCTGATGCACGTAGAAAGATGTGCGTCCGCTGGCCGCGCATGGGTCATGCTGTTGAGTGGATGAGTAGTGGTCAAGCAGCTGTTGTGTTTGTTCTGCTTGCCATGCACTTCTTTATGATCCGGCAGCACACGTTTAGGACATATTTCAAGATTATCAATGGCTTCAATGTTAAAACAAAGGAATAGAAGAAAAAAACATAGAACTAAGATTTCACCCACCACAAAATCCTACTCCCTCCGTTTTAGAATATAAGTCTTTTTATATATTTCAATATAGACTACATACGGAGCAAAAAGAGTGAATCTACACTCTACACTACGTATATACATCCATATATAGTCCATATTAAAATCTCTAGAACGACTTATATTTAGGAAGTACATGAATTCAAAATACAGGAATCCTGTAATGAGTCCTTTTGGGTGATTCATATATAGGAAAGAAACATATGAAGTTTGAATGATTAAAGCCGTGCATAGAATGTTGGTTAGCAACATGTCCTTTATCCAAACTCAAAGTCAAAGGGCATTCGTCGGAAGAAGTCCCTATTATTGGAATCATACAAAATCTTATGAAATTCGTATAATCAAAAGAGAGCCTTAAATGACTTCCTTTGATATTCTGACAAAAATGAATCACACTACTGGTCTCTTTGCTTTGAAGAAACTTCGTGTCCATAAGCTTTTGCTTTCTGTAGGGTTCTTATAGCAAGACATCCTATTCCTATCAATTTAAAGCGTACGAACCAAAAAAAAAATCTATAGTTGTGTAGTAAGCTCATGGATATTCGTTTCTAGTCATTTTGTTCACGCATTAAGAGGCCACGAATCTGAATGTAACAAGTACCGATTACGACAAACTCGCTATCAAGCTGCAGGATTTCTGAAGGATGCATTATCTAGCTAGGCTATGACTATCCAGACCAAACGAATATGCAACTTTCAATCTAGCATCTTGTCCTTTTTAGTATAGTACTCCAAAAGGAATTACTAGTACTACCATACTATATATTAACAGAGACATGGGGCAAGATTAAGCGGGTGCTCTAGCCAATCAGATAGGGAAGCTAATCTATTCTTGACGCTGAACACACTATGGAGATGTCAGCTTGGGACTTCTCAATTTTTCAGCTGAACCTCTTGTCCCGTAGCATCTTGATTTCACTTTCACTGGATTAGCCTACCCCATAAACTTTCCCGGCTTATACGGAACACTAATCATGTCTCCACTTCTTAATACACTACTCCTTGCACAACCTCCCATTTAAACTCTCGTCGTTTCTGTTGACACCAGATTTTGGCACGGCGAAGAACTTAATTAAGATGGCCTCAAATGGAGAAGTGCTCAAAGTGAGAAAGTTCCGTATCGTCAAAAGGAAAAAAATTTATATTTGGGCCATAGTCATCCGGTCTCATCTCTAAGGCCGAAGTTATGTTCGAAATACTCAGATTTTGTATTCAGAACACTATTCGGCTGATTACGCCCCCGAGATGGCCTCATATGGGAAAAGTTTCTACACGAATTGTCTTCGCCTCGTTGAAGCGATCGATTTTGATATAAAGAACGTCTAAATCGAAGTTCGTATGCAAAAGTTAGAGTCAAAACTATGTGCTGCATAAGTCTGCCCCGGAAGTTCCAGGCAAAACTTCCGGGGAGGTTCCGGGCTAAACAAAAACTTTGCACGCGGTGTGCCCCGAAGACTGGAATTTTAACATTTGCGGGGCCGATTTCAACATCAAGATGATCTCGAATGAAAAAGTGATCAACTAAGGAATTTTTCTCCATTGCAAGATCTACAACTTTGCTTTTGGAACCATCGCGATCTGAAGCCATATGCGACCTGCAGGAGCTGTGCAAGAGGGCTACTTGATGTAATTTTAGCCCAGAAGTTTCAGGCTGACCGGAAGTTCCGGCCCTCGTGGTCCGAGTTAGGTTATTTTTGATGTTTTGGACGGGATTTGAGTCCTTTTCTTGTACGGAAAGTCCAGCCGCCTCATATATATGTAAGAGGTGACGGCCGATTGAATAACAACACACAATCGAACAAATCTATCTACACCTTTTACCTTTACTTTTCCTTCTCCCTTGTTCTTCTTCTTGCCTGTTCTTCGTTCGTTCTTCTTGTTGCAGAGCGGCGAACCTCGAGGCCCTAGGGGCGATCAGGTCGACCTAGGGCAGCCCATAGCCACCGCGCGCCCTGACGGGGTCCCTCCCGGGCGTGTGGGGTTTCGGGTCCTGAAAAGCACCCGCCGGATTGCTTGTGTACCGCGCTTCCGGACGGGTCTCCTTCGACGCGAGCTGCGGTGCATCACCCTCGGCGTTGGAGGTACACGGTGACGTGTTCGTGTGCGAACACACTTTTTGGCGACTTCGCTGGGGACGAAGCTTTGAACGGTCTCCGGCCCGTTTTTGCTACGAAGAGATCGTCATCTAGGGTTTGCAATCTACAAATGTAAAATGAATACTCAATTCACTTATGTAGAGCAAATAATGCATATGTTGTTGCTAGATCGTTTAATGAGCATAATGTATCGGCTAGCCCTAGCTTTATCAATCATGTATCTAATTATGTGCAAGAGCCGATGCAACAAAATCTCCATGCTTCAACTTCATATAATATCAGCAACATGCAACATATGTATCCCAACTCCCATGCATTGGCAAGCCCACAAATCTATATGCCGATGAACAACATGATGAGTTCGGTTAATCAAGTTGAGATACCCCATGTAGGAACTTCCAATAGGATGCAACAACGTGTTTTGAATTTTTATTCATCGGCAAATAACTTGCAGTTTGTTAATCCTAACGTGCCGGTGGATAGAGGAACTGGCCATGCTACTACTAGTTATTCGGTCAATTACCCTCAAACATCATATGCTACACCTCATGCTACTAATTTTCTGGCACCATACGCAACTGTTGATGTCCATAATTCGGCTCCCCACCTTCGTGGTGATGGCTGAATAAGTGAAACTTCTACAGGAGCACAAACGCCTTCATCTACTACCATGGCATATCATGTACCCCCAACACAATTACAGAATTTCGGTGACATATCGTTATCGAAAGAGTCTAAAAGTGTCGGGGGCAATTCTATCCAGATTGGGTCATTAAGAAAAATCTTACGTCTTTTTGGGATGAATACAATGTTGTTCTACATGAATTAATAAAAGAGGGAAAGCCTATTAATTCTACTGCAATCCAAGCTAGAGTATGCCAAAAAGAGAAAGCATTGGGTGTGGATGGAATTATCAAAAAAGATGGTGATTCGGATAATAAAGTTAATTCGGCTATTGAAAAGACTGAATCAAATATTACGTATGCCGAATCTATTCTAGAAAAACAGGATGACAAGGTGTTGGGAAGCTATTCGAAAGAGGAACAACCTATCGTTCAAGTAACGCAACCATCATGCTCTCCCAACGTGTTTGAAAAGGCATGTCTAGCAAGTGATTTACCTATCTTCCGATTTGGTCGCAGCTTTATTGTTGATGCTTTTATAAGAGAAATTCTCATAAATAATTTTGAAAGATCAATGACGAAGAGAAATTTACTTGTTAGCAATAAAACTGTTATAGAACATATCGTTCGGTCTATTGTGCCATTTATAAAGACCGATAGTGACCTATTATTGCAGCCAAAGTTTTCCCCATTGCTTTATCAAAATTTCATATCTAATTGGGTAGCTTTTCTTGTTTCTTACTTGGCTTGCACTTGGTCTCAATTGAGACATGTGTATTCTAACTAATTTCGTTTCAGAAATTTAAAGCCAAGGTCAAATTCTTTTGAAAAATCTGATGCTAATATAATATCTTATCCAAATACATCGGAGATAGGGTGTAAAACACAATGCATAGCCGAATGGGAAGATTCTAAATCTGAATCATTCGTTTGCTCAACTCCAAAGCCGTTTGCACATCAAGATCGGCTAGAAAATAAGAAGTATACCTTCAATTCAAGCATGTGTGATCAAATATTTGATTTGTCGCTGAAAAATAATTACATTAGAGTTCTTGATCACCATGTGAAGCCATCAATCCAAGGACGAATGTATTGCAAGTTCCATGATTCGTCCAAGCATAATTTTGAGGATTGCAACATGTTTCATCAAATACTTAAATCGACCATTGATAAAGGACGATTAAAATTTGTTGAAACACTAAGGGATGACCAGTCTATTCTAATTGGTCCTAATGGAAAAAGGTTTTTGAATCGGCTGCTTCAAGACGATTCCTTTAAAGATGAGAAGGTAAAAACTATAGGTGATGGGATCAAGCTTTCAATTAAAAAAGTTGTCCAAGAGCACAATTAAAATATTCTTAAAGGCATGAGTTCTATCGAAGATACAATGAAGACGCCAAGGACTGGGGGGCAACAAGAAAATCCAAAGATTGATGCAAGTCAAGACAAAGGAGATAAAGGCCGCAATAACCAGAAGTGCAAGAAATCCAAGGTCACTTTTGCACAATTATTAGATAAATATCAAAATAAGAGTGAAGAAAAAAATGCTTATCGGCCAACTAATGAAAAAGCATCAAGATCACCCCCTAGGCGCAAACCCGAGGATTGGTATTGGCAAAATGAGAATTCTAATGCGGTATATTCATATCCATATTTTGTGCCGCCAATGCCAATGCCATGGATACCTTCCTATGATCATGTAAATCCATATCCATCATGGGACAAGTATGATACAAGGGCGCATTCTTCATCTTATTTTAGACCATCTCACAAACATTATGCAGCAGCTCCAAAAAGATCAACATTTGAACAATCACATGTCAAAGACCGTTTCAATCGTAAAGAATCGGTCCGGAGCTCAAGGAGCAAGAAAGAGGTGGTCAAACAAATTTATCGTGTTAAAAAAGAAGGCCGTAAGAGCGCTACTTCAGATTTGATCTCAAATGAGAAGGAGCCGATTAAAGTATTGACATTGGCTACTAATGGCGATGAGGCAAGTCAATCAAGTACCAAATCTGAAGAGAAGAAGTTGAGAGTGCACATGGTAAAACAAGAATTGCCATTGCTTCAAACAAAATCACAGCCAGGGTACCCACTCGACTTATCATATTGGCAAAAAAAAGAAATTACAAAAATTAGTGCACAAGAAGTTGAAGAAAGGAATATGGCATGGGTTCTCAAAGGAAGTATTCAAAATAAGAATTATGTGCAAGCTTCCTTTACAAGGAGTGCGGCAAATGTGAAGAAGGAAAAGAGTGAAAACTATGAAGGACCAAGCCGAAGGTTTCAACATCTTCGGTCCACACATTATCCATTTTCTTCAACAATGTCGTTGATGCCTATGCCATGGAATTTTTAATCAGGTATGATTGGTTACCCTCAATGGGCTTATTTTAAACCATGGATGCAATATAATTTCTTACATCATGAAAGGGTATTACCAAATCATCATATGTTTGATTAGATTTACTTTTGTTGCTAATCCAAATGGCTGATATATATACTTATCGTCCTAAGCACATAAAATGGCCGATGGAGTGCTGACATCGTCCTTAGGAAAAGCATCATGCAAGTTATTTTTCGGCACACAAGTTTGCCGAAAAACAGGGGGGCATGTGTTGACACCAAATTTTGGCACGATGAAGAACTTAATTAAGATGGCCTCAAATGGAGAAGTGCTCAAAGTGAGAAAGTTTCGTATCGTCAAAAGGAAAAATTTTGATATTTGGGCCATAGTCATCCGGTCTCATCTCTAAGGCCGAAGTTGTGTTCGAAATACTCAGATTTTGTATTCAGAACACTATTCGGCTGATTACGCCCTCAAGATGGCCTCATATGGGATTGTTTCTACACGGATTGTCTTCGCCTCGTCGAAGCGATCGATTTTAACATAAAGAACGTCTAAACGGAGTTCGTATGCAAAAGTTAGAGCCAAAACTATGTGCTGCATAAGTCTGCCCCGGAAGTTTCGGGCAAAACTTCCGGGGAGGTTCCGGAGTAAACAGAAACTTTGCACGCGGTGCGCCCGGAAGACTGGAATTTTAACATTATTTGCAGATTTGCGGGGCCGATTTCGACATCAAAATGACCTCGGATGAAAAAGTGATAAACTAAGGAATTTTTCTCCATTGCAAGATCTACAACTTTGCTTTTGGAACCATCGCTATCCGAAGCCATATGCGACTTGCAGGAGCTGTGCAAGAGGGCTACTTGATATAATTTTAGCCCAGAAGTTCCAGGCTGACCGGAAGTTCTGGCCCTCGTGGTCCGAGTTAGATTTTTTTTTAATGTTTTGGACGGGATTTGAGTCCTTTTCTTGTACGGAAAGTCCAGCCGCCTCATATATATGTAAGAGGTGACGGCCGATTGAATAACAACACACAATCGAACAAATCTATCTATACCTTTTACCTTTACTTTTCCTTCTCCCTTGTTCTTCTTCTTCCTCATTCTTCGTTCGTTCTTCTTGTTGCAGGGCGGCGAACCTCGGGGCCCTATGGGCGATCAGGTCGACCTAGGGCAACCCTTAGTCGCCGCGCGCCCTGACGGGATCCCTCCCGGGCGTGTGGGGTTTTGGGTCCTGAAAAGCACCCGCTTCCGGACGGGTCTCCTTCGACGCGAGCTGCGGTGCATCACCCTCAGCGTTGAAGGTACACGGTGACGTGTTCGTGTGCGAACAGTTTCAGTGTTGCAGATCTATACAGTGTGATGGAATTATGTAGCTGTGACCAATATCATTTTGCTGTTCATGACGCAACCTGCAATGCTTATCAATAACAGTTTCAGTGTTGCAGATCTATACAGAGTGATGGAATTATGTAGCTGTGACCAATATCATTTTGCTGTTCATGACGCAACCTGCAATGCTTATCAATAGTGGTAGCACATTGTATAATCTTCAGTTTCTCCCCTGTGTAAAAGCGTGATCGCTTGAGATTTGAAGGGCAGGCATCGCACCCGAACAAACAAATGGCCCCTGTGAGATTCTCTTGCAAATGGTCCTGATGCGTAAAAGAGAAACCCAACCATGGGTGCAATTCCGGCAGGGCCACATGGCATTTCTGAAACCATCTTTTGCTAATCTGGAAATCGATGGGGCGTGTCTTTTCTTCGGACCGAGACAGGTAAAAGGTTTGCTTAGTTGCTTTCCATTATCTGGTAAGCCAATAAGAGCAACTCCAACACAGGGACCTAAATGAACATAGATTTTGTCCGTTTTTTGTCCGTTTGGATCTCATATCTGCTTGACAGACATGGGGCGGACATGGCGAGCATCCAACGCCAAAACACAAAAGAGGACAATCACCGCGTCCGGCTTCTGCCGCGCCGGCACGCACTCCCGCCATTCACCGCTCCACCCCGGCTTCCCCCTTCCCTGCCCTGCTTCTCGCCGCGAGCGCGCACCAGGACAGCCTGCGGGACGTCGCAGAGTAGCGTCTCCTACATCTGCTGCGGCACGAAGCTCTGCAGCTCCCGCACGACTCGCCGGCGGAGCCCAGGCTGCTCGTCCCACCATGCGCCGCCGCCGACGAGATCTGCAGTTCCCCGACTCTTCCCGGCGCCGCGCCGCCCGCGTGCAGTTCCCCGGCCCCGTTGGCTCGGCTCAGAACGGGAGGCGGCAACGGAGATCTCCCCGTCGTCCTGGACCACGGCGTGGGATGCAGCTTGTGCCACTGAGCGTGGCGGCGAGCCTTGAGGACGGCGGAGGAGGCGGGAAGGAGGACTGGATGGGGATGGCGGCGGCCTGCGCCTGTGAGCGGGACGACGGAGAAGGCGGGGAAGGAGGATTGGGTGGGGATGCCAGCTCGTGCACGCTCACTGCTAAGTGGGACCAAGGGCGGACACGAGCAGATGATAGTGGTCGAGTAGAGCGTCCGCTTCTATCCGCTTCATATCCATTTCTTCTTAGATTTGAGTCAAGTTTGGGTCGGGGATGGACAGCATGCGGACACGGGCATCCGTTTGGATCGCCCCGTTGGGCCAAGTTTTGTGTTCGGATAATCCAAACAGACAAAATGGATCGCCCCATTGAAGTTGCTCTAATGGCTGCGTCTCCGTGAACATGAGAATAAACCACGTGTATTTCTTCTTCTTTTTTCTGGAGAAATAAACCATTTGTATGGTGATTAGATGCAGAGCAACAATGTCTACATCCACATTAGTTGATCCCAGAAGCATGCACTTTTTCCATTTGGCCTACTTGGAGCTAATCTAGGATGCAAGATTGGTTACTTGCTTGCAAGTCAAAAAGTGAATATGATTGCCAATCTCAAAGAAAAACGACGACGAAGGTCAAAGCCGAATGATGAGGGGATAGCAAGGAAATCCTATCTTATCTTTGCGTAAAATAGTCGAGATGACACACGGGGCGAGCGATCGTGGGCCGACCCAACTCTACAATCACACAAGCTGTTTTTAATATGGTTTCTCCCAAAATCACTAATTAAAAAGTACTCGTTGCAAAGAACTTTTTCGGGTCGCGACAGGTGGCGTACATGCAGCATGCTACTTGTCGCAACTTGGGAATTTTTTTTCGTAGATCCGTTTATTTAAAACGTTTTATCTTTTAAACTGTGCGTCCAAATCTTAAACCGTTTTCACCATTGAATTTCTTACGTCGAGATCTTTAAAACTAGATCCCATGTTGATAGGTTTTAATGAACTTTTTTTCACAAAAAAAACCGGGCGAAAAAACTGAACCGGGAGCATGGGTTTTTCCCTTTCCGAAAGAGGCACGTCCGTGCCTTTCGCGGAATCACACCCGTACCTCTCGTGGAAGCAAAACCGTGACTCCCGTGAAAGGAAAAAAAACAGAAAACACTTTTTTTCGTTTCCGAGAGGCACGGCCATGACTCTCGCGAAAGCAAAACCGTACCTCTCGCAGAAGCAAAACCGTGACTCTCGTGAAAGAAAGAAAAAACAGAAAACGCGTATTTTCTTTCCCTTTCTAAGAGGCACGACCGTGACTCTCGCGAAAGCACAACCGTGCCTCTCACGGAAGCAAAACCGTGACTCTCGTGAAAAAATAAAACAGAAAACACGTTTTGTTTTTCCCTTTCCGAAAGGCACGGCGGTGACTCTCGCGAAAGCACAACCGTGCCTTTCGCGGAAACAAAATCGTGACTCTCGTGAAAGAAAAAAAACAGAAAACGGGTTTTGTTTTTCCCTTTTCGAGAGGCACGGCCGTGACTCTTGCGAAAGCACAACCGTGCCTCTCGCGGAAGCAAAATCGTGACTCGTGAAAGAAAAAACAGAAAACGCATTTTTTTCGTTTTCGAAAGGCACGGCCGTGACTCTCGCTAAAGCACAACCGTGCCTCTAGTGGAAAAAATCGTGACTTTCGCGAAAGAAAAAAAAATAAAACGCGTTTTTTTGGTGCAAAAAAATCAAATTTTTTTGATCGAAAAGCTAAGGAAGACCGGGAGAAAACCAAAACGTCGAAAAAACCCAGAAAAAATGTTTAAAAAGCCAAAAACGCATGCGGAAAACAAAAAAAAAACAAAATTCAGAGGAAGCGCCCAGAGAGCGGCACATGGCGAATGGCTGAGAGCGCGCCAAGTGGCGCTGATCGTTGCGAGGCTCCCGAAGGAGCGCTCGTTAGCTAGTTGCTCCCGGTTTCTCCAGTTTGTTCCAGGTTATTTCGTCTGTTTTTAATTTGCTACTACCGCACCTATTTCCCTCCTTATTTTTTGTTTTTTGTTCTTTTTCAGTTATTTGGATTTTTGCTTTTCACTTTGCTATATTATTTTGTCTTCTCCTGATTACATTTTATGTAAAATAAATACAAATATTTTATTATGTCTCCCTTCCTTCGTTTTCCCCTTTTCTCTGTATTTTTAGTTTATTATTTTGAATTTATGAACAATTGTTTTTTGTACGTGAGTTATCTCTAAAATACATGTCAAATATTTTTCAAATACACTGTGGGAAGTGCCGCCCCTTTTATGCAGCGAGGACTTCCATTGACTAGCACAGTCTACATACACGTGCTCTTTAAGGCTGGCCATAGTGGGGTAACATAACCTGTAACATGCACTTAGGACTAGTAAACATGCTTATGTGGCACATAATTAAAGAGGAAACAGAGGGTTAGAATAACATAGGTAGATACCATATCATGTTAAATGCTATGCTATTTTGTATCATGCATGGCAATAAATATGATCATCTATGATATTATTTTATGTTACTATGCACTATGAAGATAGTATCATATACTAGTATCATATGCATGATACTAGTATATGTTACTTCCCACTATGACCAGCCTAAAGCCATGCTAGATAGCCACTCATCACACGACTCTCAAAACCTAATCTGTGGTGGATCTCAGGGGACAAACCAAAGTCAAAGCGCTTGATCCTTTGCCAAAGAGCAAGTCTCTCTCTCTCTCATATCTGGAAAACTAAGTACATGGTGTAGAGAGAAAGAAATAGAATCTCGTGTCGTGAATAATACAGTGTGAACATTTTTCAACACTTGGTGAGCACTTTTTAAATACTTTATAAATATTTATCCAATACACAAGGAATATTTTCAACTTAAGACAAACATTTTACAAAGTGCGCATTTTTTCAATGCACATTTTTTTTCTAAAAAATAACACAACTAACAAAAGAATTCACACATTTTCAAAAAAATTCACACAATTTCAATATTTCTTGCACATATTAAAAAGTGTTCATGCAATTGTAAAAAATAACAAATATTAGGAAGATATTTATTTAATTTCAAAAAATGTTAACACATTTTCAATTAAATGTTCACTTAACTGAAAACATATTTGGATTGAAGAACATATTCGTGTGTCTTTGGAAACACAACAAATAAGAGTTTAAAACGAAGCAAACCCCAAAAGCGAGAAAACCATCACTGGAAAACAATGCTTGGTAACTCACAAAAAGAAAAGTTGCGGTCCAACTAAAATCACTAACAAGCAACTTGGTGAAACCTATATGACAAGGTAAGGAAGAGCAACAAGCTGCCTAGCAAACACAAATGCAAACTAGAGGAACGGGAAACAGAGCCAAGGCCTCAGGCTCACCCTATTCTCCTTTGATCCTTCCATGAACGGAAGAACCTCAATCACCAAGGGTTCATCTATAGGTGACCACCGGACATTTACAATTTTTCACCCTTTTTGTTCTATTCGTGTGTGCCAGATGGTTGAAATCTTTTAGGATCACAAAGTACCACCGACCACAAGTCTTACCCGACAAGGACACAATGATGTATTTGTTGGAACCGCTCTCTCACACGAATGAATAGAGGTAGAAGAAGGAGCACTTTCTAGTGACCAACGCCCCGGCGTGTGTTCTTTTCTTCTCACGATACCAGCTCCACGTCGCTACTGCGTCCCGCCCGTCCCGCGCGTCACCGACACGCCCGACGAACCCGACGGCACCAGTGCGTCCTGCCCGTTCCGCGTGCATCCGTCGCGCCCGACGAGTCCGACCACACACGCCGTGGCTTATTCCAACACACACACCCTAAGCCACGGCCTAAAGGAGTCCGTCGTCGTCGACGTTGGCGCCGGCCAAGAGAGCCTGCTCCGCCGCCGGTCCTTTCCGCAGCTGCGGGCACTCGCGCCGAAAGTGCCCGTGCTCCCCGCACTTGTAGCAGCGCCTGCGCCTGTTGCCGCCGCTCCCCGACGCCACGCTGCGCCCATCGTCTTCATCCCGAGCACCGCCGTGTCGACGCTCCCGTGCTGCCCACTGCGCCGCCGTCATGAGCAGCTGCTCACCCCCGCGCTCGCCGCCGTCTTGTCCACGACGCCGAACCCGCTCGTCGAACGCACGCAGCCGCCCGAGCGCTTCGTCGAACGCCATTGTCGTCACGTCGTGGAACTGCTCGATGCCGACGACGACGGGGAAGAGGCGATCCGGCACCGTATCCAGCAACTTCTTGACAAGTGCTGCATCGCTCAGCGTCTCCCCGAGGTTGGCATACCTCGCCGCCATCGCCGCGAGCCTCCCGCCGTACACGTCGAGCTCCTCACCGTCCGCCATCTTCAACCGGTCGAATTCGCCGCGCAGCGTCCCCAGCCTCGCCGCGCGGACCCGATCGGCGCCAACGAACCTCACCTTCAGGGAGTCCCATACCTCCCTGGCGGTGAGCTTCGTCGACACCTGCAGCAGCACATCCTCCGGCAACGCCCCGAGAAGCAACGCGCGCGCCATCTTGTCCTTCCGCGCGTTCACCGCCGCGTCGCCCGGCGCCACCGCCTCCCATACAGTGTGGACGTCGAGAATCGCCTGCGCCTTGATGGCCCAAACCGTGTAGTTGTCCGCAGTCAGCATCGGCATCGCCATCGTCGCCGATCCGCCCGCGCCGCCGCCGTGTGGGACGAGCGCCATGGTTGCCGGTGATCTCCCGAACCGAAGCTCTGTATACCAATTGTTGGAACCGCTCTCTCACACGAATGAATAGAGGTAGAAGAAGGAGCACTTTCTAGTGACCAACGCCCCGGCGTTCAACGCCCCGACGTGTGTTCTTTTCTTCTCACGATACCAGCTCCACGTCGCTACTGCGTCCCGCCCGTCCCGCGTGTCACTGACACGCCCGACGTACCCGACGGCACCAGTGCGTCCTGCCCGTTCCGCGCGCATCCGTCGCGCCCGACGAGTCCGACCACACACGCCGTGGCTTATTCCAACACAGGTAGTAGAAAAAAAGAAAGCAATTGCTTTGCCGCCAAAATTGATGAGGCAATCTAGAAATTTATTTTTCTCCACATGGTACTAAGAGCATCTCTAGCAGACCCCCTATCTTCAAATTCAAATATGTATCTCATACTCCCTCCATTCCAGAATGTAGTGCTTCCTCTATTCCCGTGCTTCAACTTTGACCGTAAATTTAACTACCAAGACCGATTGCGGCGGGAGCAAAAATTATATCAGTGAATTCGTATTCGAAAGAAGTTTTCAATTATATAATTTTTTCTCCCGCCGCAGTTGGTCTCGTTGGTTAAATTTATGGTCAAAGTTGGACCTCGGGAAGCGCGGACGCACTATATTTTAGAATGGAGGGAGTATCTCATAATGTTAGTTTTTAGGGGATTAAATTTTTCTTTATCTAGCAAATTTCCTAAAACTTAACCCATCAATAAATTTCGTTTGCCAATTCATCCAACTATCTGGACATATTAATTAAAATTTGATATTTCAACTACCCACAATTCAAATACATATCAAATCAAATGTTCTCAAATTTAACCATTCAGGTTCAAACATAGCATACGATCCAAATTAACGAAGAATCCAGGTAATCATGATGAAAGCTCACAAATCAAGTGTTATGAAGTCGCCAATGTTGCTCAATATAAGATCTTCATTTAGTTGGTTGTGACCTGGTCAGCTTTCGATCCTTCGGTGTGCTTGGAGGAATGCTTCAATCCTATTCGCGTTATAGTCCGGCTCCACCTGGAAACCTATGATGTAGCTCTGTCTATTTCCGAACGGTAGCCGAGGACAACAGTGGCGTTGTCTAGCAGGCTACTGAGGCGGTTCCTGGGCGTGGATGCGACGAATGCGACCGAGATGTAGGGGCGACAACAGGCTGGCAGCGGTGGTCTACTTCGCCAGTTCCGAAGTTGTTGACCGTCTAGAGGTTGCGCTTGACCTTCCTATGCCATCTCCAAGGTCAGGCGGATCAATTCCACGTGAAAACGGATCACAACAGCAACAAGGCAGAGCTACACACACCGGCCTCATGGGCGGCGAGAATGTCAATTCTAGCGATGACGAGTGAGGAGAAGGTGAGAGAGAGTGTGGTGGGGATGCGGGACAGTGTCGCGGAACATGTCTGCCATGGGGTGGGGGTGGGGAGGTGCAACAGCGGCGACACCGACGAGAGGGTCGGCGTCGAGACGAAGTCAGGTGACCGCCTAACTGTCATGGGAAGCCGTTTTTTTCGACTAATACTATGTTGGATTGACGCATTTTACCAGATGTAAAGTTACAATTTTGATGGACTATTGGTTCGAGGGATATGCTAGATTGGCCTTAATCCCTCAAATCGGAAAAATTCCTCCAAATATAACTCTTGGGGGATATGGTAGAGATGATCTAATAGTATTTATAATTCTGAATTTCAATAAATATCTATAATTTAATTACAATTCAATTACTAAAATTTAGAGAAGTATTTAATGACCTCATGTTGCACAAGGATAGCTACATGATTTTTATTTTTTATTGATAATGGCTAGCTACATGAATTTGCTTGAATACCCACCTCTAAAACCTTGCTGCAAGCCGCCACTTGTTGATCTTGACAAGCTGCTTGGGGGTCCTCTAAGTTTCCAACGTTTCCATACAATCCTATGCTTTGTACTTACCGTGTACACGCGCTAGTATACCTCCGTAAAGGGCAGGTGAACAAAGGTGTACGTGAACAGTGTGCATAGATAGGCCGCACATTGTTTTCAGCGGAGGTGAAATCTCATGAACGAATTGATGACGCCAAAGACTTGGATAGAAGGCCATTTTGTGAGAATGGCGTTGCAAAGACCGAGCTCGATGGAGCTCGTTTTTTGTAAAAAAAATAAATCAAAATATATTTATTTATCTTTAAAAAACGTCTACCAATACATATGCATATTCTGCAAGTATGTATTAAATTTCATGAACTAATATGGTTATTTGCATACTACACAAAAAAGACAAATATCTGGCCCATATACAAGAAAAGACCTTTTTGTGAAGGAAGAAAAGGACCATTTTAATATGTGTATTTTCTTTTTCTGTACATCACGTATGAATATATATGTTCATAAAACTTTGTACGTGTATACTTCTTCAGATTTTTTTAGGTGTGGAAAAAGTATTTATGCTGAAAAATTATTAAAAAAATGATCAATGGTGCTCGGCCTCTGCAGGCATTTTTCGGCCAAATGTACAAAAAAGACAAAAAGCCCTGTTTGTTTGGGCTTTTGCTTCTATTTTTACAACTTTTTCATTTTAATAAAAAAGCCATAATAACTTCTAAATAGATGCTTTTGGAGTTTTTGTAGCTGGCTTTTAGCCAAAGTGGACAAGCTGCAAAAGCAAAAGCAAACCAAACAGACAGGGCTTTAGGCGGTCCAATTCAATCCGGTCCGTGCATTTGACCAAGGGACGATGATTCGACGTAGGAGTAGATGCTTGGACATGTACGTGCGACGCCGTTGCATTTCTCTTGCTAGAGTCTCGTCCACACTGATTGCGGCTACAGTAGATCGTATCCTTTGTGTGGTCGGAACTGCTTGTACTGCGATCATCGCACGGTCGTGTAATCGAGAAAGGGATGCCGTCTTTCACCACGAGTTGCAATGATGCCCACGCAAAAAGAAGGTTACTACTACAAAGGGTGCGTCCCGTGTGCGTCAAAAAAGGATGCGCCTCGTACCACTTGCTGTCCGTCACATGGGGACAGACCAAGCATTTCTTTCTTTCTTTCTTCCTAAAAAACGGGCGAGAAAAGACAGGTTCTGTATGTCGCAAGCACGTACTGCTTCCCTCGTCACCCTGCTGTGAGTCTCGGAAATGTTGCGCCAAGCAGAATCTTGACCAAAAATGTAAAAACGAACGATGTGACATGTGCTGCAGGTGACAAAGCCAAAAGCCTGTTGGACAAAGAAAAAGAAGAACTACTCGTGAATTGTGTATACAGAATCTTCTTCATCTGGAGTCGCCTTAGAGGAATCAGCTAATTTCTGGAGACAGTGGGATTAAGGTAGGCAACGCTTGAAAGAGCGACACTAGAGGAGCGAGCTTAATTTCGACAAGCTTAATAATTTTACTATAGGTAGACAGGCGTCGCTTTCAAACGCGACCGTGCGATGGTAGACACGGACAAGCCGGCTCGCCCGCGGTGCTAGCTAGATAAACGCGCCCAAATGAGCCACAAGTGTGCTGTCGTGTCGCTCAACAAAGGCTGGATCATCAGGATGTAGAGATGGAAAATGTATGCTTTGTAGTCTTGTGGGTGATGTGTTTTCGCTGTTCAGCCATGTTATCATGAGATTCAGGGGCAGCTTAAGGCGTCAAGATCAGTACGATGATCGTGAACTTCTACGAGTCCATACAATGCAAATATTTTTGTCCTCGCATTACCAAGAGGTGAATGCCCGACATAATGATTTCGGTTTGGCAAAAGGCTGCATGTCCCGTCCTTTTAAGCTTTAGCAATCAACTGGTGCGCGTCTACGCGACTACGCCCAGGATATATGGAAGCTACCTTTCATTTGTATCCCCGTTTTTCCAAAGCAACATAATACTACACTCAAAAATGTTGTGTTGGCTTATTGCTGGACTAGTGTTATCATCTTCATGTACTGTGTTGAGCGAGCGCCAGAATTACTAACGTTTGGTTAGGCATTGGAGATGTTCGACGCCATTTTGGCGGATTTTTGTTATGAAATATAAAAAAAAATGGTGTCAATATGTATGTGCAAGAATGAATATGACCAAGAATAATATGTTGATATTCATCGGAGAGGGTCATCAAGACCACGGAGCAGTGATTATTTATGTCCACACATACTTGATCTAATCAATCTGATTACCTAGCACCTAGTTTGTACGTAGGCATGCAAAGAGTTATGCATGGGCACATCTCACGTACAAGTTATGATTACAATGAAAATCCTATGCGTGCATGTAGCTAGCTCGTTGAACGTGACGAGTTAGTTGGCTTGACTATCCACGAAAGCTGATCAGGCCAGGTCCCTACGTGTCAGCCGTGACCGTGTCCGTGTGTAGGTCTAGCTGCTGCAATGCACGCACAGGGGATAAGCTTTACAGGAGATAATGCATCCTTATCTTGTCAACTCTCCATGAGATCAAGAGCGCCGGTTCAACAACTCTGGAGCGAGACTTATCCCTTCTGGCCACACACCTGCCTATATAAGAAGCAGCCACCACGAGTCAAGGGGGACCCTCGGGGGGACGCGCCCACGGCGGCAGCGTCGAGCAGATGGACGGAGGAGCCTGCAGAGGAGCCCCCTGCGCTCTCGGTGATAAAAAAGGAAGCCAAAAGGCCACGCCAGGGAGGACCATGCGCTCGGATGACGCGCCGGCGTCCACTGCACCGTAGACGTGCTGCGACCACGACGACGACACACGCCCGCCGGCAAGCCCGGCGGAGCCTTCTTCCATGCGCGCTGCCGCACACTCCATCAACCCAAGCAAGCACATGCACGCGACGCCAAGACTCAAGACTAACCGTGCACATTGATTCAACTCTCTATTCTTCTTTAATCTTCTTCATCATGCAGATCGAAGATTCAAAGATCGACAGCCAAGCGAGCACTCGGCCAAGAAAGAGGCGGCACCCAGGAGAGCGTGCGCCCATGGTGGCAGCCGACGGCGCCCTCGCACAAGCAGGCCACATGCCCGGCGGCAATGCCCCAGCCGGCCGGGGACAACGCTGATTGTGTCTGCGAGGCTGGGAAGTTGCGCCGCCGGTGGTGGCGCACACCTGGCCATTTTATGTTATGTCCAAGTCGTATGGTGCTCTTCTTTTTCTGCCCATATGATACGTATGTTTCTTTTCTCTCTTGATGCCCAGGCGCCATGAAGACCCACACACGAGGACTCGGACGGGGCGAACACACCCGGCCGTCAGGCCGTCCACACACGCGCCGCCGCAGGGCTGCGCACGGGGAGGCGCACACAGATGGGCTGGCCGCCAGGCCGCCCTCATGTACGCGGCTGCCGGCGGCGGGCTACACACCGGAGAGGGGCACAGCCACACACGCGGCCATCAGGCTGCTCACGCGCACACACGCACGCGTAGACGCCGCCGCCCTGCACATCCACGCACTGCCAGAGAGGGGAGAACCCACGCACACAAACATCCAGCACGCGCACCTCCAACATCCATCCATTCACCAACGCCCACATCCATCCACCACACATCTACGCGGCCACGCAGCCGGCAGAAGACCAGATCGCATCGACGGGCCAACGCAGCTGGGCAAGAACACCCGCGCCAGCGACATGGACACCAAGCTCACGTTCCCGAAGGGTGAGATTTTGATCTAATACATCTATTTTCTTCTGTCTCCTTCCCTCCAGCATGCATGCGCTACGCGGAGAGTACGTGCCGGTCACTGGAGACGACACTCGTGTGATCCCGTCGCCGCCGCCGGAGATGACTGCACTGAAACAGCAAACTGCACCGACACCGCCGGAGATCGTCTACACCAAGCCTTTCATGTTCAGGTGTCATGTTCTTGGCTGGAGATGACTCGGGAGCTGCCGGAGCTCGCCAACAACGCAGCCCAACCGCTAGCCCTGACGTTGTTCTAACATGGCAATCTACAGGTCCCCGGCGAACAGGTTACGATGCACAGGTCACAACGAACAGGTCACCGGTACACAGGTCCATGGCGTTCCAAATCGCGGTGCACAGGTTTGGTGTCTTAGCTTCCCGGATGAGACGGCGGGGCAGAGCCGGAGCTCGGTGATGACGCGGCCCGAGACTCGCTTCCCCCTTGATGGCGTACAGATCTTTGGTCAAACCAAAGTTTGCAACGACACAGTACAAGACCGGTCCCTCCTTTGAGAGGTGCACCTACCGTGGCAAACAGGTCCATGGCGTTCCGATCGCGGTGCACAGGTTTGGTTTCTTGCTTCCCGGATGTGACGGCGGGGCGGAGCCGGAGCTCGGTGATGACGCGGCCCGGGACTCGCTTCCCCCTTCACGGCGTACAGATCTTTGGTCGAACCAAAGTTTGCAGCGACATAATACAAGACCGGTCCCTCCTTCGAGAGGTGCACCTACCGTGGCGAACAGGCCCATGGCGTTCCGATCGCGGTGCACAGGTTTGGTGTCTTGCTTCCTGGATGTGACGGCGGGGCGGAGCCGGAGCTCGGTGATGACGCGGCCCGGGACTCGCTTCCCCCTTCACGGCGTATAGATCTTTGGTCGAACCAAAGTTTGCAGCGACACAGTACAAGACCGGTCACTCCTTCGAGAGGTGCACCTACCATGGAGAACAGGTCCTTGGCGTACAGGTCCACGGCGTTGCCGGCGTACAGGTCATCCTTTGGCCTAGCACCAGCCCAAGGCGACGCGGCCTCTACAACGCTACCTTTGTCATGGCGGACCGCCAAATACTTGGCGTCTAGCAAAGACGAGGCGCCAACCACCTCAGCCACGCCATTGTGAGCGTGCGTCAGTTTTTACACTGATGCCGGTCTCCCCAAACCATCACTCCCGCAAGGTGTACCCCCTTGCACACCCCGATGAAGTAACCGGCCATCGAGAAGTCTAAGCCGAGCGCGGCCCATGCCACCCCGACAACAAATACTCCAACGCTGCCAAGACCGACGAGGCACGACGGTCTGAGGTCTACATCGATGAGCTCGCATTGTCGTCATCTTCAAGCAACGCCTCCACGCGACGACACTCGAATCTACTCCGACTTCTACATCAACACACTCCCCAAACCCTGTCCAAGCTCCGACGAGGCGAAGCCACTTCACCGACATGTCTTCTTCCGATAAAGCTATCCATATCTTGCCGGGCACCGACGAGGCGAAGGCAAGACACACCGTGTCTGACACCGACGAGGCGGACACCACCAGGTCGGGCACCGACAAGGCGAAGGCCGACCATCTGTCTGAGCTGACGAGGCCAGACATCTTCATCATCGGACATCGACAAGCCGGAGGGATGTGACTAAGCATTGTCGGAGCGACGGACGTACTGCTCCACTCTTCTATTCCACCACATCATCACCATCATCTACACCGAGCACTTGGAGAAGACGAGACTTGAAGACGATGACCATTGTAGCAGCTTAATCGAAGGTGGTCCGTGGCTCTGGCTCGCGGATGTAATTAATCGGGAGCCTTCCGAGTCCCCGTGAACCAGAACTTCACAATCGCCCAAGTCTTATCAGTCGAGCTAGCAGGCCATTGAGCGCTTATGTAAAGGGATCATGTAATTTGTTTCTCCGATGAGAGATTAATAAAATACAAGTTTCCCTAATTTTATTTGTGTACTTAGTACACTGGCACGCCCGCATGTTTATTTCCCGTGGCGCGTAGAGAGATAATAACACGATAACCATCGTTGTTCTTATTATTTTTCATGTCAAACAAAATGGCACGCCCAGTGGGACGTGGTTCTCCTCCCATCTTTGCTGCGCAACAATGGTCGTCGAATTCGTCTTCTGGCTCTTCTCCAACTTACAAGATGGTGTGGATATTTCTCAACTCGGGTTATTCTTCCCGATGCCCTATCTCTTATGGAGGCTTCAATTAACCCATTTGTGATCCAACTCGGGTTACTATTCTATGGAGAACCGTTGGTGCAATTTCAATATGCCCCGATCACAGGTTTCCTCCAATATTGCTTGGCCATGGCAAGAAGGCGCCGCAGTTCGCTTCAAGTACCCAAGATATTGCATTTATCTTGGAGGCATTCTTGATGGTTGAACAAATAATCCATGTATCATCGTTGGCTTTGGCAACCTCGACCTCACGCCCAATGTGCTGGGGGAATTCCTTGAAGTGGCCACTACATGCGAAGGCGCTTCATTAACCTTGACTATAAGCTCCAGTCAGCGAAGCCTATATAAAATGAGATGATCTTTCATATGTAACGAAGTCATCCTCAACACATGCTCAATAGTAGCCAACCTGATGGGCCCATCTCCTCCACCCAACTGATGCCTTGACGTGATGGCGAAAAGTTGAGCGAACATCTTCACCAGACGCAGGTTCAACTTGAAGAGCTATGGCAGATATAGCCTTCTCATATTGCATTTTATTTTCAATTCACACCACATCCATCAATTTTTTTTCACATATTTGCATGATTGGAGGCAATTTCGAGCATAAATACTTACTTTCCTCACAATTCCACGCTAGTGCTCCAATAATTGGCTACCTGAGGGCTTGTTGACGGGCGGCACAATGTGTCATGTTGCAAGTGAAGCGGCTCCCACACCCATAATGCACCACACGTGCCAAGTGTATGCTTCTGGAGGTAGTAAATAAGACTACTCGGGCACTTCTGTTATCAGACCCCGCGCCCATCATGTTTCCCGGCATGTCTCAGGTTCACGGAAGCTCACGTCCCAGGGAAGACTATAGGAAAAGATCATGAAAGGGCTACCTGACCCAACACAAGTTGGGTTCGGTGTGTAGCCACATGGCAACCCTGGGTCGTGCCACCAAAAGCCCCAGATAAAGTGCCAGAGGGTTTTCTTAGTACACATAGGTGAATGGTTGTCTTCCAAGTTCTGAAGGTGGGCCCCCAAGCAAGTGTTGAAAGTGATCCCCGAAGAAGTGCAAGCAAATCTTCAAAGTGAAAAAAAATACTCATGAAGTCTAGGGTAATGCAGCCAGCCCATGCAAGCAATCCTCACAACAGAGGAAACCTCAAATTCCAAGAAGCAATCAAAAAGTCCCAAAAGTGCCAAGAAGCAAATCCGGCAATCCTGAGCGGTAGGGGAACCACGGGAAAGAAGGCGGAAGATAGCCATTCACCATCCCTCATTAATGCATGAAGAAAAAATAGCCAAGCTGTTATCCCAAAATCATCACCCTTATCAACCTCACCTAAGTCTCTGGGTTCTTGAGGCATTGCACGGGGGGCATTTTCGAGCTGTGGGGTTTCTCGATACCATGATGGGCTAGGGTATGCTTTTCTACTGTCTGTCAGAGGCATCTCTGAAGCACAGTGTCCCCATACACTTAAGCTAAAGCTTATTCAGTTCTTAACTTGCAACCGTCATGGTCGTTTTGACGGTCCCCGATGATAAGCCCTTTGGTAGCCTTTATTGATGACACATTATAGCTGGTGATTGTCAGGAGGGCCAACATCTTCATCCAATCTAAGAAATACTTCATTTTTATGACATTGCATTCCATAAATATGCTTGCATGCACTCTTTTGTTCATCATCAGTGCAGCCATCACTAGTTAATGGCGCACACGTTGAGCCTGCGCCGACAGGATGGCTACTTGGACAGCAACAAAATTGCGTCATGATAATGTCGATGACATCCCGACATTTGATTGTCTACCCCAATATACGGCAGACATTGGGGCAGCGAACCCGTGTGTCCACAATGTCGTCGACAACATACTCCATCAACATTGGGGGGCAATTGCATCAGTTCATCCACGACATCGCCGACGGCGTCTTGGCTTCACCAACCTGCTCCATCGACATTCGGGGTTAACACTCATGTGTTCACAGGGTCGTCAACGACATCCCGACATAGAGCTTTCAACACCACCACATCCCATCGGCACTGGGGGCAGCGAACCCGTGTGTCCATGGCATCACCGACGACATCTCGGCATCGAATAATCTACACCAACAAACTTCACCAACACTGGGGGCAGCAACCCCAGTGCGTCTATTATGTCGCTGATGATATTCCGGCATACTATTGATCTGCATCAACATATGTTGTTAACACTGGTAGCAGCAACACCCGTGTGTCTACAACACCGCCGCGGCACTCCGGCACCCGTATCTTCAACAACAACGACGCGAGCCGATGTCTATTCCGGCACTCTCTGTTATGGTCGTGCCGATGGCATTCCGGTGTAGAAATTTTTTTCCCTCGACCACAACGTCTTGTTGTTGCCTCAATGATTACGAGGTGACCCACCAATGGCTTTTTGGTGGCTCATCTACATCAACGCGTCAACTTCATAGGAGCAGTGCAACGCGCCAGTGCGGCCAGCGTGAATCTGTGAAACCCTTCAGTTAAGTCGGCTGGCACCACGTTAGCTTTGGTCGCGACTAGACTGATAAATTTTCTTCAACGCAAAGCATGGTATTTCGCTGCTGAATGAAGATGCTGTAAAGTTGTCTTGTTGGCTAGCACCATAGCTGTTACATGGTCGCAACAAGCTTCCTCATCAAATACATGTGTGGATGAATTAGTTTGCAGTATTCTCCACACACGACATCAACATGATCCTTCTCCAAGCTGTGGGATCAACCTCCTTGACCAATGTTTGGTGTACCTCCTATGCCTGCTAAATGTTGAGGGTTGTTGGAAGCGCCAATACGAACGGCTGTGTTAGGAGACCCATTGCCATTGTGGTCGCCAAGATCGCGCCACACGCTACAAGTCTGTGAAGTGAAGAACCTTGGATGCATGTGTACATGGCCATTGTACTCAGGTGCTCCTCAGTTTTTTTCTCTCACATCTAAAAGCTGAGGAAGGGTTGTAACGTGCACGTACGCTCGTATGAAAAAGCATGCATGTTCTAACTTCATTGATCATGGTAGCGAACTCAAGATAATGCAGCCGATATGAGCGGCGCTAAGTTATCATAAGTACTATAAGTACGTGTGGTGGGGCTCCCGTGCACCATGATCGTCCCAGTTATCGCCAAGCCAGCGCACTTGCTCAAGCGGGGCAACGCGGCATCAATGTTCTCCTTCCTTGTGCTAACGAAGAGATACATGTACGTGTGTCTATGAGAAGCGAGCTAGGAAAAGCTGGAGATGTGCATATGTGTGTATCCCGATGGTTATCTACCTTGTAGCTGCTCCAACACACCTCATGTTCTTTTGCCCTGATGATGGAACAGGTAGCTAGGAAGAAGCATTGAGGAGGATTGATCATTGTCGATTGCACTACTGCATATTTACATGCCATTCCTTCTCTGGTTCTCCCTCTGAGAGCTAGTTAAAATACAGTGGGTGAGACTCCATTATGATGCATACTTTTGGCGTCTTTTACCCGATGCTACGAGAGCGAGTAAAAAAAATGCTCAGGAGAGTGAATTGTTGAGCTGATCTTCTCGCAAACAACAACTCCGTGCCATGAGAACTCTCGGATGAGCTGATGCGGGGCGTTTGTCTTAATCTTTCAAGCCCAACAAACAAAGAGCCGGTTCTGTACTAGCTCTGGAGGGGCTGCAGTGAGCATCACAAAGCGCAGCTAGCGGAGTTGGCATGTCACTGGCGTGCAACGAATTTGAAGATATCTGGTTGTTCTAAATAGACATCGCAAAATCTTCAATGTCCGGGTAGCCTATGGCACCAGGATTTTTCTTTTGTTACGGCGGCTGCATGGTTTTAATGCGCCCTTTCGTCGAATTGAATTTCACCAACCGAGTCCGGTTCGCTTCGCGCTCGAACTCGACTCGGTGGGGGGCATTTGTTCGACGCCATTTTGGCGGATTTTTGTTATGAAATATAAAAAAATGGTGTCAATATGTATGTGCAAGAATGAATATGACCAAGAATAATATGTTGATATTCATCGGAGAGGGTCATCAAGACCACGGAGCAGTGATTATTTATGTCCACACATACTTGATCTATTCAACCTGATTACCTAGCACCTAGTTTGTACGTAGGCATGCAAAGAGTTATGCATGGGCACATCTCACGTACAAGTTATGATTACGATGGAAATCCTATGCGTGCATGTAGCTAGCTCGTTGAACGTGACGAGTTAGTTGGCTTGACTATCCACGAAAGCTGATCAGGCCAGGTCCCTACGTGTCAGCCGTGACCGTGTCCGTGTGTAGGTCTAGCTGCTGCAATGCACGCACAGGGGATAAGCTTCAGAGGAGATAATGCAGCCTTATCTTGTCATCTCTCCACGAGATCAGGAGCGCCGGTTCAACAACTCTGGAGCGAGACTTATCCCTTCTGGCCACACACCTGCCTATATAAGAAGCAGCCACCACGAGTCAAGGGGGACCCCCGAGGGGACGCGCCCACGGCGGCAGCGTCGAGCAGATGGACGGAGGAGCCTGCAGAGGAGCCCCCTGCGCCCTCGGTGATGAAAAAAGGAAGCCAAAAGGCCACGCCAGGGAGGACCATGCGCTCGGATGACGCGCCGGCGTCCACTGCACCGTAGACGTGCTGCGACCACGACGACGACGCACGCCCGCCGGCAAGCCCGGCGGAGCCTTCTTCCATGCGCGCTGCCGCACACTCCATCAACCCAAGCAAGCACACGCACGCGACGCCAAGACTCAAAACTAACCATGCACATTGATTCATCTCTCTATTCTTCTTTAATCTTCTTCGTCATGCAGATCGAAGATTCAAAGATCGACAGCCAAGCGAGCACTCGGCCAAGAAAGAGGCGGCACCCAGGAGAGCGTGCGCCCATGGTGGCAGCCGATGGCGCCCTCGCACAAGCAGGCCACATGTCCGGCGGCAATGCCCCAGCCGGCCGGGGACTACGCTGATCGTGTCTGCGAGGCTCGGAAGTTGCGCCGCCGGTGGTGGCGCACACCTGGCCATTTTGTGTTATGTCCAAGTCGTATGGTGCTCTTCTTTTTCTGCCCATATGATACATATGTTTCTTTTCTCTCTTGATGCCCAGGCGCCATGAAGACCCACACACGAGGACTCGAACGGGGCGAACACACCCGGCCGTCAGGCCGTCCACACACGCGCCGCCGCAGGGCTGCGCACGGGGAGGTGCACACAGATGGGCTGGCCGCCAGGCCGCCCTCATGTACGCGGCTGCCGGCGGCGGGCTACACACCGGAGAGGGGCACAGCCACACACGCGGCCATCAGGCTGCTCACGCGCACACACGCACGCGTAGACGCCGCCGCCCTGCACATCCACGCACTGCCAGAGAGGGGAGAACCCACGCACACAAACATCCAGCACGCGCACCTCCAACATCCATCCATTCACCAGCGCCCACATCCATCCACCACACATCTACGCGGCCACGCAGCCGGCAGAAGACCAGATCGCATCGACGGGCCAACGCAGCTGGGCAAGAACACCCGCGCCAGCGACATGGACACCAAGCTCACGTTCCCGAAGGGTGAGATTTTGATCTAATACATCTATTTTCTTCTGTCTCCTTCCCTCCAGCATGCATGCGCTACGCGGAGAGTACGTGCCGGTCACTGGAGACGACACTCGTGTGATCCCGTCGCCGCCGCCGGAGATGACTGCACCGAAACAGCAAACTGCACCGACACCGCCGGAGATCGTCTACACCAAGCCTTTCATGTTCAGGTGTCATGTTCTTGGCTGAAGATGACTCGGGAGCTGCCGGAGCTCGCCAACGACGCAGCCCAACCGCTAGCCCTGACGCTGTTCTAACATGGCAGTCTACAGGTCCCCGGCGAACAGGTTACGATGCACAGGTCACAACGAACAGGTCACCGGTACACAGGTCCATGGCGTTCCAATCGCGGTGCACAGGTTTGGTGTCTTGCTTCCCGGATGAGACGGCGGGGCAGAGCCGGAGCTCGGTGATGACGCGGCCCGGGACTCGCTTCCCCCTTGATGGCGTACAGATCTTTGGTCAAACCAAAGTTTGCAACGACACAGTACAAGACCGGTCCCTCCTTTGAGAGGTGCACCTACCGTGGCGAACAGGTCCATGGCATTCCGATCGCGGTGCACAGGTTTGGTTTCTTGCTTCCCGGATGTGACGGCGGGGCGGAGCCGGAGCTCGGTGATGACGCGGCCCAGGACTCGCTTCCCCCTTCACGGCGTACAGATCTTTGGTCAAACCAAAGTTTGCAGCGACATAATACAAGACCGGTCCCTCCTTCGAGAGGTGCACCTACCGTGGCGAATAGGTCCATGGCGTTCCGATCGCGGTGCACAGGTTTGGTGTCTTGCTTCCTGGATGTGATGGCAGGGCGGAGCCGGAGCTCGGTGATGACGCGGCCCGGGACTCGCTTCCCCCTTCACGGCGTACAGATATTTGGTCGAACCAAAGTTTGCAGCGACACAGTACAAGACCGGTCACTCCTTCGAGAGGTGCACCTACCGTGGAGAACAGGTCCTTGGCGTACAGGTCCACGACGTTGCCGGCGTACAGGTCACCCTTTGGCCTAGCACCAGCCCAAGGCGACGCGGCATCTACAACGCTACCTTTGTCTTGGCGGACCGCCAAATACTTGGCGTCTAGCAAAGACGAGGCGCCAACCACCCCAGCCACGCCATTGTGAGCGTGCGTCAGTTTTTACACTGATGCCGGTCTCCCCAAACCATCACTCCCGCAAGGTGTACCCCCTTGCACACCCCGATGAAGTAACCGGCCGGCGAGAAGTCTAAGCCGAGCGCGGCCCATGCCACCCCGACAACAAATACTCCAACGCTGCCAAGACCGACGAGGCACGACGGTCTGAGGTCTACATCGACGAGCTCGCATTGTCGTCATCTTCAAGCAACGCCTCCACACGACGACACTCGAATCTACTCCGACTTCTACATCAACACACTCCCCAAACCCTGTCCAAGCTCCGACGAGGCGAAGCCACTTCACCGACATGTCTTCTTCCGATAAAGCTATCCATATCTTGCCGGGCACCGACGAGGCGAAGGCAAGACACACCGTGTCTGACACCGACGAGGCGGACACCACCAGGCCGGGCACCGACAAGGCGAAGGCCGACCATCTGTCTGAGCTGACGAGGCCAGACATCTTCATCATCGGACATCGACAAGCCGGAGGAATGTGACTAAGCATTGCCGGAGCGACGGACGTACTGCTCCACTCTTCTATTCCACCACATCATCACCATCATCTACACCGAGCACTTGGAGAAGACGAGACTTGAAGACGACAACCATTGTAGCAGCTTAATCGGAGGTGGTCCGTGGCTCCGGCTCGCGGACGTAATTAATCGGGAGCCTTCAGAGGCCCCGTGAACCAGAACTTCACAGTCGCCCAAGTCTTAACGGTCGAGCTAGCAGGCCATTGAGCGCTTATGTAAAGGGATCATGTAATTTATTTCTCCGATGAGAGATTAATAAAATACAAGTTTCCCTAATTTTATTTGTGTACTTAGTACACTGGCACGCCCGCATGTTTATTTCCCTGGCGCGTAGAGAGATAATAACATGACAACCATTGTTGTTTTTATTATTTTTCGTGTCAAACAGGAGAATGTGCAAAAAATGATATTACTATGGTTAACCTCGTTACCGGACAGCAGTCCATGGCTAACCCAAACAGACAGCCAAATGTGCAAACTAAAAGGCATTTTCCGGACATAGCGGGACACCGAAACCACTCCACACGAACTACTCCTATAGGATAAAGATCAGGCCCCGACTTGCTAGCTGCTCTCGCCGGATCCTTCCCCTGATGCCTTTTAATGTACATGGGGGCTGGTGTGCCGTGTCATGCTGCGATTGACAGGGTATGGCGGAGGCAATGCATGCAAATGTGCAATCACGCAGCGGCCGCCCCTCGCTGGACCATGCTACCCTAGGCGTGGCCTTGGCTAGTCTCCCAAGCAAAGCACCGATGAAGACCGGGCCTGCGGGAACACGAAATGGGTCGCCCGAATTTTTCCCGAAGAAGCCGGGGGGCGCGCTGCACACGCAGCTAGCTAGCCTGCTGCGAGTGGCCAGCAGATCTTGCCAGGCAGAGGCATGGAGTAGTGAGTGGACGAGTGACCACATCACGAACACAAAAGCGATGAGATGGACGAGGTTCTAGGACCCCGCTCCCTGAGACTGATGCAATGCAGAGGTAAAAAGATGCGCGTCCACTAGTTGCCTATGCATGCATGGTTGAGTTTCTACTGCATGGCATGCACATATGTTTGATCCGATGATGCACGTTCAGGACATCTTCGGATATTAGTCTGTACTGGTGAAATAAATCGCTTGCACCAGGGCTCTCTGTCGGTCGAATGGATTTCATACTAATCTGCAATATCCTACTCCTTAGATTTCCTTTTTCTTCTGAAACATGTTTGGTTTGTAGGAAACTTTCGAGAAAAGTTCAATGGTCTTGCATGAAGTTTCAGGGAAAATTTCCATGAGTTCCAATGACAACAAGGGCGTACACTTTGTCTTTCAGGATATTCCATATATCACATATTCATATGTTCTTAATTCCAGTAGGATTCAGTATACCAAGACATCATGCATATTCTTCCCGTCTATCCAAAACCGTGACCAAATAGTAAGACCTAATACCACTCCAATGAGTACAATGGTGCCTCATGGATAGTCACTTCTAGTCATTTCGTCAATGCATTAGGAGCACACGAATCTGAGTCAAACAAATACCGATTACTACAACTGGCAAACGCACTATCTATCTGAAGAATCACAGGATGACACATCGGCTAGCTAGCTAGGCTATCCAGTATCCAGATGAAACGAAAATGGAACTTTGCAATCTAGCACCTTCTCTCCTATTTAGCACTACTCTAAAAGGGTGCGAGGCAAGATTATTAAGTGAGTGCTCTAGCCAATCAGATAGGGAACCTAATCTAGCTTAGCTAGTATTCTGGACGCTGAACACAGACTACGGAGATGCATGTCAGCTTGGGGCTTTTTTCTTTTTTGAGCTGAACATTTTGTCCCGTAGCATCTTGCTTTCACTTTCTCTCGATTGGCCAACCCCCTACACTTTCCCGGCATACAAGGAACATACATGAAATAGTAATCGCCTAGCAGCGTTAACACCTATCTTTCCCTAATAAAACTATGCAGTCGTATCGATCGGAGCTAGCAAAATTGTTTCATGGAAAGACGTTCGTGTACTTCGCCCGGTTTCATGGTATTGCTCTTCTGTGGTACCACACTTCGAGCCGTATTGGCAGCAAATAAGGCCCTGTTTGGTTCCAAATAAGTCATCAACTTATAAGTCGAAAAGTGCAAAAAATGACTTATTTTGTCAAACAAACCTAACTTATAAGTCACCCTAACTTATAAGTCATAAGTTGCTCCACCCTAACTTAAAACTTATAAGTCACCCCTTTTTGCATGGGTCCCACCATCTTTACATAAAAAAACAAGATGGGAATGTGTGCTCATGTGACTTATAAGTCAGGTGACAACCAAATAGGCATGACTTATAAGTCACTGGTTTTAAGTCACCTGACTTATAAGTCAGGTGACTTATTGGAACCAAACAGGTCCTAACTGGAACACAAATGTATGGTTTGTACTAGTTTTGTGTGCCATGGGTTTTCACTCTTGAGTGATGTTTGTGATCACGAGAGCCATCAGGGGAATCTTAAGGCTTCGAGGTGGCCAATACGATGATTGTGAAATTTCCGTCCATACAATGCAAATGCCTATCGTGGCGCTAGTGTAGGTGAATGCTCGACCTGATGATTTTGATCCCCTGTTTGCCAAAAGGCTGCGTGTCCACTCCTTGTTGCCCTTTAGCAATCAAATGGTGCGCACCTAGACCTCCTCGCTTTGGCAAAGCAAATCGACAGGAGTCAGGAAGCACCATCAAGGCATCAAGCATGTACATGATCCATGGCTAGCTGGTGTGGCCCACGTCGATCAGTAACGGCTCATTGGCTTATTGCTAGTACGGGACAGTGCTTAATAACTAAGCCAAACAAGCAACCATTGTTCAAACTCCGAAGCTAGCATTTCCCGGACATGGCGGGACACCCAAACCACTCCACAGTCCACACCAACTAGTAAGTAGCACGGGGAGGGACCTACTGTACGGGTCTGCTAGCACGTCAGGACCGAGATAAGCTTCTGCATGAGTTTCAGTAACAACAACGGCATTCATGCATGCGCCTAGTCTTTCCGAATATTCACGTGTTTTCCTAGCTATGATGCAGTCAAATAACATAAATTATCAAATCCTCAATCTTTTAAAGTTTTTGTAGGGATCAACATACCATGCATGCATGGTATTCTCCTTGATTTGAACTCCTGCAAACCCAAAAACCTTATATTATTTGTTTAGTAGCAATTTTAACATTTGTTTAGTAATGCCCAATGACAGACGCTTTAGTCATTTCATTGACGCATTAAGAGGACATGATTCTGGATCCAACCCAACAAGTACCGATTACTACAACAGCCAAACGCACTACTATCTAGCTGTTGGACTGCAGAATGACACATTAGCTAGCTATACATAGCTAGGCTGTCCAGACAAAATGAAAATGAAACTTTGCAATCTAGTAGAATGGAAATATTGTATATTTAACGGAGGCGTGAGGCACGATCAAACAAGCGAGTGCTCTAGGCAATCAGATAGGGACCTAGCTACCCGTTTTGGATGCCGAACACTATGGAAATGTCAGCTTGGGCCTTTTCATTTTTCAGCTGAAACCATTTGTCCCGTAGCATCTTGCTTTCACTTTCTCCGTATTGGCCTACCCCCTACACTTTCCCGGCTTATATGCAACAGCATGAGGCAGCGTATAGATCGATTCTTGCTGTTTCAGTGCAGCAGATCAACACACCGTGATGGAAACATCTATCTGTAACGGTAACCAATATTTGTTTGATGTTCATGATGCAATCAGCCATACCCATCAACAGGAGTAGCACACATGATCTTCAGTTTCATTCCGTTGTAAAAGCGTGATTGATTGAGATTTGAGGGCCGCGCATCGCACCCGACCAAATGGCGTCCGCGAGATTCAGTTGCAAATGGTCCTGCATATATAAAGACGGGGTGCAATTCCGGCAGGGCCACATGGCATTTCTGAAACCAGCTTTTGCTAATGTGGAAACGACGGGACGTGTCTTTGGTTCGGACCCAGACATGTAACAGGTTTGCTTTGCATCATCTGGTAATGACCAATAATGGCTGCGTCAAAAAAGAGTATATATATGACTAGATGCAACAATGTCTACATCCACATTTGTTAATCCAAGATGCATCCAACCTTTCCGTTTTCCTATTTCGGGATAATAAAGGGTAGCTGGAGCATATATGCAAGTGCAAGTATGCAACCTCTCTGTTTTCCTATAGGCGCGCAGCTTTTTCTTTTGAGGTGATCCTATAGTATATGCAGCCAATACAAGATGCAAGTTTGGTCACTTGATTGGAAGCTTTTTTGGAAGTTGGCTACTGATTTCACACTACGTATGAATGATGGTCAGTCCTGCCTCCATTACCCAGATTTGGGATGGAACTCTGACAAATAAAATCAGATCCTCAGTTATTTCGGGGATCCTTTAGAATATTTGGAAACGAAAAAACGCCAAGGTTTTTCAGAATGAAACCTAAGGAATCCACATCATCGCTCGATCTACTGCTTACGATCCCCCCAATGTAACTATGATCTCTTATTTGTAATGGTTACAATGTTTTCATAATATATGGTTCAAGCAGGCGTAAGCCCGCCATTGACGTGCTTTTTTAAAAAAAAAAACAAGTATAATGGCAGAAGGAGCACGGCCCTTTAGAAGCCCCGAAGGGAAGAGATAACAAGCCCCTAATAAGGAAGGGCCGAAATGAAGAAGGAACCAAAAGCAAGGTCCATACGGCCCAGCAGGGAAATAGTGTCTTCCATTTTATTTTCGTCGACTTGTTTGACCAGGGATCCTCCTGTCTGTTCACTTTGCCTCTTCGTTCGCGCTGATGAGACCTCTCATGCCTATGACCTCGATCCCTTTGCTTCACCAGGGATGGATCTCTTCTCTTCTTTTTTCTGTCACAATCCGTGGTGCAACGAATGCATGACTATGGACAGCAGCTCAACTTTCCACTACTTTCCTATTTCCAAATCATTTGTGAATGGAGAAGAACAAAGAGTAACTTCGCCAATCAATCAAAAACAACAATCAGACGAGCGAACGAACACATCAATCCCGCGATCCCCACAGAACACACCCGACGCCATGGAAATGTGGAACCCGTGTGCTCACAGGTGTGACCTGAACAAAGTACCAAACCTACCATCATCCTACATAATACCGAGCATCCAACAAGGTTCATCTCTCTAGACGCCTAATCACTCGTCCTCGTCATCGTCCATCAGGTCCTCTGCCTCGTCCTCCCCTTGGTCCGAGATATCCTCTACCTCCGTGGTGTTCGGAGCGGACGGCCTCGACGAGCGTAGCTCCTCGATTTCCATACGCAGGAAGGTGTCGCAGAAGATCCTCGCCACTTGTAGCACCGCCGGGCAGCCTGGTTTGAACAGATGAACTGGAGTAAGGGGACCTCGTGAAACGAGAGAACAAGGGTGCTGAGAGCAACTGCGCATACCTGCAACGGGGCAATTCGGAGCTTTGCTCCTCCGGATGTGGCTCATTATTGGATCCTTGTCATATATGTGCCTGCAATCCATGCTGCAGAGGGAAAGGAAACATCACCATGTTAGTATTTGGAACTGGACATTTGAAGATATGTTGGCTGCGTGTGATTTCTAGCGTTTTGCATATTTCGTCCATTGGTAAAAAAAACTTAATTGAGCAAATAAATCAAAATCAACAGCTAGTTGTTTGATACTAGATAGCAATGCTGGTTGTTCGATTCACAGGTGCAGACTAGTTCTACTGAAGCAAAGCATGTGTTAACAGAAGGAGCAAGGTTTTCTTATGACACACGCATCCTCCTACACAATAGGGAAACGATTCCATTTGGAATTGAACAGCCATAGATATTTTGGCGATCTGCATTTTCTACCAATTTTTGTATACTTCGTCCAGTGGTGAAACCCCTTACTGATCAAATAGATCAAAATTAATAGTTAATGGTTTGATCGATGCCAATTCCAGTTGCTTGATTCACAGTTGCGAACTAATTCTACTGACACACAGGATTAAGAACAAGCGTTTCTTATAGCATGTGGATCCTACACAGTGGGGCTACAAACCCATTTGGAATTGAGCATCCGCAGATATTTGGCTGTGTGCATTTACTAGCATCTTTTGCATATTCTTTCCACTGGCGAAACCCCTTGCTTGAGCAAATAAATCAAAATTAATAGTTAGTGGTTTGATTTGATACCAATGCCAGTTGTTCGATTCGCAGTTGTGAAGTAATTCTATTGACATGCAGGATTAAGAGCAAGCTTATCTTACAGCATGCGGATCCTACACGATGAGGAAGCAAATTCTGACAATTTTCTATAGTATGCATGTAAAAAACAAGGACAACCAAATCTGGTGCTTTCAATGAGACTGAAAGGGTTAAGAGGCAAATACTAACAGGAGTAGAATGGCACTATGAGCTATTGCATTGTGCCTACAAACTTTGCTCATTTTCAGTGTGAAAACAAAACTTCGATCAGTTTTTATCTGGTGGGAACACGATAAGAAATGGGTGCTCATTGAACAAACATTTACAGTAACGATTATGGCTCAAGCATGCTCACAGACAACACAAATTTCATAAGAGTATGAAAACAAAACCAGGCACCGACTGCTTACCAGCGAACTGGATTTTCCAACTCAATGATAGGCTTCAAGGTTAATGGGCAATGCATATTTAGGATGCTGTTCTGGGTGCTGGTCATAACAAGTTCCTCTTGTTCGTCACCAGGCATCGGTTGACCTGCATGGTGAACCTCCTGCAGAGACAGAGCACAAACACACAAAAGGTCAGGCACTTCGAAATCACACACAAACAGACACATTCTTCGCCATAGGTATCCCAAAGGAAGTTAAACAACTTTCGTGCGCATCTTTGGTGAAGGACCTCGCCTAGCAAATGCATCTACAGCACACAATTGCAGATTATCTTCAGAACAATCAGAAATAAGAGGCTTCTCTGAGGCACATACCCAAACAGCCTGTTTGAACTGTCGTATGAGCTGATCCTTGTGTCCCGACGATCGCGAGGCCCCCTTGACCTTCTCAACCTCCCACTCGATGAGCTTTCTGAAATCAGTCGCCTTCCCAAACCAACAGAGTGCAGAGAGTTAGCCCAAATTTGCCCCCAATTCGAACGCCCCCACACACAAGCGCCACGGCCCGCACCTGGTCAGACGGCTGGTACGCCACGGGCACCTTCTTCACCGCCTCGGCGAGGTACGCGCAGTCCTCGTACGAGGCCACCAGCTCCTGCACCGCGTCCTCCAGCTGCTTCACCTGCAGAAATCCACGCAGTTCGGGGGCGTTAGGGGGTTCCAGGGGAGGCGGGGGATTTGGGGGCTAATGGGGAGCGGTGGCGTGCCTTGTCGGGCTTGCCGGCCCTCTCGTACTCCACGGCGAGGGACTTCATGGAGCTGAGCGCCTTGCGCATGTCCTGCGGATTTGGGGAATTTTGGGAGGGGTTAGGGTTTTGCTGGATGAAATCGGAGGTGGGATTGGTGGGGGAGAGAGGGAGGGGGGCAAAGGGGTTCTTACCAGGACGAGGGTTTGGGCCTCCGCCGAGGTAGCGTCGGCCGCGTTGGCGAGCTTCGTGGCCGCCGACGACATCTCCGGCGAACTTCCGCGGTTCCCCCTTTTTTTCTCCGCGAGGGAATGGAGGGAAACTGGACTGGCGGAGATGTGGACTATAGCTTGTATACGAAGCCCAGGAGAATTTCTAAGTGGGCTGGAGAGTATGCCAGCCCAGTACAGGCCTTGAGGGCATTATTTTTCTTATGAGGCCACTAGGCCAGCCCAAAGTGCTCAAAACAAAAATACTAGGCCAGCCCAAATTGGCCTTCATATTATTGATATTCTCTGCACGAATTCTTGGCAGCCTATGGAAACTTTCAACTTAATCACTCAACCAGGCATTTTGTAATAATTATCTTGTAACCTCATTTTGATTCCTGTTGTTAGTCCGGTAGCAAGCAACACCGGAGGAGCTGGGTTGGAAAAATAACTCAGATACCCACGAGTTTAAAAATTACTCAGAAAATCGGCTTGACATCTAAAAAAACTTGATAGTACTCACACACTAAAGAGCCTGGTCGAGTTTAAAAGGTTTTTACTTTGCGCGAACCATTCCACAAGTTGTGTTACGGAGTACTCGTTAGGTTCGTGTAGCTCATAATATAAGTTGAATTGGCAGTGTTAGATCTTTCATGTTTCATCAAAAAATTATAACAATGTACATTTGGTTGCGCTATAGTATGGATAATAATATTGCAATAATGTTAAACCTACAAAGTATTTCAAACGTTTTATTTAACTTCTCATACTATACCCCCCCCCCCCCCTCAATTCAACTGAGGGTGAGCCCCTTCATCCTCCTATTACCAATCATAATCTCCCACATCAACTTCTTTTGTAAAATAAAATTAAGTAACCTTTTGTAGATGTAGCATTACTCATAATATTGTATAGATAATAAGTTGTACTATATATATCAAGCTTGGCAAGGCAACTCGGTCCTTTATCGAATCAGCCAGCCCATCCTTTGAACTCGTTAACTTGAAGAATCAAGTCGAGTTGGCTCATTCACTTACGGAACTCTTTCCTCCTTCATCCTTTCCTAGTCACGAGTGACTCCCACACAAGGGTGTCCACGCCTCCCGTTGGTGTCGCCGCTTATTTGCGTCGTCTCCGATGGCCTTAGGGCCATGGGGACTCGATGGCAGTGGCGGAGCTTGCAGCAAAAGATTGGGCAGGCCCAACTGCTGGAGATTGCTATGGTTGGTTTTTCTTCGCCCATGGCTGGGCTATAATAATAGAGGAAATTCTACAAAACTAGGCGGATCATGACCCATGTAGCCTTGTTGTAGCTTCGCCAATACGTTGTGGATCTCGGTCCTTGCCGTCATGAGGACTCCTGCTTCATTTTAGATTATTTTTTAGCTTGTTTAGAGTTCATGTCCTGCTTAAGAAGGGGCAGCGATAACTTTTTGAAGATGGAATATTATTCTCCCTGCCTAGGCTCCGGCTCAGTGGTGCCTTTAGCGTCGGAAGATGACGTGTGGATGTGTGTCTTCCATGTTCATGTGCCTATAGGTTGGACCCTTCCCATCTATGCTTCTCGTCATCGATGACGGTTGTTGTTGTGGTGTGTTGGTCTTTTGGAGTCTTAGCGTGATCACTTCCCAATTGTCTACAAATCCAACTCCGATGAGGGAGGGGCAAAGACGACGGTGTGCCTTCTGCACGCTTCAGTGTTTCTAGTCGTTGTTAGGCGGTCTATGAACATGGATGTAACTTCTATTACTTCTTGTGTTCTTTAACGCAAGCATGATGTTTGATGAATAGATCGAAAAAAATTCCCCTAGCTCGTTCACTTAACGAGTCGATCCGAGCTAGCTCCATATCCACCACAACCAGGGAGCAAGACAAAAGAGGCCCTCGCCTCAAGGGCGCTCTAAATGGGTCGGCCCAATGCGGGAGCAACGCTGGCTCCCTAGCGCACATTTCTTTCCCTCTTCTATTACTCTGTTGAAATGGAGAAATGTTTTGCTTAATTTTATAATAAAGTTCATCAAATATTTTTCAAATGTCCGTGCAGTCCAAAAAATGTTCATGCAACTTAAAAAAATTGAGGGTCTGCCTTGACATTTATAGAATATGCAAGTGTTCCAAAACAACTTCATTTAATTTTTTTAAATTGCTTATACAATGTAAAAAATCATATGATTCCTAAAGGTTTTGTACCATTCAAAAAAATGTGCGTGACCTTGTAAAGAAATTTTCACGTATTTTGAACAAATGTTCATGACATTTAAAGAATGCAATGTACAAAATGTTTGCGTAGTTTAATATTTCATGTTGTTAAAAATGTTGAATGTGTATTTGAAAAAAAGGTTTAACATGTATTATAAAAATAATCCAAACATGTATTTCGAAAAAATATACATTGTGAATTTAAAAATGTTCAACATGTACAAAAAATTAATGTTTTGGTGAAGGAAAAGACCAAGAAAACTGAAGAAAGCCGATAAAAGAAACACGGAAACGAAAGAAGAAGAAAAATCATCAGAAAGGTTTAAAGACCGGCCCATAGAAGCTTTATAGAACCAGTACATGATCTGCAGTATTGTGTCGGCCAATTTGATCGAGCGCCAGAGGCGAGACTACCGCATGTATCCCAATAAGCGAGAAATAGGGCATCTCCTATTTGACGCTTGTAGCACCCGTCAATGGCAAAACAGTACACAAGAAGACCCCATTCCATTCGCTAGATTTGGAAGCCGGCCTATGTACGCACGCTTCGTGAAGGTCCCAACCGGTTTTGGAAAGCTTTTAGATGCTATCTGTCTGTTTTTTTGTGTCTTCTTTTTTTGCTTTGTTCTTATCAGGTTTTTCTTCTTTCGTTTTCATCCACTTTTCTTTTTAATTCTCAGTTCTTTAAATGCATGATTGTCTTGAGAAATTAGAATATTTTTACAATTTTTTTAAATACTCAAATTTGATTATTTTTAAATTCATGAACTTGTTGAAATTTCTAAAAAATGATAAAATTTCACAAGTTCTTCCAAATTTGACATTTAAACAATTGTGAACAATTCTCAAATTTGTGAACTTTTTCGAATTTAAGATTTTCTTTCCAAATTCATGCTTTTAATTTTTTAATGAACTTTTTTCAAATGTACTTTTCTAAAATTTTATGAACTTCTTCAAAAGTCAGTTGATGAGTTAGTCAACTAGTCAACCGGTCAACTAGCGTACCCCGAGCGAGCAGCCCGAGAAATCGAGAGAGCGAGCTTCGTGCTGCTGGCGATATGAACGTGCTGAATAGGATCTCAAGAAATAACCATGACAACCAAGGAGTGCCACGGTGACTTCAAGACACTAAGTAGTACTCCCTCCGTCTGAAAATACTTGTCATTAAAATAAATAAGAAAAGATGTATCTATAATTAAAATACATCTAGATATATTTTCTTTTATTCATTTCGGTGACAAGTATTTTCGAATGAAGGGAGTACTTTTTTTCATTTTGTGCACATATTCTAAGTTCATATTTTATAGCGAAATAAGGAGGAAATACTATTGGTCGTGCTATGCGTTAGCCGTCGGATCTTTTTAAAAGTTCTGACGCTTCGGCAACTGTCAGATGTACAGCTTCTAACGTCCAATGCCGTTCCCATTATTGCAACAAGGGTAGTGCTGCAGAATACTTTACAACAAAACTTATGTTACAGAAATCTTTTAAGACATAGTTGATGTTGCAGATTTTTTTGTCTTCACTATTATTGCAATCAGGGCCAGGCCGACAAAATCCGTGGCCCTGTGCGAAACTAAAAAGTGAGGTCCTATCTGACTAAAATGAAGGACGGTGATAACTGCCACACGTGTGGGTGTTAAGGAGGCTACCCATACATTTTGTGTGATGTCTAAGAGGACCAGCCCACATGCCTACGTGTGGACAAAACAACTAGCGCTCATACATCTCTTTTTTTCTTTTGCGGTCCCTTTCACACGCCTACGTGTGGAAAAAATGCATAACGTCCACACGACCTCTCTTAGCCACCTACCTCATGGTCCCGCACGCCCAGCGTAACAGTCACCACGTGTCCCCGCAGTTGCCATGGTCCGGGCCTTCTTCAATGTCCGTTTACCTGCAGTTACCATGTCGCTGTACTACAGTTGTCATGGTTGCTCAACTGCGGTTGCCATCTCAGGTCAAGTGCCAGATGCCATTTTGGACAACTGCAGCTATTGCCATGTATGGTCTGGTTTATTATAGTTGCCATGATTTGAAACTTTAAAGGTTGCCACCTACTAACACTAAGCAGTCGCCATGTATGGTCTAGTTTACTACGGTTGCCATGATTTGAAAACCTTAGGAGTTGCCACCTACTAACAGTCTAACACTAGGCAGTTGTCGTGTAGCGCTACAATGAGACATGGTAAAACAACATGTCCGGATAAAAGAGAGAGTTGTCATCTGCTTATAAGCACACTAGGGCAGTTGTCGTGTACCCTGCAAAACATATGGCAACTGACATGTTCAGATAAAAAAAAAGAGTTACCATCTGCTTACAAGCACACTAGGGCAGTTGACATGTACACTGCAAAACGCATGGCAACTGGCAGCTTGAGTATGGGAGAGGAGACGGGCGTGTGGGCGAGATGCCAAATGCCCACACAACAACCCTTGTGCGTGAGTGAAAACTGGCGTGTGGGCGAACTGCTAAATGCCCACACACCAGCCCCTCTGTGTGGTGAAACGAACATGTGGGCGACCGGGTGAATGCCTACACAGCAGTCCAGTCATACGTGGCACCACAAACATGCCAAGATTCATGCACCCACAAATGGACGCGGATCCACGCGTGTGGACGAGATGCAAACACTCACATATGTGGGCGTTAGTGTTTTCGAAAATGAAGTAACGAGCAATTACAATGCGCTACCTCTATAAACTGATTATAACACTTCGCTGTCAAGTGCTATTGTAGACAAATCATTGAGTCATTGTTGTGTTATAGTAGTGTGCATATAGGACTTTAACAACTTTAATTTAGAAAATCTTTAACCGAGAAGACAAGAACCTACATCAAATGATCCCCGCCAAAAGTTAGTTTCGAATTAGTAGTAGAACTAGGAGCACAAGCCAGCGGCAGCCATGTTCCGATCAACCCTGTACGAATAATTCAAACATGCAGGACTAAAGCACAACGGCAGAATCCGATTAACCCTGGACAAATAACTAGGAGGAGTAGAAGCCAGCGGCAGCGGATCCCCGTATGAATAAACATCTTGAGGGTTGATTCCGTAGGGCAATATACCCGATGGTAGACATGCTACCTGTTTTGACGAGATCACAAGAGGAACATGGTTGATCAAACGAATTGCCTCGCCTCTCATCACGTCGCCCGTCGCCGGATGGATGTGCGTGTCGCGGAGTCGCGGACGCGCCAGTGGCCCAGCACCCTGAAGAAATATATACATAGGCCTATATAAAAAATTGAGCCCCCAAAATTTATGAGCCCTGTGCGAGCTGCACAGTCTTCACACATATGGGCCTGGCCCTGATTGCAGCGAAACAAATTGCAACACAGACAATGTTGCAGAAAATATTTGTCTTTTTTGGTCTTCATGTTCTTTTTTTTTGCTATATATGGATGTTGTTCCGGAAGACAATTTTGCAACGCATATGATGTTGCAGAAAAAGAGATGCAAAGAACACGCGTACACGCGTCACATAAGGGAGGCAGCTGAAGGCAATCATTTCCAAAATAATATAGCAACGGAATTTATGTGCACCGCTCTTGCAATGCTTCAGACGGGAATTTTACGTGGAAGATCATGGTCTACAGTTATACTTGGAGTACGTGGAAGATCAGGTGTCCTAGTCGAACCCGTATAATCTACTAGGCCTTATATAAAGGTATTGTGGGGTAGCCAAAACATACTACACGAAGCTGATTGGCTAGGCACACAAGATCAAGAAGGGGACGGTTCGAACGCCAGTGGCTGGGATGTCCGGACCGACCATGACGCATCGGTCGAGATGTGTTTGATGATGGCCTCGGTGGGCTGGTCATTATGTTGATTTAGTACATTGAAAGGAGCGCCTAGTTTCTACAAATATAATTGTGTACTCCCCGTTCCTAAATATTTGTTTATGGAGAGAGTACAAGTCTTTTTAGAGATTTTAATATATATTTTTTTGAAAAGGGGATTCCTTGGCCTCTGCATCAGAACGATGTATACAGCCACACTTTATTAAATAAACAAATAGTTCCACAAAAGGTCTTAACGCCATAAAAAGGTAAAAAAAAAAAAGCTCTCACGGAGCCTAAAACAAGTGATCAAAATGGGCCACAACCGGCCGGCATAAACATAGAAAGGAAACTAATTGTCTATCCTATTACATGACTGCCATCCAAATTGGTTGAATATATTTCGTGCTACCATCTCCCACCGGATAGATCCAGTAACCAAACGCTCCCTGACCTCCGTCGAAGTGAGTAGCGACCACATACGGATCAACGAAGTGGCTCGAAAGATAACCTGCAAAAAGTGAAAATTTGTTGCTCCGTTAAAAACCATATCATTTCTGTAGTTCCATACTGCCCACAATAAAGCACATACTCCTACGCGAATATGTCGCGCTGTATCGGCCTCTATCCCATTAAGCCACGTTCCAAATAACGTGTTGACAGAATTCACAGGAGTAATATTAAAGGCTATGTGCACCGTCTGCCATAGCACTTTTGCCAGCGGGCAGTCAAGAAAGAGATGCTTGATAGTTTCATCCTGATCACAAAAGCTACATCTAGTCGATCCTGTCCAGTTGCGCTTTGTCAGATTGTACTTGGTTAAAATGACTTGTTTATGTACAGACCACATAAACACTTTAATTTTCAAGGGAACTTTAATTTTCCAAACATGTTTGAAACTAGGAATGGAACTAGAGTTTATAATATCGAGATACATCGATTTAACTGTAAACTCTCCATTCGTAGTAAGCTTCCATCGCAATTGATCGGTATGTTGAGACAGTTGGACCTCCATCAATCTACTCACTAAATGGAGCCAAACTTTCCAACGGTTACCGGTAAGCGTCCTTCTAAACTGAATATTAAGGGGGTGGACTGAAGTACTGTTGCAACATACGCATCCCGTCGTTGAACAATACTATAAAGCGAAGGGTATCGAAGCGCGAGGGGCGCCTCTCCTAGCCAAGTATCCTCCCAAAATCGTGTATTGGCACCATCATCAATTATAAACTTTGTCCTATTGAAAAAAGCTGGTTTGACTCTCATCAGCCCTTTCCAAAAAGGCGAGTCCGTCGGCCTCGCAGTCACTTGGGACAAAGATTTGGAATAAAGATAATTGCTACGGAGAATCTGTGCCCATGTAGCGTCACTCTCTACAGATAACTTGTACAGCCACTTGCTGAGAAGATATCTGTTCTTGACTTCGAGATTTTCAATACCAAGACCCCCTTGGTCTTTGGGACGGCAAATAATATCCCATTTCGCAAGTCTGTACTTTCTTTTTAGCTCATCACTCTGCCAGAAGGATCGGGACCGATAAAAATCCAACCTTTTCCTAACTCTAGCTGGAACCTCGAAAAAGGACAGTAGAAACATAGGCATATTAGTGAGAACCGAATTAATACGAATTAAGCGGCCTCCGTATGACATGAGCTTGCCCTTCCAGCAACTCAGTTTCTTCTCAAATCGATCCTCAATACACTTCCATTCTCTGTTTGTCAGCTTACGATGATGAATTGGTATACCTAGATACGTAAAAGGTAAAGCCCCCAATTCGCATCCAAACAATTGCCTATAAGCCTCTTGTTCCTCCTTTGCTCTTCCAAAACAGAACAATTCGCTTTTATGAAAGTTAATCTTCAAACCAGTCAATTGTTCAAATTAGCATAACACCAGCTTCATATTTCTCGCTTTTACCAAGTCATGCTCCATAAAGATGATAGTATCATCAGCGTACTGTAGGATGGACACACCTCCATCCACTAAATGAGGCACTAAGCCACCCACTTGACCAGCCTCCTTAGCCCGTCCTATTAGAATTGCCAACATATCCACAACAATGTTGAACAAGATGGGAGACATCGGATCACCTTGTCTCAGGCCCTTATGTGTCTGAAAATAATGACCTATGTCGTCATTCACTTTAATTCCAACACTTCCTTTTTGCGTGAAAGATTCAACCTGTCTTCGCCAGGATTCGTCGAACCCTTTCATACGCAAGGCCTGTTGATGGAAAGGCCATTTGACTTTATCGTACGCTTTCTCGAAATCCACCTTGAAAACAACTCCATCTAGTTTTTTCGTGTGAATTTCGTGGAGCGTTTCATGAAGGACCACAACCCCTTTCTAGGATGTTTCTGTCCGGCATGAAAGCAGTTTGGGAATGCTGAACTATAGAATGCGCAATCTGCGTTAGCCTATTTGTCCCAACCTTGGTATTTTTTTTGAAACTAACATTAAGAAGACAGATCGGACTGAATTGCTCAATTCTCACCGCCTCTGTTTTCTTAGGAAGTAGGGTTATCGTTCCAAAATTCAGGTGAAATAACTGGAGCTGTCTAGAGAATAGATCATGGAACATCGGTATTAAATCCCCCTTAATAATATGCCAGCGCTTTTTATAAAACTCTGCCTGAAATCCATCCGGACCTGGAGCTTTATTATTTTTCATCTGCGAAATGGCTTCAAACACCTCTTTCTCTGAAAATGGGGTAGTCAAAATGTCGTTCTCATCAGCAGCCAACTGAGGAATGTCCGCAATCCTAGACTCATCCAAGGACACACAATTATCCTTTGGAGGCCCAAATAACTGCTTGTAATATTCGGTGATGTACATTTTTAGGTTTTCCTGGCCTAAAATCGTACCCTCGTCTTGTTCAAGCTGAAAGATTCTTTTCTTTCTGTGCTTGCCATTAGCGATCATGTGAAAGAATTGAGTGTTCCCGTCTCCCTAAACAACCTTGCGCACCTTAGCCTGCAACGCCCACTTCAATTCCTCTTCACGGAGTAGCTCTTTCACTCTCATCTCCGCCTCAGTTTTAGCATTAAGCTCCGTGAATTGTAAGATTGTGGACCCGGCCTTCAAATCTAGGGACTCAATAAGTGAAAGGAGCCTTTCTTTTTCAACCTTGTAAAGCCCACTAAGATTCTTAGCCCATCCACGCAAGAAACTCCTCAAGTGTCTGATCTTGTTCTGCCAGCGCTCAATCAAAGTCCTATCTCCGGTATCCTTAGCCCATTCCCTGGCTATCAGATCCAAGAAGCCTTCTCTTTCAAACCACGCCAGTTCGAACGAGAAAGCATTTTTGTTCCCTATGTGGGTTGCCTCACCAAAATCCACCAGTAAAGGCATGTGGTCAGAAATTCCGCGCGACATCACCTGGACCGTCACTAAGGGAAATTTCTGTTCCCATTCGACGCTTGCCAGGACGCGGTCCAACTTCTCAAACATCGGGTTTGGCAAGGTATTAGCCCATGTGAACTTTCTACCCGAAAGCTCTATCTCTCTCAGATCCAAGCTTTCAATAATGGTGTTAAACATGAACGACCATCTGCCATCAAAATTATCATTATTCTTTTCGTCTCTTCTTCGAATAATGTTAAAATCACCCCCAACTAGAATTGAAGCTGCTCGGAGCCACAAATCCGAACAAGGTCAGCCAGAAACTCCGGTTTAAGTTCGGGTTGCGCGGCACCATACACCGCCACTAGTGCCCATTTAAACCCATTAGTCTTTGACCTAACCCAAAACTTCACTGCGAAATCTCCCATGACAACACTTCACACTTCCAGCGATTCACATTTAACTCCAAGAAGGATCCCACCCGATCGTCCTCTTGGAGGAAGGCAATGCCAATCAAAATCGACACCTCCTGATAAAGTACTGAGAAACTGGGGAGAAAAATTATCTCTGCCAGTTTCCGAGAGAGCAATGAAATCCAACCTATGCTCTATGGATGCATCCGCCAGAAACCTTCTTTTAGCCAAGTCTTTCAGACCTCTGCTATTCCAAAAGATTCCTCTCATATTTCGTCATGAATTTTTTTAGTAGTACGGATCCGGGCGCTCCTACGCACCGCCGAAGCAGGGTATATTTTCCGCTTCCACTTTCGTTTAGGTTTGTTTTGATCCTCCACCCGATCCCCACAACCGGGCTCCGTGGATCCCATGCCTACAGTGTCATAAGTTGCATCCTCTTCCTCTGACTCAGGAAGGGATGCTGCAAGATCCGCACAAAAATTATCGAGGACCCTCACTCCCAACGCTTCTATATCAGAGTCATTCATGGGTTTGACCGCTGCTAAGTTGCGAATCAATTCTAAAGCACGTTCCGCTTCCAGATCTAGGGTATCATTTACATATTTTGAAATTTCACTATCATTACTACCAAGTGAAACTCCTAGTTGCTTTGCATTATTAATGATCTCACTATCAGAAAAATGCAAAATGGAATTGGAAATGTTGACGGACATACCAGTAGTGACCTCAATATCACGAAGCTTGGCCACCCTCATGACACACCGATTCTGCATGTCATCAACCTCCGGGTGACCCTGGAGGCGGGAACTCATCCGTCGCCCCTCAGATATCGGATCCGGAATGCCGCCAAATGCGATAACCTCCTCCCGAGAGACCCTGTTTGGGGTAAGGCCGCCTGCCCTCCCCCACATCCTTCCCGGCTGTAATGCCCGGGGAAGCAGCAAGGTCCGTCGGAAACACCGACGATGCGCCCAACTCTCCTAGCTGGCTCAGGGGGAAGAGATCTAGGCCACCTGCCCATGTTCCCCGCCTGACACGGCCATCGTGGCCGATATCCCACCTCCAAGCGAGCAAGTAGTGATAGGCACGGGAGCCGCCTGCCCCCGCACCCCACCCGACCCCGCCCCCCGGTCGGAAGGCGACAAGGTCACCGTGTCCGGCGTCGGCAAGAGTCGGCCCTGCCTCTGAGCAGGTGAGAGACAGCCCATAGGACAAGAGGGAGCCGAGGTCACCTGCCCGGGTCCCCCTCCCAACCGGTGGAAGTACCGACTGGCATCACGGATGCCTCTGCCGCACTCCAAATCCACGACGAGCTATCAGAACGAGGGGGAGAACGATGGGCCTCCTGCCCATGCTCCTCCCCCCATCCGCTGGTGTGACATCCAGAGGAGGCAGTGTGCGTTCTAGCACGTACTCGGACTCCACTCGCTCACTCCACAACCTAGGAGGAGCAGAAGCTGGCTCAAACGAACCAAATCTTAGAGTAGTCATCGACACAGCAGACGAAGCAACATTCCCAGTCCCGGGTGTTTGCGAGGTGGACTCCGGACCTTTGGGCAACTCATGCACAGCATCCTCCCCTCGCGCCTCTGAATTGCCGGATCCATCATCCTTGTCCTGCATATCCACATCCGTCCCTGCCATAGCCTCGGCAAAGAGATCTGTATCCTCAAACTCAATCTCTAGGTCGAAAACCTGGCCCCTGTAAGTCCACTTTACCACATCAGGCACGAACTCAATGTCGAGGACACTCAACAAAAGTCGGGCCACCCCGTGGGCTTGAGTGAAGGCCATATCCACCTTCTCAGTTTTCCCGACCAACATCCCAAAACTAGCAACAACCCGAGGATCCTAAAGCGGCTTTGAATGAGCCCCTGGGAATCGCAGCCAAACCTTAGTGAGAGGCTTGCCCTGAGGCTCGACCTTCTACCACTCATGGAACTCGAGGATACACTGTGTGCCAGGTACCTTGCATAACCCAAAGCTCAGGAGACGCTCCAAATCCTCAGAAGTCAGAAAATCAACCTTAAACGAATTGGCCTCAAGACGAGTAAGCTTCCACTGAAAATCCCTTGGAGCCAACTCTTTGAGCCTGTGTATGATCTGTGTCTCGGAAACATCACCTTTCGTAACTTTGACAATACCAGTAATCGTACTCTGGGGTTCCTCAGCAATCTCCTGAAGGAAATATGCCCAAGAGGCAATAATAAAGTTATTATTTATTTCCTTATATCATGATAAATGTTTATTATTCATGCTAGAGTTGTATTAACTGGAAACATAATACATGTGTGAATACATAGACAAACAGAGTGTCACTAGTATGCCTCTACTTGACTAGCTCGTTAATCAAAGATGGTTATGTTTCCTAACCATGAACAAGGAGTTGTTATTTGATTAACGAGATCACATCATTAGGTGAATGATCTGATTGACATGACCCATTCCATTAGCTTAGCACCCGATCGTTTAGTATGTTGTTATTGCTTTCTTCATGACTTATACATGTTCCTATGACTATGAGATTATGCAACTCCCGTTTGCCGGAGGAACACTTTGTGTGCTACCAAACGTCACAACGTAAATGGGTGATTATAAAGGTGCTCTACAGGTGTCTCCAAAGGTACATGTTGGGTTGGCGTATTTCGAGATTAGGATTTGTCACTCCGATTGTCGGAGAGGTATCTCTGGGCCCTCTCGGTAATGCACATCACATAAGCCTTGCAAGCATTGCAACTAATGAGTTAGTTGCGAGATGATGTATTACGAAACGAGTAAAGAGACTTGCCGGTAACGAGATTGAACTAGGTATTGAGATACCGACGATCAAATCTCGGGCAAGTAACATACCGATGACAAAGGGAACAACGTATGTTGTTATGCGGTCTGACCGATAAAGATCTTCGTAGAATATGTAGGAGCCAATATGAGCATCCAGGTTCCGCTATTGGTTATTGACCGGAGACGTGTCTCGGTCATGTCTACATTGTTCTCGAACCCGTAGGGTCCGCACGCTTAAGGTTTCGATGACAGTTATATTATGAGTTTATGAGTTTTGCTGTACCGAAGTTAGTTCGGAGTCCCGGATGTGATCACGGACATGACTAGGAGTCTCGAAATGGTCGAGACATAAAGATTGATATATTGGACGGCTATATTCGGACACCGGAAGTGTTCCGGGTGATTTCGGAGAAAACCGGAGAGCCGGAGGGTTACCGGAACCCCCCCGAGAGAAGTAATGGGCCATATGGGCCTTAGTGGAGAGAGAGAGGGGCAGCGAGAGGTGGGTTGCGCGCCTCCTCCCCCCTGGTCCGAATTGGACTAGGAGAGGGGGGCGGCGCCCCCCCTTTCCCTCTCCCTCCCCACTTGTTTCCCCCTCCTTGTAGGAGTCGGCCGGCCTCCTCCCCTTGCTCCTTTATATACGGGGGCAGGGGGGCACCCCTAGACACAAGTTGATCTTCGTGATCGTTCCTTAGCCGTGTGCGGTGCCCCCCTCCACCATATTCCACCTCGGTCATATTGTAGCGGTGCTTAGGCAAAGCCCTGCAATGGTAGTACATCAAGATCATCACCACGCCGTCGTGCTGACGGAACTCTTCCCCGACACTTTGCTGGATCAGAGTCCGGGGATCGTCATCGAGCTGAACGTGTGCTAGAACTCGGAGGTGCCATAGTTTCGGTGCTTGATCGGTCGGGCCATGGAGACGTACGACTACATCAACCAAACGCTTCTGTTGTCGATCTAAAAGGGTACGTAGATCACACTCTCCCCTCTCGTTGCTATGCATCACCATGATCTTGCGTGTGCGTAGGAAATTTTTTGAAATTACTACGTTCCCCAACATCTCCCTCTCACCAGGGGACTCAAAAAACATCAGCTCGGCACAATAAACCCCGTAAATGGTAATGCTCGGCATTTGATCACGCAGTATCGGGCACTCTCCTGTGCCATGTACAGCCTTGAGACAAGTATCACACAACTCAGTCACACATTCAGCAATAAAGTGACCCCTCTCACCACAGCGATAACAAAGCATCTTCTCCATTTTACGAGCCCACTTGGAGGCTCTATCAACATCAGTCATGTCCCCCGTACCCAGTGGCTCAGCCTCGGGCACCTCAGCATTTGCCAACATTGTTACTACCTCTATAGCCTGACCGGACAACTCAACTTGCTGACCCGAAGCATCCACCTCTGCAGACGTCGGCTCCACCACTACCGGTGGAGGAGGTTGGCGGTAGCGGTTCCGGCCAGCACGACCACCGCGACCTCCACGATGACCTATGTAACCACCTCGTTGCCTGTAATCAGGGCTGGACGCCCCCTCAACAAAACCCCCCGGGGGTCCATAAAAAGGTCTTTCAGCTGACCCATCACTCTGCCAAGCATAGCCTCGCCCGCCGCCTGCCGACGACGAGCCATGATGTTGGCCATCTCCATACGCGTTATGTCCATCATCACCCCACTGTCGTCGAGCAGGCCCGTTACCGCCGTGATCGACTGGTACCCGAGCCACATCTGCAGTTGCATCGCCCACATGCATGGTCTGAGGCTGTTTACCATGTGACTGCACCGGTATTCGATTCAGAGGCGGCCGAGTCACGTAGTTCGGCGGCGGCGCAACACGCGGCATCTGTCCAATTGCCGGCGCTTGCTTGCGTGAAGCCACGACAGCCGCGCCTAGTTGCGGCAGCCTCGGCCCCTATGTGCTGCCCCGCCCTCCAGGAGGCGGCTGCGCCTGGTTCTGCGCCTGAGGTCTGGCCGCCGTTGGCTTGGACCCCAGGGCTGCACCGCGCCCCGTAGTTCCTGCAGGTGGCACCGCCCCAGCAGCTTGGGCTGCTGACCCGGTGGGGCTCCTCCGCCTCGACCGGCCGACGAGGCCCCGACGACGACTGGAGCCTTGTGAACCGATGAGGCAGAGCCCCCCCCCCCGACCATGACCAGCCGACACAGCCCCGATGGCTCCTGGAACCTTCTGCCTTGCAGGATTGGTGCCCCCCGACCCGCCATTGCCGCAAGAGAGGGAATACGGCGCACTCGTCCCGCTCCGCACTTAGCGAAGCCAGGAGCTGCGCAGCGATGGCGAACCCTAGGAGGCGGTGTGGAACGAAGATACGATCTCTCGTCGACCGAAACCATGCATGGGCCAATCTTCAGCACCGACGAGGCTACCGGGATTGCCTGGGCCTCATACCCAGCTATCCACGGCCCACTCTCCTTCGGGTGAAATTGTTGGAAATATGCTCTAGAGGCAATAATAAAAGCATTATCATTATATTTCTTTGTTCATGATAATTGTCTTTATTCATGCTATAACTGTATTATCCGGAAATCGTAATACACATGTGAATACATAGACCATAATATGTCCCTAGTAAGCCTCTAGTTGACTAGCTCGTTGATCAACAGATAGTCATGATTTCCTGGCTATGGACATTGGATGTCATTGATAACGGGATCACATCATTAGGAGAATGATGTGATGGACAAGACCCAATCCTAAGCATAGTACAAAGATCATGTAGTTCGTTTGCTAGAGCTTTTCCAATGTCAAGTATCTTTTCCTTTGACCATGAGATCGTGTAACTCCCGGATACCGTAGGAGTGCTTTGGGTGTATCAAACGTCACAACGTAACTGGGTGACTATAAAGGTGCATTACAGGTATCTCCGAAAGTGTCTGTTGGGTTGACACGGATCGAGACTGGGATTTGTCACTCCATATAACGGAGAGGTATCACTGGGCCCACTCGGTAATGCATCATCATTATGAGCTCAAGGTGACCAAGTGGTTGATCACGGGATCATGCGTTACGGTACGAGTAAAGTGACTTGCCGGTAACGAGATTGAACAAGGTATTGGGATACCGACGATCGAGTCTCGGGCAAGTAACATACCGATTGACAAAGGGAATTGTATACGGGGTTGATTAATCCTCGACATCGTGGTTCATCCGCTGAGATCATCGTGGAGCATGTGGGAGACATCATGGGTATCCAGATCCCGCTGTTGGTTATTGACCGGAGAGTCGTCTCGGTCATGTCTGCTTGTCTCCCGAACCCGTAGGGTCTACACACTTAAGGTTCGGTGACGCTAGGGTTATGAAGATATGTATATGCAGTAATCCGAATGTTGTTCGGAGTCCCGGATGAGATCCCGGACGTCACGAGGAGTTCCGGAATGGTCCGGAGGTAAAGAATTATATATAGGAAGTGCTCTTTCGGCCATCGGGACAAGTTTCGGGGTTATCGGTATTGTACCGGGACCACCGGAGGGGTCCCGGGGGCCCACCGGGTGGGGCCACCTGTCCCGGGGGGGCCACATGGGCTGTAGGGGGTGCGCCTTGGCCTATATGGGCCAAGGGCACCAGCCCTACTAGGCCCATGCACCTAGGGTTTCCACCACGGAGGAGTCCAAGTGGTGGAAGGCACCCCGAGGTGCCTTGGGGGGGAGGGAAACCCTCCCCTGGCCGCCGCACCTAGGAGATTGGATCTCCTAGGCTGCGCACCACCCCCCCTTGGCCCTCCTATATATAGTGGGGGAGAGGAGGGATTTCATACCTCAGCCTTTGGTGCTTCCTCTCTCCCCGTTACATCTCTCTCGCAGTATAGGCGAAACCCTGCTACTGTGACGCCCTGCATCCACCACCACGCCGTCGTGTTGCTGGATCTTCATCAACCTCTCTTCCCCCCTTGCTGGATCAAGAAAGGAGGAGACGTCATCCGTTCCGTACGTGTGTTGAACGCGGAGGCACCGTCCGTTCGGTGCTAAGATCATCGATGATTTGAATCACGTCGTGTTCGACTACATCATCCCCGTTCTTTGAACGCTTCCGCTCGCGATCTACAAGGTACGTAGATGCATCTAATCACTCGTTGCTAGATGAACTCCTAGATGGATCTTGGTGAAACCGTAGGAAATTTTTTGTTTTCTGCAACGTTACCCAACAGAAATTGGGCCGACCCTATGTCCGCAGACTGGGCCATAGACTCGCCAAGCCCCTCCGGCCCAGTCGCGCCAATCAGCCTGTTCAAACGCCGGATCCGCGCATCCCAGATCTCAGCTGGCCGGGCGGTCGCCGGCGCCGGCCGGACCGCCACCGCCGCCGACCGTTTCTTTTTCTTTCTCCCAACCCTTTTCCAAACACACTCTTCAAAGAAATCAGATAAGGTAAGCTTCGGAAGACTCACCTTGGGGAGAGGACCGCGCCATGGCGGGATCACCGAAGACGTCGTACGACGATGACAATGCGGTGCACTAGCTCGATGTTGTCCTCCTCCTTCAATCCCGATCTCGCCGGATCGTCGCATGGGACCGCCAGATCAACGAGTAGCGCGACCTCGTGCTCCTCGTAGCCCATCCGAAACGCCTCACAGATCGCGTCTGACGGCGTCGGGGAGCCCGCCGGCGGCTCGTCCCCATCCGACTCACCGTGCTCGTCTTCCAGGTCGTCACAGTCCGCCAGCGCCCAAAACCTCCCCCCACCCGCCGCTCCTTGGCGGATGAGGCCGCCCGAGGCGTCGCCAGCGGTGCCGACGGTAGAGTCGCTAGAGCCCTTCTAGACGATCGAGATTTCAATATGGATTACATATGGATGTATATAGACGTAGTTTAGAGTGTAGATTCACTTATGTAGTCCATATTGGAATCTCTACAAAGACTTATATTTAGGAATGGAGGGGGCGTTTTTCTGACGAATTTGTTGGTCCCTTTTCATTTCTCACTGATTAGAAGGCACTATATATACTCAACATCCAAAATCTTCAGCAGCAGAAGCAGAGATCCTTCCGATGAGTTATAACCGGAGCCGGATCCTCTAACTTAGAGAAGGGAAGTCACGGTGCTACAGTGCTTGTCTAGTGTAAAATGAAGAAGGAATGTTAGGGACTATTAGGAGGTCATTTACTTTTGGTAATTACTGTAGATATAAAAAATCCAAAATTAATTTTATCTCACCATGAACTTGTTTGTATGTAATTACTATGAATGTACATACTAGATTTGTAATTTAAAAATTATTTAAAGTTATTTTAGCCTTAATTGTATGGTTTAACAGAAGGAAAGTCAGGGTACTGTAGCTTCTCTAAGATCCCTTGTGTATGTTAGAGGATCCAGTTCCGTTATAACCTGTTACCAGACGAACTCTAGGCCTGCATCCTTGAGCAAAGTTAGTTTGGTTGTTGCAACAGTGTGGCTCGAAAGATGCAACGCAACTTGGCACGTGGATGGATGCTAGCGACAGCGAGCAAGGGCCGCCCCGCTCCTCAGGGTCCAGCACGTGATGATGATGGATCGATCACGGGGGTCAACTAGCCAGCGCTCGCCAGGCATCAATCAAATGCTAGCAGCAGCTGCTGCGGCGTACTTTAATCAGCCAGCCCCTTGCATTCATGCAGTTGATCGTTAACCCACCCAACCATCCAAACGGTTCCGTATTAATACCGCCATGCATGCATGGCCCAGAATCCGGATACCCACGTAGACGTACGAGTAATTAAATGGAATCTCGCCGGGGAACCAAGCTCCCGTTTCGGAGGGAGCACTACTCCGCAACGGCTACTCGCCGGCACCGCTCTTGTCGTAGGTGAGCGATCTCGATCCCTCTCTGACCGGCCCTGATTTCTTTAGCGTGCTCAGCTCAGGTTCTGAGGTTGAGAACCACAAGCCGGTGCTTGCTTTTCTGTTACTACTACTGTTATGAGATTCTTGGCTCGGTCAATTAGTTTTCTTCGCGCGGCTCAAGGAGAGATCGATCTTGCAGTTGAGAAGCAAAGTCCACCGCCACCAGATGCTACTAGTCCTGGAGCCGAGCGTACTTAGTAACTAATCAGGTGGAGCAGATTGTTGTCAAAGAAGTCGAAGAATCGTATTGCTCAACCACAGCCCCGGGCACGTCGATCAGTCCATCCCGTGAAAGGTGAAACCGATCGGAGAGCAAGCTAGGCACCACCGCATCTGCATGCAGCCAAGTTGATGGGCGGTAGCTGAGTTGTATCCTGTTCCGGCAAATTATATGCATGCTCAGTCACATCGCCGGGCTCCGCGGCTTCTCTTCTTTTTTAAATTTTAGGGAAAGCAACTAGCTGGGGGGCTCCTCATATCCAGCGCGCAGCCCACGGGCAGATACACATTTCTGTCGGTAGAATGGAACGAGTTGCATGCTGGTCGAGCAAGTAGTACACATTTTTTGTCGGTGGAAGGAAGGAAACTAGGAAAGGAGTGGAGTAGCAGCCACCAAGTCCGTCTGCCAGTGCCAGATAGTTCCTTCAGACACCAGGTTGAGTCTCGCTCCTGTTTGAAGTCGTGCAAACCATTCAGAGCAAGAGAAAATTGGAGAGTACTGTACGTGCCAATACGGCTGGAGGGAGGAGCATATTTGTTTTGCTGCCCGTCGTCGCATGCAGCGGCAGCACGTCCGGTCGTTTCTGCTGGATTACACGCTTGTCTCGCATCGCAGCCAACGGCTAGCTAACCCGTCTGCCGATCCATCTACCTATGAATCTTATCTATCCATGTGCAGACCAGCAGATGTGCTGTAGCGCAGTGTCACTGGGTGAGTGAGTGATATGGTGATCACTGCAATGGCAACGGCAACGGCAACGGCCTCTTTCACCACCAACCAACGTATCTGCGGCACATGCCGTTTTGTCATGTCATGTCTAATAACAGATCCAAAGAAACTGCCCATCACGCGCCACAACTGCATGCAATGCAAGGCTGTGCTGTTAAACCGTTGCCCTGCCTGAATTAAATTGGATTCAACACCTACATCTCAAGATTTGATATTCTGCTTCTGCTTCTTCCTTTTCTTTTTCTTTTTTTTTTGTCGAAAGAGAAGGAAGACTTGATTGAGGCTGATCTGGCATGTGTACTTAAAGATGCTGTACTTTACGGAACCAGGTAGGGAATGCGGTGCTGCCGGGTACTGTCATATCCAATCCGGTAATACCACCGCTGCCGGGTACAGTCATATCCAATCCGGTAATACCACCGCTGCTGGGTACAGTCATATCCAATCCGGTAATACAGTCACTGAAGCGTTGCAAATATAAAAAATAGCATGCTATTGATGTAAATATAAAAAATAGCATGATATTGGTTCAGTATAGCCATACACCAAATCATTATTTATGAACTGACCTAAGAAAAATTTAGACAAATAAGATGCCTCTATTATGATGGAGACTCCATATATGAAGTGCGGCTTGCAGCAGCTCTTAAGAATGAACTAAACACTTCTAATAGTAATAGGTAGGAAGTGCGGCTCGCCGGGTGCAGCCATATCCAACTTGATAACAAAGCGTAGGATAAATATCCACAAATAGGAGACACACCTTGCATGTGCGGTGCTCAACCCATTGCCTAAGCGTGTAAACGAAATATATATTGTTGCGAGAATATAGGTTACACAAAATATATATTATTGCAAGAATATAGGATGAGTTTAACGCATAGAAGAATGAAAATTGTTTCTAAAGATAACATAGTTGTGTCCCACACATGTCGTACCAAATGCTAAGCAACATTTTGTCACCAAAACACAACACAGGAATTGCGGCTTTGCCTCACCCCACCTGCCCCAACCATATCCAACCCGCTAAGACAAGTAGTTTATATTCCATAGATCTATGGAATCAAAAGGTGACATCCATTACATGCCGATCGTAAGAAATGTAACAATGAAAACCTAAATAAGAGCTTATTCATAAGAAGCCAAAAATAATACCATTGTGAACCATAGCTGAAAAGGCACTTTGACCTTGTCTTCCTACATCAGGCAATGAATCAAATTATACTCTCTATGATCGCAATTTTTTTGCTCACAACTTTTAAAGAGTGTACTGAGCAGGCAACAGACATTTAGTTATATTAGGTTCTGAATATTGTTCCATGCAAACTGATCCTTTCAAGTCTGCAACTGGACAAACTTTTGTGCAAAACTCGAAAAAATGGTGCAGAACACAACATGAACAATGCATAAAGCAGCTCCTAGCTTCAGCCAGGACCCGACACTGCCAGTTGATACACAGACAACATCAAACTCTACTTCAACATGAACAATGCATAAATCATTTCAACGAAAATAAGAAATCTGCTATAGGCATCAAATTATCATGTCATTGGCATCTCACAAAGACATGGCATCTCTCCTTTCAGCCCACAAGGAAATCAAGATTAAGAGATAGACAGACTTGTGGGTCATTGGCAGTCACTTTGACGAATTTCTTCATGGAAGCTATCATCCGTCTCTTTGGTGTCGCGAAGGTTGTGCCTCTCCCGCCAATCACCAAGTGGCGGCAGCCTAAGTCAGGATCATAGCGGGAAGAGAAATCGGGAACTAATAAAGAGAACAGGAGTACTAATTAAGCACAGATTTTCATGTAGAAAACGATTCTAGATTTATTAAATTAACAAATTACCAGTCCCTAAAGGTCGAGGTGGATGCATGGAAACACATCCCTTACAACAACTCTGTCCTGATACAGAAAAAATCACCGCTATGAAGACAGAAGCAATAAAAAAATAGCAGTATAAAAGGAATCTTGAAAATCCATTATAAAAGAAGAAAACTTGGTCATGTATGCACTGCTGCTATTGTCACAAATAAAGAGAATGTCATATTCAAAATGAGGGTAAAAGTATTACTGATTTAGTTCCTAATTCTATATAGTAATCAAAATTCTTAGAAAGATGCGGACTACTTGGCATTTTAGGAATTGGCCACTTGAAATAAACCGACAGGGGCTCGGGCATTGGTTCTCGGACATTATTTTTACATATAACTTTTTAGCAAAACCAAGATATCATCAACCATTACTCCACTAAACAGATAGGGTAGTCACCTTTATGACAGATTGTGGTAGCTTATTTCAGTGTGTCAACAAATTACAGTTTCATATGTAGGGAGTGGGTCAATTCAAGTCCATAGCAAGCAGTCACATGGCTGATTTAGAAAAACATAATTATAGAATCTGTATGGATCAAGTATACACAATCCACCAGTCCAATCTATGGTATATTTATCCAGCGACGGGCCTGCCAAAATGCTCACAGTCTATATAAATATATCAGCCATCAGTGGAAGTAGTTCACAACAAACTACAAGCATTGATCCTAGAACTATACTTGGCCAGTATGACTAAAAGTTCGTCTATCAATGCAAAAATAGAAACACATTTGTAGATCAGCAAACAAATCTTTGAGATTTCTTGAGCATCCGCAAGCTCATAATTAGGCTGTCCGGGAAGTTAAATAGGCAAATGTACAACAATAATCATGGAAAAACAAAAGGTCACCTAAGAATTTCTTTAGCATCCGCAAGCTCATGGCCAAACCGTACATAACAGAACCCTGGCTCATGCATAGAATAAAAGAAGACACCTACATGTAAAAAACCACCTTTGTGTGATTAAGAACATCCAAGTTTCTTTCTGTGCGTGCAAGATATTTGTGATTGCATAACTCAAGGAGGTTTAAATCCTGAAACAGAGCAATTCAAGTCTGAGCTTTCTAAAATGCAGGTAGGGAATATCTTGCAATGCATAAACACATAGAAAGAAATTTTGTTTCAGGATTTAAACCTTCTTGAGTTATGCAATCACAAAGACTTGCAATCCATAAAGTTTTCTGCAAATACTTTAGTTATGCAATCCATAGACGCATAGACAGAGCAATCCATAAACCTTCTTTAGTTATGACACTCCTGGATCCAGCCAGGGGTGTGTTGGGTTCTCCTGCAGCCCAATAGGAACAAGAAACAAAGCAACACGGCATGAGGAAACAACATCCACAGCTCCAGAATCGAATCAAACAGAGAGGGGAGGGGAGTGGGGCGCACCTTGACCTTGACTACTCCATGGCTGGGCCTCGTCCTCCTCACTCTACATCGAGTCAAGTTGCTGCGTGCGTGAGGCAGGCAAGGAGAGAATGGAAGAAGAAGAAGTCCAAGAGGAGAGGATAAGGGGGCTGACCTTGATGGCGTTGGAGGAGCCTTGATGGCGAGGGAGCCACGGGGAGGGTCGCCGATGCTGGAGGAGACGCGGACACCGAAACCCTAGACACGGGGGAGCGATGCCCTGGTGCTCCTCCCAGGGATGGCGACGACGACAGTGAGTAGTGGCAGCGGCGAGGCCGGCGACGACGACAGTGAGTAGTGGCAGCGGCGAGGTCGGCGACGAAAGAGGAACTGAGGTCCTGGCTCAGACAACGAGGAGAAGGAGACAGCAAAGGCGCATGCGGCGCCGTCGGCAAGTGGGGTGAAGAGTGCGAGAGGGCGACGGCTAGGGTTCCTGCGAGGGAGGAATGGGAGCAGGGAGTAGGTCGTCGCTCTCCCTCACCAGCAGTCAAGTCATGTTGACCTAAGACGTGAAAAGACCAAAATGCCCATGGGGGCACCGAAATAACTGGCGGTGGCACACCAAAGGACGCACTATTCACATTGTAGCAGTGTCCAGCCTCGATCCGACGACCCAGATCATTTTGTCTGAGATCCAACAGCCCAAATCGTTTCGTTTGCAGATCCGGCAGACAGGATCATTTTGAAAACGCAATCCGACAGCCGAAAATCCAATGCCCTGAGGAGGCTTCAATTTACCCTGGACTCTAACAATGGGATGGGAGCAGCGGCGAATCCAAGGGGCAGGCTTGGATGGGCTCAAGCCTGCCCTCCGAAATTAAAATCCAGCCTATTCCAGCCCATCTCAGCCCAGTTTCAGCCCATCATAATCCAGTTTCAACCTGTGTACTGAAGTTGAGTCTGCCCTTCAAATTCATTCTAGATTCGCTACTGGATGGGAGAGAGATGGAGAGAGAAATGTACTGGTAGCAGTGAGTTTTTCTGTTATTGCGAGGCGGCTCGATGGGTCAATTAGTTTAGGTCACGCCATTCAAGGATAGATCTTGCAGGAAGCCAGTGGCAAAGTCCACCACATGTTGCTCTGCCAAGTCTTGTCACAGGCCGGCGAGCGTAACGTACTACAGAAATCAGGTGGATTCTTTTTTTTTTTGTTCCTGACCACGAAACCAGTCTAGCCTGCACAAAATCACATCGACTTCGATGGAGCTGGTTTCGATCCCGGGATACGCCCAACCCAGCCATCATCATTTTTCAAAACAATCCCGCAGTCGAGCACCTGATGTGCCCCAACCCCACTCTGAAGGCTGAAGCTACCAACGGACGGGCATGTGGAGAGCAGATCTTTTGGCCAGATTAACCAGCCCGAGAGATTCTTCAAAATTTCCAGTGATAAAGAAACGGGAACGGATCATTGGGGTGGTCGAGCAAATATCGGCGTTGCATAAGTACGGTGAGAAGCCGTAACCTCGCTGTCCCAAAGAGCTGACAGAAATCTACGATGGAGCTATGTCTAATCCCAAGACTTGGTTTTCTGCTTCACGTATCACATGTGCTAACCCGATCGACTGCATCTTGAAAGGCGCCGTGCTTCGCGGAATGAGAGAGTGAGAGACAGAAATGTACCGCAGCAGTAAAAAAGAAGAAGTAATTTTAGCAGTAAGTTTTTTCTGTTCTTGCGATCGGTCAATTAGTTTAGTTCACATGATACGAGGATAGATCTCGCAAAAAGTCAATGGCAAAATCCACGACATGTTGCTCTGATAAGTATTATCAGAGGCCGGTGAGCGGAACGTACAACAGAATTACAGAAATCAGGAAGATTCTCTGTTTTTCTCTCACGAAACCAACCTCGTTGCTCCTGCACATATTCACGTCCACTTCGATCGAGCTGGTTTCGATCCCGGGGTACACCCAACCCAACCATCATCATTTTTCAAAAAATCCCGCGCGCAGTTTGATCGGACAATAAGCTGAAGGACGCCAAGCACCTTTTTTTTTTGCGGGGAGAAGGACACCAAGCACCTGATGACCTATATTTTCCGAGCAATGCTACATCAACGGACTTTCACGGGCTAATTACGGGGTGAATTTGACATGGCCTTGCGAGAGCAGATCTTTCGGGCAGATTAATCAGCCCGAGAGATTCTTGAAATTTCCATGGATAAAGAAACGGAAGCGAATCATTGGGGCGGTCGAGCAAGGCAAGGCAGGCACGGCCAAGTCGATGAGCGGTAGCTGAGTAGCAGCTCCATCCTGCTCCAGCGAGCAACTGTAGGCTCATCACCACAGACAGTTTCGATGCAGATCACGGGTCTCTTTTTGTGTCTTTTCTTTTCCGGGGAAGCAGCTGGGCTACACTCTACAGCTGCTTTCGCGTCGCCGCTCTCGATCGGCGCACACGCGGACACACATTTCTGTCGGTAGAACGAACGGAGCTGCTGGCGGAGCTGCCAGACGATAGAATCTAGCCATGTTCAGTCAGTGCGCTCCCTTTTCTTCTTCAGGTTTGCCCTCCGCTGGCGATTTCAGATCGTGCGAACAATTTCATAGCAAGAGACCGCAAACATGTTAGCAATAGGAGCAGCAGCAGCAGTCCATGTGAATGACACAGTGTGATCCATGTGAGTGACACAGTGTGATCCCTGCACCTGCAGCGGCCCTCTTTCAACCCGAACGAGCATTTCTTCACATGCCATTTTGTCACGGAAACAAAAACTGCCCAGACTGTCCTGCAGTGCCCGCCCCATCACGCACCACCACACCTGCAACCAAAGGCTGCAGCAGATTGGATTCAGCGCCAGCATCTGAAGACACCATTTTAAATTGGTTCGCTTACTTTTCCTAAAGAGAGGATCAACTTGAAGCTCATCTGGCATGTGTACTTCATAATTATTTGCCATCAACATTCAAAAAAGAAATTTACTTGCCAAAGTCGATCTGCATCTGAACGATTCTGCAGCTGAGCTGAGCTGAGGCCTCTGGTTAATTAATCTCAGGATCGCACGGCCAAGTTGGCCTTAATCTTCTCCCCAATCCATGCGCCCCCACTAGCACCGTGTCGGTAGCCATATCACCCGGCGGTCATGGTCAACACTAACCAGCCAGTCCGTTACCATCCTCCCTTCCCATCTCGCCTCCTCCCTCACACAGCCCCATCCCCATCCCCAGTTATATATCACATCACCTTCCCCTGCTTTCAGCACTCCACACTCTCGCCAAGCCACACAGCCAGCCAGCGCCTCGATCTAGCACCACTCCTCCAGCAATGACGTCGTCCAGGAGAGCCCTCATCCTGCTGGCGGTGCTGCTGGCGGCGGTGCCGGCGGCGCTGAGCCAGAAGTCGACGGCCCCGGCGCCCGAGGCGCCCGAGACGCCGGACGCGCCTGCGGCGGGGACGCCGCCCAAGGCGTCCGCGGCGCCGAACGTGACGGCGGTGCTGGAGAAGAACGGGCAGTACACCAAGTTCATCCGGCTGATGGCGTCGACGCAGCAGGACACGCAGCTGAACGCGCAGGCCAACGACTCCGACACGGGCTTCACGGTGTTCGCCCCCACCGACAACGCCTTCAACAGCCTCAAGCCGGGCACCCTCAACTCGCTCTCGCAGCAGGACCAGGTGACGCTGGTGCAGGCCCACATCATCCCCACCTTCTACTCCATGGAGTCCTTCGAGACCGCCAGCAACCCCGTCCGCACCCAGGCCTCCGGCACCGACGGGCCCTGCACCGTCAACGTCACCGCCACCAGCAACAGCGCCGTCAACGTCTCCACGGGGATCGTCCACACCACCGTCGGCACCGCGCTGCGCGCCACCAGGCCGCTCGCCGTCTACTCCGTCGACAAGGTGCTGCTGCCCATGGACCTCTTCGGCCCCAAGCCCCCGGCGTCCGCGCCGCCGGCCCCCGGCAAGAAGCCCTCGTCGGCCAAGGGGGCAGCCAAGGCGCCCTCGGGCGACGACGAGGACGAGGAAGATGCCCCGCCCGCCGGTGCCGCCACCGCCGTCGGCGCCGGATGGAGGAGCCTGGTCGCCGTGGTGGCAGCGGCCACCGCCGCGTGCCTCTTGTAAGAAGAAGATCATGGTTCATGAGACCGACAGATTGATGGAGACTAGCTGCGTGCGTGCATGTTGTGCATGGATTTGGATAGCTTACGAGTAGTTCTTGGTGGCTGCTGCTTCTCTTCTTTCTTTTGTTAAATGTTCAGTTTTGCTGCTCTTTTTCTTCTTCTCTTGTTATTGAACCGGCGAGAAAGTTTGGGCTAAAATGTGACGAAATGTTTCACTGTTGAATCAAGCCGTCGTTGGGTGATTAAATTCTACTAGCACTGCATTTTATCTTCAGCTATTTAGCCGTTATTAAGTTATCTTCTAGAGAGACTTACATGTACACTGAATGTCTGAATCGGGTTGTCGGTGGTGAAAACGAACACTTAATACTCCCACGGGGCAACATTTTTCTGTTGTTGGAAAAGTGAAGCCACAAGTAGATCTTCCATCGATCTGAAAGACTGTAAATGAAAATGAGATTTGGTGCTGCTATTTTTTTTAGAGAGAAGAAACCTTTTTAGGGCAACTTGGTGTCAGTAGTTGTTTTTTCAGAGCAACTTGGTGTCAGTAGCTGACTGTATCGATCTGACTATTTATTTATCAATCTAGATACTCCAGCAGGACTAGACAAACTAAGGTGGATCAGAAGATGGGCTTGGTCTGGGCCCTGTCTTATGGTGGTTGGATCCTGTGTTTGTTTGTGGCCGATGAATTCGATCACGGGCTAGCTCTCTTCTTACTTTTTTTGGGGAAATAACGGCTAGCTCAGTCAGGCCTCCTAGTGTAAATGCAGCTACAGTACAGAGCTGTAAAGAAGGGTGGGCTTCCACTGAATAGATGGACACACCTGAGGAGGGCATGTTTTCCTTAAAAAAAGAGGAAAAAAAAATCTAAGAACATGTACAATGGTACTATCTTGGGAGTGACACACAGGGAAAATATTGAGGTGAAGAAGAGAGAAATCATAAGAAAATATGTGTCTTCTTTATTTAAGAGATGATCGCTTAGCACAATATGTCTCACCACGTTTTTAGGAATTGGTAGTTATTGAAGATAAGACTAAAAGATAATCCCTTGTAGACATGTTTTTATTACCATTTGTAGATTACATGCAAGGTTTAGGATAGGACTGTTTTATCAACCACTCTACATGCCCTAACAAAAAACTAAATTGACGGTCCAAATTTTCCATCAAATAAATCAACCCCCACCCCACCAAACACACTCTCTGACTTTGCCGTCCTCCATGGTGTCGGGTGGTTGTGGGGGAGCTTGGATCTAGGTTTGAGTGGTGTAAATAGGTACATTAGGTTGTCTAAGGAAGGGAGTTGAGACTGTGACGACATCCTCTCTGACGAGAAGTCCTCTCCGTTTCGGCAGTGTACCTTATGCAATACACGCATGGAGATTGTCCTTACTGGTTGGATCTTCAATTTGACAGTGTGATGTGTTGGTTTTCCTTTCAAACGGAGTTTCTACCGATTTGGAAGGAGGTGCATGTGTTCCTTCGCAAGACCGGGATAGTTATTCTTCTTTCTCAATGGCAGCGACCGACGGCTTCCTTCCTCATTACAGCAAGGTGTGCTCATTGACATCAGAATCGAACAACCCGGGTTGTTCATGTGTTTCAAAAACTGCACTTGGGCCTCGTCTAGCGCTGATGCGTACTTTCTACATCAACTTTCTTTTCAGTGTGTGCTAGCGTCGCCGGAGCCTACCTGTGTGTGAGGGGGTTTTGTTTTTCTGTCTTGCAGGGTCTTCTTCGTAGAGCTGCAGCTACTATGTCGTTATGTAAATAAAGCATTTGTTTTTAAGGTAACTTACTTTTAAAAACGAATATGCTAATATCAAGAAGATATCAGTTACACCTTTGCACCAACATGACTGAAGAGCTACTAAAAACATCGAAGATGCACGTGGCCAAATTATTACGAACAAAGAAAAACAACGACCAATAGAACAACTGTAGCAAACAATGGCAACAATCATAAATAATAGCAACCCCAAATAACAACATGGATGCTCCAAAAACGATGCCTGCAGAAAGGGAACAACATAAGAGCATTGTCCTCGCTGGACCCAACCACAAAGAACAGATTCTGAGTTTTCACTTGAGCGAGGAGTCTAGGTAAACTTGCCTTCAACAAGGAAAGTTTTGTGAACAATGTCATTCTCAGGTTTAACCCATAAAGGTGGGATCTAGAGTTTTCACCCCTGAAACACGAGCCCCTACACTAAGAAAGCACCACATATCCAGCATCGCCCTGTGTTGTCACCATCCCGTTGTTCCATCATCACACAACCGCTTAGACATACGGTCCTCGTGTTCCTAGCCATACAATTACAACCATACACGTGTAGCACATGCTTTCGAGCAGCACGTGTCATCCGCCATATTTACCGATCCCATGTTGACGAGAGTCCATAACGTCCACACAACCAATTTAGGCCAGTCACATGGGGCACTTCGACAATGGGGAAACCCACACATCAGGCAGAAGGTGAGTTGTCCGATCGTCTGCTGCAGACACCATCTTGGGCCATGTTGGCACTACAAACCTCTGTACCGAGTGGGAAACATCCAATCACCGAAGAGCACCGCCAGGATTCTTCCAATACGAAGGATAAAAACCCGCCAACCTTATTCCAAGCCTCTGGTCGTGTTGCCAGGAGCAAAATAACCGAGGTGCGCAGAACTACACTAGTTCAGAAATCGCTTCCGTGCATGGATCAAGAAGATGCTCAACCGTCGTCATCATCAGGAACTGGAACCATAAAGCTCACTGTCGTCGCAAAATGACGGATCGGAAAGCCTCTGCTACAAATCATCGTCGTCGTCGTTGATGCCATGATCGGCCACCTTGCAGCCGTTGCAGCAAGGCTAAGCTGAGAGGTCCCGGGGAGGCCACCCCGGTATCTGATCTCCGCTGACACACACGCCGTCCATGGCCGCTGCAAAGCTTTAGTTGTGAGGACACTTGTAACACAAGGAGATGAGCCTTCCACCGTCGTTTGCCAGCCTTGCATGACTTCCTCTTGCGGCGGCAAGATGGGTACTGTGTCTGTGATGACCTTACTAGGTAAGGATCACAATCACTAGATAAACCACTCTGAATTCGAATTTTATTACAGAGATGGAGTTTACGTGAGGTAGAAGAAAGAAATGGGGAATGGGGAATTAGACTGAGAGACTATCCTATTACAGATTCGCTGTCTTGCTCGACTGAACCCTGGTCTATAAGTACACACCGCTCGCGCGGCCACGGCCCGCTGACCATTACACCCCACACGGCCCAACGCCCAGAACTAGAATACTAAAGCTAGCCTGCTGTGATTACATCCCCTATTCCTTCGCTGTTCCCTCCCGACGATCACGGTTGCTGACAGTGCCTCCCTCTGAAGATCCAGCATGCCCCCATGCTGGTGCTCCGGGGTATCTCCTCTTCAAAACCTCATAGTCCTCCCATGTTGCCGCTTCTTCGAACAGTCCAGACCATTGCATGAGTACTTGCACATGCACTGCATTGCCTTTCTTGGCCATTTTTCTGTCCAACACCTTCTCAGGGACTACATTGGCCACTGATAAATCCGATGGCGTTGGAAAATCTGAAAACACAAGAGTGTGGTCTGGCCTGTGCTCCTTTAGTTGAGACACATGAAACACAGGATGAATGAGAGCCTTTTCTGGTAATTGTAGTCTATATGCTGATGGTCCAATTCGTTCCAGAATTTCAAAAGGGCCATAGTATTTGTAAGCAAGTTTGGGACAAGGACGATTGACCACTGTGTGTTGGGCGTATGGCTGCAGTTTCAGATACACCACCTCCCCCACTGAGTATGATCTGTCCGATCTGTGCCTGTCAGCAAAATGCTTCATCTTTGCTTGTGCTTTCATCAAATTGGCTTTTAGCAAAGCAGAATGAGCTTGGTGTTCTCTCAACCATTGTTCCACTTCCACATTGTCAGACTGGAGGAGAGAAGAGAAAAACCCATAGGTAGGACTGTACTTGTTGGGGAACGTAGTAATTTCAAAAAAATTCCTACGCACACGCAAGATCATGGTGATGCATAGCAACGAGAGGGGAGAGTGTTGTCTACGTACCCTCGTAGACTGAAGCGGAAGCGTTGACGCAACGTAAAGGAAGTAGTCGTACGTCTTCCCGGTCCAACCGATCCAAGTACCGTTACTCCGGCACCTCCGAGTTCTTGGCACACATTCAGCTCGATGACGCTCCCCGGGCTCCGATCCAGCAAAGCTTCGGGGAGGAGTTCCGTCAGCACGACGGCGTGGTGACGATCTTGATGTTCAACTGTCGCAGGGCTTCGCCTAAGCACTGCTACAATATGACCGAGGTGGAATATGGTGGAAGGGGGCACCGCACACGGCTAAGGAACGATCACGAAGATCAACTTGTGTGTTCTAGGGTGCCCCCTGCCCCCGTATATAAAGGAGCCAAGGGGAGGGGGCGGCCGGCCAAGGAGGGCGCGCCAAGGGGGAGTCCTACTCCCACCGGGGAGTAGGACTCCCTTCTTTCCTAGTTGGAGAAGGAGAAGTGGGAAAGAGGAGGAAGAGGGAAAGGAAAGGGGGGGGGGCGCCGCCCCCCTCTCCTTGTCCTATTCGGACTAGGGAGGGGAGGGGCGCGCGGCCACCTCTTGCCTCCTTCCCTCTTCTCCCTTAGGGCCCATGTAGGCCCAATAACCCCCCGGGGGGGTTCCGGTAACCCCCCGGTACTCCGATAAAATCCCGATTTCACCCGGAACGATTCCGATATCCAAATATATGCTTCCAATATATCGATCTTTATGTCTCGACCATTTCGAGACTCCTCGTCATGTCCTGATCACATCCGGGACTCCGACCAACCTTCGGTACATCAAAATACATAAACTCATAATGAAATTGTCATCGTAACGTTAAGCGTGCGGACCCTACGGTTCAAGAACAATGTAGACATGACCGAGACACGTCTCCGGTCAATAACCAATAGCGGAACCTGGATGCTCATATTGGTTCCTACATATTCTACGAAGATCTTTATCGGTCAGACCGCATAACAACATACGTTGTTCCCTTTGTCATCGGTATGTTACTTGCCCGAGATTCGATCGTCGGTATCTCAATACCTAGTTCAATCTCGTTACCGGCAAGTCTCTTTACTCGTTCCGTAATACATCATCTCACAACTAACTCATTAGTTGCAATGCTTGCAAGGCTTATGTGATGTGTATTACCGAGAGGGCCCAGAGATACCTCTCCGACAATCGGAGTGACAAATCCTAATCTTGAAATACGCCAACCCAACATTTACCTTTGGAGACACCTGTAGTGCTCCTTTATAATCACCCATTTACGTTGTGACGTTTGGTAGCACACAAAGTGTTCCTCCGGCAAACGGGAGTTGCATAATCTCATAGTCATAGGAACATGTATAAGTCATGAAGAAAGCAATAGCAACATACTAAACGATCGGGTGCTAAGCTAATGGAATGGGTCATGTCAATCAGATCATTCACCTAATGATGTGATCCCGTTAATCAAATAACAACTCTTTGTCCATGGTTAGGAAACATAACCATCTTTGATTAACGAGCTAGTCAAGTAGAGGCATACTAGTGACACTCTGTTTGTCTATGTATTCACACATGTATTATGTTTCCGGTTAATACAATTCTAGCATGAATAATAAACATTTATCATGATATAAGGAAATAAATAATAACTTTATTATTGCCTCTAGGGCATATTTCCTTCAGTACCCATATAAGGCCTTGAACGTGAGCATCCCAAGGCAGTATGGAAGTTGGTGTTATACCAAAACTCAGCCAGAGGCAGCCAATTGTGCCATTTATGAGGAGTGTCATGCACTGCACATCTTAAATACATCTCCAAACACTGGTTGACCCTTTCACTCTGACCATCGCTCTGTGGGTGATACGCTGTTGTCATGTGCAGCTTGGTGTCCCACAGCTTAAACAAGTCTTTTCCAGAAATGACTTGTAAAAATTTGATCCCTATCAGAAACTATTGTGTGAGGAGGTCCATGCAGCTTCACAATAGTTTCAAAAAAAACTTTTGCGACCACCGGAGCAGAAAATGGATGTCTGAGAGGAATAAAGTGGGCATACTTGGTATATCTGTCCACCACCACTAGTATCACGTTGTAGCCAGCGGACTTGGGAAGCCCTTCAACGAAATCCATAGCTACCTGTTGCCAGGGTCCTTTCGGAACTGGTAGAGGGTTCAGCAACCCGGGATATTTACAGTGTTCATGCTTAGCTTTTTTGACAAACATCACATTGTTGCACAAACTTAGTGACATCAGCTTTTAACCCAGGCCAAGCAAACAACTTGTGCAATCTCTGGAAGGTGGCCTGTATACCCGAGTGGCCCCCAAGAGCACTTGCATGGAAGGCTGAAATGAGCTTTGTTTTAAGAGCATAATTTGCCCCTATCCAAATTCGGTCTTGCATCTTAATAATCCCTTGTTGCAAGGAAAATCCTTCCACATTGTCATTAGCTATTGCCAGCTGTTGCAACAGTTGTTGGGCTTGAGGGTCCACTTCATATGAGTTCAATACCTATTGCAACCATACTGGCTGACTCCGTGAAGTTGTGGTGATAGCCAACAAGTGACCCACTCTAGACAAGGCATCAGCCACCGTATTTTCACTACCCTTTTTGTATTGGAATTGGAATTGCAGCCCCACCAGTTTGGTCATTGCTTTCCGCTGCAAGTCAGAAGTCAACACTTGATCTCCCAGTTGACACAAACTCTGATGATCTGTTTTAATAATGAAGGGTCCTCTCTGGAGATATGCTCTCCATTTTTCTACTGCCATCATGATCGCCAAAAACTCCTCATAAATTGACAGCTGCTGATTTTTGATGCCTAGAGCTTTGCTGTAGAAGGCCATAGGGTGAGCATCTTGTATGAGAACTGCTCCTATCCCAGTGGAGCAAGCATCAGTTTCAATTGTAAATTGTTTATTGAAATCGGGCAAACCAAGCACTGGAGTGGTGGACATGGCCAATTTCAACTTGTCGAATGCCAGATGGGCCTCATCGGACCAAGCAAAGCTATTTTTCTGCAGTAACTGAGTTAGTGGTTTTGCAATAATGCTATAGTGCCTGACAAACTTCCTATAGTATCCGGTTAGACCTAGAAACCCTCTCAGTTCAGTTACATTTTGGGGTACATGCCAATCCATCATCACTTTAGTTTTCTCAGGGTCTGTAGCTACCCCCTCATCAGAGATAATATGCCCCAGATATTCCAGTTTCTGCTGGGCAAAGGTGCACTTACTGAGTTTGGCATAGAACTGATTTTCTCTCAACACTTGGAACACCTCTCTCAAGTGGTTGACATGTTCCTCCAAGGACTCACTGAACACCAGTATGTCATCCATGAAAATGACCACATACTTTCTGTTTCCTTTGGAAAAACACCAATTCATTACTCCTTGAAAAGTTCCAGGTGCAGTGGCTAAACCAAATGCCATAACTCTGAATTGATAGTGACCATTGTGGGTTCTGGAAGCTGTTTTATGTTCGTCTTCAGGTAGCATTCTGATCTGGTGGTAGCCAGCTTTTAAATCCAACTTGGTAAACCATTTAGCGCCTGTAAATTCATCCAGTAGTTCATCCACAATTGGCATTGGAAACCTACTTTTGACAGTAATGGAATTTAACTTTCTGTAATCCACACAAAACCTCCAAGTGCCATCCTTCTTCTTGACTAGCAACACAGGAGAGGCAAAAGGACTGACACTAGGTGTAATCAAGCCAGCTTCTAACATTTCTGCCACTTGTTTCTCAATCTCATCCTTTTGCAAGGGAGAGTACCTATATGGCCTGACATTCACTGGTGCTGCTCCAGGTATGAGATGGATAGCATGATCCAGGGCTCTAGGGGGAGGCAAAGACTTTGGATCATTAAACACATCAGCAAACTCATCAATGACAACTTGAACTTCGGGATGGATTGTGTTGCTTTTAGTGTTATGAACAGGGACCAGCAAGGCAGTGGCCCAAATGTCATTCCCTCTATGCCATCTCATGGCCTGTTCCACTGACAATTCTTGTAAACCGGGTTTGTCGCTTTTAGTAATTCCTTGCAGAGTAATGAGTTGATCCTGATAGTTAAATCTGACCCATTTTTCCTTCCACTGACAAGTCATTTCTCCCCATTGCTCCAACCAGTCCATACCAAGGATCATATCATACCCTCCCGGGTCCAATACCTTCAGAGGATAACTGAAGGTATGCCCCTGTACCCACCAATGCATTTCCGGCACAAACGCAGAACACTGCAACTTCTCTCCATTTGCTACTTTTACTGGCCATGGTGATTGCAACTTCTGAGGAGTGACTTGAACTCTAGATAATATTTAAGAATCAATGAAACTATGAGTGCTCCCAGAATCAAGTAAAATTAACACCACCTGATTGCCAATCAGGGCTCTCAACCTAACAGTCTGGGGATGATCAGCTCCTGACAATGCATTGATTGAAATCTGCATGTCTGCCAGAGCAGTTTCTTGTTCCACAATAGCACCTAGTAACTCATCAGATAGGATGTCAGGATCTGCCCCTTGCATTGCTTGAACGGCCCCTTGAGGTGCAGATTTAGTGCACAAATGGCCCGACATGTATTTGTCCCCACAACTGAAACACAACCCATTGGCCCTTCTGAATTCTTTGAGCTATCTAGTTTTCCATAGATCTCCTACCACCACTGGTTGAGCCTTGTAATCAGTTTTTAGACCCATTGCTTTATGGTTTGTCCATTTAAGATGTTTGCTTCTGGCCAAGACCTCTTCCTGAATACCAACATACATCGCAGCTTCGCTGACTGTAGGTGGTATTTGCATCTCCACCGCAGCTCTCAACTCCTCTCTCAGACCCAACACAAACCTAGTTACCAGGAATGTGTCACTAACTGTGTTTTCATACAGCAGCAACTGGTAAATTAATTGCGTAAACTCTCTTTTGTACTCAGCCACTGACCCAGACTGTTTAAGCATCATCAACTCTTTCATTTTGTGTCTATGCGCATTGACATCGAACTCTGACATCATAGCAGAGCGAAACTCATGCCAATTAGGCCACTGATGAGTCAGTTTATACGCATGAAACCAATTGGCCGCATCACCATACAAATGCAGGGAAGCTGATGTGACTCTGAAGAACTCCGGAATTTCATACAGTGAGAAATAAGCTTCACATCCATCGAGCCAAATTCGCACATCAGTGCCATCAAAACGAGGGAAGTCCATTTTGGGCATCCACGGTCTACGCGGATGATGATCCTGACAATCAGACACAAATGCCTTCTTCTGCTTATCCAAATTGGGCTGGGACTTGTTCTGAACTGGCGGCGCATTGGGTATCGGTGCTTGGTTCCTCAGTTGCGATGTTATTTGCGGGGGTGACCCCAATATGCCTTCATTCCCCGCTGGTGAAACTGTGGGTGACGCCTGTTTGTGTAACTGATCACGGGCTGCTGCCATCTGGTCCTGCCTTACCTCTCCAATGGATTTCATAGTCAAATTGACATTGCTCTGAACGGCTCTGAATCACATCGATGCGTTCCACCTGCGTGTTGAACTTCTGATCCAATTCTTCTATCCTGGTGAAAAATTCATCGATGCGGCCGATTTTGTCTCCCAAATCTGATAGCACCTCCAGCCTCTGCATCACCCTTGTCTCAAATGCCTCCATGGAGCCTAGGACCAAATCTGTCTGCACACTGGCCTTGGGAGGAGCTGTGGTGCCCCCTGGATCCTACCGCCGCCCAGGTCAGTGAGTACTGGGGCGCCGCTCACCGTCTCCGCACGCGCCCTGTCCTCTGCAACTGACCTCCCACGCCTCCACTGCAGCGCCAATCTGGTCGCCGCCTTGGAATTTTACACCCAGCTGAAAATCACCGGGAAACCGAGCGCGTACCTGGATCCGCTGCCGAATGATCTCCGCCGCCCTGATTGCTCTCCACCGCCGGTGCTGGAACGAAGCACCCGACCCACCACCTCCGCGAACTCCGTCGACGAGCCGGGATTTTACGGGAGAGCCCAACCGAAGCGCCGACGAGCCCAATTCGCCTCCCCGCCGCCGATCGCCCGAATCTGATACCAACTGTGATGACCTTACTAGGTAAGGATCACAATCACTAGATAAACCACTCTGAATTCGAATTTTATTACAGAGATGGAGTTTACGTGAGGTAGAAGAAAGAAATGGGGAATGAGGAATTAGACTGAGCGACTATCCTGTTACAGATTCGCTGTCTTGCTCGACTGAATCCTGGTCTATAAATACACACCGCTCGCGCGGCCACGGCCCGCTGACCATTACACCCCACACGGCCCAAGGCCCAGAACTAGAATACTAAAGCTAGCCTGCTGTGATTACAACCCCTATTCCTTCGCTGTTCCCTCCTGACGATCACGATTGCTGACATGTGTCTTCAGCCGACACTTTCGTAGGAAGGACAGCAAAGGCGCCAGGAAGGCAAGGGCAGCAGTGGATGATCTCTACCATAACCAAACATGCCAAATTTTGATAATACGATGGCATGTTAGTAGGGATGGAGTAACAGGACGATGTGCGTAATGTTGCATGAGTTTGTATAGATTTGAGATATGATAATTGAGGTGTCCGGATATGGATGACATATGGATGACATTATTTGAAGCATGATCGTGAGTGCCCGCGGACGCGCCGGATTTGCCCATCGCGGTTGTAGACGCTCCGAGCAGTGCGTTTGCCTCATACGTGGAAAATGCAAGAGCCTACCATGAAACCTGTCCTAATTCAGTCAGTCGGTGTGATTCTCGTGGGTTATACGAGACCACGGGGGAGGTTTGGTGGGGCGGCGGAGACTGCAGAGTGCATACATACAACAAGCGAGGACAGAGCGGAGGAGAGAGACGGGTGGACGGACAGTGACACGCTCGCACACATGATGCCAGCCAGGTTCCGGTGGGCTTTCGCTGTCGCTAAATCACAAGCTTGTGCATGGCTGCGCTGGAAGAAACCATTTGTTATCGACCCAGCGCCCGGCCACCTCTCACCCGTTTTTCTTTCTCTTTGCGAGCTCGCGATCCAGATTTGCGCGCCACGTGGACGGACGGTAGTCGTCGGTCTCCCCCCTTGTACGTACACGTAACGTACGTACGCACATGACAGGAGATGGGCTACTAGTTCAGAGTAGGAGATGGTCGTATCGTATGTACGCACGCACATGTCCACATGAGATAACACAGCTGTATGCATGTACCGTAACGTCGAGGGATACGGCGGAGAACATGCAGGTGCTGTGGATTTGTTTGTTCATTCGTAGGCTCATAGCAGCCGCCGCGGACAATGTAGAGTGTGGCCCCGTTAACTTGGCGCCTGTGAATGTGCTGCACTACGTGTCCTCGAAGATACTACTCGGCCAGGGAGGAGTCGGCGGATCGGACGTCGTGTCCGCGTCGCTGCGCCGTCGCCGTCGCCGTCGATCTCTTTCTCCCCCTTGCTGCATGCTGCGTACGCCACTTTTGCGTCGGCGACCGCGTTCCCGCCCCAGCAGGGCAATATATTACGGCTACCCGATCTCCGTCGACCAGCACCCAAATTCTTGCCGAGAATAAAATACAGAGCACCCAAATGCAGAGTCACGTACGATTAGAGACGAGTGTAGCACACGACGTGAGACGTGAGGTGAGGTGAGGTGAGGCGGGCACGGCCCCAAAGTGGCAAGCAAGAAGCCGGACGGGAGTACGTTGGGCGGGCGCTGTCGACCCATCAATGATTCGACGTGGACAGCCCGATTGCACTAGAGCCAACCACGACCCTCTCATGGCGAGTCTCTACTACGACGCGCACACGCACGCACACACGCATACTGTCGGTGCAAATGAACGAAGCACCAGCAGCTTTGCGTGCCGACGATTTATATATTTTTTTCTTAAAGAAACTCAGCATCATGCATGTTGCCCCCGAAAGTACACATTTCCTACCGCAATCATTCGTACCACCAACTGATGAATATGAATATGCTATACTAGTAAGTGGTACTTATTATATGCTTGTCCAACTGGACTTTTCAGATCGGACATACTTACGAGCCACTCACCCGGCCGACAGAAAGAAGTGTCATCATACACGCAGGATTGATCGGTAACATGTTGTACAGTCCTCTTTCTGAGCCTTGTGCTTGTGCTTGGAGGTAAAGCATCCACATCCACCCTGGGTTCTGCCTGGCTTCACCGCCACATGCAGCTACTAGGTAATTCATCAGAGGCATCTACACGCAGGACGCGAGCACGTCTTAAACCCGCCTCAAACGCTCGGACAGACGGTCCGGTTATGAAAAATGACTCAGTCGGCCGCCTTGAACCGTACTCAAACGTTCGGGCTGTTCGGCGCCCCTCATATCCAGCCCAAATACGGGGTGGTCTAGATGCGTCCGTACAGCCCCGCCAGCGCCGGCGTCAGGACTGGCGAAGCTGTGATTATGGGGCTAATTAATGGAGAAGGGGCATAGCCGCGCCGGTGCCGGCGCCTGCATGCACGAGGACACCCGAGTCTGAGGCACGAGCAGCCCGGCTTGAGCGGCAGCGGGGGAGGGAGAGGGCAGCGGCGGGGGAGGCGCTGACCGCGCGCTGGTCGATTTGGAGGTTACACTCCTCGCGTCGGTTCTCCATCGCTCTCTCAAGATGGCGGAGACGGATACGCGACGCCTTCGCCGCAAGAATGCCAAGGCGCCCCGATTCGCCATCGAGTTGTCGGAGCGCGAGACAAACAAGGAGGCGGCGAAAGCGAAAGCGAAGATGGCCCGCCCATGCGACGGATCAGGACCGTTTGCTCCGCAGGCTGTCGGGCCAAAGGTGCAACTCCGACTCCAACCTGACAGACGGCTCCACCTCTAGCTCGACGCACCTTCACATGCCGACGCCAACATGGAGGAGGGGCACGGCCATGCTGACGACCGGAAGGGGAAGAGTCCGACGAGGAAATGGTGATTTCCTCCGCTCTTCCCTGTTTTATTTATGTTTAACCTATGCTTTAAGTATTTGTAGTATGCATTTGCACTGTTAGCTGATGAACTTCGATGAACTATGTGCTTTTGTTAGGCGATGTAATGGTGATCTAGCATGTCAATCATGTTAATACGTAGCGTTGCACGGGTTGCATTGTGTTGGGGTTTCGGATATGAGGGACGTGGATGTGGAAGCCAACATATGAGCCGTGCCAGGGCCGGATTGGCCAAGTCCAGCTATAGATGCTCCTAGAACAGTTTTAGAAAATGCCTGACAATTATCTTTTAGTGCTAAAATCGTCGAAAACTGTCAACCATTGGATTTAGATCGTGCGCTTTTGGGGGCGTTTGCTGGGATCTCAACCCCAGCGAACCCTCGCCAGATAGCTTTACCGATACACAAGCAACGCAGAGCCAAGTAACCTAGCTAGGGCGTGTGCATTGAGAATCCAGTGAAAAATTACGTGGATTGCTCAAAAAAAAATGTTTATTCGCATTCGTTTCGGGTTCAGGCACTCAAGGTAGTTCGTGAATCACATCACCCACGGCCACGGAGCGTAAATACGAGAGAAAGTTGCTGTCAGATTAGCTAGCTCGCAAGGAATTTCCACCGCGCGCATCTTCCCAGCCCACCTCGCACTCTCACCAGTCCCGTCTCGTCGCCACCCACCGCCACTATAAGTCTATTAAACACGCACTGCGAGATCGCGCTCCCTCTCAGACCAGCCCCTCCTCACCCCACCCACCAACCCATTGCCCGCCGGCACACCACCACGGCAATGGCGTCGGCGTCGCGGATCCTGCTCGTGGCCGCGCTGCTCCTGGCGGCGTCGGCAATGACGTCGGCGCAGAAGGCGAAGGCGCCCGTGAAGCCGGCCCCCGCGGCCGCCGATGCGCCCGCGGCCGTCGAGGCGCCCGCGAAGCCCGCCCCCGCCGCCGCCGACGCGCCCGGGGCCGCCGCCGCCGACGGGAAGCCGCCGACGGACGTGATCGCGCTGCTGAAGAAGTCCGGCAGGTACGACAAGTTCTGCGACCTGCTCAAGGAGACCCGCGTGGAGACGCAGATCAACGCGCAGCTGACGGACAGCTACAACGGGCTGACCATCTTCGCCCCCACCGACGCCGCCTTCGACGGGCTCAAGGCCGGCACCTTCAACACGCTGTCGTCGCAGGAGCAGATCCAGATGGTGCTCTACTGCGTGCTCCCCAGGTTCTACTCGCTCTCCATGCTCGGCACCCTCAACGGCAAGGTGAGCACGCAGGCGTCCGGCCACTCCGGCCCCTACACCTACAAGATCAAGCCCTCCGGCAACAACGTCAACGTCTCCACCGGCGTCAAGGGCAACAACATGCTCCTCGGCAGCGTGGTGAGCAAGGACTTCCCGCTGGCCGTCTACTCCGTGGACAAGATGCCGCTCCCCTACGAGCTGTTCGGCCCGCAGCCGCCCACCCCGGCGCCCGCCCCGGCCCCGGCCCCCACCAAGTCCAAGCCCAAGAAGAAGAAGAAGTCCGCCGGGATCGCCGAGGCGCCCGAGGCCGACGACGCCACCGCCGACGACGACACCGAGAAGTCCGCCGCCGCGTCCCTCTCCGGCGTCGCCAGGTGGGCCGCTGTACTCGGTGCCGCCGTCCTCGGCGCCATGTTCTGATCTGATCCGATCCGATCCGATCCGAGAGGAACGACACAAGGTGGTGGTGGTGCCATCTTTCTTGCACTGTGCGTGATCGAGTTGGTGCGGTGCGGTGCGCTCAGCACTCAGCACGCATCCCCTGTACCGATACTGTGATCTGATGATGTGTATGTCCATCGGCTTTATTCTTTCTTCTTCCTTTTTCCTTGTTTTCTTCTCGATTGATGAACACTCAATTCTTCTTCTTCTTCTCTGGTTTTCTTGTTGGTCTGTATGCTGTAATTTATGTGATATACTAGTGCTTCTCGAATTCATTCATTGGATTCATTCCACAACACATTTCGAGTAGTACGTAGCTGCGATGTGGATCTGCCTGCCTTGTTGAAGATCTGATCTGTTCTTGCGAAAACAGGGGAGACAGAGCAATAATGTTGCCTCCCACATTCCGTGATAGAATACGGAAAGCAGGGTGGCAGATTCAAAACATCACTACCACTACGGTGGAGTACTAGATCTTGGATGCCATTGCCAGCGGTGCTTTGCTCTGTGCGTGTTGTCGCTGGGCCGAAAGGGCACCGCCACCCACCAATTCTATATTGTTCTTGCATGCATCTCGATGCAGTGTCCACTTCACTCCACTCCAAACCAAAAGCGACGCTGTACGACGGCATCTCTAGACATGATCATAAACAAATCTACGCAGATACAATACCGTTGTTGCCACCTCGAGTTTGTACAGCCGAGCCATCGGCTGTGGAGTGTGGAGTGTGGAGTGTGGAGTGTGTTTAACTCGGCGAGAGCAGAGCTTGAAATGCGACTCAAAGCAAGGCGAAGGATTAAGAAAATGAAAGATTTTGGATTGATCGCAGCGGTGCAGCGCGATACGGCCCAGACGCATTATTGTACTGGGCGTAGGGTGCGCCGGACAGGGACCATTCGCGCTTAGAAAACTTGATGAAGGGTGGCGTTTGGCGCGGGATCGCTCTGGCTTGAGTCACATGGAACCAACCCACCTACTGACCCAGTGGGGGAGCCAGGATTCAAATATAGAGGGGGCCGAGTACGTATATTGATCGAATCTTGTTAATAATTACTAGTTGCTTGTACTGACTCACTGACTGACGACCGCGCTGGATCTGGCGTGCCCTTGCGTTGCGTTGCTCGTGTGTTGTTTTAGGCTGACATCCATCCATGATCCATGGGGTGCCTCCTCCGCCTTGCATGTGATCCTAGTCATGAGCCCAATTATGTTCTAGCCAGCGCCCGGATTCGAGGCCCAGTGTTTGCAGAAAGACAACTCGGTCCGCGGACGGTGCTTAATTATACTTACTTCACTCTCACCAAAATTAAGCATCACAATTCTAATCATGTCAAAAAAAAAAAACACCACAATTCTAATTAAGTTGCATGCGCCTATAAAGTGTCAAAAAAGAGAGAGTTGCATGCTCCTATTCTTTGTAGGGAGTTGTATGCCCTTGTCAAACATATTACATATGCAATCACAACCAAAAGGCGCCGGATTGTCCGTGCAAAAAACTCAGTTTTGCCTCTCAGTCCGAGCCAAATTCTTCACTGTGCGGCCGAGTGCGCGGGATTGTCCGTGCAAAAAGCTTCAACATCCTATCATGGTATATTTGCATGATCTTCGCCACATTGATATCCAAGTCCGACATCTTCATGGTCAACATTTTAATCTCCTTCGAAGCGGTCGTGAGCTCAATCTTCTTCTTTTGGAGCTTTATCACCTTGGCTTGCACCACAATGAACTTGTCAAACCTCTTGGCCTTCTTTTCCTCCTCCATGTTATTGCGCTTGACGCATGTCTCTTCCTAGTGCCACCACGATGAACTTGTCAAACCTCTCGGCCTCCTTTTCCTCCTCCACATTATTGTGCCTGACGCATGTCTCTTCCTTGTTCGTCATTGATGCCCTCAAATCTCTCTATCATCTTGGTTGGCCCTTCTCGCTTCTCCTTCTCCTTCTCCCACTTTCCTTCCCGATCCCTAGCAATCATTTTGGCCGGTGCAAGGCCTCCTTTTGTTGGATCACCATATTCAGATACATTGGGCATGGCGGCGGTCTTGACGAAATTGACGACGACATTGAGCCACTTCGGATGCACATTCAACTTCAACAAATAATGCATGAAGAGGAAGTGCTTATTCTCCTTTTTTAGGAACAATGTGACCGCACGGCTAGCCAAGATAGAAAATACATGATCAACTAGTTGCATATCCGGCCAAATGACCAACACAAGTTGCATATCCGACCAAATCCCCAACACATAGAGCGACAAAAAACTTATCATGTATATTTCCGATCACGATGAACTAGATGCATAGGATAAATTTATTGGTGAAACTCCAATTTCAATCGATTCCAATTCCAAGATCCAATATCATCGCATAGCATATACCATGCCAATGCTTTTCCCTTCAAAGATAATGGAAAAACCTTCTTCTTAGAGCATCTCCAGCCGTTGGCCCCCTAGGCGGCTCGTAAAATCGCCGCCTGGGGGCGAGCCGACGCTAAAATCGGCCTAGGTGCTTTCGGGTTCCCAGCCGCCGGCCCCAGGGTCGCCCCCAAAAGGCGTTTTTAATACTTTTTGAAAACGAATTCAGCTAAAATTCGGCAAACGGGACAAAGTTTTGGCTATAATTAGGCGAACATGACATTACTTAGGAAACTTAAATAGTTTTTTACATAGGAAACTAAAAATACTTAAAAAACAATGGCCGCAACTACGGGTCGAAGAACGCGCTGAGCGCGGCGAAGTCGCCGCCGTCGCCACCATCGCCATTGTCATCATCGTCCTTCTCCTTCACGCGGCCGCCCTTGCTGGACCCCGACCCGGGGTCACCCTGGCGGACCAGTGGCGGCGCGTCCTCGTCGTTGTCGTAGTCGAGGACGACGACGTCTCCCTCGCCGCGGCCCCGGCGCCGAGCGGCGAACTGCTCAAAGGCATGGCACTGGCGCTCTAGCTCCATCCGCGCCCAGTCTTCGTGCACCCACTTCAAGGCCGCCTCGTCGGAGAGCCCCGGCTCCGTCTTCACGGCGGCGAGGGGCTCTATCTTCACGGAGGCGAGCCCGGGCTCCGACTTCACGGCGGCCGGCTCCGTCTCCGGCTTGATGAAGCGGAGAGGAGCCGAGGAGGAGGCGTGCCCGCCCTCATTGATGACGACGCCGGTGCTGCGGGTGCGCCGGCCGAGCGGCGCCTCTGCGGGCTCGGCCTTGACGCCGAATAGCGCCGGCGACCCGGAGGAGTGTGAGGAGGAGCGGGAGAAGGAGGAAGAAGAGGATGCCGTCCTCCTCGGCATCGATTGGCCGCCGCTCCAGACCGGGCGGTAGGTTACGTGAACGGTGGGTCGTTGCCGCCCTCGAGGTGCCGGAGAATGGAGTGGAGCATGCGGCCGGGGGCACCCCACCATAGGCGGCGCCCCTCGCTGTTCTTGGTGCCCCACACCATCAGCGCCCCGTTGGTGGAGGCGAGCCGCTGCGCCTACCGGTGCCGGAAGTATGTCGCCCACGCCTCGTGGTTGCCGGTGCCGTACTGCGGGAGGGCCCGCTGCTCCTCCATCAGCGACGCCCGCACGCGGTCGACCTCGTCGGCGAAGTAGTCAGGGCGCACGTCGACGTCGGGCAGCGGGGGGATGGCGACGCCACTGGCGCTGAGCTTCCACCGCCCCGGCGCGCGCATGGAGGGAGGCGCCGGGATGTTCGCCTGGAACAACAAGTGGGCTTCCCACTCGTGCAACGTGCGGCGGCCGAAGCCATTGGCCGCCGCGCCATCTCCGGGAAACGCTCGCCCATCGTCCCGGCTACGCACGGGGAGAGAGGGGAGGAACATCGACGGCGGCTGCGCATGTGGAGAGAGAGGTAGAGCTCGGCGGCTGTGGGCGGTGTGTGGTCACATGCGAGGGGGAGGCGTTGCTTTATAGCGGTCCGGGGGTGGGCGCCGTGTGTACGCGAGGCGGGAGAGGGGGCGTCGTCGCGCCGCCCGTGAGGAATCAATAGAAGGCTGACTGGCGGCATCCTACGCATTGATTCCCCGCGGGAAACCGAGGTGATGAGGACAACGAGGCTCGGGGGGTCGCTGACTCGGCGGGCCCGCCGTTCTTTCATGCCAAAAACACTTGCCCCGGCGCCCCCGGGCGCCCCCCAGCGCGTCGGGTTCGGCCTGGATCCGCCGGCGCCAATTTCGGCCCAAATTGGCGAAAAACAGGCTCCTAGGGGCGCGACTGGGCCGATTTTTGGGCGTCGGCGCTGAAAAATCGCCCGGGGGGCCTGTTTGGGGCGCGGCTGGAGATGCTCTTAGCTTCATCTCCGGGTAAACCTGCAGGCTTAAACAATCCACAAATTTCATCCACATATATCAAGTGCATATCTGTATATTTGGTTCCATCTCGTGCATAAGGATTAGCTAGCAGTTGTTCTATCATACCCGAAGGAATTTCATATTCAATATTTTCAGTAGGTCCAGTAGGTTGAGGGATAATTAATTGTGGTTCCGGTCGAGGTGAAGATACCCCGAACAAACCCCTCAAAGGATTGTTCTCCATAGTAACAAGTGACAATAAATTTCAGCATGTAGTAATAAATTTTTCTTACCAATTTCAACTTACCAAGAGTGTTTCACTCCCCGGAAACAGCGCCAGAAAAGAGCCTTGATGACCCACAAGTATATGGGATCAATTGTAGTCCTTTTGATAAGTAAGAGTGTCGAACCCCATGAGGAGCAGAAGGAAATGACAACTGGTTTTCAGCAAGGTATTCTCTGCAATCACTGAAATTATAACGAGTAGGTTGATAGCAAGATAATTTGTAATGAGCAAATAATGATAGTAGTAACAAAAGTGCAGAAAGGTAGCCCAATCCTTTTAAGGCAAAGGACAGGCCAAAATGGTCTCTTATGATAAGCAAAGCGTTCTTGAGGATACACGGAAATTTCATCTAGTCACTTTCACCATGTTGGTTTGATTTGTGTTCACTACTTTGATAATTTGATATGTGGGTGGATCGGTGCTTAGGTGTTATTCTTACTTGAACAAACCTCCTACTTATGATTAACCCCCTCGCAAACATCCGCAACTATGAGAAAAGTATTAAAATAAATTCTAACCATAGCATTAAACTTTTTGATCCAATCGGCCCCTTACGGAATAGCGCATAAACTAGCGTTTAAGCTTCTGTCACTCTCGCAACCCATCATCTAATAATTACTCCACAATGCATTTCCTTAGGCCCAAATATGGTGAAGTGTCATGTAGTCGACGTTCACATGACAGCACTAAGGGAATCACAACATACATATCATCAAAATATCGAACACATATGAAGTTCACATGATTACTTGCAACAAGATTTCTCCCGTGACCTCAAGAACAAAAGTAACTACTAACAAATGATAATCATGCTCAAGATCGGAGGGGTATTAAATAGCATATTGGATCTGAACATATAATCTTCCACCAAATAAACCATATAGTAATCAACTACAAGATGTAATAAACACTACTAGTCACCCACAAGTACCAATCTATAGTTTCGATACAAAGATTGAACACAAGAGATGAACTAGGGTTTGAGAGGAGATGATGTTGTTGAAGATGTTGAAGGAAATATGCCGTAGAGGCAATAATAAAGTTGTTATTTATATTTCCTTATATCATGATAAATGTTTATTATTCATGCTAGAATTGTATTAACCGGAAACTTGATACATGTGTGGATACATAGACAAAACACAATGTCCCTAGTAAAACTCTACTAGACTAGCTGGTTAATCAAAGATGGTTAAGTTTCCTAACCATAGATATGTGTTGTCATTTGATGGATGGGATCACATCATTAGGAGAATGATGTGATGGACAAGACCCATCCGTTAGCTTAGCATAATGACCGTTAAGTTTAATTGCTATTGCTTTCTTCATGTCATATAAATATTCCTTTGACTATGAGATTATGCAACTCCCGGATACCGGAGGAATACCATGTGTTCTATCAAACGTCACAATGTAACTGGGTGATTATAAAGATGCTCTACAGATATCTCCGAAGGTGTTTGTTGGGTTGGCATAGCTCGAGATTAGGATTTGTCACTCCGAGTATCGGAGAGGTATCTCTGGGCCCTCTCGGTAATGCACATCATAATAAGCCTTGCAAGCAATGTGACTAAGGATTTAGTTGCGGGATGATGTATTACGGAACGAGTAAAGAGACTTTCCGGTAACGAGATTGAACTAGGTATGAAGATACCGACGATCAAATCTCGGGCAAGTAACATACCGTTGACAAAGGGAATAACGTATGTTGTCATTACAGTACGACCGATAAAGATCTTTGTAGAATATGTGGGAACCAATATGAGCATCCAGGTTCCGCTGTTGGTTATTGACTGAAGAGGTGTCTCGGTCATGTGTACATAGTTTTCGAACACGTAGGGTCCGCACGCTTAACGTTCGATGACAATTTTGTATTATATGAGTTATGTGATTTGGTGACCGAATGTTGTTCGGAGTCCAGGATGAGATCATGGACATGAAGGGGAGTCTCGAAATGGTTGATCGGTCAGAACGAGAAGGAAATATGCCCTAGAGGAAATAATAAAGTTGTTATTTATATTTCCTTATATCATGATAAACGTTTATTATTCATGCTAGTATTGTATTAAACGGAAACTTAGTACATGTGTGAATACATAGACAAAAGAGAGTGTCCCTAGTATGCCTCTACTTGACTAGCTCGTTAATCAAAGATGGTTAAGTTTCCTGACCATAGACATGTGTTAACATTTGATGAACGGGATTAAATCATTAGAGAATGATGTGATGGACAAGACCCATCCGTTAGCTTAGCGTAATGATCGTTAAGTTTTATTGATATTGCTTTCTTCATGACTTATACATATTCCTCTGACTATGAGATTATGCAACTCCCGTATACTGGAGGAACACCTTGTGTGCTATCAAACGTCACAACGTAGCTGGGTGATTATAAAGATGCTCCACAGGTGTCTCCGAAGGTGTTTGTTGGGTCGGCATAGATCAATATTAGGATTTGTCACTCCGTGTATCGGAGAGGTATCTCTGGGCCCTCTCGGTAATCAGGGCCGGGCCGGCAAAATCTAGGGCCCTGTGCGAAAATAAAAAATGAGGCCCTATTTCACTAAAAAAAATGAGCAATCATAATGTATATAACCCTAAAAAGACAATTATAATGTACATAACCCTAAAATAAGTGACTGGACTTTATACTAACTTTAATACAAAAGTTAATACAAAGTTGAGCCACTTATTTTGGGACGGAGGGAGAATATGATATAATGTCTTATCAAACTAATGTTTCCTCGTGATGACCAAAATCAGTATTATAGAAACACAAGATACAAAACATGAATAAAACAAAATTAAACCGATACCCCCCCTGTAAACAAATATAAGAGCATTTACAACACTGTTTTAGTGATCTAAATGCTCTTATATTTCTTTATGAAGGGAGTGCCATTTAACTCAACTAGTCTGTAATTAGAAATTAGGAGTAGAAGCCAGAGTTAATCAGAAAGGACTCTCCAATGGGAGGCTACCTGTTTTGGCGAGAGGATCAGAGGAATTGTCCCCGTGCCGCCCGTCGCCCGTGTTCTGGAGTCTGGAGTTGTCACCCTGCCGCTCCTCACCGGCATTCTTGAGTCTGGAATTGTTGCCGATCGATCCGACGATTCAATTTCCAATGATCCGATCGAGCAGCGTCGGAACTCGTCAGAACTGTCACCGAGGCCAATCGATCTGACAATGGATGATCACGTTTCCTGTAGGCTGTAGCCCGTAGCGACGCAAGTGCTTTTGCTTGTTTGCGGTCCGTTGATCGATCTGATGATTCAGTTTCCCCTTTTTAGGGTTGACAATCTCCGTTTCCTAATTCTTACTGTATCAAGCAGCGTTGCAGCGGTTTTTTTGGTTGGGGGAGGGGAGCAGCGCTGCAGCGGCTAATCGATCCGACGCTCGAGCTAGCGGCCGAGAGCCATGCGCACGCGCACGCGCTAGCGGCCTAGAGCCATGCGTGCGGCCCAGCGCCCAGGAACAACTAACATATCATAGGCCTATAAAAAAGTTGGGGCCCCCAAATTTTATGGGCCCTGTGTGGGCCGCACGTTTTGCATAACTATGGGCCCGGCCCTATCGGTAATGCACATCACTATAAGTCTTGCAAGCAATGTGACTAATGAGTTAGTTGCGGGATGATGCATGACAGAATGAGTAAAGAGACTTTCCGGCAACGAGATTGAACTAGGTATGATGATACCGATGATCGAATCTCGAGCAAGTAACATACCGATGACAAAGGGAATGACGTATGTTATGCCGTTTCGATAAAGATCTTCGTAGAATATGCAGGAACCAATATGAGCATCCAGGTTCTGCTATTGGTTACTGACCGGAGATGTCTCTCGGTCATGTCTACATAGTTATCGAACCCGTAGGGTCCGCATGCTTAACGTTCGATGACGATTTGTAGTATGAGTTATGTGTTTTGGTGACCGAAGTTTGTTCGGAGTCCCGGATGATATCACGGACATGACGAGGAGTCTCGAAATAGTCAAGAAGTAAATATTCAAATATTGGAAGGTTATATGCAGACGCCGGAATGGTTCCAAAGAGGTTCGGGGATTTTTCGGAGTACCGGGAGGTTACCGGAACCCCCCGGGAAAGTTAATGTGCCTCATGGGCCATAGTGGAGAGAGGGAGGAAGGCCACAAGAGGAGGCGCGCGCCTCCCCTTGCCGAATCTGAATTGGACAAGGGGTGGGGGCGCGGCCCCCCTTTCCTTCTCCTTCTCCCCTCTTTCCCCTTTCCCCTCTCTGTTGGAAGGAAGGGGGGCGAATCCTACTAGGAGTGGAGTCCTAGTAGAACTCCCCCCCCCATGGCGCGCCACCCCTAGGGCCGGCCACCTCCTCCTCCCCTCCTTCATATACGGGGGCGGGGGGCACCGCAAAGACACATTAATTGTTCTCTTAGCTGTGTGCCGTGCCCCCCTCCATAGTTTACTCCTCCGGTCATAGCGTCATAGTGCTTAGGCGAAGCCCTGCGCGGATCACATCACCATCATCGTCACTACGCCGCCGTGCTGACGGTACTCTCCCTCGACCCTCTACTATATCAAGAGTTCGAGGGACGTCATCGAGCTGAACGTGTGCTGGACACGGAGATGCCGTACGTTCGGTACTTGGATCGGTTGGATCGTGAAGACGTTCGACTACATTAACTGTGTTAACCTAACGCTTCCGCTTTTGGTCTACGAGGGTACGTGGACACACTCTCCCCCTTTAGTTGCTATGTATCTCCTAGATAGATCTTGCCTGATCGTAGGATTTTTTTTAAAATTGCATGCTACGTTCCCCAACAGTAGCTACCTATGGAATCATCGAATAAATGACGACACCGGAGAGTAGAGGGGATGTGAGGACTAGGAGGTGGTGGAGTGGGGATGATGTGGTATTAGTGGTTTGGGGTGGTGGTGAGAGGACGGGGTGATGTTGTTATTTGGGAGGCGGTTGGAGGCCATGGAGGCTGGAGCGCAGCAGAAGAGCGGGCAGTGGCAGTACTAGAGGCACGCCCGACACCTTTGGGATCAGTGCAAGTTGCAACCACGTGGTTAGATGTAAGGCAGCGGTAGAAGAGATGAGATGATTTAAAGGAACAAGGCAGAGTGCAAGAAGTTGTACGTCATCTGATACGTCCATTTTGCATCATGCTTTTATATCGATATTTATTGCATAATGGGCTGTTATTACACATTATGTCACAATACTTATGCCTATTCTCTCTTATTTTACAAGGTTTACATGAAGAGGGAGAATGCCGGCAGCTGGGATTCTGGGCTGGAAAAGGAGCAAATATTAGAGGCCTATTAGGCACAGCTCCAAAAGTCCTGAAACTTCACGCAAGTTATTTCCAGAATATATAAAAAATATTGAGCGAAGAAAGTTCCAGAGGGGGCCACACCCTGGCCACGAGGGTGGGGGCGCGCCCCCTGCCTCATGGGCCCCCTGGTGGCCCTCCGGTGCCCATCTTTGGCTATATGGAGTCTTTCGTCCGAGAAAAAAATCATAAGCAAGTTCATGGGACGAAACTTCGCCGCCACGAGGCGGAACCTTGGCGGAACCAATCTAGGGCTCCGGCGGAGCTGTTCTGCCGGGGAAACTTCTCTCCGGGAGGGGGAAATCATCACCATCACCATCACCAACGATCCTCTCACCGGAGGGGGTCAATCTCCATCAACATCTTCACCAGCACCATATCATCTCAAACCCTAGTTCATCTCTTGTATCCAATCTTTGTATCCAAACCTCAGATTGGTACCTGTGGGTTGCTAGTAGTGTTGATTACTCCTTGTAGTTGATGCTAGTTGGTTTACTTGGTGGAAGATCATATGTTCAAATCCAATATGCATATTAATACCCCTCTGATTATGAACATGAATATGCTTTGTGAGTAGTTACGTTTGTTCCTGAGGACATGAGAGAAGTCTTGCTATTAGTAGTCATGTGAATTTGGTATTCGTTCGATATTTTGATGAGATGTATGTTGTCATCCCTCAAGTGGTGTCATGTGAACGTCGACTACATGACACTTCACCATTGTTTGGGCCTAGAGGGAGGCATTGGGAAGTAATAAGTAGATGATGGGTTGCTAGAGTAACAGAAGCTTAAACCCTAGTTTATGTGTTGTTTCGTAAGGGGCTGATTTGGATCCATATGTTTCATGCTATGGTTAGGCTTACCTTAATACTTCGGTTGTAGTTGTGGATGCTCACAATAGGGGTTAATCATAAGTGGTATGCTTGTCCAAGTAATGACAGTACCGAATCACCGGTCCACCCACATATCAAATTATCAAAGTACCGAACGCGAATCATATGATCGTGATGAAAACTAGCTTGACGATAATTCCCATGTGTCCTCGGGAGCGCTTTCCTTCATATAAGAGTTTGTCCAGGCTTGTCCTTTGCTACAAAAAGGATTGGGCCATCTTGCTGCACCTTATTTACTTTTATTGCTTGCTACTCGTTACAAATTACCTTATCACAAAACTATCTGTTACCGACAATTTCAGTGCTTGCAGAGAATACCTTACTAAAAATTGCTTATCATTTCCTTCTGCTCCTTGTTGGGTTCGACACTCTTACTTATCGAAAAGGCTATGATAGATCCCCTACTTTTGTGGGTCATCATCATCCTCCTGCTACGAGAGCTAACAATCATGGGTGCATGGTGGCTACCTAGGATGTTAGACAGACTACATGGTGTAGCATGCGCAACCGCGAGAGCAGAGCTACTGATCCTCTTATGCTTCATGATAGAAGAATGCTATCATCAGCGCTATCATGCCACACTGGATGCATAAGGATAGCGACCTCTAGGCAATGATCGAGCAACCTATACGACATGTCTTTTTCTACAATTTTTCATGAACTATTGGATAAGCATGATTCATGCCAAACAATACATTATAGTTAGATGACAAAATATTGTAACAAGGCACCAAATATCATTGTACAAACATTTCAAAGATGTAGAGGTAAATGATGGGCAGTGTTGGTATTTGTATTTACCTGTCCTGTATGCTTCTTTCCTTTACTTATTGGTGGAGATTTCATCATGTTCGCCATCAAACCGAGAAAAACAATGACAGACTGCACTGGCTCATGATGAGTAGATTCTGACGAACCAAGGCCAATGAGGAGGTGAAGGATACATACATTCATGGTCGCTGATATGCGTGGTCCATTGAGCGGGGCGCCCCCACTATTGAGCGCATTGATTGTGCCCTCTACAACACCAGTTGGGACGACCTCCACCCATAGTCATTTCTTCACCACCATGCGATGGCCGTCTCCGATCATAGCCCTCTGGTGGTTGATCTCCCCTCGCTCCTCGGGTGCGTCTGTTCCACTTTGAGAGGCACTAGCCAAAGATCGATGTTTTTCATCAAGTGGCACGAGGCTTGGCTCTTGCTTGTCGCTGACCTGGACCCCTCCGCCGCACTATCGGTCGCATGAAAATCATGACTTGTCGGTTGCACACGTGGATTGCGAAGAATATTATCAATGTTTCCCTCCATCTTCTCCTCTCCCGAGAAATCAGTGACGAAGAATGAATTTTTGTGTGAGGTGGGCAGACTCTAAAGCAGAAAAACATTTTAGGGCAAACCATAGTTGTCCATTCACATTAAGGATGCACATCGATAATTTTATGTGATATAAATGTAATGACCGACAATTGTTGTGGATTCCAGCACTTGTGCCACTCCTGTTGATACTTGGATTAGAAGTACTACGCCTACCGACTACATCAAAATATCTTGTCAAATTTGCAATTAATCACATGAGAATGTCACTAAAATCTTTGCATTGTAGAGTGTCAAGCCATTCTCTAAAAAGGCCACTAAAATTCAAAAAATTGCCCCCCCTTTCCTTTCCTAACCCTTTCTCATTCATGGGCATATTCTCCTTTCCCCATTGATGCCTGATGTGCGCATTGGGGGTTGGGCATTGGTCGACGGTTGTTGGACAATACCGCTGCTCAAGGAGCAAATAACCTAACTGCTCAGGTCCCAATATAGGACGGCTCCTCACGGCCCAAAATGGAAAGGTTTTTAGGGATTTTTTCCAGGAGCTATCGGTTTATCTCAACGAGCGACTACATGCATGTATACATAAAAATATTAGCAAATAAAGGTTGGAAAGATGCTCTACCTCACCTTGTCGAGAGCTCTACGGCCTTGCCCGTGGCTCGGTTATGAGTATGACCCGGCCAAAAATAAGGAGACTTTGCTTTGCCCTTGTAGCTTCCGACCTTGACAGTTTAAGCTCTGGGTGGGCCATCCAGCAGCATGCATCAGCCTGTAACATCATTGCGTATTGACCCATCCCACCCCACCAACTCGATCAAAGCGTTGAAACACAAAAGCAAAGCACTGCAATCTCGTCCTCCTTATCGATCCTCAACTTGCTCTCCTTCTCTCAAGTAGAGGATTGCTTTTAAAAGCATATTGGTCCATTCAGCCACTATAGCGATGCTGAGCTGTCGGTGTCAAAACCGGCGGATCTCGTAGTAGGGGTCCTAAGCTAGGCGTCTTGGAGCGATGGTAACCTGGACACGGATTTTACCCAGGTTCGGGCCCTCTTGATGGAGGTAAAACCATACGTCCTGCTTTTGATTGTATTCATATGGGGATAGTACAGAGTACATGTGTCTACCACGAGATGGTAATGAATATGAGATATTGTCTATTGACTAGCCTGGCCTCGGTTTATATATGCACCGTAGGCCTAGGGTTTAGAGGAGTCCTTGTCTTGGGCGCCAAGTCTTGTGGAGTCTTCCTTGTATGCGGCAAGGGTTGTCTGAACTGGCCCATGAGTCTTCCTTGATCGGGAGATGACATGGTGAGTACCCCCTAGTCCAGGACACCGTCAGTAGCCCCCTGAACCGGTCTTCAAGTTGGGGACGCTCCTCGATTCTTCTGAACTGTTCTTCATATTTGGTCGTCGGTCTTGAAAACTGGTTCAACAAATCTTCCCATCTTCGATCTTGAGGATCGCCAAAGTGCATCCGAAGAGTTTACACATCGGGTACCCGAGGAGCCCCTTTAAGTTCCCGGCCTTTATCAATGCCTCGTTATTTTCACGCCCACCTCAGGTTTGAAGTTGTCCTCGTGCGGCGGTGTCCTCTTGCATCCGGGCTCCAATGCCGGACTGCATTTGAGGTATCTTTTGCAGCCAAGCACCAACGCCGGACTGTATCTGAGCTCCAACGCCGGACTGAATCCAAACTCCAACGCCGGAGAGTATCCAAGCTCCAACGCCGGACTATATCTGAGGTAGTACACCACCACGTCCATGGGCTGATTTTTACGAATTTAATCTCGAATTGTGCAATGTAATCTCTACTGAGATGTATAGCTAGTAGCCCTCAAGGTGCATGTTGACCCAATATTCGGGATGTATCTGAAGGAAAAAATCAAACCGCTGACCCTAATTGCCCCTGAGACTCAGGTTGATTCATAAAATCAGCCTGAGGATCAATTCCCATCTCGGTAGCATATTTAGGAATAGAAACGTGGTGTGCAAAGTTCTCGAGACTCAGGTTGGGTGCGGCCGACCAACCTGAGGATAATAATCTCCTCGAAAACTATATTGCACTTTAAATTTTCTGCATTGGATTGTCAATGCAGTAGCCCCCGAGACACTGGTCGGGTGGCAACACCAGATCAGGGGATCGATCTACCCCTTTAATATTTGTAAATAATAAGCACGAAGCCCAGTAGCCCCCGAGCCTTAATGTGAGCACGGGTGGCCGGATTAAGGATCGATATCTAGACTAAAATCACAAATTATGTGTAATGATTCTATGTATCCAAGGACGTTACATCATTAACGCTCGGATCCACATTGTACAAAACTTTGTTGACCGACCATCGGCTTCCACCTCCTCGGCCAGTAGCCAAGGAGTGTTTTTCCTACTTTATAAAGCCTTTATGAGGGCAAAGATTTATGACAAACAAGGCAATCTGGCCATACGGTTTTATAAGCAAAGGTACGCAGAGAGATCATATGTTATATTACTGTTTAACATAAGAAATTTCTCTCAAAGAAAATAGTCCCGCTATCGGTTCCTTTCTTTGGGTTGTCATGCTAAGCATGATCATGAAACCTCAGCTCTAATGCAAGAGCAAAATATTGAGGATTTAGTTTGGGAGGCTAGTTACTAGCCCCCGGTAGTGTTTGACGACAGTCGAGGTCAAGCCGTAAACACTTCGGCCAATGTTATGAATGGCCCGTCATTTAACACAGTCATCGGATCACTGACCAGTTTACGCTTATTGTGATAGTCATTTTTCGGCTTTCTCCACTGAGGTGCTTAACCATGTGAGTTGGAAGCACAATCGCAGTGGTTCTCCCTTTGCACACCTAGCCGAACAAAGCGGAACGTAGGAGGCAAGCGTAGGAGCCGGGCAATGATGTCTACTACACAACCTTCTTCTTGTAGACGTTGTTGGGCCTCCAAGTGCAGAGGTTTGTAGGACAGTAGCAGATTTCCATCAAGTGGATGACCTAAGGTTTATCAATCCGTAGGAGGCGTAGGATGAAGATGGTCTCTCTCAAGCAACCCTGCAACCAAATAACAAAGAGTCTCTTGTGTCCCCAACACACCCAATACAATGGTAAATTGTATAGGTGCACTAGTTCGGCGAAGAGATGGTGATACAACTGGTATATGGATAGTAGATAAAGGTATTTGTAATCTGAAATTATAAAAACAGCAAGGTAAATAATGGTAAAAGTGAGCGTAAAAGGTATTGCAATGCGTTGAAACAAGGCCTAGGGTTCATACTTTCGCTAGTGTAAGTTCCCTCAATAATACTAACATAATTGGATCACATAACTATCCCTCAACATGCAACAAAGAGTCACTCCAAAGTCACTAATAGCGGAGAACGAACGAAGAGATTATGGTAGGGTACGAAACCACCTCAAAGTTATTCTTTGAAATCAATCCGTTGGGCTATTCCTATAAGTGTCACAAACAGCCCTAGAGTTCGTACTAGAATAACACCTTAAGACACAAATCAACCAAAACCCTAATGTCACCTAGATACTCCAATGTCACCTCAAGTATCCCTGGGTATGATTACACGATATGCATCACACAATCTCAGATTCATCTATTCAACCAACACATAGGACCTCAAAGAGTGCCCCAAAGTTCTACCAGAGAATCACGACGAAAACGTGTGCCAACCCCTATGCATAGGTTCATGGGGCGGAACCCGCAAGTTGATCACCAAAACATACATCAAGTGAATCACGTGATATCCCATTGTCACCACAGATATCCACGGCAAGACATACATCAAGTGTTCTCAAATCTTTAAAGACTCAGTCCGATAAGATTACTTCAAAGGGGAAACTCAATTCATTACAAGAGAAAAGAGGGGGAGGAGAAACATAAGATCCAACTATAATAGCAAAGCTCGTGATACATCAAGATCGTGCCAAATCAAGAACACGAGAGAGAGAGAGAGAGATCAAACACATAGCTACTGGTACATACCCTCAGCCCCGAGGGATAACTACTCCCTCCTCGTTATGGAGAGCACCGGGATGATGAAGATGGACACCGGAGAAGGATTGCCCCCTCCGGCAGGGTGCCGGAACGGGTCTAGATTGGTTTTCGGTGGCCACGGAGGCTTCTGGCGGCGGAACTCCCGATCTAATCTCCATTCTGAAAGTTTTAGGGTATGACGATATATATGGGTGCAGGAAGTATGTCGGAGGAGCTACGGGGGCCCCACGAGGCAGGGGCGCGCCCTAGGGGGGTGGGCGCGCCCCCCCTCGTGGCTTCCTCGTTCCTTCCTTGACGTGAGGTCCAAGTCCATCGGGTGGCTTTCGCTCCAAAACTAACTTCTCTAGTTGAATTCGTTCCATTTCGACTCCGTGTGATATTCCTTTTCTTCGAAACACTGAAATAGGCATAAATCAGCAAATCTGGGCTGGGCCTCCGGTTAATAGGTTAGTCCCAAAAATAATATAAAAGTGGAAAATAAAGCCCAATATTGCCCAAAACAGTAGATAATATAGCATGGAGCAATCAAAAATTATAGATACGTTGGAGACGTATCAAGCATCCCCAAGCTTAATTCCTGCTCGTCCTCGAGTAGGTAAATGATAAAAAGATAATTTTTGATGTGAATGCTAGTTGGCATAATTTCAATGTAATTATTCTTAATTGTGGCATGAATATTCAGATCCATAAGATTCAACACAAAAGTTCATATTGACATAAAAATAATAATACTTCAAGCATAATAACAAAGCAATCATGTCTTCTCAAAATAACATGGCCAAAGAGAGCTATCCCTACAAAATCATATAGTCTGGCTATGCTCCATCTTCACCACACAAAATATTTAAATCATGCACAACCCCGATGACAAGCCAAGCAATTGTTTCATACTTTTGATGTTCTCAAACCTTTTCAATCTTCACGCAATACATGAGCGTGAGCCATGGACATAACACTATAGGTGGAATAGAATGGTGGTTGTGGAGAAGACAAAAGGGGGGAAGATAGTCTCACATCAACTAGGCGTATCAACGGGCTATGGAGATGCCCATCAATAGATATCAATGTGAGTGAGTAGGATTGCCATGCAACGGATGCACTAGAGCTATAAATGTATGAAAGCTCAACAAAAGAAACTAGTGGGTGTGCATCCAACTCGCTTGCTCACGAAGACCTAGGGCGTTTTGAGGAAGCCCATCATTGGAATATACAAGCCAAGTTCTATAATGAAAGATTCCCACTAGTATATGAAAGTGACAACATAGGAGACTCTCTATCACGAAGATCATGATGCTACTTTGAAGCACAAGTGTGGTAAAAGGATAGTAGCATTGTCCCTTCTCTCTTTTTCTCTCATTTTTTTTATTTTTTTAATTGGGCCTTTCTCTTTTTTTATGGCCTCTTTTTTTCTCTTTTTTTATTTGGGCTTCTTTGGCCTCTTTTATTTATTTATTTATTTTCGTCCGGAGTCTCATCCCGACTTGTGGGGGAATCATGGTCTCCATCATCCTTTCCTCACTGGGACAATGCTCTAATAATGATGATCATCACACTTTTATTTTTCTTACAACTCAATAATTACAACTTGATACTTAGAACAAAGTATGACTCTATATGAATGCCTCCGGCGGTGTACCGGGATGTGCAATGACTCATGAGTGACATGTATGAAAGAATTACGAATGGTGGCTTTGCCACAAATACGATGCCAACTACATGATCATGCTAAGCAATATGACAATGATGGAGTGTGTCATAATAAACGGAATGGTGGAAAGTTGCATGGCAATATATCTCGGAATGGCTATGGAAATGCCATAATAGGTAGGTATGGTGGCTGTTTTGAGGAAGGTATATGGTGGGTTTATGGTACCGGCGAAAGTTGCGCGGTACTAGAGAGTCTAGCAATGGTGGAAGGGTGAGAGTGCGTATAATCCATGGACTCAACATTAGTCATAAAGAACTCACATACTTATTGCAAAAATCTGTTAGTTATCGAAACAAATTACTATGCGCATGCTCCTAGGGGGATTGATTGGTAGGAAAAGACCATCGCTCGTCCCCGACCGCCACTCATAAGGAAGACAAACAATAAATAAATCATGCTCCGACTTCATCACATAACGGTTCACCATACATGCATGCTACGGGAATCACAAACTTCAACACAAGTATTTCTCAAATTCATAACCACTCAACTAGCATGACTCTAATATCACCATCTCCATATCTCAAAACAATTATCAAGTATCAAACTTCTCATAGTATTCAACACACTCATAAGAGAATTTTATTATTCTTGAATACCTAGCATATTAGGATTTTAAGCAAATTACCATGCTATTTAAGACTCTAAAAATAATCTAAGTGAAGCATGAGAGTTCATCTATTTCTTCAAAATAAAACTACCACCATGCTCTAAAAGATATAAGTGAAGCACTAGAGCAAATGACAAACTACTCCGAAAGATATAAGTGAAGATCAATGAGTAGTCGAATAATTATGCAACTATGTGAAGACTCTCTAACATTTAAGAATTTAAGATCTTGTATTTTATTCAAATAGCAAGCAAAACTAAATAAAATGACATCTAAGAATAGCAAACATCATGTGAAGAAGCAAAAACTTAGGATCAACCGATACTAACCGATAGTTGTTGAGGAAGAAAGGTGGGATGCCAACCGGGGCATCCCCAAGCTTAGATGCTTGAGACTTCTTGAAATATTATCTTGGGATGACTTGGGCATCCCCAAGCTTGAGCTTTTGTGTCTCCTTAATTCCTCTCATATCACGGTCTCCCTAAATCTCAAAAGCTTCATCCACACAAAACTCAACAAGGACTCGTGAGATAGGTTAGTATAAACCATTGCAAAAACCTTATCATACTCTACTGTAGCAAATCACTAAAATTATTATTCAATATTGCATACTAAATGCCTCTGCATATTTAATAGTCCTATCCTCAAATAGAATCATTAAAGAAGCAAACATATGCAAACAATGCAAACATAACAGCAATCTGCCTAAACAGGATAGTCTGTAAAGAATGCTGCAACATCCATACTTCCCTAGATCCAAAAAATTTGAAACAAAATTCCCACTGTAGTAAATTTATCAGAGCTTAATATGCAAAAGGTTTCAACATTTTATCATATTCTGACTTTTCTAGGGAATTATTGCAACAGAGGTAAACTTTCTGTTTTCAAACAGCAACATGTATACTTGTAACATAGGCATAGTGGAGGCTATCAATGCCACTTTTATTGAAATAAAATATGCAAAACATTGTTCTAAATAACAGCAAGCAAATCCTAACAAAATAAATTGACGCTCCAAGCAAAACACATATCATGTGGCGAATAAAAATATAGCTCCAAGTAAAGTTACCGATGAACGAAGACGAAAGAGGGGATGCCTTCCGGGGCATCCCCAAGCTTAGGCTCTTGGTTGTTGAGGGAGTCCTGGATTAGGGGGTGTTCGGGTAGCCGGACTATACCTTCAGTCGGACTCCTGGACTATGAAGATACAAGATTGAAGACTTCGTCCCGTGTCCGGATGGGACTTTCCTTGGCGTGGAAGGCAAGCTTGGCGATGCGGATATTCAAGATCTCCTACCATTGTAACCGACTCTGTGTAACCCTAACCCTATCCGGTGTCTATATAAACCGGAGGGTTGTAGTCCGTAGGCAATCAACTCCATATACAACAATCATACCGTAGGCTAGCTTCTAGGGTTTAGCCTCCTTGATCTCGTGGTAGATCTACTCTTGTACTACCCATATCATCAATATTAATCAAGTAGGACGTAGGGTTTTACCTCCATCAAGAGGGCCCGAACCCGGGTAAAACATCATGTTCCCTGCCTCCTGTTACCATCCGGCCTAGACGCACAGTTCGGGACCCACTACCCGAGATCCGCCGGTTTTGACACCGACATTGGTGCTTTCATTGAGAGTTCCTTTGTGTCATCGCCTTTAGGCCCGATGGCTCCTTTGATCATAAACAACGATGCGGTCCAGGGTGAGACTTTGCTCCCCGGACAGATCTTCGTCTTCGGCAGCTTCGCTCTGCGGGCCAATTCGCTCGGCCACCTGGAGCAGATCGAAAGCTACGCCCTTGGCCATCAAGTCAGGTTTGGAAGCTTAAACTACACGGCTAACATCCGCGGAGACTTGATCTTCGACGGACTCGAGCCACGGCCAAGCGCGCTGCACTATCTCGAGAGGCATGATCTAGCTCTGCCCCCGGACAGTGTCCTGGAGGCCGCACACGCATCGGTTCCGACCCCTAACTCGGAGCCTATTGCGCCAATCGAGGATGAGCGGTTGGACGTCACCTCGGGGGCTGCGATCCCAAAAGCGATCGAGCCGAACGCTAGCCCCGCACTCTGCACGACCCGTGACTCCGAGGATCCGGACCCCTCCCCGGACTCCGAACCCCCCGCGCCCCTGCCAATCGAATCCGATTGGGCGCCGATAATGGAGTTCACCACCGCAGACATCTTTCAGCATTCGCCTTTTGGCGACATCCTGAATTCTCTTAAGTCTCTCTCTTTATCAGGAGAGCCCTGGCCGGACTACGGTCAGCGAGGGTGGGATACGGACGATGAGGAAATTCAAAGCCCACCCACCACCCACTTTGTAGCCACTTTCGACTATCTAACCGACATGCTTGACTTCAGCTCCGAAGACATCAACGGCATGGACGACGATGTAGGAGATGAACAGGAACCAACACCTATAGGGCGCTGGAAGGCCACCTCATCATATGGCATATATATGGTGGATACTCCAAAAGATGGAGATGGCGATGGAACAGTGGGGGATGACGCCCCCAAGAAACAGCCAAAGCGCCGGCGTCAGCGGCGCCACTCTAAATCCCGCCAAAGCAAAAACGGTGATTCCGGCATGGGAGATAATACTACCCCGGATAGCGCCGAAGAACACCCACCTCAGCAAGATTCGGCACAGAAAGATGGAGAAGCCAGCCCTCATGAGAAAGCGGCAGACCGAGAGGTCGAGGATGATAACTATACGCCTCCCTCCGAAGACGAGGCAAGCCTCGATGATGACGAATTCGTCATACCATCAGACCCCGCCGAACAAGAGCGTTTTAAACGCAGGCTTTTAGCCACGGCAAGCAGCCTCAAGAAAAAGCAGCAACAGCTTAGAGCTGCCCAAGATTTGCTAGCTGACAGATGGACTGAAGTCCTTGCGGCCGAAGAGTATGAACTCGAACGCCCCTCCAAGAGTTACCCGAAGTGCAGGCCGCTACCCCGATCAGAGGAGGAAGCACCTACATCACCAGCGCATGACATGGCAGACCGGCCACCTCGCGGCCGCGACAGAGAGGCCTCTCGGCCCTCCACCCAAGCCATGCCCCGACGCCGCTCAACTAAGGCACGGGAAAATGCGCCCGACCTGCGAGACATACTGGAGGATAAGGCAAGACAAACAAGATCGATCTACGGATTGCGCAGGCGCCCTACGGCATGTGACAATGATCTTCACTCCGGATACAAAAAATCCGGCCGGGCCAAACACAACAGACATAGCTCTTCCGAGCTGCGTCGTGATATAGCCCAGTACAGAGGCGCCGCACACCCGCTATGCTTCACGAATGAAGTAATGGATCATAAAATCCTAGAGGGTTTCAAACCCGTAAACATCGAATCATACGATGGCACAACAGATCCGGTGGTATGGATCGAGGATTATCTCCTTCACATCCACATGGCACGCGGCGATGATCTACACGCCATCAAATACCTCCCGCTCAAACTTAAAGGACCGGCCCGGCATTGGCTTAACAGCTTGCCAGCAGACTCAATCGGTTCTTGGGAGGACCTGGAAGCCACATTCCTCGACAACTTCCAGGGCACTTACGTGCGACCGCCGGATGCCGGCGACTTAAGCCACATAATTCAGCAGCCAGAGGAATCGGCCAGACAATTCTGGACACGGTTCCTAACAAAGAAAAACCAGATAGTCGACTGTCCGGACGCAGAGGCCCTAGCAGCCTTCAAGCATAACATCCGCGACGACTGGCTTGCCCGGCACCTGGGACAGGAAAAGCCGAAATCCATGGCAGCCCTCACGACACTCATGACCCGCTTTTGCGCGGGAGAAGACAGCTGGCTAGCTCGCAGTAACAACTTATCGAAGAACCCTGGTAATTCGGATACCAAGGACAAAAGTGGCAGGACACGTCGGAATAAGCAAAAACGCCGCGTTAACAGCGACAGCAATGAAGACACAGCAGTCAATGCCGGATTCAAAGGCTATAAATCCGGTCAGCGGAAAAAGCCATTCAAAAAGAATACTCAGGGCCCGTCCAGTTTGGACCGAATACTCGATCGCTTGTGCCAGATACATGGCACCCCCGAAAGGCCAGCCAATCACACTAACAGGGATTGTTGGGTGTTCAAGCAGGCAGGCAAGTTAAGGGCCGAAAACAGAGACAAGGGGCTGCACAGCGACGACGAGGAGCCCAAGCCGCCGAACAACAATGGACAGAAGGGCTTTCCCCTACAAGTGCGGACGGTGAACATGATATATGCAACCCACATTCCCAAGCGGGAGCGGAAGCGTGCGCTACGGGACGTATACGCGATGGAGCCAGTCGCCCCAAAGTTCAACCCATGGTCCTCCTGCCCAATCACTTTTGATCGAAGGGACCATCCCACTAGCGTCCGTCACGGCGGCTTCGCCGCATTGGTTGTCGACCCAATCATCGACGAATTTCATCTCACAAGAGTCCTCATGGACGGCGGCAGTAGCCTGAACCTGCTTTATCAGGATACAGTGCGGAAAATGGGCATAGATCCGTCAAGGAATAAGCCCACAAGAATGATCTTTAAAGGCGTTATACCAGGTGTAGAAGCCAACTATACAGGCTCAGTAACACTTGACGTGGTCTTCGGATCCCCGGACAATTTCCGAAGCGAAGAGTTAATCTTCGATATAGTCCCGTTTCGCAGTGGCTATCACGCCCTGCTCGGACGAACCGCATTCGCAAAGTTCAATGCGGTGCCGCACTACGCATATCTCAAGCTCAAGATGCCAGGCCCTCGAGGAGTAATTACGGTCAACGGAAACACCGAACGCTCCCTCCGTACGGAGGAGCATACGGCGGCTCTCGCAGCGGAGGTACAAAGTAGCCTTCTCAGGCAATTCTCCAGTCCGGCCATTAAAAAGCCAGACACTGCCAAGCGCGCCCGGGGTAACCCACGACAGGACTGCCTGGCACACTCTGAGCAAGCATAGCAATGCGGCCCCAACCCCAGCTTTCGCGACATAGCGAAACCAGTACCTCGCGTACATAACTACGCCCTTGAAATACCACGGGCACAGGGGAAGGGGCACAATAACGGCACGCCCAAAATACGGCTTAAAACGTACTAGGGGCTGCCGGATTCTTTTTTTAAATTTTTTCTTATTTTCAGGACTCCATATTTCGGACGACCTGTTCGGCAATTCGACTGCCGCACAAAAGATGCAAGATCCAGGGAGGCAGACAAGCCATGCCGCATTATGGAACTCCCAGGTGGTCTCTGTTACGAGCGGTATACTTGTTTTAAATACAATTCCGCGGCCTGCCCCTGGTCAGGACATACTGAATAGTCCAATATCTTTTGCTTACCGCACTATTTGTATCGTTCGGCTTTGATAAATAGCCTCTCTATAAACAATGCTTAGCTTCTTGTCTATTTTTGCATTATCTTCTTTTCACATTTATGTTTATTAAATGACATGATTGCACCCGTACACCATGGTACGGCAAACACGCCAGGGGCTTCAGTACCCCTCATAATGGTGTGAGAAGTCCGTACACTTTCACAAGTGCAGCACCCCGAACTTATAGCACTATATGCATCGGCTCCGAATCATGATTTGGGTCAATAGTTGGGTTTGCCTGGCTCCTATGTTTTGGTGCCTTACGTTCCGCTCTATCAGCTAAGGTAGCACTAGGAGAACCACTGCGATTGTGCCCCGGTTCAGCTGGGTTAAGCACCTCAGTGGAGAAAGCTAAAACTGACTGTCATGACGAGGCGAGAGACCGGTCGCTGTTCGAGAGGTTTTTCGAGTCCCTAAAGACTTATGCCGCTTCGAGCGAGAAGCTGGCTTTGTCCGGCCAAGGCGTGGATAGCGCCCCGAACTCGGTCTTCCGAACTAGGGGCTTCGCCGAAATTTAAAATTAAAGAGTTCTATGGCTAAGTGAGAGTGTTCAAGCATTATAGTCCGATTGCCTGGTTCGTTGTGCTGAGCGCCTCCCTCGAAGGACCCAACTATGGGAAAAAGAGCGCTCAGGTTTATCCCGAACACCCCAGCACTAGTGGCATGGGGGCAGAAGCCAACGACTGGCCATCTCTCAATTTTTTGATAAACGGCCGCACAGAAAGTAATATTTTAAATTCAATAAGCATTGCTTAGCGCATATGAACAAGTTTTCAGCGCACAGGATAAACACGAGCGAGTTCATTCAAAAATCACATCCTTGGTACATTCATCCGCCACAAGGCGGGCACCTGCAAGAACATCCTTGTAGTAGTTCTCAGGCTTGCGATGCTCCTTTCCCGACGGCGGCCCGTCCTTCACAAGCTTCTCACTGTCCAGCTTACCCCAGTGCACCTTTTCACGGGCAAGGGCCCGACGGGCACCTTCGATGCAGACGGAGTGCTTGATGACCTCGAGCCTCGGACAGGCCTCCACCAGCTGCTGCACCAGCCTGAAATAGCTCCCAGGCAGGGCCTCTCCGGGCCACAGCCGAACTATGAAGCCCTTCATGGCCTGTTCGGCCGCCTTGTGGAGCTCGACCAGCTGTTTCAGCTGGTCGCTCAAAGGCACAGGGTGTCCGGCCTCAGAATACTGAGACCAGAACACCTTCTCCATCGAGCTGCCCTCTTCAGCTCGGTAGAATGCGGCGGTGGCGGATACGCTGCGGGGAAGATCTGCGAATGCCCCTGGAGAGCTCCGGATTCGGGTAAGTAACAAGTAGTTTACTTTTATATTTCTGCTTTGCATGAAGAATGCCTTACCCGCTGCTATATTCCTCATCTCCTCCAACTCTTGGAGGGCCTTTTGGGCTTCGGCCTTGGCAGACTTGGCAGTCTCAAGGTCCGTCGCGAGCTCGGATGCTTGCGCCTTTGACTCAAGCTCCAAACTCTCATATTTTTTCATGAGAGCCTGAAGCTCTTGCTGCACCTCGCCGACCTGAGCCCCAAGTATGTCTCGCTCGGTGCGCTCCGCGGCCGTTTTCTTTTCGGCCTCAGACAGCGCCTGCTTAAGGGTCGCCACCTCAGTCGTGGCCCCTACAATAAGCAGTACAATCCTGTTATTTTTTTTGCAATCACGCTTTCTATAGGCACCTTTTCTGTAAGGTATTTCTTACCTTCTTTCTCCTCGAGCCGCCGCTTGGCAAGGCCGAGCTCTTGCTCGGTCTGCTCGAAGTCCTACTTCAGGACACCCACCTCCGCAGTCAGTGCGGCGGTGGATAGCAGCGAAGCCTGCATACGCATATTGACTCTTTTTTTGTTAGACTCCTGCGAAATTTAATAGATCCTCTATTCGGCTTTTCTTTCCGAACGCCAAACAGAGCATCAGGGGCTATTGTCTATGCGGTAATATTTTTACATATTTTCACTTACCTCGAAGCCTGTTAGAAGGCTAGCGCAAGCTTCAGTCAGTCCGGTCTTGGCGGACTGAACCTTCTGGATCACCGTACTCATAATAGTGCGGTGCCCCTCGTCGATGGAGGCGCCGTCGAGCACCTCCAGCAGATTGTCCGGCACCTCCGGTTGGACGGAGGCCGCCGGCTCAGAAGGCTTGCTCCTCTTGGAAGGAGTTCGCCTACCGCGGTCCGGAACAGTGGAAGATTCCGGCGCGGTGTCCAGCACAAAGCCGGACTTGGAGCCCCGGGGGGCCTTATCCCCTTCACTCCTGGAGTCCGGGAGGTTGCCTTGCGGCTCCTCCGGGACCACCACCTCCTGCCCCAGAGCTTGTCGCGACGCCACTTCGGCGTCGTCTGCAGTGCGGGGGCAGACAGCGGGCGGAACTGAGTTCACGTCCGATGAGTCCAGGGAGCCGCCCGACGATTCGTCGAATTCGGCCCGGGGCGGACTGCATAATTACATTCAACATTAGGGAAAGCTGTGCAACAAAGGAACATCATGAGTTATTCTGATATCCAAACTTACGATTTCACCGGACGCTTGGCCCTGTTTGGCCACTCCTCTTTGCCCTCTTCGGCGTTGGGGGCGTAGTCCGGCGGAGGGGTCTTCCTTTTCCTAGACCCCTCGGCCTCCCCCGTTGGGGCGGCCTTCCTCTTCTCTCCTCCTTCCATTGGGGGGGGGGAGTTTTCTTCCTCCTCCTCCTCGTTTTCACGGGAAGAGGGCGTCTCGGACTCGTCGGATGACGAGTCCGACACCACCACGTTGCGGGCACTCTTTCGAGTCCCCGTGGTCTTCTTCTTCTTGGCCTTCTTCTCCGGCACCACATAAGGCGCCGGAACTAGCAGCTTCACTAGTAGAGCTGGGGCTGGGTCTTCGGGCAGCGGAGCCGGACAGTTAATCGGTCCGGATATCGCCCGCCAAGCCTGTCAAAGGCAAGGGAGTTTAGATCCCACATAGAGTCAAACTATGAAAAAAGCTTAACATCCTGTAAAAGGTGTAGATGGCATACCTCGCTAGCGTGACGCTGCGAGCTGTATCCGCGGTCCTCGGAAGCGGATGCGGGAGCCTCGGCGCCCTTGAATAGCATCTTCCAGGCGTCTTCGTGCGTCGTGTCGAAGAGCCTGCTGAGGGTTTGATGCTGCGCCGGGTCGAACTCCCACAGATTAAAATCCCGTTGTTGGCACGGGAGGATCCGGCGGACGAGCATAACCTGGATTACATTAACAAGCCGGACTGGCTTGTTCACCAGGGACTGGATGCATGTTTGCAATCCGGTCACCTCTTTTTCGTCACCCCATGACAGGCCCGTCTCTTTCCAGGACATAAGCCGCGTGGGGGGTCCGGATCGGAACTCGGGGGCTGCGGTCCATTTCGGATCGCGTGGCTCGGTGATGTAAAACCACCCGGATTGCCACCCCTTTAGGGTCTCCACAAAAGAGCCCTCGAACCATAGGACGTTGGCCATCTTGCCCACCATGGCGCCTGCGCACTTCGCCTGGCTGCCGTGCACCACCTTGGGCTTGACGTTGAAGGTCTTGAGCCAGAGGCCGAAATGAGGGCGGACGCGGAGGAAAGCCTCGCACACGATGATAAATGCCGAGATGTTGAGGATGAAGTTCGGGGCCAGATCGTGGAAATCCAGGCCGTAATAGAACATGAGCCCCCGGACAAATGGGTGGAGTGGAAAACCCAGTCCGCGGAGGAAGTGGGGGAGAAATACTACCCTCTCATGGGGCCTTGGGGCGGGGAGAAGCTGCCCCTTTTCGGGAAGCCGGTGCGCGATGTCCTTGGACAGGTATCCAGCCTTCCTTAGCTTCTTGACTTGGCCCTCCGTAGCGGAGGAGACCATCCACTTGCCTCCCGCTCCGGACATTGCTGGAGAAGGTTGAGGTGGGAAGTGCGGGCTTGGGCGCTGGAGCTCGAGTGCGCAGGAGATGGATAGGCAAAGGAGGAAGAAGGCGTAGGTAAAAAGGTGGATCCTTATCCCCTTATATGGGCGGATGCGGTTGTGCGTCCCCACCAGCCTAGTAAAACTCGCTTGCCTCCCAAGCGCCGTGATAAGTGGCGCAGTTGGGTTACCCACGTCCGTATTGATGAGAATCTCGTAAAAGGGGGTACACGATCTCTGCTTTGACAAGACGTGCCAAGGAAACCGCCTCGCAAAACATGCTGAGGTGGAAAAGTAAAAACGATTCGAGTAAAGGACTTGGCTGTAGTGTGATGACGCACTACGGAATACGTCAGCAGATTTGATTTGTGTTAATATTATTCTCTCTATGGCAATATGTGGAAGCTTATTTTGCAGAGCCGGACATTACTCTTGGTGTTTACAATCTTCTATGAAGGACTTGGAGGAGGAACCCTCCTTGCAATGCCGAAGACAATTTGCGCGCCGGACTCGTCGTCATTGAAGCCTGGTTCAGGGGCTACTGAGGGAGTCCTGGATTAGGGGGTGTTTGGGTAGCCGGACTATACCTTCAGCCGGACTCCTGGACTATGAAGATACAAGATTGAAGACTTCGTCCCATGTCCGGATGGGACTTTCCTTGGCGTGGAAGGCAAGCTTGGCGATGCGGATATTCAAGATCTCCTACCATTGTAACCGACTCTGTGTAACCCTAACCCTATCCGGTGTCTATATAAACCGGAGGGTTGTAGTCCGTAGGCAATCAACTCCATATACAACAATCATACCGTAGGCTAGCTTCTAGGGTTTAGCCTCCTTGATCTCGTGGTAGATCTACTCTTGTACTACCCATATCATCAATATTAATCAAGCAGGACGTAGGGTTTTACCTCCATCAAGAGGGCTCGAACCTGGGTAAAACATCGTGTTCCCTGCCTCCTGTTACCATCCGGCCTAGACGCATAGTTCGGGACCCACTACCCGAGATCCGCCGGTTTTGACACCGACAGTTGTCCTTGAATATTACCTTGGGGTGACTTGGGCATCCCCAAGCTTAGGCTCTTGCCACTCCTTATTCCATAATCCATCGAATCTTTACCCAAAACTTGAAAACTTCACAACACAAAACTTAAAGTAGAAAACTCGTGAGCTCCGTTAGTATAAGAAAATAAATCACCACTTAAAGGTACTGTAATGAACTCATTATTTATTTATACTGGTGTTAAACCTACTGTATTCCAACTTCTCTATGGTTTATAAACTATTTTACTAGCCATAGATTCATCAAAATAAGTAAACAACACACGAAAAACAGAATCTGTCAAAAACAGAACAGTCTGTAGTAATCTGGATCAAACGCATACTTCTGGAACTCATAAAATTCTCAAATAAATTTCTGGACCTGAGTAATTTATCTATTAATCATCTGCAAAAATAATTAACTAAATATCACTCTCCAAATAAAAATGGCAGCAATTCTCGTGAGCACTAAAGTTTCTGTTTTTCACAGCATGATCAACAAGACTTTCCCCAAGTCTTCCCAAAGGTTCTACTTGGCACAAACACTAATTAAACACATAAAACCACATCTAAACAGAGGCTAGATGAATTATTTATTACTAAACAGTAACAAAAAGCAAGGAACAAAAATAAAATTGGGTTGCATCCCAACAAGCGCTATCGTTTAACGCCCCTATCTAGGCATGATGATTTCAATGATGCTCACGTAAGAGATAAGAATTGTAACATAAAGAGAGCATCATGAAGAATATGACTACCACATTTAAGTCTAACCCACTTCCTATGCATAGGGATTTTGTGAGAAAACAACTTATGGGAACAATGATCAACTAGCATAGGAAGGCAAAACAAGCATAACTTCAAGATTTTAAGCACATAGAGAGGAAATTTGATATTATTGCAATTTCTACAAGCATATATTCCTCCCTCATAATAATTTTCAGTAGCATCATGAATGAATTCAACAATATAACCAGCACCTAAAGCATTCTTTTCATGATCTACAAGCATAGAAAATTTACTACTCTCCACATAAGCAAAATTGTTCTCATGAATAATAGTGGGAGCAAACTCAACAAAATAACTATCATGTGATTGAAAATTAAGATCAATATGACAAGTTTCATGGTGATCATTATTCTTTAAAGCATACGTGTCATCACAATAATCATCATAGATAGGAGGCATGCTTTCATCATAATAAATTTGCTCATCAAAACTTGGGGGACCAAAATTATCATCTTCATCAAACGTAGCTTCCCCAAGCTTGTGGCTTTGCATATCATTAGCATCATAGATGTTCAAGGAATTCATACTAACAACCTTGCAATCATGCTCATCATTCAAATATTTAGTGCCAAACATTTTATAGATTTCTTCTTCTAGCACTTGAGCACAATTATCCTTTCCATCATACTCACGAAAGATATTAGAAAGGTGAAGCGTATGAGACAAACTCAATTCCATTTTTTTATAGTTTTCTTTTATAAATTAAACTAGTGATAAAACAAGAAACTAAAAGACTCGATTGCAAGATCTAAAGATATACCTTCAAGCGCTAACCTCCCCGGCAACGGCGCCAGAATATAGCTTGATGTCTACTACACAACCTTCTTCTTGTAGACGTTGTTGGGCCTCCAAGTGCAGAGGTTTGTAGGACAGTAGCAGATTTCCCTCAAGTGGATGACCTAAGGTTTATCAATCCGTAGGAGGCGTAGGATGAAGATGGTCTCTCTCAAGCAACCCTGCAACCAAATAACAAAGAGTCTCTTGTGTCCCCAACACACCCAATACAATGGTAAATTGTATAGGTGCACTAGTTCGGCGAAGAGATGGTGATACAAGTGGTATATGGATAGTAGATAAAGGTATTTGTAATATGAAATTATAAAAACAGCAAGGTAAATAATGGTAAAAGTGAGCGTAAACGGTATTGCAATGCGTTGAAACAAGGCCTAGGGTTCATACTTTCGCTAGTGTAAGTTCCCTCAACAATACTAACATAATTGGATCACATAACTATCCCTCAACATGCAACAAAGAGTCACTCCAAAGTCACTAATAGCGGAGAACGAACGAAGAGAGTATGGTAGGGTACGAAACCACCTCAAAGTTATTCTTTCCAATCAATCCGTTGGGCTATTCCTATAAGTGTCACAAACAGCCCTAGAGTTCGTACTAGAATAACACCTTAAGACACAAATCAACCAAAACCCTAATGTCACCTAGATACTCCAATGTCACCTCAAGTATCCGTGAGTATGATTATACGATATGCATCACACAATCTCAGATTCATCTATTCAACCAACACATAGGACCTCAAAGAGTGCCCCAAAGTTCTACCGGAGAATCACGACGAAAACGTGTGCCAACCCCTATGCATAGGTTCATGGGCGGAACCCGCAAGTTGATCACCAAAACATACATCAAGTGAATCACGTGATATCCCATTGTCACCACAGATATCCACGGCAAGACATACATCAAGTGTTCTCAAATATTTAAAGACTCAATCCGATAAGATTACTTCAAAGGGGAAACTCAATTCATTACAAGAGAGAAGAGGGGGAGGAGAAACATAAGATCCAACTATAATAGCAAAGCTCGCGATACATCAAGATCGTGCCAAATCAAGAACACGAGAGAGAGAGAGAGATGAAACACATAGCTACTGGTACATACCCTCAGCCCGAAGGGAGAACTACTCCCTCCTCGTCATGGAGAGCACCGGGATGATGAAGATGGCTCCCTTAAAGCTAAAAATCAGAGGGGGGCTTTCGGGACGAAGTGCCGCCGTCTCGAGGTGAGACTTGGGCAGGAGCACTTTTGCCCTCCGACGGAGCCATTCCACTGGGGGAACTTCCCTCCCAGAGGGGAAAATCATTGCCATTGTCATCACCAACAACCCTCTCATCTTTGGGAGGGAAATCTCCATCAACATCTTCAAAAACACCATCTCCTCTCGAACCCTAGTTCATCTCTCATGTTCAATCTTTGGACTGGAACATTAGATTGGTACTTGTGGATGACTAGTAGTGTTGATTACATCTTGTAGTTGATTACTATATGGTTTATTTGGTGGAAGATTATATGTTCAGATCCATTATGCTATTTAATACCCCTCTGATCTTGAGCATGATTATCATTTATAAGTAGTTACTTTTGTTCTTGAGGTCATGGGAGAAGTCATGTTGCAAGTAATCATGTGAACTTGATATGTGTTTGATATTTTGATGATATGTATGCTGTGATTCCCTTAGTGGTGTCATGTGAATGTCGACTACATGACACTTCATCATATTTGGGCCTAAGGGAATGCATTATGTGAAGGAAATATGCCCTAGAGGCAATAATAAAGTTATTATTTATTTCCTTATATCATGATGAATGTTTATTATTCATGCTAGAATTGTATTAACCGGAAACATGATACATGTGTGAGTACATAGACAAATAGAGTGTCACTAGTATGCCTCTACTTGACTAGCTCGTTGATCAAAGATGGTTATGTTTCCTAGCCATAGACATGAGTTGTCATTTGATTAACAGGATCACATCATTAGGAGAATGATGTGATTGACTTGACCCATTCCGTTAGCTTAGCACTTGATCGTTTAGTATGTTGCTATTGCTTTCTTCATGACTTATACATGTTCCTATGACTATGAGATTATGCAACTCCCATTTACCGGAGGAACACTTTGTGCGCTACCAAACGTCACAACGTAACTGGGTGATTATAAAGGTGCTCTACATGTGTCTCCGAAGGTACTTGTTGAGTTGGCGTATTTCGAGATTAGGATTTTTCACTCCGATTGTCGGAGAGGTATCTCTGGGCCCACTTGGTAATGCACATCACTATAAGCCTTGCAAGTATTGTAACTAATGAGTTAGTTGCGGGATGATGTATTACGGAATGAGTAAAGAGGCTTGCCGGTAACGAGATTGAACTAGGTATTAAGATACCGACGATTGAATCTCAGGCAAGTAACATAACGATGACAAAGGGAACAACGTATGTTGTTATGTGGTTTGACCGATAAAGATCTTCGTAGAATATGTGGGAGACAATATGAGCATCCAGGTTCCGCTATTGGTTATTGACCGGAGATGTGCCTCGGTCATGTCTACATAGTTCTCGAACCCGTAGGGTCCGCACGCTTAAAGTTCGGTGATGATCGGTATTATGAGTTTTTGTGTTTTGATGTACCGAAGGTAGTTCGGAGTCCCAGATATGATCACGGACATGACGAGGAGTCTCGAAATGGTTGAGATATAAAGATCGATATATTGGCCGACTATGTTCGGACACCGGAAAGGTTCCGGAAGGTTTCAGACATATACCGGAGTACCGGGGGTTACTGGAACCCCCGGGGGGCTTAATGGGCCTTGATGGGCCTTAGTGGAAATAGAGGGCAGCAAGGGGAGTGTGGGGCGCGCCCCCAAGGCCCAAACCAAATTGGTTTAGGGCAAGGGGGTCTGGCCCCCTCTTTCCTTCTCCTCCTCTCCCTTTCCTTCCCCCTCTCCTACTCCTACTAGGAAAAGGAGGAGTCCTACTCCTAGTGGGAGTAGGACTCCCCCTCTTGGCGTGCCTCTCCCTGGCCGGCCGCCTCCTCCCCTTGCTCCTTTATATACGGGGGCAGGGGGCACCCCATAGACACAACAATTGATCATTGATCTCTTAGTTGTGTGCGGTGCCCCCCTCCATCATAATCCACCTCGATCATATCGTACCAGTGCTTAGGCGAAGCCCTGCGTCGGTAGCATCATCATCACCGTAACCACGCCGTCATGTTGACGAAACTCTCCTGTGAAGCTTTGCTGGATCGGAGCTCGCGGGACGTCATCGAGGTGAACGTGTGCAGAACTCGGAGGTGCCGTGCGTTCGCTACTTGGATCGGTCGGATCGTGAAGACGTACGACTACATCAACCGTGTTGTGCTAACGCTTCCGCATTCGGTCTACGAGGGTACGTGGACACACCCTCCCCTCTCGTTGCTATGCATCACCATGATCCTGTGTGTGCATAGGAATTTTTTTGAAATTACTACGTTCCCCAACATTGTGGAGTAGTTATTAGATGATGGGTTGCTAGAGTGACAGAAGCTTAAACCCTAGTTTATGCGCTACTTCGTAAGGGACCGATTTGGATCCAGAAGTTTAATGCTATGGTTAGATTTTATCTTAATACTTTTCCCGTAGTTGCGGATGCTTGCGAGGGGGTTAATCATAAGTAGGAGGTTTGTTCAAGTAAGAACAACACCTAAGCACCGGTCCAGCCACATATTAAATTATCAAAGTAGCGAACACGAATCAAACTAACATGATGAAAGTGACTAGATGAAATTCCCGTGTACCCTCAAGAACGCTTTGCTTATCATAAGAGACCATTTTGTCTTGTCCTTTGCCACAAAAGGATTGGGCTACCTTGCTGCACTTTATTTACCGTTACTGTTACTTGCTCGTTATAAATTATCTTGCTATCAAACTACCTGTTACCGGCAATTTCATTGCTTGCAGGAAATACCTTGCTGAAAACCACTTGTCATTTCCTTCTGCTCCTCGTTGGGTTCGACACTCTTACTTATCGAAAGGACTACTATTGATCCCCTATACTTGTGGGTCATCAGTACCCGAAATCCCTTACATCGATCCAGGAGGAGGTAAAGTGCATGGATGCATGGAAGGATAGAACGAATGCAAGTGATAGTAAGGATTGGTATGGTTGCCAAAAGTAACTCCTTGGGGGCATGAGGTGCAATCACTAAATGCCCAATGCGTTAGTCTAGAGAAATCCTAAATAACTGGGTTAACCCCGCATGATGGTAATAGACTTGGTTGGATAGTAGACTCACAATGCAACTTGTTGATCAGTTGTGAAGTTATTTGGATGCATCCCCCGCATCTACATGCCGAGAACACATCATACCATTGTTTACCAGGAATATGTTGGAAATCAAGACGAGATCCTAAGTGCAAGTATAAAGTTGTAACTAAAGTCCTCATGTCCAGGATTATTTTCATTTCATTGATCTTCCTCCATTGAACTTATGATATCCGTCTTGAAAAATTGAAACTTTTAACAACGACAATATCTTTCTTTAATCCCTGTCAATTAGCAAAACTTCCCGTGTGTTCGGTACCCAGGGTCACCCTTGTGGAAAAGAGGTGAGGATCATCTACAATATGAAACCATATTAAGGGTAATCAATGGACGGCAACGTAGCGGACGCCGAGGCTGCGTCTCTCTGTCTGAATGCATGCGGTGCATTGTACTGCTCAACCGATTGACAAATTCTAATGTCCATGAGGAACTTCGGCAGCGGTGGAGCACAGAGGGGCAAGTGTTCATGGGGAGCTAGGCTTCTGGGTTTTTATTCTTTACGGTGTGCTTGCCCTGATGGTTTTATTTCCTATTTTCATTGGTCATAGGTGGGCGTGTGTGGAGAGTGATGTGCTGCAGAGAGCGGAGGATGAACGAAAAATTATGACCTACAAACACCAACTCCCCTTTAATAGTAGGATGTCCGAGAACTCTTCCTTAAAAAGTGTTATTAAACAAAAAAATCCATCCAAAAAATAATGACAACTAAGCGGACCTCACCATGTCCAGTCTATTTGGGAATAATCCTTCGCCACGAGCATAGAAGATGCATGACGGCTATTTCTCGCCTAGTTTGTGACGTAGCTCCACTTCACCTTGACCGCGCGATCAAATCAGCGAGCCAGTCATGAAGGTTCTTTAGACATGTTGCATTTTTCTTAAAAAACTATGTGTTTCTTCATCGATTTTCTTCTGTTTTTTGCAAATACATGTCCAATTTTTAAATACAAGGTGTACATATTCTGTATATAACTGGAACATTTTTTATACACATTTGAGTAGATACATAACGACCAATTTCTCAAATGCATGTTTGAATATTTTTGTGAATAAATGTTAAATAGTTTTCAAACGCATGCTGATCAAAACATATTTTTTTTAAATTGCACAGTCATTTTATTTTGCATTGTATAAACATTTGTTAACCATTGTCACGAACATACTTTTGAAACTTCTGAACATTTTTTAAAAATGTCACATGAAGTTTTTTAAATGACGTGGAACATTTTAAAAAAATTACGTGAACATTTTTTACATTGTATAAACATTTTGAAAAATGTCACAAACATTTTTTACATTGTATAAATATATTTTTTAAATGTCAGCAAATGTTTTTTCAAAACATGTGAACATTCTCGAAATGTCAAAGATTTTTTCCAACGGTACACATATTTATTGAAAATTACGTTAACAAATATTTTACATCATGTTACCATTTTTGAATTTAAGTGAAAATTAAAAAAAATAAGTAAATAACGTCTTGAAATATTTTTTTTTGAATATTTCATAAATATTGAGAAAATAAAAGATAAAATAATATAAAGAAAATAAAACACGACTAGGCCGGTCCAATAGTAGCGATCTGTAACCCTCGTGAGACCAGCACTATGCAAATGTAGCACCTTCACTAGTTGAGCTATACAAGCGGGAGGAACTTATGTGGAAACAGAGGGCGCGTGTTGAGTGGCTTCATGTTAGAGACAAAAATACATGGTACTTCCAACTTCGGGCAAACATGTGTAGAGCAAAGAACATGATTAAGAATCTAATGAAAGCTGATGGGAATATAACAGATGATGCCGAGGAGATGAAAAATATGACCAATGGCTTTTACAATACTTGTACACTTCTGAAGGAGTTGAGAACATGGCAAGCGTATTGGATACTGCCCCATGCAAGTTTCACACAACAAATGAATGAATTTCTCAATGCCCCTTATACAGCTACAAAAGTGAAAACCACGTTTTTTCAAATGGTTTTCCTGCCCAATTCTTTCAAAAACATTGGGACATTTGTGGTGAAGCTGTAACGAAGGTGATACTCCGGATTGTTGAGGGCCATGAGAGTGCACATGAGCTAAATAGTATAGTTCTGGTTCTAATACCAAAGGTAAAAAAATCCATCGCTGCTATCTCAGTTTCGTCCTATAAGTCTCTGCAATGTTTTATATAAGCTGGCTTCAAAGGTTATTGCCAGCCATTTGAAGAGCATTCTACCAGATATTATATCTGAGGAACAATCTTATTTTGTCCCTGGTCGTCTGATAATTGATAACATCATTGCTACATATGAATGTTTGCATTTTATGAAGAGGAACAAAGCTCAGAAACACATGCATTGTGCATTGGAACTTGAAATGATGAAGGCATATGATAGTCGAGTGGAGCTATTTGAGAGCTATCATGCTGAAGCTGGGTTTCCAAGCGAGGTGGGTGAACATAGTTATGGGTATGGTCACCTCAATCTCCTTTTCAGTTATGGTTCAATGGTCAGAAGCTTGATAAATTTACACCATCTCGAGGTATCCGTCAGGGGGATCCTATTTCATCCTATTTGTTTTTGCAAGCAGTAGAGGGCCTTTCGTGCCTTTTGAAATCTAGAGTTCAGTCATCCAGCCTTGGTGGCATACATGTGGCCCCATCAGCTCCGCCGGTGAACCATTTGTTGTTTGCGGATGACAGCCTGTTGTTCCTTAAAGCAACTATAGAGGGGGGCGAGGAAGTGTCCCAATTCTTGGAACTATATGCAAAAGCTTCAAGTTAGAATGTCAACAAGGAGAAATCATCAATTTTATTTAGCAAAGGTTGACCTGAGGAGGTGAGAGCAGTAGTGAAAAATATATAGAGTGTCCCAAATGAGCAATTAAATGAGAAGTATTTAGGCATGCCGTCAGATGTGGGTACCTAAAAAATGGTGTTTTCGAGTACTTGAAAGATCGACTATGGTCTGAGATTCAAGGGTGGATGGAGAAAATCCTATCGGCTGCAGGTAAAGAAGTCTTTAATAAAATCGATGGCTCAAGCAATCCCGATTTATTCCATGTCTTGTTTTTAAACTCCCACGGGGGTTGTGCGAGAGCTTAACTTCCATGATTAAGGCCTTCTGGTGGCGAAGTAAAAGAGGCAAACAAAGACCTTATTGGGTGTCTTGGGACACTATGAGCCTGCCAAAATACATGGGAGGCCTTGGCTTCCGAGATTTCGAGATTTTCAACTTGTCTCTTTTGGCTCGACAAGCATGGCGGATCTTGGAGTTTGCCGAGTGTATTTCCCAAATGCAGATATACTTAGCGCTGAACTCGTGAGTCACCCCTCTCAGATATGGAGAGCAGTTGTGGAAGGCCGTGATATTCTGAAGCAGGGCCTCATAAAAAGGATTGGCAATGGGGGAACTACCTGTATATGGGATACACACTTGATACCCAGACCGAAAAATATGCAGCCAACTGTTTCTCTAATTCAGAAGCCGCTACAGTTGGTAGCTGATCTTCTGGACCCTCTGAATGCGTGTTGGAACACACAGCTTGTCCAGCAAATGTTTCTACCTAATGATGCAACATCAATCCTTCAAATACTAGTTTGCACACTCAAAATAGAGGACTTTTGGTCATGGGTTTTTGAAAAGAATGGTATCTTTACGGTCCGATACGCTTATAAAATGATCATGGCAACCAAAAAAAGGATGGAAGATTGGTTGGAGGAGAGAGTGATGTCTACTACGCAACCTTCTTCTTGTAGACGTTGTTGGGCCTCCAAGTGCAGAGGTTTGTAGGACAGTAGCAAATTTCCCTCAAGTGGATGACCTAAGGTTTATCAATCCATGGGAGGCGTAGGATGAAGATGGTCACTCTCAAACAACCTTGCAACCAAATAACAAAGAGTCTCTTGTGTCCCCAACACACCCAATACAATGGTAAATTGTATAGGTGCACTAGTTCGGCGAAGAGATGGTGATACAAGTGCAATATGGATGGTAGATATAGGTTTTTGTAATCTAAAAATATAAAAACAGCAAGGTAACTAATGATAAAAGTGAGCACAAACGGTATTGCAATGCTAGGAAACAAGGCCTAGGGTTCATACTTTCACTAATGCAAGTTATCTCAACAATAATAACATAATTGGATCGTATAACTATCCCTCAACATGCAACAAAGAGTCACTCCAAAGTCACTAGTAGCGGAGAACAAACGAAGAGACTATGGTAGGGTATGAAACCACCTCAAAGTTATCCTTTCTGATCAATCTATTCAAGAGTCCGTAGTAAAATAGCACGAAGCTATTCTTTCCGTTCAATCTATCATAGAGTTCGTACTAGAATAACACCTTAAGACACAAATCAACCAAAACCTAATGTCACCTAGATACTCCAATGTCACCTCAGTATCCGTGGGTATGATTATACGATATGCATCACACAATCTCAGATTCATCTATTCAACCAACACAAAGAACTTCAAAGAGTGCCCCAAAGTTTCTATCGGAGAGTCAAGACGAAAACGTGTGCCAACCCCTATGCATAAGTTCACGAGGTCACGAAACTCGCAAGTTGATCACCAAAACATACATCAAGTGGATCACATGATATCCCATTGTCACCACAGATAAGCACGTGCAAGACATACATCAAGTGTTCTCAAATCCTTAAAGACTCAATCCGATAAGATAACTTCAAAGGGAAAAATCAATTCATCACAAGAGAGTAGAGGGGGAGAAACATCATAAGATCCAAATATAATAGCAAAGCTCGCGATACATCAAGATCGTACCACCTCAAGAACACGAGAGAGAGAGAGAGAGATCAAACACATAGCTACTGGTACATACCCTCAGCTCCGAGGGTGAACTACTCCCTCCTCATCATGGAGAGCGCCGGGATGATGAAGATGGCCACCGGAGAGGGATTCCCCCCTCCGGAAGGGTGCCGGAACGGGTCTAGATTGGTTTTCGGTGGCTACGGAGGCTTCTGGCGGCGGAACTCCCGATCTATTGTGTTCCCGGATGTTTTTAGGGTATATGGATATATATACATAGGCGAAAGAAGTCGGTCAGGGGAGACACGAGGGGCCCACGAGGGTGGGGGTGTTGGAAATATGCCCTAGAGGAAATAATAAAATGATTATTATTATATTTCCTTGTTCATGATAATTGTCTATTATTCATGCTATAATTGTGTTATCCGGAAATCATAATACATGTGTGAATACATAGACCATAACATGTCCCTAGTGAGCCTCTAGTTAACTAGCTCATTGATCAATAGATAGTCATGGTTTCCTGACTGTGGACATTGGATGTCATTGATAACGGGATCACATCATTAGGAGAATGATGTGATGGACAAGACCCAATCCTAAGCACAGCACAAGATCGTGTAGTTCGTTTGCTAGAGCTTTTCCAATGTCAAGTATCATTTCCTTAGACCATGAGATCATGTAACTCCCGGATGCCGTAGGAGTGCTTTGGGTGTACCAAACGTCACAACATAACTGGGTGACTATAAAGGTATACTACAGGTATCCCCGAAAGTATCTGTTGGGTTGATACGGATCGAGACTGGAATTTGTCACTCCGTATGACGGAGAGGTATCTCTGGGCCCACTCGGTAATGCATCATCACAATGAGCTCAATGTGACCAAGTGTTTGGTCACGGGATCATGCATTATGGTATGAGTACAGTGACTTGCCGGTAACGAGATTGCACGAGGTATTGGGATACCGACGATCGAATCTCGGGCAAGTAACGTACCGATTGACAAAGGGATTTGAATACGTGATTGATTGAAACCTCGACATCGTGGTTCATCCGATGAGATCATCGTGGAACATGTGGGAGCTAACATGGGTATCAAGATCCCGCTATTGGTTATTGACCGGAGAGTCGTCTCGGTCATGTCTGCCTGTCTCCCGAACCCGTAGGGTCTACACACTTAAGGTTCGGTGACGCTAGGGTTGTAGAGATATTAGTATGCGGTAACCCGAAAGTTGTTCGGAGTCCCGGATGAGATCCTGAACGTCACGAGGAGTTCCGGAATGGTCTGGAGGTGAAGATTTATATATAGGAAGTCCAGTTTCGGCCATCAGGGAGGTTTCGGGGGTAATCGGTATTGTACCGGGACCACCGGAAGGGTCCCGGGGGTCCACCGGGTGGGGCCACCTATCCCGGAGGGCCTCATGGGCTCAAGTGGGAGGGGAACCAGCCCCTAGTGGGCTGGTGCGCCCCCCATGGGCCTCCCCCTGCGCCTAGGGTTGGAAACCCTAGGGGTGGGGGGCGCCCCACCTGACTTGGGGGGCAAGTCCCCCCCTTGGCCGCCGCCCCCCCCCCTGGAGATTGGATCTCCTAGGGCCGGAGCCCCCCTAGGGGCCCTATATATAGTGGGGGGAGGGAGGGCAGCCGCACCCAAGTCCCTGGCGCCTCCCTCTCCCCTCGTAACACCCCTCCCTCTCGTTGGAGCTTGGCGAAGCCCTGCCGAGATCACCGCTGCTTCCACCACCATGCCGTCGTGCTGCTGGATCTCCATCAAGCTCTCCTTCCCCTTGCTGGATCAAGAAGGAGGAGACGTCTTCCCCAACCGTATGTGTGTTGAACGCGGAGGTGCCGTCCGTTCGGCACAAGAACTTCGGTGATTTGGATCACGACGAGTACGACTCCCTCAACACGTAGGAAAATTTGGAATTTCTGCTACGTTCCCCAACAGTGGCATCATGAGCTAGGTCTATTGCGTAGATTCTATGCACGAGTAGAACACAAAGAGTTGTGGGCATTGATTTTGTTCAATATGCTTGCCGTTACTAGTCTTATCTTGATTCGGCGGCATCGTGGGATGAAGCGGCCCGGACCAACCTTACACGTACTCTTACGTGAGACCGGTTCCACCGACAAACATGCACTAGTTGCATAAGGTGGCTGGCGGGTGTCTGTCTCTCCCACTTTAGTCGGATCGGATTCGATGAAAAGGGTCCTTATGAAGGGTAAATAGAAATTGGCATATCACGTTGTGGTTTTGGCGTAGGTATGAAACGTTCTTGCTAGAAACCTATAGTACCCACGTAAAAACTTGCAACAACAATTAGAGGACGTCTAACTTGTTTTTGCGGCATGTGCCATGTGATGTGATATGGCCATAAGGATGTGATGAATGATATATGTGATGTATGAGATTGATCATGTTCTTGTAATAGGAATCACGACTTGCATGTCGATGAGTATGACAACCGGCAAGAGCCATAGGAGTTGTCTTAATTTATTTATGACCCGCGTGTCAACATAAACGTCATGTAATTACTTTACTTTATCGCTAACCGTTAGCCATAGTAGTAGAAGTAATAGTTGACGAGACAACTTCATGAAGACATGGTGATGGAGATCATGGTGTCATGCCGGTGATGACGATGATCATGGCGCCCCGAAGATGGAGATCAAAAGGAGCAAAATGATATTGGCCATATCATGTCACTATTTGATTGCATGTGATGTTTATCATGTTTTACATCTTATTTGCTTAGAACGACGGTAGCTTAAATAAGATGATCCCTCACAATAATTTCAAGAAAGTGTTTCCCCTAACTGTGCACCGTTGCGAAGGTTCGTTGTTTCGAAGCACCACGTGATGATCGGGTGTGATAGATTCTAACGTTCGAATACAACAGGTGTAAGCCAGATTTACACACGCAATACACTTAGGTTGACTTGATGAGCCTAGCATGTACAGACATGGCCTCGGAACACGGAAGACCGAAAGGTCGAACATGAGTCGTATAGAAGATACGATCAACATGAAGATGTTCACCGATGATGACTAGTCCGTCTCACGTGATGATCGGACACGGCCTAGTTGGCTCGGATCATGTATCACTTAGATGACTAGAGGGATGTCTGTCTGAGTGGGAGTTCATTAAATAGATGAACTTAATTATCATGAACTTAGTCTAAAAACCTTTGCAAAATGTCTTGTAGATCAAGTGGCCAACGCTCATGTCAACCTTAACTTCAACGCGTTCCTAGAGAAAAACAAGCTGAAAGATGATGGCAGCAACTATACGGACTGGGTGCGGAACCTGAGGATCATCCTCATAGCTGCCAGGAAAGCATCTGTCCTAGAAGCACCGCTAGGTGAAGCACCCATCCCAGAGAACCAAGACATTATGAACGCTTGGTAGTCGCGTGCTGATGATTACTCCCTCGTTCAGTGCGGCATGCTTTACAGCTTAGAACCGGGGCTCCAAAAGCGTTTTGAGCAACACGGAGCATATGAGATGTTCGAAGAGCTGAAAATGGTTTTCCAAGCTCATGTCCGGGTCGAGAGATATGAAGTCTCCGACAAGTTCTACAGTTGTGAGATGGAGGAAAATAGTTCTGTCAGTGAGCACATACTCAAAATGTCTGGGTTGCACAACCGCTTGTCCCAGCTAGACATTAACCTCCCGGACGAGGCGGTCATTGAAAGAATCCTTCAGTCGCTCCCACCTAGCTACAAGAGCTTTATGATGAACTACAATATGCAGGGGATGGTGAAAACTATTCCTGAAGTATTTTCAATGCTGAAATCAGCGGAGGTGGAAACAAAAAAGGAACATCAAGTGTTGATGGTCAATAAAACCACTAGTTTCAAGAAAGGCAAGGGTAAGAAGAACTTCAAGAAGGACGGCAAGGGAGTTGCTGCGGCCGGTAAACCAGTTGCCGGGAAGAAGTCAAAGAATGGACCGAAACCTGAGACTGAGTGCTTTTATTGCAAGGGAAAGGGACACTGGAAGCGGAACTGCCCCAAATACTTAGCGGACAAGAAGGCCGGCAACACTAAAGGTATATGTGATATACATGTAATTGATGTGTACCTTAATAGTACTCGTAGTAGCTCCTGGGTATTTGATACCGGTGCGGTTGCTCATATTTGTAACTCAAAATAGGAGCTGCGGAATAAGCGGAGACTGGCGAAGGACGAGGTGACGATGCGCGTCGGGAATGGTTCCAAAGTCGATGTGATCGCCGTCGGCACGCTACCTCTACATTTACCTACGGGATTAGTTTTAAACCTCAATAATTGTTATTTAGTACCAGCTTTGAGCATGAACATTGTATCTGGATCTCATTTAATACGAGATGGCTACTCATTTAAATCCGAGAATAATGGTTGTTCTATTTATACGAGAGATATGTTTTATGGTCATGCCCCGCTGGTCAATGGTTTATTCTTAATGAATCTCGAACGTAATGTTACACATATTCATAGTGTGAATACCAAAAGATGTAAGATTGATAATGATAGTCCCACATATCTGTGGCACTGCCGCCTTGGTAACATCGGTGTCAAACGCATGAAGAAGCTCCATACAGATGGACTTTTGGAGTCTCTTGATTTCGAATCATTTGACACGTGCGAACCATGCCTCATGGGTAAAATGACCAAGACTTCGTTCTCCGGAACAATGGAGCGAGCAACCAACTTATTGGAAATTATACATACTGATGTGTGCGGTCCAATGAGCGTTGAGGCTCCCGATGGCTATCGTTATGTTCTCACTCTCACTGATGACTTAAGTAGATATGGGTATGTCTATTTGATGAAACACAAGTCTGAGACCTTTGAAAAGTTCAAGGAATTTCAGAATGAGGTCGAGAATCAACGTGACCGAAAGATAAAATTCTTACGATCAGATCATGGGGGAGAATATTTAAGTCACGAATTTGGTACGCACTTAAGGAAATGTGGAATCGTTTCACAACTCACGCCGCCTGGAACACCTCAGCGTAACGGTGTGTCCGAATGTCGTAATCGCACTCTATTGGATATGGTGCGATCTATGATGTCACTCACTGATTTACCGCTATCATTTTGGGGATACGCTCTAAAGACAGCTACATTCACTTTAAATAGGGCACCGTCTAAATCCGTTGAGACAACACCATATGAATTATGGTTTGGGAAGAAACCTAAGCTGTCCTTTCTAAAAGTTTGGGGATGCGATGCTTATGTCAAGAAACTTCAACCTGAAAAGCTCGAACCCAAGTCGGAAAAATGCGTCTTCATAGGATACCCAAAGGAAACCATTGGGTATACCTTCTACCTCAGATCCAAAGGCAAGATCTTTGTTGCCAAGAACAGGTCCTTTCTGGAGAAAGAGTTTCTCTTGAGAGAAGTAAGTGGGAGGAAAGTAGAACTCGATGAAGTACTGCCTCTTGAACCGGAAAGTAGCGCAGCTCAGGAAGATGTTCCTGTGGTGCCTGCACCGACTAGAGGGGAAGTTAATGATGATGATCAAGGTACTTCGGATCAAGTTGCTACTGAATTTCGAAGGTCCACAAGGACACGTTCCACACCAGAATGGTATGTCAACCTGTTGGGGAACGTAGCAGAAATTCCAAATTTTCCTACGTGTCACCAAGATCTATCTATGGAGAGACTAGCAACGAGGGGAAGGAGAGAGCATCTACATACCCTTGTAGATCACTAAGCGGAAGCGTTCAAGTGAACGGGGTTGATGGAGTCGAACTCGTCGTGATTCAAATCACCGATGACCAAGTGCCGAACGCACGGCACCTCCGCGTTCAACACACGTACAGCCCGGTGACGTCTCCCAAGCCTTGATCCAGCAAGGAGAGAGGGAGAGGTTGAGGAAGACTCCATCCAGAAGCAGCACAACGGCGTGGTGGTGATGGAGGAGCGTGGCAATCCTGCAGGGCTTCGCCAAGCACCACAGAAGAGGAGGGAGAGAGAGATGCAGGGCTGCACCAATGAGGGATCAAATCACCTGTGTATTGGGCAGCCCCCTAGGCCTCATATATATAGGGGAAGGGGTGGAGGCTGCGCCCCCTCTAGGGTTCCCACCCCTAGGGGGGAGGCAGCCCTAGATGGCCAAGGGGTGGCGGCCACAAGGGGGAGGAGAGGGAGGCGCAGGGTATATGGGCCTTAGGGCCCATTTACCCTTAGGGTTTGCCCCCTCTCCCTTCTAGGCGCATGGGCCTTAGTGGGACTGGTTCCCTTGGCCCATGTAGGCCAAGGAGCACTCCCTACAGCCCATGTGGCCCCTCGGGTCAGGTGGCCCCACTTGGTGGACCCCCGGGACCCTCCCGGTGGTCCCGGTACATTACCGATAAACCCCGAAACTCTTCCGGTGACCAAAACAGGACTTCCCATATATAAATCTTTACCTCCGGACCATTCCGGAACTCCTCGTGACGTCCGGGATCTCATCCGGGACTCCGAACAACATTCGGTAACCACATACAAACTTCTTTTACAACCCTAGCGTCATCAAACCTTAAGTGTGTAGACCCTACGGGTTCGGGAGACATGCAGACATGACCGAGACGTTCTCCGGTCAATAACCAACAGCGGGATCTGGATACCCATGTTGGCTCCCACATGTTCCACGATGATCTCATCGGATGAACCACGATGTCAAGGACTTAATCAATCCCGTATACAATTCCCTTTGTCTATCGGTACGATACTTGCCCGAGATTCGATCGTCGGTATCCCGATACCTTGTTCAATCTCGTTACCGGCAAGTCTCTTTACTCGTTCCGTAACACATCATCCCGTGATCAACTCCTTGATCACATTGTGCACATCATGATGATGTCCTACCGAGTGGGCCCAGAGATACCTCTCCGCTTACATGGAGTGACAAATCCCAGTCTCGATTCGTGCCAACCCAACAGACACTTTCGGAGGTACCTGTAATGTACCTTTATAGCCACCCAGTTACGTTGTGACGTTTGGCACACCCAAAGCACTCCTACGGTATCCGGGAGTTGCACAATCTCATGGTCTAAGGAAATGATACTTGACATTAGAAAAGCTTCAGCATACGAACTACACGATCTAGTGCTATGCTTAGGATTGGGTCTTGTCCATCACATCATTCTCCTAATGATGTGATCCCGTTATCAACGACATCCAATGTCCATGGTCAGGAAACCGTAACCATCTATTGATCAACGAGCTAGTCAACTAGAGGCTTACTAGGGACATGGTGTTGTCTATGTATCCACACATGTATCTGAGTTTCCTATCAATACAATTATAGCATGGATAATAAACGATTATCATGAACAAGGAAATATAATAATAATCAATTTATTATTGCCTCTAGGGCATATTTCCAACAGTCTCCCACTTGCACTAGAGTCAATAATCTAGTTCACATCGATATGTGATTAACACTCAAGGTCACATCCCCATGTGACTAACACCCAAAGAGTTCTGGGTTTGATCATGTTGCTTGTGAGAGAGGTTTTAGTCAACGGGTCTGAACCTCTCAGATCCGTGTGTGCTTTACAAATCTCTATGTCATCTCCTAGATGCAGCTACCACGCTCTATTTGGAGCTATTCCAAATAACTGTTCCACTATACGAATCCAGTTTACTATTCAGAATAATCTGGATTAGTGTAAAAGTTTGCATCGGCGTAACCCTTTACGACGAACTCTTTTACCACCTCCATAATCGAGAAAATTCCTCAGTCCACTAGTTACTAAGGATAACTTTGACCGCTGTCTCGTGATCCATTCTTGGATCACTCTTGTACCCCTTGACTGACTCATGGCAAGGCACACTACAGGTGCGGTACACAGCATAGCATACTGTAGAGAGCCTATGATAAAAGCATAGGGGACGACATTCGTCCTTTCTCTTTCTTCTGCCGTGGTCGAGCTTTAAGTCTTAACTTCATACCTTACAACTCAGGCAAGAACTCCTTCTTTGACTGATCCATCTTGAACACCTTCAAGATCATGTCAAGGTATGTGCTCATTTGAAAGTACCATTAAGCGTTTTGATCTATCCTTATAGATCTTTATGCTCAATGCTCAAGTAGCTTAATCCAGGCTTTCCATTGAAAAACACTTTCCAAATAACCCTATATGCTTTCCAGAAATTCTACGTCATTTCTGATCAACAATGTGTCAACAACATATACTCATCAGAAATTCTATAGTGCTCCCACTCACTTCTTTGGAAATACAAGTTTCTCATAAACTTTGTATAAACCCAAAATCTTTGATCATCTCATCAAAGTGTACATTCCAACTCCGATATGCTCACTCCAGTCCTCAGAAGGATTGCTGGAGCTTTGCATCCTTATTAGCATCTTTTCAGGATTGACAAAACCTTCCGGTTGTATCACATACAACCTTTCCTCAAGAAAATCGTCGAGGAAACAATGTTTTGACATCCTATCTGCAAGATTTCATAAATAATGCAGTGACTGCTAATATAATTCCAACAGACTCTTAGCATCGCTACGAGTGAGAAAGTCTCATCGTAGTCAACTCCTTGAACTTGTCGGAAAACATCTTAACGACAAGTCGAGCTTTCTTAATGGTGACATTTACCATCATTGTCCGTCTTCCTTTTAAAATCCATATGTACTCAACAGCCTTGTGACCATCAAGTAGTTCTTCCAAAGTCTACACTTTGTTTTCATATATGGATCCTCTCTCGGATTATATGGCCTCGAGCCATTTTGGAATCCAGGCCCACCATCGCTTCTCCATAGCTCGTAGGTTCATTGTTGTCTAGCAACATGACTTCCAAGACAGGATTACGTACCACTCTGAAGTAGTACTCATCCTTGTCATCCTACGAGGTTTGGTAGTGACTTGATCCGAAGTTTCATGATCAATATCATAAGCTTCCAATTCAATTGGTGTAGGTGCCACAGGAACAACTCTTTGTGCCCTGCTATAAACTAGTTGAAGTAACGGTTCAATAACCTCATCAAGTCTCCATCATCCTCCCACTCAATTCCTTCGAGAGAAACTTTTCCTCGAGAAAGGACCCGATTCTAGAAACAATCCCTTATTGCTTTCGGATCTGAGACAGGAGGTATACCCAACTGTTTTGGGTGTCCTATGAAGATGCATTTATCCGCTTTGGGTTCGAGCTTATCAGCCTGAAACTTTTTCACATAAGCGTCGCAGCCCCAAACTTTTAAGAAATGACAGCTTAGGTTTCTCTAAACCATAGTTCATACGGTGTCATCTCATCGGAATTACGTGGTGCCCTATTTAAAGTGAATGTGGTTGTCTCTAATGCCTAACCCATAAACTATTGTGGTAATTTTGATAAGAGACATCATGGTATGCATCATATCCAATAGGGTGCAGTTATGATGTTCGGACACACCATCACACTATGGTGTTCCAGGCTGTATTAGTTGTGAAACAATTTCCACAATGTCTTAATTCCGTGCCAAACTCGTAATTCAGATATTCATCTCTATGATCATATCATAGATATTTTATCCTCTTGTCACGACGATCTTTCAACTTCACCCTGAAATTACTTGAACCTTTCAATAATTCAGACTCGTGATTCATCAAGTAAATATACTCAACATCTACTCAAATCATCTGTGAAGTAAGAACATAACGATATCCACTACATGCCTCAGCACTCATTGGACTGCACACATCAAAATGTATTACTTCCAACAAGTTGTTTTCTAGTTCCATTTTACTGAAACCGAGGCTTTCAGTCATCTTGCCCATGTGGTATGATTTGCATGTCTCAAGTGATTCAAAATCAAGCGAGTACAAAACGGTCCATTTGCATGGAGTTTCTTCATGCATATATACCAATAGACATGGTTCGCATGTCCCAAACTTTTCAAAAACGAGTGAGTCCAAAGATCCATCAACATGGAGCTTCTTCATGCGTTTTATACCGATATGACTTACGTGGCAGTGCCACAAGTAGGTGGTACTATCATTACTATCTTTTGGCATGAACATGTGTATCACTACGATCGAGATTCAATAAACCATTCATTTTAGGTGTAAGACCATTGAAGGTATTATTCAAATAAACAGAGTAACCATTTTTCTCCTTAAATGAATAACCGTATTGCGATAGACATAATCCAATCATGTCTATGCTCAACACAAACACCAATCTCGATGGTAGAGGGAGCGTACGATATTTGATTATATCAACATTGGAAACACTTCCAACACATACCATCAGCTCACCTTTAGCTAGTCTCCGTTTATTCCATAGCTTTTATTTCGAGTTACTAACACTTAGCAACCGAACCTGTATCTAATACCCTGGTGCCACCAGGAGTACTAGTAAAGTACACATCAACACAATGTATATCCAATATACTTCTATCGACCTTGCCAGCCTTCTAATCTACCAAGTATCTAGGGTAATTCTGCTCCAGTGGCTGTTCCCTTTATTACAGAAGCACTTAGTCTCGGGTTGGGGTTCAACCTTGGGTTTCTTCACTAGAGCAGCAGCTGAATTGCCGTTTCACGAAGTATCCCTTCTTGCCCTTGCCCTTCTTGAAACTAGCGGTTTCACAAACCATCAACAATTGATGCTCCTTCTTGATTTCTACTTTTGTGGTGTCTAACATCGCGAATATCTCAAGGATCATCATATATGTCCCTGATATATTATAGTTCATCACGAAGCTCTAGCAGCTTGGTGGTAATGACTTCGGAGAAACATCACTATCTCATCTGGAAGATCAACTCCCACTTGATTCAAGCGATTGTTGTACTCAGACAATCTGAGCACAAGCACAACAATTGAGCTTTTCTCCCTTAGTATGTAGGCTAGAAGAACCGTCGGAGGTATTATACCTCTTGACGTGGGCACGAGCCTGAAATCCCAATTTCAGCCCTCGAAACATCTCATATGTTTCGCGACATTTCAAAACACGTCTTTGGTGCCTCAATTCTAAACCGTTTAACTGAACTATCACGTAGTTATCAAAATGTGTATGTCAGATGTTCGCAACATCCACAGACGACGTTCGAGGTTCAGCACACTGAGTGGTGCATTAAGGACATCAGCCTTCTATGAAGCAATGAGGACAATCCTCAGTTTACGGACCTAGTCCACATAATTGCTACTATCAACTTTCAACTAATTTTTCTCTAGGAACATATCTAAACAGTAGAACTATAGCGCGAGCTTACGACATAATTTGCAAAGATCTTTTGACTATGTTCAGGATAATTAAGTTCATCTTATGAACTCCCACTCAGATAGACATCCCTCTAGTCATCCAAGTGATTACATGATCCGAGTCAACTAGGCCGTGTCCGATCATCACGTGAGACGGACTAGCCAACGTCGGTGAACATCTTCATGTTGATCGTATCTACCATACGACTCATGCTCGACCTTTCGGTCTTCTGTGTTCCGAGGCCATGTCTGTACATGCTAGGCTCGTCAAGTCAACCTAAGTGTTTGCATGTGTTCCGAGGCCATGTCTGTACATGCTAGGCTCGTCAACACCCGTTGTATGTGAACGTAAGGATCCATCACACCCGATCATCACGGCGTGCTTAGAAACGACGAACTTTAGGAACGGTGCACAGTTAGGGGAGAACACTTCTTGAAATTGTTATGAGGGATCATCTTATTTACTACCGTCGTTCTAACTAAATAAGATGTATAAACATGATAAACATCACATGCAATCAAATAATAGTGACATGATATGGCCAATATCATATAGCTCCTTTGATCTCCATCTTGGGGCTCCATGATCATCATCGTCACCGGCATGACACCATGATCTCCATCATCATGATCTCCATCATCGTGTCTCCATGAAGTTGTCACGTCATCTATTACTTCTACTACTACAGCTACCGGTTAGCAATAAAGTAAAGTAATTACATGACGTTTATGTTGACACGCAGGTCATAAATAAATTAAGACAACTCCTATGGCTCCTGCCGGTTGTCATACTCATCGACATGCAAGTCGTGATTCCTATTACAAGAACATGATCATCTCATACATCACATATATCATTCATCACATCCTTTGGCCATATCACATCACATAGCATACCCTGCAAAAACAAGTTAGACATCCTCTAATTGTTGTTTGCATGTTTTACGTGGCTGCTATGGGTTTCTAGCAAGAACGTTTCTTACCTACGCAAAGACCACAACGTGATATGCCAATTGCTATTTACCCTTCATAAGGACCCTGTTCATCGAATCCGATCCGACTAAAGTGGGAGAGACAGACACCCGCCAGCCACCTTATGCAACTAGTGCATGTTTGTCGATGGAACCGGTCTCACGTAAGAGTACGTGTAAGGTTGGTCCGGGCCGCTTCATCCCACGATGCCGCCGAATCAAGATAAGACTAGTAACGGCAAGAATATTGAACAAAATCAATGCCCACAACTACTTTGTGTTCTACTCGTGCATAGAATCTACGCAATAGACCTAGCTCATGATGCCACTGTTGGGGAACGTAGCAGAAATTCCAAATTTTCCTACGTGTCACCAAGATCTATCTATGGAGAGACTAGCAACGAGGGGAAGGAGAGAGCATCTACATACCCTTGTAGATCACTAAGCGGAAGCGTTCAAGTGAACGGGGTTGATGGAGTCGAACTCGTCGTGATTCAAATCACCGATGACCAAGTGCCGAACGCACGGCACCTCCGCGTTCAACACACGTACAGCCCGGTGACGTCTCCCAAGCCTTGATCCAGCAAGGAGAGAGGGAGAGGTTGAGGAAGACTCCATCCAGCAGCAGCACAACGGCATGGTGGTGATGGAGGAGCGTGGCAATCCTGCAGGGCTTCGCCAAGCACCACAGAAGAGGAGGGAGAGAGAGATGCAGGGCTGCACCAACGAGGGATCAAATCACCTGTGTATTGGGCAGCCCCCTAGGCCTCATATATATAGGGGAAGGGGTGGAGGCTGCGCCCCCTCTAGGGTTCCCACCCCTAGGGGGGCGGCAGCCCTAGATGGCCAAGGGGTGGCGGCCACAAGGGGGAGGAGAGGGAGGCGCAGGGTATATGGGCCTTAGGGCCCATCTACCCTTAGGGTTTGCCCCCTCTCCCTTCTAGGCGCATGGGCCTTAGTGGGACTGGTGCCCTTGGCCCATGTAGGCCAAGGAGCACTCCCTACAGCCCATGTGGCCCCCCGGGTCAGGTGGCCCCACTTGGTGGACCCCCGGGACCCTCCCGGTGGTCCCGGTACATTACCGATAAACCCCGAAACTCTTCCGGTGACCAAAACAGGACTTCCCATATATAAATCTTTACCTCCGGACCATTCCGGAACTCCTCGTGACGTCCGGGATCTCATCCGGGACTCCGAACAACATTCGGTAACCACATAAAAACTTCTTTTACAACCCTAGCGTCATCGAACCTTAAGTGTGTAGACCCTACGGGTTCGGGAGACATGCAGACATGACCGAGACGTTCTCCGGTCAATAACCAACAGCGGGATCTGGATACCCATGTTGGCTCCCACATGTTCCACGATGATCTCATCGGATGAACCACGATGTCAAGGACTTAATCAATCCCGTATACAATTCCCTTTGTCTATCGGTACGATACTTGCCCGAGATTCGATCGTCGGTATCCCGATACCTTGTTCAATCTCGTTACCGGCAAGTCTCTTTACTCGTTCCGTAACACATCATCCCGTGATCAACTCCTTGATCACATTGTGCACATCATGATGATGTCCTACCGAGTGGGCCCAGAGATACCTCTCCGCTTACACGGAGTGACAAATCCCAGTCTCGATTCGTGCCAACCCAACAGACACTTTCGGAGATACCTGTAATGTACCTTTATAGCCACCCAGTTACGTTGTGACGTTTGGCACACCCAAAGCACTCCTACGGTATCCGGGAGTTGCACAATCTCATGGTCTAAGGAAATGATACTTGACATTAGAAAAGCTTCAGCATACGAACTACACGATCTAGTGCTATGCTTAGGATTGGGTCTTGTCCATCACATCATTATCCTAATGATGTGATCCCGTTATCAACGACATCCAATGTCCATGGTCAGGAAACCGTAACCATCTATTGATCAACGAGCTAGTCAACTAGAGGCTTACTAGGGACATGGTGTTGTCTATGTATCCACACATGTATCTGAGTTTCCTATCAATACAATTATAGCATGGATAATAAACGATTATCATGAACAAGGAAATATAATAATAATCAATTTATTATTGCCTCTAGGGCATATTTCCAACACAACCCTGTCTTGGAAATCATGTTGTTAGACAACGGTGAACCTTCGAACTATGAAGAAGCAATGGCGGGCCCAGATTCCAACAAATGGCTTGAAGCCATGCAATCCGAGATAGGATCCATGTATGAAAACAAAGTATGGACTTTGACAGACTTGCCCGATGATCCGCGAGCGATGGAGAATAAATGGATCTTTAAGAAGAAGACGGACACGGATGGTAATGTTACCATCTATAAGGCTCGACTTGTCGCTAAGGGTTATCGACAAGTTCAAGGGGTTGACTACGATGAGACCTTCTCACCCATAGCAAAGCTGAAGTCCGTCCAAATCATGTTAGCAATTGCCGCATACTATGATTATGAGATATGGCAAATGGACGTCAAAACGGCATTCCTTAACGGCTTTCTTAAGGAAGAATTGTATATGATGCAGCCGGAAGGTTTTGTCGATCCTAAGAATGCTAACAAGGTATGCAAGCTCCAGCGCTCCATCTATGGGCTGGTGCAAGCATCTCGGAGTTGGAACATTCGCTTTAATGAAATGACCAAAGCGTTTGGGTTTATGCAGACTTATGGAGAAGCCTGCGTTTACAAGAAAGTAGGTGGGAGCTCTGTAGCATTTCTCATATTATATGTGGATGACATACTTTTGATGGGAAATGATATAGAACTTTTGGACAGTATTAAGGCCTACTTGAATAAGTGTTTTTCAATGAAGGACCTTGGAGAAGCTGCTTACATATTAGGCATCAAGATCTATAGAGATAGATCGAGACGCCTCATAGGTCTTTCACAAAGCACACACCTTGATAAGATATTGAAGAAGTTCAATATGGATTAGTCCAAGAAGGGGTTCTTGCCTGTGTTGCAAGGTGTGAAATTGAGCTCAGCTCAATGTCCGACCACGGCAGAAGATAGAGAAAAGATGAGTGTCGTCCCCTATGCCTCAGCCATAGGGTCTATCATGTATGCCATGCTGTGTACCAGACCTGATGTAAACCTTGCCGTGAGTTTGGTAGAAAGGTACCAAAGTAATCCCGGCATGGAACACTGGACAGCGGTCAAGAACATCCTGAAGTACCTGAAAAGGACTAAGGATATGTTTCTCGTATATGGAGGTGACGAGGAGCTCGTCGTAAAGGGTTACGTCGACGCTAGCTTTGACACAGATCTGGATGACTCTAAGTCACAAACCGGATACGTGTATATTTTGAATGGTGGGGCAGTAAGCTGGTGCAGTTGCAAGCAAAGCGTCGTGGCGGGATCTACATGTGAAGCGGAGTACATGGCAGCCTCAGAGGCAGTGCATGAAGCAATCTGGATGAAGGAGTTCATCACCGACCTAGGAGTCATACCCAATGCGTCGGGGCCGATCACTCTCTTCTGTGACAACACTGGAGCTATTGCCCTTGCCAAGGAGCCCATGTTTCACAAGAAGACCAGGCACATAAAGCGTCGCTTCAACTCCATTCATGAAAATGTTCAAGATGGAGACATAGATATTTGCAAAGTACATATGGATCTGAATGTCGCAGATCCGTTGACTAAACCTCTTCTGCGAGCAAAACATGATCAACACCAGAACTCTATGGGTGTTCGATTCATCACAATGTGACTAGATTATTGACTCTAGTGCAAGTGGGAGACTGTTGGAAATATTCCCTAGAGGCAATAATAAAATGATTATTATTATATTTCCTTGTTCATGATAATTGTCTATTATTCATGCTATAATTGTGTTATTCGGAAATCATAATACATGTGTGAATACATAGACCATAACATGTCCCTAGTGAGCCTCTAGTTAACTAGCTCGTTGATCAATAGATAGTCATGGTTTCCTGACTATGGACATTGGATGTCATTGATAACGGGATCACATCCTTAGGAGAATGATGTGATGGACATGACCCAATCCTAAGAATAGCACAAGATCGTGTAGTTCGTTTGCTAGAGCTTTTCCAATGTCAAGTATCATTTCCTTAGACCATGAGATCGAGTAACTCCCGGATGCCGTAGGAGTGCTTTGGGTGTACCAAACGTCACAACGCAACTGAGTGACTATAAAGGTATACTACAGGTATCCCCGAAAGTATCTGTTGGGTTGATACGGATCGAGACTGGAATTTGTCACTCCGTATGACAGAGAGGTATCTCTGGGCCCACTCGGTAATGCATCATCACAATGAGCTCAATGTGACCAAGTGTTTGGTCACGGGATCATGCATTACAGTACGAGTAAAGTGACTTGCCGGTAACGAGATTGAACGAGGTATTGGGATACCGATGACCGAATCTCGGGCAAGTAACGTACCGATTGACAAAGGGATTTGAATACGGGATTGATTGAATCCTCGACATCGTGGTTCATCCGATGAGATCATCATGGAATATGTGGGAGCCAACATGGGTATCCAGATCCCGCTGTTGGTTATTGACCGGAGAGTCGTCTCGGTCATGTTTGCCTGTCTCCTGAACCCGTAGGGTCTACACACTTAAGGTTCAGTGATGCTAGGGTTGTAGAGATATTAGTATGCGGTAAGCCGAAAGTTGTTCAGAGTCCCGGATGAGATCCCGAACATCGAGAGGAGTTCCGGAATGGTCCAGAGGTGAAGATTTATATATAGGAAGTCCAGTCGGCCATCGGGAAGGTTTCGGGGGTAATCGGTATTGTACCGGGACCACCGGAAGGGTCCCGGGGGTCCACCGGGTGGGGCCACCTATCCAGGAGGGCCCCATGGGCTGAAGTGGGAGGGGAACCAGCCCCTAGTGGGCTGGTGCGCCCCCCATGGGCCTCCCCCTGCGCCTAGGGTTGGAAACCCTAGGGGTGGGGGGGCGCCCCACCTGACTTGGGGGGTAAGTCCCCCCCTTGGCCGCTGCCCCCCTTGGAGATTGGATCTCCTAGGGCCGGCGCCCCCCTAGGGGCCCTATATATATTGGGGGGAGGGAGGGCAGCTGCACCCAAGTCCCTGGCGCCTCCCTCTCCCCTCGTAACACCTCTCCCTCTCGTTGGAGCTTGGCAAAGCCCTGCCGAGATCACCGCTGCTTCCACCACCACGCCGTCGTGCTGCTGGATCTCCATCAACCTCTCCTTCCCTTTGCTGGATCAAGAAGGAGGAGACGTCTTCCCCAACCATACGTGTGTTGAATGCGGAGGTGCCGTCCGTTCGGCACTAGGATCTTCGATGATTTGGATCACGACGAGTACGACTCCCTCAACCCCGTTCTCTTGAATGCTTCCGCTCGCGATCTACAAGGGTATGTAGATGCACTCCTCTCCTCGTTGCTAGATGACACCATAGATTGATCTTGGTGATGCGTAGAAAATTTTAAAATTCTGCTACGTTCCCCAACAGGGGGCGCGCCTAGGGGGGTAGGGCGCGCCTAGGGGGGTAGGGCGCGCCTCCCTGCCTCGTGGCTTCCTCGAAGCTTCCCTGATGTCTACTCCAAGTCTCCTGGATTGCTTCTGTTCCAAAAATAACTCTCCCGAAGGTTTCATTCCGTTTGGACTCCGTTTGATATTGCTTTTCTTCGAAACACTGAAATAGGCAAGAAAACAACAATTTGGGCCGGGCCCCCGGCTAATAGGTTAGTCCCAAAAATAATATAAAAGTGTATAATAAAGCCCATAGACATCCAAAACAGATAATATAATAGCATGGAACAATAAAAAATTATAGATACATTGGAGACGTATCAGCATCCCCAAGCTTAATTCCTGCTCATCCTCGAGTAGGTAAATGATAAAAGTAGAATTTTTGATGTGGAATGCTACCTAACATATTTATCAATGTAATCTTCTTTATTGTGGCAAGAATATTCAGATCCATAAGATTCAAGACAAAAGTTTAATATCGACATAAAAATAATAATACTTTAAGCATACTAACAAAGTAATCATGTCTTGTCAAAATAACATGGCCAAAGAAAGCTATCCCTACAAAATCATATAGTCTAGCTATGCTCTATCTTCATCACACAAAATATTAAATCATGCACAACCCCGATGACAAGCCAAGCAGTTGTTTCATACTTTTGATGTTCTCAAACTTTTTCAATCTTCACGCAATATATGAGCGTGAGCCATGGATATAGCACTATAGGTGGAATAGAATGGTGGTTGTGGAGAAGACAAAAAGGAGAATATAGTCTCACATCTACTAGGCGTATCAACAGGCTATGGAGATGCCCATCAATAGATATCAATGTGAGTGAGTAGGGATTGCCATGCAACGGATGCACTAGAGCTATAAGTGTATGAAAGCTCAAAAAAGAAACTAAGTGGGTGTGCATCCAACTCGCTTGCTCACGAAGACCTAGGGCATTTTGAGGAAGCCCGTCATTGGAATATACAAGCCAAGTTCTATAATGAAAGATTTCCACTAGTATATGAAAGTGACAACACAGGAGACTCTCTATCATGAAGATCATGGTGCTACTTTGAAGCACAAGTGTGGTAAAAGGATAGTAACATTGCCCCTTCTCCATTTTTCTCTCATTTTTTTTCTTTTTTTCTTTTTTCTTTTTTTGGGACTTCTATTTTTTATGGCCTCTTTTTTTCTTTTTTCTTTTTCGTCCGGAGTCTCATCCCGACTTGTGGGGGAATCATAGTCTCCATCATACTTTCCTCACATGGGACAATGCTCTAATAATGATGACCATGACACTTTTATTTACTTACAACTCAAGAATTACAACTCGATACTTAGAACAAAATATGACTCTATGTGAATGCCTTCGGCGGTGTACCGGGATGTGCAATGACTCATGAGTGACATGTATGAAAGAATTATGAATGGTGGCTTTGCCACAAATACGATGTCAACTACATGATCATGCAAAGCAATACGAAAATTATGGAGCATGTCATAATAAACAGAATGGTGGAAAGTTGCATGGCAATATATCTTGGAATGGCTATGGAAATGCCATAATAGGTAGATATGGTGGCTGTTTTGAGGAAGGTAAATGGTGGGTTTATGGTACCGACGAAAGTTGCGCGGTACTAGAGAGGCTAGCAATGGTGGAAGGGTGAGGGTGCGTATAATCCATGGACTCAACCTTAGTCATAAAGAACTCACATACTTATTGCAAAAATCTATTAGTTATCAAAACAAAGTACTACGCGCATGCTCCTAGGGGGATAGATTGGTAGGAAAAGACCATCGCTCGTCCCCGACCGCCACTCATAAGGAAGACAATCAATAAATAAATCATGCTCCGACTTCATCACATAACGGTTCACCATACGTGCATGCTACGGGAATCACAAACTTTAACACAAGTATCTCTCAAATTCACAACTACTCAACTAGCATGACTCTAATATCACCATCTTCATATCTCAAAACTATCATCAAGTATCAAACTTCTCATAGTATTCAATGCACTTTATATGAAAGTTTTTATTATATCCCTCTTGGATGCCTATCATATTAGGACTAAATTCATAACCAAAGCAAACTACCATGTTGTTCTAAAAGACTCTCAAAATAATATAAGTGAAGCATGAGAGTTCAAAAATTTCTTCAAAATAAAACCACCGCCGTGCTCTAAAAAGATATAAGTGAAGCACTAGAGCAAATGACAAACTACTCCAAAAGATATAAGTGAAGATCAATGAGTAGTCGAATAATTATGCAACTATGTGAAGACTCTCTAACATTTAAGAATTTCAGATCTTGGTATTTTATTCAAACAGCAAGCAAAACAAAATAAAATAAAATGACGCTCCAAGCAAAATACATATCATGTGGCGAATAAAAATATAGCTCCAAGTAAAGTTATCGATGAACGAAGAAGAAAGAGGGGATGCCATCCGGGGCATCCCCAAGCTTAGGCTCTTGGTTGTCCTTGAATATTACCTTGGGGTGCCTTGGGCATCCCCAAGCTTAGGCTCTTGCCACTCCTTATTCCATAGTCCATCGAATCATTACCCAAAATTTGAAAACTTCACAACACAAAACTTAACAGAAAACTGGTAAGCTCCGTTAGTATAAGAAAATAAATCACCACTTAGGTACTGTTGTGAACTCATTCCAAATTCATATTGGTGTAATATCTACTGTATTACAACTCATCTATGGTTCATAACCTCCGATACTACTCATAGATTCATCTAAATAAGCAAACAACACATAGAAAACAGAATCTTTCAAAAACAGAACAGTCTGTAGTAATATGGATCAAACATATACTTATGGAACCCCAAAAATTCTGAAATAAATTGCTGGACGTGAGGAATTTATCTATTAATCATCTGCAAAAAGAATTAACTAAATAGCACTCTCCAATAAAAAATGGCAGCAATTCTCGTGAGCGCTAAAGTTTCTATTTTTTACAGCAAGATCAAAAAGACTTTCCCCAAGTCTTCCCAACGGTTCTACTTGGCACAAACACTAATTAAACGCAAAAAACACAATAAAAACAAAGGCTATATAAATTATTTATTACTAAACAGGAGCAAAAAGCAAGGAACTAAAATAAAATTGGGTTGCCTCCCAACAAGCGCTATCATTTAACGCCCCTAGCTAGGCATGATGATTTTAGTGATGCTCACATAAAATATAAGAATTGAAACATAAATAGAGCATCATGAATAATATGACTAGCACATTTAAGTCTAACCCACTTCCTATTCATAGGGATTTTGTGAGCAAACAACTTATGGGAACAATAATCAACTAGCATAGATAGGCAAAACAAGCATAACTTCAAAACTTTATGCACATAGAGAGGAAACTTGGTATTATTGCAATTCCTACAAGCATAAATTCCTCCCTCATAATAATTTTCAGTAGCATCATGAATGAATTCAACAATATAGACAGCACCTAAAGCATTCTTTTCCTGATCTACAAGCATAGAAATTTTATTACTCTCTACATAAGCAAAATTCTTCTCGTTCGGAATAGTGGGAGTATCATAAGAAACTCGAATACTATAAATTGTTTCCACATTAAAAGAGTAATGTTAAGAAAAAGGGTAATCATAATCATGATTTTTTTTAATATAATCATCACTACTTTTTATAGCATATGTATCATCACAATAATTATCATAAGTAGCAACTTTGTTCTCATCATAATCGATTGAAACCTCTTCCAAGATAGTGGAATCATTACTAAATAAAGTCATGACCTCTCCAAATCCACTTTCATAATTGTCACAATAAGATTCAACACCCTTCAAAATAGTGGGATCATTACTTCCTAAAGTTGACACTCTTCCAAACCCACTTTCATCAATATAACTATCATAAGTAGGAGGCATGTTGTCATCATAATAAATTTGCATATCTAAACTTGGGAGATTAAAAATATCATCTTCATTAATCATAGCATCCCCAAGCTTGGGACAAACATTAATTGCAACAAATACATTCTCAAACATGTCATTCTCATCAAACATAGCATCCCCAAGCTTGGGCCTTTTCATATCATAAGCATAATCACTCTCATCATTGATAGTATGGATAGCACCAATAATACAACAATTATCATCATCACAATGAGTAATAGGAGCAACATCATTTGCGAGGGATACATTTTTACCTTTGCTTCTCTATATTTTCTTTTTCTTCTTCACATTAAGTATGGGTTTATCCCTCTTTTTGGAGCTCCTTATTAATGAGATTGGTTGAATAGAGGGCTCCTCCTCATTACCTGATTCATCATAAGAAATAATAGGAGGGCATTGGGAAGTCTCTTCCCATTCATTAGTATTCTCTTCATCTTCTATTTGTTTTCTTGTCTTTATGTAATTGGCAATATAAGGATTTTCAATGCAATTCACCGCACAATACATAAAAAATTCTTCTAGATCAAAATCAAGAAATCTATCAAGATTAAATTTTGGGATACCCTCAGTTATACGTTTCATTTCTTCTTACCCCAAAATAAGATTAAGCTCTTTATGATGCTCAAGGGTAATCAAGTTATCACATTGGACACGATTTGATCATGAAACAAATCGCATTGGAGCTTTAAATGACCATGTTCATTGCAAAGTTCACAAGGATGGAGATAAATACTTAATCTTTCGACACAATCATCTAGCCTTTCTTTGAAACCATTTAGTTTCCAAATACTTATGCCTCTTGCAAAATCTATCCTCCCTATTTGGTGTGTACTTGCAAACTCTATGCACTCCACAAAAATTGACATGCTTATAAGAGACATTTTCATTATGACTAGTGCAATCATCATTAGTACTACGGATATTCAAGGAGTTCATACTAGCAACATTGCAATCATGCTCATCATTCAAAGATTTAGTGCCAAACATTTTATAGACTTCTTCTTCTAGCACTTGAGCACAATTTTCCTTTCCATCATTCTCACGAAAAATATTAAAAAGATGAAGCGTATGAGGCAAACTCAATTCCATTTTTTGTAATTTCCTTTTATAAACTAAACTAGTGATAAAACAAGAAACTAAAAGATTCAATTGCAAGATCTAAAGATATACCTTCAAGCACTCACCTCCCCGGCAACGGCGCCAGAAAAGAGATTGATGTCTACTACACAACCTTCTTCTTGTAGACGTTGTTGGGCCTCCAAGTGCAGAGGTTTGTAGGACAGTAGCAAATTTCCCTCAAATGGATGACCTAAGGTTTATCAATCCGTGGGAGGCGTAGGATGAAGATGGTCTCTCTCAAACAACCCTGCAACCAAATAACAAAGAGTCTCTTGTGTCCCCAACACACCCAATACAATGGTAAATTGTATAGGTGCACTAGTTCGGCGAAGAGATGGTGATACAAGTGCAATATGGATGGTAGATATAGGTTTTTATAATCTGAAAATATAAAAACAGCAAGGTACCTAATGATAAAAGTGAGCACAAACGGTATTGCAATGCTAGGAAACAAGGCCTAGGGTTCATACTTTCACTAGTGTAAGTTCTCTCAACAATAATAACATAATTGGATCATATAACTATCCCTCAACATGCAACAAAGAGTCACTCCAAAGTCACTAATAGCGGAGAACAAATGAAGAGATTATGGTAGGGTACGAAACCACCTCAAAGTTATCCTTTCTGATCAATCTATTCAAGAGTCCGTAGTAATTTAACACAAAGCTATTCTTTCCGTTCAATCTATCATAGAGTTCGTACTAGAATAACACCTTAAGACACAAATCAACCAAAACCCTAATGTCACCTAGATACTCCAATGTCACCTCAAGTATCCCTGGGTATGATTATACAATATGCATCACACAATCTCAGATTCATCTATTCAACCAACACAAAGAACTTCAAAGAGTGCCCCAAAGTTTCTATCGCAAAGTCAAGACGAAAACGTGTGCCAACCCCTATGCATAAGTTCACGAGGTCACGGAACTCGCAAGTTGATCACCAAAACATACATCAAGTGGATCACATGATATCCCATTGTCACCACAGATAAGCACGTGCAAGACATACATCAAGTGTTCTCAAATCCTTAAAGATTCAATCCGATAAGATAACTTCAAAGGGAAAACTCAATTCATCACAAGAGAGTAGAGGGGGAGAAACATCATAAGATCCAAATATAATAGCAAAGCTCGCAATAAATCAAGATCGTACCACCTCAAGAACACGAGAGAGAGAGACAGAGAGAGAGAGATCAAACACATAGCTACTGGTACATACCCTCAGCCCCGAGGGTGAACTACTCCCTCCTCATCATGGAGAGCGCCGGAATGATGAAGATGGCCACCGGAGAGGGATTCCCCCCTTCGGAAGGGTGCCGGAATGGGTCTAGATTGGTTTTCGATGGCTACGGAGGCTTCTGGCGGCGGAACTCCCGATCTATTGTGTTCTCGGATGTTTTTAGGGTATATGGATATATATAGGCGAAAGAAGTCGACCAGGGGAGCCACGAGGGTGGGGGCGCGCCCAGGGGGTAGGGCGCACCTCCCTGCCTCGTGGCTTCCTCGAAGCTTCCCTCACATCTACTCCAAGTCTCCTGGATTGCTTCTGTTCCAAAAATAACTCTCTCGAAGGTTTCATTCCGTTTGGACTCCGTTTGATATTCCTTTTCTTCGAAACACTGAAATAGGCAAGAAAACAATAATTTGGGCTGGGCCTCCGGTTAATAGGTTTGTCCCAAAAATAATATAAAAGTGTATAATAAATCCCATAAACATCCAAAACATATAATATAATAGCATGGAACAATAAAAAATGACAGATACGTTGGAGACGTATCAGAGAGCTGGTTCATCAAAGTTTCCAAAAATGAGAGGTCATGGGAGATGTTGTGGCATGTCGCAGTGCCAGCGAAGATCAAGAACTTCTTGTGGAGACTGGCACATAATTCCACACCAACTGAAGATGTAAACCATAGGAAGATGTCCTCGCATGATAAGTGCTATGTATGCGGTATGAGAGACTCTTGGAAGCATAGTCTGATTGAGTGCACCATGTTGAGGTGTGTGTGGGCGCTGATGGATCAGGATCTGATGGAACTTATGATTGAAACAACCATGCCGTCAGTCGGTACGTGGTTGTTTTCTATAATGGAGGTGCTGATCCATGATGAGATGACACGTATGGGAGTTACATTGTGGGAAATTTGGTACACTAGAAGGAAGCTGATCCATGAGGGACTAAACCAAAGCCCGTTGTCACCAAACTTGTTCATAACTGGGTTCATTGCAGAACATTAACAACTACAGGAACCTCACCCTCCACATGCGATAACAAGTACTGAAGTAGGCTGAGCAAGATGGGTTCAACCACCTAAAGGTTCATTTAAGATTAATTCGGATGCGGGGATATCTCTGGATCACAATGTGGGTGCAGCATATTCTATATGTCGTGACCGAGATGGAAGCTAATTGGGCTCATCTATTCTGGTTGTCCAAGGAGCCACTGACCCAGCTACAATTGAAGCGATGGCGTGCCGCGAAGCTCAGTCTTTGGCGTTGGATCTTGGCCTGCAGTACATTTATGTAGCCTCTGATTGCAAACAAGTCATAGCACACATCAAGCAAGGAACATGAGACAATTATGCAAGCATTATAAAGGAGATGAAAGAAACCTCTCAAGCCTTCATGTCGTGTAATTTTAACAATGAATCTAGAACGTCAAATTTTGAGGCTCATGGGCTAGCTAGGTATGGTGTCATCCTACCCATGGGGAGACACATTTGGTTAGGGCATCCGCATGATGCAGCTATTATTCCTGTAAACATTTTATCCTCTCAATAAAGGCCTAGCTATCCTTTCTCAAAAGAAAAACTAGCATTTACATAATTTTGGGCAGTAGAAACTGCTAATCATAGCCCATTCATGTGCTAGTCATTTCTGGCCATCAATTATCCTGATATGGACATTCTTTACTATTAGATCTTCTGTCCTAATGGTCTGTGATACGTCTCCAACGTATCTAATTTTTTTGATTGTTCCATGCTATTATATTATCTGTTTTGGATGTTTATGGGATTTATTATGCACTTTTATATTATTTTTTGGACTAACCTATTAACCCGGAGCCCAGTGCCAGTTTCTGTTTTTTCCTTGTTTTAGAGTACCGCAGAAAAGGAAAATCAAACGGATTCCAATTGACCTAAAACTTCACGGAACTTATTTTTGGACCAGAAGAAGGCCACGAAGTATCGGAGTTGGACCAGGAGAGTCTCGGGCTGCCCACGAGGGTGGGGGGGCGCGCCCACCCCCCTGGGCGCACCCCCCTGCCTCGTGGACAGCCCGGAGGTCCACCGACGTACTTCTTCCTCCCATATATACCCATATACCCTAAAAACTTCGGGGAGCAGAATATATCGGGAGTTCCGCCGCCAGAAGCCTCCGTAGCCACCGAAAACCAATCTAGACCCGTTCCGGCACCCTGCTGGAGGGGGGAATCCTTCTCCGGTGGCCATCTTCATCATCCCGGTGCTCTCCATGACGAGGAGGGAGTAGTTCTCCCTCGGGGCTGAGGGTATGTACCAGTAGCTATGTGTTTGATCTCTCTCTCTCTCGTGTTCTTGAGGTGATATGATCTTGATGTATCGCGAGCTTTGCTATTATAGTTGGATATTATGATGTTTCTCCCCCTCTACTCTCTTGTAATGGATTGAGTTTTCCCTTTGAAGTTATCTTATCGGATTGAGTCTTTAAGGATTTGAGAACACTTGATGTAATGTCTTGCGTGGGATACCCGTGGTGACAATGGGGTATTCTATTAATCCACTTGATGTATGTTTTGGTGATCAACTTGCGGGTTCCGCCCATGAACCTATGCATAGGGGTTGGCACACGTTTTCGTCTTGACTCTCCAGTACAAACTTTGGGGCACTCTTTGAAGTACTTTGTGTTGGTTTGAATAGATGAATCTGAGATTGTGTGATGCATATCGTATAATCATACCCACGGATACTTGAGGTGACATTGGAGTATCTAGGTGACATTAGGGTTTTGGTTGATTTGTGTCTTAAGGTGTTATTCTAGTATGACCTCTAGGATAGATTGAATGGAAAGAATAGCTTCATGTTATTTAACTACGGACTCTTGAATAGATCGATCAGAAAGAATAACTTTGAGGTGGTTTCGTACCCTACCATAATCTCTTCGTTTGTTCTCCGCTATTAGTGACTTTGGAGTGACTCTTTGTTGCATGTTGAGGGATAGTTATATGATCCAATTATGTTATTATTGTTGAGGGAACTTGCACTAGTGAAAGTATGAACCCTAGGCCTTGTTTCAACGCATTGCAATACCGTTTACGCTCACTTTTATCATTAGTTACCTTGCTGTTTTTATATTTTCAGATTACAAAAACCTTTATCTACCATCCATATACCACTTGTATCACCATCTCTTCGCCGAACTAGTGCACCTATACAATTTACCATTGTATTGGGTGTGTTGGGGACACAAGAGACTCTTTGTTATTTGGTTGCAGGGTTGTTTGAGAGAGACCATCTTCATCCTACGCCTCCTATGGATTGATAAACCTTAGGTCATCCACATGAGGGGAATTTGCTACTGTCCTACAAACCGCCGCACTTGGAGGCCCAACAACGTCTACAAGAAGAAGGTTGTGTAGTAGACATCAAGCTCTTTTCTGGCGCCATTGCCGGGGAGGTGAGTGCTTGAAGGTATATCTTTAGACCTTGCAATCGAGTCTTTTAGTTTCTTGTTTTATCACTAGTTTAGTTTATAAAAGAAAATTACAAAAAAATGGAATTAAGTTTGCCTCATACGCTTCATCTTTTTAATATCTTTCATGAGTATGATGGAAAGGAAAATTGTGCCAAAGTGTTAGAAGAAGAATGCATTAAAATGTTTGGCACTAAATCTTTGAATGATGAGCATGATTGCAATGTTGTTAGTATGAACTCCTTGAATATCCATAGTACTAATGATAATTGCACTAGTTATGATGAAAATGTCTCCTATAAACATGTCAATTTTTATGGAGTGCATTGGGTTTGCAAGTACACACCAAATAGGGAAGATAGATACTGCAAGAGGCATAAGCATTTAGAAACTAAATTGTTGCAAGAAAGGCTAGATGTTTGTGCTGAAAGATTCAATATTTATCGCCATCCTTGTGAACTTTGCAATGAATATGGTCATTTAAAGCTCCAATGCTATTTGTTTCATGATCAAGTCGTGTCCAAAAATTGTGATAACTTGATTACCCTTGAGCATCATAGAGAGCTTAGTCTTCTTTTGGGTTATGAAGAAATGAAACATATAACTGAGGGTATTCTAAAATTTAATCGGGGCACGGAAATCGAGGAACGACGGCCGGAGTTACTGTTCACGCCGGAGCTCGACGGAGAGGGAGAAGACGGCCGGGGCGGCGAGGGTGGCCGCGGGGGCGGCGCTCGGCGTGGAGGGAGTCGGCGGCCGCGGCGGCCGGGGACGGCGCCGGCGAGGGGCTGCCGGAGCGGGGCGGCTCCGGTGGCGAGGAAGAGGCGGCGGGGTCGGCGGGGTCCGGCTGGCGTCGCGGTGGCGCGCGGCGGCTCCGGTCGCCGGGCGGAAGGAGGCGGCGGCAGCGGAGCGAACGGGGCGGCGGGGCCGGGCGCGACAAGGCGGCGGCGGCTTCGGGCCGCGGGGGCCCTCCCTGGGCCTCCCGGGCCGCGCGGTGGGAGGCGGCGGCGAGGCCACGTGGCAGCACGCGACTCGGCGGTGGTGGCGGCGCGGACGCGTCCGGTCCATCCGGACGTGTCCGGCGGCGGAGGAGGAGAAATTTAGGGTTTCAGGGAGAGGGGATCCGGGATATTTCGAGGGGGGCCTATTTATAGGCATAGAGGGAGCTAGGGGAGTCCAAATGAGGTGCGGTTTTCGGCCACGCGATTGTGATCAAACGCTCTAGGTGATGGAGCAGAGTTAGGTGGGTTTTGGGCCAAATTGGAGGGGTGTTGGGCTGCAACACACACGAGGTCTTTTCGGTCCCTCGGTTAACCGTTGGAGTATCAAACGAAGTCCAAATGGTACGAAACTTGACAGGCGGTCTACCCGTAGTAAACCAAGGCCGCTTGGCAAGTCTCGGTCCAATCCGGAAATGTTTAATCCCCACACACGAAAGAAAGCTAGAAATGGCCACCGGAGGAGAACGAAGCGCCGGAATGCAAAACGGACAACGGGGAAAATGTTCGAATGCATGAGACGAACACGTATGCAAATGCAATGCACATGATGACATGATATGAGATGCATGACAACGACAACAACACACGGAGACAAAAACCCGAACCCGAGGAAATAAATATAACTTAACGCCGGAAACGGCAAGAGTTGGAGTACAAATTGGGAAAGTTATATCCGGGGTGTTACAGTGGCTCTGGCTCGGTCCTTGACTCCATGGTCCTTAGATCGATCGGAATTCGGACTAAGCGACAGGCCGCTGCCACGGTGCTGCCATTGGCTTCCTCGTTTCATTTCTTAAATAATATAAGGGTGTCATTGAAGATTTCATTTTAAAGAATACTAAAAGAACGAGGATGCTCAAATAATTAGCAAACAGGAGTTGGATAGGTATGACTTTTTTCTATGTCAAATTATTATGTAAGGCATTACATTATATACATTAAAAAAATTCATGAGATATATATACATTATAATTGTTCGTTAGTTCATTTTTTTTTTGTGAAATAGAGCCCCATTTTTTAGTTTCGCACAGGGCTCCGGATTTTGCCGGCCCGGCCCTGCTATCCCTACATGTCTCCCAGCATCGAGGATGCATCCCAACATCCATACATGTCTCCCTGCATCGAGGATGCAGGCCGCTCTGGCCAGACTATGAGTCTCCAAGTTACTGTCTATCTTCTCATGTTTAATGGTCACTGACGAGAATCCAACAAGTGTGGATTACATATCTTGTAGGAGTATAATCGTCATGTTCGCTTCAAGATAGAGCTACAAATCAGGGAGCTCCTATTGGAGGCTTTAGGTGCCAGGGAAGCTCCCTAGTGTTCAAGCGTCGGCACTGCTGGGCCGGCCTAAGTACTCATTCACATTTGAGAAAACAAACGGAAAAACAAGGGAAAAAAAAACGAAAAAAAAATCAGGAATTCAAAAAATTTCATGGATTTTGAAAAAATGTGCACGAACTTGAGAACAATTCATCAATGTTGATAAAATCCATTGAAATTGAAAAAAGTCAACTGAATTTGAAAAAAAGTTCATCAAATTTGAAGAAGGTTCATTAATTTTGAAAAAACTATTCAATTTGAAAAAATTTCATCAAATATGCAAAACAATTCATCGATTTTGAAAAAAATTCATTAAAATTGAAAACAAAAGTTCATGGATTTTTTAAAAAGTGCAAAAATTTGAAAAAAAAAGTTCATCGATTTTTTTGAAAAATCATCAATTTGAAGAAAATTTTCATGTATTTCTGAAAAATTCATCGAACCAGGAAGAAGAAAAATGAAAGAACATAAAAGGGAAAGGAAAAGGAAAGAATAAAGTTGTATCTTCCTAGATGCTGCTGGGTGGTGAAGTGGTTACACCAGCGTAATTACATGAGAGAGGTCGCTCGTTCGAATCTCAATCGGCACGCTTGTTTTTTTTGCAAACTAAAACACAGCTATTGGGCCAGCAAGTGAGGGGCGCTTCAGGCGCCCGTTTGTGAAATACACCTCCTTAACAACGGAAGCGGGGGCTAACTATAATTATTTATTACGTTTATTGAGTTATGAATTCTAAACCTCTTGGTTACAAGTTTATGCATCTAACCAGTTCATTCATGAGTTCATGCTAATGGATAAAAGTTGGCTATGCATTTATACATCAACACTTCCACTCACGAGTGGCGCACTCAACCTGAACGTGCATCGAAAGTGGACTGCAATTTAATTGGGCCAGCCGGATCTTAAACTCAAAACCTCTTAGCAAGTGAGGGGCGCTTCATGCGCCCGTTTGTGAAATACACCTCCTTAGCAGCGGAAGCGGGGGCTAACTGCAATTATTTATTACGTTTACTGGGTTATGAATTCTAAACCTCTTGGTTACAAGTTTATACATCTAACCAGTTCATCCATGAGTTCATGCTAATGGATAAAGGTTGGCTATGCATTTATACATCAACACTTCCCCTCACGAGTGGCGCACTCAACCTGAACATGCATCGAAAGTGGACTGCAATTTAATTGCACCAGTCGGATCTTAAACTCAAGACCTTTTAGCTTCGATACCATATAAAACTGCACACATCAACTAATTCATCCAAAAGTTCGAGCTATGAAAGAGTATCGGACATGAAATCGCCTACAAACTAGTTGGGCCAGCAAGTGAGGGGCGCTTCAGGCCCCCGTTTGTGAAATACACCTCCTTAGCAGCGGAAGTGGGGCTAATTGCAATTATTTATTACGTTTACTGGGTTATGAATCCTAAACCTCTTGGTTACAAGTTTATACATCTAACTAGTTCATCCATGAGTTCATGCTAATGGATAAAGGTTGGCTATGCATTTATACATCAACACTTCCCCTCACGAGTGGCGCACTCAACCTGAACGTGCATCAAAAGTGGCCTGCAATTTAATTGCACCAGCCGGATCTTAAACTCAAGATCTCTTAGCTTTGATACCATATAGAATTGCACACATCAACTAATTCATCCAAAAGTTCAAACTATGAAAGAGTATTGGACATGAAATCGCCGAACTAGCTATCCCAAGTATGGGCAATGGACCGCCCCACCCCCAGGCCTCCGCTTGATAAGTATCAGAATAAAAATACTTTAAAAAAGTGATATTCCCTCTGTCCATTTTTATAAGGCTTTATAGACATTTCAAACATTATGCAAAACAGCTCAATTTCACTTGTCTGAAATGACTTATAAAAATGAATGGAAGAAGTACATAACAACACACAAGGAAAACAATGCTAGCGATATTTGTGTAAAAAATGCATATCACGTCCCTATTCTGGCAGACCTCTTACTCGGCGCAAAAAGCGCTGGCTAGGAGAACTCGCACCATTCTGCGCCGGTTCAGTAGCATTGTCGCTCGTCCCATCTCACCTTCGTTCGCTCGATCACGGTTGAGCAGTTGACTTAAAAAACAAAAACAAAACAAAAAAAATACAAAGCAAAAATCAAAAATAAAAGTTCATCAATTAAAAAAATTCAAAAAAATAAAAAAATCATGAATTTTGAATTTTTTTCATTAATTCGGAAAAGTCCATGATGACTTTGAAAAAAATCACGCTTTTGGAAAAAGTTCATCGATTAATTACAAAAAATAATTCTGATTTTTTATGGATTTTGGAAAAAATTGACGGATTTGGAAAAAGTTCAGGGCTTTAACAAAAATCATGGATGTGAGAAAAGTGAACAATTTTTGCAAAAATATTTTAAAAAAATCATCGATTTTGAAACACGTCTAGAAATTGGGAAAAACTTCACGGGTTTCAAAGATATTAAAAGAGTACAGGGATTTTAAAAATATTCATGCATTTTTAAAAAGTTCATGGATTTGAAAAAATTCACAAATGTAAGGAAATGTACAGAAATTGAAAAGTTGGGAATTTTAAGAAAATTTTGCAATTTTTAAGGAAAAAAATAAATGAAAAGAAAATGAAAATGACAAACAAAAGAGAAGCCGGTGAAAGGAAAACTGAAAAAGAAAAAGAAAACCAAACAGGTTCACGTTGGTTGGCGTTATAAGGTTTAGTGAGGTGAATCACGAGGTTTAGTAAGGTGAACCTTCATGGCAAGAACCTCCAGTTTTTATTTGAGCTAGTCTTGCTGATGATGTAACTGTGATTCCAGATCAATAAAACCCGCCATGATGGCTTTCCTGAAGAAAAAAAAAGGAAAGTTATCCAGTTGGTTATCGTGGTTTGTACTTTGCCAAGGGGTGTGGACTTTGAATCTCATCCGGCGCATAATTTTTGAAGCTTCCGAGAACAAAAAATGGGGATGCACTGGGCCTCTTTTCATACGGCTCGTGAAAACGAGGGTGGAAAACTCAACTATACTTCTCGTCCGTTCGTCGGCGAGGGCGGCGTGACCGCCTGAGCGCATCCACCCCTGACGTCGTCGGGGATATCCCTCCGGCCGGCCGGCGCGCGCCACAGCTCACGCACGCACGTTCGTCGGTGCGCTTGGAGCGGGCGATACGACATTACAGGCGGCGGGTCGACGTGCCGCCATGCCGGCACGCCGCATGTCTTGGGCTGGTTGGCTCGGTCCGTCGTGTGCGTGCATGCCGGCGACTTTGTCTTGTCGCCGCCTCCACGCACATGGATAAGTAGATAGGCACGGACAGAGTGGCCTTTAGTTAATTATTAGTTCGATCTCTCTTCTATCCGACACGTACGACTGCCGGCCGCCGTGGCTCACGCTGACACTCCACGGCGGGCACGTGGGGGCCGCCCGGCATGGCCGATCACTGGCAGCTTCTCGCCGCCGCGCTGCCGACATGTATATATATTCCGATCCACCGCACTCGTCGTGCCGGCGGGTTTGTCTTGTCGCGGTGCCGACCGCGTGGGGCCTGTACACATGCGGCGGGTAGGCACGGATGACTGTGCGCATAGTCACGTAGTGGCAGATCGATCAGACGCGGCGGCGCACGTACGTGCATGTTCCGAGCAGCCGGCGGCCGGCCGGCCGCCGTGATTCACGCTGACACTCCCCGGCGGCCGCGTGGTGCGTAGTCAGTTAAATTGGCAGCTTCTGGCCGTTGTATCGCCGACATGAATCCCGTTCAGTGCAGCAATACAGGGCAAGGACGCCGCTAGCTAATTTTGCAGTTAGTTAGAGGCCGGGTCGTCTCAAATCAGTCTCAAACGTTCAAAGAGCCCGTCCGGTCACTGATCGGTCATGAAATTTTTATCCAGACGGGCGCCTTAAACAGGCCTCAAACACCTGGATTGACCGGCACGCCTCATATCCAGCCTAAATATGAGGCGCCTGGACGCGTCCGTCATGTCAGACTGACGACGGAGTCCCATGCGAAATCGTTCGGAAACACGGCAGTCCGAAACTCGTCTTCTTCGTTGGACCGATGTCATCGCGTGGCGCCGCTCCGACGGGCCGCGTAGTGCCTAGCCCGGCTATTTAAGTCGATCGTCCGCACCAAAACCCTACCCTCCACATTTTCCTCCGCTTGCCCGCCGCCGCCGCTCCGACGGGCCGCGTAGTGCCTAGCCCGGCTATTTAAGCCGATCGTCCGCACCAAAAACCTACCCTCCACATTTTCCTCCGCTTGCCCGCCGCCGCCGCCGCCACTTTCCACTGCAGGTCCGCTATCACTAGTAGCCATGCCCCCACGTTGTCGGACGAGGAGCTACCCATTTCTAACGCCGGAGCGTCGGCTGAAGCTCCTTGAGAAGGCGTGAAGCCCGGATCACCTAGGGGCTATCTCCGGATGCAGTGGATCCAAAGAAGGAGGAGGATGTGGGGGACGCTGGCGACACGGATCTGCAGACGGAGCAGCATGCCATTCTCGATTCCCTTCGCCCAGAGCGCCGGCTGGAGCTCCTTGAGCAGATCCGGGCAAGGCGTGAAGCTCGGATCGCCTAGGGGCTACCTCCGGATGCAGTGGATCCAGAGAAGGAGGAGGAGGATGTGGGGATGCTGGCGACACGGATCTGCAGGCGGAGCGGCGGGTCATCCTCGATTCCCTTCGCGTGGAGCGCCGCCTGGAGCTCCTTGAGCAGATCCGGGCAAGGTGCGAAGCCCGGATCGCCTAGGGGCTACCTTCGGATGCATGGATCCAGAGGAGGAGGAGGAGGATGTGGGGGACGCTTGCGACGCGGATCTGCAAGCGGAGTAGCAGGCCATCCTCGATTCCCTTCGCCCGGAGCGCCAGCTGGAGCTCCTTGAGCAGATCCGGGCATGGCGCGAAGCCCGGATCGCCTAGGGGCTACCTCCGGATGCACCGGATCCAAAGAAGGAGGAGGAGGATGTGGGGGACGCTGGCGACGTGGATCTGCAGGCAAAGCATCAGGCCATCCTCGATTCCCTTCGCCCGGAGCGCCGACTGGAGCTCCTTGAGCTGATTCGGGCGAGACGCGAAGCCTGGATCGCCTAGGGGCTACCTCCGGATGTAGTGGATCCAAAGAAGGAGGAGATGTGGGGACGCTGGCAACGCGGGTCTGCAGGCGGAGCAAGAGGCCATCCTCGATTCCCTTCGCCCGGAGTCGGCTGCAGAGGCCAGACCCCGTCGCAGGATAGGAGATGGAGGTGCAGCAGGCTATGGAGGAGGTGAAGATGCTCGCCTACATGGATAAGATCGAGCAGGAGAAGGATGAGCCGAAGCCCTCCTACGCACCCGTCCACCCGACACCTGGCACCGATGTCATGGACATCTCCGATGTCATGGACATCTCCGATGATGAAGATTAGTTAAGGTAGTATGTAGAATTTTTTTACATATTTTATATGGATTTAGAGGTTGAAATATGAGAGACTTGGATGCAGAGTAATTGTTAATTTAAAGCATGACCGGTCACCTATCCGTGGATGCGTCCGATGCGTTCGAGGGATCGAATTTGTAAGTCCGGCTCCACGATCGGCTCAAGAAAAAATTTATCCCCAAAGATCGTCGTCGGCTCGTTGCTACCACCATACCATATCGTTGTCAACTTTTCATCCTTAGCTTCATCGCGATGGATGTATAATTCCCATTCGTTTATCACGTACGGTTGTCCCTATCGTGACGACCCATCCATATGTCAGATCAATGCGTAGGAAGGTTGAGAAAATCCCGCCGAATCGTAAGGTACGTGGAAGCTAACTAGCTGCTCGTCCGGCAGTCTTGCGTGCATGCACACGCCTCACTGACGCAATTGGTTGTGTATGCATGCGCGGCACGGATCGGACGCTTCGTCCCTTCCGTGCCCAGCTATACAACTTGTGTACACATAATAGTTTTCGAACAAGGAACCCAGCTAAGCTAGCCCGAAATGGTTTTGGAAAACGTGAAGGCGCACGTCATGGACCGGCTAGAGCTATAGCTGGCTAGCTGGACCGATCGATCATCGGGTTAACGTGCAAGAATGCCATGTTTCTAGAAGCCAACGCACTGTCGTCGCACTTGCACCCACCCTGCCGGTGTCCATCCGGCTGGGCTGGAATCGGTCACGGCGAAGCTGTGACTAAGTGCATCTCCAGCCGTTGGCCCCTTCAGGACGCATAAAAATCGCCTTCTGGCTGCAAGCCGGTGATACAGTCGGTGCTGGGGCGGTTTTGCACCCAGTCGTCGTCTCTAGGCGTTGAAATTGGCCCACTTTGCAGCCCAATTTTGACGAATAAATGGCCCATATAGGTGAGAATAGGCCCATATTCGGCGTGGTTTCGCCGTGTCTCGGCATTCAATTATCAACAAAATTATTTCTTATCACATATTTCATCACAGAAAAATCAAATACTTCAACAAAATAGTACAACAACAAATAGTTCAATACAAATTATATGGTTCAACAAATAAAAACTCGTATTTTATCACAAGGCGTCCCCCTTGAGCCTTCATAGGTGCTCAATCAGGTCTTCCTGCAGTTGATGATGCACCTGTAGGTCTCGGATCTCCTGACGCATACTGAGATAGGCAGTCCAAATTGCCGGTAGCTGGTGATCAACTTCGGCTAGAGGACCCTGCCTGTAGTATGGTTCAGTGTCAAACATTGGGTCTTCTTGCTCGCTCTCGATGATCATGTTGTGCAAGATGACACAGCAAGTCATAATCTCCCACATTTGATCTTTGGACCATGTCTGAGCGAGGTACCGAACAACAGCAAATCAAGATTGGAGCACACCAAATGCCCGCTCGACATCCTTCCTGCAAGCCTCCTGAAGCTTCGCAAACCAGGCGTTCTTGCCTCCTGCCACAGGGTTTGAGATCGTCTTCACAAATGTCGATCATCTCGGATAGATGCCGTCAGCTAGATAGTACCCCTTGTTGTATTGGTGCCCATTGATCTCGAAGTTCACCGGAGGAGAATGACCCTCAACGAGCTTGGCAAAAACAGGAGAGCACTGCAGCACGTTGATGTCATTGTGAGTTCCTGGCATACCAAAGAAGGAGTGCCAAATCCAAAGGTCATGTGTGGCTACCGCCTCAAGCACCACACTGCAACCGCCTTTGGCGCCTTTGTACATCCCCTGCCAACCAAATGGGCAGTTCTTCCATTTCCAATGCATGCAGTCGATGCTTCCAAGCATCCCAGGAAATCCTCTTGTTGCATTCTGGGCTAGGATCCGAGCAGTGTCTTCCGCATTGGGTGTTCTCAAGTATTGTGACCCAAACACTGCCACCACTGCCCGACAGAACTTGTAGAAACACTCTATGCTGGTGGACTCGGCCATGCGCCCATAGTCGTCGAGTGAATCACTGGGAGCTCCATATGCAAGCATCCTCATCGCTGTCGTGCACTTCTGGATGGAGGTGAATCCAAGAGCGCCAGTGCAATCCATTTTGCACTTGAAGTAGTTGTCGAACTGCCGGATGGAATTCACAATCCTGAGGAAGAGCTTTCGGCTCATCTGATAACGGCGCCGAAATGCTCTCTCGCCATGAAGTGGAGCATCGGCGAAGTAGTCGGAGTAGAGCATGCAGTAGCCTTGGAGACGATGCCGGTTCTTTGCTTTCACCCGCCCCGGCGCCGAGCCACCTCGTCGCGGCTTTTCATTGCTCGCCAGCAGCTGGGCGAGGGCGGCGAGCACCATGAGATGCTCTTCTTCTTGGACGTCGGCCGCGGCTTCCTCCTCCAGCAGCGCGGCGAGCTCTTCCTCCTCATCCGAGTCCATCGCCGAGACAGGCAAAATGCCGAACACCTTGCGCTCGGTGGGCGTGTACCCGTCGTTAAACTGCGCCTCCGCGGCCGGAAACGGCGGCCGGAAACGCCCAGCTGCTGTGGGAGGGGCTGCCGCGGCGAAGCGCTGCTATTTTCCGGCGGGGAATGGCTATCTACCGGAGTAGGGCGGCGGCCGTCGCCGGGATATAGTTAGTGGTGGTCGAGGACGCGGGGGGTGCGAGGCGAGTCGGGGGAAGAAAACCTTAACTTTGCCCCTATCGGTGTGGGCCAGGCGTGCTTTTCCCTAGCGCCGGAGCCTCCAACTGCTCCCCAGCGCATCGGGTTCGGCTTGTGACCGTCGGGCGAAAAAAAGGTTCGAACCGGCGATTTTCGGCGTCCTGAGGGTGCGACTGGACCGTTTTTTTGGTATCGGCGCCGAAAAAGTGGCCTGGGAAGGCCTGTTGGGGACGCGGCTGGAGATGCCCTAACGCACACCTGATCGATGCCGTGATGCGTGACGTCTTGTCTAAATTCCGAAACCATGGACCGGCCGACGAGCCGGTCAAATAACTCAGGAGGCAGCACGTATATATGTAGCTAGGACGACGACGACGACGCATACCAAGTCATACGTGACATGTGCGGCCGATGCCGGCACGCCGAGACAAATACACCATTCATTGTACGTAGTATTCAACTGCTGCTAGCAGTTACGTTACGTACGTACTGCGAGTCGTCATGCGTGTCATGCAGACGGCATGCATGCGCGCACACGTCACGCCAGGTGATGATCGTCCTCTGGATGGAGACGGAGCAACCAATCGCGGCACGCACGCACTCACGCGCGTCATGCATGTCGATTTATGCATATATGTTTACGACCAGGTATGTATGTACGTATGTACGCAGATATCTATACCAATACGATTGTATACTCAGTAGTGTAGTGTATTGCTAGTACGTCCTGGTCGCGAGGGATGTCACGCGTGTCCACGTCGCCGGCTGCTAGCTTTGTATTCCTTCTGTTCTTAAATAAGTTTTTTTAGAAATTTCAATATGAATTATAAATGGATGTTTATATACGTAGTTTAGAGTGTAGATTAACTCATTTTATTTCATATATAGTTTATTTTAAAATCTCTACAAAGACTTATATTTAGAAATGATGGGAGTAGTTCATTATCCTGATCTAGCTGGATCGAGTGATCGAGATCATGCATGAATGGAGAGTTACACTGGAGCGAGCATCTGAAAAAGAAAAGGCTCCAGGTGCTGCTGCTGCTGCTCAAATCGCCCTCTTTTCAAAGAACACGTAGGCAAGCGGTGAAGCAAATCGAATTGGGGAGATATAGAAGTAGTGGGGAGGCAGCGGAGTGGAGGAGGTGCCCACCAAAATCACGTCGTCGACCGCGACGCGCTTTTACACGATCTTCCTCCCAACAGCGGCCGCCGGACGGCGCACTATCATCCAGCCTCAGAATGTTTCCAATCATGTTTAACTATCCCTTAACGGTATATTCTGCTGCGTCTACAGTAGAGGCTATTGTTCAGTTGACCTAGAAATTGTCATTCTCTCCCTGCAAAAAATAAAAGAGCAAAGAAACTGCCACGTCTTTGCCGACATTCATATCCATTACATGAGTAATGTATGATTCTAATTTATCTTATTTTAAAACGCAGGCATAAGCTTTTGCCTCATCTATTAATTAAAAGAAAAAAAAGAGAATAGAGTTTGTTGCACACCACCATTATTTCTAGAGGTCATTACTCTCCTGTTTCGATACTACCCAAATTTTTCGCATCCGGAATAGTCCAAAGTCTTGTTCCCTCTTGATGGTACCAAAGATGATCGATGGAAGAGTGGACTTGTGTCAGAAGTCTGAAGACACATAAGTTTCTCTCATTCCAAATATTCAAACTAACAAGCATGATGAAAGAGCACAACCTTTCTATCGGGGTTGTTTTTGCCCAACATGTTGCACCACCAAATCACCAATGCCTCGGAGAGAGGCACTGGCCCACCAGCGTGCACACAACATGTGGCAAAACGGCCGGATTCTCTTCGGTGTCCCAAAGAATATCATCTCGGACACTGAAGAAAACCTATCCACTCAGAAGAGATTTTCAAGTCTTCACTCGAAGAAATAGGTTTGGATTGAGTACACACCGAAAACATAAATCTCAACTTTCTCTTAGACCCCTTAATAGTATGTTTTGACCTATGACTCAAATAGAAGAAAATGCAACCAGGACATCACATTCTTCATTATGCACTTATTCCTCGCTACGAGTTGATTGTTCTTCGAACAAGCATTCCAAGATATTCATTGTCATTACAAATTTTAGAGTCATAACTCTCATGTTAAACAAAATACTTTGGGACTTCCACCCATGTACACTCATAAATATATTAGTCGCTTACTTTTTTGTCATTAATCATCCAAATCCATGTAGGGGCACTAGATACACTTACAATCTTCTCTTTTTGGATGATTGATGTAACAATACCAGTTAAGCTTCAAGAGATGATAAATTAAGTTGGAAGTAGAAACATGAGGATCTTGAATTCGAAGATATAGAGGAAGCTCCCTCCTAAAGATGTGCATATCGAGGAATCTGCATTTGAATGCATTTGCACATGGTAGGTTTGAATTCTGGCGATCTCCTCCATATCTTGGAATTTCAGGGCATCCATTGCAATGTATAAACTTGCGAGGAACAATACAATGCATCTAACAGTGATCTCTGAGGAATAACCACATGCATATAATATAGCAATTTAAGCATGCATGAGGAATAAACGAGTTTAACGCATACAGAGGATCACAGACTTAAGAGTGTTACAACACTTTATGAGGCAAATCAAAGTTCAAGTGTTGCAACCTCGAGGCAAAACCCACCAAAGGACCCACGAAGCTATTAACACATTGATATCTCCCCCTTTGTCAACAAGTGACCAAAAAGGTCAAGAAAAAGTGGAAGACTACTCGTCCACATGCTCGAGGAAGATATCGATGAAGAATCCAACAACGAGGAGGAAGTCGAAAAATCAGCGATGATCAGAGCAGCTTCTTTGTCGGCAACAGGAGAAGTTGGGCCCGATGGAGTGTCTTGGCGTTGCAAGCTTGGATCAAATGCAGGCAATGCGACAGTGTCGTTGAAGTCACCAGGGGTGATCATGATCCCATCCGAAGAGCTTGACCGTGGCAGAGGAGGAGTTGCTTTGCAAACGAAGTTTCCGCAAGGAACATCACACGTCCGATGAAGCAAAGTTTTATCATTATCTAAAGTTATTGCTAATGCTAAAAGCGTCGAGTTCTTGTAATGCTTTAGCAAAAGTGCAAAGATTTATCCTTGCCATCATGCTTGATATGCTTCGTTAGCGCTTGTTGTAGATGAACACGAATCTTGTGGTTTGAAGGTGGCTCATGGTTAGCTCTTGTACGACAGAAGGAAGGATCTATGCCACTGGATCAGGGCAAACACGCAAAGATGCTTGATCTTTGCTGAAATGGATTTGATGTGTTGGAGCTTCAGGATAAGGAACTTACTGAGAGGTGCCCACAATACCTTTGCCACAATCACTATGAGGAGCAGGAGGGAGACCATGAAATCGTGGTAGAAGATATTCATGAGAGGAAGGCTAGCACAACGGCCACTCACTGATACCTGCACTGGCTCATTGATGCGGAGCTGAGTGGAGTTTTTCTTCTTGGGAGGCCGAGTTTCAATTTCTTGAACCTTTCACTTTTTCCGAGTCACTGATGCAGCAATAACTTTCTTCAGAGAGGAAGGCTAGCACAATGATATTCTGCTTCTGAGTACATTCTAGAATGGCATTTGCTAGGCACGCTCACCGGGTGCTTTTCTTCTCAATATAACCTTTCTTCTCTTGCTTCGGCTCTTCTATGTTGAGCAAGATAGCATCTATCTGGCGGTCATCAAAACTGAACTCATATCAGCCAGCTTCATCTTGCCATTTTTCATCGACTATCAATTTCAACGTGAAGATTTTGTAGCTCATCCACGAAGGATGTCACTTCCTCAATTACGTCGTCGGAAAAAAGGCATTCCCTCGATGGGAGTGCACGCGTCTTCAGTCGAAACATCCATGAGATCGAGGATAGATGTAGGATGAAATAATTCAAATTCTCCTTCAGTAGGTTTTGAAGAGGAACATTCGGCAAAGCTCTCTTGCCGAGGTACGTTATACTTCTACGCCAGAGAAATTAAATCATCTGCGCTGCCATATGCAGAGCTCTCCAGAGGTGTTTGCTGAGGCGGTGGTGTGGATGTGAGAATGCTACTCCCGCAGTCATTATGGGACGGAGGGAGTAGCATGGAGCTATCATGCGCTTCCCCTAAAAAAATGCAGCAAATATGCGTCCACATTTTTCATAGTATTCGAAAATTAAGAATATATCGCTACCACGCCTAAAAAATCACTCAGCTAGTATAAACAGACAGACTACTCCTTTTCAAAAACAAACAAACAAACAGATCACTGTTAGGACACATCATGCTCCTCATCCCCATCCTCCACACCTGATCCCAGTTCCTCCACGGCGTCCTCGTGCGGCACGGCAGCCGCCCCCGGTCCCACCCGCCAGTCACCAGGAGAGGTCCAGCCACCCCGGCAATCGTCACCGGCCACGTCGCCCCCGTCACGAGCGGGGCTCGCCGAACCACCGCGCGGTCTCACCCCGCAACCGCGGCTGACGCGCCGCCACGTCACGCCGCCCCCCGCGTCGCACCACTTTGCATGCACGCGCACACGGCCGCGCCGCGACCGGCGCGAGAAAGCCGCGGTCGCCGTCGTCCTCTCGCCGCGTGGGCCCCGCCGGGGAGAGAAACGCTCGCCACCGCGCCGGTGACGGGCGGGTGACGTACCCCACTTCCCGCCATGAGCTCATCGCGCTTTATATATCCGGCCTCCCAACGGCCATTGCCCATCACACCACCACGGACGCAAGCAAGCTGCGCAAGGCACCCAGCGGAAAAGGCAGCGGAGGAGGAAGAAGAAGAGCTCCATCGATCACGTGCGTGCGTGGCCCGGCCGTCCGATCGAGATGTACCAGGCGATCCCCTACAGCGCGGGGCGGCTGCCGGCGTGGCCGCGGCGGTCCGAGCAGGCCGAGGCCGACGGCGCGGCCGGCCAGGAGGGCGCGCTCGCCGACGCGGCGGCGATGGGCGACGGCGGGGAGGCGGTGAGGCGGGCGGTGGCGGAGAGCCCCGTGCTGGTGGTGGGGAGGCGCGGGTGCTGCCTCAGCCACGTGGTGAAGCGGCTGCTGCAGGGGCTCGGGGTGAACCCCGCCGTCCACGAGGTCGCCGACGAGGCCGAGCTCGCCGCGGCGGTGGCCGGGGACGCCGGCGGCGAGGCCGTCGTCGCGCTGCCGGCGGTGTTCGTGGGCGGGAGGCTCCTCGGCGGCCTCGACCGGCTCATGGCCGTGCACATCTCCGGCGAGCTCGTGCCCATACTCAAGGACGCCGGCGCGCTCTGGCTCTGATCCTCCTCTGAGCAAAATCAAAGATGCATACGGGAGGTGGTACTACGGACGTACGCACAGCCGTTTGATCAGGAGTTAATCTTTTCTCCTCTTTTGATTTCTCCTTTTGACTCTTGAGATCATGTGAGTTACTGCTGCTCGATCTTCAGTCTCTCTTGATTGGGATCAATAATGGAGTACTAGTATGTACTAGCTAGCTATAGTTAGGCTTAAATTCTTTTGATTAGGGGATGAAAAGTTAGGAATTATCGTGTCATCTCGTGCTTATTTTCGACCACACGCTTGTAAATACATGGATGAGTGAAGAGGGGTGTACTATTTAGCACTGTATAAATCATGGTCCTTTCATCATGCACATCGGTTTTCTAGATGCCAATTCATTTTGATTTTGAAGGTTTCTTTTAGCGGGCTTATGATGTTATCATGAAATGGCACTGTGTTGGATATTTGTAATCCATGGCAGGTGGTTGTTTGTTGCAGCCGATTTTCCCGGCTCTTGTTCTATAGTACTCCTTCTATTTCAAAATGTAAGACTTTTTTTGATGCTACACGTATGGTTCACCACCACAACACTCAAGCTAAGCTGGTGCTAGCTGCAATTTAGTCGATGTCATGATGAATCTTATCAGTGCAACAATGACGTGTGACGTGTGATTTATCATCACGAGCTAACCTCACCCACGTGGCGCCCGCAGGAAGCCAACCAGCAAACTAGTCATGATACATTTCTTATGAAGGTTTATTAATTCATTTCCACCCAGCAAAAAAATCCCCTCTCCTCTCCTCGGAGTGCTCAAATTGCCATGATTTTTCACATCTGCTAGAAGCCGTTTCCATTGTAGGGTTCATTTGGTTATTTATTTGCTCATGGTCCCTTTTGTGTTGTTGGTTTGAGCCAACAAACCCTCTATCCCACATGTGCGATGTGCCAGCCGTTTCTCCTTTCTATAATTTGTGAAACAGCGATGCGATGACACACGATCAAAACACCCCGAATGAACAACACGAATACCCAAATGTCAAAATGAATGTTAGGTCGATGATGTGTGGGATCCCACATCAAATCCACAACCAAGACAATAAGAACTCCCTTTTTGTCAACGTAGACAACTCTCTAGGGAGTTTAGAGCAACTCTAGCAAAGTCGTCATGATGGGCAAATCGCTATGATAACCATGAATGCGGTGATTCCGGCTACAAAAACACACTCTAGCAGAGGCGCCATATCATGACATGCCATCGTAATTTGTGGAGCACTCTCCATATCTGGCCTCTAAACCTCCACAATTGGAGTCACGGGGCTGCCTTTGGAGCACACTCCATGTGATAGTTGTGTATGGTGGGAAAGAAACTTTACGTGGTCTCCCGTCTCATGTGGGATAACGTGAAAGTAAGGGAAAACGGATTTCCCATTGATAAATGGGTCCCGCATGTGGAGGCAGCTAAATATGGTGACTTTGAGTTTGTGCATAGTTGTCGCAGGCTTCCATATTCATTTAGAGCGCGCTTTATATTAATTATATTGAAGCTGCTGAGGTGATGCACAAACTCAATATGGAGACTCCCAGGGATGCACAAACTGAAACTAAATATTTGCATTATGCATTATGGCATCGTCGGCATGGACTAGGATGGAGGGAAGTGGTCGGCGATAAATACGGCATGGAAGGGGAGGCGCTGGCGTGCGAGGGCAGAGTAGCGACAGGGGAAAATGTCGCTCGCACCAAACTATTTTTTTTTTTGAAGGCGCACCAAACTATTCTTGGGATGGAGTGCACTCTGAAACATTCCCCCACAATGAAGACTCGCAGGCTTAATTTGGAGCGGCCTCATTATGCCGACCGCACATGGGATGATGACTCTACTAGACCGCTCTTTGCCCTGAGAAAACTAGACTGCCCTTTTCGACAAATATCGCCAAGCAGACGGTTATCATGGCATCAATCACCGTGATTCTGCTAAAATTGCTCTTAGAAGACGATAATGGTGTAACTTGCGGCAAGAAGCAAGATGTTCAGTCACACGTCGGCATGTCGGCCCCTAGGTGCGTGAAGTAGAAACCTACCTTGCAAAAAATGACAAGCTAGCCACGACTCAACGGCACGTACTATGTAAGAAAATACATAGATCGCTACCGTGGGTAGGTTCCGGTGGGGAAACAACGAGAACCCCATGAGTTGTCAAAGGGCAAAAATAAAAACCGCACGAAATGACATAGGTGCATGCGTGCATCCTTGTGTCGTTTCTCTTCTCCTTTTTTTTTTCGCTTGCTGTTGCCTGTTGGATGCGAGCAGATCGACTAGATCATGCGCGGCACGTACGTGCAGGTGCCCTACGTCAGACTGGCCGGAATGGCACTGCCCAACCAACTTTGGATAGGACCCGTTTGTCTCCACGAAACCGCTACTCAGACGACAGTGCTGTCCGATCTATGCACGACGTGCTAATCCAGCCGCTGGTGCCCTTCTCAATCATGTGCATGTCCGGCTGGATTTAAGTATCGTGCATGAATCGTGTGCATTGTGTCTTTTTTTTTGTCGTGTGTATAGCACTGCTGTTGTCTCCAGCGGAGAAGAAAATTCGACGACGTCTATTTGGAGTAAAGTACACAAGTCGTACCACGTAAGTAGGAACCAAAAATCCGAGTTCGTCATGAGAACTTGAGCTCAACTGGCCAAGTTGTGAGCGAGACTCCCTGCACTCACCCACCCAAGATTATCCATACCCCCTAAAATTTCACACAGTAAAAGTGAAGTTAGTTTCCTGTTGAGTATTGAAACTTAACATGGAAATTCCCCAGCACCACTGCTAATCCGAGGTAGACGCCCATCAATCTATTGGCTTCAACAGTGAGAGCACTGACCAGCAGTAAGATGGAGATTGCGTACGTAGGAGGTAGGGCGAATATGAAATTGGCCTTTGACCATCTCCGGTGGGCAACAACCGTAGAACACATGCGTCGCTGGCGTGGCAATGCATCACGCCCCGCCCGATCATGGGAATTCCGCCTTTTCTTCTAACGGGAAAACGACATGATGATGATGTACCCTCCTCTCTCAGCTTCTCGTCAAGAGTATTCCCTTGAGGTGAAAAGGGGTTACCGCATGCGCATGAGCTGGTGAAGCTGGCACGTCGCGCTCACGCGCAATTCGCCCGGATCCAGATGAGCTCAGCAACCCGAGAAGCACGAGGGCGTGAGCCAACGAACGGTGGGTGAATTGTGTTGAGAGAAGAAAGGGACGGTGAAAAATATCAAACTGAAATGGTCAAGACTTTCCAGAAGATTTGCATCACTTGCGCTGAGCGAGTCTATGGCCAATGAATCGCCGGAAAGCATTCTGATGACGCTCAAAGCCTGAAAAATGCACGCATGCATGGGCATGGCGACGACATTCAGGCCACTTGATTCTGATCGCTAGGTAGATCTGCTTTTCCTCGGAGCGTTCAATATTTCTTTCGCAATTCCTATCATAATTGAATTGAATCAAATTACTTCTCAAGAAATTCATGTGAAATTCCCATGGATTTCCCGAGTTCCTTCCACGGCCTGAATTTCACCAGTAATGTACAGTAATCTTGATAAGGAGATGACATAACATCGACACGACGACTCTGGGAATCCAAATTACTGTTCCTGAGCTAGCACAATCTACAGGAGACGTGGTCACAGATTAATCGACTGATGTCACCCCAAGGGGCATCTAAAACTCTAGCAAGGAGTATTAAAAACGTGTAGAAGCAATCGTGTGACGACGACCCCGATCGACAGCAACGTTGTCGCGCCGGCCTACGTGGCGCGACGAAGGCCACGGTAGGACGACGTGGGGTGGAGATCCGGAGGATCGCACCCTGACATCAACGTGTTTGACAAGTAGCTACCCGGTGGTTGGATGACAGTAGTACTTGATAATTAGAGATAGCACTTGATTAATTACACAACTAGGAGTACGTACTACCGGTAATGGCCTGCCAAGACGAACGGCTCCTGGCCAGTTGATGTCACGCCCCTGCGCATGTGCTCATGGACATACGTCATGGATCATCAGGAAATGGGTTCCAGCCCATCCCAGTGGGAGGAGGATTTTGGGTAATCTATCAGGACCTGGTCTTTGTCAAGCAAAAATATGCAGCCTTTGTTAATTGAGGTACAATTGCTCAGAGAAAACAAGCATCCAGGCTTCTTTGGATGCTACCTATCAGGGTTTGGTGTCAAAAACGCTCTTATATTAAAGGACGGAGGGAGTACCTACGATTAATTAGGCTGCGGTGCTGCCCGAGCATCATCAAAGTCCAAGGGAATGAACCTATTCTATCCTCCCTTGTGCCAAACCGACAGGACGGAGTTGTGCTGGCCTATCACAACTTGCTTGATGCCCGAAACGAACATGGACCCTCCCTCTATAAGGCTGGCTGGAGCGGAACAAAAGCTAGCTAGACAGGAGGGTCAGGCATCAATATCATCATCATCGTCGTCGTCGTCGTCGTCGTCGTCATGATGCATCGTTGTTGTGTACCACTACCTGTTTTGATGCTAGGGAACCCTTTTCTTTTCTTTAGAAGAAGAAGCACTTTATATTAGTGCAAAAATACCACATGGATATGCCGGTTTATTGGTCGCGATTTTCATATGTAAAAGCGCAGAGAATAAAAATGGAAACATACCATGGTACAACTACAAAATACCCCTGGGAAGAAATGCATGGCTATTTATCGGCTGCGATTTCCATTGTGTACGTGGTGAACTGACCTGCGATGCCGGGCGGCGTCTTATCCAGACACGGAGATGATGAAGCCATGGGATGATGGGCAAAGGGTGCTGCTGTCACGAGGTTGGCCCCGTGAAAGCAACCGGCATGTGCGCACCCTGGCTCCTGGATAGCCCTTGGGGCGATGCAAGGGCCAAATTGTGTTGTGTGTGTACAAATCATGATAATATCTGGATTGGGACATGGGCAGGGTGTCAAGATAGATGATAGGCTTCAGCGCAGCACGAACCTGGACAGACACAACAAAATGAGTGATGATGAAGGCAAAACAACTGGGCAGACACAACATGTGATGTCAATCAAAACGAATGGAACCTTTGCACGGATGAGCGCACCTCTCTGTCCAGATCAAGCAGAAGATACCACCATGAAGAAGAAAAGGCTTTGTTTGGACCACAGCGGTTGGTTTCTCCATGGCGAGGGAGGTGAAGGGGGTTCGGATGCCGTACCTTCGCCGCGAACATCTGGCACTTTAGAGTCCTTGAATCAGCTGAATTGCGGTGTTCTTGGTCCTTTGAGGTGGGTGGTATGCTTGATCCTTTGCAGATCATAAAGGGAAACAACTGAACCAGACAATGGTGTTCAGAAGCAGCGACTGTTGCAGGCTTCGCACTTGAGTTATCTGAATCCATCTGAAGCCTTCGAGCTCAAGAGGGATCAGGTGTACAAATCAGTGACCAAACTCAACAAACTTGCCGATATCGACATTTCCCCAGAATAAATGTAATCAGGAGGGGAGTGGGCATGCAACAGAAAAGTACATACAGGGAACAAAACAGAAAGACTGAAGTGTTTGCATTACTCTGTTAAATCAACAAATTAAGGGTGCAACGTACTACAAAGATGTGACTGAGTACAGGTCACGAAGGTACAGATCGACAGCTATAGATTTAACAGCAGCCAGCCTTCTGGACTCATGATCAGTATGGCAATAATGCAACATAACACAGGCCTAGCACCGAACTGACACGAGCCGGCGAGTGAAGCGCATGGGTATCCATGACGGGTATATATATGGGAGCTTCTGAAGACAGCTTTCCAAAAAGGTTTGCTACTTAGTTTCATGAACTGAACAAAAGCACAGTAGGCCCCTAAAGCCAACTGGCACCTCTTCACGATCGAAAGTGTTTCTTCTACCTCTACAGTGAGTCAAACCACAAATCAAAGTCAGCCGATACGTTCGAGGATCCAGAAGGTGGAGGTGCGTTGGCATTCGAGATGTTCTGTTGCCCCTGTACAGGTGTAGCTTGTTTCTGGTCACTCAGGCAGAAAGGGGTGTTGGCAAGCAAATCATCCACAGAATCATCGATAGATGTTACATCAATCTGCTTGGCATATCTGAAGTCAACGTTGCTGTTGGAGTCAAAAGTTGGGCGAGAAGATAAACTTGATGCAGCAGAACCATCATTCTGGACAGATAAGGATGTCTCTGAAAGCAAGGCATCTAGATCATCATCAACAGGAGAAAGTGCCAGCGATTTGGACGTGGTGCTGCTAGACACGACTTTCTCATTTGACTCGTTGATCTTCATACCTACCAAAGTAGAACTACTTCCAAACGACTCATCTAAGTTGGAGCTAGAAAGGTGAGTTCCATCGAGTGAATTGAGAAGCATATCGAGCTCTTCCTCTGGAGCAACCATCCCAAGCTTCGACTGTTCTCTGTGGCCTGCATTTGGAACAGTACCTGTGATTCCTGTGTAGGTTTCAGTGTCTGATTGCATAGGTCGAGGAATAACTTTGAATGATGTTGTAGCTTCTTCTGCAAAACATTCCGACTGAAGATGTGTTTTCATTGGGTCATCAGAATGAATGTTGCTGGCATGGTCAGGACTAACAGCGTCTTTCCCAGGCTTTATGTCCCTGAAGTTATGTTGAACAAAACTGCCTTTAGCATCAGACTCCAATGTTGTGCCCAATTGAATCAGTATTTCATCATCTTCGTCTTCAGAAGCAACAGCCTAGGGAATGACAAGATGAGTCAGCCTAGGAGAAATCAGATGAACAGAGGGATATCAAGTCAAGCTGAACGGATTTGAAAGAGGCTTAAGCATACATGCATGTTTAGCATAAAAGATCTTAATGTCACCAACTCAATATTTATAAAATAGGCACATGCATACAACTCCTAGGCTCCTGGCTCCTGGAATTAGGACCTTATAGATACATGAATCAATATTGATGGCTCAGATGAACACCAATACTCCAACAGGTCAACAGCAGCTTTATCTTTATCTATTTTAATATTGTATGCACCATGCAGAAGACAAATTAAGGGCGGAGGGTTTAATCGGTCAAACAGTGAAATAGGGATAAAATGTCTAGATGAACACCAACACTCCAACAGGTCAACAGCAGCTTTATCTTTATCTATTTTAATATTGTATGCACCATGCAGAAGACAAATTAAGTTCGGAGGGTTTAATCGGTCAAACAGTGAAATAGGGATAAAATGTCTACTCAAACTCATTACCCTACATAATTATTATGGATGGGTACTGCTCCAATGAAGGGAACAAACGTGTTCCTCCAATGAAATTAACATCATCAGAATAATACGTAAGCTTATATAAATTTTATTGCTTCAATTAACAACAGAGTATGTAGTGTAGGAAATTGCCGTGATGGTGAATGCAGCAGAAAGCAGTGGCCAGAATAGCCAAAAGGTCAGATGCTAAAGTACCCTATCCTTGTTGCAGAAAATTGGGAGATCAACGGAGAAAATGGTAGCATAACGAGGCAGACGGGCTAGCTAGGAGGTGGCAACTACTAGTCATGAGTTGCGAAAGTGCGTACACATTTAGATTGCAGCAATTGATAAGGTTTGCATACCAAATGCATATGTTTATGGTAGTATTTGTCAGGAAATATGAATTTCGATTGAAGGTTTCTTCGTATACAGATTGGATTAGATTTTATCGTCCATTTTCATTTAATATAAGATGGGCCTCTCCAAAATCTAACAGATCATCTATTCGTTTACACCTCATAATATTAAATGTTCTCATAAACTATCTATCAGCAAACTTACTGCACCTAATACCAAAATCTACCACAATTAATTTACTTCATTGCCATTTCTCAAAATTAACCTCAGAGGTTATTATAAAACTGGAAAGTACCAACTGAAAGGAAAGTACCAACATGAAACAAAGTTAGCAACTGGAAACAGAAATTGCAGTACTGTTTTTACTATAAGAAGGCAATCTTAGTACTCTTCCATGATTCAATACATTCAATATTTATAAAATGTGCGAAGCTGAACACGGTAGCAATAGAACAGAATATAGTACCATATCCTCGGGTAGTAGATCTTCTTCCATAAAAAGTCTCTGGGAGAGCTTAATCTTTGAGAGTTTGGTGGCCAATGCATGGAGATCCATGGAGAGAAAAGGCACCTGAAATTAGAAGAAAATATACTCCCATATGAATATGTGAAAAACTGATGGTCCTGGAGTGAAGAAGCCACCAAATTCTGAACAAAAAGGTGCAATAGTTTTGTAAGTAAAAAACCACAAGAGTCCACCAATCCAAATAAACCTCTACATTACTTCATATCCTCTTCTATTCAATAATCTAATACGCTGATATTGTCTATTTGATCCAAACACATTTTCCTTCGATAAACTTCAACAGATGCTCAGACAAGGAAGGGACCAAGGGCAACTCCTGCCAGAATCCCATGCATTTTTAAACTAAATATTTGCTCCCAGAAAATTATCTATACCAATTTTTAAGACAACATCAAACCCAACACTTGTGTAGAAAAAACAGGTACGGATTGGACCTAAACATCATCTACCCAAACAAGCACCAAAGCAAGTTATAAATTGCATAAAACAATACATTTCACAAACATGATATAGCACAGTAGCAGATATGTACCTCAAAATCTGGTGCTAAATCATCCTCTAATATGAAATTATCGTCTTCAAACCAGGACATGATCCCTTCCCCTTTAGCCTCAAGCATAGATGTAGAAGCCTGCATAAAATCTAGAAAAGGAAACATAAAATAAAATCTTAGCACCACTAGAACCAAAGCAGTCTCATAAACAATGGCCACATCCTACTGAATACGTGGTGCTAAGTTCAGCGCACAAAAACAGAATCCACATATCAATTATGCCAACATTATGTGCTAACTCATTGTGGTAGGGAATTTTTAATATGAGTCCAAATCAATCAAGGGATATATGCTCAATTCCAGTCCTTATAATAACAGAGTAACTAATGATGAAATGCAAAGTATACCTTGTGATGTTTGATGCACTCGATTCTAAGTCTCGGTGTTAACACGATTAGGAACAGAACATATCTTACATTAGCATTGACAGGACCAATTTAGTCATATTTGAAGCAAGGATAGCACGGATCACCTAATTGACCTAAACATGGTTGAAGCGACGATCTGAATAAGCTTGCCAATGAACAGAGGGAGGTAAACAACATAATCCACACTCAATTTACATAAAAACTATGAAACAGAGGGTGAGTATCAGGCACGATATTGTTGGAATTTTCAACACTGCACATAATCAATCTGCGGGGTATCTTCTTAATCCCAGTCCTAACAAGAGCACCGTAATTACTACTGAAATGCAGAGGATGCCTTGTGATGTTTGATGTACTCGATTCTAACTTGGCGCCGCCGTTAACATGAATAGGAACAAATTAACAAAGCATTCCTTACTTTAGCAAGTGTTCACACTACAAATATAGGCGTATTTAGAGCAAGGATCGCACAATTGACCTAAGCATGTTTGAAGCGACGAACTGAATAAGCTTACTCAATGAACAAACAGCGGAAAAAGATGCTGAAAATAAATCAGAAGTGGCAGCCGAAGCTGGCGGCGAGAGCTCACCAAATGGGGAGTCCTGGGAGGCGAGCCGGCTGGCCGCGCCGAGGCCCCGCTCCTCGAGGGGCTGGGCCCGGGCCTGCTCGAGCAGGAAGGCGAAGTCGGCGCCCTTGCTCCGCGGCGCCACCTCGCCGGCCCATTCCGCGGCGTCGTCGGCCTCGGGTTCTTCCTCGAAGCGGTCCCAGTTGGAGGGGAGGTTGCGGCTGCGGGGGGCGGAGGAGGAGGAGCCGCCGCCGCCCCCGCCGGCGGCGGCAGCCGCGCGCTTCTGCTTGTGCGCCGCGGCCGCCGCGGGGGTCTGGTGGGTCCGGCGGCCGTGCACCGTGTGCGAGCGCTTCGACCTCGCCGCCGCCTTGGGATCCATCGGAGGGGAGCAGCGGAGGAGGGACGGGGAGGGTTTCCGCTGTGCGCTTCACCCTCGTTGCTGTGTCGATTTGCAGTTCAACCCCTAATACTCTTGGTAAGAACAAATGTGTGCTCTCCGAGGGTCCCTGTGTAAAATTACCAGGGACATATTTATGATTACACACTTTCACGAGGGCCCTTAAGCTTTTAGGACCCAAGGATAGTTCCTCAGAGGACAGAGCAGAGAGCCCAGGCAAAACCCTTCCCTTCCGTGGCTGGCTTGACGGGCGGCGGCGGCGGCGATGCGGTTCACGGCGTCTCCGGTGGTGGAGCTGCCGGTGGGCGGCGCGGTGCTGAGCTTCGAGCAGGACAACGACTCCTTCGAGGTGGGCACCTCGGTCTGGAACTCCTCCCTGGTCCTCGTCAAGTTCGCCGAGCGCTGCCTCGGCGACGCGGCTCTGCCCTTCGCCGACGCGCTCCGCTTCGCGGGTGCCCGCGCCATCGAGCTCGGCGCCGGGTGCGGGCCCGCCGGCATGGGGCTCTCCCGCCTCGGCCTCGCCGACCTCGTGCTCACCGACACCGCCGCCGTCCTCCCGGCCCTCCGCCGGAACCTCCGCCGCAACCGCCGCCACCTCCCGCGCGCGCCCCGCCTCGCGCAGCTCCACTGGAACTGCCCCGCGCACCTCGCCCAGCTCGCCGCCCCGCGCCGCTACGACCTCGTCGTCGCCGCCGACGTCGTCTACGTCCAGGAGTCCGTGCCCCACCTCGTCGCCGCCATGGACGCGCTCGCCGACGCCGAGCGCGGCGTGGTGCTCCTCGGGTACCAGATCCGGTCCCCCGAGGCGCACCAGGCGTTCTGGGACGCCGTTCCCGCCGCCTTCCCCGTGATCGAGAAGGTGTCCCGGGAGCACCTCGACCCGGAGTACGCCTTCGAGGAGTCCGATGTGTTCATACTCCGCAGGAGGCCGCGGCAGTGAGATTTATTCTTGTTGCCAAACATTTGCTCGTCATTTACATAGCAGGTTTGCAAGAATTGCTTATTCCAGTTCAAAAGTATGAGTATTTAGTTGTGATGGCTGGTGAAGGCCTCTGATATACAGTGCTGAATGTTTGGCTTCCATGGGTTAATGTTTAAGTAACATGTTAAGTTTCGCCTATGCTTTGCGGTGTAAACATGTCAGGTATTTCAAGTTCATGATCGCATTTGTCTGTTGCATTGTGTTTGTGTGATCGACAAAAAGGAATTCAATGTGTAGACTTAATGGAGTTGTGGTCACTAAGCATCTTAACACGCAACTCCTGTGTCAAAATCAAATCTTCTTGTGAGTGACACTCTGTCTTGATGAACTGATGAAATGCCCCCCTTTCCAACTAGGGTAAGAGATTAACTGAATGTGACTTTAAATTCAGAGATAATTGACTCAACTTCTGTGTCGAAATCACTTTGCGAGTGACACTCTGTTTTGATGAACTGATGGAAAACTGGAAATATCCCTCCTCCCAACTTGTGCAAGAGATAATTGAATGTGACTCCTGGGGTATGCAAAATCTGGCTGAGTACACTGAGAGGATTCCGCCATGTCTTCTACTATCGTTTAAAGCAAATATGTTGCTGCTGTGGTTTTATCGAAGAGTGGTTAAAACCTGATAAGATTTTTGAAGGAGCCACTAGTTCTGGCCTTTTGGGAAGCGTGGTGCTTATAATGGCTTGAACTTAAAAATACAATGTTTCTGTTTCCGCCCATGTAGTTCCTTTTGGCACATTGAAACCGTGCTGTATGCCGATTGCGCCCTTGATGAGGCGAATCGAGTTCCATTTCCCCTTTTTACTGTTTGGTGTTGAACTTGAAGGGTGACTGGATTCAAGGGAGTGAATTGTCCATCATGGATGTGTCGTTGAAGCCTGGAACAAACCATGATGCCGTGGGACTTGCACGTAGGCATGTGTCCAGCCTGAAGTATGCCTCTTGCTTGGGTTATGTCTCGGGGAGCTGTACCACGAAGAGGCCTCAGATGATTAAACAGTTTATGCTCTGCTCATATTTGTCGCATTTTGTAGGGAGTATGGTCAGCCTTATGTTGATCTTTGGGGAACTTTATTTAGATCTGTCTAGGAGTAAGACCTGAGCATGGACAGACCGACTTATTGAAAGCAATCAGGTGTAGCTTGGGGTCCAGTTCTCCACCCAAAACCCGGTCCAAAAGGCCAAAACTTGTGAAATGTTTTATTGATCGGATATAAAGTCTTGTAGATACAAGATATACTCCCTCCATTTCCACATGAATTCGCATATTAGGTCTCACATCAGAAACATGATGTTCTTTGTCTGGGCACCTCTGGTCTTATTTCATCCGGCACCTCTGGGTATTTGGATTCTTCAAAGGTAGTATTAGTTATTATAGCAGCTGTATATGAACATATACAGCTGTGGTGTCTATGATGTTTAAAGGCAATAAGTTATGGTGGAATGGAAATTGTATGATAAGTGCAGTAAGTATAGCAGGTGTATGTGTCGTTCATGCTATGATCTGGCTCAAGCTTGTGGACACTATTTCTAAGTCGGATTGTGCTGTGTAAACCAAGGTAGGTATTTTATGTTTCCAAACAGCTTCGATGATACCAAGCAGAGGACAGGCAGCACTGCTGACCTTCTGCGCTTGCAGTAGCCTGGTGAGCGTTGGGCTTTGCCCTGTCAATCGTGGTCTCGGGAAGTGGGGTTTTCTGGCTTATGACCTTGGGCGATGCACTCTACTAGCCTAATTTCTGGATGAGACTTACAATACAACTGTAGTGACTAATTCTGTTTTGTATGGATGCTCCAGGTAGTACACTACTGGAAAAAAGCGTCGAGGAAAGAAGAGATCAAGATGGTCTTGTCTGGTAACAACAGGAGCGCATTGGACTATTGGAGGGAGGTTCTCGTGCAGGCTGAGCAGATGAGGAAGGAGCTCAAGTTGAGTGAGAAGGGGGATGGTATACGTGAAGGGGATATTGGAAACATGGGCAATAGCTTGATATATGTGAGTAGTGCAGTAACCAAACAAAACCGTTCAACCCAGGTTTTCCTGTGATGCACTGCAGCCTAACTGTAGTTTGTATCCAAAGCCCGGATGCTTGTGCTTCTCTCCCTGTTTGTAGCTTGGGGTTTTCCTTTCACCGACCGCATATATAATTTTGCTTAACAAAGACCAGGTCCTGATTAGCCAGAATGTTCCTTCCACCAGCTAGGATGGGCTGGAAGACATGGCAGTGATCCATGACGTATTCTCATGAGTCGTTCAGGCAAAAACCATTGCTGGTAGAACACCGATAATGTGTCTGTCATCCAACCACTAAGCTTGGCACTTGTTCAAACCCTGTTGATGCCAGGATGTGATGATCTTCCAGATGTTTATCCGACTCACGTCACCGTACCGTGGCCTTGGTCGCGCCATGTAGGCGAGGCAAAGTAGCTGTCGGAGTCGTCACCTGATGGACTGTGGCCACGACCATCCTGGTTGACTCTGCTAGCAGCTCAGGAACAGGTCCCGTAAAAACAAAAACAGCTCAGGAACAGGTCCCGTAAAAACAAAAACAGCTCAGGAACAGGTCCCGTAAAAACAAAAGGCAGCTCAGGAACAGGAATCTGGATTATGAGAGTCGTCGTGTCAGCATTATGTCATCTCCCTATTAAGATTACTACGTCTCCAGTAAATTCAGGCCGTGAAAGGCACACTGGAAATTTCGGCTCGTTCACGGCGGGAATTGCGAAAAGCTGAACAAAAGATAGATCCGCCTAACAATTCGGCATCGGCAAGTATCAAGTGTGCAGGAACTTACGTCTAAAAGAAAGGGTACATGAACTAGATCAAGACGCGAGGTTCCCCTTCCCAAACCGTTACGATGCGACGTTCGAAGCCGAGGGCGATCACCCAGCGGACGCAATGCCGCTAGGAGGAGGAGTGTTAGACTCTGTATATACTGGGCCCCACTTGTAATTATGCTGTATATCACTATATAATGGAAAGGTCACCCCATGTTTGAAGGTGTGCCACAAACCCTAAAACTCTTGTCTAATATAGTATCCGACCTAACGATCTAATGTCTTCCGCTCCGCCTCCGCCACCAGCCGCCGCCGCCTCAAGCGCCGCCGGCACCGCGGTTTCCTTCCCCGCCCTTCTGCCGCCGGCCCCCGTCTACATGGATCACTCGTTCCACCCGCCGTCCCTCGCGCGTCTCCTCAACGTCGGGACTGCGTCCTACACGGCGAACGGATCGCTCGGCCCCCTGCAGACTCAATCGGCGGGGTCTCTCTTCGCCGGCCCGGTGTCTTCGCTGTACGCCGGCGTCTCCTCTTCATCGCCTGCTGCTTCGGCCCGGTCCCAGCAACCGTCGCCGCCGCCGGCTGCCATGCACTCCCTTGTGCCTGCGCCGCCACCACCTACCGCGTCGCACCAGATGCGTGCGATCACGCCTGCTCCGGCTGCCTCCATCTACACCGCAGCCGGCCCTACTGTTGCCGATGCCGCCCATGCCAATCACGGTGGCTACCCACTGTACGCGGCGCCGTACGGCCCGTCGCCACCTGCGCGTCCTTCCTATGGTGCGTACCCTGGCCAGGGCGCGTACCCGGCTCCGTCGCCCTATGGGGCGCCCTACCCGTACGGCCCCTCGCACCTGTACGCACCGGCTGCGGCGCCATCTGCACCAATGCCCTCTCCGACGCCATACGTGGATGCCGAAGCTGCTCTGGCCGCGATCTCCTCGCCGCCGTTTTTATTCTCGCACCTCCTTCCGGTGAAGCTTAAACCGGACAATTATCTCTATTGGCGTGCTTAGGTGCTTCCTCTCCTTCGCAGCCATTACTTGGAGGGGTTCGTCAACGGTACACTGCCATGTCCACCGCCACATCATCCGATGTTCCGTGCGTGGATCGCTCGGGACCAAGCCATCCTCTAAGCCATCCAGTCTTCTCTGGGTGAGGGTGTGGCCGGGCTCGTCCTCTTTGCTTCGTCCTCTCATGAGGTGTGGGACAACCTGGAGTCGAGTTTCTCGTCTCAGTCTACTGCTCAATCCATGGCCATCCGTGCCAAGCTTGGTGAAACTCGCAAGGACAATGGTACGGTGACCACCTTCTACAACAAGATCAAGAAGTTGGCTGACACTCTTGCTTCCATTGGAGAGCCCCTTCGTGACAGCGAGTTCACATCCTTCATCCTAGCCGGCCTCGACAGCGACTACGACTCGCTTGCCGAGGTGATTAATGAACGCAAGGAGCCTCTTCGTCCTCAGGAACTCTACAGCCGTCTCTTGTCAACGGAGCAACGGCTCAACGCGCGCCGCCCCAACGTCTCCATCGACTCCTCCGTCAACGCCGTGTACCGCGGCAAAGGCGGTGGCCGTGGCCCCTCTGCAGCTTCCTCGGGAGGAGGGGGCAAGTCCGGTGGTGGTGCGCCCTTGGCACAACAGCAGCAGGCCCCGCATTCTGGTGCCCCGGTAGTCGTCGTTGACGGCCGCGCCTGCGCCTGCTGTACCGCCTGTGGTGCGGCTCAGCCATGTCAGCTCTGTGGCCTGTCTCGCCATGTCGCCTCTCGCTGTCATCGCCGGTTCAAGACGGACTTCCTTGGCCTCGGCAATAATGGCAAGGGCAACGAGCGTCAAGTTAACATGGCGCAACAGGGTCACACCCCTTCTTATCCTGTTGATCCTTCTTGGTACATGGATACTGGAGCAACCACGCACGTCACGAATGAGCTGGGCAAGCTAACTGTCCAGCAGCCTTACCGTGGGCATGACAAGGTTCACACAGCTAACGGGGCAGGTATGCACATTTCGCATGTTGGTCAGGCATCACTTCTCACAAACACCTCTAGGACATTGCATCTTAGAAATGTTCTTCGTGTTCCCACAGTTGCACGTAATTTACTCTCTGTTCCTAAACTTACACAGGATAATAATGTTTTCTGTGAGTTTCACCCGTTTCATCTCTTTGTTAAGGATCGTGCTACGAGGAACATACTTCTTAGAGGTCGCTACCGCCATGGTCTATATGCTCTTGATGCCCCCACCGATGTTCCCGCTCCTGCTGCTGCGTTCCAAGTCTTCAGTGGCGTTCGTGTCTGCATCAGTATGGCACTCTCATCTTGGTCACCCAGCATCTCCCATTGTTCGCCATGTCCTCCATCGTCATGAGCTACCGTCCGAGTCTAGTAATAAAGATGCCGCTGTCTGTGATGCCTGACAGCAAGGCAAGAGTCATCAATTACCTTTTTCTGTTTCTACACATATAGTCAAAACTCCTCTTGAGCTTGTGTTTTCAGATGTATGGGGTCCTGCCCAGCTGTCCGTTAGTGGGCACGAATATTATGTCAGTTTCATTGATGCTTATAGTCGCTTTACCTGGATTTATCTTCTTAAGCATAAGTCTGATGTCTTTAATGTGTTTTTACAATTTCAAGCACATGTTGAGAGACTCCTAGATCATAAAATCATTCATGTACAGTCAGACTGGGGGGGGGGGGGGGGGGTGAATACCGCAACCTCGGTACTTTCTTTGAAAAACTTGGAATTGCTCATCGTGTTTCTTGCCCACATACACATCAGCAGAATGGTTCAGCTGAACGTAAGCACCGTCATATTGTTGAAACTGGGTTAACCTTGCTTGCTCATGCCTCTATCCCGTTTCGTTTTTGGAGCGATGCTTTTACCACAGCCTGTTTCTTATAAATAGGCTTCCTTCGCGGCTCCTTCATATGAAAACTCCACTTGAACTCTTGCTTGGTCAGACTCCTGATTACACGTTTCTTAAAGTGTTCGGTTGTGCGTGTTGGCCGCATCTCCGTCCGTATAATAATCGCAAGCTTGAGTTCCGATCAAAGAAGTGTGTCTTTCTGGGGTATAGTTCTGTTCACAAAGGGTATAAGTGCCTTCATGTCCCGTCTAATCGTGTGTATATCTCCCGAGATGTTGTTTTTGATGAGCACGTTTTTCCCTTTGCTGCTCTTCCCTCACCTGACACAAGCTCCACACCGCCAGTGCACCCATCCACTATATTGCCTGATCAATTTGTAGATGCTGCACATTCGCCTTCTTTGTTGTCTAACCATGGTGCAGGTATTGGGAGATGTGCGCGGCTTGAGCTCCTGGATGAGGTTGACACTCCGGCTCCCTCGTCCCCAACGGCTACGTCATCACCACCCGCTCACGTTGATCGGCTGGCTTCGTGCATGTCCCATGCGACGAGCCCGCCTATGCCCGTGACCGCAGCTGCTGCACCGCGCGTCACCACTCTGGCCCAGCCGCCGCTTCTGCTGACTGGCGCGTCGGCCCAGCGGGCCGTCACGTCTGCGCCGGCGTCCTCGCCATCGACGCCTGGGCCGTCACCTGCACCGACGCATGGGCCGTCCCCGCCTGGGAGTCCCCCGCCATCGATGCCTGAGACGTCTTCGCCTGGGAGTTCTGCGTCATCCTCGTCGCCTGTGCAGCACTTGTCCCGCTCGTCTGGATCGGCGTCGCCCTCGAGTGGGTCGGCGTCTCCTGCTATGTCTTCCTCGTCACCGACACCGACTGCATCAGCCTCTACCATGACGGATGCTGCGTCCACTTCATCATCCTCACCATCGGTTTCACCACCTGCTCTGCCCCCGGTGTTGCGTCCTCATACACGCAGCAAAAGTGGGGTGTTTCGTCCTAAGGAACGCAAGGATGGCACGGTGGCCTGGCTTGCGACTTGCATGGCGCACGCGCAGTCCGACCCTACTGCTGAGCCTCGGCATTTTCAGGCTGCCCTGAGTATCCCTCACTGGCGCACTGCGATCGAACAAGAATACCACACTCTTCTTTGTTGGAAATATGCCCTAGAGGCAATAATAAAATGATTATTATATTTCCTTGTTCATGATAATTGTCTATTATTCATGCTATAATTGTATTATCCGTAAATCGTAATACATGTGTGAATACATAGACCACAATGTGTCCCTAGTGAGCCTCTAGTTGACTAGCTCGTTGATCAACAGATAGTCATGGTTTCCTGGCTATGGACATGGGGATGTCATTGATAACGGGATCACATCATTAGGAGAATGATGTGATGGACAAGACCCAAACCTAAGCATAGCACAAAGATCGTGTAAGTTCGTTTTGTGAGAGCTTTTCTAATGTCAAGTATCATTTCCTTAGACCATGAGATTGTGCAACTCCCGGATACCGTAGGAGTGCTTTGGGTGTATCAAACGTCACAACGTAACTAGGTGGCTATAAAGGTGCACTACGGGTATCTCCGAAAGTGTCTGTTGGGTTGGCACGAATCGAGACTGGGATTTGTCACTCCGTATGACGGAGAGGTATCTCTAGGCCCACTCGGTAATGCATCATCATAATGAGCTCAATGTGACCAAGGGGTTGGTCACGGGATCATGCATTACGGTACGAGTAAAGTGACTTGCCGGTAACGAGATTGAACAAGGTATTGGGATACCGACGATCGAGTCTCGGGCAAGTAACGTACCGATTGACAAAGGGAATTGAATACGGGATTGATTAAGTCCTCGACATCGTAGTTCATCCGATGAGATCATCGAGGAGCATGTGGGAGCCAACATGGGTATCCAGATCCCGCTGTTGGTTATTGACCGGAGAGGCGTCTCGGTCATGTCTGCGTGTCTCCCGAACCCGTAGGATCTACACACTTAAGGTTTGGTGACGCTAGGGTTGTAGAGATATTAGTATGCAGTAACCCGAAAGTTGTTCGGAGTCCCGGATGAGATCTCGGACATCACGAGGAGTTCCGGAATGGTCCGTAGGTAAAGATTTATATATAGGAAGTCCAGTTTCGGCCAGCGGGAAGGTTTCGGGGGTTACCGGTATTGTACCGGGACCACCGGAAGGGTCCCAGGGGTCCACCGAATGGGGCCACCTATCCTGGAGGGCCCCATGGGCTGGAGTGGCATGGGAACCAGCCCCTGATGGGCTGGTGCGCCCCACCCAAGGGCCCAAGACGCCTAGGGTTGGAAACCCTAGGGGGCCGTTGCCCCCTGAGGGGGCATGCGCCCCCCTGGTTGGAAACCCTAAGGGGGCCGTTACCCCCAGGGGCCGCCGCCCCCACCTTTTAGATGGGATCTCCAAGGGGGCATGCGCCCTCCTAGCCCCTATATATAGTGGAAGGTAGGGAGGGCAGCCGGACCTTGCTCTTGGCGCCTCCCTCTCCCTCCGCAACACCTCTCCTCCCCGCTTGTGCTTGGCGAAGCCCTGCCGGGATCCTGCTGCATCCACCACCACGTCGTCGTGCTGCTGGATCTTCATCAACCTCTCCTTCCCCCTTACTGGATCAATAAGGAGGAGACGTCTTCCCAACCGTACGTGTGTTGAACGCGGAGGTGCTGTCCGTTCGGCACTTGGTCATCGGTGATTTGGATCACGGCGAGTACGACTCCATGATCCCCGTTCACTTGAACTCTCCCGCTCGCGATCTACAAGGGTATGTAGATGCACTCCTATTCCCCTCGTTGCTAGAATACTCCATAGATTGATCTTGGTGATGCGTAGAAATTTTTTAATTTCTGCTACGATCCGCAACAGTGGCATCATGAGCTAGGTCTATGCGTAGTTACTATGCACGAGTAGAACACAAAGTAGTTGTGGGCGTCGATATTGTAAATTTGCTTGCCGTTACTAGTCTTATCTTGATTCGGCGGCATCGTGGGATGAAGCGGCCCGGACCAACCTTACACGTACGCTTACATGAGACCGGTTCCACCGACTGACATGCACTAGTTGCATAAGGTGGTTGGTGGGTGTCTGTCTCTCCCACTTTAGTCGGATCGGATTCGATGAACAGGGTCCTTATGAAGGGTAAATAGAAATTGGCAATTCACGTTGTGCTTTTGGCGTAGGTAAGAAACGTTCTTGCTAGAAACCTATAGCAGCCACGTAAAAACTTGCAACAACAATTAGAGGACGTCTAACTTGTTTTTGCAGCAAGTGTTTTGTGATGTGATATGGCCAAAGGTTGTGATGAATGATGAATGATATATGTGATGTATGAGATTGATCATGTTCTTGTAATAGGAATCACGACTTGCATGTCGATGAGTATGACAACCGACAGGAGCCATAGGAGTTGTCTTTATTTATTTATGACCTGCGTGTCAACATAAACGTCATGTAATTACTTTATTTTATTGCTAAAGCGTTAGCCATAGTAGTAGAAGTAATAGATGACGAGACAACTTTAAGAAGACACGATGATGGAGATCATGATGATGAAGATCATGGTGTCATGCTGGTGACAACGATGATCATGGAGCCCCGAAGATGGAGATCAAAGGAGCAAATGATATTGGCCATATCATGTCACTATTTGATTGCATGTGATGTTTATCATGTTTTACATCTTATTTTCTTAGAACGACGGTAGCTTAAATAAGATGATCCCTTGTAATAATTTCAAGAAAGTGTTCCCCCTAACTGTGCACCGTTGCGAAGGTTCGTTGTTTCGAAGCACCACGTGATGATCGGGTGTGATAGATTCTAACGTTCGAATACAACGGGTGTAAGACAGATTTACACACGCAATACACTTAGGTTGACTTGACGAGCCTAGCATGTACAGACATGGCCTCGGAACACAGAAGACCGAAAGGTCGAGCATGAGTCGTATAGAAGATACGATCAACATGAAGATGTTCACCGATGTTGACTAGTCCGTCTCACGTGATGATCGGACACGGCCTAGTTAACTCGGATCATGTTATACTTAGATGACTGGAGGGATGTCTATCTGAGTGGGAGTTCATTTAATAATTTGATTAGATGAACTTAATTATCATGAACTTAGTCTAAAATCTTTATAATATGTCTTGTAGATCAAATGGCCCACATTGTCCTCAACTTCAACGCGTTCCTAGAGAAAACCAAGCTGAAAGACGATGGCAGCAACTATACGGACTGGGTCTGGAACCTGAGGATCATCCTCAAAGCTGCCAAGAAAGATTATGTCCTAGAAGCACCGCTAGGTGACGCACCCGTCCCACAGAACCAAGACGTTATGAACGCTTGGCAGACACGTGCTGATGATTACTCCCTCGTTCAGTGCGGCATGCTTTACAACTTAGAATCGGGGCTCCAAAAGCGTTTTGAGAGACACGGAGCATATGAGATGTTCGAAGAGCTGAAAATGGTTTTTCAAGCTCATGCTCGGGTCGAGAGATATGAAGTCTCCGACAATTTCTTCAGCTGTAAGATGGAGGAAAACAGTTCTGTCAGTGAGCACATACTCAAAATGTCTGGGTTGCATAACCGCTTGACTCAGCTGGGAGTTAATCTCCCGGATGACGCGGTCATTGACAGAATCCTTCAGTCGCTTCCACCGAGCTACAAGAGCTTTGTGATGAACTTCAATATGCAGGGGATGGAAAAGACCATTCCTGAAGTATTTGCAATGCTGAAATCAGTAGAGGTAGAAGTCAAAAAGGAACATCAAGTGTTGATGGTGAATAAAACCACTAAGTTCAAGAAAGGCAAGGGTAAGAAGAACTTCAAGAAGGACGGCAAGGGAGTTGCCGCGCCCGGTAAGCAAGCTGCCGGGAAGAAGCCAAAGAATGGACCCAAGCCCGAGACTGAGTGCTTTTATTGTAAGGGAAGTGGTCACTGGAAGCGGAACTACGCCAAATACTTAGCGGACAAGAAGGCCGGCACCACGAAAGGTATATGTGATATACATGTAATTGATGTGTACCTTACCAGTACTCGTAGTAGCTCCTGGGTATTTGATACCGGTGCGGTTGCTCACATTTGTAACTCAAAGCAGGAGCTGCGGAATAAGCGGAGACTGGCGAAGGACGAGGTGACGATGCGCGTCGGGAATGGTTCCAAGGTCGATGTGATCGCCGTCAGCACGCTACCTCTACATTTACCTACGGGATTAGTTTTAAACCTCAATAATTGTTATTTAGTGCCAGCTTTGAGCATGAACATTGTATCAGGATCTCGTTTAATATGAGATGGCTACTCATTTAAATCCGAGAATAATGGTTGTTCTATTTATATGAGAGATATGTTTTATGGTCATGCTCCGATGGTGAATGGTTTATGCTTAATGAATCTCGAGCGTAATGCTACACATATTCATAGTGTGAGTACCAAAAGATGTAAGGTTGATAATGATAGTCCCACATACTTGTGGCACTGCCGCCTTGGTCACATAGGTGTCAAACGCATGAAGAAGCTCCATGCAGATGGACTTTTAGAGTCTCTTGATTACGAATCATTTGACACGCGTGAACCATGCCTCATGGGTAAAATGACCAAGACTCCGTTCTCAGGAACAATGGAGCGAGCAACCAACTTATTAGAAATCATACATACTGATGTGTGCGGTCCAATGAGTGTTGAGGCTCGCGGTGGCTATCGTTATGTTCTCACCCTCACTTATGACTTGAGTGGATATGGGTATGTCTACTTAATGAAACACAAGTCTGAGACCTTTGAAAAGTTCAAGGAATTTCAGAGTGAGGTTGAGAATCAACGTGACAGGAAAATCAAGTTCTTGCGATCAGATCGTGGGGGAGAATACTTGAGTCACGAATTTGGCACACACCTAAGAAAATGTGGAATAGTTTCACAACTCACGCCGCCTGGAACACCTCAGCGTAATGGTGTGTCCGAACGTCGTAATCGCACTCTATTAGATATGGTGCGATCTATGATGTCTCTTACCGATTTACCGCTATCATTTTGGGGCTATGCTTTAGAGACTGCCGCATTCGCTTTAAATAGGGCTCCGTCGAAATCCGTTGAGACGACACCGTATGAATTATGGTTTGGGAAGAAACCTAAGCTGTCGTTTCTAAAAGTTTGGGGATGCGATGCTTATGTCAAGAAACTTCAACCTGAAAAGCTCGAACCCAAATCGGAAAAATGCGTCTTCATAGGATACCCTAAAGAAACTGTTGGGTATACCTTCTACCTCAGATCCGAAGGAAGATCTTTGTTGCCAAGAATGGATCCTTTCTAGAGAAAGAGTTTCTCTCAAAAGAAGTAAGTGGGAGGAAAGTAGAGCTTGATGAAGTAATGCCTCTTGAAGCAGAGAATAGCGCAGCTCAGGAAAATGTTCCTGTGGTGCCTGCACCGATTAGAGAGGAAGTTAATGATGATGATCAAGATACTTCGGATCAAGCTCCTACTGAACTTCGTAGGTCCACAAGGACACGTTCCGCACCAGAGTGGTACGACAACCCTGTCTTGGAAATCATGTTGTTAGACAACGGTGAACTTTCGAACTATGAAGAAGCGATGGCGGGCCCAGATTTCGACAAATGGCTAGAAGCCATGAAATCCGAGATAGAATCCATGTATGAAAACAAATTATGGACAATAAGAAGAAGACAGACGCGGATGGATCTTTAAGAAGACAGACGCGGATGGTAATGTGACCATCTATAAGGCTTGACTTGTCGCTAAGGGTTATCGACAAGTTCAAGGGGTTGACTACGATGAGACTTTCTCACCCATAGCGAAGCTGAAGTCCGTCCGAATCATGTTAGCAATTACCGCATTCTATGATTGTGAGATATGGCAAATGGACGTCAAAACGGCATTCCTTAACGGCTTTCTTAAGGAAGAATTGTATATGATGCAGCCGGAAAGTTTTCTCGATCCTAAGAATGCTAACAAGGTGTGCAAGCTCCAACGCTCAATCTATGGGCTGGTGCAAGCATCTCGGAGTTGGAACATTCGCTTTGATGAGATGATCAAAGCGTTTGGGTTTATGCAGACTTATGGAGAAGCCTGCGTTTACAAGAAAGTGAGTGGGAGCTCTGTAGCATTTCTCATATTATATGTGGATGACATACTATTGATGGGAAATGATATAGAATTCTTGGAAAGCATAAAGGCCTATTTGAACAAGTGTTTTTCAATGAAGGACCTTGGAGAAGCTGCTTATATATTAGGCATCAAGATCTATAGAGATAGATCGAGACGCCTCATCGGTCTTTCACAAAGTACGTACCTTGACAAGATATTGAAGAAGTTCAATATGGATCAGTCCAAGAAGGGGTTCTTACCTGTATTGCAAGGTGTGTGATTGAGCACGGCTCAATGCGTGACCACGGCAGAAGATATAGAAGAGATGAGTGGCATCCCCTATGCCTCAGCCATAGGGTCTATTATGTATGCCATGCTGTGTACCAGACCTGATGTAAACATTGCCGTAAGTTTGGTAGGTAGGTACCAAAGTAATTCCGGCAAGGAACACTGGACAGCGGTCAAAAACATCCTGAAGTACCTGAAAAGGACCAAGGATATGTTTCTCGTTTATGGAGGTGGCGAAGAGCTCGTCGTAAAGGGTTACGTCGACGCTAGCTTCGACACAGATCTGGATGACTCTAAGTCACAAACCGGATACGTGTATATTTTGAATGGTGGGGCAATAAGCTGATGCAGTTGCAAGCAAAGCGTCGCGGCGGGATCTACATGTGAAGCAGAATACATGGCAGCCTCGGAGGCAGCACAAGAAGCAATCTGGATGAAGGAGTTCATCACCGACCTAGGAGTCATACCCAGTGCGTCGGGGCCGATGACTCTCTTCTGTGACAACACTGGAGCTATTGCCCTTGCCAAGGAGCCCAGGTTTCACAGGAAGACCAGGCATATCAAGCGTCGCTTCAACTCCATTCGTGAAAGTGTTCAAAATGGAGACATAGAAATTTGTAAAGTACATACGGACCTGAATGTAGCAGATCCATTTGACTAAACCTCTCCCTAGAGCAAAACATGATCAACACCAGAATTCCATGGGTGTTCGATTCATCACAATGTAACTAGATGATTGACTCTAGTGCAAGTGGGAGACTGTTGGAAATATGCCCTAGAGGCAATAATAAAATGATTATTATATTTCCTTGTTCATGATAATTGTCTATTATTCATGCTATAATTGTATTATCCGAAAATCGTAATACATGTGTGAATAAATAGACCACGATGTGTCCCTAGTGAGCCTCTAGTTGACTAGCTCGTTGATCAACAGATAGTCATGGTTTCCTGGCTATGGACATGGGGATGTCATTGATAACGGGATCAAATCATTAGGAGAATGATGTGATGGACAAGACCCAAACCTAAGCATAGCACAAAGATCGTGTAAGTTCGTTTTGTGAGAGCTTTTCTAATGTCAAGTATCATTTCCTTAGACCATGAGATTGTGCAACTCCCGGATACCGTAGGAGTGCTTTGGGTGTATCAAACGTCACAACATAACTGGGTGGCTATAAAGGTGCACTACGGGTATCTCCAAAAGTGTCTGTTGGGTTGGCACGAATCGAGACTGGGATTTGTCACTCCGTATGACGGAGAGGTATCTCTGGGCCCACTCGGTAATGCATCATCATAATGAGCTCAATGTGACCAAGGGGTTGGTCACGGGATCATGCATTACGGTACGAGTAAAGTGACTTGCCGGTAACGAGATTGAACAAGGTATTGGGATACCGACGATTGAGTCTCGGGCAAGTAACGTACCGATTGACAAAGGGAATTGAATACGGGATTGATTAAGTCCTCGACATCGTGGTTCATCCGATGAGATCATCGAGGAGTATGTGGGAGCCAACATGGGTATCCAGATCCCGCTGTTGGTTATTGACCGGAGAGGCGTCTCGGTCATGTCTGCGTGTCTCCCGAACCCGTAGGGTCTACACACTTAAGGTTCGGTGACGCTAGGGTTGTAGAGATATTAGTATGCAGTAACCCGAAAGTTGTTCGGAGTCCCGGATGAGATCCCGGACGTCATGAGGAGTTCCGGAATGGTCCGGAGGTAAAGATTTATATAGAGGAAGTCCAGTTTCGGCCAGCGGGAAGGTTTCGGGGGTTACCGGTATTGTACCGGGACCACCGGAAGGGTCCCGGGGGTCCACCGGATGGGGCCACCTATCCCGGAGGGCCCCATGGGCTGAAGTGACGTGGGAACCAGCCCCTGATGGGCTGGTGCGCCCCACCCAAGGGCCCAAGACGCCTAGAGTTGGAAACCCTAGGGGGCCGTTGCCTCCCGAGGGGGCATGCGCCCCCCTGGTTGGAAACCCTAGGGGGCCGTTGCCTCCCGAGGGGGCATGCGCCCCCCTGGTTGGAAACCCTAAGGGGGGCGTTGCCCCCAGGGGCCGCCCCCCTTTTAGATGGGATCTCCAAGGGGGCATGCGCCCCCCTAGCCCCTATATATAGTGGAAGGGAGGGAGGGCAGCCGGACCTTGCTCTTGGCGCCTCACTCTCCCTCCGTAACACCTCTCCTCCCCGCTTGTGCTTGGCGAAGCCCTGCCGGGATCGTGCTGCATCCACCACCACGCCGTCGTGCTGCTGGATCTTCATCAACCTCTCCTTCCCCCTTGCTGGATCAAGAAGGAGGAGACGTCTTCCCAACCGTACGTGTGTTGAATGCGGAGGTGCTGTCCGTTCGGCACTTGGTCATCGGTGATTTGGATCACGGCGAGTACGACTCCATCATCGCCGTTCACTTGAACGCTTCCGCTCACGATCTACAAGGGTATGTAGATGCACTCCTATTCCCCTCGTTGCTAGAATACTCCATAGATTGATCTTGGTGATGCGTAGAATTTTTTAAATTTCTGCTACGATCCCCAACATTCTTAAGAATGAAACGTGGCGACTGGTTCCTCCCAAGGCTGGTGTCAACATCATTGACTCAAAGTGGGTCTTCAAGGTAAAGAAACATGCTGATGGTTCTATCGAGAGATACAAGGCTCGACTGGTTGTTAAAGGATTCAAACAACGCCATGGCCTTGATTATGAGGACACCTTCAGTCCAGTGGTCAAACCGACCACGATTCGGCTTCTGCTCTCACTGGCAATTACCCGTGGATGGTCTCTTCGTCAGCTTGATGTTCAGAATGCTTTCCTTCATGGTGTTCTTGAGGAGGAGGTTTACATGCGTCAGCCTCCCGGTTTTGTTGATCCAGCTCATCCGCAACATCTATGTCGTCTTGTTAAGGCACTCTATGGTCCGAAGCAGGCTCCGCGCGCTTGGCATGCGCGTCTTGGCACCACTCTTCGGGCTCATGGATTTGTTCCCTCTCTGGCCAATACCTCGTTATTTCTTCTTCAGCGACCTACAGTTACTATGTACCTACTGGTCTATGTTGACGATATCATCTTGGTCAGTTCCTCGGATTATGCCGCGGATCGCTTGGTTTCTGCTTTGAGTGCTGACTTTGCGGTTAAGGATCTTGGGCAGCTTCACTATTTCCTTGGCCTTGAAGTATTGTCCTCTGGTTCTGGCTTGACTCTCACTCAGCAGAAGTATTGTCTCGATATTCTTCGGAGGTCTGGTATGCTCCAGTGCAAGACAGCTACTACACCTATGTCCTCCACTGACCGACTATCTGCTCTCGATGGTTCTTTCCTCCCTGCTGATGAGGCTACTGAGTATCGCATTATTGTTGGTGGCTTGCAGTACTTGACTATCACTCGTCCTGATATCTCCTATGCGGTCAACCGGGTCTGCCAGTTTCTTCATGCTCCTCGAGACTCTCACTGGGCTGTAGTTAAGCGCATTTTGCGTTACATCCAGTCCACTTCTTCTTATGGCTTGCATCTGCAACCGGCCCCCTCTGGCGTTCTCTCTGCGTTCTCTGATGCGGACTGGGCTGGGAGTCCGGATGACAGACGATCAACGGGGGGATATGCAGTGTTCCTTGGTTCGAACTTGATCGCCTGGAGTGCTCGTAAACAAGCAACGGTGTCCCGCAGTAGCACTGAAGCTGAGTACAAAGCAGTTGCAAATGCCACAACAGAGCTTATTTGGATACAGTTTTTGCTCAGAGAGTTGAAGATTCCTCAGAAGCAGCGGCCGGTGCTTTGGTGTGATAACATTGAGGCGACGTATTTGTCTTCAAATCCAGTCTTTCATGCTCGCACCAAACACATTGAAGTTGATTACCATTTTGTCAGGGAACGTGTTGCCCAGAAACTACTTCTTATCAGGTTCATCTCCTCGAAAGATCAACTTGCTGACATATTCACGAAGCCACTGCCTCTTCCTGAGTTTGAAGGGTGTAGGCGCAATCTCAACCTAGTGAATTCTTCTGAGCACGGTTAAGATTGAGGGAGGGTGTTAGACTCTGTATATATTGGGCCCCACTTGTAATTATGTTGTATATCACTATATAATGGAAAGGTCACCCCACGTTTGGAGGTGTGCCACAAACCCTAAAACCCTTGTCTAATAAGGAGGAGGAGGAGCAGACGAAGGAGAAGGCGAAGGTGGAGGCGAGCACGGGCACGGGGAACCGCCGACCACCCACGGAGACGGAGGCTGCGACGAGGAGGATCCACCCCGTTCTTCTCTGCCGCCGGGCCTCGCCATCGTCCCCGAGGTTCACGCCCCCATACCCTCTCCCATAATCGATCTGGTAGATGAACTGGAACCTAGCCCAATCGGTCTGTGCTAAACGAATCGCCTCTGCCTTTTTTTCAGAATAAGAAGAGGAAGCACGAGCAGGCCCAGGTGTTCATCCCGGAGGGCGTCCTCATGGAGATCCTGTCGCGGGTGCCCTACAGGTCGCTATGCCGCTTCAAGTGCGTGTCCAGACCATGGCTCGCCCTCTGCTCCGACCACGGCGTCCGCAAGAGGTCGCCACTGCTGGCTTCTTCCATTTTAACCACGGCTTCTTCCATTTTAACCGCTGCTGGCTTCTCTCCGGCTTCTTCCATTTTAACCGCGGCTGGCGCTTCCGCAATTATTTGTCCCGGAAAGGCCCTCCCATGGTCGACCCCGGCCTCCCTTTCTTGTGCGGCACCTACGGACACTTTGAGGTCGAACAATGCAGCACCAGCCTTCTCCTCTGCAGATGCTGGAAAGTGCCCCATCCTGAGCTACTCAGTTGGAATTCGTTTCCGAAAGGCAGGGCTGTTGAGCGCTTCAGATGGGAGGCTGAGGCTGATCAATTCGATTATGTCGTCTGCAATCCTGCTACTCGGCAGTGTGCTTTGCTGCCTCCTGTTCCTCCTGTAGAATTGCACAACCAGAAGCAGGCAGATGATGACCTTTTCCGTGCCATCACAGGACACTACTTTTTGGGTTCTGATCCAGCCGTTCCATCACGCTTTGTGGTGCTTGTGCCCGTGTTTGGCATCGGCCTGCCGATGACATGGATCTACTCATCAGAAACTAGAGGATGGACTTCCATCCGGTGCCAGCTGGATGATTATGTTAATAATCCACGGTGCTTCTTTCTGAACGACACTATCCTTTATTTTTGTAACTTCCTTTCAATAGTCACGGTGAACATGGAGGGAAATGTGTGGCGGGAAATGAAATTGCCACCTGCCATGACAAACATATATCTTGGTCCTTCCTTTGGGCAGTCCCAAGGATGCCTGTATGCTTGGCGGATGTACGATTGCCAACTCTCTGTTTGGGCTCTTGAGAACTATGATGGTGGACAGTGGACCCTAAGGTGTGTTGTTGGCTGCCTTGAACTGTTCGGAAGGGATTGTCGCAAACAAGACGAGGCCTGCTGGATGTTTGCAATTCATCCAGGTAGGTAGAAAAGGGAAGCAATGATGGAGGGGAGGAGGAAGAGGTAATATATATAGTGGTTGTGGCGTTACAGACTTAGTAGTAATGGCGCACCACACCCATGGTGCGCCACTACTAACTTTGTTTATTTTTTGATTTTGGAAGGCGGGAAAATTACTAATGGCGCACCACACCCACGGTGCACCACTACTAATTTTTTTTTTTCGATTTTTTTGCCTCCAGATCTTAAAATCCTCGTAACTTTTTTCTGTTAGGTTTTTGAGGATTCTAGAAAATCGAATACGGGCATAGCCCGTCAAATTCGGATGTAATATTTCGAGTAGATGATTTTTCATATAAAAACTTTTTCATCGGAGGTCGTATGCAAAAGTTACGGCCATTTTACCGAAACACGGCGGCCTTTTGCAAAAAAATTCAAAATTCATGTTTGTTAATTTTCCTAACAACTAGAACACATAACACATGGGCATCTATTTTTTTGAATCTTTTATCATTTTCTTTTATTTAAAAAAACAAAAGACGATCCAGGAGGTGTGTTTGTGTGTGTGAGATGGCGCACCCCCCTGGTGCGCCATTACTAACCTCTCACACACACGCAGGCACACCCCCACCAGACATAGCAATGGCGCACCACACCTAGGTAGCAATGGCGCACCACACCTAGGTGCGCCACTACTATGTAGCATAGCTGTGGCGCACCTAGGTGTGGTGCGCCATTGCTATGTCTGATGGGGAGGGGGTGGACAAAAAAAATAGCAATGGCGCATTGCTCATGTGGTGCGTCATTAGTAAAAACATAGTAATGACGCACCTGATTCTGATGTGCCACTGTTATATAGCAGTGGCGCATCACCATTGTGATGCGCCACTAGTAGAGATATAAGCCTTTTTCTAGTAGTGTGGAAACTACTTTTTTTTTGAAAAGGAAGTTGAACCCCCGGTCTCTGCATCAATCGGTGCATACATCCATCTTTATTAATTATTCCACAAAGATTTAACAAAAACATACATCAAGCCACCCGAAGCCACCACTCGCATCTATAAACTATTTCTGAGTTGGATTATTGCATTGTAAACTGAGGTAGCGTATTTTACGTTTCCAAACAGCTCTGAGGGAACAATGATGGCAAGCAGACCTTCACGTACATTAGTTTTGGGGAGCGTTGGGCTTGTAATGTCGATCGCGGTCTTGGAAAGTGGCAACAACCGGTTCTGGCTTATGACCTCTAGCCCCTTGAAGTATGTCTCTGCGATAGATGCACTCTACTAGCCAAAAATTTGAATGAAACTTACAATACAAATGTGGTAACTGTGTTTTTTTATGGGTGTCCCAAGGGAGTGTGCTATTGGACAAAAGCATCGAGGAAACACAAGAGATCAGTTCTTGTTGGCCGAGTCATTGGTGACTTGGGACGAAAACCTTGTGCGAACCTTCTTTGCTGATCCTATTGCGGAACAAATTCTACAAGTTCCCATAAGTCGTTTTGGGGGAGATGACTTCCTGTCGTGGCCCCATGACAAGCTTGGCACCTACTCGGTCAAGTCTGGCTATAATCTTACTCGTAGTGAGAACTTCTTCTCCTCTACAAGTGGAAAGGGCAAGGGTCTGGCTTCCAATATTCAGGTGCAAGAAAAGGAGTGGAAGGCCCTTTGGTCAGTCATTTGTCCAAACAAAATGAAGATTGTTTTGTGGCGTTTCGTGCATGATTGTTTGCCTACGGGTTTCCAGCTGGTGAGGCGTCACATTCCAGCTAATGATGGCTGTTTTTTCTGCAACCGGACAGAGAGTGTGGAGCATCTCTTCCTGCTGTGTCCCTTCGCTCGTTCCGTTTGGAAAGGGGTTAAAAGGAGTTCAGTGTCAGCTTGTGTAGAAAAGACATGGTTAATGGCCGTCAATGGATGTTCGATTTCCTGGCTCATGCTTCAAAGCTCCAAGCTACTGTTGTGGCTATCACTCTATGGCATATCTGGGAAGCTAGAAATGAGGTACGTAATAATGGTACCAATGTGCATCCTGCTAGAACTGCTTTAAAAGTTCGTGCCTATGTCCGTATGGTGTTGCAGCATTATTCTAAGCCTAAACCTGGTCCCAGGCGTGAGTCTTCTTCTTCAACTCTTATTTGGACTCCGCCACCTGCTGGTGTGGTGGCTGTGAATGTTGATGCGGCGCTGTTCCCTTCTATCCGACAGATGGGCATGGGCTTTGTGGCTAGGAATCATCTTGGGAAGTGCATGTTTGCTGGCAATGAGCAGCTTTAGGGCTTCTCTGAACCGGAGATGGCTGAGGCGCTTGCCATCCGGCGTGCTCTTGAGGTTTGTCGATCTGAAGGCTGTTTGTCAATTGTTTTGGCATCTGACTGCCTCTCCATGATGAACAAAATCAAGTCTCCGGCTCAAGATCGATCAAGAGTGGGCACTGTTGTCTCGGACATCAAGTCTCTCGCGTCTGGGTTTACTCAATGTTCTTTCTTACATGTTCTGGTAGTTGTGAGCATTCCGTTAATCTTTTTTATCTTGGTGTGGTTCCGGATTGTATCAGGGACGATCTTTGTTGTGATGTTCAGTAATCAATGAAGTACTGTTAATCTAAAAAAAAGAGATCAAGGTCAAGATGGTCTTCTGTGATGATGACGGGAACATATCCGAGGTTCTTGTGCAGGGCATTGATGTGCAGGTTGAGCAGATGAAGAAGGAGCTAATGATATATGTGAATATATAGGATATTCGAGACATGACCAATAGTTTAATATCTAGTACTTCCTTTGATCTATAATAAGTGTCGCAACACTTATTTTGGTCGAAGGGAGTAGTAACCAAACAAACCGTTCAACCTAGGCTTGCATGTGATGCACAAACTGGCGAGAAGCAACAGAGAAAAGTTTGTTTACAGGACTGATCATGAACTTATGTGCCCCAAAGCAAGTTGTGATAGGTTTTTTTTTTTTGACGGTAAAGTTGTGATAGGTTAGCAGAACTCCATCCAGTGGGTTTGGCACAAGGAATCGAATAGGTCCGTTCCCCTGGACTTGATGATGCTCGGACAGCACCGCAGCCTAATATAATTAACTGTAGTTTGTATAGAAATTAGCCTGAATGCTTGTTTTATTATCTCCCTAGTTGTAGCTTAATTAATAAACAGAAATGTTTCGTTTCTCTTGCTTCATATTTTTGCTTAGCAAATACCAGGTCCTAATTAGCCAAAATCTTCCTTCCACTAGGATGGGCTGAAGACCGTGGGCACTGATCCATGGCGTATTTTCAGCACCACATGCGCAAAGGTGTGACATGGACTATCCAGGAGTCGTCTCGGCAAGCCATTTGCCTGCAGCATAAGTAAGTATCTGTAATCCAACCACTTAAGCTGACTACTTGTTCAAACATTGTTGATGTCAGGAACTGATCTGATCTTCCAGAATCCAGATGTTCATCCCACTCTCAGATCAATCGTCGTACCGTGGCCTTCGTCGCCCCACGTAGGCAGGCGGCACAAGGCGCTGTTGGAGTCGTCATCACCTGATTACTTCTACACGTTTTAGATATGTGATGATCACGGCTCTTGGTTGATTGTGCTGAACATGGACTTGAATTCTGGGAGGCGTCATGCCAGCTCCTTATGAACACGCCTCCAGGTGAAATTCAGGCGGTGAAAATAATTCAGTTTGACTAATTCACATCTAGATGTTTTTTAAGGATATCACATCTAAACTTCCACAAATATATAATGCAGCAACAAAAAACAAAAAAAACTAGAACAAAAAAATAGACCATAAAAAGAGTGGACATCAGTTTAGATGTGACATAACTATGTCACATCTAGATGTGTCTTAGACGAATCCAAAATAATTTAGCGGTTGGGAAATCCACGAGAATTTTACAAGAATTTCACGAGAAACAATTTGATTACAGTACGACCGGAATTAAGAACAAAATAAATAAGATGTACCTAACGATCAGAATCAACTGGCCTGAATGTTGAAGCCATGCGTGCATTTTTCAGCCCTTAAGCGTCATCGGACGGCTTCCCCTCGCACGTTTCACTGGTCATAGACTCGCTCGCACAAGGGATCTCTACCTTCTGGAAATTCTTGACCCTTTCAGTTCGATCTTTTTCACCGTCACTTTCTCCTTTCAATTCACCAACCGTTGGCACATGCCCTTGTGCGTCTTGAGTCGCTGAGCTCATCTGAATCTGGGCGAATTGTGTCTGAGCGCGACGTGTCAACTTCACCAGCTCATGCAGTAGCATACTGGAGTATCTCTCTCTCTTTTTTTTTACCTGGAGGGCATTCTCTCGAGAGCATTATCTCACGTCGTTTTCCCAATAGAAGAAAAGGTGGAATTCCCATTATCGGTGTTAAACAACATATTGTCACGTCATATATGTTGTTACGTTCCATATCGCTTCGGCTAGAGGTTAGCACAAGTAGAGATAGATAGGATTCTGTTTAAGTGTTGTAATCTCCTGATCTTTTCTTCTCTTTCAAGATGTAAACCTCCTGTAACCGAATTCTTTGTACGCAATCAGGGTTTTGCCCCTGACCTATATTAACACGCAGGCTCGGTCTCAACAGGTACGACGCTTCATAGAAAGTTTACAATCGGAACGCGAAGCATGCAGCGTCAGCAATGCACAATTAGTCAATGTTTCTTTCATTTTACGCATCTATGCTTTGATCAGACCTCCATTCGTCATACCTATGTTTAAGACGGACTCGGCACCCTGCTGAGCTCAACTGAATCGGTGCAAGTTGTGCTGAGCTTGACGTGCTAACTGCAGTAATTCTTTTTTAGCTGAATGACATTTGAGCATGCATCAGCAATGGGTAGTTATTCAACGTACGTATGGAGATAGTCAACGCTCATTTCATATTTGTACTACTGCTCCATCTTGATTGAGATTTGAGCCAATGGGTTGGTGACACGCAGTGCCCTCAAGAGCGCATAACAGGGAAATCAATGTTGAAGCCATAGGAAAAACAGACAGTGGTGCTGCTGGGAGATTTCCATGTTAAACGTTTACTTTGCCTGGGCTCAAGTTCGCATGATGAGCTCGGTTTTTGCTTTTTCAAAAACGAAGGCAAGAGATTTGCCTCGTCGATTAATTAAACAGAAGAGAAATTGTTCAGCTAATTTTTGGGAGGAGGTTTCTCTTGTCAACACGATCAGAATATCCGACACAGTGCCGTTTCATGAAAACATCCAGAGAACCATGCAAAGCTAGCTGCTGTACAATTGGAACGAACATCATTTACATACAGTGCTAAATACTCCAGTACAGTACATCTATCTTCACTCGTCGATCTATTTACAGGCGTGTGTGGTCGAAACTAAATTCACTTGAAAGAATTTAAAATTATCATCGACTAGCTAACTATCCCTAATAGCATCACCATTACTGATTGATCCCAAGAGTCAAAAGGAGAAATGAAAACAGGGAGAAAAGATTGCTAACTACGAACTCCCAATCAGAAGGCCCGTCCCGTATATGCGTCTCCGATTTGTCTCACAGCCAGAGCGCGCCGGCGTCCTTGAGCATGGGCACGAGCTCGCCGGAGATGTGCACGGCCATGAGCCGGTCGAGCCCGCCGAGGAGCCTCCCGCCCACGAACACGGCCGGCAGCGCGAAAACGGCCTCGCCACCGGGAGCCCCGGCGAGCTCGGCCTCGTCGGCGACCTCGTGCACGGCGGGGTTCACCCCGAGCCCCTGCAGCAGCCGCTCCACCACGTGGCTGAGGCAGCACCCGCGCCTCCCCACCACCAGCACCGGGCTCTCCGCCACCGCCCTCCTCACCGCCTCCCCTCCATCGCCTGCCCGCCTACTCTCCTGACCAGCCGTGCCGACGACCTCGGCCGGCTCGGACCGCCGCGACCACGCCGGCAGCCGGGCGGCGCTGTACGGGATCGCCTGGTACATCTCGACGCCGATCAATTGATGCGTGGTGCCGTGGTGTGTGCAGCTTGCGTACGTGGTGTGACGAGCAACGGGAGCGAGGCTGGACATATAAAAGGGAGGAAGGTGGGGTGGCGTCACCCGACGACCATCGCGAGCGCCGGCCAGGTGGGTATGCGTTCTTCTCTTGGGCGGGCTCCACGCGGCGAGGACGACGGCGACCGCGGCCTTTCCGCGCTCCGTGTGTGTGTGCATGCAACGCGCCGTGACGTGTCGGCGGGTCAGCCGCGGTTGCGGGGCGGTTTGATGGGCCCGGCTCGTGACGCGCGGCTACGTGGCGGGTCACGATTGCCGGGGTGGCTGGCTCTCTCTTGCTCTCTGGTGGGCCCGCCCGTAGCCGGCTGGCGCACGAGGGCATCGTGGAAAAAATTTAGGATCAGCTTGCTTCAATTTTTTTCTAGGGGTGCCAACACCCTATTGATCTATTTGGACAGTGAGAGGGGTGCGGGTTAATGACATAAGTGGCGACCCTGATCAAGCAAAGAAGAATGTTTGGCAAAGTTGTGTGCATCAACATTTGATGCTCTACTTTCAAAAATAAAACAACTAATAAAATTATATCTAAGAAGTGATATTTCTCTAATTACTGTCAAATAAGCTCCCCCTTTTCATCATGTATGCCATCTATCACTGGTTTGCAATCACACGCCACCATGAAGTTCTTAAGAGAAAGGTCTTCTACAAGTGCTAGTGCCTCATGGAAGGTTATGGCCTCCAAGACTGCCGGATTGGTAACTCCCAAAATCACGAAGCTATGTGTCACGGAAGGTTATAGCCTCCAAGACTGCCGGATTGGTAACTTCCAGAATCACGAAGCTATGTGTCACGGAAGGTTATGGCCTCCAAGACTGCCGGATTGGTAACTCGCGAAATCTCGACCGACCGGAGCGCTTGCGCCGGCGGAAAACGGGGAGGGAGGACAACACAGGAGCCGATCGGTAGGGAGTCGACGGTTGCCGCAGGAGAACGCCGCGGACGCACGCGCTAAAGTGCGTTGCCTCGCGGACAGGGAGTGCGTCCACGTCAAGCGGAGCCTCCTGAAGCCAGGCGGAGTCGTCGGCGATGAACGTGAGCGCACCGAGACGGATCTCACGGCCCTCCACCAAAACTCTGTCGAAAACCATGATGATTCGGGTCGGAAAAGATCGCAACTCCTCCAACAAAACGCTAAAACACCGACCCCACGGTGGGCGCCAACTGTCGTGGTTCTAAGTCTGACAGTAATGTAGGGGGTAAGTATGGAGAGGCGAGATCTTAGCTATGGAGAAGTTGTAAGGACGCAAGGTTTACGAGTTCAGGCCCTTCTCGGAAGAAGTAAAAACCCTACGTCTCGGAGTCCGGAGGCGGTCGACTGGATTATGTGAGTATGAGTTACAGAGGTGCGAACCCTTGTCTCGGAGGAGGGGGGTGGCTTATATAGAGTGCGCCAGGACCCCGGCCAGCCCATGTTACGAAGGGTTCAATGTACATTAAGGCAGGGCGTTACTGATAATGCTAGTAATAAAGTGCTATGATGACCATAAAAGCTACTTAATGACCGACCGTTAGCGTGCGGAGTGACTTTAGGTCTCCTGGCCGTCGAGTGGTTGCATCTTGGTCGAGTAATTGCTTCTTGGTCGAGTGGAACACCTCCAAGTCGATTGAAAGGTGATTTATTCTAGAGGTGTCCTTGGGTTGGGCAGTTAGGACAGGTCCGTGACCCTACCTTAGGTACATAGCTTCATCAGACGCGTTTTGGGTTTTGGTCTGCGCGTTGGGCTGATGTTTTCGTCCGTGACGACTCAAACCGATATGGACGAACGAAATAGGTCGCCCGGTTGGAGTTGCTCGTAGTGTTCATTGGAGTATGGGTAACGAATCCACATTAAGAGGATGGGAGGGTACCTTTTTCATTTCCTTTCCTTTGATGAATGATGAGAAAAGAAGCCCCTGGAATTTCTTTCTTGCGGCATAATAGCCGAAGATGGTTTCATTCACCCACTCGAAGAAAAAAAAAAGAAAAAAGACAAACCCATCCACCAACGTCAGCCATCAGTCCCCGATCGTACGGCCCGAGACGAGCCACGCGCTCCGCCGCTCGTGCTCTCCCTTCCCACCAGGCTATATTTACGCGCACCCTCCCCATCCACCCCGACCCCTCTCTGCCTCCTCCGCCGCGCCGCCACAGCCAGGTCAGGTGCGCCTCCTCCGTCAACCCCCGGCCGCGGCAGCGAAGCCGCCGGATCGATCGAGACGATAGCCGCCGTCCTCCCGCTCCCGAGGTGCGTGTCCGCCCGACCCCCAGATTGTCTGTCTGCTGCCCCCGTCTTCCTCTCGGCGGCCGATCTAGGTTTCGCGCTAGATTTTTCCGCGTTCTCGGTGGACGATCTGTCGATTTGCGCCTGGTAGATGTCGGATGCAGTAGTTTTTGCATGTCTCTCGGGAGCAAATAGATCGTTGCGCCCGAATTGGTTCGGGAGATTTCGGCTGGGAATAACCCGAGGTTCAGCGATAGGGGAATTGAATCTAGGGTTTTGCAATTCCTGTGCTGGAAGATTGTTGCTATTAACTGGTAGGTGCCCCCCATGAGATTCCTAGAGCAAATAAATCGATCACTCTTCTGTTGTAAATGTCACCCTAATTGAATCTAGGGTTCTGCAAATTCTTTGTTGTTTATATCAACTACTAAATAGTGCAGGGGAAACTGAATTTATATTCAATTTTTAGAATGAATTGCTCTCCAAATTTTGCTGTTGGGTTGGGACTTGGGAGTATAAGTTGGGAATATGTTGAGATTAACTAACATGGAAATTGAATGTAGGGCTATGCAAATTCTATGTTCAAATGCCCTTGATATTAAGGGGAACTAAATTTATGGTCAGCAGTAGATGCTGAAAATTTGTCAGGGTTAAGGACGTTGAAGCGTATTCTTACCATCTATGCTGCAACAGCTGCTGCTGTTGAGTGCTCTTTGCTGAATCCTTTTGTGTGGCTAGAAGTGCTTGTTTGACGGGATACCTGGGTGGTTCTTATTGAAGTTGTATACCAGTGGCCTAGTTTAGTGGAGCTTGGGGTTTATAATTTAGACACACCTTTTACTGGATTACAAGAGGTTTGTGAGCATGTACGCAGCAGTCTGCTCTAAATTATGTGTGCATCTATGTCGTTCTGGTTGGTACTTGTTTTTGTTTGTTTCGGGTTGTTCTCTTCAATCAAAGATTAATATTCTAAAACGGTGTGCAGATTAGGTTTTAAAACGGATCGAATAGTAATCTTTGTCTGGCGGATATAACAAGGCCTGCAACCCAGAAGGAGTGCCCTCGTGCAACAGGCAAAAAGTTATTTCTTTTGTGCTATGTTGTTTGGTCTCTTTTTGCAGTTGCAGGGGGAGAAACACTAACATTCTAGTGGGAGGAACACTTCATCTCTTTATTTCTGGTTTAACCGTTTTCAACGGTGTGCAGATTTATAGGTTAAAAAAATCGATCAGATTACTAGGAGCAGATCTAGTCCTGATGATGCCTGAAGTAGATCATGATTCTTCTGGTCTTCTTTCTATTGAGCTTGTTGTTATAATATTAACGAGTTTGAATAAGTGTGCAGATTAGGTTAAAAATGGACTGGGAATAGCTTGTGCTTTATAATGTTCCAACCAAACAGTGAGCGTTACAGGGGTAAATTCACAGGAATTGTACATGTTGGTGATATTAAAAAAGATACATAGGTCTTGTGAGCCTGGTTGGTTTAATCCTATATGTTCCCTTCAATATTTTGTCTTCTGTAATGCACTATGACGACCTTAATCGAGGTATTCCAGTATTCCTTGCTCCCTGTTCTTGCCAGAGAACCCAATAATGTATTTTTTAAGCACATAGATTCTTTTGTTCTGGATAAGAATTTCTGATGCTGTTCTTATCTTTGTTTTGTGCAGCTTCAGCATCCTCTGAAGTGCTCCCAAAACAATGGCGGAGCACTTGGCTTCAATTTTTGGCACGGAGAAGGATAGGGTCAACTGCCCCTTTTACTTCAAGATTGGAGCTTGCCGTCATGGGGATCGTTGCTCCCGTCTGCACAACAGGCCAACCACATCGCCAACCATTGTGCTTGCTAACATGTACCAGCGGCCTGATATGATTACCCCTGGAGTTGATGCCCAAGGTGTGGCTATTGCACCAGAGAAGATGCAGGAGCATTTTGAGGACTTCTATGAGGATATCTATGAGGAGCTGAGCAAGTTTGGTGAGGTTGAGACCCTGAATGTGTGTGACAACCTGGCTGACCACATGATCGGGAATGTCTATGTCCAGTTCAGGGAGGAGGAGCAGGCAGTGGCTGCTCACAATGCCCTCCAAGGCCGCTTTTACTCTGGTCGCCCAATCATTGTGGAGTACTCTCCTGTGACGGACTTCCGTGAGGCGACCTGCAGGCAGTTTGAGGAGAACAGCTGCAACCGTGGCGGCTACTGCAACTTCATGCACGTGAAGCAGATTGGCAGGGAGCTCAGGAGGAAGCTATATGGGGGGCGGTCCAGGAGGAGCCACGGGAGGAGCCGCAGCCCAAGCCCACAGCACAGGAGGGACAACCGTGACCGTGGTGGTGACTTCCGCCGTGATGGCCGGGATGAATACCGTGGCGGCGGCGGCGGTGGCGGTTACCGTGGAGGCGATGGAGGTGATGGTGGCGGTTACCGTGGAGGCGGCGGTGGTGGCTACCGTGGAGGTGATGGGGGTGGCTATCGTGGTGGTGGTGGCGGCGGTTACCGTGGTGGCGGCAGAGGAGGTGGTGGCAGGCATGATAGGTACGATGATGGACCGAGGCGCAGGTATGGTGGCAGCCCGCCACGACGTGGAAGGAGCCCTCCTACAAGGGAGAACAGTGAGGAGCGCAGGGCCAAGATCGAGCAGTGGAACCGTGAGAGGGAGGAGAAGTGATGAAACCGCGAGTAGTGGAACCGCAAGCGTCATTTTACCTTTTCATTCTTGTGTCGTTAGTTTGCTCCTATGTTGAGTCTCTGTTGGTTTGCCGTCAGACATTAGTGTGGGTCGATATATTACTATTGCCTTGTTGAGTGACCTGTCAAGTGCAGGATTCTAGTTGAGGCGTGTAAGCTGCTATTTGTGCTCGATATTTATCTGCAGGATTCTCGTATTATCTGCCAACTTTACAGTGTTCTGCTTTTGTTGGTTTGATCTTATATGGTTTTGTTTTCTCATTTAGAATAGAACATCTATCTTCTGTTGTCGGCCATATAGTAAGCCATTTTCGATGTTTTCTTTCCTGGAACGCAACGGCGCAAGAGCCAATTTCAAGATGAAATACGCGGCAGCATAAAGGGCAAAAGCGCAGGGCGAAGTTTGAACAGGGGAGCCGTGAGCGGGAGGAAACAAAGTGATCTCTCTACTGCTGCTCCACTCTGTTTGGTCGTGTCGATCGCAATATTGCTTGGTTGAGTAACCTGTCAGGTGCACAGTAGTAGTATTTTCTAAGTAGAATATCCGTAATTTCCCACATTTATAAGTTCTCTTTAGAATGAAGGCTCAAGTCAAACCCTGCTTTGAATCAACAAAGCTAGCAACCGGACAGGATTACAGCATCAACCACAAGAACGTCCTGTAAATTGGTGTAAACTGGAACACAATTTACCGACTCAGCGATTTGGTTTTCCGGGGAAAATTTTGCGTGACCATCCATTGCCGAGCTAAAACCCGCTAAGAACATAATTAAATTACACTATCCAAACAGGGTAATGGATTAAGGCTGCATTTGATATTGTGGTGGAATATGATAGCCCCAATGGCTTTGTCTATTTATTAGATTTCTTTATACCCCTTGTTGCATATTTTGTGGCTAATTTTTTTTTTCACAAAAGAATATTAAGCACAACTGAGCGGAGTGGATCAGTTAGTGAATTGTCGTAGTAACTCAAGGTTCAAGGTTCAGACACATCAAACTAGTTCTATCATAATGCAGAGGCAGGCATAACAACATAGGATGGCCAAGCCAGAGATACACGAGTACAACTTCGGACAGAAAGAGGGTACAGATTTACCAGATAGTGCGATGAGAAGCATCACAACAAAGTTATTGCAGACGAAAGGATAGGATACTTGATTTGACTGTACTAATCTCTTGCGTGTTTCGCCATCGTCCACACGATGGTTGTTAGGTCACTGCCACGGCCGAGTTGCTTGGCATGGGACTCCCTGCTGCATCGGATGGACGCCTGGACAAGCAAACACACCCAGGCATCAAAGATGAACTCCAAATATCCCCTATATCACTTGCAGGAGGATAAGCCAAACGTGGGATCCAGCGTGCAAACCCTGTAATGATCCAGGTAGGCGTGACATTTTCGGTAGTTTTGCTCAGTAGGCTTAGCAGCACCTGGGCGAGGTCAGTTCCTACCCGGATGGTAGTATTCTCAATATTATGTGGCATTAACCTATGCAGCACCCACTCAGCAAATTCTTCAGTTGAACTAGTATACCCATTGGGTCTACTGGAACTGGTCTCAAACGCCATGGCGCTCCTCAACTCCTCGAGAGCACGGCGGGTAATCTCATACAGGCTGCGGTCAAGGCCCCGTACCATGTGGGGGCGTGCTGTGGCGAGGAACATCATGTAATCGGACATCACCTTGATCGCCTTCGCAGGTTCTTGGGATGCTGCTTCTGTGATGATATGGGTGGTGCTCATGAGGAAAAGGTCCGTGGCAATATGCCAGATGAGGATGACCTCTTGAAATTCAGGAAGAAACCTCATATCTCCGCCTGACTCCATAGGCTCATAGGGCATGACCATGGCCTTCACAGCTTGCTTATTTTTTCTCCCATCAGCACTGGTCCGGGGCTTTGCGGGAACACCGAAGAACCGTCTGCATATATTTTTGAACACCAGCTTCTTGACATTCTCTGGAATCTCAAGGTGCCTTGAGTGTGTTTTGATTCAATCTTCTTCGCCAGTCCATGAGTGCAGTGGTACAACAGGTTATGCTGCCCAAAAGTTCTAGCCCAACTCCTGTAGCTTTTGGGCTCCTTGCTACATGTACATGTCCACAACCACGAGGAGAGCTTGGAAAGACTGAGAGAAACCACAAAGCCACGGACCTTGTGCCATCTCCCCTGGCAGAAAAGTTCATGCTTCAACCAATTGTGTTGCCTAACTTTGAAGAATGAGTATGTCCAGGTTGACACTAGTGCTCTGAGCAGCCACACAATGTCGAGGATAAGGGCCGTCCAAAGCAACGTGTAAGTGATAACTGTATCTATTCGCTCCAAATCCACTTTATAATCAAGCCAAAACAGTAGTAGCGCTGCGGCTGTGAGGGGCGGCGAGGCCAGACGGATGGCGTAGCCACCCCAGGTGTGGACCACGGATGCCTTGGTGTAGAGGATGTCGTGCATGAGGGAGAGTTCCATCTCCACCACCTTGAACATAGTCTTCCATCTGCCAGCAAAGATGCTTCTGATGGCATCACGATCTATGTACTCCATCGGGTAATCAGAGAATGTACCCTTGCAGATGTCAAACAGACTGTGAGCAACCAGCCTTTTCATCATCTAGCTCCAGGTTCTTGACTTCACCAAAATCATCATCGACCAAGCTACTTGGCAGTTGCTTGAATGAGCTCCGGACAACGGCCAAGTCACCTCGCCGTAGCGCCACCGCACTCTCAACATATTTGAAAATGCCCAAGAACAACATGATGCAGGACGCTTGGCGCATGCTTCCCGTGGCAGGGTCTTCAAGTATGTACCGATACAAAACATAGATGGCTCTGAATGACTGAACGGGAACCAGCAGCATCCGACGTGCCCAGGCCTCATGGTCCTCCATGGCGTAGGCGCTCATGTTGTCTGGGCGAGCATGGTGTTGCAGGAGGAACGGCACCCAGAACGCAACAATCAGCTTCTCTTGCGGCGTAGTATCCAGGTAAAGGTTAGCAAGGACATACATCGGGCCCCACTCAGTCACCTGATATGCCACCCATATGAACCGCCTCTTCCACCCATGGCCTTCACGCCGGCGGCTCTCGGAGAAGACGGCGAGGACAAGATGCATGGCTAAGCTCGAAAGCACCACTGCCCGGAACACCCAGAAACCCAACAACTTCACCGTCTCTTCCAGCCATCCTTCAGCAGCCATTGCTCGCTCCTGCTTCAATCTGCATGCACTGTAGTCAAGATTAGTTACATTGCACCTGAATGCTAGAGAGAGGTGGTAACTAAGGACGAGATCCAGCGTGAAAATGCAGACCGGTGGCATGCCATACCTGGTTAGGGGGATCAAACGATGCTTCCAGTTGAGATCTGAGTCGGCAGAAAAGGAAACCGTTGCAGAGTGTTGCTTTTCTCAAGTGTCAACTAGAGATAAACAACTTTGCCTGCACAAGGTTTGTAAGATTTAAGACTGTATTAGTTGTTTATGCATTCAGATTCTGTAAAGTCCCAAGGAAGTGGTACAAAAGTTGCCCGAGAGTGGCAAGAGCTTGCTGTTGATCTGAATTAAGAATGCCAGTTGACTTCGGCAGATCCAATTTGCACAACTTGTTCTACTTGCTCAACCTTCCACTTATTAGAACATATACTATACTAACTGCCGACAAAACTAGTGATGAGTTCGTGAACAGGAGTGAAAGTGAACAAAGAATTGCTGAGGAAATGGGGGCAAACCACATGCTTCCACACGCATTTGAAGCTAGTATGTAGCCGGAGAGTGATTTTTCGACCATCCACATATAGCCGATACAAGATAGGCTCTAAAATATTAATGGTTCTTTGGGCAGGAACTCGGGATACTACTGGATACTACTGCTTCCCGTCCTCCGTGTCAGGACATAGTCCTGCTACGGCCTCACTGAAGAAACAGACACTCGAGACAAAGCAGATAAGGATGGCAATTTTACCTATGGATACGGGTATCCGCGGATACTGTACCTGCATGGGCAGGGTATGGTCACACTTTTATACCCATGGGTAGTACCCATACCCTACCCATTAAGTCATGGGTAGGGTACAGGTATAACCTTGTCCCGTGGGTATACCCATACCCTGCCCGTTTGTGAACTAATGTTAAGTTGTCGTCAGTTAGCCATTAGTTTGTCATGTGACGCATCTACTCCTATTGAATTAAGAGTATGTTATGATTTCTAAATTTTGATATATGTCATTTACTCATCTGCCTGTTATTGAGCTGAGATGATTGATTTTTTTGTCAAATGTGCTATCAATGAGCATAAAATTGTGAAGAACTTGTGTACTATTTGTTCTACCCGTTGGGTACCCAATGGGTATGGGTACCCGTCGGGTATGGGTATGGGTAAAGTTTCATAACCATGGGTACGGATATGGATAGAATTTTGTACCCACTGACTATACGGGTATGGGTATGGTATTGCTCTACCCTGCGCATACCCTACCCATTGCCATCCTTAAAAGCAGAAAAGTTCAGATAAGGGACGGCTGGGATCGACGTGCGCCACGTAAGTCAAGATGGACGGGTCGGATGACCTCGCCGTTACTTTACCGCCAATGACTACGAGACTGTTAGTTTAAACCAATCAATGGTAAATCAAGAGCACTGTAATTCCTGGGCGGCCTTATAAGCCGAACCCCGTTACCTGTAATCGCATCTCACCTACTCCAAACTCTATTGTAGCTTTAAAACCCTAGCTATCGTACTGTAAGCCGGGTCTCTTCCCATGCGGCTACTCAATTTACCCCCAAATTCGACCAGCGAATCCATCTGTTCTTCGACTCTTTGCATAGACTGAGTGATTCTTGTGATTTGGGTCTCACAAAGGTATCAAAAGCCAGTTAATTCCTCGGTGACGACGACGCTACGGCGGTGGATCAAGTAGAGGAGGACGAGGGATTGGGATCTCTCGTAAAATCCCTCCCGTCCCTCCCTGTTTGCGGCCGCAGTGGTGAACAATGTGGTGGCGTTCATTCGGGCACAGATCAGCGAGTCCGGGAAGATTGCTTGGGGATCTTCTCCTAGCTGTAAAATCCCTGTCCCTGAAGTCGATCGGTGTGCCAGTGGTGGCGCCGGACTTGAGATAGGTGGTCGGGTTGGGATTACTGTAAAATTCCTGCTCCTCCTACTCTTGCTCAAGGAGTTGTGTCCATACTAGAGCTATTGGGACGAGATTGATAGCCCGTCTCTCACACCGATCCGATCTGAAGATGGCGGACACATGTGCCAAGGTTCAGATCACAGTTGACAGGCTTGAAGGTGAGGTTTCTGAACTACGGGCTGAGCTATCGGACTTGAAGGAATTACGAACTGAAGTGCAACAGTTGAGATCTGAAATGGTAACTATGCCTAGAGTGGAACAGAAATTAGCTGATCTGAATTTGGGGATTCAGAAAACACTGAAACTCATCTTGGAAAGTGTCTCACCCACCAAAGCAGAGTGTGTGACTCCATCAGGAGCACCTAGCACTGGTCCAGTTATAAACACACCTCAACGTATAAAGGGTTTTGATGAGGCTTGGCGACGCCAGGTAGAATCCTTTACACAAAAAGAAAGTGTTGGAATTAAAGTAAATGATGATATAGGGCATTATTTCCAGACACACAAAGGCCTGAGGCAAGGTGATCCAATGTCCCCGATTTTGTTCAACATTGTGGTTGACATGTTGGCAATTCTCATTGATAGGGCAAAGGAGGCCGGTCAGGTGGGTGGCTTGGTGCCCAACCTTGTTGATGGGGTGTGTCTATTCTGCAGTATGCTGATGATACAATCATCTTTATGGGGCATGACCTGGCAAAAGCGAGAAATATGAAGCTGGTGTTATACTTATTTGAACAATTGATCGGGTTAAAGATTAAATTTCATAAAAGCGAGTTGTTCTGCTTTGATAGAGCCAAGGAGGAACAAGAGGCTTATAGGCAATTGTTTGGTTGTGAATTAGGGACTTTACCTTTTACGTACCTAGGTATACCCATTCACCATGGTAAGCTAACGAACAGAGAGTGGAAATGTATCGAAGATCGGTTTGAAAAGAAACTTAGTTGCTGGAAGGGCAAACTTATGTCATATGAAGGCCGGTTAATTCTTATTAATTCGGTGCTTACAAGTATGCCGATATTCCTACTATCTTTCTTTAAGGTTCCAGTTGGGGTTAGGAAACGGTTGGACTTCTATCGATCGAGATTCTTTTGGCAGAGTGATGAACTTAAGAGAAAGTATAGACTCGCCAAATGGGATGTTATTTGTCGACCAAAGGACCAAGGGGGTTTGGGTATCGAGAATCTTGAGGTCAAGAACAGATGCCTGCTTAGCAAGTGGCTGTATAAGCTTTCTGTTCAGACTGACGCAACTTGGGCGCAGATTCTCCGCAACAAGTATCTGCATTCCAAAACTTTGTCCCAGGTGACAGTGAGACCAACTGATTCGCCGTTTTGGAAGGAGCTTATGAGAGTTAAGACAGCCTTCTTTAATAGAACAAAGTTTATTGTCGGTGATGGCAAAGATACACGATTCTGGGAGGATACTTGGCTGGGTGATACACCATTGGCACTACAGTATCCAACCTTGCATCGTATTGTCCAGTGACGTGATGCGTTAGTTGCAACGATCATGTAGTCCATTCCCCTTAATATTCAATTTCGGAGGGTGCTTGTTGGTGATAGATGGGAAGTTTGGCTTCATCTGGTGCGTAGACTGATGGAAGTCCAGCTAGCTAATCAGCCCGATCAGTTGTGCTGGAAACTTACTAGGTCTCGACAATTTACTGTTAAGTCTATGTACATCGATGTTATTAACTCGACTGCCATTCCTAGTTCCAAACATGTTTGGAAAGTAAAAGTTCCTTTGAAAATTAAAGTGTTTATATGGTTTGTCCATAAACAGGTTATTTTAACAAAGGACAACTTGGTTAAGCGCAATTGGACAGGATCTACTAGGTGTAGTTTCTGTGATCATGACAAGACCATTAAGCATCTTTTCTTTGAGTGTCCGTTGGTGAGAATTCTGTGGCGCACCGTGCAAATTGCCTTTAACATTACTCCTCCGAGTTCGGTCGGGTCGTTATTTGGAACGTGGCTGGATGGGATAGAGTCCGATACAGCTAGACATATTCGTGTAGGAGTTTGTGCGTTGTTATGGGCAATTTGGAACTGCAGAAATGATTTGGCTTTTAACAGAATAACTACTATTCATTTTTTGCAGGTTATTTTCCGTGCTACGGCGTTGATCCGTATGTGGTCCTTACTCACTCTGACGGAGGCCAGGGAGCGTTTGGTTATTGGATCTGTCCGGTGGGAGATGGTAGCGCAACCGGTTTGGATGGCGGTCATGTCATAGGATAGGCAATTAGTTTTCCTATATTTATCTTGCCAGCCGGTTGTGGCTTTTTGGCCTGTTCTTTTTTCAGCGTCGAGGTTCTTTGTGAGCTTGCCTTTATTTTGCTTCAAGACTTTATGACATTGTTGAACCTATTTTATTTATTTAAGTGGCCGTATGCATGGTTCAGATGCAGAGGCCGGGGAATCTCCCCTTTTCGAAAAAAAACACACCTCAACAGCGAATTCATATAGCTGCTGATCATGTACCTGTACGGCTGTACCCAGTTCTCCTACTGTTACAAATAATTTGAACGCAGCCTTTGAGTTACAGAGTTCTGCTCCTAGCACACATATCCCAGGGGCCACAACTAGCATGCCCTCAGTGAATATGAATTTGTTTACTGACAGTACTCACACTACCACAGTCAGGCAACATCCATTGCCTGAACATCCACAATTTTGAATGGCCCCACAGGAAATTAGCAAAAATGACAAGGGCACAGGCCATGGGTTTTACAGGTAACAGTGGGCATTATTCCCCTTTGTCAGCTCCTGTTTATGTCCCTCCCGACACCTACAACACAATCACAGGGCAGTTCATAGATACTGCTCCAACCAGTCAAATGCAGCCCCAGGTGTACCAAGCTGCTGGACAATTATATGATGCACAAAGGAACCAGCATGCAACTCAGTTAGGAGGACCTTCATATTTTGCTGAAGCTACATTGAGAGGGCCTAGACTGGAAATTCCATTATTCAGTGGAGAGGATCCGATTGGCTGGCTAATTACTTGTGAGAAATTCTTTGACATGTCAGGTACGTACTCCCCATAATCAATGGGTCAATCTAGCAACTGGCCATCTGCAAGGCAGAGCAGCAAATTGGCTAAAGAACATTTGTGTCCCTTGGCCATCTGCAAGGCAGAGCCGCAGGGTTAGTGGCTTCCTATCCAAAATTAACCATGAAAACCGCAGTTAGAAATCTCGGAGGCAGATGTACCGGAGGCCGCGGCACACGGAATCTTGAACACTCGAGATTCACGGTCATGCCCGATCCAGCATTGCCCCCCTTATCCTGCTCGTCGGGCGGGCCGGCCGATCCAGCACACGTCGAGGGGAGCCGGCCGCGTCTCCTCGTCGCCGGATGTGCTCGTCAGGGCTGCCGGCGCCGGCGCCGCCATCACCATCCTCCCCGGCCGCCGCGTTTGGGAACGAGTGCTCCCAGTGGAAGGGCGCCTTGATGTCCTTCTCCCCGGTCGGCTCCGCGCACGCGGGAGAGGGCGCTGCCCTCCTGGGTTCTGGCCTCCGCTCTAGGATTTGGGACAGGGATGGTCCCGCCGGACGGGGCGACGGAAGGGGCGCCGCCATCGCTGGTCTCTGGTGGGTATTTCCAGGATTTTCAACAAATTCTGACCTTCTTTTGTTAAACACAGTGCAGCTATGAACACACCTACACACTCCCTATTCATATAAGCACCTCCGATAGAATCGTATGAGCACACGCACACATTCTTTATTCATATAGGCACCTTTGAGAGAATCATATGAACTCCGAAAGACTTAGTCGGCAAACCTTGGAATTTGCTTGCTATTGTCGTCTTTCATTAAAAGAATATTTTGTATTTACAAGACACCAAAAAGTCAAATCTAACGCTTGGTTCCTAAAAGCATCTATCGCCGGGCTCCCTAAATACTGGGCGAACAGCCTGGTCAATGCCGGTCACAGAAACATGACCTAGTCGGCTTCCCAAATTAGTTGCGGACGTCCAAACTAATCGACACCTCTCAAACTCAGCCTAATTCTGGGACAAGTATTAGAGGCCCAACGAGCCCGGACGCGTCCTCCATGTTGGATCGGCCCACCCAAACCTCACATAAATTCCCACCCTGACGAACGGTAGACCACAGTCAAACACTCACTCCACTCCATTCTTCATCTCCTCCTCTTCCTGTTAGCTCTACTTTCAATCTGATGTCGAGCTCCGGCAGTGCACCATCTGGTGCCGAGGACCCCACACACTGGGAGACCCTGATGCGCGGTGCGAAGCAAGACTACATGGAGGAGCTCGTTGTTCGCATCACACTGCGTTGATCGCCGCCTCTTTTATGAATTCTCCCGATTAACTAGTTAACTTGTCAATTAATCCTTACTTGTAGGGTCACTGAGTAGCCGGTAAACTGATAAATCGATCGATTGACTTGCCAATTAGCCTATTAATCCGTTACTCGCAAGCCAACCGAGCAGCTACCAGTTAACGAGTTCCTCAACATCACAGCTGGACCGGGGAGGCAACGGAAGCTCTGGCTTCACACCGTCCCCCGTTGTCCGGCAACGCAGTGTGGACAACGGCAACGGCCTATCGCATCCACGCAACTCCCGGTGCTCTGTACCCCTCTCAATTCACCGCCCGTGTGCCCTCTCTGCCTTCTCTATCTACTTCAGACGGCGTCCCTGGCCACTGCTGGCTCCTCGTGTGCCCACGCCAGCGCCCGCGCTGACAGTACAGTCCGTGGCCCAGTTCGTGGGCCGCACACAGCGAGAGGCAGCGGGCGAGGGAGAAGCCGGCGACGGAGGCCTTGTCCTCTAGCCGGGCCCACATGTGGGCACCGGTGGATCCGACGGACCAGCTCCTCACGACGTCCTCCACCGCTCGCTCACCATGGCAGAGGCCAACGTGCGCTGGCTCCACCGCAAGAACGCACATGCGCTCCAGCTCGCCATTGAGCGGTCGGAGTGCAATGCAGCGGTGGATAAGGCGGCCAAAGCTGAGGCCGCCCGGCTGGAGAAGGAGCAGGAGTGCGTCGTCCGGAGGATGGCCGATGTCGTCACCTGTGATGACAGCTCCACCGGCTCCGATGACGATGCCCCTCCTGTCGCCGATGCCTGCACGGAGGGGTAAAGCCGCGCCTGCGACCTCAAGGGGAAGGGGCCGATAAGGAAATGGTGTTTTCCTCCGCTCTTCTATTTCCCCATTTAGTTATTGAGTTATTTTAGTTTAGATCGTTGTCCTTCTGGCGATGAATTGTGCATGTTGGTCTGATGAATTGACATGTTTATGCCCGTATCCGTATGCAATTGATCTATGTTCATTTGTTGCTTTGTTCGATATGATTATCTACGTATTTTTGTACAATGGAGGATCAATGAATCATCCAACTAAGACTCAGGTTGGGTTAGAGTGATTACTAGATCATTGATGGTGGGCAATGTCACGCTCTCTATTTTGACAACAAAATGATAGGAATTTTCATAACTATCTGTATACGTTTATTTTTAAGTAATGTAAGAGTTGAATATATGTTAGTAACAGCATCTACTCCCTCCATCCTGCAATATAAGAGCGTTTTTGGACACTACACTAGTGTCAAAAACACTCTTATATTATAGGACAGAGGGAGTAGTTGAGAAAGCTCAAGTGCTTCCGCTTGATGTCCTTAATTTGAATTTGCAAGTTCCTTGATGTGCAGGACACATAACTTTGTTTTACCAAGGTGACTGCTTTTATGGATGATGTCATACTTTGTCACTATGACTACAGGTCCAGTACTATTAAAAGAAAAAGAACAGGTAAAAAAATCAGGGTTGTGGAATTCGTTTGTTTGCATTTACTGATATGAGGTCGTAAGACAGTGTAGCATAGAAGAATAATTTAGCAATCGGTGACCTTTTAACTGAAGAAATCAGAAGAAATACAACATGGCCAAGGTAATTAATGCCTCATGATTGAGCAACACGCTTTGATTCTTCAGCATCACTTTCCTCAAGAGCAGCCAACAGTTTCATGCCACTTCTCAGGAACCTTGAACCTTGCAATGCAGCATAAGAGGAAAGAAAGGTGATTTAACTCAACCATCACAACACAAAATATTTTACATGCCAATGCACTAACAGTATAACATCAATGCAAAACTTACTTTGGGCAATCAGTGTAGCATTTCCGAGCTTATTGGATTTTGAAAATCATGTTCATACATAGATGATGATTGCAGTCGGGTAAGCCTGCACACACGTAGTACAACTTTGGAATCAAATACTTCTGGCATTCAAATTGTGATACTGCTTAATTAAACAACCAAGATCTAATATATTTTTCGTTTTCCACATGAACATTTTATCAAGGATAAGCCTCCCACTGACTGTAGAGGCTGAACTTTTAAGCTAACATAGAGATCACCTAGAGGACAACGATCTGAATTCCTTGGCCAGCACTGAGACGAGAGTGTTTTGGACATCTAGTCAAACAAAACAAGAGCATGCAGGTGAAGAAAATAAAGATGTGTAGCCTGAATAATTCAAACGCCGAGATGTTTGTTTGGATCAAGTATTTCTACAGCAAAATAAACAATGAGCTGGAAGTGTCTCCTGGGTACTTGCATATGGTTGAGAAAGAAATTCCTAAATGTGGTATTGTCGATCGATACTAATGATTCACATACACCAAAGCTTGAGGCTAAGATTCAACGCTTGGAGAATGCATCCAAACTGAAAGGCTCAAATTCAACACTGGGAGAATACGTTTGCAAGCATCCAATTTGTTTATTGTGCAACCTTTCAGTCCTACCATGGAGACATCTTTTGTACACCAGTATTTTTTACACCAACGAGTTCCCTATTTGAGAAGTGTGTATGAGCATCTTTGTTTCACAGGCTAAGCTAAATCCAAACAAGGGGGATACCAGAACCTACCTATTAAGTTCTGACACCATTGTAATTAATGTTTGCCTTGTTTTGGCTTAATCATATCAGTTGGGATCCGATAAACAAATGCCGACTTAATAGGTATATATTTATGCGTTTACATTCTTTTCATTCTAAAAAAATGTGGATCGGAGAGTTTAAACAAGATATGAGAACATTCTTGACCTGGTAGATCTTACCTGTCTTTTGTCGCAATTACGAAGATTTTCTAATTAGGGACCACCTATTACAAACAGTCTCATCTCTTTGCAAGTGTGGGGCTGGATATGAGAACCAACAACAATAACACATCCAAAATTGCTCTTCAGACCATAACAAGAACACATCCTTTTTGCTGAAGAACACACCCTTGTCATGCCCATTTGCGTTGGGCCAGCATGCTGCACCACTAAGCCGAGCAGAAATTGTAGCTATGCTTCCAGGTTAGAGTGCATTCTTGACATGCACTAGCTTCCCAGCACCAGCAGCTATAAATTCTCCCATGTCAGTGTGAACCTTGACGGAAAGCTGCATCAAAGTTGATCTTCACACAGCCCTCATTGGCGCGCTTCCATGTATGCACGCTCGGGCTTGCTTGGGCCAGCGTTTTTTTCTGTTCCAATGTGAACTCTTTTTTGACAAGCCGCATCTTTTCAGCATTACAGTGAAGCTTTTATCTTTATTTTTAAAAAATTGGCGAGAATCCAGATCCATTGATCATCTAACGACGACTACAAGTGAGTATATGGATCAACCAATAGATAGATAGGGCCAACTTATATCAACAGAAACATGCTCGGTTTTGTATTTTTGGTAGTATGCAAATGTGGAAATTAGTAATTCCAAATTGTGCACATGGTTCAACCTTATTGCAGTAATAGTCCCAAAAACAAAAGGATACATCATGGTAGTTTCTTAGAGCATCTCTAGCCTCGCCCCCAACAAGCCCCCCTCCCCCCCAAGGCCCTTTTTTATTACCGGCACCGAAAAAACGGCCTAGTCGCGCCCCCAGAAACCCAAGCCGAACCCGGCGTGCAGAGGGCGCCGGGGGAAACGGTTTTGGCGCGAAATCCTGGCGGGCCCGCCGAGTCAGCGGCCCAGCACGCTCGTCGTCTTCATCGTCTCGGTTTCCCGCGGGGAATCAACGACAAGGCTGCCGCGCCGATCAACCTTTCATTGATGTCTCACGGGTGGCACACTGAAGGCACGACGACGCGCGTCCCGCCACGCGTACACACGCATGCCGCCCGCTCACCGCCCCCGCCTTTATAAAAGTCGGCCCCTCCCTAGCTGGTGAGCGCACACCCTCCATCGACACAGAATCCTCTCCCCCTCTCGACCTCACACCGCCGACGCGCGTCTCTCCTCTCTCCCCCCGACGACAAGCATGGCAGCGCGGTAGCTCCTGGACGCCGCGACGAATGGAGACGACAAGTTCCTCGTCATCGGGCTCCCTCTCCTCCGGCTCGCCAGCGTTGCGCCCCATCAAGGCGGAGCCACAAGAGACGGCACTCAGGCGCCGCACCCGCGGCGGCGCCCTCGTTATCAACGAGGGCGGCCGTGGCCCCTCTCCTCCCTCTTACCGCATCGTCCGGCCAAAGACCGAGCCGGGGCTGCTCCCCGTGAAGAAGCACGAGGCCATGGCCGCCACCAACGAGACCACCCTCAAATGGGAGTGGGAGGATTACGTCCACGAGGAGGGCGGCATTGTTATCCTCGACAACAGCGACGAGGAGGCGCCCAGGCCGTCCAACCCCCCCACACATCAGACGCTAGTAAAGGGTGTAGCAGAGACGGCGGCGACTACACCAAGATGTACAGGCTGCTCGGCATGTAGAAGACAGGCGGCAGCGGCGTCTTTACTATTAGTAGCACTTTATTCTCTGATTCAATGGCTGGATGTGGAGCATCGTTCCAAAAACGTCGTGTGTATAGCAGCTCTCTTACTATTACGAAAATACTAGACAGACGACACTCCACGCACGATGCATGCACGATTCACAATCAAATGGATGTGAAGCACTTTATTCTCTGATTCAATGGCTGGATGTGGAGCATCGTTCATGCATCGTTCCAAAAACATCGTGTGTATAGCAGCTCTCTTACTATTATTATTAGTAATAGTATTTTAGTGGTCGTATTTAGTTGTTTTTAATTTGTGTTTCAATTTTTTACTATTAGTAGTAGTATCTTAGTAGCCAAATTTGTGTTGCGTTTGGCTGGCCGAGTTTAGTATAAAAAAAGGCGACTACTAGGCGCCGGCGCGCTGGCCCAAATTTGGGCCGGCCGCCCCGTACGCATCCGATATGCTGTGTTTTAACCGTCAGATCATGGTCTTCGTCCTCAAAGCACTCTTCTCTCTGGCTTTTGCCCCCAAATCACGTGAGCGCGGTGCAGGACGAGAACAAGACGACCGGCCTTCGAAGCTAGCCGGACCACCGTCGCTCTTTGGATCGCTGTCGCTGGCCGGGTCGCTGCTACTCACCAGATCGCCATTGCTCGCCTGCTTGCCGCCCTTGCTACCGGGTTGTATCAAACCTCCTCCTCACCCTCACCCTCCTCCCCCCCACCCACCCCCGCGACCGCCGTTCCAGCAGCCCCGACGACCTTGCAGCACGTCTCGCCGCGGTGGCCGTCGTAGCTCGCAGTGCCGGCCCGTCACGGCTCTAAAAAAGCATCGGTTGTCGCAGCTCTGGAATTGCTAGTTCCAGCAAAAATAGATGCCGGTTGAAGCAAAACTGCTCGCCGGTTGTATCAAAAATGGCTTGCCAATCCCAACGAAGAAAAATGTTTCCATACTCGCATCCATGAGAAATCGCTGGTTCCAGCAAAAATGTCTGATAGTTCCAGCAAAAACAAATGGCTGGTTGAAGCAAAAAACAGAGTTGCAGGACTCACATGAAGATGAATGTAGCAAAAATCCACAAACACCGGGTAGTAACAAAAATCAAAACGGTTGTAGCAAAATGATTCACCGGTTCCAGCAAAAATCACCGTGGTAGCAAGTTTGGGATGTTGGGGTGGTAGCAAAAACATCGGCTGGTTCCAGCAAAAACAAAATATGGTTGTAGTAAAAATCCTGCCACGCCGACCTTGGAGAGCAGCGCACCCAGCTGCGGGTGGCCATAGCGACAAGCGCTGCAGCACTGTCGTGATTGCTGCAACCCACTCAGCTCCGGCCACCGCTCGCAGCAGCGGGTGGCTCAGTTCCCAGCAGGCAACGACCGCTCCTCACCCCTGCAGTAACTCCGGCCACCACTCGGCGGAGTAGCAGAACCCCTGCAGTAACTCCGGCCACCGCTCCCGAAGCAACAGATCACCGGGATCTGAGAAAAAATGAAGGATGTGGTGCTGAGGGCTTGTTTAGAGAGATGATGGGGAGGGAAGGAAGAAAAGTAATGGACAGAAAGAGATAAGACACTAGACGTGGTTCCACCAGGTTACGTGTCGCCTGTATATGAAAACGTAGCGAGCGCGTGGGTGAGGCACCGGCCGAAGCTTCGGCCGGCCTGCCGATTTCAAACGTTTCCCATAAAAAAAGGCGTCTAGGGCAGTCTTGGGGCGGCGGTTGAGAAACCAACCGCCCCATGCTGATTTTTTTGCCGGCGTTTCTACAACAAGATAGACAAATGAACTGGAAGTTTCCTGGGTACTTGCAAGGCTGAGGAAGAAATTGGTTATTCCTAAACGTGTATTGCAGATTGATACTATTGATTCACATGTACGTTTGAGGCTCAAATCCAACACTTGAGAATACGTTTGCATCTGCATCATGGATACCTTTCACGGGCTAAGGCCTCTTTTAGTTCATAGGATAGGATTATCACAGGAATAGGAATTTTGTAGGAAATGAGATGACATGTACCTCAAATCCTATGAATAGAAATAAAAAACAAGATGTCATTTGATTAACACCAAAAGAATTTTTCCATTAAGTCTAGACTCTTTTTTATTTTCCTATGAAATGTGAAGGATAGAAACCAATCCTATATAAGAATAGGAATTCATTCCTATGAACCAAAGGGCTCTAAAGAAAAAAATCCTATAAGAATCCTATCCTCTAGAATTCCTATGAAATTCCTCTCTGAACTCTGCCACAGACAGGTTGGATATGAGAACCAACAACAAAAAAAACATCCAAAATTGTTCTTCAGACCATAATAAGAACACATCTTTTTTTCTGAAGAACACACCTGTTGGTTCAGATGATACTGATTATATTTGAGACCATAATAGGATATGTCCTTGAGAAAATGGACGATGCTGCATTTGTGGAACAGACCCTTAATATAAGGGATGCAAAAATAGAAATGCATTTGAATCAACTGACATGTCTGTAGATGATAATTCAAACAGGAAACTTAACTGCCTTGTTGCAACAGACATTAATAAATAACCGAATTGCCGTTGCACTTCTGCTTATTCTCATAAGATTTGTGACAAGTGGGCCTTTTAAGTCCAATGCATCGAAACTATTGTAAATTACAGAGCTTTAACATATGTTAACATATGTTAAATGACTAATCACAACCCATGAACAAACTAAAAAAAGAAGAGCAATACTTAACAGCCAAAATACCAGAGGTAGGCAATGGTAAATGGTGAACACACACAAATCTGATGGCCAAACCACAAGGCAGCACCATACTCCACACTAGCAATCACACTGCCACTGTCCACAGCAAGGTAACTGGATATATTCACAACTAAACCAAAATTACCACCACAAGGTAAGCAATGGTGAACACACACAAAACTGGTGGCTAAACCACAGGGCAGCACTAGCCACTATGCTCCACACTAGCAATCATCGCACTGCCACTGTCCACAACAAGGAAACTAGATATACTCACATATTCAACCAAAATTACCACCACAGGTAGGCAAAGCAATGGACCAATGGTGAATGGTGAACACACACAAAACTGATGATAAACCAAAAGGCAGCACTATGATCCACACTAGCGATCATCACACTGCCACTGTCTAAAGCAAGGTAACCGGGTATATTCACAGTTTCAGACACATCTAGGTATGAAATAACACATATCTAGAACAAACCAACCACACGATCTCTTGGAATGAACTGAATTCTACTTGCAAGTGACAAAGATCACACTACCTCAACAATAAACACATGACAAACAGCAATAGCAAAATATCTATGGGCTAGTAAAACCTGCAAGAACACATGTATCAACAAGATACATGTTCTACGATCTTATCACCATCAGAACAACAAAGGATAAAAAATGATAGCCGACATGAAATAGATTAACGTCATCAGAATGACCAAAATTTAAGCCCACATCGCATATCAGTAATATCCAGGAAAGATAACATAATACTCCAAGGTTTCAGTTTTCAAAGACAAACGGGACACATATAAATGAGTTCAATTTGAAGAGCAATCGCAAGCCACCTCTAAGCCTTCTGGTTGTAGACGTAGGTGAGGCCGCACTTGCCGCAGTAGTGGCGGTCGAAGTGGTTGGCCATGAAGGTCCCGGCGCCGCAATCGGCGTTGGGGCACTCCTTCCTGAGCCTGGTTACCTTGCCGGTGGCGTCGTCGACCTTGTAGAACTGGAGGACGGCGAGCTTCACCTTCTTGTGCTTGTGCTTTTGCTTCTTGGGCTTGGTGTACGTCTTCTTCTTGCGCTTCTTGGCGCCACCGCGGAGGCGGAGCACCAGGTGGAGGGTGGACTCCTTCTGGATGTTGTAGTCGGCGAGGGTGCGGCCGTCCTCGAGCTGCTTGCCGGCGAAGATGAGGCGCTGCTGGTCCGGCGGGATCCCCTCCTTGTCCTGGATCTTGGCCTTGACGTTGTCGATGGTGTCCGAGGACTCCACCTCCAGCGTGATGGTCTTACCCGTCAGGGTCTTCACGAAGATCTGCATCTTGGCGGCGGTGGGGTGGTCGCCTCCGCGCGCTGCGGCGGCGACGGTGGCGGCGGCTGCTGCTGCGCTGGGGTGGGGGTTGGGCGGCGGTATGCGGGCTAGGGTGAAGGGAGAGTCAGGCTTTCTATAAGTACAATCGGCAGGAGAATATGAGCTGTCGGATCTAGGGGTTCCAGATCGGACGGCTGGCTTTCGTGGATGGTATTTTGGGCTGGGCTGTATCGGATTGATTATGCTTGTGGCCCATGACTCGTCAGGAGGGTTCGATCCACTGTCAATATAAACATGTATATTCCGTTCACTTGCCCCCCAAAAAGTGTAAATTACATTGACACCTAGAAACGTGTAAATTCAATTTAGTACTGCAAATTATTTTTATGAAAGAATGAACGTGTAAGTTTTATATCTTGCCTAGCAAAAGAATTGGCCTCACAATTATAAAACATAAACAAGCAAGGCTCTACAAATTCCAACATTGGTTACTTTCGCAAAAAAAGAAACATTTGTTGCCACTCACGAATTGCGCAGCTTCTGGTCTCGCTTCTTTTGTTTTTCCAAGAGAGCCTCACACTTAACAGGTAAGTGGCATGTACACACTCCTAAATTCCCATGAAAAACAAGCGGGCACCCTCCAAATTAGAGAAGGGACTGCAGGGGGTGCTGCCGGGGTTTGCCCAATATTCAGCTTCGATTCCAATTACGAATACGACCATCCAAACAACAACATTCAGGCCGTCCCAATGCCAATATCCAATTGTAAGCCCCAATATCAACACTCAAACGGTGCCTGAGTGATATTTAGTTTGCATCCCACCGGTGCCTGAGTGATATTTAGTGGTGTTTGCGGCATGGAATTTGATTCCACCGTGTGCCAACCATCACTCATGGTTTGTTACTTTGCAACAACATTCTGGGCATAGCTGTTCGAGAGTGTAACATGTCAATCAATTCTAAATATGCAATCTTGAGACGACCAATTCCAAAAATGCATGAAGGATGATGTAACTAGTGTATGCCTGAGCGGAAATGCCCAACATTACTCCATGCCGAGGCCACATAGTGTATGACTGAGCGGAAATGCCCAACATTATTAAGCAACGTTCTAAGCTCACCACAAATAGAGTCCGCCACAACTAAGATCAGTCAAACAGTCACAACAACGACGGCAGCAAACAGTAATTCCAGCTGCATGATCATTGGCATGGCATGACAAATACAAACCACAATAACCGTTGAACAACCAAACGTGTTTTTGTCCGTTGCAAATAGCATTGGGCCATTTCAGAAATCAAATTGACAAAACTAAGCAAGTTTCTGAACATGTCCAGTTATTACCACACTTGCAATTATAAATTACTCCATGCCATAGAAATTTGGCATATGCAAACTAATGCCACGTCCAGAAAAAAATCCATGACAAACAACACATGCACAGATATATCTAAGGTTGTAACCACATGCACAGATATGGTATGACCACACAATTTTGTGAATCCAACCAGAATAAACAATGAAATGCACCCAAGGCAGGCAATAGTTAATGATGGAACACAAAACAGATGGATAAACGACAGGCAAGGACTTTGCAGCATTTCTTCAGAGAAGAATTTGGATAATAGGGATGCAAAAATAGAAATGCAGATCATGGCTACATAAATGTACATATTTGGATAATTACATCAAATGGGAATCTGTAGAGGCATAATGAATAAACTAAAATATCTGTAGATGAGAATTCAAATAGCTGAACTGCCTTGTTGCAACAGCCATGAAAAATAAACAACTGAATTACTGTTGCACTTTTGCTTATTCTCACAAAAGTTCAGTGACAAGTTGGCGTTTTAATTCTAATGCATCGAAGCCGCCTTCTGTACTAGTTGTAAATTACAGATCTTGACTGTATGTGAAATGACTTGTCACAACCCAAGAACAAACCAAAAAGAGAAGAACAGAAGTCAAACTACAACTGTAAACCGACAGACATATGGTATGATAGACCCAATCAAAATTACGACCACAGGTAGGCAAGGCAATGGTGAACACACCCAAAACTGATGGCTAAACAACAAGGCAGCACTATGCTCCACACTAGCAATCATCGCAATGCCACTGTCCACAGCAAGGTAACTAGATATATTCACAGATTCAACCAAAAACCACCACAAGGAAAGCAACTGTGAATACACAAAACTGATGGCTAAACCACAGGGCAGCACTATGCTCGACACTAGCAATCATCACACTGCCACTGTCCACAAGGAAACTAGATATATACATATTCAACCAAAATTACCACCACGGGTAGGCAAAGCAATGGTGAATGGTGAATACACACAAAACTGATGGCTAAACCACAAGGCAGCACTATGCTCCACACTAGCAATCATCGCACTGCCACTGTCTACAGCAAGGTGACCAGGTATGTATATTCAGAGTTTCAGGCACATCTAGGTATGAACTAACAAATATACTACCTAGAACAAACAAACCACACAATCGCTTGGAATGAACAGCACTCTAATTGCAAGTGACAAAGATCACACCCCTCAACAATCAACACATGACAAAACAGCAACAGCAAAATATTCATCTACATGTGAATCCATGCATAGTTATTGGCTAGTGACACCTGCAATAAAGGGTTAAGCTCAAGAACACATGTATCAAAAGATACATGCTCCATGATCACATCACCATCAGATCAACGAAGCATAAAATACGATAGCTGCCATGAGATAGATTAACGTCATTCAAAATGACCAAAATTTAAGCTCGCATAGCATCTCAGCATTAGGCAATCAAATATCTAGGAAACATAATACTCCAAGGTTTCAGTTTTCAAATACAAACAGGGACACATATAAATGAGTTCTATCCTCGACAGGTAAAAGAGCAGAGCAAACGCAAGCCACCTCTAAGCCTTCTGGTTGTAGACATAGGTGAGGCCGCACTTGCCGCAGTAGTGGCGGTCGAAGTGGTTGGCCATGAAGGTCCCGGCGCCGCAATCGGCGTTGGGGCACTCCTTCCTGAGCCTGGTTACCTTGCCGGTGGCGTCGTCGACCTTGTAGAACTGGAGGACGGCGAGCTTCACCTTCTTGTGCTTGTGCTTTTGCTTCTTGGGTTTGGTGTACGTCTTCTTCTTGCGCTTCTTGGCGCCACCGCGGAGGCGGAGCACCAGGTGGAGGGTGGACTCCTTCTGGATGTTGTAGTCGGCGAGGGTGCGGCCGTCCTCGAGCTGCTTGCCGGCGAAGATGAGACGCTGCTGGTCCGGCGGGATCCCCTCCTTGTCCTGGATCTTGGCCTTGACGTTGTCGATGGTGTCCGAGGACTCCACCTCCAGCGTGATGGTCTTACCCGTCAGGGTCTTCACGAAGATCTGCATCTTGGCGGCGGCGGGGTGGTCGCCTCCGCGCGCTGCGGCGGCGACGGCAGTGGCGGCGGCGGGGTTGGGTTTGGGCTGGGCGGCGGGGTGGAATGGAGGCTAGGGTATGGAAGGGTCTGGCGTTATATAAGTATAAGTAGGCGGGAGAATATAAGCTGTTGGATCTAGGGGTTCCAGATCGGACGGCTGGCTTTCGTGGACGCTATTTTGGGCTTGGCTGGATAGGATCGATTTTGCTTGTGGCCCATGGTTCGTGTAAATTGCCAAAAAAAGTGTAAATTCCATTTAGTAGTGTACGTTATTTTTATGTAGGAATAAACGTGTAAATTTGTATCTTGTCCAAAAAAAGAATTGGCATCACAATTAAAATATATGAATAAGCAAGACGCTAGAGATTTTTTTTGTGCGAAAAGGATCAAATCTATTATAAAGATTCACCGAAAGTACAAAACGCCTCAAACATAATAAAATTTTCATTGAGGTTCATGGACCACCGAACGACCATTGCTGCTACCAGAACGACCCGCCGACGCGCCATCGTCGCTCCCATACCGGAGCCGACCCGACCTTATCGACGACAACCGGGGAGTCTTCGTGCACGTGTCCATAAGGACCAGCGCCCTGGAGCCGCATTCGTCGTCGCTGAATCCGTCAATCGATCTGAAGAACCTGACACCAAATATCGTCGCTACGTATGCACGACGAGAAACTCTAACCTCACCGCCCCAAGGAGCTGATAGGAATCTACGCCGAAGCTCCGTCTAATCCGTCCCAACGAACGAACTAGAGGAGGATCGGAACCCGGAAGACTGACTCGAAGAAGGAGCGCCGCCATCCGTCCAAACACCGTCCCTACAAGGACTAAAACCATATACATCTACTAGCTGGAGTCGAGACACCATGATTCTCCTCCCCACCACCGGCCGCCGAAGCGGCAGGCGGAGGGAAAGCGAATCAACAGGCTCGCCGGCGAAGATCGAGAGGAGGAAGGGTTTCCCAAGTCGCCTTAGGAGAGAGGAAAAAAATGGAACATTGGTTAAAAGAAAATTAAAACTCATCCAATTCGGATATTAAAATGAAAAATCTATCATCAAGAAGAATTTTTTGTATAAGTGATACATAGTGCCCAAATAGAAAACTCAACAAGCTCCTGGGGCACCGGGTCGATACAGAGTATAGCAAAAACATGTTACAGCGAAGGATTAAAATACTCCCTCTCCCGGTTTATTTGTCGCATAAATGAATAGAAATTAATGTATCTATAACTAAAAATACATTTAGATATATCCATTTCTGCGACAAGTAATTCGGGACAGAAGGAGTAGTTCTTTAAGGATTGAAAATGAATCAATCTCTCATCAGCAATACTTCTCAGTTAAGGATGAAAAGGCTGGACGTGGAGTATTTGCTCCGAGCTCAAATGTACCCCGATGAAGAGTAAAATAATAAAAATCCAAAAAATAATAAGAATATTCAAAAAGAATCTATTTTTTTGTGATAGCTGTACGCAGGGAGATTTTGGGGACCCGGGGCGAACCTAAAATCCGGGGCCCTTAGTAAACACATCATAGTAGTAAAAATAAATGTATGTATATATGAATATTTAGCAATAAAACTCCAATGCATTCAAAATCAGTGTGCGTATCAAATAATTTATACATAATACCTTAAAAATTCTTCTAACATTCCTCGATGCAAAGTCGCTTATGATGGGGTCGATGTCAATCTCATCCAATAATTTCTTCTCGATGCATGATGTAGCCAAACCATTTAACCTCTCTTGAGTCATTGTTGACCTCAAATAATTCTTCAACAATTTCAGCTTTGAAAAGCTTCTTTCAGCCGATGCGACCGTCACAGGCACAGTAAATAAGATGCGATAAGCAATGAAGATATTTGGATAACAATCAACTTCTCTGACATGCCCAAAAATCTCCATGGCAGACATTACGCCATTTGGCAAAGTGAATCTCATAATCTTCAATTCAGAAATAAGATCATATACCTCTACATCAGATGAACCAATGATATAATCCATCATGTGCTAAGGGACTCTGACTCCTGCTACTGCTAGACTTGAAGATCTTACAACAAAAGCAAAAAACTTTGTCAACACCTCCTGAATAAACTAGCCATTTTCTATCATGTTTCTCTCCATTGCTTAATTTCCTATGATAATGAACATAGGAAAAATGCCTTCCTGCATCATCTACACGGTATTCCATTTTATCCTCTTCCTCTCTCATTGGCCCTTTCTCAACTAATACATCTCTTGCTTTATTGTCAAGATTATCCCAATTTCTTGGATCATAAATATCAGGAGTATAGACTGGTTCATCAACACTAGGAGACTGTCCTTGTGCATCCGATGAATTACCTATATTCTCGGAGCCACTTACATTGTTGTTGTCGATGTTGGTGTCGGCATTTTCTTCTTGCTGATCAGATTCTGAATTCACATTATTTTGTTGCTCTTCCTCTGTGGCAACTATCGCCAACTCATCACCTCGGTTTATCGAAGTAGTGGAAGTACGCTTGAAATATCTGTGCACATGTCCATGTTGTGATTGTACCAATTTATGTGCGGCCTTCTTCTTTTTCCTTTTTTTGCTACCTGATGCATACTTCCTATTTCTCGGAGGCATGCTAAAACACAATCCTGAAAAAGTAATTTTTGCATCAATTATTAAACAGTACCACATACGCATCAAGGGACGGCCAAACACAAATATAGTATACCTGGTTCTGATGATCTGAATTCTGATAGCATCAGTCCGAGTGCTGTTTGCAGCGCCTAGACTCGGAGAGCAATGAGCAATTGACCAAGACTGAGGGCCCCCTGAATTGAAATCAGCTGTGAACTGTATTAGGAAGGGGATTAGGAAAAGAGAATTAGAAATTAGCAAGAGGCATATGGCAGTCGGCAGACCTGCAGTACGGCGCGTCGGCGACGGCGGGCGGCGGCCTAGGGCTGGGAGCCTGCGTGATGAGACGGATCGAACTGTCGAGAATCGACAGGATCATGATTGGCCTTTTTTTTCTAGGTGAAACTGTGAAAGGATAGCATATTGTTGTCTTTTTTTTAACATGGAGGACGACGAAGGAAAGCGATCGTTAATCAAGCCGCGCATGTCGCTAATCCTGCCGCTGCGGCTCGTTTCGCTTGCGAGCCTGTGCGTGTGCGTGAAAGGCTGATGAAAGGCCTCGCCTTTGGCTATTTTGTTTGACATGGGCCTACAGCCTGCTATACGTATATATCTTGTACATACCTGGGTGGGGGCCCCTACCTTGTGGGGGCCCGGGGCGGCCGCCCCCTGCCCCTCCCCAGGGCCGGCCCTGGCCGTACGGACGACGGATGGCACGGGCCTGCTCCCTTGTGTGTCGTGCCGCCTTTACCTTGCACTCCTCCCTCGCGAGGCACTTGGAAGCCTTGAGCGCGAGGCGGAGCGCCTCGCATCAGACTCCGCCTCATGAGTTCCACTGTCAATAAACGTGTAAATTCCATTTAGTAGTGTAAATTATTTTTATATAGGAATAAATGTGTAAATTTGGTATCTTGTCCAAAAAAAGAATTGACATCAACATTTAAAAATACGAATAAGCAAAACTCTAGAGATTGATTTGCTACATGAACATTGGTTACTTTCGCAAAAATTTGAACATTGGTTAAAAAAAATCAAAACTCATTCAATTCGGATATTAAAATGCAGTTTTGTTAAAGTACATCTAGATGTGCTCTAAGTATTGCACATCTAAATCTTATGTCATTGATTTTACGTTAAGATTCATGCAAGAATTTCTTTTGTCTTTTTTCCTTTTCTTTCTAGTTTGATTGACTCACTTAACGCTCTATCACCAGGAAGCTTTTTTTTGGTATAGAAGAAATACATAGTGCCCAAATAGAAATTAACAAGTTATAGGTCCTCGGGCACCGGGCCGATACAGAGTACAACAAAAACTGGGTTCCTCAAGAAGGATTGAAAATACAGTAGTTCTTTAATTAAGGATTGAAAATGAATCAAAAATTTCATACTTCTCAGTTAAGGGTGAAAATTCTCTGTGTTCCGGGTGCCTTTTGAAGCACACACAATTCCAGTCATGAGCTTCTCTGTAAGAATGTTTAGCACCGCACCCCTTTTTTCTGCAGAACAGTCCAAGAATCCAGTGTAGAGCATAGAGTAAAAATTACATCAATAGGATCTCTAGGTAGAAGGCTCTGAAAACAAGATTTATTTCTCGTTTTCCATATAGACCAAAGTAAGGCAGCAATAGCAACAGAAAACAATGGCACGATCTTTATCTATCAACATTCAGACACATCACTTACTAATAATGCAGATCAAGGGTCGTAAGGAAATGACGACCAATTAATCCAGAGATACATGGGTACAGACCAGAGATACTACATGAGTGCAACCACCAAATCAGAAAAAACAGAGATAACATGACTAAAAATACAGACTTAAAGATACTGAAGGAGAGCACATGAGTTCAACCACCAAACCAGCAAAAAACAGAGTTAATGACTATGAATAGGGACTGAAGGAGAGTACAGATCAGTTACTGAGGTGAAAAGCATCGCAACAGAGTTTATTGCAGAGGAAGATACATGGAAATTTTCAACGGAAAAGTTTCTGGAGATGGTTTTTCACGACACTGTTCTTTGTGTGTTCCGTGATGTTCCATATGAGGGTCGTGAGCTCGCCACCGCAGCTGAGTCGCTTGGCATGAGAATCCCTGCTGCACCACATGGACGCAAACATGAGCAGACGCACCCACGATTCCAAGATGAACTTCAACATGTCTTTCATATCCCAGTGTTCAGGTCCTTTCACCATACCTGCAATTTCTTTGCTGGGAAGTTTCTGCAAATCTGGAATCCAGTGTTCAAGTCCTTTCACCATATCTGCGACTTCCTTGTTAATTTTGCTTTCTCCACCCTTGGACGGTTAGCCTAGCAACTTCCAAGCAAGTTCAGTTCCTGCCCGCACAATAGTCATACCTGGGCCCTCAAGATAACGTTTTTCTACATTTTGATTTCCTTTCCCGAAATTTGGGTCATTTAGATTATCCCTATTTTCCAGCATCCACATGGCAACCACATCCTTCTTTTTGGTTCTGTAACTAGTGGGTTTAGCCACATTCCATATCTCCACCACAGCACAGCGTGCTCTCTCATGCAGGCTGTGGAGGGTCAGTGTCAGCGACCTTGCTATGGGCCGGCCCTATTCACATCGATCTGGCCCAGAAGATGGATGGCCTCCAACTACAAAAGGCACACGGGTGCCCATGGAAGAGGTGGCTTGGATCGGAAGGCTTCGGCCTGGCTTGGCTGGCTAGCGTCTCTCTATCTCTTCTCTGGTTCCTCATCGTCTCCCTCCTCTGATCTCCTTCTTTCTCCATGTAACTTGAGAGATGTAAGCAAATTCATGGTGATTGAGTCAATATAGTACTGGGTACCTAACATTTGGTATTCAGAGCCATAGATCCTAGCCTCAGAGTTTCAATCAAAAAATTTCTCCACCACTGCCTACAACCTGTTTAACAAAATGCCAAGCCACAAATTCGCCTGCCCCAAGGGCGTTCTTCACGCCCGGATCAGCGACGTTCGTTAGGTGGTCACCATCGAGTCGATTCGTCAGTTGTTCCGTCGCTCTGGTGATGGATATGTGATCTGCGTGTACGAGCGGGTGGTGGACGGGATGTATGGCGTGGAGGCATACGTCGAGTTCCGGTCTCAATAGAGGGCGACCCGAGATCGAGCTGCCTTGGATGGCCATGCTATCTATGATGGCTGCTGCATCCTTGTCGTCGACCTCGTCCCGACGGTCTACACCACCATCACCATGCCGGATGACGACGAGATGGCACCCTCGTACTTCTACGACGACACTCCCTACACGGAGTGGACTGCGGCGTTGGCCGCAGCTGAGTGCCATGATGAGGTGCCCGCTACATCCACCGACAGCCTCCAACTCGAGGCGTCCATGGGCGCCATCAGCGCGAGTCTGTCCGAGCTCGCCGCGCCTGCAGCACAAACTCTGTCCGCGACCACCGACATTGCCGTCCTGGAGCTCAGCGTGAGTGACAAGGTGCTTGAAGTTGACACCAACACCGCCGCTCCGACGCCCACCACCTGTTCGATAGGTTGCCCAAGAAGCGACACGCCCGAGGAGTCAGCGCTCACTTCGTCCACGATACTACCTTCATCCATGATCGTCGGCGACATCGCTCCTGAGCTTGCTGCACATGTATGTGGCCTCTATCATATTACTGACAGAGACGACCCAATGGCGTCGTTCCTAGTTCCCTGGAGTGCACCTACATCCTTCACAATGCCACATGAAGCCTCGCCAATGCCTCTGCGTTGGTTGTTCCCTGTCTTTGATATGGATAACTTTGCAGTTACTAAGTGTTCAACCGATTGCTTCGACTACAACACCAACGAAGCCGTATCTTCAGTTATTGAGCAAAAGGTACAGGTACTCCGACCTCTGCCATGGCCTTCCTTTTTCAGTGATTCGGCATGTATTAGCGAATCCTTGAGTGGTGAGCAGAATATTTTACACGGGTGGTTCCTTCAAAATGATCTTCTCGAATCATGTCTAGCTATCACATCATCAATTACGCCGCAACTAATGGTGCTGATGGAAGAATTTGGGAGTCTACTGACAGTTGCTTCAGCTGGTATACCCGTGCATCTATCAGTTGGTGAGAATAGTACCATTCTTATTTACACTGCTAGATGGTTGCTACAGATATCTTCCAGTTCAGTACTGCAATTGCCTTTAAGTGGATCTGCACCCAATTTTATTATGGCGATTTTTTCCGAGTGTGGCAGTTTGCTGAAGTGTGGATGGAGAGGACAGTTTGGCTTGCAAGATATTCTTGTACAGATTACCATTCCCCAAGCTGATGCAGTTTGCTATTTTTGGGAAACATCTAACCATGGGGGACAAGGTTCTTATTGCCATCCACGATCTGAGCAGGACAAGTTTTCTTGTACTACAGTAGAAGTTGATCATGCTATGAGATGGTGCTCTGTTGAATTGATATCCTGGTCATTGAAATGGAAACAGATCTATTTACTAGTATCAGAGGGAGTGAGATCTTGGCCTTGCTGGGATAAATTTGTGTTGGTTCCTGCAATGATGCGAGTTACATTTGACAATTATCACAGTATAGTGGTGCTCATGTCGACAATAGGAGAAGGAATTACCAGTTTGCAATACCTTGGAAAATTAAATAAGGAGTACCCCAGTTGCAAAGAGGCCCTGTTTGAGCAAGCTACATTCTATGATTCTGAATGTTTTGCATGGATTCTAATGGACACTATTTGTGCCTATTCAGATATTGGAGGGAGTGGACATGTCATTCACTGGTGTAAGTTGCTGGGTCAATCAAAATATTGTTCTTCATGCTATTCTTACCAGGACCATTCTGTTGCATAAGATTACAATCAACTACAGATTCTTCACAAGTCGAACGAGTGGAAGGGCTTCCAAGTGGTTCTACGACCAAAATTCTTTTGGACATATTCTCAGAGGTTATGAGCTCTTGGAGTTATTCTATATTAGGTGCAAAACCTGGAATTTTGACGAGGTATAAATTCTCATGTGTTTTGAACTGTTCTGGAGCAGAGCTACTGCATGATCGTTATATTCAAGTTTGGGTTAAATTCCTTTTTGTTGGACAACTTATTTCTGTGTGCCTTTAAGATGAACCATTGGAGAATTGCTTGGATACTAGCCTGGGATGTATATGAACATGCTGATATGAAATTGAGGGAATTATGGCTCACGAAAATGGACCAGGAGATCTGCTATTGTATTGGCAATGTTACTGCTTGGTACTTGTCCTTTACTCAATTTAGACCCACTGATGCATATTTTGTTGAGCATAAGATGCAAATTCTCGGAGGAATTGAGAAATGGCTATCATATAATCAATATGTGCAGCCAGCTGCTGAAAATTTTGAGGCTTCTCCTTGGCATGTGTTTTATGTTTCTGGAAGTTTCTTGCAAGTGAATGCTACAGGTTTAGCCCAACATTTGTTCCTTGGGCTAACCTACAGGAAGGTGGCACTAGCGAGGCTGAAGCCATGGCCTTCTTGAAAATGCTTCTTCTGGGAAGAAACGATCAGCTGACTACTTTATGTTCAGTGATGCTATATTGTAGTGGTGGAAGTACTTCATTATATGCAGCTATTGAACTTCACGGAAGTGAACAATTTCCTTGCGTCATTGCTTGGTGGAGTTGCTGCACTACTAGATCCATGTGTAAGGTGCAGTGGGTGATTCTTACCTGTAAAAATTTAAGGACTGGAGGTGATCTGTGCAAGTGGAAGCAACTACTAATGTTCATGTTTGCTGCAAGGGGTGGCACTGTTCTGATTCTGGCATGTGATCCTGACAACTTTCCAATGAAAATAATGGTCGACCTCTCTGCTCCGGAACTGAACCAACAAGGTCATGCACTGATGCAATGGAAGATCCCATGGTTCCAAGCACTGCTCGAAGAGTGCTCTCCTGTGATCTATTGCTTGAAGATTGAGGTCAGAAGCTTAGTTGTCCGTACCATTTCTCTGTTGCACTTGCCTTGGGACCCTGGTGGTCTTACTCGTCGTCGGCCTGGGATCAAGCCAAACTTCATGGGGATCGTTCAGTGGGTGCGAGGATGGTGGATTTTTGTTATGCTGATATGTTGTTGTGGCCACTAGTTCGACGGTGCATTATACCTTGACCAAGTCTGTGCCGACCAAGACTACCACCTCCATGTCTTGGTCGACCAAGTTCCTATTGGTCATGACGATGACTACATTGTCACAAGATTGAGTCAGTGGCATACAATTGGTCAACAAGGTGATTTGTGTCTAATTCTGGTTCCTGATGTGCTCATGTTACAAGACCTACAACTGGCTTGGGATCTAGATGAGAAGGTCCTTGATTGGGTTCAGTTTGCAATGCAAGTTCCTTGGGATCCCGGTGGTTCGACATGGAGTTGGCTTGAGGGCAAGCCGAAACTTATGGAGGGGGGATTGTCAGCGACCTTGCTATGGGCCGGCCCTATTCACATCGATCTAGCCTAGAAGATGGATGGCCTCCAACTACAAAAGGCACACGGGTGCCCACGGAAGAGGTGGCTTGGATCGGAAGGCTTCGGCCTGGCTTGGCTGGCTAGCGTCTCTCTATCTCTTCTCTGGTTCCTCATCGTCTTCCTCCTCTGATCTTGAGAGATGTAAGCAAATTCATGGTGATTGAGTCAATATAGTACTGGGTACCTAACATTTGGTATTCAGAGCCATAGATCCTAGCCTCAGAGTTTCAATCAAAAAATTTCTCCACCACTGCCTACAACCTGTTTGACAAAATGCCATGCCACAAATTCGCCTGCCCCAAGGGCGTTCTTCACGCCCGGATCAGCGACGTTCGTCAGGTGGTCACCATCGAGTCGATTCGTCAATTGTTCCGTCGCTCCGGTGATGGATATGTGATCTGCGTGTACGAGCGGGTGGTGGACGGGATGTATGGCGTGGAGGCATACGTCGAGTTCCGGTCTCAATGGAGGGCGACCCGAGATCGAGCTGCCTTGGATGGCCATGCTATATATGATGGCTGTTGGGTAACGTAGTAATTTCAAAAAATTTCCTACGCACACGCAAGATCATGGTGATGCATAGCAACGAGAGGGAAGAGTGTGATCTACGTACCCTTGTAGATCGACAACAGAAGCGTTTGGTTGATGTAGTCGTACGTCTCCACGGCCCGACCGATCAAGCACCGAAACTACGGCACCTCCGAGTTCTAGCACACGTTCAGCTCGATGACGATCCCCGGACTCCGATCCAGCAAAGTGTCGGGGAAGAGTACCGTCAACACGACGGCGTGCTGACGATCTTGATGTACTACTATCGCAGGGCTTCGCCTAAGGACCGCTACAATATTATCGAGGACTATGGTGGCAAGGGGCGCCGCACACGGCTAAGAATATGATCACGTGGATCAACTTGTGTGTCTATGGGGTGCCCCCTGCCCCCGTATATAAAGGAGTGGAGGAGGGGAGGGCCGGCCCTCTCTATGGCGCGCCCTAGGGGAGTCCTACTCCCACTTAGATAGACATCCCTCTAATCCTCTAAGTGATTACGTGTTCCAAATCAACTAAACCATGCTCGATCATCACGTGAGATGGAGTAGTTTCATTGGTGAACATCACTATGTTGATCATATCTACTATATGATTCACGCTCGACCTTTCGGTCTCCGTGTTCCGAGGCCATATCTGCATATGCTTGGCTCGTCAAGTATAACCTGAGTATTCCGCGTGTGCAACTGTTTTGCACCCGTTGTATTTGAACGTAGAGCCTATCACACCCGATCATCACGTAGTGTCTCAGCACGAAGAACTTTCGCAACGGTGCATACTCAGGGAGAACACTTCTTGATAATTTAGTGAGAGATCATCTTATAATGCTACCGTCAATCAAAGCAAGATAAGATGCATAAAAGATAAACATCACATGCAATCAATATAAGTGATATGATATGGCCATCATCATCTTGTGCCTGTGATCTCCATCTCCAAAGCACCATCATGATCACCATCGTCACCAGCGCGACACCTTGATCTCCATCGTAGCATTATTGTCATCTCGCCAATCTTATGCTTCCACGACTATCGCTACCGCTTAGTGATAAAGTAAAGCATTACAACGCGATTGCATTGCATACAATAAAGCGACAACCATATGGCTCCTGCCAGTTGCCGATAACTCGGTTACAAAACATGATCATCTCATACAAAAAAATTCAGCATCATGTCTTGACCATATCACATCACAACATGCCCTGCAAAAACAAGTTAGACGTCCTCTACTTTGTTGTTGCAAGTTTTACGTGGCTGCTACGGGCTTAAGCAAGAACCAATCTTACCTACGCATCAAAACCACAACGATAGTTTGTCAAGTTGGTGCTGTTTTAACCTTCGCAAGGACCGGGCGTAGCCACACTCAGTTCAACTAAAGTTGGAGAAACTGTCACCCGCAAGCCACCTATGTGCAAAGCACGTCGGGAGAACCGGTCTCGCGTAAGCGTACGCGTAATGTCGGTCCGGGCCGCTTCGTCCAACAATACCGCCGAACCAAAGTATGACATGCTGGTAAGCAGTATGACTTATATCGCCCACAACTCACTTGTGTTCTACTCGTGCATATAACATCAACACATAAAACCTAGGCTCGGATGCCACTGTTGGGTAACATAGTAATTTCAAAAATTTTCCTACGCTCACGCAAGATCATGGTGATGCATAGCAACGAGAGGGAAGTGTGATCTACGTACCATTGTAGATCGACAACGGAAGCGTTTGGTTGATGTAGTCGTACGTCTCCACGGCCCGACCGATCAAGCACCGAAACTACGGCACCTCCGAGTTCTAGCACACGTTCAGCTCGATGACGATCCCCGGACTCCGATCCAGCAAAGTGTCGGGGAAGAGTACCGTCAGCACGACGGCGTGGTGACGATCTTGATGTACTACTGTCGCAGGGCTTCGCCTAAGCACCGCTACAATATTATCGAGGACTATGGTGGCAGGGGGCGCCGCACACGGCTAAGAATATAATCACGTGGATCAACTTGTGTGTCTATGGGGTGCCCCCTGCCCCCGTATATAAAGGAGTGGAGGAGGGGAGGGCCGGCCCTCTCTATGGCGCTCCCTAGGGGAGTCCTACTCCCACCGGGAGTAGGATTCCCCCTTTCCTAGTCCAACTAGGAGTCCTTCCATGTAGTAGGAGTAGGAGACAAGGAAGGGGAAGAGGGAAGAGAAGGAAGGAGGGGGCGCAGCCCCCCCCCCCCTAGTCCAATTCGGACTAGGCCTTGGGGGGGGGGGGCGCGGCCTGCCTCTCCCTCTCCCCTAAAGCCCAATAAGGCCCATATACTTCTTCTCCCGTATTCCCGTAACTCCCCGGTACTCCGAAAAATACCCGAACCACTCGGAACCTTTCCGATGTCCGAATATAGTCGTCCAATATATCGATCTTTACGTCTCGACCATTTCGAGACTCCTCGTCATGTCCCCGATCTCATCCGGGACTCCGAACTCCTTCGGTACATCAAAACTCATAAACTCATAATATAACTGTCATCGAAACCTTAAGCGTGCGGACCCTACGGGTTCGAGAACAATGTAGACATGACCAAGACACGTCTCCGGTCAATAACCAATAGCGGAACCTGGATGCTCATATTGGCTCCTACATATTCTACGAAGATCTTCTATCGGTCAGACCGCATAACAACATACGTTGTTCCCTTTGTCATCGGTATGTTACTTGCCCGAGATTCGATCGTCGGTATCCAATACCTAGTTCAATCTCGTTACCGGCAAGTCTCTTTACTCGTTCCGTAATACATCATCCCGCAACTAACTCATTAGTTGCAATGCTTGCAAGGCTTAAGTGATGTGCATTACCGAGAGGGCCCAGAGATACCTCTCCGACAATCGGAGTGACAAATCCTAATCTCGAAATACGCCAACCCAACATGTACCTTTGGAGACACCTGTAGAGCTCCTTTATAATCACCCAGTTACGTTGTGACGTTTGGTAGCACACAAAGTGTTCCTCTGGCAAACGGGAGTTGCATAATCTCATAGTCATAGGAACATGTATAAGTCATGCAGAAAGCAATAGCAACATACTAAACGATCGGGTGCTAAGCTAATGGAATGGGTCATGTCAATCAGATCATTCATCTAATGATGTGATCCCGTTAATCAAATAACAACTCTTTGTCCATGGTTAGGAAACATAACCATCTTTGATTAACGAGCTAGTCAAGTAGAGGCATACTAGTGACACTCTGTTTGTCTATGTATTCACACATGTATTATGTTTCCGGTTAATACAATTCTAGCATGAATAATAAACATTTATCATGAAATAAGGAAATAAATAATAACTTTATTATTACCTCTAGGGCATATTTCCTTCAATGGCTGCTGCATCCTTGCCGTCAACCTCGTCCCGACGGTCTACACCACCATCACCATGCCGGATGACGACGACATGGCACCCTCGTACTTCTACGACGACACTCCCTACGCGGAGTGGATTGCGGCGTTGGCCGCAGCTGAGTGCCATGATGAGGTGCCCGCTACATCCACCGACAGCCTCCAACTCGAGGCGTCCATGGGCGCCATCAGCGCGAGTCTGTCCGAGCTCGCCGTGCCTGCAGCACAAACTCTGTCCGCGACCACCGACATTGCCGTCCTGGAGCTCAGCGTGAGTGACAAGGTGCTTGAAGTTGACACCAACACCGCCGCTCCGACGCCCACCACCTGTTCGATAGGTTGCCCAAGATGCAACACGCCCGAGGAGTCGGCGTTCACTTCATCCACAATACTACCTTCATCCATGATCATTGGCGACATCGCTCCTAAGCTTGCTGCACATGTATGTGGCCTCTATCATATTACTGACAGAGACGACCCAATGGCGTCGTTCCTAGTTCCCTGGAGTGCACCTACATCCTTCACAATGCCACATGAAGCCTCGCCAATGCCTCTGCGTTGGTTGTTCCCTGTCTTTGATATGGATAACTTTGCAGTTACTCAGTGTTCAACTGATTGCTTCGAGTACAACACCAGCGAAGCCATAGCTTCAGTTATTGAGCAAAAGGTACAGGTACTCCGACCTCTGCCGTGGCCTTCCTTTTTCAGTGATTTGACATGTATTAGCGAATCCTCGAGTGGTGAGCAGAATATTTTACACGGGTGGTTCCTTCAAAATGATCTTCTCGAATCATGTCTAGCTATCACATCATCAATTACGCCGCAACTAATGGTGCTGATGGAAGAATTTGGGAGCCTACTGGCAGTTGCTTCAGCAGGTATACCCATGCATCTATCAGTTGGTGAGAGCAGTACCATTCTTATTTACACTGCTAGATGGTTGCTACACATATCTTCCAGTTCAGTACTGCAATTGCCTTTAAGTGGATCTGCACCCAATTTTATTATGGCGATTTTTTTCCGAGTGTGGCAGTTTGCTGAAGTGTGGATGGAGAGGACAGTTTGGCTTGCAAGATATTCTTCTACAGATTACCATTCCCCAAGCTGATGCAGTTTGCTATTTTTGGGAAACATCTAACCATGGGGGACAAGGTTCTTATTGCCGTCCACGATCTAAGCAGGACAAGTTTTCTTGTACTACAGTAGAAGTTGATCATGCTATGAGATGGTGCTCTGTTGAATTGATATCCTGGTCATTGAAATGGAAACAGATCTATTTACTAGTATCAGAGGGAGTGAGATCTTGGCCTTGCTGGGATAAATTTGTGTTGGTTCCTGCAATGATGCGAGTTATATTTGACAATTATCACAGTATAGTGGTGCTCATGTCGACAATAGGAGAAGGAATTACCAGTTTGCAATACCTTGGAAAATTAAATAAGGAGTACCCCAGTTGCAAAGAGGCCCTGTTTGAGCAAGCTACATTCTATGATTCTGAATGTTTTGCATGGATTCTAATGGACACTATTTGTGCCTATTCATATATTGGAGGGAGTGGACATGTCATTCACTGGTGTAAGTTGCTGGGTCAATCAAAAATATTGTTCTTCATGCTATTCTTACCAGGACCATTCTGTTGCATAAGATTACAATCAACTACAGATTCTTCACAAGTCGAACGAGTGGAAGGGCTTCCAAGTGGTTCTACGACCAAAATTCTTTTGGACATATTCTCAGAGGTTATGAGCTCTTGGAGTTATTCTATATTAGGTGCAAAACCTGGAATTTTGACGAGGTATAAATTCTCATGTGTTTTGAACTGTTCTGGAGCAGAGCTACTGCATGATCGTTATATTCAAGTTTGGGTTAAATTCCTTTTTGTTGGACAACTTATTTCTGTGTGCCTTTAAGATGAACCATTGGAGAATTGCTTGGATACTAGCCTGGGATGTATATGAACATGCTGATATGAAATTGAGGGAATTATGGCTCACGAAAATGGACCAGGAGATCTGCTATTGTATTGGCAATGTTACTGCTTGGTACTTGTCCTTTACTCAATTTAGACCCACTGAGGCATATTTTGTTGAGCATAAGATACAAATTCTCGGAGGAATTGAGAAATGGCTATCATATAATCAATATGTGCAGCCAGCTGCTGAAAATTTTGAGGCTTCTCCTTGGCATGTGTTTTATGTTTCTGGAAGTTTCTTGCAAGTGAATGCTACAGGTTTAGCCCAACATTTGTTTCCTTGGGCTAACCTACAGGAAGGTGGCACTAGCGAGGCTGAAGCCATGGCCTTCTTGAAAATGCTTCTCCTGGGAAGAAAAGATCAGCTGACTACTTTATGTTCAGTGATGCTATATTGTAGTGGTGGAAGTACTTCATTATATGCAGCTATTGAACTTCACAGAAGTGAACAATTTCCTTGCGTCATTGCTTGGTGGAGTTGCTGCACTACTAGATCCATGTGTAAGGTGCAGTGGGTGATTCTTACCTGTAAAAATTTAAGGACTGGAGGTGATCTGTGCAAGTGGAAGCAACTACTAATGTTCATGTTTGCTGCAAGGGGTGGCACTGTTCTAATTCTGGCATGTGATCCTGACAACTTTCCAATGAAAATAATGGTCGACCTCTCTGCTCCGGAACTGAACCAACAAGGTCATGCACTGATGCAATGGAAGATCCCATGGTTCCAAGCACTGCTCGAAGAGTGCTCTCCTATGATCTATTGCTTGAAGATTGAGGTCAGAAGCTCAGTTGTCCGTACCATTTCTCTGTTGCACTTGCCTTGGGACCCTGGTGGTCTTACTCGTCGTCGGCCTGGGATCAAGCCAAACTTCATGGGGATCGTTCAGGGGGTGCGAGGATGGTGGATTTTTGTTGCGCTGATATGTTGTTGTGGCCACTACTTCGACGGTGCATTATACCTTGACCAAGTCTGTGCCAACCAAGACTACCACCTCCATGTCTTGGTCGACCAAGTTCCTATTGGTCATGACGATGACTACATTGTCACAAGATTGAGTCAGTGGCCTACAATTGGTCGACAAGGTGATTTGTGTCTAATTCTGGTTCCTGATGTGCTCATGTTACAAGACCTACAACTGGCTTGGGATCTAGATGAGAAGGTCCTTGATTGGGTTCAGTTTGCAATGCAAGTTCCTTGGGATCCCGGTGGTTCGAGATGGAGTCGGCTTGAGGGCAAGCCGAAACTTATGGAGGGGGGATTGTCAGCGACCTTGCTATGGGCCGGCCCTATTCACATCGATCTGGCCCAGAAGATGGATGGCCTCCAACTACAAAAGGCACACGGGTGCCCATGGAAGAGGTGGCTTGGATCGGAAGGCTTCGGCCTGGCTTGGCTGGCTAGCGTCTCTCTATCTCTTCTCTGGTTCCTCATCGTCTCCCTCCTCTGATCTCCTTCTTCCTCCATGTAACTTGAGAGATGTAAGTGAAGGAAATATGCCCTAGAGGCAATAATAAAGTTATTATTTATTTCCTTATATCATGATAAATGTTTATTATTCATGCTGGAATTGTATTAACCGGAAACATAATACATGTGTGAATACATAGACAAACAGAGTGTCACTAGTATGCCTCTACTTGACCAGCACGTTAATCAAAGATGGTTATGTTTCCTAACCATGGACAAAGAGTTGTTATTTGATTAACGGGATCACATCATTAGTTGAATGATCTGATTGACATGACCCATTCCATTAGCTTAGCACCCGATCGTTTAGTATGTCGCTATTGCTTTCTTCATGACTTATACATGTTCCTATGACTATGAGATTATGCAACTCCCGTTTGCCGGAGGAACACTTTGTGTGCTACCAAACGTCACAACGTAACTGGGTGATTATAAAGGAGCCCTACAGGTGTCTCCAAAGGTACATGTTGGGTTGGCGTATTTCGAGATTAGGATTTGTCACTCCGAATGTCGGAGAGGTATCTCTGGGCCCTCTCAGTAATGCACATCACTTAAGCCTTGCAAGCATTGCAACTAATGAGTTAGTTGCGGGATGATGTATTACGGAACGAGTAAAGAGACTTGCCGGTAACGAGATTGAACTAGGTATTGGATACCGACGATCGAATCTCAGGCAAGTAACATACCGATGACAAAGGGAACAACGTATGTTGTTATGCGGTCTGACCGATAAAGATCTTCGTAGAATATGTAGGAGCCAATATGGGCATCCAGGTCCCGCTATTGGTTATTGACGGAGACGTGTCTCGGTCATGTCTACATTGTTCTCGAACCGTAGGGTCCGCACGCTTAAGGTTTCGATGACAGTTATATTATGAGTTTATGAGTTTTGATGTACCGAAGGAGTTCGGAGTCCCGGATGAGATCGGGGACATGACGAGGAGTCTCGAAATGGTCGAGACGTAAAGATCGACATATTGGACGACTATATTCGGACATCGGAAAGGTTCCGAGTGATTCGGGTATTTTTCGGAGTACCGGGGAGTTACGGGAATACGGGGGGAAAAGTATTGGGCCTTATTGGGCCATACGGGAAAGAGAGAGGGGCTGCCTAGGGCAGGCCGCGCGCCCCCCAAGGCCTAGTCCGAATTGGACTAGGGGAAGGGGCTGCGCCCCCTCCTTCCTTCCTTCTCCCTTCCCCTTCCTTGTCTCCTACTCCTACTACATGGAAGGACTCCTAGTTGGACTAGGAAAGGGGGAATCCTACTCCCGGTGGGAGTAGGACTCCCCTAGGGCGCGCCATAGAGAGGGCCGGCCCTCCCCTCCTCCACTCCTTTATATACGGGGCCAGGGGGCACCCCATAGACACACAAGTTGATCTTCGTGATCGTTCCTTAGCCGTGTGCGGTGCCCCCTCCACCATATTCCACCTCGGTCATATTGTAGCAGTGCTTAGGCGAAGCCCTGCGACGGTTGAACATCAAGATCGTCACCACGCCGTCGTGCTGACGGAACTCCTCCCCGAAGCTTTGCTGGATCGGAGCCCGGGGAGCGTCATCGAGCTGAATGTGTGCCAAGAACTCGGAGGTACCGGAGTAATGGTGCTTGGATCGGTTGGACCGGGAAGACGCACGACTACTTCCTCTACGTTGCATCAACGCTTCCGCTTCGGTCTACGAGGGTACGTAGACAACACTCTCCCATCTCGTTGCTATGCATCACCATGATCTTGCGTGAGCGTAGGAATTTTTTTGAAATTACTACGTTCCCCAACAGTGGTATCCGAGCCTAGGTTTTTATGGTTTGATGTTATATGCACGAGTAGAACACAAGTGAGTTGTGGGCGATATAAGTCATACTGCTTACCAGCATGTCATAATTTGGTTCGGCGGTATTGTTGGATGAAGCGGCCCGGACCGACATTACGCGTACGCTTACGCGAGACTGGTTCTACCGCCGTGCTTTGCACACAGGTGGCTAGCGGGTGTCAGTTTCTCCAACTTTAGTTGAACCGAGTGTGGTTACGCCCGGTCCTTGCGAAGGTTAAAACAGCACCAACTTGACAAACTATCGTTGTGGTTTTGATGCGTAGGTAAGATTGGTTCTTGCTTAAGCCCGTAGCAGCCACGTAAAACTTGCAACAACAAAGTAGAGGACGTCTAACTTGTTTTTGCAGGGCATGTTGTGATGTGATATGGTCAAAACATGATGAGATATAAGTTGTTGTATGAGATGATCATGTTTTGTTGAAGTTATCGGCAACTGGCAAAAGCCTTATGGTTGTCTCTTTATTGCATAAGATGCAAGCGCCAAATAATTGCTTTACTTTATCGCTATGCGATAGCAATAGTTGCAAGAGCAATAGTTGGCGAGATGACCATGTGACGACATATTGATATAGATCAAGATGATGGAGATCATGGTGTCATGCCGGTGACGATGGAAATCATGACGATGCTTTGGAGATGGAGATCAAAGGCACAAGATGATGATGGCCATATCATGTCACATATTTTGATTGCATGTGATGTTTATCTTTTATGCATCTTATCTTGCTTTGATTGACGGTAGCATTATAAGATGATTCCTCACTAAATTTCAAGATAAAAGTGTTCTCCCTGAGTATGCACCGTTGCCAAAGTTCGTCGTGCCCAGACACCACGTGATCATCGGGTGTGATAAGCTCTACGTCCATCTACAACGGGTGCAAGCCAGTTTTGCACGAGCAGAATACTCACGTTAAACATGACGAGCCTAGCGTATGCAGATATGGCCTCGGAACACTGAGACCGAAAGGTCGAGTGTGAATCATATAGTAGATATGATCAACATAGTGATGTTCACCATTGAAAGCTACTCCATTTCACGTGATGATCGGTTTTGGTTTAGTTGATTTGGATCACGTGATCACTTAGAGGATTAGAGGGATGTCTATCTAAGTGGGAGTTCTTAAGTAATATGATTAATTGAACTTTAATTCATCATGAACTTAGTCCTGGTAGTATTAGCATATCTATGTTGTAGATCAATAGCTCGCGTTGTTGCTTTCATATGTTTATTTTGATATGATCCTAGAGAAAAATTGTGTTGAAAGATGTTAGTAGCAATGATGCGGATTGGATCCATGATCTGAGGTTTATCCTCATTGCTGCACAGAAGAATTATGTCCTTGATGCACCGCTAGGTGACAGACCTATTGCAGGAGCAGATGCAGACGTTATGAACGTTTGGCTAGCTCAACATGATGACTACTTGATAGTTTAGTGCACCATGCTTAACGGCTTAGAATCGGGACTTCAAAGACGTTTTGAACGTCATGGACCATATGAGATGTTCCAGGAGTTGAAGTTAATATTTCAAGCAAATACCCGAGTTGAGAAATATGAAGTCTCCAACAAGTTCTATAGCTAAAAGATGGAGGAGAATAGCTCAAGCAGTGAGCATGTGCTCAGATTGTCTGGGTACTACAATCACTTGAATCAAGTGGGAGTTAATCTTCCAGATAAAATAGTGATTGACAGAATTCTCTAGTCACCATCACCAAGTTAGTAGAACTTCGTGATGAACTATAATATGCAAGGGATAACGGAAACAATTCCCAAGCTCTTCGTGATGCTGAAATCGACGAAGGTAGAAATCAAGAAAAACATCAAGTGTTGATGGTTAACAAGACCACTAGTTTCAAGAAAAGGGCAAAGGGAAGAAGGGGAACTTCAAGAAGAACAGCAAGCAAGTTGCTGCTCAAGTGAAGAAGCCCAAGTCTGGTCCTAAGCCTGAGACTAAGTGTTTCTACTGCAAAGGGACTGGTCACTGGAAGCAGAACTGCCCCTAGTATTTGGCGGATAAGAAGGATGGCAAAGTGAACAAAAGTATATTTGATATACATGTTATTGATGTGTACTTTACTAGTGTTTATAGCAACCCCTCAGTATTTGATACTGGATCAGTTGCTAAGAGTAGTAACTCGAAACAAGAGTTGCAGAATAAACAGAGACTAGTTAAGGGTGAAGTGACGATGTGTGGTGGAAGTAGTTCCAAGATTGATATGATCATCATCGCACACTCCCCTAAACTTTCGGGATTAGTGTTGAGCCTAAATAAGTGTTATTTGGTTTTTGCGTTAAGCATGAATATGATTTGATCATGTTTATTGCAGTACGGTTATTCATTAAAGTCAGAGAATAATTGTTGTTCTGTTTACATGAATAAAACCTTCGATGGTCATACACCCAATGAAACAAGTTCGTTGGATCTCGATCGTACTGATACACATATTCATAATATTGAAACCAAAAGATGCAAAGTTAATAATGATAGTGCAACTTATTTGTGGCACTGCCGTTTAAGTCATATTGGTGTAAAGCTCATGAAGAAACTACATGCTGATGGGATTTTGGAATCACTTGATTATGAATCACTTGATGCTTGCGAACCATGCCTTATGGGCAAGATGACTAAAACGCCGTTCTCCGGAACAATGAAGCAAGCAACAGATTTGTTGGAAATCATACATACTGATGTATGTGGTCCGATGAATATTAAGGCTTGCAACAGGTACCATTATTTTCTGACCTTCACAGATGATTTGAGCAGATATGGGGATATCTACTTGATGAAACATAAGTCTGAAACATTTGAACAGTTCAAAGAATTTCAGAGTGAAGTGGAAAATCATCGTGACAAGAAAATAAAAGTTTCTATGATATGATCGCAGAGGTAAAATATTTGAGTTACGAGTTTGGCCTTCAATTAAAACAATGTGAAATAGTTTCACTACTCACGCCACCTGGAACACCATAGTGTAATGGTGTGTCCGAACGTCATAACCGTACTTTATTAGATATAGTGCGATCTATGATGTCTCTTACCGATCTACCACTATCGTTTTGGGGTTATGCATTAGAGACAGCTGCATTCACGTTAAATAGGGCACCATCTAAATCCGTTGAGATGACACCGTGTGAACTATGGTTTGGCAAGAAACCTAAGATGTCTTTTCTTAAAGTTTGGAGTTGCGATGCTTATGTGAAAAAGTTTCATCTCGATAAGCTCAAACTCAAATCGGAGAAATATGCCTTCATAGGATACCCAAAGGAGACAGTTGGGTACACCTTCTATCACAGATCCGAAGGCAAGAAATTCGTTGCTAAGAATGGATCCTTTCTAGAGAAGGAGTTTCTCTCGAAAGAAGTGAGTGGGAGGAAAGTAGAAAACTTGATAAGGTAATTGTACCTTCTCCCTTATTGGAAAATAGTTCATCACAGAAATCTGTTCCTGTGACTACTACACCAATTAGTGAGGAAGCTAATGATGATGATCATGTAACTTCAGATCAAGTTACTACCGAATCTCGTAGGTAAACCAGAGTGAGATCCGCACCAGAGTGGTACGATAATCCTATTCTGGAGGTCATGTTACTTGACCATGACGAACCTACGAACTATGAGGAAGCGATGATGAGCCCAGATTCCGATAAATGGCTTGAGGCCATGAAATCTGAGATAGGATCCATGTATGAGAACAAAGTGTGGACTTTGGTGGACTTGCCCGAGGATCGGCAAGCCATTGATAATAAATGGGTCTTCAAGAGGAAGACAGACACGGATAGTAGTGTTACTATCTACAAAGCTAGAATTGTCGCAAAAGGTTTTCGACAAGTTCAAGGTGTTGACTACGATGGGAGTTTCTCACTCGTATCTATGCTTAAGTCTGTCCGAATCATGTTAGCAATTGCCGCATTTTATGAAATCTGGCAAATGGATAAACAAAACTGCATTCCTTAATGGATTTATTAAAGAAGAGTTGTATGTGATGCAACAAGATGGTTTTGTCAATCCTAAAGGTGCTAACAAAATATGCAAGCTCCAGTGATCCATTTATGGACTGGTGCAAGCATCTCGGAGTTGGAATATACGCTTTGATAAGTTGATCAAAGCATATAGTTTTATACAGACTTGCGGTGAAGCCTGTATTTACAAGAAAGTGAGTGGGAGGACTACAACATTTCTGATAAGTATATGTGAATGACATATTGTTGATTGGAAATAATGTAGAATTATTCTGCAAAGCATAAAGGCGTGTTTGAAAGGAGTTTTTCAAAGAAAGACCTCGGTGAAGCTGCTTACATATCGAGTATCAAGATCTATAGTGATAGATCAAGACGCTTGATAAGTTTTTTCAATGAGTACATACCTTGACAAGATTTTGAAGTAGCTCAAAATGGAACAGTCAAAGAAAAAGTTTCTTGCCTGTGTTACAAGGTGTGAAGTTGAGTAAGACTCAAAGCCCGACCATGGCAGAAGATAGAAAGAGAATGAAAGTCATTCCCTATGCCTCAGTCATAGGTTCTATAAAGTATGCCATGCTGTGTACCAGATCTATTGTATACCATACACTGTGTTAAGAGAGGGAGTACAATAGTGATCTAGGAGTAGATCAATGGACAACGGTCAAAATTATCCTTACTTGAATAAGGATATGTTTCTCGATTATGGAGGTGACAAAAGGTTCGTCGTAAAGGGTTACATCGATGCAAGTTTTGACACTGATCCAGATGACTCTAAGTCTCAATCTGGATACATATTGAAAGTGGGAGAAATTAGCTAGAGTAGCTCCATGCAGAGCATTGTTGACATAGAAATTTGCAAAATACATGCGGATCTGAATGTGGCAGACCCATTGACTAAACTTCTCTCACAAGCAAAACATGATCACTTTTTGGGTCTTAATCACATAGCGATGTGAACTAGATTATTGAATCTAGTAAACCCTTTGGGTGTTAGTCACATGGAGATGTGAACCAATCACATAAAGATGTGAACTATTGATGTTAAATCACATGGCGATGTGATCTAGATTATTGACTCTAGTGCAAGTGGGAGACTGAAGGAAATATGCCCTAGAGGCAATAATAAAGTTATTATTTATTTCCTTATATCATGATAAATGTTTATTATTCATGCTAGAATTGTATTAACCAGAAACATAATACATGTGTGAATACATAGACAAACAGAGTGTCACTAGTATGCCTCTACTTGACTAGCTCGTTAATCAAAGATGGTTATGTTTCCTAACCATGGACAAAGAGTTGTTATTTGATTAACGGGATCACATCATTAGTTGAATGATCTGATTGACATGACCCATTCCATTAGCTTAGCACCCGATCGTTTAGTATGTTGCTATTGCTTTCTTCATGACTTATACATGTTCCTATGACTATGAGATTATGCAACTCTCGTTTGCCGGAGGAACACTTTGTGTGCTACCAAACGTCACAACGTAACTGGGTGATTATAAAGGAGCCCTACAGGTGTCTCCAAAGGTACATGTTGGGTTGGCGTATTTCGAGATTAGGATTTGTCACTCCGAATGTCGGAGAGGTATCTCTGGGCCCTCTCGGTAATGCACATCACTTAAGCCTTGCAAGCATTGCAACTAATGAGTTAGTTGCGGGATGATGTATTACGGAATGAGTAAAGAGACTTGCCGGTAACAAGATTGAACTAGGTATTGGATACCGACGATCGAATCTCAGGAAAGTAACATACCAATGACAAAGGGAACAACATATGTTGTTATGCGGTCTGACCGATAAAGATCTTCGTAGAATATATAGGAGCCAATATGGGCATCCAGGTCCCGCTATTGGTTATTGACCAAAGACGTGTCTCGGTCATGTCTACATTGTTCTCGAACCGCAGGGTCCGCACGCTTATGGTTTCGATGACAGTTATATTATGAGTTTATGAGTTTTGATGTACTGAAGGAGTTCGGAGTCCCGGATGAGATCGGGGACATGACGAGGAGTCTCGAAATGGTCGAGACATAAAGATCGATATATTGGACGACTATATTCGGACATCGAAAAGGTTCCGAGTGATACGGGTATTTTTCGGAGTACTAGGGAGTTACGGGAATATGGGGGGAGAAGTATTGGGCCTTATTGGGCCATACGGGAAAGAGAGAGGGGCTGCCTAGGGCAGGCCACGCGCCTCCCAAGGCCTAGTCTGAATTGGACTAAGGGGAGGGGCTGCGCCCCCTCCTTCCTTCCCTTCTCCCTTCCCCTTCCTTGTCTCCTACTCCTACTACATGGAAGGACTCCTAGTTGGACTAGGAAAGGGGGAATCCTACTCCCGGTGGGAGTAGGACTCCCCTAGGGCACGCCATAGAGAGGGCCAGCCCTCCCCTCCTCCACTCCTTTATATACGGGGGCAGGGGGCACCCCATAGACACACAAGTTGATCTTCATGATTGTTCCTTAGCCGTGTGCGGTGCCCCCCTCCACCATATTCCACCTCGGTCATATTGTAGCGGTGCTTAGGCGAAGCCCTGCGACGGTTGAACATCAAGATCGTCACCACGCCGTCGTGCTGACGGAACTCCTCCCCGAAGCTTTGCTGGATCGGAACCCGGGGAGCGTCATCGAGCTGAACGTGTGCCAAGAACTCGGAGGTACCGGAGTAACGGTGCTTGGATCGGTTGGACCGGGAACACGTACGACTACTTCCTATACGTTGCATCAACGCTTCCGCTTCGGTCTACGAGGGTACGTAGACAACACTCTCCCATCTTGTTGCTATGCATCACCATGATCTTGCGTGTGCGTAGGAATTTTTTTGAAATTACTACGTTCCCCAACAATATATTGCTTGAAGATTGAGGTCAGAAGCTCAGTTGTCCGTACCATTTCTCTGTTGCACTTGCCTTGGGACCCTGGTGGTCTTACTCGTCGTCGGCCTGGGATCAAGCCAAACTTCATGGGGATCGTTCAGTGGGTGCGAGGATGGTGGATTTTTGTTGCGCTGATATGTTGTTGTGGCCAGTACTTCGATGGTGCATTATACCTTGACCAAGTCTGTGCCGACCAAGACTACCACCTCCATGTCTTGGTCGACCAAGTTCCTATTGGTCATGACGATGACTACATTGTCACAAGATTGAGTTAGTGGCCTACAATCGTCGGCGACATCGCTCCTGAGCTTGCTGCACATGTATGTGGCCTCTATCATATTACTGACAGAGACGACCCAATGGCGTCGTTCCTAGTTCCCTGGAGTGCACCTACATCCTTCACAATGCCACATGAAGCCTCGCCAATGCCTCTGCGTTGGTTGTTCCCTGTCTTTGATATGGATAACTTTGCAGTTACTAAGTGTTCAACTGATTGCTTCGACTACAACACCAGCGAAGCCGTAGCTTCAGTTATTGAGCAAAAGGTACAGGTACTCCGACCTCTGCCATGGCCTTCCTTTTTTAGTGATTCGGCATGTATTAGCGAATCCTCGAGTGGTGAGCAGAATATTTTACACGGGTGGTTCCTTCAAAATGATCTTCTCGAATCATGTCTAGCGATCACATCATCAATTACGCTGCAACTAATGGTGCTGATGAAGAATTTGGGAGCCTATTGACAGTTGCTTCAGCTGGTATACCCGTGCATCTATCAGTTGGTGAGAGCAGTACCATTCTTATTTAAATTGCTAGATGGTTGCTACAGATATCTTCCAGTTCAGTACTGCAATTGCCTTTAAGTGGATCTGCACCCAATTTTATTATGGCGATTTTTTCCGAGTGTGGCAGTTTGCTAAAGTGTGGATGGAGAGGATAGTTTGGCTTGCAAGATATTCTTGTACAGATTACCATTCCCCAAGCTGATGCAGTTTGCTATTTTTGGGAAACATCTAACCATGGGGGACAAGGTTCTTATTGCCATCCACGATCTGAGCAGGACAAGTTTTCTTGTACTACAGTAGAAGTTGATCATGCTATGAGATGGTGCTCTGTTGAATTGATATCCTGGTCATTGAAATGGAAACAGATCTATTTACTAGTATCAGAGGGAGTGAGATCTTGGCCTTGCTGGGATAAATTTGTGTTGGTTCCTGCAATGATGCGAGTTACATTTGACAATTATCACAGTATAGTGGTGCTCATGTCGACAATAGGAGAAGGAATTACCAGTTTGCAATACCTTGGAAAATTAAATAAGGAGTACCCCAGTTGCAAAGAGGCCCTGTTTGAGCAAGCTACATTCTATGATTCTGAATGTTTTTCATGGATTCCAATGGACACTATTTGTGCCTATTCAGATATTGGAGGGAGTGGACATGGCATTCACTGGTGTAAGTTGCTGGGTCTATCAAAAATATTGTTCTTCATGCTATTCTTACCAGGACCATTCTGTTGCATAAGATTGCAATCAACTACAGATTCTTCACAAGTCGAACGAGTGGAAGGGCTTCCAAGTGGTTCTACGACCAAAATTCTTCTGGACATATTCTCAGAGGTTATGAGCTCTTGGAGTTATTCTATATTAGGTGCAAAACCTGGAATGTTGACGAGGTATAAATTCTCATGTGTTTTCACTGTTCTGGAGCAGAGCTACTGCATGATCGTTATATTCAAGTTTGGGTTAAATTCCTTTTTGTTGGACAACTTATTTCTGTGTGCCTTTAAGATGAACCATTGGAGAATTGCTTGGATACTAGCCTGGGATGTATATGAACATGCTGATATGAAATTGAGGGAATTATGGCTCACGAAAATGGACCAGGAGATCTGCTATTGTATTGGCAATGTTACTGCTTGGTACTTGTCCTTTACTCAATTTAGACCCACTGATGCATATTTTGTTGAGCATAAGATGCAAATTCTCGGAGGAATTGAGAAATTGCTATCATATAATCAATATGTGCAGCCAGCTGCTGAAAATTTTGAGGCTTCTCCTTGGCATGTGTTTTATGTTTCTGGAAGTTTCTTGCAAGTGAATGCTACAGGTTTAGCCCAACATTTGTTTCCTTGGGCTAACCTACAGGAAGGTGGCACTAGCGAGGCTGAAGCCATGGCCTTCTTGAAAATGCTTCTCCTGGGAAGAAACGATCAGCTGACTACTTTATGTTCAGTGATGCTATATTGTAGTGGTGGAAGTACTTCATTATATGCAGCTATTGAACTTCACGGAAGTGAACAATTTCCTTGCGTCATTGCTTGGTGGAGTTGCTGCACTACTAGATCCATGTGTAAGGTGCAGTGGGTGATTCTTACCTGTACAAAATTAAGGACTGGAGGTGATCTGTGCAAGTGGAAGCAACTACTAATGTTCATGTTTGCTGCAAGGGGTGGCACTGTTCTGATTCTGGCATGTGATCCTGACAACTTTCCAATGAAAATAATGGTCAACTTCTCTGGTCCGGAATTGAACCAACGAGGTGATGCACTGATGCAATGGAAGATCCCATGGTTCCAAGCACTGCTCGAAGAGTGCTCTCCTGTGATCTATTGCTTGAAGAATGAGGTCAGAAGCTCAGTTGTCCGTACCATTTCTCTGTTGCACTTGCCTTGGGACCCTGGTGGTCTTACTCATCGTCGGCCTGGGATCAAGCCAAACTTCATGGGGATCGTTCAGTGGGTGCGAGGATGGTGGATTTTTGTTGCGCTGATATGTTGTTGTGGCCACTACTTCGACGGTGCATTATACCTTGACCAAGTTTGTGCCGACCAAGACTACCACCTCCATGTCTTGGTCGACCAAGTTCCTATTGGTCATGACGATGACTACATTGTCACAAGATTGAGTCAGTGGCCTACAATTGGTCGACAAGGTGATTTGTGTCTAATTCTGGTTCCTGATGTGCTCATGTTACAAGACCTACAACTAGCTTGGGATCTAGATGAGAAGGTCCTTGATTGGGTTCAGTTTGCAATGCAAGTTCCTTGGGATCCAGGTGGTTCGACATGGAGTCGGCTTGAGGGCAAGCCGAAACTTATGGAGGGGGGATTGTCAGCGACCTTGCTATGGGCCGGCCCTATTCACATCGATCTGGCCCAGAAGATGGATGGCCTCCAACTACAAAAGGCACACGGGTGCCCACAGAAGAGGTGGCTTGGATCGGAAGGCTTCAGCCTGGCTTCGCTGGCTAGCGTCTCTCTATCTCTTCTTTGGTTCCTCATCGTCTCCCTCCTCTGATCTCCTTCTTCCTCCATGTAACTTGAGAGATGTAAGCAAATTCATGGTGATTGAGTCAATATAGTACTGGGTACCTAACATTTGGTATTCAGAGCCATAGATCCTAGCCCCAGAGTTTCAATCAAAAAATTTCTCCACCACTGCTTACAACATGTTTGACAAAATGCCAAGCCACAAATTCGCCTACCCCAAGGGCGTTCTTCACGCCCGGATCAGCGACGTTCGTCAGGTGGTCACCATCGAGTCGATTCGTCAGTTGTTCCGTCGCTCAGGTGATGGATATGTGATCTGCGTGTACGAGCGGGTGGTGGACGGGATGTATGGCGTGGAGGCATACGTCGAGTTCTGGTCTCAATGGAGGGCGACCCGAGCTCGAGCTGCCTTGGATGGCCATGCTATCTATGATGGCTGCTGCATCCTTGCCGTCGACCTCGTCCCGCCGGTCTACACCACCATCACCATGCCGGATGACGACGAGATGGCACCCTCGTACTTCTATGACAACACTCCCTACGCGGAGTGGACTGCGGCGTTGGCTGCAGCTGAGTGCCATGATGAGGTGCCCGCTACATCCACCGACAACCTCCAACTCGAGGCGTCCATGGGCGCCATCAGCGCGAGTCTGTCCGAGCTCGCCGCGCCTGCAGCACAAACTCTGTCGGCGACCACCGACATTGCCGTCCTGGAGCTTAGCGTGAGTGACAAGGTGCTTGAAGTTGACACCAACACCGCCGCTCCAACGCCCACCACCTGTTCGACAGGTTGCCCAAGATGCGACATGCCCGAGGAGTTGGCGCTCACTTCGTCCACGATACTACCTTCATCCATGATCGTCGGCGACATCGCTCCTGAGCTTGCTGCACATGTATGTGGCCTCTATCATATTACTGACAGAGACGACCCAATGGCATCGTTCCTAGTTCCCTGGACTGCACCTACATCCTTCACAATGCCACATGAAGCCTCGCCAATGCCTCCGCGTTGGTTGTTCCCTGTCTTTGATATGGATAACTTTGCAGTTACTAAGTGTTCAACTGATTGCTTCGACTACAACACCAGCGAAGCCGTAGTTTCAGTTATTGAGCAAAAGGTACAGGTACTCCGACCTCTGCCATGGCCTTCCTTTTTCAGTGATTCGACATGTATTAGCGAATCCTCGAGTGGTGAGCAGAATATTTTACACGGGTGGTTCCTTCAAAATGATCTTCTCGAATCATGTCTAGCTATCACATCATCAATTACGCCGCAACTAATGGTGCTGATGGAAGAATTTGGGAGCCTACTGACAGTTGCTTCAGCTGGTATACCCGTGCATATATCAGTTGGTGAGAGCAGTACCATTTTTATTTACACTGCTAGATGGTTGCTACAGATATCTTCCAGTTCAGTACTACAATTGCCTTTAAGTGGATCTGCACCCAATTTTATTATGGCGATTTTTCCGAGTGTGGCAGCTTGCTGAAGTGTGGATGGAGAGGACAGTTTGGCTTGCAAGATATTCTTGTACATATTACCATTCCCCAAGCTGATGCAGTTTGCTATTTTTGGGAAACATCTAACCATGGGGGACAAGGTTCTTATTGCCGTCCGTGATTTGAGCAGGACAAGTTTTCTTGTACTATAGTAGAAGTTGATCATGCTATGAGATGGTGCTCTGTTGAATTGATATCCTGGTCATTGAAATGGAAACAGATCTATTTACTAGTATTAGAGGGAGTGATTTCTTGGCCTTGCTGGGATAAATTTGTGTTGGTTCCTGCAATGATGCGAGTTACATTTGACAATTATCACGGTATAGTGGTGCTCATGTCGACAATAGGAGAAGGAATTACCAATTTGCAATACCTTGGAAAATTAAATAAGGAGTACCCCAGTTGCAAAGAGGCCCTGTTTGAGCAAGCTACATTCTATGATTCTGAATGTTTTTCATGGATTCCAATGGACACTATTTGTGCCTATTCAGATATTGGAGGGAGTGGACATGTCATTCACTGGTGTAAGTTGCTGGGTCAATCAAAAATATTGTTCTTCATGCTATTCTTAGCAGGACCATTCTGTTGCATAAGATTACAATCAACTACAGATTCTTCACAAGTCGAACGAGTGGAAGGGCTTCCAAGTGGTTCTACGACCAAAATTCTTCTGGACATATTCTCAGAGGTTATGTGCTCTTGGAGTTATTCTATATTAGGTGCAAAACCTGGAATGTTGACGAGGTATAAATTCTCATGTGTTTTAAACTGTTCTGGAGCAGAGCTACTGCATGATCGTTATATTCAAGTTTGGGTTAAATTCCTTTTTGTTGGACAACTTATTTCTGTGTGCCTTTAAGATGAACCATTGGAGAATTGCTTGGATACTAGACTGGGATGTATATGAACATGCTGATATAAAATTGAGGGAATTATGGCTCACGAAAATGGACTAGGAGATCTGTTATTGTATTGGCGATGTTACTGTTTGGTACTTGTCCTTTACACGATTCAGACCCACTGATGCATATTTTATTGAGCATAAGATGCAAATTCTCGGAGGAATTGAGAAATGGCTATCATATAATCAGTATGTGCAGCCAACTGCTGAAAATTTTGAGGCTTCTCCTTGGCATGTGTTTTATGTTTCTGGAAGTTTCTTGCAAGTGAATGCTACAGGTTTAGCCCAACATTTGTTTCCTTGGGCTAACCTACAGGAAGGTGGCACTAGCGAGGCTGAAGCCATGGCCTTCTTGAAAATGCTTCTCCTTGGAAGAAAAGATCAGCTGACTACTTTATGTTCAGTGATGCTATATTGTAGTGGTGGAAGTACTTCATTATATGCAGCTATTGAACTTCACGGAAGTGAACAATTTCCTTGCGTCATTGCTTGGTGGAGTTGCTGCACTACTAGATCCATGTGTAAGGTGCAGTGGGTGATTCTTACCTGTAAAAATTTAAGGACTGGAGGTGATCTGTGCAAGTGGAAGCAACTACTAATGTTCATGTTTGCTGCAAGGGGTGGCACTGTTCTGATTCTGGCATGTGATCCTTACAACTTTCCAATGAAAATAATGGTCGACCTCTCTTCTCCGGAACTGAACCAACGAGGTCATGCACTGATGCAATGGAAGATCCCATGGTTCCAAGCACTGCTCGAAGAGTGCTCTCTTGTGATATATTGCTTGAAGATTGAGGTCAGAAGCTCAGTTGTCCATACCATTTCTCTGTTGCACTTGCCTTGGGACCCTGGTGGTCTTACTCGTCGTTGGCCTGGGATCAAGCCAAACTTCATGGGGATCGTTCAGTGGGTGCGAGGATGGTGGATTTTTGTTGCGCTGATATGTTGTTGTGGCCAGTACTTCGACGGTGCATTATACCTTGACCAAGTCTGTGCCGACCAAGACTACCACCTCCATGTCTTGGTCGACCAAGTTCCTATTGGTCATGACGATGACTACATTGTCACAAGATTTAGTCAGTGGCCTACAATTGGTCGACAAGGCGATTTATGTCTAATTCTGGTTCCTGATGTGCTCATGTTACAAGACCTACAACTGGCTTGGGATCTAGATGAGAAGGTCCTTGATTGGGTTCAGTTTGCAATGCAAGTTCCTTGGGATCCCGGTGGTTCGACATGGAGTCGGCTTGAGGGCAAGCCGAAACTTATGGAGGGGGGATTGTCAGCGACCTTGCTATGGGCCGGCCCTATTCACATCGATCTGGCCCAGAAGATGGATGGCCTCCAACTACAAAAGGCACACGGGTGCCCACGGAAGAGGTGGCTTGGATCGGAAGGCTTCAACCTGGCTTGGCTGGCTAGCGTCTCTCTATCTCTTCTCTGGTTCCTCATCGTCTCCCTCCTCTGATCTCCTTCTTCCTCCATGTAACTTGAGAGATATAAGCAAATTCATGGTGATTGAGTCAATATAGTACTGGGTACCTAACATTTGGTATTCAGAGCTATATCCTAGCCCTAGAGTTTCGATCAAAAATTTTCTCCACCACTGCATACAACCTGTTTGACAAAATGCCAAGCCACAAATTCGCCTGCCCCAAGGGCGTTCTTCATGCCCGGATCAGCGACGTTCGTCAGGTGGTCACCATCGAGTCGATTCGTCAGTTGTTCCGTCGCTCCGGTGATGGATATGTGATCTGCGTGTACGAGCGGGTGGTGGACGGGATGTATGGCATGGAGGCATACGTCGAGTTCTGGTCTCAATGGAGGGCGACCCGAGCTCGAGCTGCCTTGGATGGCCATGCTATCTATGATGGCTGCTGCATCCTTGCCGTCGACCTCGTCCCGCCGGTGTACACCACCATCACCATGCCGGATGACGACGAGATGGCACCCTCGTACTTCTATGACAACACTCCCTACGCGGAGTGGACTGCGGCGTTGGCTGCAGCTGAGTGCCATGATGAGGTGCCCGCTACATCCACCGACAACCTCCAACTCGAGGCGTCCATGGGCGCCATCAGCGCGAGTCTGTCCGAGCTCGCCGCGCCTGTAGCACAAACTCTGTCGGCGACCACCGACATTGCCGTCCTGGAGCTTAGCGTGAGTGACAAGGTGCTTGAAGTTGACACCAACACCGCCGCTCCAACGCCCACCACCTGTTCGACAGGTTGCCCAAGATGCGACATGCCCGAGGAGTTGGCGCTCACTTCGTCCACGATACTACCTTCATCCATGATCGTCGGCGACATCGCTCCTGAGCTTGCTGCACATGTATGTGGCCTCTATCATATTACTGACAGAGACGACCCAATGGCATCGTTCCTAGTTCCCTGGACTGCACCTACATCCTTCACAATGCCACATGAAGCCTCGCCAATGCCTCCGCGTTGGTTGTTCCCTGTCTTTGATATGGATAACTTTGCAGTTACTAAGTGTTCAACTGATTGCTTCGACTACAACACCAGCGAAGCCGTAGCTTCAGTTATTGAGCAAAAGGTACAGGTACTCCGACCTCTGCCATGGCCTTCCTTTTTCAGTGATTCGACATGTATTAGCGAATCCTCGAGTGGTGAGCAGAATATTTTACACGGGTGGTTCCTTCAAAATGATCTTCTCGAATCATGTCTAGCTATCACATCATCAATTACACCGCAACTAATGGTGCTGATGGAAGAATTTGGGAGCCTACTGACAGTTGCTTCAGCTGGTATACCCGTGCATCTATCAGTTGGTGAGAGCAGTACCATTCTTATTTACACGGCTAGATGGTTGCTACAGATATCTTCCAGTTCAGTACTGCAATTGCCTTTAAGTGGATCTGCACCCAATTTTATTATGGTGATTTTTTCCGAGTGTGGCAGTTTGCTGAAGTGTGGATGGAGAGGACAGTTTGGCTTGCAAGATATTCTTGTACAGATTACCATTCCCCAAGCTGATGCAGTTTGCTATTGTTGGGAAACATCTAACCATGGGGGCAAGGTTCTTATTGCCGTCCGCGATCTGAGCAGGACAAGTTTTCTTGTACTACAATAGAAGTTGATCATGCTATGAGATGGTGCTCTGTTGAATTGATATCCTGGTCATTGAAATGGAAACAGATCTATTTACTAGTATCAGAGGGAGTGAGATCTTGGCCTTGCTGGGATAAATTTGTGTTGGTTCCTGCAATGATGCGAGTTACATTTGACAATTATCACAGTATAGTGGTGCTCATGTCGATAATAGGAGAAGGAATTACCAGTTTGCAATACCTTGGAAAATTAAATAGGGAGTACCCCAGTTGCAAAGAGGCCCTATTTGAGCACGCTACATTCTATGATTCTGAATGTTTTGCATGGATTCTAATGGACACTATTTGTGCCTATTCAGATATTGGAGGGAGTGGACATGTCATTCACTGGTGTAAGTTGCTAGGTCAATCACAAATATTGTTCTTCATGCTATTCTTACCAGGACCATTCTATTGCATAAGATTACAATCAACTACAGATTCTTCACAAGTCGAATGAGTGGAAGGGATTCCAAGTGGTTCTACGACCAAAATTCTTCTGGACATATTCTCAGAGGTTATGAGCTCTTGGAGTTATTCTATATTAGGTGCAAAACCTGGAATGTTGACGAGGTATAAATTCTCATGTGTTTTGAACTGTTCTGGAGCAGAGCTACTACATGATCGTTATATTCAAGTTTGGGTTAAATTCCTTTTTGTTGGACAACTTATTTCTGTGTGTCTTCAAGATGAACCATTGGAGAATTGCTTGGATACTAGACTTGGATGTATATGAACATGCTGATATGAAATTGATGGAATTATGGCTCACGAAAATGGACCAGGAGATCTGCTATTGTATTGGCGATGTTACTTCTTGGTACTTGTCCTTTACATGATTCACACGCACTGATGCATATTTTGTTGAGCATAGGATGCAAATTCTCGGAGGAATTGAGAAATGGCTATCATATAAGCAATATGTGCAGCCAGCTGCTGAAAATTTTGAGGCTTCTCCGTGGCATGTGTTATATGTTTCTGGAAGTTTCTTGCAAGTGAATGCTACAGGTTTAGCCCAACATTTGTTTCCTTGGGCTAACCTACAGGAAGGTGGCACTAGCGAGGCTGAAGCCATGGCCTTCTTGAAAATGCTTCTCCTGAGAAGAAAAGATCAGCTGACTACTTTATGTTCAGTGATGCTATATTGTAGTGGTGGAAGTACTTCATTATATGCAGCTATTGAACTTCAAGGAAGTGAACAATTTCCTTGCGTCATTGCTTGGTGGAGTTGCTGCACTACTAGCTCCATGTGTAAGGTGCAGTGGGTGATTCTTACCTGTAAAAAATTAAGGACTGGAGGTGATCTGTGCAAGTGGAAGCAACTACTAATGTTCATGTTTGCTGCAAGGGGTGGCACTGTTCTGATTCTGGCATGTGATCCTGACAACTTTCCAATGAAAATAATGGTCGACTTCTCTGGTCCGGAATTGAACCAACGAGGTGATGCACTGATGCAATGGAAGATCCCATGGTTCCAAGCACTGCTCGAGGAGTGCTCTCCTGTGATCTATTGCTTGAAGATTGAGGTCAGAAGCTCAGTTGTCCATACCATTTCTCTGTTGCACTTGCCTTGGGACCCTGGTGGTCTTACTCGTCGTCGGCCTGGGATCAAGCCAAACTTCATGGGGATCGTTCAGTGGGTGCGAGGATGGTGGATTTTTGTTGCGCTGATATGTTGTTGTGGCCACTACTACGACGGTGCATTATACCTTGACCAAGTTTGTGCCGACCAAGACTACCACCTCCATGTCTTGGTCGACCAAGTTCCTATTGGTCATGACGATGACTACATTGTCACAAGATTGAGTCAGTGGCCTACAGTTGGTCGACAAGGTGATTTGTGTGTAATTCTGGTTCCTGATGTGCTCATGTTACAATACCTACAACTAGCTTGGGATCTAGATGAGAAGGTCCTTGATTGGGTTCAGTTTGCAATGCAAGTTCCTTGGGATCTCGGTGGTTCGACATGGAGTCGGCTTGAGGGCAAGCCGAAACTTATGGAGGGGGGATTGTCAGCGACCTTGCTATGGGCCGGCCCTATTCACATCGATCTGGCCCAGAAGATGGATGGCCTCCAACTACAAAAGGCACACGGGTGCCCACAGAAGAGGTGGCTTGGATCGGAAGGCTTCGGCCTGGCTTGGCTGGCTAGCGTCTCTCTATCTCTTCTCTGGTTCCTCATCGTCTCCCTCCTCTGATCTCCTTCTTCCTCCATGTAACTTGAGAGATGTAAGCAAATTCATGGTGATTGAGTCAATATAGTACTGGGTACCTAACATTTGGTATTCAGAGCCATATCCTAGCCCCAGAGTTTCAATCAAAAATTTTCTCCACCACTGCATACAACCTGTTTGACAAAATGCCAAGCCACAAATTCGCCTGCCCCAAGGGCGTTCTTCATGCCCGGATCAGCGACGTTCGTCAGGTGGTCACCATCGAGTCGATTCGTCAGTTGTTCCGTCGCTCCGGTGATGGATATGTGATCTGCGTGTACGAGCGGGTGGTGGACGGGATGTATGGCATGGAGGCATACGTCGAGTTCTGGTCTCAATGGAGGGCGACCCGAGCTCGAGCTGCCTTGGATGGCCATGCTATCTATGATGGCTGCTGCATCCTTGCCGTCGACCTCGTCCCGCCGGTGTACACCACCATCACCATGCCGGATGACGACGAGATGGCACCCTCGTACTTCTATGACAACACTCCCTACGCGGAGTGGACTGCGGCGTTGGCTGCAGCTGAGTGCCATGATGAGGTGCCCGCTACATCCACCGACAACCTCCAACTCGAGGCGTCCATGGGCGCCATCAGCGCGAGTCTGTCCGAGCTCGCCGCGCCTGCAGCACAAACTCTGTCGGCGACCACCGACATTGCCGTCCTGGAGCTTAGCGTGAGTGACAAGGTGCTTGAAGTTGACACCAACACCGCCGCTCCAACGCCCACCACCTGTTCGACAGGTTGCCCAAGATGCGACATGCCCGAGGAGTTGGCGCTCACTTCGTCCACGATACTACCTTCATCCATGATCGTCGGCGACATCGCTCCTGAGCTTGCTGCACATGTATGTGGCCTCTATCATATTACTGACAGAGACGACCCAATGGCATCGTTCCTAGTTCCCTGGACTGCACCTACATCCTTCACAATGCCACATGAAGCCTCGCCAATGCCTCCGCGTTGGTTGTTCCCTATCTTTGATATGGATAACTTTGCAGTTACTAAGTGTTCAACTGATTGCTTCGACTACAACACCAGCGAAGCCGTAGCTTCAGTTATTGAGCAAAAGGTAAAGGTACGCCGACCTCTGCCGTGGCCTTCCTTTTTCAGTGATTCGACATGTATTAGCGAATCCTCGAGTGGTGAGCAGAATATTTTACACGGGTGGTTCCTTCAAAATGATCTTCTCGAATCATGTCTAGCTATCACATCATCAATTACGCCGCAACTAATGGTGCTGATGGAAGAATTTGGGAGCCTACTGACAGTTGCTTCAGCTGGTATACCCGTGCATCTATCAGTTGGTGAGAGCAGTACCATTCTTATTTACACTGCTAGATGGTTGCTACACATATCTTCCAGTTCAGTACTGCAATTGCCTTTAAGTGGATCTGCACCCAATTTTATTATGGTGATTTTTTTCTGAGTGTGGCAGTTTGCTGAAGTGTGGATGGAGAGGACAGTTTGGCTTGCAAGATATTCTTCTACAGATTACCATTCCCCAAGCTGATGCAGTTTGCTATTTTTGGGAAACATCTAACCATGGGGGACAAGGTTCTTATTGCCATCCACGATCTAAGCAGGACAAGTTTTCTTGTACTACAGTAGAAGTTGATCATGCTATGAGATGGTGCTCTGTTGAATTGATATCCTGGTCATTGAAATGGAAACAGATCTATTTACTAGTATCAGAGGGAGTGAGATCTTGGCCTTGCTGGGATAAATTTGTGTTGGTTCCTGCAATGATGCGAGTTACATTTGACAATTATCACAGTATAGTGGTGCTCATGTCGACAATAGGAGAAGGAATTACCAGTTTGCAATACCTTGGAAAATTAAATAAGGAGTACCCCAGTTGCAAAGAGGCCCTGTTTGAGCAAGCTACATTCTATGATTCTGAATGTTTTGCATGGATTCTAATGGACACTATTTGTGCCTATTCAGATATTGGAGGGAGTGGACATGTCATTCACTGGTGTAAGTTGCTGGGTTAATCAAAAATATTGTTCTTCATGCTATTCTTACCAGGACCATTCTGTTGCATAAGATTACAATCAACTACAGATTCTTCACAAGTCGAACGAGTGGAAGGGCTTCCAAGTGGTTCTACGACGAAAATTCTTCTGGACATATTCTCAGAGGTTATGAGCTCTTGGAGTTATTCTATATTAGGTGCAAAACCTGGAATGTTGACGAGGTATAAATTCTCATGTGTTTTGAACTGTTCTGGAGCAGAGCTACTGCATGATCGTTATATTCAAGTTTGGGTTAAATTCCTTTTTGTTGGACAACTTATTTCTGTGTGCCTTTAAGATGAACCATTGGAGAATTGCTTGGATACTAGCCTGGGATGTATATGAACATGCTGATATGAAATTGATGGAATTATGGCTCACGAAAATGGACCAGGAGATCTGCTATTGTATTGGCGATGTTACTTCTTGGTACTTGTCCTTTACATGATTCACACGCACTGATGCATATTTTGTTGAGCATAGGATGCAAATTCTCGGAGGAATTGAGAAATGGCTATCATATAAGCAATATGTGCAGCCAGCTGCTGAAAATTTTGAGGCTTCTCCGTGGCATGTGTTATATGTTTCTGGAAGTTTCTTGCAAGTGAATGCTACAGGTTTAGCCCAACATTTGTTTCCTTGGGCTAACCTACAGGAAGGTGGCACTAGCGAGGCTGAAGCCATGGCCTTCTTGAAAATGCTTCTCCTGAGAAGAAAAGATCAGCTGACTACTTTATGTTCAGTGATGCTATATTGTAGTGGTGGCAGTACTTCATTATATGCAGCTATTGAACTTCAAGGAAGTGAACAATTTCCTTGCGTCATTGCTTGGTGGAGTTGCTGCACTACTAGCTCCATGTGTAAGGTGCAGTGGGTGATTCTTACCTGTAAAAATTTAAGGACTGGAGGTGATCTGTGCAAGTGGAAGCAACTACTAATGTTCATGTTTGCTGCAAGGGGTGGCACTGTTCTGATTCTGGCATGTGATCCTGACAACTTTCCAATGAAAATAATGGTCGACTTCTCTGGTCCGGAATTGAACCAACGAGGTGATGCACTGATGCAATGGAAGATCCCATGGTTCCAAGCACTGCTCGAGGAGTGCTCTCCTGTGATCTATTGCTTGAAGATTGAGGTCAGAAGCTCAGTTGTCCGTACCATTTCTCTGTTGCACTTGCCTTGGGACCCTGGTGGTCTTACTCGTCGTCGGCCTGGGATCAAGCCAAACTTCATGGGGATCGTTCAGTGGGTGCGAGGATGGTGGATTTTTGTTGCGCTGATATGTTGTTGTGGCCACTACTACGACGGTGCATTATACCTTGACCAAGTTTGTGCCGACCAAGACTACCACCTCCATGTCTTGGTCGACCAAGTTCCTATTGGTCATGACGATGACTACATTGTCACAAGATTGAGTCAGTGGCCTACAGTTGGTCGACAAGGTGATTTGTGTGTAATTCTGGTTCCTGATGTGCTCATGTTACAATACCTACAACTAGCTTGGGATCTAGATGAGAAGGTCCTTGATTGGGTTCAGTTTGCAATGCAAGTTCCTTGGGATCTCGGTGGTTCGACATGGAGTCGGCTTGAGGGCAAGCCGAAACTTATGGAGGGGGGATTGTCAGCGACCTTGCTATGGGCCGGCCCTATTCACATCGATCTGGCCCAGAAGATGGATGGCCTCCAACTACAAAAGGCACACGGGTGCCCACAGAAGAGGTGGCTTGGATCGGAAGGCTTCGGCCTGGCTTGGCTGGCTAGCGTCTCTCTATCTCTTCTCTGGTTCCTCATCGTCTCCCTCCTCTGATCTCCTTCTTCCTCCATGTAACTTGAGAGATGTAAGCAAATTCATGGTGATTGAGTCAATATAGTACTGGGTACCTAACATTTGGTATTCAGAGCCATAGATCCTAGCCCCAGAGTTTCAATCAAAAATTTTCTCCACCACTGCCTACAACCTGTTTGACAAAATGCCAAGCCACAAATTCGCCTGCCCCAAGGGCGTTTTTCACGCCCGGAACAGCGACGTTCGTCAGGTGGTCACCATCGAGTCGATTCATCAGTTGTTCCGTCGCTCTGGTGATGGATATGTGATCTGCGTGTACGAGCGGGTGGTGGACGGGATGTATGGCGTGGAGGCATACGTCGAGTTTCGGTCTCAGTGGAGGGCGACCCGAGCTCGAGCTGCCTTGGATGGCCATTCTATCTATGATGGCTGCTGCATCCTTGCCGTCGACCTCGTCCCGCCGGTCTACACCACCATCACCATGCCGGATGACGACGAGATGGCACCCTCGTATTTCTACGACGACACTCCCTACGCGGAGTGGACTGCGGCGTTGGCCGCAGCTGAGTGCCATGATGAGGTGCCCGCTACATCTACCGACAACCTCCAACTCGAGGTGTCCACGGGCGCCATCAGCGCGAGTCTGTCTGAGCTCGCCGCGCCTGCAACACAAACTCTGTCCGCGACCACCGACATTGCCGTCCTGGAGCTCAGCATGAGTGACAAGGTGCTTGAAGTTGACACCAACACCGCCACTCCGACGCCCACCACCTGTTCGACAGTTTGCCCAAGATGCGACACGCCCGAGGAGTCGGCGCTCACTTCGTCCACAATACTACCTTCATCCATGATCGTCGGCGACATCGCTCCTGAGCTCGCTGCACATGTATGTGGCCTCTATCATATTACTGACAGAGACGACCCAATGGCGTCGTTCCTAGTTCCCTGGAGTGCACCTACATCCTTCACAATGCCACATGAAGCCTCGCCAATGCCTCTGCGTTGGTTGTTCCCTATCTTTGATATGGATAACTTTGTAGTTACTCAGTGTTCAACTGATTGCTTCGAGTACAACACCAGCGAAGCCGTAGCTTCAGTTATTGAGCAAAAGGTAAAGGTACGCCGACCTCTGCCGTGGCCTTCCTTTTTCAGTGATTCGACATGTATTAGCGAATCCTCGAGTGGTGAGCAGAATATTTTACACGGGTGGTTCCTTCAAAATGATCTTCTCGAATCATGTCTAGCTATCACATCATCAATTACGCCGCAACTAATGGTGCTGATGGAAGAATTTGGGAGCCTACTGACAGTTGCTTCAGCTGGTATACCCGTGCATCTATCAGTTGGTGAGAATAGTACCATTCTTATTTACACTGCTAGATGGTTGCTACACATATCTTCCAGTTCAGTACTGCAATTGCCTTTAAGTGGATCTGCACCCAATTTTATTATGGTGATTTTTTTCTGAGTGTGGCAGTTTGCTGAAGTGTGGATGGAGAGGACAGTTTGGCTTGCAAGATATTCTTCTACAGATTACCATTCCCCAAGCTGATGCAGTTTGCTATTTTTGGGAAACATCTAACCATGGGGGACAAGGTTCTTATTGCCATCCACGATCTAAGCAGGACAAGTTTTCTTGTACTACAGTAGAAGTTGATCATGCTATGAGATGGTGCTCTGTTGAATTGATATCCTGGTCATTGAAATGGAAACAGATCTATTTACTAGTATCAGAGGGAGTGAGATCTTGGCCTTGCTGGGATAAATTTGTGTTGGTTCCTGCAATGATGCGAGTTACATTTGACAATTATCACAGTATAGTGGTGCTCATGTCGACAATAGGAGAAGGAATTACCAGTTTGCAATACCTTGGAAAATTAAATAAGGAGTACCCCAGTTGCAAAGAGGCCCTGTTTGAGCAAGCTACATTCTATGATTCTGAATGTTTTGCATGGATTCTAATGGACACTATTTGTGCCTATTCAGATATTGGAGGGAGTGGACATGTCATTCACTGGTGTAAGTTGCTGGGTTAATCAAAAATATTGTTCTTCATGCTATTCTTACCAGGACCATTCTGTTGCATAAGATTACAATCAACTACAGATTCTTCACAAGTCGAACGAGTGGAAGGGCTTCCAAGTGGTTCTACGACGAAAATTCTTCTGGACATATTCTCAGAGGTTATGAGCTCTTGGAGTTATTCTATATTAGGTGCAAAACCTGGAATGTTGACGAGGTATAAATTCTCATGTGTTTTCACTGTTCTGGAGCAGAGCTACTGCATGATCGTTATATTCAAGTTTGGGTTAAATTCCTTTTTGTTGGACAACTTATTTCTGTGTGCCTTTAAGATGAACCATTGGAGAATTGCTTGGATACTAGCCTGGGATGTATATGAACATGCTGATATGAAATTGAGGGAATTATGGCTCACGAAAATGGACCAGGAGATCTGCTATTGTATTGGCAATGTTACTGCTTGGTACTTGTCCTTTACTCAATTTAGACCCACTGATGCATATTTTGTTGAGCATAAGATGCAAATTCTCGGAGGAATTGAGAAATTGCTATCATATAATCAATATGTGCAGCCAGCTGCTGAAAATTTTGAGGCTTCTCCTTGGCATGTGTTTTATGTTTCTGGAAGTTTCTTGCAAGTGAATGCTACAGGTTTAGCCCAACATTTGTTTCCTTGGGCTAACCTACAGGAAGGTGGCACTAGCGAGGCTGAAGCCATGGCCTTCTTGAAAATGCTTCTCCTGGGAAGAAACGATCAGCTGACTACTTTATGTTCAGTGATGCTATATTGTAGTGGTGGAAGTACTTCATTATATGCAGCTATTGAACTTCACGGAAGTGAACAATTTCCTTGCGTCATTGCTTGGTGGAGTTGCTGCACTACTAGATCCATGTGTAAGGTGCAGTGGGTGATTCTTACCTGTAAAAATTTAAGGACTGGAGGTGATCTGTGCAAGTGGAAGCAACTACTAATGTTCATGTTTGCTGCAAGGGGTGGCACTGTTCTAATTCTGGCATGTGATCCTGACAACTTTCCAATGAAAATAATGGTCGACCTCTCTGCTTCGGAACTGAACCAACAAGGTCATGCACTGATGCAATGGAAGATCCCATGGTTCCAAGCACTGCTCGAAGATTGCTCTCCTATGATCTATTGCTTGAAGATTGAGGTCAGAAGCTCAGTTGTCCGTACCATTTCTCTGTTGCACTTGCCTTGGGACCCTGGTGGTCTTACTCGTCGTCGGCCTGGGATCAAGCCAAACTTCATGGGGATCGTTCAGGGGGTGCGAGGATGGTGGATTTTTGTTGCGCTGATATGTTGTTGTGGCCACTACTTCGACGGTGCATTATACCTTGACCAAGTCTGTGCCGACCAAGACTACCACCTCCATGTCTTGGTCAACTAAGTTCCTATTGGTCATGACGATGACTACATTGTCACAAGATTGAGTCAGTGGCCTACAATTGGTCGACAAGGTGATTTGTGTCTAATTCTGGTTCCTGATGTGCTCATGTTACAAGACCTACAACTGGCTTGGGATCTAGATGAGAAGGTCCTTGATTGGGTTCAGTTTGCAATGCAAGTTCCTTGGGATCCCGGTGGTTCGACATGGAGTCGGCTTGAGGGCAAGCCGAAACTTATGGAGGGGGGATTGTCAGCGACCTTGCTATGGGCCGGCCCTATTCACATCGATTTGGCCCAGAAGATGGATGGCCTCCAACTACAAAAGGCACACGGGTGCCCACGGAAGAGGTGGCTTGGATCGGAAGGCTTCGGCCTGGCTTGGCTGGCTAGCGTCTCTCTATCTCTTCTCTGGTTCCTCATCGTCTCCCTCCTCTGATCTCCTTCTTCCTCCATGTAACTTGAGAGATGTAAGCAAATTCATGGTGATTGAGTCAATATAGTACTGGGTACCTAATAGTCAGTCCTGGTAGCATTTCGGGGCGGTTAGCGACGAGGAACATCATATAATCTGACATCTGCTCGATCACCTTTGCTTGTTCTTTGGACTCTTCTCCTGTGATCCTGGGGCTGGGGCTGGAGCTGTACGAGAGGAAGACATTTGTAGAGATATGCCAGATGAGGATAGCCTCTTGAAGCTCAGGAGGGAATCCCATATCTTTGTCTGGCTGGCCTTCGTCTGATTGGCCCTGACGCTTAGTGTCCAGCGGGATCCGAGCATAACTAGAACTGGTGTGGACATGCCTCAATATATTAGCTTGCTCATATGGTTCAGGAGGGGCTCGATCATACCTCCATCGATCAGTTTGTTGCTCGTAGGGTTCGAGCGAGTACTCTGCAGCTTGCTCGTCAGGGTGATGGTGTGGTCTTGCTTGCACATTGTATTCGTTTTCTTCAAATGGTGCATTTCTAATACCAGCACAGACCTGCCAGGGGTAAGGCAGCCTCGGGGGCTCATTGTTGACACTGATGCAGATCCGCTCCCTAGGGTATTGCAGCCATGGAGCAGCCTGATCCTCCACGCTGTTGCAGATCCACTTGTTAGAATAGACGTGTATAGGAGTTGTATAGGGATAGAAGTTTGTTTAAATTCTGTACTATCTCTTATCCCTTCTTCTCTCTTATCCTTCTGTAACGACCGCCCCGGTCGATCTCTTGATCGTTCTCTCGATCTCCCCTGTAACTTGTATGCCAAGGCTTTTGCCCAATATATACGTGCGGCCCGAGACAAAGGGTTCTACGCTTCCCATATACTTTTACATGGTAATAGAGCCTCTTCCTCATCCAATCGAGAGAGATTGCATCTAGCTACCCCGCGACCAAGACCATGTCCACCACTGCCGCTGCCATGCTGCCGAGCACCATGGGTGCGCTCTCCACCACCTCATCCTCCACCTTTGCATCATCTTCCACCTCCACCCACAATACCACCTCCCTTGGATCGCCACCACAAGAGAAGCTTACGAGGGGCAACTTCCTGCTCTGGAAGGCCATCGTGCTCCCGCAGATCAGGGGCGCGCAGATGGAGCACCACCTCGATGAGAAGAGCCCGCCACCGCCGGCCACTCTCACCATCACCAAGGACGGCAAAGACGAACAAGTCGACAACTTTGCAAGATCCCTCTGGTATGCACAACAGCAACAACTTCAAGGATACTTAATGGGTTTGTTTTCCCGTGAGATTCTTGCTCAGGTCGCCACGCTCCAGACGCCGGCCGAGGTGTGGCGCACCATCCACGCCATGCTTGCTGCTCAAAGTCAAGCCCAAGCGATAAACACTCGCATCGAGCTCACCAACCTCAAGAAAGGTAACATGTCCATGGTTGATTATCTTGGTAAGATCAAAAGTCTCACTGATGAGGTCGCAAGCACGGCTGCGGCCCTCTTTGATCCGGAGATTGTCTCCAAAATCCTTGCTGGTTTGGACATGGAGTACAACCCGGTGGTATCTGCACTTGCTGCCAGGGTAGAACCCATCACCGTCCAAGAGCTCTACAGCCAGCTGCTCAGTTTTGATGCCCGCCTCACCCTCCTTCATGGCGGCGATCTTCGACAGTCCTCTGTCAACTCCGCCTCTCGTGGTCACGGCCGTGGGCGCGGTCACCAGGGCCAACATGGCGGTGGGCGCAGATGCGGCGCTCCTCCAGGCGATGCCGCCCGCTCTGGTGGGGGTTCTGGCTCCCATGGCGGGGGCGGATACAACACCAACGGCCATGGCGGCGGCTTCAACAACAACAACGGCCGTCGCCCTCCTTCCCATGGCCGTCCTCGCTGCCAGCTTTGCAAAAAGTCTGGCCATGAGGTGATTGACTGCTGGCATCGTTACGACGAAGACTTCGTGCCCGACGCCCGCCATGTTGCTGCTGCCATGCGTGACCAGTGTGGTGACGGTGTCTGGTACGTGGACTCTGGCACTACGGATCACGTGACAAACGAGCTCGAGCAACTCGACCTCCGTGAGCGGTACCATGGCACCGACCAGATTCACACCGCCAGCGGCGGAGGTATGGATATTTGTCACATCGGTCAAGGTTCTATTAATTCCCCTACTCTTAAACATAATCTTGTTCTTAGAGATGTCCTTCATGTTCCTCAAGCTGACAAGAACCTTGCATCCATGTCTCGTCTAGCCACCGACAATAATGTCTTCTTTGAAACTCACCCTCGTTATTTTTTCATCAAGGACCGGGCAACGAGGGAACTACTTCATCACGGTAGATGCGTTGGAGGGCTCTACCCCATTCCATCCGGAGCATTAGGTCGCAAGCGTCGTCACGTCTACTCCGTCATCAAGCCCTCCTTGGCATGATGGCATCAACGATTAGGGCATCCATCTTCGATCATTGTCAAACAAATAGTCAATAAAGACAAACTTTCTTTGTCTTCTAGTCAAGTTTGTGAGTCTGTTTGTGAAGCTTGTCAATGTGCCAAGAGCCATCAGCTTCCTTATCCCAAGTCAACTAGTGTGTCTCATGCTCCGTTAGAACTTATTTTCAGTGATGTATGGGGCCATGCCTGAGATTCTTTTGGTAGAAAAAATATTATGTCTGTTTTATCGATGATTATAGCAAGTTCACTTGGATCTATTTGCTTCGATATAAATCTGAGGTTTTCTCTATTTTCCAAGAATTTCAGAAACTTGTTGAACGCCAATTTGATAGGAAAATTCTTGCATTCCAAAGTGACTGGGGAGGGGAGTATGAAAAACTCCACTCTTTTTTCCGTAGCATTGGAATAATCCACCATGTGTCTTGCCCTCATGCTCATCAACAGAATGGCTCTGCTGAGCGCAAACATCGCCACATTGTTGAAGTTGGCCTTTCTCTTTTAGCTCATGCTTCCATGCCTCTCAAGTACTGGGATGAAGCTTTTATCACTGCCACTTATCTTATTAATAGGCTCCCTAGCAAAGTTATTGGCAACACTACTCCGTTAGAGCATCTCTATCATCAAAAACCTGATTACAACTACCTCAAAATATTTGGGTGTGCTTGTTATCCAAATTTGCGTCCCTACAATCATCATAAACTTGAGTTTAGATCCACTTAATGTGTTTTTCTTGGCTATAGTAATCTTCATAAAGGTTATAAATGCCTTGAAATTTCTACCGGACGTATATATATATTTCTCGTGGCGTTATTTTTGATGAGACACTCTTTCCTTTTGCCAAACTCCATCCCAATGCGGGGCCCTGCTTCGTGCAGAAATTGCCCTCCTTTCTGATCCTACTACACTACCTGATCGTGAGGGGGAATTAAATGATCTTGATCATGTACAAAAATCCCAAGAAAATTCTGGTTCTGTTGATGTTTGTGCTAATTCACGTTGTCATTTTATGTGTGAGGAAACCAACAAAACAGGCACGGAAATTGTTGCTGATTCGGCTAACAGCGGGCGATCCCAGGCAGATTCACCCGCCCAGCCTGCTGTCTCTGACGGCGTCCAGGTGGATTCCCCCGAGCGCCTGGCCTCACCTGGCCTGGTGGCCGACCGCGCTGACTGGGTGGCGCCCACCGGTCCCTCAGCGTCGCCTCGCACCAATCCCGCTGCGCCTTCACCCGCCACGTCTCCCCGCGCTGACAGCCCATGTGCGGGGGGGGGGGGGGGGACGAATCGGACGCGTCGCCTGCGCGGGTCTCCACCACGCCCGACCGTGAGTGCAGGCCTGAGCCCATAGCGGCTGGCGCGCCTAGTCGGGGGCGTGCGGCTGAGTCGTTGCATGGATCCGTCTTGGATTAGGACCCGACTGGCTCTGGTTCGCTGCATGGATCCGTCTCGGATCAGGAGACGGCTGGATTTTCTGTGACAACAACTGCTCTTGTACCGCCTACATCTTCTCTTCGGCAAACACGGTCTCGGTCAGGTATCGTCAAAGAAAAATAGTACAATGATGGTACGATAAGGTATGACCAAATCAAACGTGCTTTTCTTACCACCACCGGTGAACCAATTCATTTGCATGATGCTCTTGCTAATAAGGATTGGAAGGAAGCTATGGATAATGAATATGATGCACTTATGAAAAATAAGACTTGGCACTTGGTTCCACCAAAGTATGGAGACAATGTTATTGATTGCAAATGGGTGTATAAGATAAAAAGAAAGTCTGATGGAAGCATAGACAGGTATAAGGCTAGATTAGTTGCCAAAGGATTTAAACAAAGGTTTGGGATTGATTATGAAGATACCTTTAGTCCTATTATTAAGTCAACTACTATTCGACTTGTCTTGTCTATTGTTGTTTCCAGAGGATGGAGTTTAAGACAGCTAGATATTCAGAATGCGTTTCTTCATGGTGTTATTGAGGAAGAAGTGTTCATGCGGCAACCACCAGGTTATGAGAATCCCAGCACACCACAACATGTCTACAAGTTGGATAAAGCTTTGTATGGTTTGAAGCAGGCCCCAAGAGCCTGGTATTCAAGACTGAGTATGCAGTTGCAACGTCTTGGGTTCATCCCATCCAAGGCAGATACCTCATTATTCTTCTTTAATAAAGGCAATGTCACTATCTTTGTGCTTGTTTATGTTGATGATATAATTGTTGCTAGTTCAAGTTCAGATGCCACCACTTGCTTGCTTAAAGATCTTAAGTTGGAGTTTGCTCTCAAGGACTTGGGTGATCTTCACTATTTTCTTGGTATAGAGGTTAAGCAAGTTAAAGATGGCATACTTCTCTCACAAGAAAAATATACAACTGATATTCTCAGGAGAGTAGGATTGGAGAAGCGTAAGCCTGTTAACACTCCGATTTCTACCTCAGAAAAGCTTACAGTGGAAAGTGGAGAAGTTCTTGGACCAGAGGATGCAACAAATTATAGGAGTGTTGTAGGTGCCTTGCAGTACTTGACACTCACTCGTCCTGATATATCTTATTCAGTAAACAAGGTATGCCAATATTTACATGCACCTAGAACTACTCATTGGACTGCAGTTAAAAGAATTCTAAGGTATCTCAAGTTCTCAGAAGGTCTTGGTCTCAACATTACCAAGTCCTCTTCTATGCTTGTTACTGCATACTCTGATGCTGACTGGGCAGGATGTGCTGATGATAGAAGATCTACATGTGGTTTTGTTGTGTTTCTGGGAACTAATCTTGTGTCATGGAGTGCAAGAAAACAGGCCACGGTTTCTAGGTCAAGCACAGAGGCTGAATATAAGGCCCTGGCTAATGCTACAACTGAAGTGATGTGGATACAAACATTACTCTATGAGCTTGGAGTTAAAACTCCACAGGCTGCGAGATTATGGTGTGATAATATTGGTGGAACGTATCTCTCAGCAAATCCTGTTTTCCACGCACGGACAAAACACATTGAGGTTGATTTCCATTTTGTCAGAGAAAGAGTAGCTCGAAAGCTTCTGGAAATTCGGTTTATCCCCACAGGAGATCAACTTGCAGATGGGTTTACAAAGCCCCTTACAGAGAGAAGGTTGAATGAATTTAAGTACAATCTTAACCTTGGCAAAGCTCATTGAGGTTTAGATTGAGAGGGAGTGTTAGAATAGACGTGTATAGGAGTTGTATAGGGATAGAAGTTTGTTTAAATTCTGTACTATCTCCTATCCCTTCTTCTCTCTTATCCTTCTGTAACGACCGCCCCGGTCGATCTCGGTCGATCTCTTGATCGTTCTCTCGATCTCCCATGTAACTTGTATGCCAAGGCTTTTGCCCAATATATACGTGCAGTCCGAGACAAAGGGTTCTACGCTTCCCATATACTTTTACACCACTCTCTGGGGTATTGCGGACATAGAGCAGGCTCATCATCTATGCCATTGCAGATCCGCTCCCTGGGGTATGGCGTCCCTGGAGGCCCATACAGGATACCAAGGCAATGACCACCAGGGTCCAGCGACCCTGGATGCACACATGTGCAATAGTCGGGGTTCGATGAGACATCGAAGCAGCCCTTGACGGGGTTCGTTGACGTTGGATGACATGTGCAATAGTCGGGGAGCTCCCCACAGCTCGGGCAGTGCTTGTCGTGGTTTGGTGGCCTTGGAGGTGAATCATCAGTGTTGCTTTGTCGCTCACGTTTCGCCAGTTCCACGGGATCACGGAATAACTTTTCCCATATGTTTTGGAACCCCAGCTTCTTGACACTGTCTGGAATCTCAAGGCCTCTTGAATGGTCTTCCCATTGAAAGTCCCTCAAACTCGAGTGGCCTTCCCATTCAATCGCCAGTCTAGGTATGCTGTATAGGCTGTGCCTGTTTCCAGCGGTGCACTGGCTCAACAAGTTACACTGCCCGAAGATGCCCGACCACCTTCTGTAGCTTTTGGGCTCTTTGGGCCGGACATGCACATGTCCACAACCACAAGGAGAGCTGGGAAATACACAGCGACTTGACAAACCTTCGGAGCTTCTTCCATTACCCCTGGCACCAAAATTCATGCTTCAACCAATTGCACGGCATACGTTCGAAGTATGAATATGTCCAGCCTGACGCTAGTGCTCTGAACAGCCATCTCACATCGAGGAGGAGGGTCATACACAGCAATACATAACTGATAACTTCATCTTCTGTCGGCATGCTCTCTTTGCAGTGGAGACCAAACAGCAGGAGCGCGATGGCGGTGAGGGGCGGCGAGGCCAGACGGATAGCGTAGCCATGCCAGGTGTGGACCACTGCTGCCTTTGTGTAGAGGATGTCATACATAAGGGAGAGTTCCATCTCCACGACCTTGCACATACTCCCCCATCTATCTTCAGAGAACGTGTTCATGATGTCATCATGATTTTATGTTTGACGGATAATCACAGAAGGCTCCCTTGCAGATCTCAAACAGGTCATGAGCAACCAGCAGGGCTTTCTCATCGTCGAGTTCCGACAGCTTCTCTTGATCTCTATAATCATCAAGGTTGAACATCTGCTTGTTGGAAAAACCTCTGTTTCGAATGTGGCCCAATTCGCTTCGCCATAGCGCCAGAGTATTCTCGAGATGCTTCAAAATGCCCAAAGGTAACATGATGCCAGACGCCCAGCGCAAATACAAGCCGGCAATGCATTCGGCAAGTATATACCTGTATGCAACAAAGAAGGATCCCACGGACAAGGGGATGTCTAACACGAGCAGGCGCAGCCAGAGCTTAGCGTCCTAGGCATAGGCTCCGATGTTGTCCGGGCGACCGTGGTGGAGCAGGAGGAACGGGACCCAGAAGGCGACCATCATCTTCTCGCTCGGTGAGGTTTCAAGGTACAGGTTGCCGATGACATATGTCGGGCCTAGGTGTGGAAACGGATCGGATGCGGATCGGATAGTGCTCTTACCACTGTCATTTTCATATTTACAAAACGAATCCGAATCTGAATACGGATGTTATCGGATACGGATGCGGCTCGGATATTATTCGAATACGGATACGTATTGGATATTTTCTTGATTCGGAACAGATACGAATAATATCAAGTAAATTAGTCAATAGCTATGTGACCTAAAATAATCAACTTGTGACATACAATAAGTCAATGATATTTTATGAATAAATATTATTGTAATGCATAATAATTTATAAGTTTAATCATATAAAGAGTAAAATTTGACCCCTTATTTGGCTTTTATGTTGGATAATTGGAATACTGGGTCTAGAATTTTGAAAATTACCTCCCATAATCTTATTCGGATACGGATATATCCACTTCCATATTCATATTTGTGTCAAAATCTCCTACCATATTTTATTTTTTATTTGTTTAATAAATTCGGATACGGATAATTTCCATTTTCATTTTGGTTCGGACGCGGATGTTTCGGATACGAATAGGCATTTTCTCGAATACGAATATCGGATATTTCGGATTATCCGCTACCACTTTCCACCCCTAGTCGGGCCCAGTCAGTCAGCTGGTACGCCACCCACACGAGTACTCTCTTCCAACCTCTGCCTTCACGCCGGCGGCTGTCAGAGAAGATGGCGAGGATGAGATGCATGAGTAAGGTAAGAAGCGGCACTATGCAGTACACATAGACACTCAACCACTTCACGCAAGCTTCGACCAATGCTGCAGCCATTTTGCTACCACCTGCAGGCACATCAATTAAGATTAGTTTGTTACTACACTCATATCACATATGCAAGCATGCTCTAGTATGTGTTCAGCATGCTAGAGAGAGGATATTAAGGACCAAAAACCATGATCGAGCATGTACATACCAGCACGCAGCAGCTAGGCAGATTGAGGACAATGAGCTCCGTCTGCACTTCCAGTCAAGACTAAAGACAAGAGTTGTTCTTTAGTCTTAACTCTAGAGATAAGTAGTATTATAAGACTGGCACATGGGCATTTCTAAGTTGATCCGCTAATAGTGCGTAACATGTGAACCCTAGCTATCATTGACAATACAAACAAAAGGCCTCGACTGCGAAAAAGACAGGGAAGCGTCCAATTTGGTGAATTCCCCACTTGCTCTGCCTTTCTTTTTTTGTGAATGTGTATGATTTGAACAGAGGATGCATATTACATAAGGCTGTTGATATATTTATGACTGTTCTGAAATTTACGCTTGAGAGGGGTATATTTTACCGGGCCAGGTGACAGGTATGGGAAGAAATCTGGAGGTACGGGTAATAGGTGAAACCAAAAGACAAATGTATGGTTTTGGGCACATATACTGAAGCTATAAGACAAATGTATGGTTTTGGGCGCATGATTGCGCATGCGCTGAAGCTATAAGACCATAAGTGTATCTACTTGGCTATCAAGTAGAGTGGTCAGTGGACTAGCTCCGGCTTGCGCCTCACAAATACTTGGTTTGCTTATCTGCGTTGAGTAGAGTAGTATGTAGAGAAGAAAATGTAGTGGTGCTCATCGTCCTCGTGAAGGGGCAGAGAGATGGAGAGAGGGAGAGCTCACCAAAATCAGCGAAGTGGCGCTTGGGCATATACTCTGCATCGTCGTCGTTAACTCCCCGTCCTCCGCTTCAGCATCCTCGTCATGATCCCTTCGAATTAAGGCGGACATTTAGCATGAAAACCATGGCACAGAAAAGTCGACAGAGAACTCGGAGGCAGACGCGAAATTGGGAGTCACACCAGAGACCGCGGGCGGGGCCTGCATTGCCGGCACCGCTGTTGATGGTGCCCCGCCGCTCCACCGTTGGAAGGGTTGATCACCCGTTGTTATTGCAAATCAGACATATCACTTACTGATGCTAGGGGCAAAGCCACGGAGTAGTGGTTGGTTCTTAGATCAAGATTCAGACATAACTACTATTGTGCTGATCATCGGTGGTGTTTTTTTGTGTGGCAAATTTTGAGGGTACGCTAGAGCCTGATGAAGCCTGTTGAGTATAATCGCCCCTGGGTACAACTCCAGTCTGGGTTAGGAATAGCTTCAGCTTGTGCATAAGCCAGTTGTCCGAGTGAAGTCTGCTTAAGCTGTGTTGAAAAGAAAAAAAACAGAGGAATTCATTTGATTGGGTTGTAAAGGCTTAGGGCATGTACAATGGTTGATAAGATAGTCTTATCTTAAATTTTGCATCTAATTTAGAGATGACAAAAAAGAGAATTTACAATGGGTCATCTCTTAGTCTTATCTTCAATAACCAGCAATTCCTAAAAACGTGGTGAGACATATTGTGCTAAGAGATCATCTCTTGTATAAGAGAAGACAAGCCTTTTCTTATGAGTTCTCTTTCCTCCACCTCATCATTGATCCTACGTGGCACTCCTAAGATAGCACCATTGTACATGCCCTTATGTATTTTAGCTTATTTCTGGTGGTGAATTGTGTAAATTATATAAAAAAACACCTTTTATGCTTGTTTAATTTATAAGATTGTTATTTTAAACTGTTTATTTGCACAAAATATCAATGTTATATCCGGTTCACGCAAGAATTGGCATCACAACTGGAAAAATGTGAACGAGCAAGCAAGATTGTACGAATTCATTTGGTACAGTGAGCAACCGATTTCAAGAACAGCGTAGACACATCAGTAACATTAGTGGAAAAAAATATCAAAAGTCATCAAATTCTGGTAGTAAAATGAAAGCTTAATTTGCTTTATATATAGAGCGGACGTGAAAGCCTGTTTCAAGAAATGAAAGCTTAGTACAGAGTACGGTCAGGAAAACAACATGCCAGGCATGCAACTCGTGTTCCAGCGGAAAGGGAACAGGGCTCGTCAAGAAGGATTGAAAATGAACAAAATCTCTCATCAAGAGTACAATTTGGTGAATTCCTCACTTGCCCTGCCTTTCCTTTTTTGTGAATGTGTATGATTTGAACAGGGGACGCAGATTACATAAGGCTGCTGATATATTTATGAATGTCCTGAAATTTACGCCTGAGAGGGGTATATTTTAGCGGGCCAGGTGACAGGTATGGGAAGAAATCAGGAGGTACGGGTAAATGGTGAAATCAAAAGACAAATGTGTGGTTTTGGGCACATATGCTGAAGCTATAAGACAAACGTATGGTTTTGGGCACATGATTGCGCATGCGCTGAAGCTATAAGACCATAAGTGCATCTACTTGGCTATCAAGTAGAGTGGTCAGTGGACTAGCTACGGCTCTTATCAAGCCACAAATGCTTGGTTTGCTTATCTGCGTTGAGTAGAGTAGTAGATACAGAAAAGAAAATGTAGTGGTGCTCATCTTCCAGGTGATGGGCAGAGAGATTGAGAGAGGGAGAGCTTGGGCATATAATCTGCATCGTCGTCGTAGACTCCCCGTCCTCCGCTCCCGCATCCTCGTCAGGATCCCTTCTTATTGAGGCGAACATAACAATGAAAACCAGGAAAAATACATTTGGGAGGATGGACTCTGGCGACACGCCGATGTCCGAGGGCGCGGCGGCTGATCCACCTCCACCGTCCTCCCCAAGTCCGGCAGTCGTCCCCAGCCACCCCCACGCCGCTCTGGCTGCTGGCTCCTGCCCTGGAGGTAACCCTAACTCGCTCTCTGTCGGTTGTTCGTCCCATGCTCTTCCCCGTGCCTTGGTTCCGCGTCCGGGCATTGCCTTCCGTCAGCGTGTGCTGGCCTCGTTCCTCACCTCTGTGCCCCGCAACACGGTGGCCGCCCTTGTGCTTGGCCCTCCTGGTGTTCTCTGGGTCGTTGCCCCTTTTCCGGCGAAGTGCTTCTCGGCGAGCGGGATTGCGAACCTTCTCTCCTACTTCTTCTGCTCGCCAGATGAAAAGCTCATCGCCTCCCCCGACCGTGCTCTGGTCTTCTCTGTAGAGGTTGCTAGCCCCGCCGTCGCTGAGTTCCTCGTCGCCGTCGGACCTGGCCTCTTGCACGCCATCAACCTCTCGCTGTTCGTCTCTAAGGGTGGGGCCTACGCTGCCGCGGCGAGGGCCCGGAAGCGCGCTGTGCGCGTGGCTCGCGCTTCGCGCGTGGATGGCCGCGGGTACCAACTGGGTGTTACTGCGGGAGGGGCTAAGGCTAGCCGCCATAGGCTTTTACAGATTTGGTGCCCCATCCCCTCAGGGTTTAATTCCCTCGGTTTGCTCCCCCTGCCGCAGGCTAACGTTTCGCCCGCTGATTCGTCGAGAACGCCCAAGAGATCTCCTGCCCATCCCGCTCCCGATCGCCCGGCAAGTGTGGTCGCAACCCAGTGCGACAGCTCCGCTGTCCGAAGCGGCTGTTCGTCGGGCATTGACTGCAGGGGGAGTGATGGCCCAGCAGCGGCTGTCACATCAGCGTTTACTTCCCCTGCCGGTGCGGGGGGAAGCCGATATCGGGACGCGCTCCTCTCCACTAACCATAGCCAAAAACCTACCCCGCGCCCTTTCATCCCCCCGCTATCGCTCTCGGGTTGTTTCCGCTGCCTCTCCACTCTCCATTTCGTCAGGGACCGCCGCGACCCTGTTCGTTGCCGGCGCTGCCGTGTCTCGGGCCACCGCGCCGGATCACCGCGTTGCGCCATGGCGTCCCCTCGCAAGTCCGCGCACCGCCACGCCCCCTGCACCTCCCCACCCAGGCCGATGCCCTCCGCCTCCACCGCCACCTCCTCCTGCCCGGCGCCCCGCCACACCGTACCCCTCCGCCGCCGCCCGTGCTGCCCGAGCCCTGGGTGACGTGCCCCTCCTTGGGGGGTTCGAAACTGGGGGCTCCAGTTCGCTGCCGGAGAGCGTCCCTGAAGTGGGCAAGGAACTGCGATTTCGCGACATATCCACCTCTGCTGTGGTGTCCTCTCCCCCGCCCCCTCCTCTCCGGTGACGAGCCACCCCGAGCCGGTCCTGGGCGGCAACCATGGTCAGGGGCTTGCGGCTGCGTGCCCTGCTCCCGGCGTTGACGGGTCGGGGTCCGGCCGCGCTCCTACCTCCATCATGGGGTCGCTGGAAAGCTCGGAGTCCTCTCGGTCGTCGGGTCGCTCCATTGCTGCTGAGTCCCGCCGCCTGGACTCTGTTGAGGTCTTCATGCCGGACGGCGACTACTCCGCGGCCTTGCGGCTCGCGTTGGTCACCATCGAGCCTCCGAATGCCTTCTACAACGACACTGTGGCGGTGCAGGCTGCCCTCCTGCGTGACATCGGGCACATCCTCCCCGAGACCATCCCTTCGTCGATCGGGGCCATGTACCTGCGCTTTGCCACCCCGGCGGACCGTGAGGAAGCCATGCGCCACCAACCCTTCATGCACGAGGGCGCACGCATCGATCTCCATCGCGAGGAGCAGTATGCCCGCACGGAGGTGCACGTGGGGACGTGTGCCCTCCTCGCCGCCACTTGCTTCCCCTCCGAACACCTGAATCCTGTCGGCATCGCGGCGGCCTTCGCGCCCTTCGGCAAGGTGCTTGAGATTGACCCGTTGGTCCTCGCGGGGCGCGAGCTGGCCACGGTGAGGGTTGTGGTGCGCCTCCGCAACCCGCGGGATGTGCCCTGTGACATCTGGCCTATCGGCAATCGATGGGGTGTCAGGGTGATCTCCGTCTGGCCGGTGCGCGCATGAGCCGTCTCCGACTCCTTCTCCAGAGATGGGCAGTACCTGCCCTTCTTCCATGACCCCCGCCCCCTTTGCGCACAACTTCCCCGTCCTCCAGGAGGCGCCAGCGGGGCGGGGGCGCGGCGTCACCGTCAACGCTCCCTTCCGGGGGCGCAGGCGTGGGAGTGGGCGGCGGCTCGCTTCGGTGCTGCGTGTGCTTGGAGCGCCGCCTCTCCCCGGCCTGGGGAGCGCTCTTCCCCGTGTGCTTGGATCGCCGCCTCTTCCCGCCTCTCCTCTCCTCCTCGATTCGCCCATCTCTGGCTTGAAAAGCTCCCGCTCTACGGTGACCATTGTCGAGCTGGACGGGGACCTGCCTGCTGCCGAGGTGACAGGAGCTGGAGACGAAGCCAGGCGCAGTCTCCGTCTGGCAAGGAAGGAGAGTGCGGCCTGGGTCAGCGTCGAAGCCAAAGCCGTCAGACTCAAAGCCCTGAAAGAAGCTCTAATGGGATGCTCTCCCAGGCTCAAGGCGAAGGCAGAGAAAGACAAGATCCTTGATGGCGTTCTTGCCCCCTTAAGCAAGAAAAAAGTCACTCGGCTGCTTCCATTCCCACTGCCCCGGTGCCTGCCCCGTCTGATGATTAGCGGCCCTGACTTTGTCACTGCTGTGGCGATGGCAAGCCGTGAGTTGTCGTTTATCCGCATCCCCTCGGGCTGGCTTGTATCTTTTCTTCGCTCTTTCCTGCACTACGCTGGTGTTTCCCTTAATTCGTGTTGCTACGGTGTTTGTCGTTGTAATGGGGAGTAGTTCCGTTAGGACTGTCCGTGTGTTGTTCTGGAATGTCCAGGGTTTGGGTTCTAAGGACAAATGCGACGTTGTCAAAAACCTTGTGATCTCAGCCAACCCTAGTCTTGTTTGCCTTCAGGAAAGTAAGCTTTCTGTCTTAGACTCCCGTAAGGCTGCTACCTTCCTTCCAGGGCGCCTCACGGAGTTTCTCACCAAGGATGCGGATGGGAGCCGTGGAGGTGTGGTGACGGCCTGGGATCCTGCGCGTTACTCCCTGGTTTCCTCTTCTGAATCGCGTTTCTCTCTTACTGTCACGCTGGCTTGCACTTCCTCGGCCGCGCGTATGACGATTACCAATGTGTACAGGCCCTCTGATCACTCCCTCGTGGATGTTTTCGTGGGAGACATGGTTGCCTTGCCTGCTATTGTCTCGGATGCCTGGCTCGTTCTTGGTGATTTCAATTTTATCCGTGATCCGTTAGAGAAAAATAATGATCGCTTTGGCGTCAGGCGTGCCGCTAAGTTTAACTCTTTGATCAACTCTGCTGCCCTCCACGAACTGCATCTCTCGGATCGTCTATACACTTGGTCTAATCGGCAGAACCCCCCGACCTTGGCTCGCTTGGACAGGGCGTTTTTCGACAATAGGTGGGACGCGGCCTTCCCTGACTCGACTCTCTCCTCCTTTCCCCGCACCACGTCTGATCATGTCCCTCTTTTGGTGGCTGCTTCCACCAAAGTCCCCACCCCCTCTCGCTTCTTCTTCGAAAATGCTTGGTTAACCGACCCCCTTCTCCTCCCTTCCACTCTCCCTTCTTGGGTTAACTCGGTCCGAGGCACGGGCGCGGCTGGGATTCTTTCAGCCAAAAAGAAAGCATTTAGGTCTGCTTCCAAGGCTTGGAAAAAGCGTCACCAGTTCATCCCTACTTTTGATAACGACTGCCGGTTCTTGATCGGTTTCTTTGACTTTTTGGAGGAAAACCGTTCTTTGTCTGCAGAAGAATCAACACTGAGAGGTGACGCGTGCCAGGCGCTTGCGAGCTCGATTCTCCGCCAATGTGCTCACTGGCGACAACGCGGGAAGAGGCGGGCGGTCTGCGAGGGGGACGAGAACACTCAGTTCTTCCACGCGTCCGCCTCTCACCGCCGTCGTTGCAATACAGTCGCCTCCCTGGAAGTCGAAGGGGTACGCGTGGTGGATCATGCAGGAAAGGCCGCCGCGCTACTGGGCTTCTTCACCGGCCTCTTAGCTTAGACGCGACGGCCCGTCTGGCGTTTCTTCCTCTCTGGGTTGTACGCCCACTCGGAGCGGGTGGACGGCCCGCCTCTCATCGCTCCATTCAGCCGCGCAGAGGTCAAGGCCGTGGTCGAGGCGTTGGACCGCACCAGTGCGCCTGGGCCCGACGGGCTAGGGCCTGCCTTCTACCAGGCGGCTTGGCGCGAAGTGGCGGATGATCTTCAGAGGCTGTTCGATGACCTCTGGTCCGGTTCTGCCTCCCTGGATGGGATTAATCGAGCTTATGTGGCTCTCCTCCCCAAGACAACCGGTGTGCCGACGCCGGCTGATTTCCAGCCTGTCTCCCTGCAAAACGGAGATGTCAAGATCTTGTGCCGAGGGCTGACGACCAGGCTTCAAAAGCAGATTGTGGATCTGATTGATGAAGACCAGTCTGGATTCGTGAAAGGGAGGAGCATCTCTGAAAATTTTGTCTATGCCACTGAATTAGTCCAATGCTGCCACAGAAGGAAAACGCCAGCAGTTGTGTTGAAGCTAGACTTCTCCAAGGCTTTTGACTCGGTTAACTGGGAGAGCCTCCGTTCTATCATGGAGGTTCGTGGCTTCCCACCTGCTTGGTGCGGCTGGATTGACGAGATCCTCCGTTCATCCCGCTCGGCGGTCTTGCTGAATGGGGTGCCCGGAAAATTTTGAAATGAAGTGTGGTCTCCGCCAGGGGGATCCGATCTCGCCTTACCTCTTCCTGATCGTTGCAGACGTGCTGCAGCAGCTGATCCGTCAGGATACGGTCATGAGGCATCCGCTGGTGCCCGGCTCCCCCGCCGTTGTGCTCCAATATGCCAACGACACGTTGGTACTCATGAGGGCAGACGAGGAGGGCGCGGTTCGTCTCCGTCAAATCCTGGATATGTTCGCGGAGGCGACTGGGCTGCGGATAAATTTTGCCAAAAGCACGCTCGTCCCAGTTCATGTTGATCAAGGGACCCAGGGTGTGGTCGCTCAGGCGCTGGGCTGCGCGGTTGGAGCTTTCCCGCAAACCTATCTCGGGTTGCCGCTGTCGTGGGAAAAACTGAAATTCGCGGATTTTCTGCCGATGCTCACAAGAGTAGATAAGTATCTTGCTGGTTGAGCGGCGCGCCTACTCTCACCCGCTGCGCGTTTGGTCCTTATCAACGCGGTTCTGGATGCCTTACCAACCTATGCCATGGCTGCCCTGCTCCTCCCCCCAGCTTTGATCAGAGCGCTGGATGCCATGCGGAGGGACTTTCTATGGAATGTTGCTGAGAGAGCCTCGGGAGCACAATGCTTGGTTGCCTGGGACAGGGTTTGCCGCGCGAAAAATGAAGGAGGGCTGGGGGTTCGCAGCCTTGCAGCCCAAAATGAATGCCTCTTGCTGAAAATGGTTCATAGACTTCATGTTGCTCAACGATCGCGGTGGGCGGCTTGGGTCTGGGCGGAGGCAAATGGGCGATCGCTGCTGGGCAATGGTGACCGTGCCCTGGGAGAGTAGGGAGTGGTCCTAGCCAGGCTAATCCCCCTGTACCGCGCGCTCTCTTCGGTGGAAGTGATGGATGGCCGCACTGTCTCCTTCTGGATGGACCGATGGCTGCCATGTGGTCCTATCGCGGCAGCGTTCCTGCACTCTTCTCACACTCCATTTCGGTGGAGGTGACGGTCTAGCAAGTTTGAGCCGATGGGCTCCGCCAACACCTTGTGCCGCGCCTCACGCGGGGCGGGGAGCAGGAATTAGCTGCGGTCTCAACCATGATCTCAACCGCGCCGGTCCGAGGCGAGGAGGACGAGCGGTCTCTCATCCACATCGCCGCCCCAGGTGGGCGCCTGTCGTCTGCCAAAGCATACCAGCTGCTGAGGTTCGGCGGGAGGACCTTACATTGGGCGCAGTTCATCTGGGATGCGCGGGTGCCGTCCAGAGTCAAATTCTTCTGTTGGCTGATGGCGCAGCGACGCATTCACACCAGAGACGTGCTGCTGAAGAAGCACATTGTCGAAGCTGATGGGGCCGGGTGTCCAATCTGTGAAAGGGAGCTGGAGAGCGCGGACCATCTGGTCTTCTCCTGCCCGTTCGCAGCGGCTTTCTGGAGACATGTTGGCATCGAGGTCAATGCCGCAGCGGTTAACGCCCTGGATCTGCTGGCTTCTTCGGCGAGCTCAGTTGTCAGCTCTGCCCGAGATTTCACCATGCTCTGTTGTTGGCACTTGTGGAAACATAGGAATGCGGTGGTATTCCAAGGGCAGCGGCCCTCTCTCGCTCGGTTGCTGCGGGGCTGCCGGGAAGACGCTCTCCTGTGGCGTGGGCGCCTGAAAACGGATGCCCGGGGCCATGTTGATACTTGGTTAATGGCCCTGGAGTAGCAAGGGACGGACAGGCATCTCGGTGCACCCTTCAGTTTGTTCTATCCCCCCCCCCCTTGTGTAATTCTCTTGCTAGGCATCTTAGTTGGTGCTTGTAATCTCTGGGGTTTTTGCCTCCTTGATTAATATATTCAGGTGGGGGAAACTCTCTCCCCCCGTTGAAAATTCAAAAAAAAAAAACAATGAAAACCATGGCATAAAAAAGTGAGAAAGAGAACTCTGTAGGCAGACGCGAAATTGACAGTCATACCGGAGACCGTGTGCGGGGCCTGCGTTGCCGGCCGATCCAGCACGACGTTGAGGGGCGTCGGACCCGTATCCTCGTCGCCCCCGGGGGCGACGGAAGGGGGCGCCGCCACAACCATGCTGTCTGGGAACGTGGGGCGCCCGCGCCGTCGCCTGCCTCCTCGACGGTCGGGGGCGTTGTCCTCCTTGGAGTTGGGAACCGGAAGGTTCTGCCGGGAGTCGGTGGCGGACGTGCCGACGTGAGGGGCGCCGCCATCGCTGGTCGGGCGCGGCAGCGGCCAGGAGGCGAACATTTCTTTTAAAAAAATATTATCCAGAGCGAGGGTATTTTGGGGATGTACAAGAACTGCTGCGTTTTGTCTCTTCTTTTTGACGGCAACGAGGACCAGCAGATGATGCTGCATCAATCATGGATGGCCCAGGCCACGGTGGTTCCTCGAACTTGATGGCGAGGCTTGGCCCGACGGGCGGGGCACCGGCTCCAATTGTTTGCCGTAGGCGGCTCTTCGTCGTCCGCGGCGGTACTCTAAAAAATCTCAAAATTACACACGAGTGCCTTCACCCTATTATTCTCAATCTGGTAGAATGTTTTGCCGTCGACTAACCTGGTAGTAATCGAGCGAGCTGGTAGTTTGCGTTGTTTGATCAAGTAACCTGCTATAAGTAAGTGCAGGATCCTACAACTGCCTTTTTTTTTGTGACATCCTTCTACAACTGTTTTTTGGTTTCATGCACGAGACCTGTAAAACATTTTCCTTTTCGCGAAAGAACAAGGGTCTCGTAATAGAGAATCCCTCGCACATAAAAATACAATCAGGTCCTTTGGGAACCATCCACCTTGCTCCACCCGTCCACCGGCACGAGTTGATGGTGTGCCGCCGCTCCGCTGTTGGTAGGGTCGATCACCCGTTATTGCTGCAAGACGAGACACGCGATGCTAAGGGCAAATCCACGGAGGCCTCTTAGATCAAGATTCGGACATATCACTTGCTGATGCAAATCAAGGGTAGCAAGGAAATGACAAATCAATTAATTCAGAGATATAACTCCAGGCTAGGCTGGTTTAGGAATTGCTTCAGCTTCGGCTTGTGCATAAGCCAGTTGTCCCAGTAGAATCTGCTTAAGCCGCGGTGAAAAGAAAAAACAGTGAAATTCATTTGATTGGGTTTCTAAAGGCTTATGGATCTTAGCTTATTTTTGGTGATGAATGGTGTAAAGTATAAAAACACCTTTCATGCTTGTTTCATTTACAAGATTGTTATTGTAAACTGCTTATTTGCACGAAATATCAATGTTATATCCGGTCCACACAAGAATTGGCATCACAACTAGAAAAATGTGAACAAGCAAGACTGTACAAATTCATTTGGTACAGTGAGCAAAGGATTTCAAGAACAGCATAGACACATCAGTAACATTGGTGGGGAAAAATATTCAAAAGCCATCAAATTCGGGTAGTAAAATGAAAGCTTAATATAGAGTACGGTCAGGAAACCAACATCCCATGAAGCTAGCAAATGTTCCAGCGAAAAAAGAAACAGGCCTCATCACGAAAGATTGAAAATGAACCAAATCTCTCATCAAGAATACAATCTGAACCCATCTCTGTTAATAATGAAAAGTTTCTCTTTCTCAGGTAAATATTGAAGCACATACAAACAAACCAGAAAGTTGTAATAAAAATGAACTGAAGGAGTACAGAGTACAACCACCAAACCAGAAAAACAAGATTACAACTAGATACTGAAGGAGACTACAGATTAGCTAGTGGGATGAAAAGTATCACAACAGAGTTTAAACAGTAGGTGATCAATAGACACCTTTTTTTCACCAGAGAAGCAGAGATATAGATGAACACAAATACAACCAAACCGGAGGAAAGAGATACACGGATACAAACCAAGACCGCCAAACCAAGAGTACAACTTGCTAGTCTCATGAGGCAGCATTTTTAAAGGAAAAGCGATGGGCACTTGGATCTGACAAACGTGTCTTCCGCGTGCTCCGTGATGATCCACACGAGGGTCGTGAGCTCGCCGCCACAGCTGAGCTGCTCGGCATGGGCCTCCCTGCTAGCCCGGATGGACGCGTACATGAGCAGATGCACCCACTCTTCTAGGATGAACTTTAACATGCGAGAATCATCCATATACTGAAGTTCCTGCAGACGTGGAATCCAGCACGCAAGTTTACGCATACTTTTTTCCACGTCAGTATCCCTCCAATCAGGTATTTGGCGTAGCAGGACCCGAGCGAAATGAGTTCCTTCCAACAGAGTATCAAGGCCCTCGAGACGATCCTTCCTTAATTCTTTCCTGATAGCAGAAGTTGGGTCCTTGAGATGATGCACATTTTTCAGCATCCACTTGCCAAGCTCATTAGCCTTCTCTTGTTTTGTTGTATAACTACTGGGATTATCCTTCTCTTTAACTTTCCCTATCTCCTTCAGAGTAGTGCGGGCATTCTCGTACAGGCTGCGGAGCTTGAGGCCCGGCAGCATGCTGGGGCGTTTGGAGAGGAGGAACACCATGTAATCTGATATCGCCTTGATTGCCTTCCCATCATCTTGGAGCGCTGCGGTGTGGTTACTTGAGAGGAAAACATCCGTGGCGATGTGCCATATGAGGACGGCGTCTTGAAGCTCAGGAGGGAAATCCGTGGACTTGGGGGGAGCAGCTTGATTGTTGGGGTTGTTGAGCTTGAGCGTGGACTGGTCATGAATGGAACCGACGTGGACATTTCTCCAGAGACAAGCTTGCTCATAGGTTTCAGGCGGGGCTTGATCATACCTCCAGCAATCATCAGTTTGTTGCTCATAGGGACCGGATGAGGTCATTGCGGCTTCCTCGCAAGGGCAATGGTGCGCCCATGCAGGAGGTACATTGTCCATACCACTGCAGATCCACTCCCTGGGGCAGGGCAGCAACGGAGGGCTTGTTCGGTTAATTCCTCCCACAGGGGGAACCTTCTCTGGTTCTTCCTTATCTTTGCAACCGGTGCCAGTCGGTTTCTGGGGAGGAGGGAATAAATCTGCACATAGAACCTTGAACACCAGCTTCTTGACAAGGTATGGAATCTCAGAGTCTCTGGAGTGGTCTTCCGATTCAATCTCCAGTCTGGATACGCTGTATAGGCTGTGCCTGTTTCCTGCGGTGCACTGGTCCAACAAGTTGCGCTGCCCGAAGGTGCCCGCCCACCTTCTGTAGCTTTTGTTGGGATCCTTGGGACATGCGCATGTCCACAACCACAAGGAGAACCGGGAGAGAAACTGAGACACACCCCAGTAACGGAGCTTCTTCCATCCTCCCCGGCAACATAATTCATGCTTCAACCAATTGTGTGGCAGGCGTTTGAAGTATGAATATGTCCATGCTGATGCTAGTGCTCCGAACAGCCATCTCAAGTCGAGGAAGAGGGTCGTCCACAGCAATATGTAACTGACATCTTTATCTATTGGCTCCATGCCCTTTTTGCAGTGGAGAAAAAACAGCAGCAGCGCAGTGGCGGTGAGGGGCGGTGAGGCCACACGGATGCAATAGCCATGGCAGGTGTGGACTACGGATGCCTTGGTGTAGAGGATATCATACATAAGGGAGAGTTCCATCTCCACTACCTTGCACATACTCTCCCATCTATCAGTGAACATGCTTCTGATGGCGTCATGATCCATTTTTTTATCATCCCTATCACCCATTTTTGCCTTATAATCACAGAAGGCTCCCTTGCAGATCTCGAACAGGTCATGAGCAATCAGCAGGGCTTCCTCATCTTCCAGGTTCAGCTTCCGTTGATCTCTATAATCATCAAGTTTGATCGTCTGCTTGTTGGATAACCCGCTCTTCCGGATGTGGCCCAAGTCGCTTCGCCATAGTGCCAGCATACCCTCCAGATGCTTCAAAAGGCCCAGGGCTAACATGATGCCAGCCGCCCAGCGCAAAAACCAGTCAGCAGAACATTCAGTAAGTATATACCTACACACAATGAAGCAGGATCCCAAAGATAAGGGGATCTCTATCACGATTAGGCGCTCCCAGAGCTTAATGTCCTCTGTTGCGTAGGCGCTGATGTTGTCCGACCGAGCATGGTGCATCAGGAGGAATGGCACCCAGAATGCGACGGTTATCTTGTCGTGCGGCTCGGTTTCAAGGTACAGGTTGCCGATGACATATGCCGGGCCCCAGTCAGTCAGCTGGTACGCCACCCACACTAACACTCTCTTCCAAGATCTCTTCCAAGATCTCTTCCAGTTCCAACCTTTGTCTTCACGCCGGCGGCTGTCGGAGAAGATGGCGAGGATGAGATACATGCCTAAGCTGACAAGCGGCACTATCCGGAACACAAGGAAATTCAATCGCGTCACCAGAGCTTCCACCCATGCTATAGCCATTTCGCTACCTCCTGCATACACTGCAATCAAGATAAGTTTGTTACACTGGCATCACGTATGCAAGCATGCATCATCTGGTATGGGTTGCATCTGCATGCTAGAGAGAGGTTAATAAGGAGCAAAAAGCAGGATAAAATGCGACATACCGGCATGCAGCAGCTACCCAGGCAGATTGATGCTTCCACCTTCTAGAGCAGGCTTAAGACAAGAGTAGCTCCTGAGTATTGCGTCTAGAGATAGGACTGGCATATGGGCAGTTCTAAGTTGATCCAGTAATAGCTTACCCTGCAAAGAGTTACCTAACCAGGTTTGGTGCGTTTTAGTATTTGATCCATTAAACAATAGCTATTATGCATCAAGATTCCTCTGAAGTCCTAAGAAAATAGGAGGTTGTCAGGGACAGTTTTCTTTGGCTAGGGTTGTTGTCTCGATCTGAAATAAGGATGCAGTGTTTGGCAGATCTATATGCAAAATTGGTCCTTTTTTGATAAAAGGTGGATTTTATTGGCTTAAAATGAAGCATCAAGAGGATACAAACGCTATGAACATACACTCAGCCTCTGCATAGCTAAGATGCACACAATCAACACTCAACACCAACACACACTTAAGACCAAAGCTATGCGTAGGCGAGGAAAAAGAAAAAAATGTCAAAGGGATTAGATCCACGATCGGCAAAGTATAGCAATGACCGTATATGCACCATCCATTTCATGACACCACACACACGACGAATTTCTTTGGAGGTCATTTAGGAAGCAGCAACCACCTGTCAGTATCTTCAGATATGATTATGGTGGAGTCAAGAATCTGAAAGATGAGGAAGCCTTGTTGGTTGCTCATGACCTGATCGAGATCTGCAATGGAGCCTTCTGTGATTATACGGGAAAAATGGATCATAATGCCGCCATGAGAAGCAGCTTCTGGGGTCAACGGGAGAATATATATATATATATATATATATATATATATATATATATATATGTGTGTGTGTGTGTGTGTGTGTGTGTGCAAGGTGGTGGAGATGAAACTCTCTCTCATGTTAGAGTGGACGCGGTCTGGACCGGTCCAGTCCCTGACCGAGCCACCACTTTGACCGGCCGCCAGCGGTCCGGACCGGACCGGACCGACCAGCCAAGCGGTCCTGTTTCCAAGGACCGGACCGGCGGCGGCAAAGCCCGGGCCGGACCGAGCGGACCGGCAAACTACTACGGGAGACGATGTGCATGGGTGCAACGGCAAGGTGGGTGACGTGCACAGGTACTGTGGCGAGGTGGGCGACGTGGTATGGGAAGTGCACTGGGCGGCGCGGCTGTTAGCCATTAGGTTAGAGGACGCAAGAATGTTACTCGTTGTTCTGTGTATAGCAATTAGGTTTGTAGCTGATATATGGTCTGATATGTGTCTCAGCTAGGATCCATTGGCTACGTACGTAAGGTAATTGTTAAACAATGTACATACGGTATATCTATAAACCGTATATAGTTGTTGTAACTATATATAGTTAGGATGTTGGGATTGCATCTTATCTTAGATTGTGTCTTGAAGATCAATCCATAGCCCAACAACTTTGTATATCTCGCGGCATTGTGCCTATATTAACACGCACGCGTCTCTGCTGATTGCATACACTTTAACCTCATTTTCTACATGGTATATAGATCCTCTCTCTTCCAATGCATCTAGTTATGTCATCCTCCTCCTCCTCTGTCGCCATAGCCTCCCCTTCCCTCGCATCGCTCGGCCACACCATCACCGAAAAGCTCACCAAGGAGAACTTCCTGGTATGGAAGGCGCAGGTCCTGCCGCATATCAAAGCGGCAGGGATGATGGGCTACCTCGATGGCTCGATCAAGGAGCCGGCCGCCACCCTCGTTGACGGTGTCCTGGGCTGGGGGGTACTCACCACGTCATCTCCCGATCTGTTAGATTGGGCCGAGGACCCCCATGGCCGTATACTCATGGGTCAGTTCGGACAGCTGCCGCGTACAAGGAAGATACCACAAGACTTGGTGATCAAGACAATGACTCCTCCCCACCGGTGTATTCGGCTAGGACTCTTGTTATCCTAGGCATCTGGTGCATTATATAAACCGAGGTCAGGCTAGTCGATAGATCATCAACAATCATAATCATAGGCTAGTTTCTAGGGTTTAGCCTCTACGATCTCGTGGTAGATCAACTCTTGTAATACTCATATTCATCAATATCAATCAAGCAGGACGTAGGGTATTACCTCCATCAAGAGGGCCCGAACCTGGGTAAACATCGTGTCCCCTGTCTCCTGTTACCATCGATCCTTAGACGCATAGTCCGGGACCCCCTACCCGAGATCCGCCGGTTTTGACACCGACAATGGTGCTTTCATTGAGAGTTCCGTTGTGTGATCGTCAAAGGATCAATGGCTCGCCTGCAGATCAACTGCGATGCCGGCATCTTCGTCGCCGACTCGACTGGTCACCTTGGCTCGACCGAGGACCGCTCTCCATCTCCGATCGTCATGTTCGGACGGGGGCCTTCATCAACATCAACTCCGATCTCTATCAAGATCATGGAGGAATCATCCATGGAGCTCGGGGGCTCAACTTCAACATTGCCCTCGGGCGACCGTGCTGTTTTTTCGAACAGCGAACTTGTATCCGCTGCCACCACCTCCTCAAGCATCGCTTTAACGATTCCTTTGGTGGAATTGTGCGGAATTTAGTCTACAACAACCATGCAAAATTTCGTCGAGTTTCGATGGAGGAATCTCGGGCAATCTACGATATACCGGAACCCTGTCAAATCTGGACGGGAATCTGGACGAGTTTAGGTCGTGGTCTCCAACACCTAGCTCAGACGTACTTTGGAAGATCCAACAGTTGATCGGCTGGAATTCCCATATCTACCACCCCTCCAAATTTCAGCTCGATCCGACGGTTCAAACTCCGGGAACCTTCCGATGAGTGGACCAATTTTCAGATCTGTTTCCTGCGCGAATACGGATCCGACCAGAATTCATGTTTCTTTATGAACGTGATATTGAACAACCTTTTTAAAGAAATTTTCTTCTACGGTATTGTGCATTGTTTTTAACACGTGCCCATAAAAGTTTAAGCCTTCTTTGAGGCACTCTTCACCATCACGCTAGTGTCACACCAGTCCGGTAACATTGCTCCATGTCTGCCGACCTACGCTAGATAGATCACCGCTCGAGCCGAGCCTAACCTTATCGGATCATCAGCTCGGCAAGCCGAACAAGAGTTCAGCATCGCGAAGGATAAATCATCACCAACACCATCGCCCCATGGATTGCACGGGTCAGGCGCACCGACATCGCCGCTCGGTCACTTCATCAATCCGGCATTGACCGCGTCACAAGTTATGACCAGTTTCGGCATGGCCGCACTGTTGCTTTTTCAAGCCGATGTCCATCATGCCGAACTGCTTCAACACCTCGGCTGACATGGCAGCTGCAACGTCTCCTTACTGACCTGCTCCATCATTTCGGCTAGACCGGGGACTTTGCTATTTCTTCATCAACATACTCTGGTGACTTCGGCGTCACCAGCCGACCAGTTTCGTCACGTTAGCTGGACCGGGGGCTTTGCCTCGGCGAGCCCACCTTTGCCAGCATCGTCATGCCGTTGCTTTATCGCCCATCAAGTAATGAGTGTGCGGATCGAGTCCCAATTTTGGGAGTAACCTTTTTTCATATTGCTACAACAGATAAATCAGGTGCTATTAATCCTAGTATTTTTTCTTGCTTGGGTCTATTTTTCCCAAGGACTTATTACTCTGGTTTGTTTCATCATCTGTACACAGGTCTATCAAATGGTGGCCGCATTAACAACGGTCGCGTGATGGTTCGGTCAGTTTCCGTATACAGTCCGGCGAATACCGCATCCGGAACTTAGACCGGCCTGCGAATTCAGACTTGGCCACGCCTTCACCGCATCATGCTGACGCCCTGCATCAACATGACTTCGGCGCCAGGCCACATCTCTTTCAATAAATTATTTTTGCAAAAAGCAATTATCCTTTTTTTCCCGCACTATTTTATGTGTGTAGGTGATCGACTTCGACTGCGTCACGTGGTCACTTCGGCAAACCGACGTTGTTGTCCCAATCGGCTCGCGTGATCACCTTGTTGGTCGAATCGCCATACCGACATGTTTGGTTGCCTCGGGGACTTCGGCATCGCTGAGAGAGCTCTACCTCATCAAGTGTTTGGCACACGGGCCATATTTCTTTTATTACTCACTTTGCATAAATTATTCATTATGCAACGATTTTTTTAAAAAAATTATTATTATTACTATTATCTCCGGTTTGCACTATTTTTTCTGCACAGGAAAATGATCCGGGTTGGGCAGTATCGTCAACTCGGCGTACTTACATACCACGTCACCTCGGCTGGACGGGGGGCTTCGTCAACACTTCATTACCCCATGCTGGGGACTTCAGCATCACTTTGACGGCCTACATTGACCGTGCTATGTCACCACTTTGGTGTGCCGAGCTCTTTGCTCCGCCACCTCGGGACCGGCCTGGGGGATGGAACCTTGTCCCATATCAAGCTCGAACCGCGTCATCAATACCAAACACATTAACCAGCTAAGTTGCCTTCATGCTCAAAGTTTTTAATTTTTAACTTGTGTTCGGTTCGATCAAGCATTATACTTTTTTGTAAAAAAATTTCTTGTCAAAACTTTGTTTGTGACACACAAATTCAAATACCCCTTTTACTTGGGGGCTTCCTTTATGAAGCCTTTCCTCTTGCAAATGATTACACTTGTACGGCTTCGTTCCTTGTTCGTGTATTACGCCACAATATGCACCATGTTGACTTAAGCGATTTGCAAGCTGGGTTGCCTCGCTCCTGTGTTTACCCCTACGTTCCCGATTGTTCGGCTAGGGAGTAAAGGGAGCACATCTGCGATTGTCACGACCGGGTCATCCGAGCTCTGACCTCAGACTGGATGAAGCCGAAAGCTAGCGCTCTTATTGTTTTCAATCATGGTCGGCACACAACGGAACTCATGAGTACAAAAAATCTATTGCACAAGTCTCATAGTAATAATGAGCACCGAAGAAAGGTATCAGTGGGGGTACTATTTTCTTCGAAGATGCTTCTTACACTTCGTCAATAATATAGCATAAGTTCCCTGAGCGCGCTTTGTCTGTTACAGCCTTATGGCCTGATTGCCTGGTTATCGGAAACGCCGTCGATGCTTTCGACAGGTGGAGTACATGACACTTTTCGGTCCTTGGCCAAAGAGGGAGAAGCCGACGGTTGGTTAAGACGCGTTTAAAGTTCGGGTGAACACATATATGATATAAGTACTTCGGTACATACAATCATTATACATAAAATTCTTTTACCCAAGTCACTTGGGGGCTCTTAAAATTTATATGAGCTGTTTTCTTCTTGGTCGTTGCAAAGTCTTTTTCTACCGCTCATTTTTCGACTTGAGTTTATGGTCAATAGCCGGATAGCATGTATTCTCTCTGAAAGCCGCTTGAATTTAGTTTGCTAAACTAACCTCAGAGAAGTACTCCGCCTTTGGGATGAGGAGCTTGAAGCCGTAGGCTGACCCGCGTGAAGTCTTGAGATCGGATGTGTCATGTTAAAGCACGACAGAAGCACATTTTTTTCCTAATTTTCGGATTGGCACCGGACACTTGATCTTGTTCGGACGTCAAGTTTTTACTGACGTTTTTTTGGTTTTCCAAGCTTATGTCACTTTTAAACTATTTGTGTGTTTTCAGCACAAGTCTCACAGTGCAACGCCGGACACCTTTAGAGATTCGGCAAAAACATTCTCGGATATTGCTATATATGCATCGGTTTCGAATTGTGTCTTCGGTCAATAGTTGGGTTGCCCGGCTCCTGCGCTTGCCTACGTTCCGCTTTCTTGGGCTAGGTGTGCAAAGGGAGAACCACTGCAATTGTGCTTCCAGCTCACATGGTTAAGGACCTCAGTGGAGAAAGCCGAAAATTGACTGTCACAATAAGCGTAAACTGGTCAGCGATCCGATGACTGTGTTAAATGACGGGTCATTCATAACATTGGCCGAAGTGTTTACGGCTCGACCTCGACTGTCGCCGAACACTACCGGGGGCTAGTAAGTGGCCTCCCAAACTAAATCCTCAATATTTTGCTCTTACATTAGAGCTGAGGTTTCATGATCATGCTTAGCATGACAACCCAAAGAAAGGAACCGATAGCTGGACTATTTTCTTTGGAAGACATTTCTTATGTTAAACAATAATATAACATATCTCTCCGCATACCTTTTTTTTATAAAACCGTATGGCCAGATTGCCTTATTTGTCGTAAATCTTTGCGCTCATAAAGGCTTTATAAAGTAGGACAAACACTCCTCGGCTACTGGCCGAGGAGGTGGAAGCCGATGGTCGGTCAACAAAGTTTTGTACAATGCGGATCCGAGCATTAATGATGTAAAGTACTTGTATACATTGAATCATTACACATAATTTGTGATTTTACTCTGGATATCGATCCTTAATTCGGCCACCCGTGCTCGCATTAAGGCTCGGGGGCTACTGGGCTCCGGGCTTATCATTTACTAATGTTAAAGGGGCACATTGATCCCCTGACCTGGTGTTACCACCCGATCAGTGTCTCGGGGGCTACTACATTGGCAATCCAGTGCAGAAAATTTAAGTGCAATAGAGTTTTCGAGGAGATTATGATCCTCACGTTGGTCGGCCGCATCCAACCTGAGTCTCGAGGACTCTGCACACCGCTTTTTGTGTCCCGAAGTATTCTGCCGAGCTAGGAGTTGATCCTCAGACTGATTTTGCAAATCAACCCGAGTCTCAGCGGCTACTGGGATCAGTGGTCTCATGTCATCCTTCAGGTGCATCTCGGGTTTTAGACCGATACACACCTTGAGGGCTACTGGCTATATATCTCGTCAGAGAATAAATTGCACCAATCAAAAATATTGACAAAAAATCAGCCCACAGTCGGGGCGGTGCACCACCTCGGAAGCAGTCCGGCATAAAGCTCGGGCGCCAGTGGCTGGCTCCATAGAGGGCATTCCCGGCATTAAGCTCGGCTAAACTCTTTCAACTTTTTTGAACCAAGGTGATCTATGACACCTCGGATATAGTCAGGCGTTGGAGCTTGGACATAGTCCGACGTTGGAGCTCGGATACATTCCGGCGTTGGAGCTCGAAAGCGGTCTGGCGTTGGTGCTCGTCTGCAAAAAATACCTCGAATATAGTCCGGCGTTGGAGCTCGGACGCAAGAGGACACTGCCGCCTGGGAACAACTTTAAACCCAAGGTGTGGCATAAAAATAACAAGGCATTGATAAAGGCCAAAGAATTAAAGGGCTCCTCGGATACGCGACATGTGAGATCTTCAGATTTAGCTCGGCAATCCTCAAGATAGAAGATGTGAAGATTTGTTGAACCAGTTTTCAAGACCGACGACCGAAGATGAAGAATAGTTTGGAAGAACCGAGGAGCGTCCCCAACTTGAAGACCGGTTCACGGGGCTACTGACGGTGTCCTGAACTGGGGGGGTACTCACCACGTCATCTCCCGATCTGTTAGATTGGGCCGAGGACCCCCATGGCCGTATACTCATGGGCCAGTTCGGACAGCTGCCGCGTACAAGGAAGATTCCACAAGACAAGGACTCCTCCCCACCGGCGTATTCGGCTAGGACTCTTGTTATCCTAGGCCTCTGGTGCATTATATAAACTGAGGCCAGGCTAGTCGATAGATCATCAACAATCATAATCATAGGCTAGCTTCTAGGGTTTAGCCTCTACGATCTCGTGGTAGATCAACTCTTCTAATACTCATATTCATCAATATCAATCAAGCAGGACGTAGGGTATTACCTCCATCAAGAGGGCCCGAACCTGGGTAAACATCGTGTCCCCTGTCTTCTGTTACCATCGATCCTTAGACGCATAGTCCGGGACCCCCTACCCGAGATCCGTCGGTTTTGACACCGACACTCGTCTCTGAGAAGGAGATCGCAGATGGGGAAAAGGAGATCGTCACCACGCCAAACCCGAAGTACGCCATCTGGGTCACGCAGGATCAACAGGTGCTCACGTTCCTGATTGCTTCTCTCTCGCAACGTTCTCATGCAAGTCTCCAACCACACCACCTCTGTTAGCATTTAGCAAGCCCTGCTCCAGAGTTTTTCATCGCAGTCCAGGGCGCGCACCATCCAGCTTCGCTCTGCCCTAGGTAACACGCGCAAGGGGGGCCTCTCGGCCGCAGCCTACTTCACCAAGATGAAGGGCATCGCCGATGAACTCGCAGCCGCCGGGAAGCCCCTTCGAGAAGACGACCTCGTGGACCAAATTCTCCAAGGCCTAGTGCACGAACCCGACTACAATGGCTTTGTTTCTGCTATCTCCACATGCGCCGCCATGGATCAACAGATCGGGCTCACGGAGCTCTTCTCGTTGCTCTTGGCGGCTGAGGCCCGCATCACCGCTCAGCAGGTGGCCTTCTCCTCCAATCACTCCACCAACCTCGCATCTCGTGGTGGAGGCCGCGGCGATGGTCGTGGTGGCGGTGGACGTGGCGGCTACAACAACAACTCTGGCTCTCCCCTCTACAACGACAACTCCGGTGGCGGCTCTTCTGGTGGCGCACCGCGCAAGCAGGGTGGTGACCACGGTGACCGCGAGCGCTGCTAGATCTGCAAAGAAGAAGGGCACGGCGCGTGGCGCTGCAGAAAGCGCTACGACAGGAACTACAATAACAATGTCCGCAACCCCGCAGGAGGTGGTGGTAGCGGCAACGGTGGCGGCGGTGGTGGCGATGGCGGCCAACGCCAACGCGGCCCATTCATATGGTGTAGATACCAATTGGTATCTCGACACCGGTGCAACTAACCACATCACCAGCGAACTGGATAAGCTTGTTGTTCGGGATCGCTACACCGGCAACGAACAGATTCATACTGCCAGTGGACAAGGTATGGACATTGCACACATCGACCACTCATTTTTATCTACTCCATCCGGATCGTTGAAACTAAACAATATTCTGCATGTTCCTAACTCTGAGCAAAGTCTACTTTCTGCCTATCAACTCATGAAAGATAATCATGTGTTTATTGAACTTCATCCTGAAACTTTTCTTGTCAAGTATTAGGCTACCCGGAGGACCATACTTCAAAACAAGAGTAGATGGCGTTTGTTTCCGGTCGCCGGACGGCACAGTGCTCCCCAACGGCAAGTGCTTGGGGCGATCAAGCCATCCACATCCCGGTGGCACAAGCGTCTAGGGCACCCTTCTCTTCTGGTTGTCCAGAAAATTGTTCGAGATTTCAATCTTCCCGTGTCCAATAAACAAGATCATATTCTTGTGTGTGATGCATGTCAGATGGCCAAAAGCCATCAACTCCCTTATCCTTGCTCAGTTAGTGAATCCAAAGCTCCTTTAGAGCTAATTTTCTCAGATGTTTGGGGTCTTGGACCCGTCTCTGCAGGCAGGCAAAAATATTGTGTCAGTTTTATTGATGATTTCAGTAAGTTTAGTTGGATATATTTGCTTAAGAACAAATATGATGTGTTTGAGAAGTTTCATCTTTTTCAAGCTCATGTTGAACGCTTGTTTAATCACAAAATTATTGCCATGCAAACAGGTTGGGGTGGTGAGTATCAAAGTATGAATTCTTTCTTTGAGCGCATTGGCATCACTCACCACGTCTCTTGCCCTCATGCGCACCAACAGAATGGATCCGCTGAGCGGAAACATCGTCATATAGTGGAAGTTGGTCTCTCTTGGCACATGCGTTTATGCCCTTGAAGTTTTGGGATGAAGCGTTTCTCACAGCCATTTATCTCATTAATCGTGTTCACAGTAGAGTCATCAAAAACCAAACTCCACTAGAACGTCTCTTTGGCACTAAACCCAATTATAGCTTTCTTCGCATTTTCGGTTGTGCCATGTGGCCAAACTTGCGCCCCTTTAATAAGCACAAACTTGAGTTCCGCTCCAAGCAATGTGCTTTTTTGGGTTATAGTACACTCCACAAGGGATACAAATGCTTAGACATCTCCTCCGGACGGGTCTATATTTCTCACGATGTCGTCTTTGATGAACAAGTCTTTCCCTTTGCTAGCCTTCATCCAAATGCCGGTGCACAACTCCGCAAAGAGACTTGTTTTGCTACCCTCACATCTCCTGCCATCACCCAATTTTGTTCCAGGGGGAGTCGATGCTACTGCTGGTCATGTATCAATGGCTAATACTCTTGATGAGGGGTCTGCTGATAGTGTGCAGGAAACAGGGCCGGTCAACCATGAAGAAATTGGTGAAAATACCCATGATTTTAAGCAGCAAACAGGAGACTACGCAGAAGATCCGAGCGCCGCCTCCAATGCTGATTCTGGCGGGCGAATCCCCTTGGGATCCGGCGCTGCAGCGGTGTCAGGCGAATCCCCCGCAGGATCGCTGCCAGCAGACGGGACAGGCGGTCGGCCGGGCGGGCCCGCTATCTCCCTGTCCCCTAGTCGGGCCAATCCCGCCTCGGTGAGGGCCGGGGCCCCCTCCTCTGCGGTCGCGCACGGCCCACGTGGCCGTTCTGGTGCGGGGCGCGCTGGCTTGGGCGGGTCGGGCCCCTCTCAGCCGCTGGCACCAAGTCCGCCGCTGCCGCGTGGCGGGTCTGCACCAGGCTCTGCGTCCGAATCTCAACAGGAGTCCTCCCTCGGATCCGGTGCGGGATTCGGTGTGGCAAACTCCGGATCCTATGCGCATGATGCGGCCACCTCCGCCCCTGCTGTTTCTGCATCAATAAATAGGCTGCAGGTTCAGGCTGACCAGCCGGCTCCGCCCCCTCCTATGCGTACACAAACTAGATCTCAAAGTGGCATTGCTAGACCTAAAGTTTACAAAGATGGCTATATTTGTTGGGGGCCTTTTTGTGCTGTAGGTGAACCAAGAAATTTACAAGATGCTCTTGGTGACCCAAAGTGGAAGAAGGCGATGGATGAGGAGTACTCTGCTCTTATGGATAACAAAACGTGGCGCCTCGTTCCACCTATCAAAGGGAGGAATGTGATTGACTGCAAATGGGTGTACAAGATTAAGAGGAAGTCTGATGGCACTATTGACAGGTACAAGGCCCGGTTAGTTGCCAAAGGCTTCAAGCAAAGGTATGGTGTTGACTATGAAGACACCTTTAGCCCTGTGGTAAAAGCTGCTACTATCCGTTTAGTTCTTTCCATTGCAATCTCTCAGAATTGGTGCATGCGTCAACTAGATGTGAAGAACACGTTTTTGCATGGTGTTCTGGAAGAGGAAGTCTTTATGAGGCAACCTCCTGGGTATGAGAGCTCAGTCTCACCACGACATGTCTGCAAGCTTGATAAAGCACTCTATGGCCTGAAACAAGCACCAAGAGCCTGGTACTATCGTTTGTACTCCAAACTTCGGCCTCTTGGCTTCCTTGCTTCTAAAGGAGATACCTCATTGTTCTTCTATCATAAGCATGGAGTAACTATTTTTATGCTTATATACGTTGATGATATTATTGTCACAAGCTCCTCATCCAAAGCAGTTGCAGCTCTTCTCAAGGATTTGAGTATGGATTTTGCACTCAAAGACTTAGGTGCTTTGCATTTCTTTCTTGGTATTGAGGTGAAAAATATTGCACGTGGAGTTCTTCTGTCACATGAAAAATATGTGCAAGAGATACTTCAGCGGATGGGCATGACTGGATGTAAACCTCCGCCTACACCCTTGTCTACCTCCGAGAAGTTGTCTCTTCATGATGGAGCTATCCTTACAACCGAAGACTCCACCAAGTATAGGAGCATCGTGGGAGCATTACAGTACCTCACTTTGACACGGCCAGATATTGCATATGCTGTTAATAAGGTTTGTCAGTTTTTGCATGCTCCTACTATTGTTCATTGGACTGCGGTAAAAAGGATACTCATATATCTTCAAGGAACACAGAGTCAGACTCCATGCTTGTTAGTGTGTTTTCTGATGCAGATTGGGCAGGCTGTCCTGATGACAGGAGATTTACAGGAGGTTTTGCAGTTTTCCTTGGAGGTAACCTGGTTTCATGGAGTGCCCGTAAGCAGGCTACCGTTTCTAGGTCTAGCACAGAAGCTGAGTACAAGGCTCTAGCTAATGCCACTGCTGAAGTAATCTGGGTCCAAAACATGTTGACAGCATCACTATGGTGTGACAATTTGGGTGTCACATATTTGTCTGCCAACCCTGTGTTTCATGCTAGGACAAAGCATATCGAGATAGACAATTACTTTGTTCGAGAATGAGTAGCCAACAAGCTGTTGAATGTTAGCTTTGTTCCTACTGGTGATCAAGTTGCAGATGGGTTTACTAAACCCCTTTCTTTGAGGCAGCTGGAGGCATTTCGACGCAATCTCACCTTAGATAAGTTGTGATTGAGGGGGAGTGTTAAACAATGTACATACGGTATATCTATAAACCGTATATGTGTGTGTGCGTGTAGTTGTTGTAACTATAGTTGGGCTGTTGGGATTGCATCTTATCTTAGATTGTGTCTTGGAGATCAATCCACAGCCCAACAACCTTGTATATCTCGCGGCATTGTGCCTATATTAACACGCATGCGTCCCTGCTGATTGCAGACGCTTTAGCCTCATTTTCTACAGTAATTAGCTAAAAAGTAATAATGCTTGGATGCATATGTGATGCCAGTACAATACCAGCGACGACGTACGTGCACACACGTACGCGGTGCTCTTGCTGGTGAGGCTGCCGGAGTATGGGGATGAGATGACAGGACGTGTACTCGCTGGTGACTCGGTGAGGCTGCCGAAGGACGAAGTACTGGAGATCCCGGCGCGCGTGCATGGCGTCGCTCACCTCTTCCGGGTGCCGCTGTGTGCAAGTGCTGGCGCGCCGTCGTCACCTAGCCATCATTCCGGCACCGCACTGCTCCTCCCTCGTCGGCTTCCTCGGCCAGGAGCGGCACCACTGCGGGGAAGGTCCGTCTGTCAGCTTTTGTCCCTGTGCCATGGTTGGTTCTTAGCCTTGGCCGTCCCCAGGTCAGCTCCTTCGTGCCAGACACCGCTGGTCTCTTTGACGACCGCGTCGTTCCGCTCGCGTCGCACCACGCAATCCGAGAGGAACATGGAGAGGGGTCGATGGAGAAGAGGAGGGGCCATGCTGGGGGCTTCGGTGCGTTCATGGTGAGATTGAAAACACGGTGAGAAGAAATCTTAGAGGAAGGGTAGAAATAGTGGTTACCGGTGCTCTTCGGCTACCAGTTATAATTAGAAAGAAAGAAAGAAGGAAACCGAAGAGGAAGGGAAAGGGTCAGAGATGCATCACGCACTCACGCTATTGAAAGCCTCGACTAAACGGCTGATACACCTTTTGAGTAAACTAAACGATTTATGAATGGATCTTTGTGAGTTAATTAATACAATAGGGTCACGTTATGTACATAACAGGAAGGTTGCATTGCGCCTCACATCTGCGTACAGAATGCATGTATACGTGACAAGAATTGCTGACGTGGCTAGATGATGATATGAACAGGGTGCATGTTGAAAGAATGGATAATAGTGGGGATCAACTTTTTAAGAATGTAAGATATATTAAAATATGATTCATCTACACATGGTCGTCCCCAACCTCCGACATCCCGACGTCGCCAATAAATCGCAGCCGGCCCAGCCTGCAGTCCGCCGGCGGCCACCCCTAACCCCCGCATCCCAACACCACTTGCATGCCCTCACCCTTAGGACCTCGATCATCTTGACGCTGCCTGCCCTCCTCCAGGCGCGCGCCCTCGTCTTCATGGCAGCGTGTGTTAGCAGGGCTGCAGCTTGGATTCACAAGCTTATGTCGTTGAAGGCTCGTGCGTGCTTGGATTCACAAGCTTATGTCGTTGAAGGCTCATGCATGTATGTAGTGATTGGTACAATTCTCTATCCAGCCGCCAGACTAATCCATCACACACACACTACTAATCCAGTGCCCCCCGCACACACACACATCCAGTACTAAGCAGCAGAGACACCCATCATCCATCCAGTACTCGCACACAAATGGGAATCAGCAAAACACATAGGCCACAATTACCAGAGGAGAGATAGAGGGGAGGGAATCCAGTACTAAGCAGCTGAGGGACGGGGGTTTACGAGGACGACGTCAGGCCGTTGGTGACGGTAGGCGTCGATGGTGTCATAGGGAAGGAATCGATCTCCGAGCAGTGGTCCGGCCGTGGCGTCTGTGGTGTGGGGGTCCGTGTGATGGAGAAAGGCAGCTCCGGTGCATGAGTAGACGGCCGCTGAGCGGCGTGGCGCGGTTGCGTTGAATTGCTGTGTCCGCCTGTGACTTCGCCGTGTCCTTGCCCGGCTGAGTTTTAGCCGATTACTATCTAAAATACCCCTATCGCCTTAAGAGCATCTCCAATGGTCGCACAAAAATTTTGCGCCCAATAAAAGTTATAACGCGTCATTGTGGCACTTTTAATGCGCTTGGACCAACATTGCTTTAGTAGACGCTCAAAAACGCGCGCCCAAAAAGCACACAGTGCAAATTGTGAAACGCGCGCAATCCGGAGCCCAAAATATGTTGCGCGCGATAGCGTTTTTCAGCGCGTGCCCAAAAACTTTTAGCGCTACAGCATCTGCTGGAGCTGTTCGGCGTCAAAAAAAAAACAAAATTTAGTGCGCGGAGCTCTTTTTGGCGCCTGCTGGAGATGCTCTAATATACTACTACGGTACTACCCAAACTGTGCAATAGTATTGGTAAATCTGGACCGTTCGTCCGCTTAAATGGACGGCTAATATATTGTGGATGTACTGATGCACGCGTCAATCAAGATTAGTTTGTTACACCGGTATCACATATGCAATCATGCATCTAATATGGGTTGCAGCATGCAAGAGATATAGGTTAATACGGTACAAAAACCAGGATAAAGCAGGACATACCGGCATGCAGCAGGCTAGCTAGGCAGATTGATGCTTCAACCTTCCGTTCGAGACTGAAGGCAAGAGTTGTTCCTGAGTCCTGTCTCTAGAGACGGGACTGGCATATGGGCAGTTCTAAGTTGATCACTGCTAGTGATAGCTCGCTCGCAGAGAGTTACCTAACCAAGTCTAGTGCTTTTTAGTATTTTGTGCTGGCCCATTAAACCATAGCTATTGCCCATCAAGATTCGTTTGAAGTCGTAAGAAATAATATAAGGTTGTTAGGGAAAGTCCGCTTTGCCGGGGGTTGTTGTCGATCTGAACTAAGTATGTCAGTGTTTAGCAGACCCGATCTCCAAAATTTGCACTACTTACGGGGACCGCTGATCAACATTGTTCTTTAATTCCACTAGCTAGTACACACCCACTACCTAGTACGCACCAACAGCCACAAACAGAAACTAAGGACGAATAAGCTAAGAATCACCAAGGAGATAGTGCACATCGCATGCTTGGACATGCACTGAACCTAAGATGATAAGTATAAACAAAAGAATCTTTTTGCTTATTCCCTCACAAACGCTTGCTTTGCTGCTCTGACATTCTTTTCATCACTCGCAACAAGAGAAAAATGTAGTGGCAAACATGTCCCAGTTCTATGAGTTGCATCTACGAGAGCACTCACCCAAATCAGTGAGGTGGTGCTTGGGCATACGCAGGAACTCGGCATACTCCTGCTCCTAATCACACCGGAGACCGCGGCACACGAAATCTTGAACAATCGGAGAAGGGCGCAGGATTAACGGCCATACCGCTGCCTTGCGGTCCTCCCCGCGGCCAGCCGCTTCAGGTCAGGGACCGAGCGCGGAAGGGCGCCGCCGCCGTCTCGATGCCCTCCTCGGCGGTCGGCTGGGCGCACGCGGGAGAGGACGATGTCTTCCTTGGCCTTTCCTATAGGATGCGGAACCGGGAGGTTCGACCAGGAGTGGCGGCGGACGGGCCGACGGGAGGGGCGCCGCCATCGCTGGCCGCCTGGTCCGGTGCCGCCGTACGGGAGGCAGGGCAGCAGGCGAACAAATGACGATGTTTCCCTTTCTTTTCGAGTGAATCTCACATCACCCTAATTTTTTCGTACAGTAAATATAATTCAATGAATAAATATAATTTTGTGCTAATGATTATCACAAGATCTAGTGACAAAATTGACCGGCAAGGCTCACCTGTCAAGCCTAGTGACAACAATGGCATCTCAAGATTATCATTTACTTTGAAATAACTTTTGAATTTCAAACCATGATCCAATTGAATTTGGACAAAAAAACATTAAACCGATGATTCTCTTCTCTCAAACAGTTATCCGAATGTGTTGAAACCGGACAGGACCTGGAATCCAGGACAGAAAGACTCCAATTGGAGCCCCCGCTCTCAGTACATAGTTCCGGGACCCAAAACATATGTGAGGCGGATATGGACCACCCGAACGCGTCCAGTCTAGAACAATGAAAATACACACGCGATCCGCATAAGCTCACCGGTCCACCTGTCCGCATTCATGGCGGACAGTCCACAGTGCAGCTGGTAAGACCTACAGTAGGCTCGGAGGAGGAGGGCATACAGGTTGAATCTAGCGCCGGGTTCAAGGTGGTCGATGTCATGACCGACAAGGGCGGCGACATCCGCCTCCTCTGAGGCCCTCCCAATGCTCCACCTTGTACAAGTGCTAAGGCTGGCATGTAGACAAAAAATCTGATGTGACGAGATAATAAATTAAGAGGAGAGAGGTGAGTTTGATGACCCCAGAAAGAACCAATGCCAAGCACATGAACCTAGACAAAAACAATTAAATGAAAGAAACTCACCAATGCATGAAATAGTTTAGTTGCTAAAGCATTAAATGAGGAGAGCTTAACACCAACAAATGAAGCAACTATGCATTGTGGACATTAGTCACTAAACATTTTAATATGCTTAGCACCTTTGGCAAATGTTTTAAAACCGCCTCTCAACGGCGGACAATGTGGCCAAAAGGAATGGACCTTCCAATGGCACATGTATAGTGTGTGGGAATAACGAGGACGTGAACCATGTCTTCTTTCATTGTGCGTCAGCAAGTTTGTGTGGAGCGTGGTTAGGGAAGCGTTTCAACAAAATTGGTGCCCTGCATCTGGAGCTGATTTGCATTAGATTCTGCAAACCCAGAAGGGGACTAGTGGTCGGATCATATGGCGATGCATTGGGGCGTTATTGTGGGTTCTATGGAACACTAGAAACAAAATGACGATAAAAAAGCTCCCTTCCCACCTCGCTGATGTTATCTTTAAATGACATCTCTTCTTAAAGATGTGAATACCGTTGGGGAAGCACCGCGATACTGAGCAGATGACGGAGGCCATGAAGAAGATTAGAAGCACCTTGACGATTGCGCGTCAACCTCCATAGATGGTCTCACCTTTTGGTGGAGAGGTAGCTGTAGGAAGTAGGGGTTGGGTTGATTTGTTTTACCAAGCTGTACCCTGCTTTCTTTTTGCCTTGTACCTTTTCGTTTCTTTTGTGGTTTCGTGACTGCCGGTTTGTAAGACTATTGAACCTTTGTGATGGGTGCCCTGGTGGCTTTATTAATTTAAAGTCGGACGCGTCTAGCATCTGAAGGAAATATGCCCTAGAGGCAATAATAAAGTTATTATTTATTTCCTTATTTCATGATAAATGTTTATTATTCATGCTAGAATTGTATTAACCAGAAACATAATACATGTGTGAATACATAGACAAACATAGTGTCACTAGTATGCCTCTACTTGACTAGCTCGTTAATCAAATATGGTTAAGTTTCCTAACCATAGACATGAGTTGTCATTTGATTAACGGGATCACATCATTAGGAGAATGATGTGATTGACTTGACCCATTCCTTTAGCTTAGCACTTGATCGTTTAGTATGTTGCTATTGCTTTCTTCATGACTTATACATGTTCTTATGACTATGAGATTATGCAACTCCCGTTTACCGGAGGAACACTTTGTGTGCTACCAAACGTCACAACGTAACTGGGTGATTATAAAGGTGCTCTATAGGTCTCTCTGAAGGTACTTGTTGAGTTGGCGTATTTCGAGATTAGGATTTGTCAGTCCGATCGTCGGAGAGGTATCTCTGGGCCCACTCGGTAATATACATCACTATAAGCCTTGCAAGCATTATAACTAATGAGTTAGTTGTGGGATGATGTATTACGGAACGAGTAAAGAGACTTGCCGGTAACGAGATTGAACTAGGTATTGAGATACCGACGATCGAATCTCGGGCAAGTAACATACCGATGACAAAGGGAACAACGTATGTTGTTATGCGGTTTGACCGATAAAGATTTTCGTAGAATATGTAGAAGCCAATATGAGCATCCAGGTTCCGCTATTGGTTATTTACCGAAGACGTGTCTCGGTCATGTCTACATAATTCTCGAACCCGTAGGGTCCGCACGCTTAAAGTTCGATGACGATCGGTATTATGAGTTTTTGTGTTTTGATATACCGAAGGTAGTTTGGAGTCCCGGATGTGATCACGAACATGACGAGGAGTCTCGAAATGGTCGAGACATAAAGATCAATATATTGGACGACTATGTTCGGACACCAGAATGGTTTCGGGGAGTTTCGGACATATACCGGAGTACCGGGGGGTTACCGGAACGCCCCGGGGAGTTTAATGGGCCAAGATGGGCCTTAGTGCAGAAGAGGAGGGGTGGCTAGGGCAGGCCGCGCGCCCCCTCCCCCTCTAGTCTGAATTAGACAAGGAGGGGGGGCCTTTCCTTCCTCTCTCTCCTTCCCTTCCTTTCCCCCTCCTACTCCAACTAGGAAAAAAGGGAGTCCTACTCCCGATGGGAGTAGGACTCCTCCCTGACGCGCCCTCCCCTGGCCGGCCGCCTCCCCCCTGGTCCTTTATATGCGGGGGTAGGGGCACCTCTAGACACAACAATTGATCTCTTGATCTCTTAGCCGTGTGCGGTGCCCCCCTCCACCATATTACACCTCGATCATATTGTAGTGGTGCTTAGGCGAAGCCCTGCGTCGGTAGCAACATCATCACCGTCACCACGCCGTCGTGCTGACGAAACTCTCCCGTGAAGCTCTGCTGGATCAGAGTTTGTGGGACGGCATCGAGCTGAACGTGTGCTGAACTCGGAGGTGCCGTATGTTCGGTACTTGGATCGGTCAGATTATGAAGATGTATGACTACATCAACCGCGTTGTGCTAACGCTTCCGCTTTCGGTCTACGAGGGTACGTAGACAACACTCTCCCCTCTCGTTGCTATGCATCACCATGATCTTGTTTGTGCGTAGGAATTTTTTTGAAATTACTACGTTGCCCTACAGTGGCATCTGAGCCAGGTTTTATGCGTAGATGTTATATGCATGAGTATAACACAAGTGAGTTGTGGGCGATACAAGTCATACTGGTTACCAGCATGTCATACTTTGATTCGGCGGTATTGTTGGATGAAGCGGCCCGGACCGACACTACGCGTACGCTTACACGAGACTGGTTCTACCGACGTGCTTTGCACACAGGTGGCTGGCGGGTGTCAGTTTCTCCAATTTTAGTTGAACCGAGTGTGGCTACGCCCGGTCCTTGTGAAGGTTAAAACAACACTAACTTGACAAACTATCGTTGTGGTTTTGATGCGTAGGTAAGAACGGTTCTTGCTCAACCTGTAGCAGCCACGTAAAACTTGCAACAACAAAGTAGAGGACGTCTAACTTGTTTTTGCAGGGCATGTTGTGATGTGATATGGTCAAGACGTGATGAAATATAAATTGTTGTATGAGATGATCATGTTTTGTTAAAGTTATCGGCTACTGGCAGGAGCCTTATGGTTGTCTCTTTATTTTGCATAAGATGCAAGTGCTATGTAATTGCTTTACTTTATCGCTATGCGATAGCAGTAGTTGCAAAAACAATAGCTGGTGAGACGACCATGTGACGACACATTGATAAAAGATCAAGATGATGGAGATCATAGTGTCATGCCAGTAACAATGGAGATCATGACAATACTTTGGAGATGGAGATCAAAAGCATAAGATGATGATGGCCATATCATGTCACATATTATGATTGCATGTGATGTTTATCTTTTATATATCTTATTTTGCTTCGTTCGGCGGTATCTTTATAAGATGATCCCTTGCTAAATTTCAAGGTATAAGTGTTCTCCTTGAGTATGCACTGTTGCGAAAGTTCTTCGTGCTGAGACACCACGTGATGATCGGGTGTGATAAGCTCTACGTTCAAATACAATGGGTGCAAAACAGTTGCACACGCGAAATACTTAGGTTAAACTTGACGAGCATAGCATATGCAGATATGGCCTCGGAACACTGAGACCGAAAGGTCGAGCGTGAATCATATAGTAGATATGATCAACATAGTGATGTTCACCATTGAAACTACTCCATCTCACGTGATGATCGGACATGGTTTAGTTGATTTGGATCACGTGATCACTTAGATGATTAGAGGGATGTCTATCTAAGTGGGAGTTATTAAGTAATATGGTTAATTGAACTTTAATTTATCATGAACTTAGCCCTGGTAGTATTAGCATATCTATGTTGTAGATCAATAGCTCGCGTTTAGCTCCCCTATTTTATTTTTGATATGTTCCTAGAGAAAAATAAGTTGAAATATGTTAGTAGCAAAGATGCGGACTAGCTCTGTGATCTGAGGATTATCCTCATTGCTGCATAGAAGTATTATGTCCTTGATGCACCGCTAGGTGACAGAACTATTGCAGGAGCAGATGCAGACGTTTTGAACATTTTGACAAAAGCTCGGTATGATAACTACTTGATAGTTTAGTGCACCATGCTTTACGGCTTAGAACCGGGACTTCAAAATTGTTTTGAACGCCACGGAGGATATAAGATGTTCCAAGAGTTGAAATTGGTATTTCATACTCATGCCCGTGTCGAGAGGTATGAGACCTCTGACATTACTTTGCCTACAAGATGGAGGAGAATAGCTCAACCAGTAAGCACGTGCTCAGATTGTCTGAGTACTACAATCACTTGAATCAAGTGGGAGTTAATCTTCCAGATAAGATAGTGATTGACAAATTTCTCTAGTCACTATCACCAAGTTACTAGAACTTTGTGAGGAACTATAATATTCAAGGGATAACGGAAACGATTCCCAAGCTCTTCATGATGCTGAAATCAACGAAGGTAGAAATCAAGAAAATCATCAAGTGTTGATGGTTGACAAGACCACTAGTTTCAAGAAAAGGGCAAAGGGAAGAAGGGGAACTTCATGAAGAATAGCAAGCAAGTTGCTGCTCATGAGAAGAAGGCCGAGTCTAGGCCTAAGCCTAAGACTAAGTGCTTCTACTGCAAAGGAAATGGTCACTAGAAGTGGAACTGCCCTAGATACTTGGCGGATAAGAAGGATGGCAAAGTAAACAAAGATATATTGGATATACATGTTATTGACGTGTAATTTACTAGTATTTATAGCAACCCCTCGGTATTTGATACTAGTTCAGTTTCTAAGAGTAGTAACTTGAAACGGGAGTTGCAGAATAAACAGAGACTAGTTGAGGGTGAAGTGACGATGTGTGTTGGAAGTGGTTCCAAGATTGATATGATCATCATCGCACACTCCCTATACTTTCTGGATTAGTGTTGAACCTAAATAAGTGTTATTTGTTGTTTGCGTTGAGCATGAATATGATTTGATCATGTTTATTGCAATAGGGTTATTCATTTAAGTTAGAGAATAATTGTTGTTCTGTTTACATTAATAAAACCTTCTATGGTCATACACCCAATGAAAATGGTTTGTTGGATCTCGATCGTAGTGATACACATATTCATAATATTGAAGCCAAAAGATGCAAAGTTAATAATGATAGTGCAACTTATTTGTGGCACTGCCGTTTAGGTCATATTGGTGTAAAGCGCATGAAGAAACTCCATGCTGATGGGCTTTTGGAATCACTTGATGCTTGCGAACCATTCCTCATGGGAAAGATGACTAAGACTCTGTTCTCCGGAACAATGGAGTGAGCAACTGACTTATTGGAAATAATACATACTGATGTATGCGGTCCGATGAGTGTTGAGGCTCGCGGCGGGTATCGTTATTTTCTGACCTTCACAGATGATTTGAGAAGATATGGGTATATCTACTTGATGAAACATAAGTTTGAAACATTTGAAAAGTTCAAAGAACTTTAGAGTGAAGTGGAAAATCATCGTGACAAGAAAATAAAGTTTCTACGATTTGATCACAGAGATAAATATTTGAGTTACGAGTTTGATCTTTAATTAAAACAATGTGGAATAGTTTCACAAATTCGTGCCACCTGGAACACCACAGCATAATGGTGTGTCCGAACATCATAACCGTACTATTATTGGATATAGTGCAATATATGATGTTTCTTACCGATTTACCACTATAGTTTTGGGGTTATGCATTAGAGACACCTGCATTCACGTTAAAAAGGGCACCATCTAAATCCGTTGAGACGACACCGTATGAACTGTGGATTGGCAAGAAGTCAAAGTTGTCGTTTCTTAAAGTTTGGGGTTACGATGCTTATAAGAAAAAGTTTCATCCTGATAAGCTCAAACCCAAATCGGAGAAATGTGTCTTCATAGGATACCCAATGGAGACAGTTGGGTACACCTTGTACTCACAGATCCGAAGGCAAAATATTCGTTGCTAAGAATGGATCCTTTCTAGAGAAGGAGTTTCTCTCGGAAGAAGTGAGTGGGAGGAAAGTAGAACTTGATGAGGTAACTGTACCTGCTCCCTTATTGGAAAGTAGTTCATCACAAAAATTTGTTCCTGTGACTCCTACACCAAATTAGTGATGAAGCTAATGATGATGATCATGTACCTTCAGATCAAGTTACTACCGAACCTCGTAGGTCAACCAGAGTGAGATCCGCACCAGAGTGGTACGGTAATCCTGTTCTGGAGGTCATGTTAATTGACCATGACGAACCTACGAACTATGAGGAAGCGATGATGAGCCCAGATTCCGCGAAATGGCTTGAGGCCATGAAATCTAAGATGGGATCCATGTATGAGAACAAAGTGTGGACTTTGGTTGACTTGCCCGATGATCGGCAAGCCATAGAAAATAAATGGATCTTCAAGAGGAAGACGGACGCTGATAGTAGTGTTACTATCTACAAAGCTAGACTTGTCGAAAAAAGGTTTTGACAAAGTTCAAGGTGTTGACTACGATGACATTTTCTCACTCGTACTGATGCTTAAGTCTGTCTGAATCATGTTAGCAAATTGCCACATTTTATGAAATCTGGCAAATGGATGTCAAAACTACATTCCTTAATGGATTTCTTAAAGAAGAGTTGTATATGATGCAACCAAAAGGTTTTGTCGATCCTAAAGGTGCTAACAAAATGTGCAAGCTCCAGCGATCCATCTATGGACTGGTGCAAGCATCTCAGAGTTGGAATATACGCTTTGATGAGTTGATCAAAGCATATAGTTTTATACAGACTTGTGGTGAAGCCTGTATTTACAAGAAAGTGAGTGGGAGCACTACAACATTTCTGATAAATATATGTGAATGACATATTGTTGATCGGAAATAATGTAGAATTTTCTGGAAAGCATAAAGGAGTATTTGAAAGGAGTTTTTCAAATAAAGACCTCGGTGAAGCTACTTACATATTGAGCATCAAGATCTATAGAGATAGTTCAAGACGCTTGATAAGTTTTTTCAATGAGTACATACCTTGACAAGATTTTGAAGTAGTTCAAAATAGAACAGTCAAAGAAAGAGTTCTTACATGTGTTACAAGGTGTGAAATTGAGTAAGACTCAAAGCCCGACCACGACAGAAGATGAGAATGAAAGTCATTCCCTATGCCTAAGCCATAGTTTCTATAAATATGCCATGCTGAGTACCAGATCTATTGTATACCATACACTGAGTTTAGCAAGGGAGTACAATAGTGATCTAGGAGTAGATCACTGGACAATGGTCAAAATTATCCTTAGTGGAATAAGGATATGTTTCTCGATTATGGAGGTAACAAAAGGTTCGTCGTAAAGGGTTACGTTGATGCAAATTTTGACACCGATCCAGATGACTCTAAGTCTCAATCTGGATACATTTTGAAACTGGGAGCAATTAGCTAGAGTAGCTCCGTGCAGCGCATTGTTGACATAGAAATTTGCAAAATACATACGTCTCAGAATGTGATAGACCCGTAAACTAAACTTCTCTCACAAGCAAAACATGATCACACCTTAGTACTCTTTGGGTGTTAATCACATAGCGATGTGAACTAGATTATTGACTCTATTAAACCCTTTGGGTGTTGGTCACATGACGATGTGAATTATGGGTGTTAATCACATGGTGATGTGAACTATTGGTGTTAAATCACATGGCGATGTGAACTAGATTATTGAGTCTAGTGCAAGTGGGAGACTGAAGGAAATATGCCCTAGATGCAATAATAAAGTTATTAGTTGTTTCCTTATTTCATGATAAATGTTTATTATTCATGCTAGAATTGTATTAACCGGAAACATAATACATGTGTGAATACATAGACAAACATAGTGTCACTAATATGCCTCTACTTGACTAGCTCGTTAATCAAAGATGGTTAAGTTTCCTAACCATAGAATGAGTTGTCATTCGATTAACGGGATCACATCATTAGGATAATGATGCGATTGACTTGACCCATTCCGTTAGCTTAGCACTTGATCGTTTAGTATGTTGCTATTGCTTTCTTCATGACTTATACATGTTCCTATGACTATGAGATTATGCAACTCCTGTTCACCGGAGGAACACTTTGTGTGCTACCAAACGTCACAACGTAACTGGGTGATTATAAAGGTGCTCTATAGGTGTCTCCGTAGGTACTTGTTGAGTTGGCGTATTTTGAGATTAGGATTTGTCACTCCGGTCGTCGGAGAGGTATCTCTGGGCCCACTCGGCAATACACATCACTATAAGCCTTGCAAGCATTGTAACTAATGACTTAGTTGCAGGATGATGTATTACGGAACGAGTAAAGAGACTTGCCGGTAACGAGATTGAACTAGGTATTGAGATACCGACGATCGAATCTCGGGCAAGTAACATACTGATGACAAAGGGAACAACGTATGTTGTTATGCGGTTTGACCGATAAAGATCTTCGTAGAATATGTAGGAGCCAATATGAGCATCCAGGTTCTGCTATTGGTTATTGACCGGAGACATGTCTCGGTCATGTCTACATAGTTCTCGAACCCGTAGGGTCCGCACGCTTAAAGTTCGGTGACGACCGGTATTATGAGTTTTTGTGTTTTGATGTACCGAAGGTAGTTTGGAGTCCCAGATGTGATCACGGACATGACGAGGAGTCTCGAAATGGCCGAGACATAAAGATCGATATTTTGGACGACTATGTTCGGACACCGGAATGGTTTCGGGGAGTTTCGGACATATACCGGAGTATCGGGGGGTTACCGGAACCCCCCAGGGAGTTTAATGAGCCAAGATGGGCCTTAGTGGAGAAGAGGAGGGGCAGCTAGGGCAGGCCACATGCCCCCTCCCCCTCTAGTCCGAATTGGACAAGGAGGGGGGCGCCCCCCCTTCCTTCCTCTCTCTCTCCTTCCCTTCCTTTCTCCCTCCTACTCCAACTAGGAAAAGAGGGAGTCCTACTCCCGATGGGAGTAGGACTCCTCCCTGGCGCGCCCTTCCTTGGCCGGCCGCCTCCTCCCCCCTGGTCCTTTATATACGGGGGCAGGGGGCACCTCTAGACACAACAATTGATCTCTTGATCTCTTAGCCGTGTGCGGTGCCCCCTCCACCATATTCCACCTCTATCATATCGTAGCAGTGCTTAGGCGAAGCCCTGCGTCGGTAGCTACATCATCACCGTCACCACTCCATCGTGCTGATGGAACTCTCCCGTGAAGTTCTGCTGGATCGGAGTTCGCGGGACATCATCGAGCTGAACGTGTGCTGAACTCGGAGGTGCCGTACGTTCAGTACTTGGATCAGTCAGATCGTGAAGACGTACAACTACATCAACCGCGTTGTGCTAACGCTTCCGCTTTCGGTCTACGAGGGTGCATAGACAACACTCTCCCCTCTCGTTGCTATGCATCACCATGATCCTGTTTGTGCGTACGAATTTTTTTGAAATTACTTCGTTCCCCAACAGCATCTTTGTTCCAAAAACACCCAACACATGGATGATGTCGTCCTCGCCAAGCTTGTCAGCGACCCCACCCTCGTCACTAAGAACCGCTACATCCTCGAGTCCGTCGAGTCCGAACGGGTGGTCGCGGAGAATCGCACTACTAGAGAAAACCTTATACACAAAAGCTTACTAGTAGTGCTTTCTAAAAGACACCGCTGCTACTAATTATCAGTAGCGCGGATAAAAACAATGCGCCACTACTAATAAATAGTAGTAGCATGGGTTCACCGTTCCCACGCTACTACTAAGTGTCCCCAGGACAGGGCATTAGTAGTAGCGAGGGGTATAAAAAACCGCGCTACTACTAATGAATAGTAGTACCGCGGGTGAATTTCTAGCGCGGGTCTAATGTTCCCACGCTACTACTATGGTCAGACCGGATCAAATAGTGTACCCCGCTTAGTAGCAGCACATCACCCTGATACGTCTCCAACGTATCTAGAATTTTTGATTGCTCCATGCTATATTATCTACTGTTTTCGACATTATTGGGCTTTATTATCCACTTTTATATTATTTTTGGGACTAACCTATTAACCGGAGGCCCAGCCCAGAATTGTTGTTTTTTGCCTGTTTTAGGGTTTCGAAGAAAAGGAATATCAAACGGAGTCCAAACGGAATAAAACCTTCGGGAGCGTGATTTTCTCACCGAACACAACTCAGGAGACTTGGACCCTTCGTCAAGCCAACTAACAGGAGGCCTACTAGGTAGGGGGCGCGCCTGCCCCCCCCCGGGCGCGCCCTTCACCCTCATGGGCCCCTTGTTGCTCCACCGATGTACTTCTTCCTCCTATATATATCCACGTACGCCCAAACAATCAGAACAGGAGCCAAAATCCTAATTCCACCGCCGTAACTTTCTGTATCCACGAGATCCCATCTTGGGGCCTGTTCCGGAGCTCCGCCGGAGGGGGCATTAATCACGGAGGGCTTCTATATCAACACCATAGCCTCTCCAATGAAGTGTGAGTAGTTTACTTCAGACCTACGGGTCTATAGTTAGTAGCTAGATGGCTTCTTCTCTCCTTTTGGATCTCAATACAATGTTCCCCCCCTCTCTTGTGGAGATCTATTCGATGTAATCTTCTTTTTTTGCAGTGTGTTTGTTGAGACCGATGAATTGTGGGTTTATGATCAAGTCTATCTATGAATAATATTTGAAGCTTCTCTGAATTCTTTTATGTATGATTGGTTATCTTTGCAAGTTTCTTCGAATTATCAGTTTGGTTTGGCCTACTAGATTGATCTTTCTTGCAATGGGAGAAGTGCTTAGCTTGGGGTTCAATCTTGCGGTGTCCTTTCCTAGTGACAGTAAGGGCAGCAAGGCACGTATTGTATTGTTGCCATCGAGGATAACAAGATGGGGTTTTCTTCATATTGCATGAGTCTATCCCTCTACATCATGTCATCTTGCTTAAGGCGTTACTCTGTTTTTAACTTAATACTCTAGATGCATGCTGGATAGCGGTCGATGAGTGGAGTAATAGTAGTAGATGCAGGCAGGAGTCGGTCTACTTGTCTCGGACGTGATGCCTATATACATGATCATACCTAGATATTCTCATAACTATGCTCAATTCTGTCAATTGCTCAATAGTAATTTGTTCACCCACCGTAGAATACTTATGCTCTCGAGAGAAGCCACTAGTGAAACCTATGGCTCATGGGTCTATCTTTATCTTATTAATCTCCTACTACTTAGTTATTTACTTTGCCTTTATTTTACTTTGCATCTTTATCATAAAAATACCAAAAATATTATCTTATCATATCTATCAGATCTCACTCTCGTAAGTGGCCCTATAGGGATTGACAACCCCTATTTGCGTTGGTTGCGAGGATTTATTTGTTTTGTGCAAGTACGAGGGACTCGCGCGTAGCCTGCTACTGGATTGATACCTTGGTTCTCAAAAACTGATGGAAATACTTACGCTACTTTGCTGCATCATCCCTTCCTCTTCAGGGAAAACCAACATAGTGCTAAAAGAGGTAGCAAGAAGGATTTCTAGCGCCGTTGCTGGGGAGGTCTACGCAAAAGTCAACATACCAAGTACCCATCACATACCCTTATCTCCCGCATTACATTATTTGCCATTTGCCTCTCGTTTTCCTCTCCCCCCAATTCACCCTTGCCGTTTTATTCGCCCTCTCTCTCTATCCTCCCTCACTTTCTCTATTTGCCCCTTTTTGTCCGCTTGCTTTTTGTTTGCTTGTGTGTTAGTTTGCTTGTTTGTCGCGATGGCTCAAGATAATACTAAATTGTGTGACTTCACCAATACCAACAACAATGATTTTATTAGCACTCCGATTTCTCCTCTTACCGATGCTGAATCTTGTGAAATTAATACTGCTTTGCTGAATCTTGTCATGAAAGATCCGTTTTCCGGCCTTCCTAGTGAAGATGCCGCTACCCATCTAAATAGCTTCGTTTGATTTGTGTGACATGCAAAAGAAGAAAGATGTGGATAATGATATTGTTAAATTGAAGCTATTTCCTTTTTCGCTTAGAGATCGTGCTAAAGCTTGGTTTTCTTCTTTGCCTAAAAATAGTATTGATTCATGGAATAAGTGCAAAGATGCTTTTATCTCTAAGTATTTTCCTCCCGCTAAGATCATCTCTCTTAGAAACGATATTATGAACTTTAAGCAACTTGATCATGAACATGTTGGACAAGCTTGGGATAGAATGAAATTAATGATACGTAATTGCCCTACTCATGGTTTAAATTTGTGGATGATTATACAAATTTTTTATGCCGGATTGAATTTTGCTTCTAGAAATCTTTTAGATTCAGCCGCGGGAGGCACTTTTATGGAAATCACTTTAGGAGAAGCTACTAAAATCCTAGATAATATTATGGTTAAGTATTCTCAATGTCATACTAAAAGATCTACTAATAAAAAGGTGCATGCGATATAAGAAATTAATGTTTTGAGTGGAAAGATGGATGAACTTATGAAATTATTTGCTAATACGAGTGTTTCTTCTGATCCTAATGATATGCCCTTGTGTACTTTGATTGAGAATAATAATGAATCTATGGGTGTGAATTTTGTTGGTAGGAACAATTTTGGTAATAATGCGTATAGAGGAAATTTCAATCCTAGGCCTTATCCTAGTAATCCCTCTAATAATTATGGTAATTCCTATGGAAATTATAATAAGATGCCCTCTGATTTTGATTCTAATATTAAAGAATTTATTACTTCGCAAAAGAATTTTAATGCTATGATTGAAGAAAAATTGCTTAAGATTGATGATTTGGCTAGGAACGTTGATAGAATTGCTCTTGATGTTGACTCTTTGAAACATAGATCTATTCCACCTAAGCATGATATCAATGAGTCTCTCAAAGTCATGAGAATTTCCATTGACGAGTGCAAAGAAAGAACCGCCAGGATGCGTGCTAAGAAAGATGACTTTATAAAAGCGTGTTCTTCTAGTTCCTACGAAAATAATGATGAAGATCTAAAAGTTATTGATGTGTCCCCTATTATATCTTTGTTTTGCAATATCAATCTTGATAATGATGGGACTGAATATGATCCACCTTTACCTAGAAGGCGTTCCAAGAATTCTGAATCTTTTGATCTTGATGCTAAATTTGATAAAAGTGGAATTGAAGAACTTAAAACCCTAGATGTTGCTAAACCCACTATTATGGATTTCAAGGAATTTAACTATGAAAATTGCTCTTTGATTGATTTTATTTCCTTGTTGCAATCCGTACTAAATTCTCCTCACGCTTATAGTCAAAATAAAGCGTTTACTAAACATATCGTTGATGCCTTGATGTAATCTTATGGAGAAAAACTTGAATTGGAAGTTTCTATCCCTAGAAAACTTTATGATGAGTGGAAACCAACTATTAAAATTAAAATTAAAGATCATGAATGCTATGCTTTATGTGATTTGGGTGCTAGTGTTTCCACGATTCCAAAGACTTTGTGTGATTTGTTAGGTTTCCATGATTTTGATGATTGCTCTCTAAACTTGCACCTTGCAGATTCCACTATTAAGAAACCTATGGGAAGAATTAATGATGTTCTTATTGTTGCAAATAGGAATTATGTGCCCGTAGATTTTATTGTTCTTGACATAGATTGCAATCCTTCATGTCCTATTATTCTTGGTAGACCTTTCCTTAGAACGATTGGTGCAATTATTGATATGAAGGAAGGAAATATTAGATTCCAATTTCCGTTAAGGAAAGGCATGGAACACTTTCCTAGAAAGAAAATTAAATTACCTTATGAATCTATTATGAGAGCCACTTATGGATTGCCTACCAAAGATGGCAATACCTAGATCTATTCTTACTTGTTATGCCTAGCTAGGGGCGTTAAACGATAGCGCTTGTTGGGAGGCAACCCAATTTTATTTTTATTCCTTGATTTTTGCTCCTGATTAGTAATAAATAAATTATTTAGCCTATGTTTTGGTTGTGTTTTTGTTTTTAATTAGTGTTTGTGCCAAGTAGAACCGTTGGGAAGACTTGGGGAAAGTCTTGTTGAACTTGCTGTAAAAAGCAGAAACTTTAGAGCTCACGAGAACTACTGTCATTTTTATTTGGAAAGTGGTATTAGTTAATTATTTTTGCAGATGATTAATAGATAAATTCCTCATGTCCAGAAATTTATTTTAGAATTTTTGGGTTCCAGATCTTGCGCTAGCTACAGATTACTACAGACTATTCTGTTTTTGACAGATTCTGTTTTGCGTGTGTTGTTTGCTTATTTTGATGAATCTACGGCTAGTAAATTAGTTTATAAACCATAGAGAAGTTGTAATACAGTAGGTATAACACCCTTATAAATAAAGAATGAGTTCATTACAGTACCTTGAAGTGGTCTTTTGTTTTCTTTCGCTAACGGAGCTCACGAGATTTTCCACTTTAAGGTTTGTGTTGTGAAGTTTTCAAGTTTTGGGTAAAGCTTTGATGGATTATGGAACAAGGAGTGGCAAGAGCATAAGCTTGGGGATTCCCATGGCACCCCCAAGATAATCTAAGGACACCTAAAAGCCAAAGCTTGGGGATGCCCCGGAAGGCATCCCCTCTTTCATCTACTTCTATCGGTAACTTTACTTGTAGCTATATTTTTATTTACCACATGATATGTGTTTTACTTGGACCGTCTTGTATGATTTGAGTCTTTGCTTATTAGTTTACCACAATCATCCTTGCTGTACACATCTTTTGAGAGAGCCATACATGATTTGGAATTTGTTAGAATACTCGATGTGCTTCGCTTATCTCTTTTGAGTTATATAATTTTGCTCTAGTGCTTCACTTATATCTTTTAGAGCACGGTGGTGGATTTATTTTATAGAAACTATTGATCTCTCATGCTTCACTTAGATTATTTTGAGAGTCTTAATAGCATGGTAATTTTCTTAAAATCCTAATATGCTTGGTATGCAAGATTAATAATACAACTTTCCTATGAGTGTGTTGAATACTAAGAGAAGTTTGATGCTTGATGATTGTTTTGAGACATGGAGGTAATAATATCAAAGTCGTGCTAGTTGAGTAGTTGTGAAATTGAGAAATACTTGTGTTGAGGTTTGCAAGTCCCGTAGCATGCACGTATGGTAAACGTTATGCAACAAATTTGAAACATGAGGTGTTATTTGATTGTCTTCCTTATGAGTGGCGGTCGGGGACGAGCGATGGTCTTTTCCAACCAATCTATCCCCCTAGGAGCATGCACGTAGTACCGAGGTTTTTGATGACTTGTAGATTTTTTCAATAAGTATGTGAGTTCTTTATGACTAATGTTGAGTCCATGGATTATACGCACTCTCACCCTTCCATCCTTGCTAGCCTCTTCGGTACTGTGCATTGCCCTTTCTCACATTGAGAGTTGGCGCAAACTTCACCGGTGCATCCAAACCCCATGATATGATACGCTCTTTCAACATAAACCTCCTTATATCTTCCTCAAAACAGCCACCATACCTACCTATTATGGCATTTCCATAGCCATTCCGAGATATATTGCCATGCAACTTTCCATCATTCCATTCATCATGACACATTCATCATTGTCATATTGCTTAGCATGATCATGTAGTTGACATAGTATTTGTGGCAAAGCCACCGTTCATAATTCTTTCATACATGTCACTCTTGGTTCATTGCATATCCTGGTACACCGCCGGAGGCATTCATGTAGAGTCATCTTTGTTCTAGTATCAAGTTGTAATAATTGAGTTGTAAATAAATAGAAGTGTGATGATCATCATTTTCAAGAGCATTGTCCCAAGTGAGGAATACAAAAAAAGAGGGAAGGCCATAAAAAAAAGAGAAGGCCCAAAAAGAGAAAGGCCATAAAAAAGAAAAGGCCAAAGAAAAAAAAGAAAATGAGAGAAAAAGAGAGAAGGGACAATGTTACTATCCTTTGCCACACTTGTGCTTCAAAGTAGCACCATGATCTTCATAGTAGAGAGTCTCTCATGTTATCACTTTCATATACTAGTGGGAATTTTTCATTATAGAACTTGGCTTGTATATTCCAACAATGGGCCTCCTCAATTGCCCTAGGTCTTCGTGAGCAAGCAAGTTGGATGCACACCCACTAGTTTCTTTTGTTGAGCTTTCATACATTTATAGCTCTAGTGCATCCGTTTCATGGCAATCCCTACTCCTTGCATTAACATCAATCGGTGGGCATCTCCATAGCCCATTAATTAGCCTCGTTGATGTGAGACTTCCTCCTTTTTTGTCTTCTCCACATAACCCCCCTCATTATATTCTATTCCACCTATAGTGCTATGTCCATGGCTCACGCTCATATATTGCGTGAAAGTTTATAGGTTTGAGATTACTAAAGTGTGAAACAATTGCTAGGCTTGTCATCGGGGTTGTGCATGATGATAGCATTCTTGTGTGACGAAAATGAAACATGACTAAACCATATGATTTTGTAGGGATGAACTTTCTTTGGCCATGTTATTTTGAGAAGACATAATTGCTTAGTTAGTATGCTTGAAGTATTATCATTTTTATGTCAATATGAACTTTTGTCTTGAATCTTTCAGATCTAAATATTCATACCACAATTAAGAAGAATTACATTAAAATTATGCCAAGTAGCACTCCGCATCAAAAATTCTGTTTTTATCATTTACCTACTCGAGGACGAGCAGGAATTAAGCTTGGGGATGCTTGATACGTCTCCAACGTATCTATAATTTTTGATTGCTCCGTGCTATATTATCTACTGTTTTGGACATTATTGGGCTTTATTATCCAATTTTATATTATTTTTGGGACTAACCTATTAACCGGAGGCCCAGCCCAGAATTGCTGTTTTTTGCCAGTTTTAGGGTTTCGAAGAAAAGGAATATCAAACGGAGTCCAAACAGAATGAAACCTTCGGGAACGTGATTTTCTCACCGAATACAACTCAGGAGACTTGGACCCTACGTCAAGCCAACTAACAGGAGGCCACGAGGTAGGGGGCGCGCCTGCCCCCCCCAGGCGCGCCCTCCACCCTCGTGGGCCCCCTGTTGCTCCACCGACGTACTTCTTCCTCCTATATATATCCATGTACCCCCAAACGATCAGAACAGGAGCCAAAACCCTAATTCCACCGCCGTAACTTTATGTATCCACGAGAACCCATCTTGGGGCCTGTTTCGGAGCTCCGCCAGAGGGGGCATCGATCACGGAGGGCTTCTACATCAACACCATAGCCTCTCCGATGAAGTGTGAGTAGTTTACTTCAGACCTACGAGTCCATAGTTAGTAGCTAGATGGCTTATTCTCTCTTTTTGGATCTCAATACAATGTTCTCCCCTCTCTTGTGGAGATCTATTCGATGTAATCTTCTTTTTTGCGGTGTGTTTATTGAGACCGATGAATTGTGAGTTTATGATCAAGTCTATCTATGACTAATATTTGAATCTTCTCTGAATTCTTTTATGTATGATTTGTTATCTTTGCAAGTCTCTTCGAATTATCAGTTTGGTTTGGCCTACTAGAGTTATCTTTCTTGCAATGGGAGAAGTGCTTAGCTTTGGGTTCAATCTTGCGGTGTCCTTTCCCAGTGACAGTAAGGGCAGCAAGGCACGTATTGTATTGTTGCCATCGAGGATAACAAGATGGGGTTTTCTTCATATTGCATGAGTCTATCCCTCTACATCATGTCATCTTGCTTAAGGCGCTACTCTGTTTTTAACTTAATACTCTAGATGCATGCTGGATAGCGGTCGATGAGTGGAGTAATAGTAGTAGATGCAGGCAGGAGTCGGTCTACTTGTCTCGGACGTGATGCCTATATACATGATCATACCTAGATATTCTCATAACTATGCTCAATTCTGTCAATTTCTCAACAGTAATTTGTTCACCCACCGTAGAATACTTATGCTCTAGAGAGATGCCACTAGTGAAACCTATGGCCCCCGGGTCTATCTTTATCATATTAATCTCCTACTACTTAGTTATTTACTTTGATATTTACTTTGCCTTTATTTTACTTTGCATCTTTATCATAAAAATACCAAAAATATTATCTTATCATATCTATCAGATCTCACTCTCGTAAGTGGCCCTATAGGGATTGACAACCCCTATTTGCGTTGGTTGCGAGGATTTATTTGTTTTGTGCAGGTACGAGGGACTCGCACGTAGCCTCCTACTGGATTGATACCTTGGTTCTCAAAAACTGAGGGAAATACTTACGCTACTTTGCTGCATCATCCCTTCCTCTTCGGAGAAAACCAAGGCAGTGCTAAAAGAGGTAGCACACCCATGCCCCGCGCTACAACTACTTGCCCCGCACCGCAATGCACCGCTCCGCAACTAAGTGTGGGTTCTCTCCCCTCTCCCTACACCCCACCCAACCCCGCCGCTCTCCTCTCTGTCTTCCCCCTTTCACCCAACCCCGCCGCCGATCTCCTCTTCCCAGCCCCTCATCGGTGACCTCCTCCCACCAGCCACCCCAGCGTCGTCCTTCTCTCCTTCTTTCCAGTAGCTCCGCCGGCGACCCCCAACCACAACCCCGCCGCTGCCTGATACGCCTCCAACGTATCTATAATTTTTGATTGCTCCATGCTATATTATCTACTATTTTGAATGTTTATGGTCTTTATTATGCACTATTATATCATTTTTGGGACTAACCTATTAACCCAGAGCCCAGTGCCAGTTTCTGTTTTTTACCCTGTTTTAGGGTTTCGAAGAAAAGGAAAATCAAACAGAGTCCAATTGACCCGAAACTTCACGGAACTCATTTTTGGCAGTAAAGAAGCCCAGAAGAGTTAGAGTGCACATCGGGGAATCTGCGAGGAGGTCACGAGGTAGGGGGCGCGCCCTCCACCCTCGTGAGCCCATCGTGCCCCCCCCTGACGTACTTCTTCCACCTATATATCTCCATATACCCTAAAAACATCCGTGAGCACAATAGATCGGGAGTTCCACTGCCAGAAGCCTCTGTAGCCACCGAAAACCAATCTAGACACGTTCCGGCACCCTGCCGGAGGGGGCAATCCTTCTCTGGTGTCCATCTTCATCATCCCGGTGCTCTCCATGACGAGGAGGGAGTAGTTCTCCCTCGGGGCTGAGGGTATGTACCAGTAGCTATGTGTTTGATCTCTCTCTCTCTCTCTCGTGTTCTTGAGGTGATACGATCTTGATGTATCGCGAGCTTTGCTATTATATTTGGATCCTATGATGTTTCTCCCCCCTCTACTCTCTTGTAATGGACTGAGTTTCCCCTTTTAAGTTATCTTATCGGATTGAGTCTTTAAAGATTTGAGAACACTTGATGTTTGTCTTGCCGTGCGTATCTGTGGTGACACTGGGATAACACGTGATTCACTTGATGTATGTTTTGGTGATCAACTTGAAGGGGTTGGCACACGTTTTCATCGTGATTCTCCGGTAGAACTTTAGGGCACTCTTTGAGGTCCTTTGTGTTGGTTGAATAGATGAATCTGAGATTGTGTGATGCATATCGTATAATCATACCCACGGATACCTGAGGTGACATTGGAGTATCTAGGTGACATTAGGGTTTTGATTGACTTGTGTCTTAAGGTGTTATTCTAGTATGAACTCTAGGGATGTTTGTGACACTTATAGGAATAGCCCAACGGATTGATTGGAAAGAATAACTTTGAGGTGGTTTCGTACCCTACCATAATCTCTTCGTTCGTTCTCCGCTATTAGTGACTTTGGAGTGACTCTTTGTTGCATGTTGAGGGATAGTTATGTGATCCAATTATGTTAGTATTGTTGAGGGAACTTGCACTAGTGAAAGTATGAACCCTAGGCCTTATTTCCTAGCATTGCAATACCGTTTACGCTCACTTTTACCATTCCTTACCTTTCTGTTTTTATATTTTCAGATTACAAAAACTATTATCTACCATCCATATACCACTTGTATCACCATCTCTTCGCCGAACTAGTGCACCTATACAATTTACCATTGTATTGGGTGTGTTGGGGACACAAGAGACTCTTTGTTATTTGGTTGCAGGGTTGCTTGAGAGAGACCATCTTCATCCTACGCCTCCTACGGATTGATAAACCTTAGGTCATCCACTTGAGGGAAATTTGCTACTGTCCTACAAAGCTCTGCACTTGGAGGCCCAACAACATCTACAAGAAGAAGGTTGTGTAGTATACATCAAGCTCTTTTCTGGCGCCGTTGCCAGGGAAGTTAGCTCTTGAAGGTATATCTTTAGATCTTGCAATCGAGTCTTTTAGTTTCTTGTTTTATCACTAGTTTAGTTTATAAAAGAAAACTACAAAAAAATATGGAATTGAGTTTGTCTCATACGCTTCACCTTTTTAATATCTTTCATGAGTATGATGGAAAGGAAAATTATGCCAAAGTGTTAGAAGAAGAATGCATTAAAATGTTTGGCACTAAATATTTGAATGATGAGCATGATTTCAACGTTGTTAGTATGAATTCCTTGAATATCCATGATGCTAATGATATGCAAAGCCACAAGCTTGGGGAAGCTATGTTTGATGAAGATGATATTTTTTGTCCCCCAAGTTTTTATGAGCAAATTTATTATGATGAAAGCATGCCTCCTATTTATGATAATTATATTGATGAAAGTGGATTTTGAGGAGTCATGACTTTATTTTGTGATGAATCCACTATTCTGGAAGAGGTTCCAATTGATTATGAGAACAAAGTTGCTATCTATGATGATTATTGTGATGAGTTGTATGCTATAAAGAATAATGATATCCATGAAACTTGTCATCATGATTTTAGTTTTCAATTGGATTATGCCTCACATGATAATTATTTTGTTGAGTTTGCTCCCACTGTTATTCATGAGAAGAATTTTGCTTGTGTGGAGAGTAATAAAATTTCTATGCTTGTAGATCATGAAAAGAATGCTTTAGGTGCTGGTTATATTGTTGAATTCATTCATGATTCTACTGAAAATTATTATGAGGGAGGAATATATGCTTGTAGGAATTGCAATAATACCAAGTTTCCTCTCTATGTGCTTAAAATTTTGAAGTTATGCTTGTTTTACCCTCCTATGCTAGTTGATTATTGCTCCCACAAGTTGTTTTCTCAAAAAATCCCTATGCATAGGAAGTGGGTTAGACTTAAATTTGCTAGTCATATTCTTCATGATGCTCTCTTTATGTTTCAATCCTTATCCTTTATGTGAGCATCATTGAAATCATCATGCCTAGCTAGGGGCGTTAAACGATAGCGCTTGTTGGGAGGCAACCCAACTTCAATTTTGTTCCTTACTTTTTACTCCTGTTTAGTAATAAATAACTCATCTAGCCTCTGTTTAGATGTGGTTTTAGTTTTTTAATTAGTGTTTGTGCCAAGTAGAACCTTTGGGAAGACTCGGGAGAAGTCTTGTTGATCATGCTGTAAAAAACAGAAACTTTAGCGCTAACGAGAATTGCTGCCATTTTTATTTGGAGAGTGCTATTTAGTTAATTCTTTTTGAAGATGATTAATAGATAAATTCCTCAGGTCCAGAAATTTATTTGAGAATTTTATGAGGTCCAGAAGTATATGTTTGATACAGATTACTACAGACTGTTCTGTTTTTGACAGATTCTGTTTTTCATGTGTTGTTTACTTATTTTGATGAATCTATGGCTAGTAAAATAGTTTATAAAAGATAGAGAAGTTGGAGTACAGTAGGTTTAAAACCAATATAAATAAAGAATGAGTTAATTACAGTACCTTGAAGTGGTGTTTTGTTTTCTTTCGCCAACGGAGCTTACGAGTTTTCTGTTAAGTTTTGTGTTGTGAAGTTTTCAAGTTTTGGGTATGGATTCGATGGACTATGGAATAAGGAGTGGCAAGAGCCTAAGATTGGGGTTTCCCAAGGCACCCCAAGGTAATATTTAAGTATAGCCAAGAGCCTATGCTTGGGGATGCCCCGGAAGGCATCCCCTCCTTCGTCTTCGTTCATCGGTAACTTTACTTGGAGCTATATTTTTATTCACCACATGATATGTGTTTTGCTTGGAGCGTCAATTTATTTTGTTAGGATTTGCTTGCTGTTATTTAGAACAATGTTTTTCATCTTTTATTTCAATAAAAGTGGCATTGATAGTCTTTACTATGCCTATGTTACAAGTCCACATGTTGCTGTTTGAAAACAGAAAGTTTACCGCTGTTGCAATAATTCCCTAGAAAAGTCAGAATGTGATAAAATGTTGAAACCTTTTGCATATTAAGCTCGGATAAATTTACTACAGTGGGAATTTTCTTTCATACTTTTTGGAGCTAGGTAAGTATGGATGTTGCTGCATTCTTTACAGACTGTCCTGTTTAGGCAGATTGCTGTTATGTTTGCATTGTTTGCATATGTTTGCTTCTTTAATGATTCTATTTGAGGATAGGACTATTAAATATGCAGAGGCATTTAGTATGCAATGTTGAATAATAATTTTAGTGATTTGCTACAGTAGAGTATGATAAGGTTTTGGCAATGGTTTATACTAACTTATCGCACGAGTCCTTGTTGAGTTTTGTGTGGATAAAGCTTTTGAGATTTAGGGAGACCGTGATATGAGAGGAATTAAGGAGACACAAAAGCTCAAGCTTGGGGATGCCCCGGTTGGCATCCCGCCTTTCTTCTTCAACAACTATCGGTTAGTATCGGTTGATCCTAAGTTTTGCTTCTTCACATGATGTTTGCTATTATTAGATGTCATTTTCTTTTGCTTTGCTTGCTGTTTGAATAAGGTACCAAGATCTGAAATTATTAAATGTTAGAGAGTCTTCACATAGTTGCATAATTATTCGACTACTCATTGATCCTCACTTATATCTTTCGGAGTAGTTTGTCATTTGCTCTAGTGCTTCACTTATATCCTTTTAGAGCACGGTGGTGGTATTATAGAAATAGATGAACTCTCATGCTTCACTTATATCATTTTGAGAGTTTTAAATAGCATGGTAATTTGCTTAAATAATCTTAATATGCTAGGCATCCAAGAATAGTAAAAAACTTTCATATAAAGTGCATTGAATACTATGAGAAGTTTACTGCTTGATGATTGTTTTGAGATATGAGGATGGTAATATTAGAGTCATGCTAGTTGAGTAGTTGTGAATTTGAGAAATACTTGTGTTGAAGTTTGTGATTCCCGTAGCATGCACGTATGGTGAACCGTTATGTGATGAAGTCGGAGCATGATTTATTTATTGATTGTCTTCCTTATGAGTGGCGGTCGGGGACGAGCGATGGTCTTTTCCTACCAATCTATCCCCCTAGGAGCATGCGCGTAGTACTTTGTTTCGATAACTAATAAATTTTTGCAATAAGTATGTGAGTTCTTTATGACTAATGTTGAGTCCATGGATTATACGCACTCTCACCCTTCCACCATTGCTAGCCTCACTAGTACCGCGCACCTTTCGCCGGTACCATAAACCCACCATATACCTTCCTCAAAACAGCCACCATACCTACCTATTATGGCATTTCCATAGCCATTCCGAGATATATTGCCATGCAACTTTCCACCGTTCCGTTTATTATGACACGCTTCATCGTTGTCATATTGCTTAGCATGATCATGTAGTTGACATTGTATTTGTGGCAAAGCCACCGTTCATAATTCTTTCATACATGTCACTCATGAGTCATTGCACATCCCAGTACACCACCGGAGGCATTCATATAGAGTCATATCTTGTTCTAAGTATCGAGTTGTAATTCTTGAGTTGTAAGAAAATAAAAGTGTGATGATCATCATTATTAGAGCATTGTCCCAGTGAGGAAAGGATGATGGAGACTATGATTCCCCCACAAGTCGGGATGAGACTCCGGACGAAAAAAAGAGAGGCCAAAGAAGCCCAAATAAAAAAGAGGCCATAAAAAAGGAGAAGGCCCAAATAAAAAAATAAAAAAATGAGAGAGAAAGAGAGAAGGGACAATGCTACTATCCTTTTTACCACACTTGTGCTTGAAAGTAGCACCATGATCTTCATGATAGAGAGTCTCCTATGTTATCACTTTCATATACTAGTGGGAATCTTTCATTGTAGAACTTGGCTTGTATATTCCAATCATGGGCTTCCTCAAATTGCCCTAGGTCTTCGTTAGCAAGCAAGTTGGATGGACACCCACTTAGTTTCTTTTTGAGCTTTCATATACTTATAGCTCTAGTGCATCTGTTGCATGGCAATCCCTACTCACTCACATTGATATCTATTGATGGGAATCTCCATAGCCCGTTGATACGCCTAGTTGATGTGAGACTATCTTCTCCTTTTTGTCTTCTCCACAACCACCATTCTATTCCACCTATAGTGCTATGTCCATGGCTCACGCTCATGTATTGCGTGAAGATTGAAAAAGTTTGAGAACATTAAAAGTATGAAACAATTGCTTGGCTTGTCATCGGGGTTGTGCATGATTTAAATATTTTGTGTGGTTAAGATGGAGCATAGCCAGACTATATGATTTTGTAGGGATAACTTTCTTTGGCCATGTTATTTTGAGAATACATGATTACTTTGTTAGTATGCTTGAAATATTATTATTTTTATGTCAATATGAACTTTTATCTTCAATCTTTCGGATCTAAATATTCATGCCACAATTAAGAAGAATCACATTGAAATTATGCCAAGTAGCACTCCGCATCAAAATTTTTGTTTTTATCATTTACCTACTCGAGGACGAGTAGGAATTAAGCTTGGGGATGCTGATACGTCTCCAACGTATCTATAATTTTTGATTGCTCCATGCTCCATTATCTACTATTTTGAATGTTTATGGGCTTTATTATGCACTTTTATATCATTTTTGGGACTAACCTATTAACCCAGAGCCCAGTGCCAGTTTCTGTTTTTACCCTGTTTTAGGGTTTCGAAGAAAAGTAAAATCAAACGGAGTCCAATTGACCAGAAACTTCACGGAACTCATTTTTGGAAGGAAAGAAGCCCAGAATACTTGGAGTGCACGTCGGGGGATCTGCGAGGAGGTCACGAGGCAGGGGGGCGCGCTCTCCACCCTCGTGAGCCCCTCGTGGCCCCCCTGACGTACTTCCCGCCTATATATCACCATATATCCTAAAAACATCCGTGAGCACAATAGATCGGGAGTTCCGCCGCCAGAAGCCTCTGTAGCCATCGAAAGCCAATCTAGACCCGTTTCGGCACCCTGCCGGAGGGGGCAATCCTTCTCCGGTGGCCATCTTCATCATCCCGGTGCTCTCCATGATGAGGAGGGAGTAGTTCTCCCTCGGGGCTGAGGGTATGTACCAGTAGCTATGTGTTTGATCTCTTTCTCTCTGTCGTGTTCTTGAGGTGATACGATCTTGATGTATCGCCAGCTTTGCTATTATATTTGGATCCTATGATGTTTCTTCCCCCCTCTACTCTCTTGTAATGGATTGAGTTTCCCCTTTGAAGTTATCTTGTCGGATTGAGTCTTTAAAGATTTGAGAACACTTGATGTATGTCTTGCAGTGCGTATCTGTGGTGACAATGGGATACCACGTGATTCACTTGATGTATGTTTTGGTGATCAACTTGCAGGTTCCGCCCATGAACCTATGCATAGGGGTTGGCACACGTTTTCGTCATGATTCTCCGGTAGAACTTTAGGGCACTCTTTGAGGTCCTTTGTGTTGGTTGAATAGATGAATCTGAGATTGTGTGATGCATATCGTATAATCATACCCACGCATACTTGAGGTGACATTGGAGTATCTAGGCGACATTAGGGTTTTGATTGATTTGTGTCTTAAGGTGTTATTCTAGTATGAACTCTAGGGCTGTTTCTGACACTTATAGGAATAGCCCAACGGATTGATTGGAAAGAATAACTTTGAGGTGGTTTCGTACCCTACCATAATCTCTTCGTTCGTTCTCCGCTATTAGTGACTTTGGAGTGACTCTTTGTTTCATGTTGAGGGATAGTTATGTGATCCAATTATGTTAGTATTGTTGAGGGAACTTGCACTAGTGAAAGTATGAACCCTAGGCCTTATTTCCTAGCATTGCAATACTGTTTACGCTCACTTTTACCATTCGTTACCTTGCTGTTTTTATATTTTCAGATTACAAAAACTATTATCTACCATCCATATACCACTTGTATCACCATCTCTTCGCCGAACTAGTGCACCTATACAATTTACCATTGTATTGGGTGTGTTGGGGACACAAGAGACTCTTCGTTATTTGGTTGCAGGATTGCTTCAGAGAGACCATCTTCATCCTACGCCTCCTACGGATTGATAAACCTTAGGTCATCCACTTGAGGAAAATTTGCTACTGTCCTACAAACCTCTGCACTTGGAGGCCCAACAACGTCTACAAATAGAAGGTTGTGTAGTAGACATCACTGCCCCAACACCAACCCCATCGCCGGCGGCCTCCTCTCCCTCCAGCACTGCCGCTCCAGCCCCTCGTCACCTTCTCTCCCAAGGGAGGGAAGGGGATGCCCCAGATTGAGCACCTTCTCTCCCAAGGGTGGGAAGGGATCCAGCGACGAGGTGATGCAGATCCACGACGACATTGGTGCGCCGTCGTCGACCTGATGCCTGGGGCTGGGAGGCGACTGGAGCTAGAAGAGGCTGCTCAAGCTCGTGCTGCCCTGCCAGAGCAGCACCGGCCGACCGTCTACGAGGTCAGGAACACGAGGTCGAGATGGAGACAATGGCAAGGAGGATGCCAAGGCGGCCAGTGCATGGCTGGCTGCAGTATAGCTGGTCAGCAAGTTGAAGGTACCTACGCAGCCTGTTTTTATTCATGACCTGCACTGCATGGATGTTTTCAGTCAGCAAGATGATTTGCTGTCTATTGTCTGAGGCATTCAGAACCTGATTTTGGTGTGGCAGGTTAATCGTACGAGTAGAAGGACCGGCAATGGCGGCGACGATGGGTTGCTGAAGAATCTCTTTTCGACGTTCCAATGGCAAAGGTCGCAACCTTGTCGCTGACACCATCAGGAACCGGTGGCGTGCTGAAGAACCAAATCGTTCTTGGCATCATCGTGTTGTGGTGACATGTTCGATTTTGAGGTAGCAGTGTCCTGTAGATATTTGACATACCTTTGATGGTATACATCTTGGATTGAATGATATGACCTGCTATTCTGAATGTTAGATGGACATCTCAAAATATGGCCTTGACAAACTTGAAAGCTCTTGAATAAATCATACAATATTGGATTGGCATTATTTTGTTGCAGTATTTATGAATGTATATTGTTCTGAATTTTTTTCATCCTAATGATGTCTTATATGCATGCGACGGGCTAACCTCTGTATACAGGTTGGCACGTGGCACCGGGTGAAGGCTGCAGATCGTGCACTCGAGATCATCCACAAAACATCAGGGAGAGGTTCTGTTGGCTGGAGCTTGTGGGAGTATCACATCGTGATCGAGACCTCGGTATTTATATTTGGGTTCCTTGTTCGTTGCTGTTTTGTCGTGCTAGATGTGGTATATGATCCACAAGATATTTAGATATTAGATTATTATCAGTGCAATAGCATCAGACCAAACTTGGTCTTTTCTCATGTGCTAAATCAAAGTAGGAATCGGTTGTAGAAGTAGACAAGACTGCAACTAGCTTAAAGTTGGTTAGATTATGTATAAAAGGGTATTTCTGTTGTCTGCTATTTAGGTTCCCATAGTGTGAGGTGGTATTCCTTTTTAAAGCACATATAAACTGGCATCTATAGTGAACAATGGAGCTTCCTGTATGTATAAACTGGAGTAGTAATACTTAAACCTTTTAAGTAATAAAGCGCTCCGTTTTGAAAAAAATAAACTGGAGCAGTAATATGAGGCTGAAGGAACCAACATTAGCAACAATAATATAAATGTTTTCTGCACTGGGTCCGTGTGTCTCACATGGATGTTGAATAGATAAAATGCTATAAAGATCAGCTTGCTTCTCATGTAATTGGAACGATTGTGTGTCTTGGTTTTTCCTGTTTCCTTTGGTTTTGCAGCGATGATTTTTTAGCACGTGCATACAGAGCAGAACTGGAGCATAATAGTAGTTAAAAAATGTTTTAGTGTATTTTATTAAAGATTCCGTTCATTTCTACATTACGAATGTAAATACTTAGTCATTCTCAAAAAACAAAAAAAACCAATGTAGCTTACTTAGTCCACCGAGTTCCTTTATGATGTGTCCCTAAAGAAAGAGAGTTCCTTTATAATGTGTAGCAGATGTCATTTACTGATACGACATAGTTTCTCATTCTAGGTAATGGCAGGTGAAGCCATGAAAGGCATGTATATTGTACTACAGACATCTAGCTTCATGGTATCTTTGTTGTGATGTTGATGTTCTCTTGGATGGTTGTCTTATTAGATTTATGCTTGATTTCACTAAATCATCTTTCTTGTACACAAGTGCTATGTAAGCCCAGGTTTGTTCAAAGTTTCTTGCACATTCAGTATTCAGTGCCTCTGCATCTTCTTTTTTGCTCTTTTTATGTTGGTTGCGAGATCACATTCAGCTGTCCTCACAACTATGAACTATCTTCTTTGTTATATTAAATATTTTTCTCTATGCTCATGCTTGTGAATTGTTTGACGTTTTGACAGGTTATTGCTGGAATTTTGTCTATTTTGGGCCTAACCCAATAGCAGTTTCAGAAATTCCTAATAAATCCTAGAGGCCCACGCAGCCCATTCGTGCAAGGCAAGAGGTGGAACAAAAGTTTAGTCCCACATTGCTAGTTTAGAGGGAGTTGGACCTCTTTATAAGGGAGGCTCTTTCTCCACATGTATGAGGATGAGAACAAGAGGGACATCCACACGCGCTCCTCCTCCGCCGCCCGCCTCCCCATGCCACGCCTCGCCTCGCCTCACCTCGTCACGACGCGCCGCGGGTTGCGGGAATGAGTGTAACACCCCGGATGTAATTTACCTTATTTGTATTCCAACTCTAGCCGTTTCCGGCCCTAAGTTATATTATTTACTCGTTGTCGGGTTTTTGTTTCCGTGTGTTTTGTCTTTGTCATGCATCTCTTATCATGTCATCATGTGCATTGCATTTGCATACGTGTTTGTCTCATGCATCCGAGCATTTTCCCCGTTGTCCGTTTTGCGTTCCGGCGCTCCTATGTCCTCCGGTGGTCCTTTCTACCTCTTTTCATGTGTGGGGGTTAAACGTTTTCAGATTGGACCGAGACTTTCCATGCGGCCTTGGTTTACTACCGGTAGACTGCCTGTCAAGTTTCGTACCATTTGGACTTCGTTTGATACTCCAACGGTTAACCGAGGGGGCGAAAAGGCCTCGTGTGTGTTGCAGCCCAACACCCTTCCAAACTGTCCCAAAACCCACCTAAACCCCTACTATCGTCTAGAGCGTTCGATCACGATCGCGTGGCCGAAAACCGCACCTCATTTGGAGCTTCCTAGCTCCCTCTACCCCTATATAAAGATCCCTACATTCCAAATCCGGGCGAAACCCTAAAAATCCCGCTCCCCGCGCCGCCGGACACAACTCTGCCGACGGACACAACTCCGCCGACGGACACGTCCGGTTTGCACCGCCGCCGCCACATGGCGCGCCCCCACTGGCCCGGCCGCATCTCCCCGCCGCCGGCCCGGGAGGGCCCGCGCGCAGCCCCCCCGAGCCCATCGCCACCGCGCCACCTCGAGTCAACCCCGCCGCCTTCTTCCCGCGGTCCAGTGACCGGCGCCGCCACCGGCCCTGCTCCGGCCACCTCCGCCGACCGAAGCTCCGCCGCCGCCCGGGTCCTCCTCGTCGCCGGCGCGCCCCGGCAAGCTCCTTTCCCTCCTTCCCCGACGACGACGAGCTCCGGCGACCCCAAACTCTGGCTGGCCATCTTCGTAATCCGCACTGCTACAGTGCTGCTACAGTGGATCCAGATCTAGATCTCACGGTTGACTTTTCCCCTCAGAAACCCTAGTTATTTTGCAATCTTCATCATGCCATAACTCTGTCATCGTAGCTCCGATTCGTGCGTGTAGCATATCAATTTGTTCGTCTCGACGAGTGCATCATTTCATCTCATTGCATCATTTTCATTTGAGCTCATCTTGATGCCCGAAATGCTGTTGGAAGAGGGCTATGTGATGATTATTTCAGATCTGTTTTAGCAAATGGCATTTTGTCATTTTTGCCATGATTAATGTGTGCATGCTATGATCCTGAGCTCTACATGTGTTTTGACGAATGCCATGTTATCTTTATAGAGGTTCTTGCCATGTATTTTTGTGATCTTCGTGGTGACTAGCACAAGCATGCAAAATAGCTTACCCAATGATGCTGATTTCAGGGACTTAGAATTTCACTAAGTCCTTGTCCTGATATTGTTTTTATGCCATATGTTCATGTTGTTTCCTAGTGATCCGTGCCTCTTTTGAGGATGATCAGTAAGGATGTTTTGTTAATATTGTAGTGCTATATGCATCCATGTCTTTGTTTGCAATTATGGAGCACCCTAGCTTGAGTCAACCGAGCTCTACTTTTGCTATAAAATGTTCCTGGCAGATTGTTAACATGTTTAGCGATTTTGCCGAGGTTGTTGCTATTGATCCGTGCATGCTATGATGTTGTTCTTGCCATGTATAGCTTCTACGCCATGTCTTCTTGATGGATGTATGCTTAGTTTGTCATGCCATGCTCTGTAGTGAGTGCATCGAGCTCGTCAACATGCCTACTCGTTAATCTGTTTTGCATGCTCCAGTTTTTCACTAAGTCTGAATCTGTTTATGTTTTGCTATGTTCACATGCTTGCAATTGTATTTTCTGATCCCTTTTGGCTCATGGTCACTAAGGGACTTTTGTTATATGCTTAGAGTAGCTTCATGCCATGCCTTGCTTTGCCATGATATGTTCCTGTAGCATGTAGTTCTCATGCTCTAAAGATTGCTTCCTGTTGATAAATTCCTGATTTGTTGTTATTTCACTAAGTCTGAAACCTGTTATCTTTTACACTTTTGCCACGCTTGTTTGAGCTTACTATTGAGTGAATTAGCCGTAGCTCAGTGTTCATCCTTTGTCAAGCATCATGAGTGGATCCCTGCCATATATTGTGTTGTCATGTTTGAGTGCTGTAGCATATTTATCTTGATGCATTTAGATGGCTACTTGCTGATTATCGCAGACTGGTGCCATATTTGTTTTGCTTGCCATTTCCAAACCGTGCATCCGATTCCAGTGATCTTTATATCGATTTCGACCGAAATCACCTCACCTTTGCAGTGGCTCTCTTGGATTTCCAAGTTGAGGCCAAGTTAAATCATTCCTTTCCAAATCATGCATGTGCATAGCATACCGCATACCGCATACCATACCATGTTTGCATCATGTTGCTTGAGCATTGCACATGGTTGATTGTGTTACTTTTGCTTGTTGTTCTTGATTGGGTAGAGCCGAGAGACGAGTTCGTGAACTAGGAGCCCGTTGAGTTCGCGTACGAGGATCAAGTCAACTCTAAGAATTTTGTAGGCAAGATGACCATACCCTCGAAATCACTTCTATCTTTGCTTGCTAGATGCTCGCTCTTTTGCTATGCCTATGCTACGAAACCTACCACTTTCTTATCATGCCTCCCAAATTTCCATGTCAAACCTCTAACCCACCTTGTCCTAGCAAACCGTTGTTCGGCTATGTTACCGCTTTTCTCAACCCCTCTTATAGCGTTGCTAGTTGCAGGTGAAGATTGGAGTTCGTTCCTTGTTGGAACATGTTTATTGTTGGGATATCACCATATTATCTTGTTTATCTTAATGCACCTATATACTTGGTAAAGGGTGGAAGGCTCGGCCTTATGCCTGGTGTTTTGTTCCACTCTTGCCGCCCTAGTTTCCGTCATATCGGCGTTATGTTCTCGAATTTTGCGTTCCTTACACGGTTGGGTTATAATGGGAACCCCTTGACAGTTCGCCTTGAATCAAACTCCCCCAGCAAGGCCCAACCTTGGGTTTACCATTCGCCACCTAGCCTTTTTCCCTTGGGTTTCGCGGACTCAAGGGTCATCTTTATTTTAAACCCCAGGGCCAGTGCTTCTCTAAGTGTTGATCCAACCCAGAGCACCGTGCGGGGCTGTCCCTTGGCAACTTGGGTTACGTTGGCTCCCGTACGCTTAGCTTATCCGGCGTGCCCTAAGAACGAGATATGTGCAGCTCCTATCGGGATTTGTCGGCACGGCGGGTGGTCTTGCTGGACTTGTTTTACCATTGTCGAGGATGTCTTGTAACCGGGATGCCGAGTCTGATCGGATTGTCTTGGGAGAAGGAATATCCTTCGTTGACCGTGAGAGCTTGTGATGGGCTAAGTTGGGACTCCCCTGCAGGGATTTGAACTTTCGAAAGCCGCGCCCGCGGTTATGGGCAGATGGGAATTTGTTAATGTCCGGTTGTAGATAACCTAAAACTGAACTTAAATTAAAATGCACCAAACGCGTGTGTAACCGTGATGGTCTCTTCTCGGCAGAGTCCGGGAAGTGAACACAGTGTTGGAGTAATGCTTGACGTAGGTTATTCTAGGATCACTTCTTGATCATAGTTGTTCGAGCGAGCTTTTGCCTTCTCTTCTCGCTCTCTTTTGCGAATATGTTAGCCACCATATATGCTAGTCGCTTGCTGCAGCTCCACATCATACCTTTGCCTTACCTATAAGCTTAAATAGTCTTGATCGTGAGGGTGTGAGATTACTGAGTCCCCGTGACTCACAGATTCCTTCCAAAACCAGATGCAGGGACCGATGATACCGCTCCAGATGATATGACCGATCTCAAGTGGGAGTTCGATGAAGACTCTTGTCGTTACTACGTGTCTTTCCCAGATGATCAGTAGTGGTGCCCAGTTGGGGCGATCGAGGACTTTGTCGTATTTGGGGGTTGATCTTTATTTTGGTTTCGTAGTCGGACCTTGAGTGTATTGGATGAATGTAATGACTTATTTATGTATTTGTGTGACGTGGCGAGTGTAAGCCAACTATGTATCCTTTCCCCTTTATTTATGTACATGGGTTGTTTGCGAAGATTACCTCACTTGCGATATTGCTTTCAATGCGGTTATGCCTCTAAGTCGTGCTTCGACACGAAGGAGATATAGCTGCATCGAGGGTGTTACAAGTTGGTATCAGAGCCTTCCCCGACCTTAGGAGCCCCCTGCTTGATCGAATCGTTGGCGTTGTTGAGTCTAGAAAAATGTTTTGAGTCATTTAGGATTATATATATCGGAGAGTTAGGAATTCCTTTTACTCCTCAGTCCCTTCATCACTCTGGTGAGGCATCCTGACGTAGAGTTTTGACTCTTCTCTTCTCAAATTTCACAAAAAAAAATTTAGGATCACACGGGTATCTTGGAATCGTTCCGATGGTTTTGTGATGAGAACATTGTTCTTGGTGCCTCCTGACATTTAGGGGTTGTGGCAGTGTCCCGGGGAGTTGAGCTCCGACGTGTTGTCGTCACAATTTTATCGTTGAGATTCTGGAATACCTGAGTTTCGCCAACATCGAAAATCTCTTTTATACAGTTGTTGGTGAGATAACCTCGACGCCACCCAGTACTGGGGTGGGAGTTCGGGAGTATTGCCATAACTTGTATAACGGATGCTTTTCGAAGGTTGAGGTAAATGATTTCCGAAGGTTTCTTGGTTATGTGTTGAAGGATGGATACAGCTGGATGTAGGATTTGCTAGCTTTGGGTGAGATATTATGCTTCCCCTGTATCCCCAACACCTGATTGCATAAACAGAAAGGTTCGGGAGTTTCATAGGTGGGAATTCTTGTAGCTCTAGTTCTTCTTCCGCGGATATTTGGTTTGGGATTGGGTAATCCTCACCAAGTATTTGCTCTTGTCCGTACCTTGTTGTTTTATTCTTCTACCTCTATCTAAGTGGCTTCTCAATTTATGGAAATGTGACCATTTCGATTGGAATGCATTCGTTCATTTTGTTTGGATGTGAAGATTTTATGTTGCAATTTCTATCCGTTTGATTCAGCTTGAATAATTTTCTGTCAAGATGCTAACGGATGTCACCCTCTTCAGGATGGCTCCTGCTAAGGGCAACAATCAGAATCAGGATCCGCCACCACCACCTCCACCTCCGGAGGCATGGCAAGCTGTGATGGCTGCTACCAATGCAAACACGCAGCTGATCATGCAAATTCTGCAAGAGTGCAGCCAAGGGAATCATGGCCATGGCAACAATCAGAATCAGTTTGCTACACTCAACCAGTTCCTCCCTAACCAGCCAAAGACCTTCAGCAACTGTGTCGAGGCCTCATACGCCGATGATTGGCTCGTGGATATATGCAAGCATTTCGAGTGCAGTAACGTCAGGCCTGAGGACTTTGTCAAGTTTGCCTCCTTCCAATTCAAAGACCAAGCTGCAGAATGGTTTCAGCAATACAAAGATTCCAGAGGAGGCCATGCGATTACCTGGGATGAATTCCGTCAGGACTTCAGAACTCATCACATTCCGCAGAGTGTTGTTGAAAGCAAGCGTGAGGAATTCTGCAACTTGAAGCAAGGCAGCTTGTCTGTTTACCAGTACAACATCATGTTCCAGAAGCTCGCTCGTTTCGCCAAGAAGGACGTCCCTGACGAGAAGAGCATGATTTATCAGTTCAGGGGTGGCCTCAGAGAAGATCTTCAACTTGCTCTCGTGCTTTTCGAGCCTCAGAAGTACGATGAGTTTTACAACATGGCACTGAAACAAGATGCTGCTCAACTGAAGTGTGATGCTTCCAAGAAGCGAGTCAGAGATGCGACTCCTTCTTCCTCAACCCAAGTGGCTAAGCAGCAAAAGTATTGGCTGCCTCCTCCTCCTCCGTTCTGTCATCCTTATTAGCAGAAGAGCAAAGGTGGCAATGGATCTTCCCACCCACCCAACCCTGGATTTCAGAACAAGACTTTGTCTCAAGCTCCAAGATCAAGTGCTCCATATCACCGTCCGCTTTCGGAGGTCACATGCAACAAGTGCCAACAGAAGGGTCACTATGCCAACAAATGCTTCAATCAGAGGCGTCTCCCTCCTCCTCCTCCTGTGAGATCTACCAGCAATGCAGTGGTCAAGCATAACCCCAAGCACGCCAAGGTCAACTTGTTGAACACAGCTCAGGCAGAGGACTCGTCAGATGTGATTATGGGTAACTTTCCAGTTAACTCTACTCCTGCAAAAGTCCTTTTTGATACTGGTGCATCGCATTGTTTCATGTCAAGATCATTTGTTTCCAAGCATGACTTCGTTTCGTAAATGTTGGGTAAACCTATGGGAGTGGTTTCTCCGGCTAAGTCTATGAGGGCTACTTCGGTAGTCCCGGATGTTTCTATCATGATGGGCGACTTCAAGTTTCTGGCTTCTCCAATGGTCCTTGGTAACTCGGATATTGATCTTATTCTTGGAATGGACTGGCTTTCTAAGCACAAGGCTCGGCTTGATTGTGCTGCCAGGCAGATTCAATTGACTCATTCGTCTGAGGATGTAATTGTCTTTGCCACTAATGATGATACCATTCGACTGTTTTCTCTCAATGAGAAGGGTGAGCTGGATGCCATCTCTCAAATTCCAGTCGTTTGCGAATATCAAGACGTCTTTCCAGAAGAGCTTCCAGGAATGCCTCCGCACCGGCCAGTTGAATTCGTCATCGATCTTGAGCCTGGCACGGAACTTGTTTGCAAACGTCCTTACAAGCTTGGACCTGAAGAGTTGAAGGAGCTGAAGAAGCAACTCGATATTCAAGAGCGAATGGGTCTGATCCGACCTAGTTCTTCTCCGTGGGGTTTGATACGTCCATTTTGCATCATGCTTTTATATCAATATTTATTGCATTATGGACTGTTATTTCACTTTATGTCACAATACTTATGGCTATTCTCTCTTATTTTACAAGGTTTACACAAGGAGGGAGAATGCCGGCAGCTGGAATTTTGGGCTGGAAAAGGAGAAAATATTAGAGACCTATTCTGCGCAACTTCAAAAGTCCTAAAACTCCACGGAACATCTTAAAATAAATAAAGAAAAATCCTCGCCAAAGATGAAGGCCATGGGGGCCACACCCTGCTCACGAGGGTGGGGGGCGCCCCTACCTCGTGGGCCCCCTAGTGGCTCTCCGACGTCCATCTTCTCCTATATGAAGTCTTTCGATAAGAAAAAAAATCAGAAGGAACTTTTCGGGACGAGACTCCGCCACCACGAGGCGGAACCTTGGCGGATCCAATCTACAGCTCCGGCAGAGCTGTTGTGCCGGTGATACTTCCCTCCGGGAGGGGGAAATCATCACCATCGTCATCACCAACGCTCCTCTCATCGGGAGAGGGCAATCTCCATCAACATCTTCACCAGCACCATCTCATCTCCAAACCCTACTTCATCTCTTGTATCAAATTCTTGTCTCAAAGTCCGGGATTGGTGCTAGTAGGTTTCTAGTACTGTTGATTACTCCTTGTAGTTGATGCTAGTTGGTTTATTTGGTGGAAGATCATATGTTCAGATCCTATATGCATATTATTACCCCTCTGATTATGAACATGAATATGCTTTGTGAGTAATTACGTTTGTTCCTGAGGACAAGGGAGAAGTCTTGCTATTAGTAGTCATGTGAATTTGGTATTCGTTTGATATTTTGATAAGATGTATGTTGTCTAGCCTCTAGTGGTGTTATGTGAACGTCGACTACATAACACTTCACCATTATTTGGGCCTAGAGGAAGGCATTGGGAAGTAATAAGTAGATGATGGGTTGCTAGAGTGACAGAAGCTTAAACCCTAGTTTGTGCGTTGCTTCGTAAGGGGCTGATTTGGATCCATATGTTTCATGCTATGGTTAGGTTTACCTTAATACTTTTGTTGTAGTTGCAGATGCTTGCAATAGAGGTTAATCATAACTGGGATGCTTGTTCAAGTAAGAATAGCACCCAAGCACCGGTCCACCCACATATCAAATTATCAAAGTATCGAACGCGAATCATATGAACGTGATGAAAACTAGCTTGACAATATTCCCATGTGTCCTCGGGAGCGCTTTTCCTATGATAAGAGTTTGTTCTGGCTTGTCCTTTGCTACAAAAGGATTGGGCCATCTTGCTGCACTTTATTTACTTTTGTTACTTGTTGCTCGTTACAATTTATCCTATCACAAAACTATCTGTTACCACTTATTTCAGTACTTGCAGAGAATACCTTGCTGAAAACCGCTTATCATTTCCTTCTGCTCCTCGTTGGGTTCGACACTCTTACTTATCAAAAGGACTACGATAGATCCCCTATAATTTTGGTTCATCAAGACTCTTTTCGGGCGCCGTTGCCGGGGAGTGTAGCGCCTTTGGTAGGTGGAATTTGGTAAGGAAAAATTTATATAGTGTGCTGAAATTTACTGTCACTTGTTACTATGGAAAGTAATTCTCTGAGGGGCTTGTTCGGGGTATCTTCACCCCGTCCAGTAGAGCAAACAGTTACTCCTCAACCTACTGAACCTATTGAAAATGAAACTCCTTTTGAATTTCCTTCGGGTATGATGGAAAAACTGCTAGCTAACCCTTTTACAGGAGATGGAACAAAGCATCCTGATGAGCACTTAATATATGTGGATGAAGTTTGTGGATTATTTAAGCTTGCAGGTATACCCGATGATGTTGCTAAGAAGAAGGTCTTCCCTTATCTTTGAAGGGAGACACATTAATATGGTATAGGCTATGTGATGATATGGGATCATGGGACTATAAAATATTGAAGTTGGAATTTCATCAAAAGTATCACCCTATGCATCTTGTTCATCGTGATCGCAATTATATATATAATTTCTGGCCTCGCGAAGGAGAAAGCATCGCTCAAGCTTGGGGGAGGCTTAAATCAATGTTATATTCATGCCCCAATCATGAGCTCCTGAGAGAAATAATTATGCAAAGTTTTTATGCTCGGCTTTTTGATAACAATCGCACCATGCTCGATACTTCTTGTGCTGGCTCTTTTATGATGAAGACTATTGAATTCAGATGGAATTTATTGGATAGGATTAAACGCAGCTCTGAAGATTGGGACCTCGACGAAGGTAAGGAGTCAGGTATGACACCAAAGTTTGATTGTGTTAAATCTTTTATGGACACTGATATTTTCCGTAAGTTTAGCACTAAATATGGACTTGACTCTGAGATAGTAGCTTCTTGCTGTGAATCTTTTGCTACTTATGTTGATCTCCCTAAGGAGAAGTGGTTTAAATATCATCCTCCCATAGAAGTAAAAGTAGCTGCACCTATTAAAGTTGAAGAAAAGACCGTCACTTATAATGATCCTATTGTCCCTACTTCTTATGTTGAGAAACCACCTTTCCCTGTTAGAATAAAGGATCATGCTAAAGCTTCAACTATTGTTCGTAAAAGCAATATTAGAACTTATACACCTCCCGAGCAAGTTAAAGTAGAACCTAATATTGCTATTTTTAAAGATCTCTTATCTGATGATATTGATGGGCATGTTATTCAGTTCGAAGGAGAAACTGCTAGAATTGCTAAACCTTGTGATAAAGATAAACATAGACCTGTGGTAGGCGTGCATGTTATTTCTGTTAAAATAGGAGATCATTGTTATCATGGCTTATGTGATATGGGTGCAAGTGCTAGTGTTATACCGCATACTTTATACGAAGAAATTAAGAATGAAATTGCACCTGCTGAGTTAGAAGGCATTAATGTCACAATTAAACTTGCCAACAGAGATACTATTTCACCAATTGGAATTGTTAGAGATGTTGAAGTCTTGTGTGGGAAAACTAAATATCCTGATGATTTTCTTGTTCTTACTTCTCCGCAAGATAGCTTTTGTCCCATTATATTTGGTAGACCCTTCTTAAATACTATCAATGCTACCATAGATTGCACAAAGAATGTTGTTACTGTTGGCTTGGATGATATGGTTCATGAGTTTAATTTCTCTAAATTTAGTAAACAACATCATGAGGAAGAATTACCTAGTAAGGATGAAATTATTGGTCTTGCTTCTATTGCCGTACCTACTTGTGATCCTTTAGAACACTATTTGCTAGACCATGAAAATGATATGTTCATGAATGAAAGAAGGGAAATAGATGAAGTATTCTTTAAACAGGAACCTATTCTGCAACATAATTTGCCTGTTGAAATTTTAGGGGATCCTCCTCCACCCAAGGGCGATCCCGTGTTTGAGCTTAAACCTTTGCCTGATAATCTTAAATATGCTTATCTTGATGAAAAGAAGATATATCCTGTTATTATTAGTGCTGACCTTTCAGAGCATGAAGAAGAAAGATTATTGAAAACTCTGAAGAAGCATCATGCTCCTATTGGATATACTCTTGATGATCTTAAGGGCATTAGTCCCACTCTATGTCAACATAAAATAAATTTGGAAGCAGATGCCAAACCAGTTCGTGATCCTCAACGATGTCTGAATCCTAAAATGAAAGAAGTGGTAAGAAAAGAAATACTAAAGCTTCTGGAGGCAGGTATAATCTATCTCGTTGCTGATAGTGAGTGGGTAAGTCCTGTCCATTGTGTCCCTAAGAAGGTAGGTATTACTGTTGTTCCTAATGATAAAGATGAATTGATTCCACAAAGAATCATCACAGGTTATAGGATGGTAATTGATTTCCGCAAATTAAATAAAGCTACTAAGAAAGATCATTACCCCTTACCTTTTATTGATCAAATGCTAGAAAGATTATGCAAACATACACACTATTGCTTTCTAGATGGTTATTCTGGTTTCTCTCAAATACCTGTGTCAGCTAGAGATCAATCAAAGACTACTTTTACATGCCCTTTTGGTACTTTTGCTTATAGACATATGCCTTTTGGTTTATGTAATGCACCTGCTACCTTTCAAAGATGCATGATGGCTATATTCTCTGACTTTTGTGAAAAGATTTGTGAGGTTTTCATGGACGACTTTTCCATCTATGGTTCCTCTTTTGATGATTGCTTGAGCAATCTTGATCGAGTTTTGAGAGATGTGAAGAAACTAATCTTGTCTTGAATTGGGAAAAGTGCCACTTTATGGTTAATGAAGGTATTGTCTTGGGGCACAAAGTTTCTGAAAGAGGTATTGAAGTTGATAAAGCCAAGTTTGATGCTATTGAAAAGATGCCATGTCCCAAGGACATCAAAGGTATAAGAAGTTTCCTTGGTCACGCTGGATTTTATAGGAGGTTCATTAAGGACTTCTCAAAAATTTCTCGGCCTCTGACTAATTTATTGCAAAAAGATATACCATTTGTCTTTGATGATGATTGTGTAGAAGCATTTGAAATACTTAAGAAAGCATTAGTCACTGCACCTGTTGTTCAGCCACCTGATTGGAACCTACGCTTTGAAATTATGTGTGATGCTAGTGATTATGCTGTAGGTGCTGTTCTAGGGCAAAGAGTTGATAAGATAATAAATGTTATTCATTATGCTAGTAAGACTCTAGACAATACTCAAAGAAATTATGCTACTACTGAAAAAGAGCTTTTAGCAGTTGTATTTGCTTGTGATAAGTTCAGATCTTATATTGTTGATTCTAAAGTAACTATCCACACTGATCATGCTGCTATTAAATATCTTATGGAAAAGAAAGATGCTAAACCTAGACTTATTAGATGGGTTCTCTTGCTACAAGAATTTGATTTGAATATTGTTGATAGAAAGGGAGCTGAGAACCCCGTTGCAGACAACTTGTCTAGGTTAGAAAATATTCTAGATGACCCACTACCTATTAATGGTAGCTTTCCTGATGAACAATTAAATGTTATAAGTACTTCTCGTAGTACTCCATGGTATGCTGATTATGCTAATTATATTGTTGCTAAGTTTATACCACCTAACTTCACATACCAACAAAAGAAAAAGTTCTTCTATGATTTGAGACATTACTTTTGGGATGACCCACATTTTTATAAAGAAGGAGTAGATGGTGTTATTAGACGTTGTGTACCTGAGCATGAACAGGAACATATCCTACGCAAGTGTCATTCCGAGGCTTATGGAGGACACCACGCTGGAGATAGAACTGCACATAAGGTATTGCAATCTGGTTTTTATTGGCCTACCCTTTTCAAGGATGCCCGTAAGTTTGTCATGTCTTATGATGAATGTCAAAGAATTGGTAATATTAGTAAACGTCAAGAAATGCCTATGAATTATTCACTTGTTATTGAACCGTTTGATGTTTGGGGCTTTGACTATATGGGACCTTTTCCTGCCTCTAATGGATACACACATATTCTAGTTGCTGTTGATTACGTTAATAAGTGGGTAGAAGCTATTCCAACTAGTAGTGCTGATCATAACACTTCTATTAAAATGCTTAAAGAAGTTATTTTCCCGAGGTTTGGAGTCCCTAGATATTTAATGACTGATGGTGGTTCCCACTTTATTCATGGTGCTTTCCGTAAAATGCTTGCGAAATATGATGTTAATCATAGAATTGCATCTCCTTATCACCCTCAGTCTAGTCGTCAAGTAGAGTTGAGCAATAGAGAGCTCAAATTAATTTTGCAAAAGACTGTTAATAGGTCTAGAAAGAATTGGTCCAAGAAACTTGATGGTGCATTATGGGATTATAGAACCGCATACAAAAATCCTATGGGTATGTCTCCGTATAAAATGGTTTATGGAAAAGCATGTCACTTACCTCTCGAACTAGAACATAAGGCATATTGGGCTTTTAAAGAGCTTAACTATGATTTTAAACTTGCCGATGAGAAGACGTTATTTGATATTAGCTCACTTGATGAATGGAGAACCCAAGCTTATGAAAATGCCAAGTTGTTTAAAGAAAAAGTTAAAAGATGGCATGACAAAAGGATACAAAAGCGTGAGTTTAATATAGGTGATTATGTATTGCTACAACTCTCGTTTAAGATTTTTTTCTGGAAAACTTCTCTCTAAATGGGAAGGCCCCTATGTAATCGAAGAGGTCTATCGTTCCGGTGCCATAAAAATCAACAACTTCGAGGGCACAAATCCGAAAGTGGTAAACGGTCAAAGAATCAAACATTATATCTCAGGTAATCCCATAAATGTTGAAACCAATATTATTGAAACTGTAACCCCGGAGGAATACATAAGAGACACTTTCTGGAACGTTTCAGACCCCGAAAAGGAATAGGTATGTGGTACGGTAAGTAAACCGACTCCAAAACAATTTTTAAGGCAATATTTCTCCGTTTTGGAATATTTAGAAAAATAGAAAAATAAGTAGCATTCCGGGAAGGACACGAGGGCCCCACGAGGGTGGTGGGCGCGCCCTACCCCCCTGGGCGCGCCCCCTACCTCGTGAGCACCTTGTGTGCCTTCCGGACTCCGTTTTCTTGCACGTTACGTATTTTGGTCGGTAAAAATTCACTATATATTCTCCCGAAGGTTTTGACTCCCGTATCACGCAATTATTCTCTGTTCTTGTTTCGGGCTGTTTTTATGACAGATCTAGATTATCATGACGTCCCGAAGTGCTTCCAAGGACAAGTTCTTCGAGAAGGTCATCAACCCTTACCTCGCGGAGGTGCTGCGATACCCTCAAACCATTGAGATGCGTGATAGGTTGTTGCACATCCGCGATGTTGAGGGACCAAAGGGAACCAGAAGCGTGGAGACGAGGCTCGAAGCAATGGAGCAACAAGTTTTCAAGTGCCAGGGGATGGTGGAGCGTGGAATCAACGCTAGCCACACGATGCTCGCGGAGTTCTCTAACAACTACAAGCCGGATGCCAAGAACACCGAGGAGGCCATCTTCAAACTATATGAATAGATCGAGCACCTCCAAGCCCAAATCTATGACCTGCAAAACCAAAACTGTGAGTATGAATATAGATTCAAAAGAATGAGTTTGGCTGCAGATTCGAGGATTCCGGAGACTCGATCATCCTTCTATGATGGTGAACCTATGCCTTGGAAGATGGATCACAAGCCTGCATCATCAACAACACCTCCACCTTCTTCACCGACAAAGGAGATATAATCACATGGGTATGGGCACTCCCCTTGGCAACTGCCAAGCTTGGGGGAGGTTCCCCGGTATCGTATCACCATCACAACTCCTATCTTTATCGTTTTTCTTAGTTCGATCCTATTAGTAGTATCTTGATCTAGTAGAATAAAGTTTATGGCATGATCTAGTTTTGAGTTTTGCTTTATGATCTCTCTTTGTAATCGAGTTCATGAGCTATATATAATAAAGATTAGTGTTGAGTCACGGGCTTGATTATTTTACCATGATCTTGGGTGAATAAAAGAAAAGAGAAAAAGAATAAAAAGAAACAAAGAGTTCATATTGATCTTATTGAGAGTAATGACTTCACATAGAAAGAGTATGATGATTAAAAGTTGTTGGGAGTTGGCAGACATAGCTTTGGTCATTGTTGCAATTAATAGGAAGTAATAAGGAAAGAGAGGTTTTCACATATAGATATATTATCATTGACATCTTTTATGATTGGGAGCACTCATTAAAATATGACATGCTAAAGAGTTGATGTTGGACAAGGAAGACAACGTAATGAGTTATGTCTTTCTTATATCTGAGATAAAGTATGTTGTCATGGATCCTCTAACTTGTTGAGCTTGCCTTTCCCCCTCACGCTAGCCAAATTCTCAGCACCAAGTAGTAATACTACTTGTGCTTCCAAATACCCTTAAACCAGTTTTGCCATGAGAGTCCACCATATCTACCTATGGATTGAGTAAGCTCCTTCAAGTAAGTTGTCATCGGTGCAAAGCAATAAAAATTGCTCTAAATATGTATGATTGATTGGTGTGGGAGAAATAAGCTTTATACGATCTTGTGATGTGGAAGTAATAAAAGCGACGAACTGCATAATAAAGGTTCATATCACAAGGGGCAATATAAAGTGACGTTCTTTCGCATTGAGATTTTATGCATCCAACCATAAAAGCGCATGGCAACCTCTTCTTCCCTCTGCGAAGGGCCTATCCTTTATTATTATCTTCTACCTTATGCAAGAGTCACGGTGATTTTCACCTTTTCTTTTTCATTTTATCCTTTGGCAAGCTCAGCATGTTGGAAAGAACATGATATATATATCTAATTCGATGTAGGGGAGCATGAACCATTATTGTTGACATCACCCTTGAGGTAAAAGGTTGTGGGGCAAAACTATAAGCCCCTATCTTTCTCTGTGTCCGATTAAAACTCCGTAACCACAAGTATTGCGTGAGTGTTAGCAATTATGGAGGACTAAATGATAGTTGAGTATGTGGACTTGCTTTTTAGCTCTGACATAGAGTCTTTCCGATGTTATGATAAATTTCAATTGCTTCAATGACTGAGATTATAGTTTGTCGGAGCCCAATAAAGTTTATGATTTATGCTTTTGCATTGTGAATAGATCATCACTTGAACATAAGTAATCATATGAAAAAATCTATATATGTTGCTGTTATGAGAATAATCATGATGCCTTCATGTTCGTATTTTATTTTTATCGACGCCTCTACCTCTAAACATGAGGACATATTTATTGTTACCGGGTTTTCGCTTGAGGACAAGCGAGGTCTAAGCTTGGGGGAGTTGATACGTCCATTTTGCATCATACTTTTATATCAATATTTATTGCATTATGGACTGTTATTTCACTTTATGTTACAATACTTATGGCTATTCTCTCTTATTTTACAAGGTTTACATAAGGAGGGAGAATGCCGGCAGCTGGAATTCTGGGCTGGAAAAGGAGCAAATATTAGAGACCTATTCTGCGCAACTTCAAAAGTCCTAAAACTCCACGGAACATCTTAAAATAAATAAAGAAAAATCCTCGCCAAAGATGAAGGCCAGGGGGCCCACACCCTGCTCACGAGGGTGGGGGGCGCGCCCCCCCCTAGGGCGCGCCCCCTACCTCGTGGCCCCCCCTGGTGGCTCTCCGACGTCCATCTTCTCCTATATCAAGTCTTTCGATGAGAAAAAAATTAGAAGGAACTTTTCGGGACGAGACTCCGCCGCCACAAGGCGGAACCTTGGTGGATCCAATCTAGAGCTCTGGCAAAGCTGTTCTGCCGGGGATACTTCCCTCCGGAGGGGGAAATCATCACCATCGTCATCACCAACGCTCCTCTCATCGGGAGAGGGCAATCTCCATCAACATCTTCACCAGCACCATCTCATCTCCAAACCCTAGTTCATCTCTTGTATCCAAGTCTTGTCTCAAAGTCCAGGATTGGTGCTAGTAGGTTGCTAGTAGTGTTGATTGCTCCTTGTAGTTGATGCTAGTTGGTTTATTTGGTGGAAGATCATATGTTCAGATCCTATATGCATATTATTACCCCTCTGATTATGATCTCTCTCTCTCTCGTGTTCTTGAGGTGATACGATCTTGATGTATCGCCAACTTTGCTATTATATTTGGATCCTATGATGTTTCTTCCCCCCTCTACTCTCTTGTAATGGATTGAGTTTCCCCTTTGAAGTTATCTTATCGGATTGAGTCTTTAAAGATTTGAGAACACTTGATGTATGTCTTGCCGTGCGTATCTACGGTGACAATGGGATACCACGTGATTCACTTGATGTATGTTTTGGTGATCAACTTGCGAGTTCCGCCCATGAACCTATGCATAGGGGTTGGCACACATTTTCGTCGTGATTCTCCGGTAGAACTTTAGGGCACTCTTTGAGGTCCTTTGTGTTGGTTGAATAGATGAATCTGAGATTGTGTGATGTTAATCATACCCACGGATACTTGAGGTGACATTGGAGTATCTAGGTGACATTAGAGTTTTGATTGATTTGTGTCTTAAGGTGTTATTCTAGTATGAACTCTAGGGCTGTTTGTGACACTTATAGGAATAGCCCAACGGATTGATTGGAAAGAATAACTTTGAGGTGGTTTCGTACCCTACCATAATCTCTTCGTTCGTTCTCCGCTATTAGTGACTTTGGAGTGACTCTTTGTTGCATGTTGAGGGATAGTTATGTGATCCAATTATGTTAGTATTGTTGAGGGAACTTGCACTAGTGAAAGTATGAACCCTAGGCCTTATTTCCTAGCATTGCAATACCGTTTACGCTCACTTTTACCATTCGTTACCTTGCTGTTTTTATATTTTCAGATTACAAAAACTATTATCTACCATCCATATACACTTGTATCACCATCTCTTCGCCGAACTAGTGCACCTATACAATTTACCATTGTATTGGGTGTGTTGGGGACACAAGAGACTCTTCGTTATTTGGTTGCAGGATTGCTTCAGAGAGACCATCTTCATCCTACGCCTCCTACGGATTGATAAACCTTAGGTCATCCACTTGAGGAAAATTTGCTACTGTCCTACAAACCTCTGCACTTGGAGGCCCAACAACGTCTACAAGTAGAAGGTTGTGTAGTAGACATCACTGCCCCAACCCCAACCCCATCGCCGGCGGCCTCCTCTCCCTCCAGCATTGCAGCTCCAGCCCCTCCTCACCTTCTCTCCCAAGGGAGGGAAGGGGATGCCCCAGATTGAGCACCTTCTCTCCCAAGGGTGGGAAGGGATCCAGCGACGAGGTGATGCAGATCCACGACGACATTGGCACGCCGTCGTCGACCTGATGCCTAGGGCTGGGAGGCGACTGGAGCTGGAAGAGGGTGCTCAAGCTCGTGCTGCCCTGCCAGAGCAGCACCGGCCGGCCGTCTACGAGGTCAGGAACACGAGGTCGAGATGGAGACAACGGCAAGGAGGATGCCAAGGCGGCCAGGGCATGGTCGGCTGCAGTACAGCTGGTCAGCAAGTTGAAGGTACATACGCAGCCTGTTGTTATTCATGACCTGCACTGCATGGATGTTTTCAGTCAGCAAGATGATTTGCTGTCTATTGTATGAGGCATTCAGAACCTGATTTTGGTGTGGCAGGTTAATCGTATGAGTAGAAGGACCGGCAATGGCGGCGACGATGGGTTGCTAAAGAATCTCTTTTCGACGTTCCAACGGCAACGGTCGCAACCTTGTCGCTGACACCATCAGGAACCGGTGGCCCGCTGAAGAACCAAATCGTTCTTGGCATCATCGTGTTGTGGTGACATGTTCGATTTTGAGGTAGCAGTGTCCTATAGAATTTTGACATACCTTTGATGGTATACATCTTGGATTGAATGATATGACCTACTATTCTGAATGTTAGATGGACATCTCAAAATATGGCCTTGACAAACTTGAAAGCTCTTGAATAAATCATATTTGGGTTCCTTGTTCGTTGTTGTATTGTCGTGCTATATGTGGTATATGATCCACAAGATATTTAGATATTAGATTATTATCAGTGCAATAGCATCAGACCAAACTTGGTCTTTTCTCATGTGCTAAATCAAAGTAGGAATCGGTTGTAGAAGTAGACCAGACTGCAACTAGCTTAAAGTTGGTTAGATTATGTATAAAAGGGTATTTCTGTTGTCTGCTCTTTAGGTTCCCATAGTGTGAGGTGGTATTCCTTTTTAAAACACATATAAACTGGCATCTATAGTGAACAATGGAGCTTCCTGTATGTATAAACTGGAGTAGTAATACTTAAACCTTTTAAGTAATAAAGCGCTCCGTTTTGAAAAAAATAAACTAGAGCAGTAATATGAGGCTGAAGGAACCGACATTAGCAACAATAATATAAATGTTTTCTGCACTGGGTCCGTGTGTCTCACATGGATGTTGAATAGATAAAATGCTATAAAGATCAGCTTGCTTCTCATGTAATTGGAACGATTGTGTGTCTTGGTTTTTCCTGTTTCGTTTGGTTTTGCAGCGATGATTTTTTTAGCACGTGCATCAGAGCAGAACTGGAGCATAATAGTAGTTGAAAAATGTTTTAGTGTAGTTTATTAAAGATTCCGTTTATTTCTACATTACGAATGTAAATACTTAGTCATTCTCAAAAAAGAAAAAAAAACGAATGTAGCTTACTTAGTCCACCGAGTTCCTTTATGATGTGTCCCTAAAGAAAGAGATTTCCTTTATAATGTGTAGCAGATGTCATTTACTGATACGACATAGTTTCTCATTCTAGGTAATGGCAGGTGAAGCCATGAAAGGCATGTATATTGTACTACAGGCATCTAGCTTCATGGTATCTTTGTTGTGATGTTGATGTTCTCTTGGATGGTTGTCTTATTAGATTTATGCTTGATTTCACTAAATCATGTTTCTTGTACACAAGTGCTATGTAAGCCCAGGTTTGTTCAAAGTTTCTTGCACATTCAGTATTCAGTGCCTCTGCATCTTCTTTTTTGCTCTTTTTATGTTGGTTGCGAGATCACATTCAGCTGTCCTCACAACTATGAACTATCTTCTTTGTTATATTAAATATTTTTCTCTACGCTCATGCTTGTGAATTGTTTGACGTTTTGACAGGTTATTGCTAGAATTTTGTCTATTTTGGGCCTAGCTCAATAGCAGTTTCAGAACTTCCTAATAAATCCTAGAGGCCCACGCAGCCCATTCGTGCAAGGCAAGAGGTGGAACAAAAGTTTAGTCCCACATTGCTAGTTTAGAGGGAGTTGTACCTCTTTATAAGGGAGGCTCTTTCTCCACATGTATGAGGATGAGAACAGGAGGGACATCCACGCGCGCTCCTCCTCCGCCGCCAGCCTCCCCACGCCACGCCTCGCCTCGTCACGACGCGCCGCGGGTTGCGGGAATGAGTGTAACACCCCGGATGTAATTTACCTTATTTGTATTCCAACTCTAGCCGTTTCCGGCACCAAGTTATATTATTTCCTCGTTGTCGGGTTTTTGTCTCCGTGTGTTTTTTCTTTGTCATGCATCTCTTATCATGTCATCATGTGCATTGCATTTGCATACGTGTTCGTCTCATGCATCCGAGCATTTTCCCCGTTGTCCGTTTTGCATTCCGGCGCTCCTATGTCCTCCGGTGGTCCTTTCTACCTCTTTTCATGTGTGGGGGTTAAACGTTTTCGGATTAGACCGAGACTTGCCATGCGGCCTTGGTTTACTACCGGTAGACCGCCTGTCAAGTTTCGTACCATTTGGACTTCGTTTGATACTCCAACGGTTAACCGAGGGACCGAAAAGGCCTCGTGTGTGTTGCAGCCCAAAACCCTTCCAAACTAGCCCAAAACCCACCTAAACTCCATCTATCGTCTAGAGCGTTCGATCACGATCGCGTGGCCGAAAACCGCACCTCATTTGGAGCTTCGTAGCTCCCTCTACCCCTATATAAAGATCCATACATTCCAAATCCGGGCGAAACCCTAAAAATCCCGCTTCCCGCGCCGTCAGACACAACTCCACCGACGGACACGTCCGGTTTGCACCACCGCCGCCACGTGGCGTGCCCTCATTGGCCCGGCCGCATCTTCCCGCCGCCGGCCCAGGAGAGCCCCCCCCCCCCGAGCCCATCGCCACCGCGCCGCCTTGAGTCGACCCCGCCGCCTTCTTCCCGCGGTCCGGTGACCGGCGCCGCCACCGGCCTCGCCTACCGCGCCTCTCCGCCGCCGAAGCCGCCGGTCGCCTCCGCCGCCCTGCTCTGGCCACCTCCGCCGACCAGAGCTCCGCCGCCACCCGGGTCCTCCTCGTCGCCGGCGCGCCCCGGCAAGCTCCTTCCCCTCCTTCCCCGACGACGAAAAGCTCCGGCGACCCCAAACTCCGGCCGGCCATCTTCGTAATCCGCGCCGCTACAGTGCTGCTACAGTGGATGACTTTTTCCCTCAGAAACCCTAGTTATTTTGCAAGCTTCATCGTGCCATAACTCTGTCATCGTAGCTCTGATTCGTGCGTGTAGCATATCAAAATGTTCGTCTCGATGAGTACATCATTTCATCTCATTGCATCATTTTCATTTGAGCTCATCTTGATGCCCGAAATGCTGTTGGAAGAGGGCTATGTGATGATTATATCAGATCTGTTTCAGCAAATGGCCTTTTGTCATTTTTGCCATGATTAATGTGTGCATGCTATGATCCTGAGCTCTACATGTGTTTTGACGAATGCCATGTTATCTTTATAGAGGTGCTTGCCATGTATTTTTGTGATCTTCGTGGTGACTAGGACAAGCATGCAAAGTAGCTTACCCAATGATGCTGATTTCAGGGACATAGAATTTCACTAAGTCCTTGTCCTGATATTGTTTTTATGCCATATGTTCATGTTGTTTCCTAGTGATCTGTGCCTCTTTTGAGGATGATCAGTAAGGATGTTTTGTTAATATTGTAGTGCTATATGCATCCATGTCTTTTTTTGCAATTATGGAGCACCCTAGCTTGAGTCAATCGAGCTCTACTTTTTCTATAAAATGTTCCTGGCAGATTGTTAACATGTTTAGCGATTTTGCCGAGGTTGTTGCTATTGATCCGTGCATGCTATGATGTTGTTCTTGCCATGTATAGCTTCTACGCCATGTCTTCTTGATGGATGTATGCTTAGTTTGTCATGCCATGCTCTGTAGTGAGTGCATCGAGCTCGTCAACATGCCTACTCGTTAATCTGTTTTGCATGCTCCAGTTTTTCACTAAGTCTGAATCTGTTTATGTTTTGCTATGTTCACATGCTTGCAATTGTATTTTCTGATCCCTTTTGGCTCATGGTCACTAAGGGACTTTTGTTATATGCTTAGAGTAGCTTCATGCCATGCCTTGCTTTGCCATGATATGTTCCTGTAGCATGTAGTTCTCATGCTCTAAAGATTGCTTCCTGTTAATAAATTCCTGATTTGTTGTTATTTCACTAAGTCTGAAACATGTTATCTTTTACACTTTTGCCATGCTTGTTTGAGATTGCTATTGAGTGAATTAGCCGTAGCTCAGTGTTCATATTTTGTCAAGCATCATGAGTGGATCCCTTCCATATATTTTTTTGTCATGTTTGAGTGATGTAGCATATTTATCCTGATGCATTTAGATGGCTACTTGCTGATTATCGCAGACCGGTGCCATATTTGTTTTGCTTGCCATTTCTAAACCGTGCATCCAATTCCAGTGATCTTTATATCGATTTCGACCGAAATCACCTCACCTTTCCAGTGGCACTCTTGGATTTCCAAGTTGAGGCCAGGTTTAATCATTCCTTTCCAAATCATGCATGTGCATAGCATACCGCATCCCGCATACCATACCATGTTTGCATCTTGTTGCTTGAGCATTGCATGTGGTTGATTGTGTTCCTTTTGCTTGGTGTTCTTGCTTGGGTAGAGACGGGAGACGATTTTGTGAACGAGGAGCCCGTTGAGTTCGCGTACGAGGATCAAGTCAACTCTAAGAATTTTGTAGGCAAGATGACCATACCCTCGAAATCACTTCTATCTTTGCTTGCTAGATGCTCGCTCTTTTGCTATGCCTATGCTACGATACCTACCACTTTCTTATCATGCCTCCCAAATTGCCATGTCAAACCTCTAACCCACCTTGTCCTAGCAAACCATGGTTTGGCTATGTTACCGCTTTGCTCAGCCCCTCTTATAGCGTTGCTAGTTGCAGGTGAAGATTGGAGTTCGTTCCTTGTTGGAACATGTTTATTGTTGGGATATCACCATATTATCTTGTTTATCTTAATGCACCTATATACTTGGTAAAGGGTGGAAGGCTCGGCCTTATGCCTGGTGTTTTGTTCCACTTTGCCGCCCTAGTTTCCGTCATATCGGCGTTATGTTCCCGGATTTTGCGTTCCTTACATGGTTGGGTTATAATGGGAACCCCTTGACAGTTCGCCTTGAATAAAACTTCCCCAACAAGGCCCAACCTTGGTTTTACCATTCGCCACCTAGCCTTTTTCCCTTGGGTTTCACGGACTCAAGTGTCATCTTTATTTTAAACCCCCGGGCCAGTGCTTCTCTAAGTGTTGGTCCAACCAGAGCACCGTGCGGGGCCGTCCCTTGGAAACTTGGGTTATGTTGGCTCCTGTACGCTTAGCTTATCCGGTGTGCCCTGAGAACGACATATGTGCAGCTCCTATCGGGATTTGTCGGCACATCGGGTGGTCTTGCTGGACTTGTTTTACCATTGTCGAGGATGTCTTATAACAGGGATGCTGAGTCTGACAAGATTGTCTTGGGAGAAGGAATATCCCTCATTGACCATGAGAGCTTGTGATGGGCTAAGTTGGGACTCCCCTGCAGGGATTTGAACTTTCGAAAGCCGCGCCCGCGGTTATGGGCAGATGGGAATTTGTTAATGTCCGGTTGTAGATAACCTGAAACTGAACTTAAATTAAAATGCACCAACCGTGTGCATAACCGTGATGGTCTCTTCTCGGCGGAGTCTGGGAAGTGAACACGGTGTTGGAGTAATGCTTGACGTAGGTTATTCTAGGATCACTTCTTGATCATAGTTGTTCGACTGTGCTTTTGCCTTCTCTTCTCGCTCTCTTTTGCGAATATGTTAGCCACCATATATGCTAGTCGCTTGCTGCAGCTCCACATCATATCTTTGCCTTACCTATAAGCTTAAATAGTCTTGATCGCGAGGGTGTGAGATTGCTGAGTCCCCGTGACTCACAGATTCCTTCCAAAACCAGATGCAGGGACCGATGATACCGCTCCAGATGATATGACCGAGCTCAAGTGGGAGTTCGATGAAGACTCTCGTCGTTACTACATGTCTTTCCCAGATGATCAGTAGTGGTGCCCAGTTGGGGCGATCGGGGACTTTGTCGCATTTGGGGGTTGATCTTTATTTTCGTTCCGTAGTCGGACCTTGAGTGTATTGGATGAATGTAATGACGTACTTATGTATTTGTGTGACATGGCGAGTGTAAGCCAACTATGTATCCTTTCCCCTTTATTTATGTACACGGGTTGTTTGCGAAGATTACCTCACTTGCGACATTGCTTTCAATGCGGTTATGCCTCTAAGTCATGCTTCGACACGTAGGAGATATAGCCGCATCGAGGGCGTTACAATGAGCCGAGCATATGTCTAAGTTTTTTCCATGCACGACGGGTATATGTAAGGTCACGCGGGAGTTGAAACGTTTTCTGTAGTGGACACTGAATTCGAATGGCGCGCCTCTTCGGCCGCTGCCTGTTCGCTTCGTCTCCCTCCGTTGCTTCACCTCCCGCCGCAGCCTGTTCGCGTCCCTCTCCTGTGTCTATAAAAGGGAGGTCACTCCTCCCAAAGAGACACACCAGAACAACACAATCCTCTCGCCTCACATTTTCCTGGCCACTGAGCTACTGCTACGATCTTCCTTATCCCGGCTTGCGGCGTGCACCGCAGGTCAGGACAGTAGGCCTCCGGAACTGCACCTTTTGAGTCCTGTACGGGAGAAGGGTGATAAGGTTTTTGGGGAGCGCTCCGCGTGACTACTGGCTTCTTCATCACGGACTCCGACGACTACTTCCCCGACGACGACTTCTTCCCCGACGTCGACTACCTCATCAACGACATGGCTGGAGAGGATGTCGATCCCAAGTCCAGTTCTTCTGCTGTTGTTGTCACGTATGTCTTCTTGCTCTTTCTGTTAGATGTCCTGTCACAGTTCTTTGCTCTAGTTTCTGCTCTACATATGTTAGGTTCTACTTCATATATGCAACTTCATCTAGTGTATGTTCTAGATGTGTTCAGTTCAAGTTCATATATGCAGATGCTATTTACCTTTTCTCTGTCAGAACGCATGACTTGTTCGATCTCTACTATATTAGTCATGCTTTATCTAGTATTTCTGTTAATAAAATCATTTGGTAAATTGCTCATATTTCCAACAATCCAAAAACCTTATTATAGGCAATTTACCCCAAGTGGTTTTGCTGCTTCCATGAGACCTCCTATATTTGAAGGTATCCACTATAAGAGGTGGCGCGTGAGAGTAGTCTTATGGTTTCAAACCATGAGTTGCTATGACGCCACGCTTGGCAAGCCTGAAGGGGAGTTTGATGCCCAACAGAAACAAGCTTTTCAGAAAATGGATACTCTGTTTAAGGCTGCTCTCTTGAGTGTTCTTGGTGAGAACATAGTTGATGCTTATGTGTCAATTGACAATGGAAAAGATATATGGGACGCACTCGAGGCCAAGTTTGGGGTCTCGGATGCCGGCACTGAGCTGTACATCATGGAGCAATTCTATGATTAAAGGATGACTGAAGAGCGCTCCGTGGTTGAGCAAGCTCATGAGATAGAGTCATTTGCTAGAGAGCTTGAGCACTTCAACTATATGCTACCGGACAAGTTTGTTGCCGGAGGTATCATCACCAAGCTTCCTCCTTCGTGGAGGAACTTTTCTACCTTACTGAAGCATAAGAGACAGGAGTTTTTCGTTCCAGATCTCATTGATACTCTTGATGTCGAAGAAAAGGCGAGAGCAAATGACAAACGTGCTCGAGGTATTGAGGGAGGATCTAGTGCCAATCTGGTACAGAAGAAGAACTTCCAGCCCCACAAGTTCAAGAACAAGGGCAAGTTTGATGGTAAAGCAAAGTTTGATGGGAAGAACAAGGTTGTGCAACACACGAACTTCAAGAAGAAGAATGACAAGAAGAAAGGTGTTTGTCATGTGTGTGGGGATCCTGATCATTGGGCTCCTAGTTTCCCTAATCGCTATGGCAAGCGTCATCCTGGGGAAGGCGGCAAGACTGCTAATGTTGTCATTGGAGACATTGACATGAAGGATGCTGGGTATGGTATATTTCCCACTATTCTTTCAGTATGTCATTCTCCTGATTGGTTGATTGACACGGGTGCTAATGTGCATGTATGCGGTGATATTTCCATGTTTTTGTCTTATCAGACCACAGGGACTTCAACAGTGCTAATGGGCAACGGTTCAAGTGCTTCTATTCGTGGTGTTGGTACGGTCGATCTGAAGTTTACTTCGGGGAAGATCGTGCGGCTGAAGAACATGCATTATGTCCCCTCTGTCAATAAAAATCTTATTAGCGGATCTCTTCTGTGTAGAGATGGCTATAAGCTTGTCTTTGAGTCGAATAAATTTGTAATATCCAAGTATGGAACCTTTGTTGGTAAAGGCTATGAGTCAGGAGGCCTGTTTCATTTATCCTTATCAGACGTTTGCAATAAAGTTGTTAATCATGTTTGCAACAATAGTGAATCAAATGTGTGGCATTCACGTCTTTGTCATGTTAACTTTGGTTGTATGTCACGACTAGCGAAGTTGAACTTAATCCCTAGTTTCACCACTGTCAAGGGATCTAAGTGTCAACTTTGTGTGCAAGCTAAGCAACCTCGTAAGCACATGACTGCGGAAACGGGAAATCTTGCACCACCAGAGCTCATACATTCAGATCTATGTGAAATGAATGGTGTTTTGACAAAAGGTGGAAAGAAATATTTATGACATTAATTGACGACTCCACTAGATACTGCCGTGTGTATCTTCTGAAATCTAAGGATGAGACTTTGAATTTTTTCAAGATCTATAAAGCTGACGTGGAAAACCAACTTGATCGAAAAATCAAGAGGCTTAGGTCCGACCGTGGTGGAGAGTATTTTCCAATGAATTTGATGCTTTTTGTGTGGAACATGGTATAATCCATGAGAGAACGCCTCCCTACTCACCTCAGTCAAATGGGGTGGCCGAAAGAAAGAACCGCACCCTAACTGATTTGGTTAACGCCATGTTAGACACATTGGGTCTCTCCAAGGCATGGTGTGGGGGGAGGCGATATTGACAGCATGTCATGTCCTAAACCAAGTCCCCACAAAGAACAAAGAGATAACTCTGGGGATGGGAGAATAAAAGGTTAAAACTCTCTTATCTGCGAACATGGGGTTGTTTGGCGAAAGTCAATGTTCCAATTCCAAAGAAGCGGAAGTTTGGACCAAAGATTGTGGATTGTGTTTTTCTGGGATATGCTTTTCATAGCACTGGCTATAGATTCTTGGTTGTAAAATCTGAGATACCTGACATGCATGTTGGTACGATCATGGAGTCGAATGATGCGACTTTCTTTGAAGATATCTTTCCCATGAAGGATATGGCTACCTCATCTAATCAGGAGATGCCTAGTTCATAGAATCAGGAACCAGTTACAATTATCGAACCTGCCATTTCGATGGAACACTTTGAAAGTCCTGTGGAGGAGAACAATGAAGTTCCTACTAGGAGCAAGAGACAGAGGACTGCAAAGTCCTTTGGTGATGATTTTCTTGTGTATCTCATAGATGACACTCCCAGTTCTATTTCAGAGGCCTATGCATCTGAAGATGCTGACTACTGGAAGGAAGCGGTTCGTAGCGAGATGGATTCCATCTTGGCGAATGAAACTTGGGAGATAACTGATCGTCCTTATCGGTGCAAACGTATAGGATGCAAATGGGTATTCAATAAGAAGTTTAGGCCTGATGGTACTATAGAAAAGTACAAGGCTCGGCTCGTGGCTAAGGGTTATACCCAAAAGGAAGGTGAAGACTTCTTTGATACTTACTCACCTGTGGCTCGACTGACCACTATTCGAGTTCTACTTTCACTAGCTGCCTCACATGGTCTTCTCGTTCATCAAATGGATGTTAAGACTGCTTTCCTAAATGGAGAGTTGGACGAAGAAATTTATATGGAACAACCAGATGGGTTTGTACTAGATGGTCAGGAAAGAAAAGTGTGCAAGTTGCTGAAGTCTTTGTATGGACTCAAGCAAGCACCCAAACAGTGGCATGAGAAGTTTGAAAGAACTTTAACAGCTGCAGGCTTTGTTGTAAACGAAGCTGACAAATGTGTGTACTATCGCCATGGTGTGGGCGAGGGAGTTATCCTTTGCTTGTATGTTGACGACATACTGATTTTCGAAACAAATCTGAATGTTATTAAGGAGGTCAAGGATTTCCTATCTTGTTGTTTTGAGATGAAGGATTTAGGAGTGGCTGATGTCATTCTAAACATCAAGTTGTTGAGAGACGATGATGATGGGATTACATTGCTTCAATCTCACTATGTGGAAAAGATCTTGAGTCGCTTTGGCTATAGTGACTGCAAGCCTCCTCTCCAACACCATATGATGCGAGTGTGTTACTTCAAAGAATCGAAGAATTGCTAGAGATCAATTGAAATATTCTTAGATTATTGGCTCGCTTATGTACTTAGCTAGTGCTACAAGACCTGACATCTCTTTTGCTGTTAGCAAACTGAGTCGGTTTCTCTCAAAACCAGATGTGCATTGAAAAGCTCTAGAGAGAGTTTTGCGTTATTTGAAAGGCACTGCGAATTATGGAATTCACTACACTGGGCACCCAAAGGTACGTGAAGGGTATAGTGACTCAAACTGGATCTCGGAGGCTGATGAGATACAGGCCACGAGCGGTTATGTATTCACTCATGGAGGTGGCGCTGTTTCTTGGAAGTCTTGCAAGCAGACCATCTTAACGAGGTCAACAATGGAAGCAGAACTCGCAACACTAGATACAACTACGGTTGAAGCAGATTGGCTTCGCCGGCTCTTGAATGACTTGCCGGTTGTTGAGAAACCTGTACCGGGTATCCTTATGAACTGCGACAATCAAACTATGATCACGAAAGTGAGCAGCTCAAAGGATAACATGAAGTCATTAAGACACGTTCAGAGAAGGTTAAAGTCTGTCAGGAAAATGAGAAACTCCAGAGTTATTGCATTGGATTATATCCAAATGTCTAAAAATATGGCAGATCCTTTTACTAAGGGTCTATCACGTAATGTGATAGATAATGCATCGAGGAAGATGGGTATGAGACCCACAATATGAGTTGTTCACAGTGGTAACCTATTCTTTGTGATCGGAGATCCCGTGAATTAGATGTGGAAGACAAGCTGTTGGTCAACTGAGAGGAGAGTATCCTTACTATTAACAATACCACTCCATGAAGATGCACTACTCTTCTAATCTGCATGGCAGGTTGATGTATATCTTAATGTGTTCTAAGTGGCTCTTTTAAGCAGAGATGTTGTCCTGCAGAACATCTTTTGAAGAACACACCTATATGAGTCTGATTGTTAAACGTCGCAATCTATGAGAGTAGGGTTCTCTCTAGTAAACTCATGAAAGGTCTCGGAGTATGATGCATAAGCTCCACCCGCGGGGAAGACCCACGGTAGCCACGTATCGGTCAAGGCTTTATGTGAAGCTAGATTCGCAGAAAACTTGCAGTTCAAGGCCTAGTCCACTTTCAAGTTGCTTACTAGTGTAGCATAGAGTTCTAGGTGGAAGTTCAACTTAACAGCCTCCACTGCAGTACCGGTATATAAAACAGTGTTTTGGAACCAAAGGCAAATTTTGTGTGCCTCTGGGATCTGGTGGGGGATTGCTGGAATTTTGTCTATTTTGGGCCTAGCCCAATAGCAGTGATACGTCTCCAACGCATCTATAATTTTTGATTGCTCCATGCTATATTATCTACTGTTTTGGACATTATTGGGCTTTATTATCCACTTTTATATTATTTTTGGGACTAACCTATTAACCGGAGGCCAAGCCCATAATTGCTGTTTTCTTGCCTGTTTTAGGGTTTCGAAGAAAAGGAATATCAAACAGAGTCCAAACGGAATGAAACCTTCGGGAACGTGATTTTCTCATCGAATACAACTCAAGAGACTTGGACCCTACGTCAAGACACGTAACAGGAGGCCACAAGGTAGAGGGGCACGCCTACCCCCCAGGCGCGCCCTCCACCCTCGTGGGCCCCCTGTTGCTCCACCGACTTACTTCTTCCTCCTATATATACCCACGTACCACCAAACGATCAGATACGGAGCCAAAAACCTAATTCCACCGCCGCAACTTTCTGTATCCACGAGATCCCATCTTGGGGCCTGTTCCGGAGCTCCGCCGGAGGGGGCATCAATCACGGAGCGCTTCTACATCAACATCATAGCCCTTCTGATGAAGTGTGAGTAGTTTATCTCAGACCTACGGGTCCATAGTTAGTAGCTTGATGGTTTCTTCTCCCTTTTTGGATCTCAAATACAATGTTCTCCCCCTCTATTGTGGAGAACTATTCGATGTAATCTTCTTTTTGTGGTGTGTTTGTTGAGACCGATGAATTGTGGGTTTATGATCAAGTCTATCTATGAATAATATTTGAATCTTCTCTGAATTCTTTTATGTATGATTGCTTATCTTTGCAAGTCTCTTCGAATTATCAATTTGGTTTGGCCTACTAGATTGATCTTTCTTGCAATGGGAGAAGTGCTTAGCTTTGGGTTCAATCTTGCGGTGTCCTTTCCCGGTGACAGTAAGGGCAGCAAGGCACGTATTGTATTGTTGCCATCGAGGATAACAAGATGGGGTTTTCTTCATATTGCATGAGTCTATCCCTCTACATCATGTCATCTTGCTTAAGGAGTTACTCTGTTTTTACTTAATACTCTAGATGCATGCTGGATAGCGGTCGATGAGTGGAGTAATAGTAGTAGATTAAGGCAGGAGTCGGTCTACTTGTCTCGGACGTGATGCCTATATACATGATCATACCTAGATATTCTCATAACTATGCTCAATTCTGTCAATTGCTCAACAGTAATTTGTTCACCCACCGTAGAATACTTATGCTCTCGAGAGAAGCCACTAGTGAAACCTATGGCCCCCTGGTCTATCTTTATTATATCAATCTCCTACTACTCAGTTATTTACTTTGCTATTTACATTGCCTTTATTTTACTTTGCATCTTTATCATAAAAATACCAAAAATATTATCTTATCATATCTATCAGATCTCACTCTCGTAAGTGGCCCTATAGGGATTGACAACCCCTATTTGCGTTGGTTGCGAGGATTTATTTGTTTTGTGCAAGTGCGAGGGACTCGCGCGTAGCCTCCTACTGGATTGATACCTTGGTTCTCAAAACTGAGGGAAATACTTACGCTACTTTGCTGCATCATCCCTTCCTCTTCGGGGAAAACCAACGCAGTGCTAAAAGAGGTAGCAAGAAGGATTTCTGGCGCCGTTGCCGGGGAGGTCTACGCAAAAGTCAACATACCAAGTACCCATCACATACCCTTATCTCCTGCATTACATTATTTGTCATTTGCCTCTCGTTTTCCTCTCCCCCCACTTCACCCTTGCCGTTTTATTTGCCCTCTCTCTCTCTCTATCCTCCCTCTATTTGCCAGCTTGCTTTTTGTTTGCTTGTGTGTTAGTTTGCTTGCTTGTCACGATGGCTCAAGATAATACTAAATTGTGTGACTTCACCAATACCAACAACAATGATTTTATTAGCACTCCGATTGCTCCTCTTACCGATGCTGAATCTTGTGAAATTAATGCTGCTTTGCTGAATCTTGTTATGAAAGATCCGTTCTCCGTCCTTCCTAGTGAAGATGCCGCTACCCATCTAAATAGCTTTGTTGATTTGTGTGACATGCAAAAGAAGAAAGATGTGGATAATGATATTGTTAAATTGAAGCTATTTCCTTTTTCGCTTAGAGATCGTGCTAAATCTTGGTTTTCGTCTTTGCCTAAAAATAGTATTGATTCATGGATCAAGTGCAAAGATGCTTTTATCTCTAAGTATTTTCCTCCTGCTAAGATCATCTCTCTTAGAAACGATATTACGAATTTTAAGCAACTTGATCATGAACATGTTGCACAAGCTTGGGAGAGAATGAAATTAATGATACGTAATTGCCCTACTCATGGTTTAAATTTATGGATGATTATACAAAAAATTTATGCCGGATTGAATTTTGCTTCTAGAAATCTTTTAGATTCGGCCGCGGGAGGCACTTTTATGGAAATCACTTTAGGAGAAGCTACTAAACTCCTAGATAATATTATGGTTAATTATTCTCAATGGCATACTGAAAGATCTACTAATAAAAAGGTGCATGCGATAGAAGAAATTAATGTTTTGAGTGGAAAGATGGATGAACTTATGAAATTATTTGCTAATAAGAGTGTTTCTTCTGATCCGAATGATATGCCCTTGTCTACTTTGATTGAGAATAATAATGAATCTATGGATGTGAATTTTGTTGGTAGGAACAATTTTGGTAATAACGCGTATAGAGGAAATTTCAATCCTAGGCCTTATCCTAGTAATCCCTCTAATAATTATGGTAATTCCTACAACAATTCTTATGGAAATTATAATAAGATTCCCTCTGATTTTGATTCTAATATTAAAGAATTTATTACTTTGCAAAATAATTTTAATGCTATGATTGAAGAAAAATTACTTAAGATTGATGATTTGGCTAGGAACGTTGATAGAATTGCTATTGATGTTGATTCTTTGAAACTTAGATCTATTCCACCTAAGCATGATATCAATGAGTCTCTCAAAGCCATGATAATTTCCATTGATGAGTGCAAAGAAAGAACCGCTAGGATGCGTGCTAAGAAAGATGCCTTTATAAAAGCGTGTTCTTCTAGTTCCTATGAAAATAATGACGAAGATCTAAAAGTTATAGATGTGTCCCCTAGTAAATCTTTGTTTTGCAATATGAATCTTGATAATGATGGGACTGAATATGACCCACCTTTACCTAGAAGGCGTTCCAAGAATTCTGAATCTTTTGATATTGATGCTAAATTTGATAAAAGTGGGATTGAAGAAATTAAAACCCTAGATGTTGCTAAACCCACTATTATGGATTTCAAGGAATTTAACTATGAAAATTGCTCTTTGATTGATTGTATTTCCTTTTTGCAATCCGTGCTAAATTCTCCTCACGCTTATAGTCAAAATAAAGCGTTCACTAAACATATCGTTGATGCCTTGATGCAATCTTATGAAGAAAAACTTGAATTGGAAGTTTCTATCCCTAGAAAACTTTATGATGAGTGGGAACCAACTATTAAAATTAAAATTAAAGATCATGAATGCTATGCTTTATGTGATTTGGGTGCTAGTGTTTCCATGATTCCAAAGACTTTGTGTGATTTGTTAGGTTTCTGTGATTTTGATGATTGCTCTCTAAACTTGCACCTTGCGGATTCCACTATTAAGAAACCTATGGGAAGAATTAATGATGTTCTTATTGTAGAAAATAGGAATTATGTGCCCGTAGATTTTATTGTTCTTGACATAGATTGCAATCCTTCATGTCCTATTATTCTTGGTAGACCTTTCCTTAGAACGATTGGTGCAATTATTGATATGAAGGAAGGAAATATTAGATTCCAATTTCCATTAAGGAAAGGCATGGAACACTTTCCTAGAAAGAAAATTAAATTACCTTATGAATCTATTATGAGAGCCACTTATGGATTGCCTACCAAAGATGGCAATACCTAGATCTATTCTTGCTTGTTATGCCTAGCTAGGGGCGTTAAACGATAGCGCTTGTTGGGAGGCAACCCAATTTTATTTTTATTCCTTGCCTTTTGCTCCTGTTTAGTAATAAATAAATTATCTAGCCTCTGTTTTGGTTGTGTTTTTTGTGTTTAATTAGTGTCTGTGCCAAGTAGAACCGTTGGGAAGACTTGGGGAAAGTCTTGTTGAGCTTGCTGTAAAAAAACAGAAACTTTAGCGCTCACGAGAACTGCTGTCATTTTTATTTGAAAAGTGATATTTAGTTAATTCTTTTTTAAGATGATTAATAGATAAATTCCTCACGTAAAGCAATTTATTTTAGAATTTTTGGGGTTCTAGATCTTGCGTTAGCTACAGATTACTACAGACTGTTCTGTTTTTGACAGATTCTATTTTTCGTGTGTTGTTTGCTTATTTTGATAAATCTATGGCTAGTAAAATAGTTTATAAGCCATAGAGAAGTTGGAATACAGTAGGTATAACACCCATATAAATAAATAATGAGTTCATTACAGTACCTTGAAGTGGTCTTTTATTCTCTTTCGCTAACGGAGCTCACGAGATTTTCTACTTTAAGTTTTGTGTTGTGAAGTTTTCAAGTTTTGGGTAAAGATTTGATGGATTATGGAACAAGGAGTGGCAAGAGCCTAAGCTTGGGGATTCCCATGGAACCCCCAAGATAATCTAAGGACACCTAAAAGCCAAAGCTTGGGGATGCCCCGGAAGGCATCCCCTCTTTCGTCTACTTCTATCGGTAACTTTACTTGGAGCTATATTTTTATTTACCACATGATATGTATTTTTCTTGGAGCATCTTGTATGATTTGAGTCTTTGATTGTTAGTTTACCACAATCATCCTTTCTGTACACACCTTTTGAGAGATCCATACATGATTTGGAATTTGTTAGAATACTCTATGTGCTTCGCTTATATCTTTTGAGTTATATAATTTTGCTCTAGTGCTTCACTTATATCTTTTAGAGCACGGTGGTAGATTTGTTTTATAGAAACTATTGATCTCTCATGCTTCACTTAGATTATTTTGAGAGTCTAAATAGCATGGTAATTTGCTTAAAATCCTAATATGCTTGGTATACAAGATTAATAATAAAACTCTCTTATGAGTTTGTTGAATACTATGATAAGTTTGATACTTGATAATTGTTTTGAGATATGGAGATGGTGATATTAAAGTCATGCTAGTTGAGTAGTTGTGAATTTGAGAAATACTTGTGTTGAAGTTTGTGATTCCCGTAGCATGCACGTATGGTGAACCGTTATGTGATGAAGTCGGAGCATGATTTATTTATTGATTGTCTTCCTTATGAGTGGCGGTCGGGGACGCGCGATGGTGTTTTCCTACCAATCTATCCCCCTAGGAGCATGCGTGTAATACTTTGCTTTGATAAATTGTAGATTTTTGCAATAAGTATATGAGTTCTTTATGACTAATGTTGAGTCCATGGATTATACGCACTCTCACCCTTCCACCTTTGCTAGCCTCTCTAATACCGCGCACCTTTCGCCGGTATCATACACCCACCATATACCTTCCTCAAAACAGCCACCATGCCTACGTATTATGGCATTTCCATAGCCATTCTGAGATATATTGCCATGCAACTTTCCACCGTTCCGTTTATGACACAGTCCTTCATTGTCATATTGCTTAACATGATCATGTAGTTGACATCGTATTTGTGGCAAGGCCACCATTCATAATTCTTTCATACATGTCACTCATGCATCATTGCATATCCCGGTACACCGCCGGAGGCATTCACATAGGGTCATATTTTGTTTTAAGTATCGAGTTGTAATTGTTGAGTTGTAAGAAGAATAAAAGTGTGATGGTCATCATTATTAGAGCATTGTCCCAGTGAGGAAAGGATGATGGAGACTATGATTCCCCCACAAGTCGGGATGAGACTCCGGACGAAAAATAAATAAAAGAGGCCAAAGAAGCCCAAATAAAAAAAGAAAAGAGGCTATAAAAAAGGAGAAAAGGCCCAAATAAAAAAATAAAAAAATGAGAGAAAAAGAGAGAAGGGACAATGTTACTATCCTTTTACCACACTTGTGCTTCAAAGTAGCACCATGATCTTCATAGTAGAGAGTCTCTCATGTCATCACTTTCATATACTAGTGGGTATTTTTCATTATAGAACTTGGCTTCTATATTCCAATGATGGGCTTCCTCAAATTGCCCTAGGTCTTCATGAGCAAGCAAGTTGGATGCACACCCACTTAGTTTCTTTTTGAGCTTTCATATACTTATAGATCTAGTGCATCCATTGCATGGCAATCCCTACTCACTCACATTGCTATCTATTGATGGGCATCTCCATAGACCGTTGATACGCCTAGTTGATGTGAGACTATCTTCTCATTTTTGTCTTCTCCACAACCACCACTCTATTCCACCTATAGTGCTATATACATGGCTCACGCTCATGTATTGCGTGAAAATTGAAAAAGTTTTGAGAATGTCAAAAGTATGAAACAATTGCTTGGCTTGTCATCGGGGTTGTGCATACTTTAAATATTTTGTGTGGTGAAGATAGAGCATAGCCAGACTATATGATTTTGTAGGGATAACTTTCTTTAGCCATGTTATATTGAGAAGACATAATTGCTTTGTTAGTATGCTTGAAGTATTATTATTTTTATGTCAATATGAACTTTTGTCTTGAATCTTTCGGATCTGAATATTCATACCACAATTAAGAAGAATTACATTAAAATTTGCCAAGTAGCACTCCGCATCAAAAATTCTGTTTTTATCATTTACCTACTCGAGGACGAGCAGGAATTAAGCTTGGGGATGCTTGATACGTCTCCAACATATCTATAATTTTTTATTGCTCCATGCTATATTATCTACTTTTTTGGACATTATTGAGCTTTATTATCCACTTTTATATTATTTTTGGGACTAACCTATTAACTGGAGGCCCAGCCCAGAATTGCTGTTTTTTGCTTGTTTTAGGGTTTCGAAGAAAAGGAATAACAAACAGAGTCCAAACGGAATGAAACCTTCGGGAACGTGATTTTTCCATCGAATACAACTCAGGAGACTTGGACCCTACGTCAAGACACGTAACAGGAGGCCACGAGGTAGGGGGGGCGCGCCTACCCCCCTCCCCCCAGGCGTGCCCTCCACCCTCGTGGGCCCCCTATTGCTCCACCGACGTACTTCTTCCTCATATATATACCCATGTACCCCCAAATGATCAGATACTGAGCCAAAAACCTAATTCCACCGCCGCAACTTTCTGTATCCACGAGATCCCATCTTGGGGCCTGTTCTGGAGCTCTGCCGGAGGGGGCGTCAATCATGGAGGGCTTCTACATCAACACCATAGCCCTTCCGATGAAGTGTGAGTACTTTACCTCAGACCTACGGGTCCATAGTTAGTAGCTAGATGGCTTCTTCTCTCTTTTTGGACCTCAAATACAATGTTCTCCCCCTCTCTTGTGGAGAACTATTCGATGTAATCTTCTTTTTGCGGTGTGTTTGTTGAGACCAATGAATTGTGGGTTTATGATCAAGTCTATCTATGAATAATATTTGAATCTTCTCTGAATTCTTTTATGTATGATTGGTTATCTTTGCAAGTCTCTTCGAATTATCAGTTTGGTTTGGCCTAGTAGATTGATCTTTCTTGCAATGGGAGAAGTGCTTAGCTTTGGGTTCAATCTTGCGGTGTCCTTTCCTGGTGATAGTAATGGCAGCAAGGCACGTATTGTATTGTTGCCATCGAGGATAACAAGATGGGGTTTTCTTCATATTGCATGAGTCTATCCCTCTACATCATGTCATCTTGCTTAAGGCGTTACTCTATTTTTACTTAATAATCTAGATGCATGCTGGATAGCGGTCGATGAGTGGAGTAATAGTAGTAGATGTAGGCAGGAGTCGGTCTACTTATCTCGAACGTGATGCCTATATACATGATCATACCTAGATATTCTCATAACTATGCTCAATTCTGTCAATTGCTCAATAGTAATTTGTTCACCCACCGTATAATACTTATGCCCTCGAGAGAAGCCACTAGTGAAACCTATGGCCCCTGGGTCTATCTTTATCATATCAATCTCCTAGTACTTGGTTATTTACTTTGCTATTTACTTTGCCTTTATTTTACTTTGCATCTTTATCATGAAAATACCAAAAATCTTATCTTATCATATCTATCAGATCTCACTCTCGTAAGTGGCCCTATAGGGATTGACAACCCCTATTTGTGTTGGTTGCGAGGATTTATTTGTTTTGTGTAGGTGCGAGGGACTCGCGCGTAGCCTCCTACTGGATTGATACCTTGGTTTTCAAAAACTAAGGGAAATACTTACGCTACTTTGCTGCATCATTCCTTCCTCTTTGGGGAAAACCAACGCAGTGCTAAAAGAGGTAGCAAGCAGTTTCAGAAATTCCTAATAAATCCTAGAGGCCCACGCAGCCCATTCGTGCAAGGCAAGAGGTGGAACAAAAGTTTAGTCCCACATTGCTAGTTTAGAGGGAGTTGGACCTCTTTATAAGGGAGGCTCTTTCTCCACATGTATGAGGATGAGAACAAGAGGGACATCCACGCGCGCTCCTCCTCTGCCGCCCGCCTCGCCAAGCCACTCCTCGTCACGACGCGCCGCGGGTTGCGGGAATGAGCCGAGCCGATGTCTAAGTTTTTGCCACGCACGACGGGTATACGTAAGGTCACGCGGGAGCTGAAACGTTTTCTGTAGTGGACACTGAATTCGAACGGCGTGCCTCTTCGGCCGCTGCCTATTCGCTTCGTCTCCCTCCATTGCTTCACCTCCCGTCGCAGCCTGTTCGCGTCCCTCTCCTGTGCCTATAAAAGGGAGGTCGCTCCTCCCAGAGAGACACACCAGAACAACGCATTCCTCTCGCCTCCAAGTTCCTGGCCACTGAGCTACTGCTACGATCTTCCTCATCCCGGCTTGCGGCGTGCACCGCAGGTCGGGACAGTAGGCCTTCGGAACCACACCTTTTGAGTCCTGTATGAGAGAAGGGTGATAAGGTTTTTGGGGAGCGCTCCGCGCGACTACTGGCTTCTTCATCACGGACTCCGACGACTACTTCCACGACGACGAATTCTTCCCCGACGTCGACTACCTCAGCAACGACATGGCTGGAGAGGATGTCGATCCCAAGTCAAGTGCTTCTGCTGCTACTGTCCCGTACGTCTTCTTACTCTTTCTGTTAGATGTCCTGTCACAGTTCTTTGCTCTAGTTTCTGCCCTACATATGTTAGGTTCTACTTCATATATGCAACTTCATCTAGTGTCTGTTCTAGATGTGTTCAGTTCAAGTTTATATATGCAGATGCTATTTACCTTTTCTCTGTCAGAACGCATGGCTTGTTCGATCTCTACTATATTAGTCATGCTTTATCTAGTATTACTGTTAATAAAATAATTTGGTAAATTGCTCATATTTCCAACAGTTATATGTGGGTTCCTTGTGCCAATCAAAACATGGGTAGATGCTAATCATATTTTTGTCGACATATATGTTGTCAATTTTTACTTCCGTTGCAACGCACAGGCATATGTGCTAGTATATCTCAAATACACAAGTATTAATTTCTTGTATGCACCAAGACAACAAGATAGCATGGACACGTATAGCTAGGGTATGCATTTAGTAGGTGTCTTTCTGTTCCGAATATCCATAATAGATTAAAAGAGACTAATAAATAAAGAAAATGCCCTACTAGGTCTGCACAAGGACGCACACTAACACGTTTTCACTTTCCTGGCGTGTGCGCACGGGTGACCGAAGCGGACTACCGAGACCCGATGGGCATCATGCTCTTCAACCACTCGGAGACAGACTTCGCCATGAAGCCCGACGACCGCGTCACACAGATGATTATCCAGGTGATTGCGACGCCGGAGGTCGCCGAGGTGGAGGGCATTGACGCCACCGTTCGGAGGTCGTCGAGGTGGAGGACCTCGACGCCACCGTTTGGAGGTTGCTGAGGTGAAGAACCTCGACGCCTTGGTAGATTTTCTGGATCGTGAGGACAGCTGTCACATTGTGCCAATATATGTGTAGCCTTGTCAGGTGTCCTCTAAGTGCTGTTACCATTGATGATTTGAGTTGCAATTAATGCTCTTCACAATACGCTCCAAAATCCTATCTGAGTGTTGGATTTGAGTTGCTTTCCTAGACTATTTTCTGTACTGCAGCATTTTATGTTTTTATTTTTTAATCCCTAATTAGTTACTAGTAGCATGGGAAAAAAACTGTACACTATTTTTTTAAGGGATAACTGTACGCTACTAGTATTTAGGACAAGCTACTACTATTTCATTGGTAGTAGCGAGGGTTTAAATAGTAATAGCGCGATGACCCGCGCTACTACTAACCAAAAAAACAACTAACCAAAAAACCAACGTTACTAGTAGCCTTTTTCTTAGTAGTATCGCCCGAGATACGCCTCCACAATATCAAGCTGAAGCAACTCTCCACGCGGAGATGTCCTCGATTCGCCCGTGCCGCCAACGACACTGAGGCCGGCGGAGCTCTCCTCTGGCGAGGAGCAGGGGACAGGGGTAATGTTAAGCTCGTTTTATGCATTTTCTTTTCATAGGTCCTGGTATGTAGTATGTCTGCCTGCAGCTGCGGAGGAATCGGGCACGACGCCCTTAACCAAGACGCCCGAGCCCGCCTGGCTGGTCGCATCTTCTGCGGCGAATCACATGATCGGCGACGTGAGCCAGCTGACGGATTGCACGCCCGCGCTTGCCGATCTCGTCGTCCAGGTTCCGAACATGGGGCCTAGGCGAGTCCACCGTATTGGGTCGCTGAGCACGCTGACCATGTCTCTCCAGAATGTGTACTACGTCCCTGGGCTTGACAAGAACCTGGTCTCCAGCAGCCAGGGCCGGTCTGAGATTTTAGGGACCCGGGGCAAAACTATAATCCGGAGCCTTTCTTATAAATATCTAGTTAATAATCATCATATGTACATATAATTTATATCAAAAAAAATAATTAAGTGCATCTAAAATAATTGTGCATATCACATAATGTATCACATATTACCTTCAAAATTTTCTCCTTATGCGTTCCTTCTCCTTTGTGATTTGTTGTTGTAACTCTTTATCAATTGTTTCATGCTTGCTCAGTCTAACTCTTATTTCATTCTAAGAGTTCATGTTGGTAATATGGTCGACGCTGGCTTCATGCTCTTTCAGTCTCTCATTAATATGCCTCCAATCACAAAACCAATCATTCCCCATTGCACTCGTGCATTTATCAGAATTGAAAAGCTTACATGAAAAACAAAACACTGTTTTGCGTGTTTTGAAAAAACTAACCATTTCCTATCACGCACCTCTCCATTGCTCATCTTTGTTGAGTAATAACTATACAAAAAATGTCTTGAATTTTCATCCAAAGGATATTCAATATTTTCTTCTTCCCTTTTAGGCCCCCTTTTCACTAATATGTCCCTCGCTTTGTTATCAAGATTACCCCAATTGCTTGAATCATAAATATCCACAGTAACCGGTTACTAATCAACACTAGTAGATTCTGCCGTAGATGAATTAAATATGGGCTCATGATCACTCACATTGCTATCATCCATGTTGACGTCAACATTGCCTTCTGTGCGAGTATGACCATCATCTTTCTGATTGCCATTAGTTTGGCCACCCGCAAGAACTATTGCCAACTCGTCTGGATTTCTTGGAGTGCTTGTATCGTTCTTATAATATTTAAAAAGAGATCCACTCAATGCATCTTTCTCCTCATCTGCCTCCTTCTTTTTACTTTTATGACCTCCGGATGGATACTTTCTACCCGAACTTGACATGAGCCTGCTCAAATTAAAAGGAACAATTAGCTTTCAAAATTTGCGCAAAGCTAATTAAAATTTAAAATTTTAGATAAAGTACCAAAGATCATCTAATATAATGATAAACTTCTAGGGCCTAATATAGTACCTTCTCTCTGTAATCTAATCGGCAACATGGGCGCAATGATTCAAGCGCCCTAAAAACAATTCGTCAGTTCCCTGTTAAGTTGTTCGATCAATCGAGAAATTGGGAATTGGCGGCTGCTACGAATAAGCCGGATGATTTCCTAGGGAAATCATCCACCTTGCCAGTCGTCCAATCTGGACAAGGTGGCCGTTTGATCGTAGCACAACCCAGTCTTCCTTCTCTGCTCTTCCATCCATCAGACGCAAAATCCACCATATGTATCCCTCAGCAGCAGCTTCCACGGCAGCACCGGCGGCGCCGCCGGCCCTCCGTTGCAACCTAGGCCAGGTTCAACGACCCTCCGGCGTGCTTCACTGCAGCCCAGGCATAGCTCCATTGCAATCCCGACCAAATTTCAACGACCCTTCGGTGTGCTTCATTGCAACTCCGGCGGCACTTCATTGGAACCCCAACCAAGTTCCGATGACCCTCTGGCGTGCTTCACTGCAGCTTCGGCGCGCTTCACTACAACTCCGACGTGCTTCACTGCAGCTCTGGCGGCGCTCCATTGCAGCCTAACGAACCCGGCGACGCTTCATTGCAGCCCCGGCGGCGCCGCGTTGTTTCACTGCAGCGCCACACCGGCACGGAGGGCTCCATCGCAGCAGCCCGTCGGCGGAGCTTCACTGCAAACGTCACCACAGCGCATTGATTCTCTGTTGTAGCATCGGCTGCCCCCGCCGTGCTCCATCGAAGCACCCGATGGCCTCGGCGAAGCTTCACTGGAGCACCACCATCGGCACGGTGGTGCTCCATCGCAGGGCGACGGCGACGTGGTTGCTATGACGAAGCACACGACGGCGGCAGTAGATGCTCCACGGCGGTGATGGGATGCTGCGACGCATCACCCGGTGGTGACGGCGACGCGATGGTAATGGTGGATGCTTCGTCGCCTCTTCCTGGCAGCAGCAGCGCGCGACTGACGTTCCGGTGGTCGCCGGGCAGAGTGCAAAGGAGAGAGCCGTGTGAGAGGAAACGGGGGGAAAAGATGAGGGAGGGGACGAGTGGAGGAGAGAGCGCTGGAAAAGATAAGATGGGGAGGAAAGCGGTGGGCTCGGGGGAACACGTGGCGAGTGTACAAGACGGCTTATAGCGACAGAAAATCATCCGGTTGATTTGAACACTTCTCCTTGGGAATTAGGATTAGAAAGAAAAGAAATAGGATGAAGATCATGTGAGGGAAGAGGGCGCGACCAGATGTACCTGCCGCAGTCGTCGCGTCGTTCGTGAGGAGGCAGGGTCGAAGAGATTAGACAAACAGAAAAAAAGGGCAGGGAACAACCGATCCAAAGTTACAGGAGGAAATCAATCCAACGATTCCTTTTCCAATCTCCGGTTTCGACTACATACAAACAAGGCCCAACATATCTTTACTTTCCTAGGCTAGTAGTGATCGGGGCGATCGGCCAGAAGCTGAACGAGGCGCGCTGAGACGTGAGAGATAGATTAGTTTCAGTTTTTCCCGATCGAAGACCTGTATATACATACGTACGTATACCTGGGAGAGGGCCCCTGACTTTTGGGGGCCCGGGGCGGCCGCCCCGTTCGCCCCTCCCCAGGACCGGCCCTGCCAGCAGCCAGCTCGCCAAACTTGGCTACACCATGACCCTCGGTCCTTCGGAGTGCCGCGTCACCAAGAATGATCAGGACCAGAACCTTGTGGGGAAGGCTCATTTCACCGATGATTACCTGTCCGAGCTGGACTTCCTCAGGGTTCCTCCCTCCACCGGCTGATGGTGCCCTGCCTGCCATCTATCGACTGTGTGGTTGTCACTGCCTACATCATAGAGGTTGGAGAGTAATGATGAATGCATACATGCCTGCCGCAGTCTTGTTGTAATAATTACATACAAGGTGGATGATTATGTCGTGAGATTGGAGTATTTTTAGATAGTTACCGTGACTTTGAGTACTCTACATTCATTATACCCAGAACATTGCCAATCCAACTACTCCTATATTGAATCCATGAATGGCATGTTCAGTCTGTCATGGCAGGAGGTTGTGTGTACTGATCATACTTCCCTTTTGCTGTTGGTTTGCTACATGAATGATGCCGCCTAGACAGTAGTTAGCCTGGAATTAATGACTCTGGGTTTGAAGGTTTTCATGGTTTCTAGCTTCTCTCGCGAATTCGATAATTCAACCTTCATTTTGCAACTGTCCCATGCTTGAATCTCATTCAAACAGGTTGTTAACGTTGAAACTGATGGGCCTCGCTTAAGAATGAAATGTAGTAGTACTAAACTACTAATTGGACTGGTAAGAACTTCCTCTGCTCGTTCCAAAAAATATACATTCATTCTAACTTTTTTTATGCGGTTGCATTCTAACTTTTTTTGTTCACAAGACATCCAAACAATCATTCGTACCGCCGTCGATTTGATCTTGTATCTAATTTTCAGTCAGTTGCCTTCACCGTTTTCGTAACTATGCATCCCTGAATGTGCTTGCCTGTTTTACCGTTGGTACTACCCTGTTGTTTATGGATGCATTCCAGGCCACACCCGCCTGCAAGCCAGAGCTCTGCACATGTTGTAGGCAAAGATGAAAAACGATGAAAGATTAATCTAGCAACAAACTTAACTTGATGAATAATAGCCTTAGGGTCACCAGGAAATCGCCCCGAAAACAAGTTGTTGTCTTCCACAGGGTCCAAATATATGATGCATCAAACCCCAACTTCCACACTGTCACACAGTTGTGACAGATTATATGGAGCCGTTGTGAAACCGTAATTTGTTGTTTATGATGATCAAGCGAAGGTCTAGAGCCTTCAGACGCACATGTGAGGACAATAGGCAGGCTCTCGCAGTCTACCTTTCCAGCAATAGGGTTTCCACCCCCTTTTTGTCAGCAGGAAAGTGCAATCACGGTGAAAAAACTGTGTGTGGTCTTTCACTAAGACCTGTAGTGAATGGTTCTTATAGATCAAGATTCAGGTATATCACCTGCTAATTAATGCAGATAAAGGGCAGCAAAGAAATGATGACCAATTAATCCAGAGATACAATGAGTACAGTTACCAATCCAGAGATACATGGGTACAAACCAGAGAGATACATGGTGCAAGTGAACCACCAAATCAGAAAAAAAAAACGGAGATACATGAGTACAACTAGACAGACTTAGAGAGTACACAACTACCAACATCGAAACATGAGTACAACCACCAAACCATGAAAACCGGAGATACATAAGTACAACCAGAGACTGAAGGAAAGTTGTACTCCCTCCGTTCCAAATTACTCGTCGTGGTTTTAGTTCAAATTAGACAGACTCGTCGTGGTTTTAATTTGGAACGGAGGGAGTACATGAGTACAACCACCAATGCAGAGAGAAACATGAGTGCATCCACCAAGCCTGAAAAACGAGAGGCACATGACTACAACGAGAGACCGAAGCAGGAGGGTACAGATCAGCTAGTGAGATGAAAAGCATCATAGCAGAGATTGTTGCAGAGGAAGATGGATGGCAGTTTTTAACGAAGAAGTGACTTGAGATGCTTTTTGACGTCGCTGTTCTTTGTGTGTTCCATGATGATCCATACCAGGGTCGCGAGCTCGCCGCCGCAGCTGAGCTGCTTGGCGTGAGAATCCCTGCTGCACCGCATGGACGCAAACATGAGCAGACGCACCCACGCATCCAAGACAAACTCCAACATATCCCCATGAGGTTTCTGCAAATCTGGAATCCAGTATGCAAGTAGTTCCATCGTACCTTTGCTTTCTCCACCCCTGGACGGTGGGTTTAGCAGCATCTGGCCAAGTTGAGCTCCTCTCCAGACAGTAGTCATATTCAAACCCGGGTCATTAAGATTATCCTTGTCCATCTTTTGAGTTCCTCCCCAGATAGGTGAATTTGGGTCATTAAGACCATCGATGTTCTTCAGCATCCACTTGGCAACCATCTCCTTTTCTTTTGTTGCATGACTAGTTGGTATAGCCACTTTCCATATCAACTCCACAGCACGGCGTGTTTTCTCGTGCAGCCCGCCGAGCGTACGCCCTGGTAGCATTTGAGGGCGTTTGGCGACGAGGAACATCATGTAATCTGACATCTGCTCCATCGCCTTCACGAGTTCCTCGGACTTTCCGCCTCCGATACTGGGTCTGCGTGCGAGGAAGACATCGGTGGCGATGTGCCAGATGAGGATGACCTCTTGAAGCTCAAGATGGAACCTCCTATCTTCATCTGACTGATCTGCATGCTTGATGTCAGCAGCTTTCTCGTCATAGTGTTCAGGCGGGGCTTGACAATACCTCAAGTGATGAGTTTGTTGCTCGTAGGATCTGGGAGAGTACTCTGCAACAGCTCGCCTGTCAGGGCGGTGGCATTGACATGGTGGCACATTTACACCAACAAACTGTTCATGGGGCAGCTCGGGACCAGGGAATAAGTGCTTGCACATGTTGATGAACACCAGCTTCTTGACATTGTCTGGAATCTCAAGGCCCCTCGAATGGTCTTCCCATTCATAGCCTCTCGAACTCAACTGGCCTTTTGATTCAGTCGTCAGCCCAGGTATGCTGTATAGGTTGCGCCTGTTTCCAACAGTGCACTGGTCAAACATGTTGCACTGCCCGAAGGTGCCCGCCCACCTCCTGTAGCTTTTGGGCTCTCTGGGACATGCACATGTCCACAACCACAAGGAGAGCCGGGAAAGACGCAGTGACACGACAAACCGACGAAGCTTCGCCCATCTCCCCAGGCACCAAAATTGATGCTTGAACCAGTTGTGTGACATATGTTTGAAGTATGAATGTGTCCAGCCTGACGCTAGTGCTCTCAACAGCGATCTCACATCGTGGAGGAGGGTCGTAACCAGCAATATGTAACTCACAGCTTTATCTATTGGCTCAAGCTTCATGCACTCTTTGCACTGGAGGAAAAACAGCAGGAGCGCAGTGGCGGTGAGGAATGGCGAGGCCAGACGGATGATGTAGCCAGGCAAGGTGTGGACCACGGATGTCTTGGTGTAGAGGATGTCATGCATAAGGGAGAGTTCCATCTCCACCACCTTGCACATACTCTCCCATTGACCCGAGAACATGCTTCTGACTGCATCACGGTCCATGTACTCCACCGAGTAATCAGAAAAGGCACCCTTGCAGATATCGAACAGGCTGTGAGCAACCAACAAGGCTTCCTCGTCTTTCAGACCCTCCAGATTCTTGCCTCCACCATAGTCATCCCTGAAGCTATTGGCATTGGGCTGCAGCTTCCTGAATGACCTCCGGATGCGGCTCAAGTTGCATTGCCTTAGCGCCACCGCACTCTCCGCATACTTGTAAAGGCCCAGCAATAACATGATGAAAGACGCCTGGCGCAACAACCCAGCAGTGGACTCAAGGAGTATATACCTGCACACAATAAATGCGGATCCCACGGACTGCAAGAAAACAAATACACCCGCGCGCAGCCAGAGCTCACTGTCCTCGCTGATGAAGGCGCTGATGTTGTCTGGGCGAGCGTTGTGCAGCAGAAGGAATGGCACCCAGAAGGCGACGATCATCTTCTCGCACGGCGAGGTTTCGAGGTACAGATTGCTGATGACATATGCCGGGCACCACTCAGTCAGCTGGTACGCCAACCACAATAACCCTCTCTTCCAACCTTTGCCTTCACGCCGGCGGCTCTCGGAGAAGGAGGCGAGAATAACATACATAAGGAAGCTGAGAAGCAGCACTATCAGGTACACATAGAAACTCAACCACTTTACATCAGCTTCTATCCATGCTACAGCCATCTTGCTACCCCCTGCAAGCACTGCAATCAAGATTAGTTTGTTACACTGGTATAGCATACATATGCAAGCATGCATCTAGTATGTGTTGCATCTGATGCTACACAGAGGTTAATGAGGAGCAAAAACCAGGATAAAATGTGACACATACCGGCATGCAACAGCTAGCTAGGCAGATCGATGCTTCAACCTTCCGTTCGAGACTGAACTGAAGGCAAGAGTTGCTCCCTAGAGTCTTATCTCTAGAGATGGGACTGGCATATGGTCAGCTCTAAGTTGAGCACTGATCTGATAGCGCCTGTAGAGAGTTTCCTGGTCAGGTTCAGTACGTTCTAGTATTTTGTATTGACCCATTATACTATAGCCATTGCCCATCTATCCATTTTTAGTCCTAAGAAATGCAAGGTTGTCAGAGACGGTTCACTTTACCAGGGGTTGTTGTCGATCTGAACTAGGTTTGGCAGATCCAATCTGCAAAATTCACAATACTTATTGGGACAGCTAATCAACACTGTTCTTTAATTCCACTACGTATATACTGTAGTAGATACTAGTACACACCCACTACCTTGCGTGCACACCATCAGCCAAACAGAAACTAACGACTAATTAGTTAACAAGAATCACCAAGGAGACGGGGCCACATCACATGCTTGCAATGAACCTAGCTAGCACGATAAGCATATGTATATCTGCCTGGCTATCTTATACTAGAATGGCATAAACAAGAAAAAATATTGATGATTGCCACACGTTTGCTTGTCTGCCATTCTTTCATCACCTCATCGGTGGCACATAAGCAAAAAAAAATACAAAATATGTAGTGGCACATGTGAAGAAAAACAGTGTACTACTAGCAATACTCATCGTGGTGCTTGGGCATATGTAGGAACTCGGTAACACCCCTGTTCCCAGTCATACCGAAGACCGCAGCACGCGAAATCTTACACTCAGAGAAGGGAGCAGAATTCACGGCCATTGCCTTGCGGTCCTCCTCGCGACCACCCACGAGGGGAAGGGCGTCGCTGCGGCCTCGATGCCATCCTCTGCGGTCGGCTCGGCACACTCGGCAGAGGGCGCCGTGCTGCCGTCCTCCTTGGCCTCCTCTCTAGGTTGGAGACCAACGGGAGGGGGCGCCACCATCGCGGGGGGGGGGGGGGGGGGGGGCGGGGGGGGGGGGGGGGGGGGGGGGGGGGGGGCGGGGGGGGGGGGGAGCGCCTGCTGTTTTTCCATTCTTCTCTGAGTGAATTTCAGAGACCGCTAGTTTTTTGAGTTAAAAAGAAAGGAAGACCGCTAGTTTGGGAACTTTTTTATATAAAAAAATAAAATAAGTTCTGTTGTAAATCTACACACAAGATCTTATAAATTTCCTATACTGCCTCCATTTCAATTTGTCGTGCGTACAATTTTCTAAAGAAAATTTTAAATTGGGATCCCATGGGGCAAGTCGGGGACGATGATGCATGAGCGCGGGGGTGGTGGCCCCGGCAGGTGTTGGTGTTGGCGGAGGCGCTGCCTTGTGGTGGAGTGTGGGAGGCCGCCTCGTGTTGGTGGCCGTGGCTCGGTCAGCGGTTCGCTTCTGGCAAGATCTGACGTCCACAGGGACGACGACTGTCAGGCTGGTGGCGCGGGCGGCATCGATGCGGTGTGCGGCATGCGGTGGTGGGTGAGCAGGTTGCTCTCGTTGTGGTAGTCATTGCTTCGTCTGCGGGGTTAGAGCATCTCCAGCCGGCCCCCCAGGAAGCCCCCCCAGGCACTTTTTCTCGCGCCGGCAGACATAAATCTTCCCACTCGTCCCCCCAAACTCTCCTTTTCGCCGGATAAAGCAAAAACTGGCGCCGGCAACCCTAACCCAAACGCAGCAAGTTGGGGGGCACCTGGGGGGGCTAATTTCGCCGTTTTGCAGGCGTTGCCCCACCTGCAGTGAGATATCTTCTCTCTCCCCAACCTTTTCGTCTCTCTCCCCCTACTTTTCTTCCTCCCGTCGCCGCGCGTGCCTCCTTCCAGCTCGCCCTCCTCCGCAGCCGCCATGGTGCGTCCAGTCCTCGTCGACGCCGCCGTCCCCGACGCCCACCTGCATCTCCAGCGAGGCACGCCGTGGCAGAGCAGGTGCCGGTGTCGGGACCGGAGCGTGGAGGCGCGCTCGGTGCACGCGGTGCGCGCGGCGAGAGGCGAGGATGGCGCGGCTCCAGCGGGAGCGGCCGCGCGTGGCGACGGCGAGCGCGCGGTCGGCCACGTCGCGCACCTGGCACGCCGGGGAGGGAACGCCGCCCGCGGCGCGCACGAGGCGCAGCGCGTCGAGCAGCTTGGTCACGCAGCCGACGAGGAGGCGGACGCCATGTTCGGGGAAGAGCACGGGCGGCAGCTCGCGCTGGCCCTGTTCGATGGCAACCCGGCCGGATCGGCGACGACATGCGACCCTCGAGGGCATGTTCATCGGCGGATTGGGAGACGGCGTTGGTCGAGTCGGCGAGCGCTCTCGTGAACCAGCGCGCGATGCTACGGCATGTATAACCACGCAGCGGCGGTGAACGCGCAGGCGTTCTCCGGCAGCGCGAGCAGCATGGCCTTGTGGCCTCCCGGAGCGCCCATGCTGGCCCTGCCCCGCCGCTGGCGATGTGCAGCGCCGCGCCAGGTGCGGACCCCTTTGCGGCGTCAATGGTGGTGCCGCCGCCGACGTACGTGCAGATGTCCAACATGCAGACGAAGCAGCAGCTTCTGACGGAGGAGCAGCGCCAGCCAGTTCAGCGGTTCAGAGGTGCGTGGGAGGGCAATGAGTGGATGTTTGCTTGACCCCAGACAAAAAATTTCGCCGGCAGCCCCTCAAGCAGCAAAAAAAAATGCCTTTTGAGGGGCTCAACGGCTGGAGATGCCTGGATCTCCGTCGTCGCCAGTACTCCTCGTGGGTGGTGGCGTCGGTTGTGGGCGCAGACTGGGAGTTGACTGCAAGTGTGTGACGGTGGCTGCATGTTGTTGGTGGTGGTGGCTGCTTCAGCCAACCAAGGTGGATCAGGCCTTCTTTATGGCCAGCGATGAGCAGAGTCTCCGGCGGCTCCGGTTCATCTGGTTTGGTCGAGGCGTGGTGGCTGATAGTGCCGTACACCGGGGGTGGCTCACCCAAAGGAGCCCGGCCTCAGGCTTGATCAAGGGCTCACAAGGCCCAATGCGAAGGAGAAACCCTAAGGAATGAACTAAGAAACTAACCATGAATAAGCTAAGAACCACCAAGGAGAGGATGCATGATGACATGATACATTCTATGTTCCAAATAATGTCCGACGTTGTCAGCCTGGGCTTCTCAACGAGTGGCTTCTGTTGCTTCTTCTCCACCAGCAACTTGCGGAGGTTGAACATGGACAATCTCCATCTTCCAGTTCCAAAACTTCTCCTCCATCACGATCTTCTCGGCGACGGCCTCGGTCGCCGCCGTCACCGCCGCTAGAGCGTCGTTCAGAGACTTTGCCAGCGGCCTCGCTGTCCATCTCTTGCAGGACATGCTCCTTCCACTACATTCAGTCGGCGGTGTACATGTCCTCCCTGTTCTTTATGATGGCCATAGGTTAAACCTGATCTTACTCTGCAAGTGGAGTGGTGCTCGATCCTCTCCTGGATCACCGGCTGCACACAGCCGAGGTAGTCAGGCCCACCTGAGTATTACCCGAGGCTGTGTTGGGGAACGTAATAATTTCAGAAAAATTCCAACGCACACGTAGGATCATGGTGATGCATAGCAACGAGAGGGGAGAGTATTGTCTACGTACCCTCATAGACCGTTCGCGGAAGCGTTATATCAACGCGGTAGATGTAGTCGTACGTCTTCACGATCCGACCGATCCAAGTACCGAAAGCATGACACCTCCGAGTTCTGCACACGTTCGGCTCGGTGACGTCCTCGCCTTCTCGATCCAGCAAGAGGGGCGAAGTAGTAGATGAGTTCCGGCAGCACGACGGTGTGGTGACGGTGTTGGTGAAGAACAATCTCCGTAGGGCTTCGCCTAAGCACTACAAAAACTATGACGGAGGATAAACTAGAGGGGACGGGGTTATCGGCACACGGCTTGGTGTTTCTTGATGTGTCTTTGGTGCTAGCCCTGCCCCTCTATTTATATGTTGAGCACTGGGGTCGAAACTTGAAGCAAAAGCCTCCTCAAAGTCGGTTTTTCCCAAAAGTCAAGAGTCCCACTTGGACTCCAGGACCAAACTCATATAATACTACATCGTCAACGAACATTAAGCGTGCGGACCCTACGGGTTCGAGAACTATGTAGACATGACCGAGACACCTCTCTGGTCAATAACCAATAGCGGGACCTGGATGCCCATATTGGCTCCTACATATTCTACGAAGATCTTTATCGGTCAGAACGCATAACAACATATGTTGTTCCCTTTGTCATCGGTATGTTACTTGCCCGAGATTCGATCGTCGGTATCTCAATACCTAGTTCAATCTCGTTACTGGCAAGTCTCTTTACTCGTTCCGTAATACATCATCCCGCAACTAACTCCTTAGTTGCAATGCTTGCAAGGCTTATAGTGATGTGCATTACCGAGTAGGCCCAGAGATACCTCTCCGACAATCGGAGTGACAAATTCTAATCTCGAAATACGCCAACCCAACAAGTATCTTCGGAGACACCTGTAGAGAACCTTTATAATCACCCAGTTACGTTGTGACATTTGGTGGCACACAAAGTGTTCCTCCGGTAAACGGGAGTTGCATAATCTCATAGTCATAGGAACATGTATAAGTCATGAAGAAAGCAATAGCAACAAACTAAACGATCAAGTGCTAAGCTAACGGAATGGGTCAAGTCAATCACATCATTATCCTAATGATGTGATCCCGTTAATCAAATGACAACTCATGTCTATGGTTAGGAAACTTAATCATCTTTGATCAACGAGCTAGTCAAGTAGAGGCATACTAGTGACACTTTGTTTGTCTATGTATTCACACATGTATTATATTCCCAGTTAATACAATTCTAGCATGAATAATAAACATTTATCATGAAATAAGGAAATAAATAATAACTTTATTATTGCCTCTAGGGCATATTTCCTTCAGTCTCCCACTTGCACTAGAGTCAATAATCTAGATCACATCGCCATGTGATTTAACATCAATAGTTCACATCTTTATGTGGTTAACACCCATAGTTCACGTCGATATGTGACCAACACCTAAATGGTTTACTAGAGTCAGTAATCTAGTTCACATTGCTATGTGATTAACACCCAAAGAGTACTAAGGTGTGATCATGTTTTGCTTGTGAGATAATTTTAGTCAACGGGTCTATCACATTCAGATCCGTAAGTATTTTGCAAATTTCTATGTCTACAATGCTCTGCACGGAGCTACTCTAGCTAATAGCTCCCACTTTCAATATGTATCCAGATTGAGACTTAGAGTCATCTGGATCAATGTCAAAACTTGCATCGAAGTAACCCTTTTATGATGAACCTTTTGTCACCTCCATAATCGAGAAAACATATCCTTATTCCACTAAGGATAATTTTGACAATTGTCCAGTGATCTACTCCTAGATCACTATTGTACTCCCTTGCCAAACTCAGTGTAGGGTATACAATAGATCTGGCACACAGCATGGCATACTTTATAGAACCTATGGCTGAGGCATAGGGAATGACTTTCATTCTCTTTCTATCTTCTGCCGTGGTCGGGCTTTGAGTCTTACTCAATTTCACACCTTGTAACACAGGCAAGAACTCTTTCTTTGACTGTTCCATTTTGAACTACTTCAAAATCTTGTCAAGGTATGTACTCATTGAAAAAACTTATCAAGCGTCTTGATCTATCTCTATAGATCTTGATGCTCAATATGTAAGCAGTTTCACTGAGGTCTTTCTTTGAAAACTCCTTTCAAACACTCCTTTATGCTTTGCAGAATAATTCTACATTATCTCCGATCAACAATATGTCATTCACATATACTTATGAAACATGTTGTAGTGCTCCCACTCACTTTCTTGTAAATACAGGCTTCACCGCAAGTCTGTATAAAACTATATGCTTTAATCAACTTATCAAAGCATATATTCCAACTCCGAGATGCTTGCACCAGTCCGTAAATGGATCGCTGGAGCTTGCATACTTTGTTAGCTTCCTTTGGATCGAAAAAACCTTCTGGTTGCATCATATACAACTCTTCTCCCAGAAATCCATTCAGGAATGCAGTTTTTACATCCATTTGCCAAATTTCATAATCATAAAATGTGGCAATTGCTAACATGATTCGGACAGACTTAAGCATCGCTACGGGTGAGAAGGTCTCATCATAGTCAATCCCTTGAACTTGTCAAAAACCTTTCGCAACAAGTCGAGCTTTATAGACAGTAACATTACCATCAGCGTCAGTCTTCTTCTTGAAGATCCATTTATTCTCAATGGCTTGCCGATCATCGGGCAAGTCAACCAAAGTCCACACTTTGTTCTCATACATGGATCCCATCTCAGATTTCATGGCTTCAAGCCATTTTGCGGAATCTGGTCTCACCATCGCTTCTTCATAGTTCGTAGGTTCATCATGGTGTAGTAACATGACTTCCAGAATAGGATTACCGTACCACTCTGGCGCGGATCTTACTCTGGTCGATCTATGAGGTTCAGTAATAACTTGATCTGAAGTTTCATGATCATCATCATTAACTTCCTCACTAATTGGTGTAGGTGTCACAAGAACCGGTTTCTGTGATGAACTACTTTCCAATAAGGGAGCAGGTACAGTTACCTCATCAAGTTCTACTTTCCTCCCACTCGCTTCTTTCGAGAGAAACTCCTTCTTTAGAAAGGATCCATTCTTAGCAACGAATGTCTTGCCTTCGGATCTGTGATAGAAGGTGTACCCAACAGTCTCCTTTGGGTATCCTATGAAGACATATTTCTCCGATTTGGGTTCGAGCTTATCAGGTTGAAGCTTTTTCACATAAGCATCGCAGCCCCAAACTTTAAGAAACGACAACTTTGGTTTCTTGCCAAACCACAGTTCATAAGGCGTCGTCTCAACGGATTTCGATGATGCCCTATTTAACGTGAATGTAGTTGTCTCTAATGCATAACCCCAAAACGATAGTGGTAAATCGGTAAGAGACATCATAGATCGCACCATATCTACTAAAGTATGGTTACGACGTTCGGACACACCATTACACGGTGGTGTTCCAGGTGGCGTGAGTAGTGAAACTATTTCACATTGTTTTAACTGAAGGCCAAACTCGGAACTCAAATATTTTACTTCTGTGATCATATCGTAGAAACTTTTATTTTTGTTACAATGATTCTCCACTTCACTCTGAAATTCTTTGAACTTTTCAAATGTTTCAGACTTGTGTTTCATCAGGTAGATATACTCATATCTGCTCAAATCATCTGTGAAGATCCGAAAATAATGATACTTGCCACAAGCCTCAATATTCATCGGACCACATACATCAGTATGTATTATTTCCAACAAATCTGTTGCTCGCTCCATTGTTCCGGAGAATGGAGTCTTAGTCATCTTGCCCATGAGGCATGGTTCGCAAGCATCAACTGATTCATAATCAAGTGATTCCAAAAGCCCATCAACATGGATTTTCTTCATGCGCTTTACACCAATATGACCTAAACGGCAGTGCCACAAATAAGTTGCACTATCAGTATTAACTTTGCATCTTTTGGCTTCAATATTATGAAAATGTGTATCACCACGATCGAGATCCAACAAACCATTTTCATTGGGTGTATGACCATAGAAGGTTTTATTCATGTAAACAGAACAACAATTATTCTCTAACTTACATGAATAACCGTATTAAAATAAACATGATCCAATCAAATTCATGCTCAACGCAAACATTAAATAACATTTATTTTAGGTTTAACACTAATCCCGAAAGTATAGGGAGTGTGCGATGATGATCATATCAATTTTGGAACCATCTCCAATATACATCGTCACTTCACCCTTAACTAGTCTCTATTCATTCTGCAACTCCTGTTTTGAGTTAGTATTCTTAGCAACTGAACTAGTATCAAATACTAAGGGGTTGCTATAAACACTAGTAAAGTACACATCAATAACATGTATATCAAATATACCTATGTTCACTTTGCCATCCTTCTTATCCGCCAATTACTTGGGTAGTTCCGCTTCCAGTGACCAGTTCCTTTGCAGTAGAAGCACTCAGTTTCAGGCTTTAGTCTAGCTTTGGGCTTCTTCATGGAAGTGACAACTTGCTTGCCATTCTACATGAAGTTCCCTTTCTTTTCCTTTGCCCTTTTCTTGAAACTAGTGTTCTTGTTAATCATCAACACTTGATGCTCTTTCTTGATTTCTACCTTCATCGATTTCATCATCATGAAAAGCTTGGGAATCGTTTTCATCATCCCTTGCATACTATAGTTCATCACGAAGTTCTACTAACTTGGTGATGGTGACTAGAGAATTATGTCAATCACTATTTTATCTGGAAGATTAACTCCCACTTGATTCAAGCGATTGTAGTACCCAGACAATCTGAGCACATGCTCACTGCTTGAGCTATTCTCCTCCATCTTTTAGCTATAGAACTTGTTGAAGACTTCATATCTCTCAACTCGGGTATTTGCTTGAAATATTAACTTCAACTCCTGGAACATCTCATATGGTCCATGACGTTCAAAACGTCTTTGAAGTCCCGATTCTAAGCCGTTAATCATGGTGCACTAAACTATCAAGTAGTCATCATATTGAGCTAGCCAAACGTTCATAACGTTTGCATATGCTCCTGCAATAGGTCTGTCACCTAGCGGTGCATCAAGGACATAATTCTTATGTGCAGCAATGAGGATAATCCTCATATCACGGATCCAATCCGTATCATTGCTACTAACATCTTTCAACTTAGTTTTCTCTAGGAACATATCAACAATAAAACAGGGGAGCTAAACGCGAGCTATTGATCTACAACATAGATATTCTAATACTACTAGGACTAAGTTCATGATAAATTAAAGTTCAGTTAATCATATTACTTAAGAACTCCCACTTAGATAGACATCCCTCTAATCATCTAAGTGATCACGTGATCCAAATCAACTAAACCATAACCGATCATCACGTGAAATGGAGTAGCTTTCAATGGTGAACATCACTATGTTGATCATATCTACTATATGATTCACGCTCGACCTTTCGGTCTCAGTGTTCCGAGGCCATATCTGCATATGCTAGGCTCATCAAGTTTAACCTGAGTATTCTGCATGTGCAAAACTGGCTTGCACCCATTGTAGATGGACGCAGAGCTTATCACACCCGATCATCACGTGGTGTCTGGGCACGACGAACTTTGGCAACGATGCATACTCAGGGAGAACACTTTTATCTTGAAATTTAGTGAGAGATCATCTTACAATGTTACCGTCAATCAAAGCAAGATAAGATGCATAAAAGATAAACATCACATGCAATCAATATAAGTGATATGATATGGCCATCATCATCTTGTGCTTGTGATCTCCATCTCCGAAGCACCGTCATGATCACCATCGTCACCGGCGCGACACCTTGATCTCCATCGTAGCATCGTTGTCGTCTCGCCAATCTTATGCTTCTATGACTATCGCTACCGCTTAGTGATAAAGTAAAGCATTACAGGGCGATTGCATTGCATACAATAAAGCGACAACCATATGGCTCCTGTCAGTTGCCGATAACTCGGTTACAAAACATGATCATCTCATACAATAAAATTTAGCATCATGTCTTGACCATATCACATCACAACATGCCCTGCAAAAACAACTTAGACATCCTCTACTTTGTTGTTGCAAGTTTTACGTGGCTGCTACTGGGCTTAGCAAGAACCGTTCTTACCTACGCATCAAAACCACAATGATAGTTTGTCAAGTTAGTGCTGTTTTAACCTTCGCAAGGACCGGGCGTAGCCACACTCGGTTCAACTAAAGTTGGAGAAACTGACACCCGCTAGCCACCTGTGTGCAAAGCACGTCGGTATAACTAGTCTCGCGTAAGCGTACGCGTAATGTCGGTCCAGGCCGCTTCATCCAACAATACCGCCAAACCAAAGTATGACATGCTGGTAAGCAGTATGACTTATATCGCCCACAACTCACTTGTGTTCTACTCGTGCATATGCCATCTACGCATAAAACCTGGCTCGGATGCCACTGTTGGGGAGCGTAGTAATTTCAAAAAAATCCTACGCACACGCAGGATCATGGTGATGCATAGCAACGAGAGGGGAGAGTGTTGTCTACGTACCCTCGTAGACCGTTCGCGGAAGCGTTATATCAACGCGGTTGATGTAGTCGTACGTCTTCACGATCCGACTGATCCAAGTACCGAAAGCATGACACCTCTGAGTTCTGCACATGTTCGGCTCGGTGACGTCCTCGCCTTCTCGATCCAGCAAGAGGGGCGAAGTAGTAGATGAGTTCCGGCAGCACGACGGCGTGGTGATGGTGTTGGTGAAGAACAATCTCCGCAGGGCTTCGCCTAAGCACTACGAAAACTATGACGGAGGATAAACTAGAGGGGACGGGGTTGCCGGCACACGGCTTGGTGTTTCTTGATGTGTCTTTGGTGCTAACCCTGCCCCTCTATTTATTTGTTGAGCCCTGGGGTCGAAACTTGGAGCAAAAGCCTCCTCAAAGTCGGTTTTCCTGAAAGGCAAGAGTCCCACTCAGACTCCAGGACCAAACGCCACAATCCTTGGCGTCTGGCCCAGACGCCATGGGCCTCGGCGTCTAGCCCAAGGTCAGACGCCAGGGTCTTCGGCGTTTGGCCCCATGGCCTCCGCAAAACTCCTTTTGCACCGACTTATAGCCCTATGGGCCTGACCCGGCCTAACCATATCATCCAATATATGAATCTTTACCTCCGTACCATTCTGGAGCTCCTCGTCATGTCTGTGATCTCATCCGGGACTCCGAACAACATTCGGTCACCAACATACATAACTCATATAATACTATATCATCAATGAACGTTAAGCGTGCGGACCCTACGGGTTCGAGAACTATGTAGACATGACCGAGACACCTCTCTAGTCAATAACCAATAGCGGACCTGGATGCCCATATTGGCTCCTACATATTCTACGAAGATCTTTATCGGTCAGACCACATAGCAACATACGTTGTTCCCTTTGTCATCGGTATGTTACTTGCCCGAGATTCGATCGTCGGTATCTCAATACCTAGTTCAATCTTGTTTCCGGCAAGTCTCTTTACTCGTTCTGTAATACATCATCCCGCAACTAACTCATTAGTTGCAATGCTTGCAAGGCTTATAGTGATGTGCATTATCGAGTGGGCCCAGAGATACCTGTCCGACAATCGGAGTGAAAAATCCTAATCTCGAAATACGCCAACCCAACAAGTACCTTCGGAGACACCTGTAGAGAACCTTTATAATCACCCAGTTACGTTGTGACGTTTGGTGTCACACAAAGTGTTCCTCCGGTAAACGGGAGTTGCATAATCTCATAGTCATAGGAACATGTATAAGTCATGAAGAAAGCAATAGCAACAAACTAAATGATCAAGTGCTAAGCTAACGGAATGGGTCAAGTCAATCACATCATTCTCCTAATGATGTGATCCCGTTAATCAAATGACAACTCATGTCTATGGTTAGGAAACTTAACCATCTTTGATCAACGAGCTAGTCAAGTAGAGGCATACTAGTGACACTTTGTTTGTCTATGTATTCACACATGTATTATGTTTCCGGTTAATACAATTCTAGCATGAATAATAAACATTTATCATGAAATAAGGAAATAAATAATAACTTTATTATTGCCTCTAGGGCATATTTCCTTCCGGTTGATCATCGGGTTTCTAGATTAGTTTTAGTTGCAAGAATAATTATGCTGCTGCATGGCCAAAAATAGATAGAAAGATCAGAAATGCATTAAAGTTGATGATCATCCAGAAAATGTGGTATAATTTGAGTGCAAATTTTAGTGGTGCCATTTTGCAAAATATTATTGGTACTTGCTTTACAGTTTCCTATGTTTTTAGCACTTAAAAAATATTTTAAATGACAAAGGTGGTGTTTGGTTCTCTAGTCCTAGGACTTTTTCTAGACGCAACTAAAAAGTCCCTAGTCCCTAAAAAGTCCCTCCTTGTTTGTTTCCAGAGACTAAAAAGTCCCTAGTCCCTTCCTAGAGGTTATTAAATGACCATGTTGCCCCTAGTATAGAGAAAAATAGCAATCAAACAACACCATGGGGTGGCGGGCCAATGGGTGCATGAAGGGGCATTGTTGGAAAAGTCCCAAAAAGTCCCAAAAAGACTCTCTTTCAAAGTCTTCTTCATTTAGTCCCAAATGCCTAGTTTAGTCCCTAAAAAGTCCCTCCCGTTTTTTAAAGAAGTCTTTAAGAGAGACTTCTTCTAGTCCCTACACAAAAAAGTCCCTGGAAACAAACACCCCTAAAATCATCGAACCAATTAGGACCTCTCCCCCGGATCACCCCAGCGTATGCAATCCGAGCCGTCCACGACCTATGGATCCAACGTCTCTCCTTGCTTCCGTCGGATCACCTCACTCACCTCTCCTCCCTTCCTTCTACCGCCTCCCACACTCTCCTTCTCTCCCCGATCCAGATAGGCCGTCTATCCCTCATCCAAACCCTAGCCTCCTATCGCTGGCGGCGGCGCCCTCCTTCCCTCGCGCTGCACTTGTCGCCGCACCTCCCACGCCCGATCCTGGCGAGGACGTAGCAGCCGGCGCCCTCCCGCACGATGGCGGCGTCGAGGTCGGCGCCCTCGTGGAGCGGCACTGGCAGCGGGGTCTGGCCAGCGACGCCGAGATCTGCTGCGGCGCGACGCCGACGCGGTCCGCCACGATCGCCTGCAGCTTCCACATGCCCAGCGACGGCTACACGGTCACAATGCCAAGGTCCACCATCTTCTATCGATCCCAGCCCCCCTACCCTCACCTTGGCCGGATCGCCACTCCCATGAGCCTAACGCCGGTCGTCTTCCCCGCAGGGTGGAGGTGCATCGGGACGGGGACTTCCACCGGGCGGTGCACGTGTGTTTCTACTACGAGAGCACCGGGGAGCTGTTGTTGCAGCGCCACGCCAACTGCAAGGACTCGCGGCCCGGCCAGTGGGACATCTCTAGCGCCGGCCACATCTCCGTCGGGGACTCCTCCCTCTCTTTCGCGCGGTAAGTGAGCTCGCTGGCCTCGCGCTCCTGTTGCTTGCTGTAGCGGACTCGGATGACTGCTGCACGAGGAATCTTACTCCTGTCACAAATAGTCAACTTATGGGATGTGTGGTTGTGCATCCGTTCTGCTACTAATAATGGTGTGAGGGGTGATACGTCCATTTTGCATCATGCTTTTATATCAATATTTATTGCATTATGGGCTATTATTACACATTATGTCACAATACTTATGCCTATTCTTGAAGGAAATATGCCCTAGAGGAAATAATAAAGTTATTATTTATTTCCTTATAATCACGATAAATGTTTATTATTCATGCTAGAATTGTATTAAACGGAAACATAATACATGTGTGAATACATAGACAAACCAAGTGTCACTAGTATGCCTCTACTTGACTAGCTCGTTAATCAAAGATGGTTATGTTTCCTAACCATGAACAATGAGTTGTTATTTGATTAACGAGGTCACATCATTAGTTGAATGATCTGATTGACATGACCCATTCCATTAGCTTAGCACCCGATCGTTTAGTATGTTGCTATTGCTTTCTTCATGACTTATACATGTTCCTATGACTATGAGATTATGCAACTCCCGTTTGCCGGAGGAACACTTTGGGTGCTACCAAACGTCACAACGTAACTGGGTGATTATAAAGGAGCATTACAGGTGTCTCCAAAGGTAGATGTTGGGTTGGCGTATTTCGAGATTAGGATTTGTCACTCCGATTGTCGGAGAGGTATCTCTGAGCCCTCTCGGTAATGCACATCACTTAAAGCCTTGCAAGCATTGCAACTAAATGAGTTAGTTGCGGGATGATGTATTACAGAACGAGTAAAGAGACTTGCCGGTAACGAGATTGAACTAGGTACTGGAATACTGACGATCGAATCTCGGGCAAGTAACATACCGATGACAAAGGGAACAACGTATGTTGTTATGCGGTCTGACCGATAAAGATCTTCGTAGAATATGTAGGAGCCAATATGGGCATCCAGGTCCCGCTATTGGTTATTGACCGAAGACGTGTCTCGGTCATGTCTACATTGTTCTCGAACCCGTAGGGTCCGCACGCTTAAGGTTACGATGATAGTTATATTATGAGTTTATGCATTTTGATGTACCGAAGGATGTTCGGAGTCCCGGATATCAGAAGTGTTCCGGGTGAAATCAGGATTTTACCGGAGTACCGGGAAGGTTACCGGAACCCCCCGGGAGCTAAATGGGCCATGATGGGCCTTAGTGGAAAAGAGAAGAGGCAGCCCTACATGGGCTGTGCGCCTCCCCCTTCCCCTAGTCCTATTAGGACTAGGAGAGGTGGCCGGCCCCCTCTCTCTCTTTTCCCCCTCCGCGAATCCTATTCCAACTAGGATTGGGGGGGAATCCTACTCCCAGAGGGAGTAGGACTCTCCTGGCGCGCCACACCTTGGCCGGCCAGCCTCCCCCCTCTAGTCCTTTATATACTGAGGTAGAGGCACCCTAGAACACACAAGTTGATCCACGTGATCTATTCCTTAGCCGTGTGCGGTGCCCCCAGCCACCATATTCCTCGATAATACTGTAGCGGAGTTTAGGCGAAGCCCTGTTGCTGTAGTACATCAAGATCGTCACCACGCCGTCGTGCTGACGGAACTCTTCGCCGACACTTTGCTGGATTGGAGTCCGAGGATCGTCGTCGAGCTGAACGTGTGCTCGAACTCGGAGGTGCCGTAGTTTCGGTGCTTAATCGGTTGGATCGTGAAGACGTATGACTACTTCCTCTACGTTGTGTCAGCGCTTCCGCAGTCGGTCTGCGTTGGGTACGTAGACAACACTCTCCCCTCTCGTTGCTATGCATCACATGATCTTGCGTGTGCGTAGGAAACTTTTTGAAATTACTACGAAACCCAACAGTGGCATCCGAGCCTAGGTTATTTATGTTGATGTTATATGCACGAGTAGAACACAAGTGAGTTGTGGGCGATATAAGTCATACTGCCTACCAGCATGTCATACTTTGGTTTGGCGGCATTGTTGGACGAGACGTCCCGGACCAACCTTATACGTACGCTTACGCGAGACCGGTTCCCCCGACGTGCTTTGCACATAGGTGGCTTGCGGGCGACTGTCTCTCCAACTTTAGTTGAACCGAGTATGGCTACGCTCGGTCCTTGCGAAGGTTAAAACGGAGTCTATTTGACAAACTATCGTTGTGGTTTTGATGCGTAGGTGAGATTGGTTCTTGCTTAAGCCCGTAGCAGCCACGTAAAACTTGCAACAACAAAGTAGAGGACGTCTAACTTGTTTTTGCATGGCATGTTGTGATGTGATATGGTCAAGACATGATGCTGAATTTTATTGTATGAGATGATCATGTTTTGTAACCGAGTTATCGGCAACTGGCAGGAGCCTTATGGTAGTCGTTTTATTGTATGCAATGCAATCACGATGTAATGCTTTACTTTTATCACTAAGCGGTAGCGATAGTCGTAGAAGCACAAGCTTGGCGAGACGACAACGATGCTACGATGGAGATCAAGGTGTCACGCCGATGACGATGGTGATCACGATAGTGCATCGGAGATGGAGATCACAAGCACAAGATGATGATGGCCATATCATATCACTTATATTGATTGCATGTGATGTTTATCCTTTTATGCATCTTATCTTGCTTTGATTGACGGTAGCATTATAAGATGATCTCTCACTAAATTATCAAGAAGTGTTCTCCCTGAGTATGCGTCGTTGCGAAAGTTCTTCGTGCTGAGACACCACGTGATGATCGGGTGTGATAGGTTCTACGTTCAAATACAACGGGTGCAAAACAGTTGCACACGCGGAATACTCAGGTTATACTTGACGAGCCAAGCATATACAGATATGGCCTCGGAACACGGAGACCGAAAGGTCGAGCGTGAATCATATAGTAGATATGATCAACATAACGATGTTCACCATTGAAAACTACTCCATGTCACGTGATGATCGGTTATGGTTTAGTTGATTTGGATCACGTAATCACTTAGAGGATTAGAGGGATGTCTATCTAAGTGGGAGTTTTTTAATTAATTTGATTAACTGAACTTAAATTTATCATGAAACTTAGTACCTGATTAGTATCTTGCTTGTTTATGTTTGATTGTAGATAGATGGCTCGTGATGTTGTTCCGTTGAATTTTAATGCGTTCCTTGAGAAAGCAAAGTTGAAAGATGATGGTAGCAATTACACGGACTGGGTCCGTAACTTGAGGATTATCCTCATTGCTGCACAGAAGAATTACGTCCTGGAAGCACCGCTGGGTGCCAGGCCTGCTGCAGGAGCAACGCCGGATGTTATGAACGTCTGGCAGAGCAAAGATGATGACTACTCGATAGTTCAGTGTGCCATGCTTTACGGCTTAGAATCGGGACTTCAACGACGTTTTGAACGTCATGGAGCATATGAGATGTTCCAGGAGTTGAAGTTAATATTTCAAGCAAATGCCCGAATTGAGAGATATGAAGTCTCCAATAAGTTCTATAGCTGCAAGATGGAGGCGAACAGTTCTGTCAGTGAGCATATACTCAAAATGTCTGGGTATAATAATCACTTGATTCAATTGGGAGTTAATCTTCCAGATGATTGCGTCATTGACAGAATTCTCCAATCACTACCACCAAGCTACAAGAGCTTCGTGATGAACTATAATATGCAAGGGATGAACAAGACTATTCCCGAGCTCTTCGCAATGCTGAAAGCTGCGGAGGTAGAAATCAAGAAGGAGCATCAAGTGTTGATGTTCAACAAGACCACTAGTTTCAAGAAAAAGGGCAAAGGGAAGAAGAAGGGGAACTTCAAAAAGAGCGGCAAGCAAGTTGCTACTCAAGTGAAGAAACCCAAGCCTGGACCTAAGCCTGAAACTGAGTGCTTCTATTGCAAGTAGACTGGTCACTGGAAGCGGAACTGCCCCAAGTATTTGGCGGATAAGAAGGATGGCAAGGTGAACAAAGGTATATGTGATATACATGTTATTGATGTGTACCTTACTAATGCTCGCAGTAGCACCTGGGTATTTGATACTGGTTCTGTTGCTAATATTTGCAACTCGAAACAGGGACTATGGATCAAGCGAAGATTGGTTAAGGACGAGGTGACGATGCGCGTGGGAAACGGTTCCAAAGTCGATGTGATCGCAGTCGTCACGCTACCTCTACATCTACCTTCGGGATTAGTATTAGACCTAAATAATTGTTATTTGGTGCCAGCGTTAAGCATGAACATTATATCTGGATCTTGTTTGATGCGAGACGGTTATTCATTTAAATCAGAGAATAATGGTTGTTCTATTTATATGAGTAATATCTTTTATGGTCATGCACCCTTGAAGAGTGGTCTATTCTTGTTGAATCTCGATAGTAGTAACACACATATTCATAATGTTGAAGCCAAAAGATGCAGAGTTGATAATGAGAGTGCAACTTATTTGTGGCACTGCCGTTTAGGTCATATCGGTGTAAAGCGCATGAAGAAACTCCATTCTGATGGACTTTTGGAACCACTTGATTATGAATCACTTGGTACTTGCGAACCGTGCCTCATGGGCAAGATGACCAAAACACCGTTCTCCGGTACTATGGAGAGAGCAACAGATTTGTTGGAAATCATACATACAAATGTATGTGGTCCGATGAATACTGAGGCTCGTGGCGGATATCGTTATTTTCTCACCTTCACAGATGATTTAAGCAGATATGGGTATATCTACTTAATGAAACATAAGTCTGAAACATTTGAAAAGTTCAAAGAATTTCAGAGTGAAGTTGAAAATCATCGTAACAAGAAAATAAAGTTTCTACAATCTGATCGTGGAGGAGAATATTTGAGTTACGAGTTTGGTGTACATTTGAAAAATTGTGGAATAGTTTCGCAACTCACGCCACCCGGAACACCTCAGCGTAATGGTGTGTCCGAACGTCGTAATCGTACTTTACTGGATATGGTGCGATCTATGATGTCTCTTACTGATTTACCGCTATCGTTTTGGGGATACGCTCTAGAGACGGCCGCATTCACATTAAATAGGGCACCATCAAAATCCGTTGAGACGACGCCTTATGAACTGTGGTTTGGCAAGAAACCAAAGTTGTCGTTTCTGAAAGTTTGGGGCTGCGATGCTTATGTGAAAAAGCTTCAACCTGATAAGCTCGAACCCAAATCGGAGAAATGTGTCTTCATAGGATATCCAAAGGAAACTATTGGATACACCTTCTATCACAGATCCGAAGGCAAGACTTTTGTTGCTAAATTCAGAAACTTTCTGGAGAAGGAGTTTCTCTCGAAAGAAGTGAGTGGGAGGAAAGTAGAACTTGACGAGGTAACTGTACCTGCTCCCTTACTGGAAAGTAGTACATCACAGAAAACTGTTCCAGTGACACCTACACCAGTTAGAGAGGAAGCTAATGATAATGATCATGAAACTTCAGATCAAGATACTACTGAACCTCGTAGATCAACCAGAGTGAGATCCGCGCCAGAGTGGTACGGTAATCCTGTTCTGGAAGTCATGCTACTAGATCATGATGAACCTACGAACTATGAAGAAGCGATGGTGAGCCCAGATTCCGCAAAATGGCTTGAAGCCATGAAATCTGAGATGGGATCCATGTATGAGAACAAAGTGTGGACTTTGGTTGACTTACCCGATGATCGGCAAGCGATAGAGAATAAATGGATCTTCAAGAAGAAGACTGACACTGACGGTAATGTTACTGTCTACAAATCTCGACTTGTCGCAAAAGGTTTTCGACAAGTTCAAGGGGTTGACTACGATGAGACCTTCTCACCCGTAGCGATGCTTAAGTCTGTCCGAATCATGTTAGCAATTGCCGCATTTTATGATTATGAAATTTGGCAAATGGATGTCAAAACTGCATTCCTGAATGGATTTCTGGAAGAAGAGTTGTATATGATGCAACCAGAAGGTTTTGTCGATCCAAAGGGAGCTAACAAAGTGTGCAAGCTCCAGCGATCCATTTATGGACTGGTGCAAGCCTCTCGGAGTTGGAATAAACGTTTTGATAGTGTGATCAAAGCATTTGGTTTTATACAGACTTTTGGAGAAGCCTGTATTTACAAGAAAGTGAGTGGGAGCTCTGTAGCATTTCTGATATTATATGTGGATGACATATTGTTGATTGGAAATGATATAGAATTTCTGGATAGCATAAAAGGATACTTGAATAAGAGTTTTTCAATGAAAGACCTCGGTGAAGCTTCTTACATATTAGGCATTAAGATCTATAGAGATAGATCAAGACGCTTAATTGGACTTTCAGAAACAACATACCTTGACAAAATTTTGAAGAAGTTCAATATGGATCAAGCAAAGAAAGGATCCTTGCCTGTGTTACAAGGTGTGAAATTGAGTAAGACTCAATGCCCGACCACTGCAGAAGATAGAGAGAATATGAAAGATGTTCCCTATGCATCAGCAATAGGATCTATCATGTATGCAATGCTGTGTACCAGACCTGATGTGTGCCTTGCTATAAGTCTAGCAGGGAGGTACCAAAGTAATCCAGGAGTGGATCACTGGACAGCGGTCAAGAACATCCTAAAATACCTGAAAAGGACTAAGGATATGCTTCTCGTATATGGAGGTGACAAAGAGCTCGTCGTAAATGGTTACGTTGATGCAAGCTTTGACACTGATTCGGACGATTCTAAATCGCAAACCGGATACGTGTTTACATTAAACAGTGGAGCTGTCAGTTGGTGCAGTTCTAAACAAAGCGTCGTAGCGGGATCTACATGTGAAGCGGAGTACATAGCTGCTTCGGAAGCAGCGAATGAAGGAGTCTGGATGAAGGAGTTCATATCCGATCTAGGTGTCATACCTAGTGCATCGGGTCCAATGAAAATCTTTTGTGACAATACTGGTGCAATTGCCTTGGCAAAGGAATCCAGATTTCACAAGAGAACCAAGCACATCAAAATACGCTTCAATTCCATCCGGGATCTAGTCCAGGTGGGAGACATAGAGATTTGCAAGATACATACGGATCTGAATGTTGCAGACCCATTGACTAAGCCTCTTCCACAAGCAAAACATGATCAGCACCAAGGCTCCATGGGTGTTAGAATCATTACAGTGTAATCTAGATTATTGACTCTAGTGCAAGTGGGAGACTGAAGGAAATATGCCCTAGAGGCAATAATAAAGTTATTATTTATTTCCTTATAATCATGATAAATGTTTATTATTCATGCTAGAATTGTATTAAACGGAAACATAATACATGTGTGAATACATAGACAAACCAAGTGTCACTAGTATGCCTCTACTTGACTAGCTCGTTAATCAAAGATGGTCATGTTTCCTAACCATGAACAATGAGTTGTTATTTGATTAACGAGGTCACATCATTAGTTGAATGATCTGATTGACATGACCCATTCACTTAGCTTAGCACCCGATCGTTTAGTATGTTGCTATTGCTTTCTTGATGACTTATACATGTTCCTATGACTATGAGATTATGCAACTCCCGTTTGCCGGAGGAACACTTTTGGTGCTACCAAACGTCACAACGTAAATGGGTGATTATAAAGGAGCATTACAGGTGTCTCCAAAGGTAGATGTTGGGTTGGCGTATTTCGAGATTAGGATTTGTCACTCCGATTGTCGGAGAGGTATCTCTGGGCCCTCTCGGTAATGCACATCACTTAAAGCCTTGCAAGCATTGCAACTAAATGAGTTAGTTGCGGGACGATGTATTACAGAACGAGTAAAGAGACTTGCTGGTAATGAGATTGAACTAGGTACTGGAATACCGATGATCGAATCTCGGGCAAGTAACATACCGATGACAAAGGGAACAACGTATGTTGTTATGCAGTCTGACCGATAAAGATCTTCGTAGAATATGTAGGAGCCAATATGGGCATCCAGGTCCCGCTATTGGTTATTGACTGAAGACGTGTCTCGGTCATGTCTACATTGTTCTCGAACCCGTAGGGTCCGCACGCTTAAGGTTACGATGATAGTTATATTATGAGTTTATGCATTTTGATGTACCGAAGGATGTTCAGAGTCCCGGATGTGATCACGGACATGACGAGGAGTCTCGAAATGGTCGAGACATAAAGATTGATATATTGGAAGCCTATGTTTGGATATCGGAAGTGTTCCGGGTGAAATCGGGATTTTACCGGAGTACCGGGAAGGTTACCGGAACCCCCCGGGAGCTAAATGGGCCATGATGGGCCTTATTGGAAAAGAGAAGAGGCAGCCCTACATGGGCTGTGCGCCTCCCCCTTCCCCTAGTCCTATTAGGACTAGGAGAGGTGGCCGGCCCCCTCTCTCTCTTTTCCCCCTCCGCGAATCCTATTCCAACTAGGATTGGGGGGGGGGGGGGAATCCTACTCCCAGAGGGAGTAGGACTCTCCTGGCGCGCCACACCTTGGCCGGCCAGCCTCCCCCCCTCTAGTCCTTTATATACTGAGGCAGAGGCACCCTAGAACACACAAGTTGATCCACGTGATCTATTCCTTAGCCGTGTGCGGTGCCCCCAGCCACCATATTCCTCGATAATACTGTAGCGGAGTTTAGGCGAAGCCCTGTTGCTGTAGTACATCAAGATCGTCACCACGCCGTCGTGCTGACGGAACTCTTCGCCGACACTTTGCTGGATCGGAGTCCGGGGATCGTCATCGAGCTGAACGTGTGCTCGAACTCGGAGGTGCCGTAGTTTCGGTGCTTGATCGGTTGGATCGTGAAGACGTACGACTACTTCCTCTACGTTGTGTCAGCGCTTCCGCAGTCGGTCTACGTTGGGTACGTAGACAACACTCTCCCCTCTCGTTGCTATGCATCACATGATCTTGCGTGTGTGTAGGAAATTTTTTGAAATTACTACGAAACCCAACAATTCTCTCTTATTTTACAAGGATTACATAATGAGGGAGAATGCCCACAGCTGGGATTCTGGGCTGGAAAAGGAGCAAATATTAGAGACCTATTCTGCACAGCTCCAAAATTCCTGAAACTTCATGGAAGATGTTTTCCAAATATATAAAATACTGAGAGCAAGAACTTCACCAGGGGGCACACCTTGCCCACGAGGGTGGGGGGCGCGCCCTACCCCCTTGGCGCGCCGCCTACCTCGTGGGCCCCCTGGTGGCCCTTCGGTGGCCATCTTCTACTATATGGAGTCTTTCAATGGAAGAAAAATCATAAGCCATCTTCTCATACGAAACTCCGCCGCCACGAGGCGGAACCTTGGCGGAACCAATCTAGGGCTCTGGCGGAGCTGTTCTGCCGGGGAAACTTCCCTCCCGGAGGGGGAAATCATCGCCATTGTCATCACAACGCTCCTCTCATCGGGAGAGGGCAATCTCCATCAACATCTTCATCAGCACCATCTCATCTCAAAACCCTAGTTCATCTCTTGTATCGAATTCTTGTCTTCAAGTCTGGGATTGGTGCTAGTAGGTTGCTAGTAGTGTTAATTACTCCTTGTTGATGCTAGTTGGTTTAATTGGTGGAAGATCATATGTTCAGATCCTATATGCATATTAATAACCCTCTGATTATGAACATGTTTATGCTTTGTGAGTAGTTACTTTTGTTCCTGAGGACATGGGAGAAGTCTTGCTATTAGTAGTCATGTGAATTTGGTATTCATTCGATATTTTGATGAGATGTATGTTGTCTCTCCTCTGGTGGTGTTATGTGAACATCGACTACATGACACTTCACCATTATTTGGGCCTAGAGGAAGGCATTGGGAAGTAATAAGTAGATGATGGGTTGCTAGAGTGACAGAAGCTTAAACCCTAGTTTATGCATTGCTTTGTAAGGGGCTGATTTGGATCCATATGTTTCATGCTATGGTTCGGTTTACCATATGTTGCAATAGAGGTTAATCATAAGTGGGATGCTTGTCCAAGTAAGGGCAGCACCCAAGCACTGGTCCACCCACATACCAAATTATCAAAGTACCGAACGCGAATCATATGAACGTGATGAAAACTAGCTTAACGATATTCCCATGTGTCCTCGGGAGCGCTTTACATCATATAAGAGTTTGTCCAGGCTTGTCCTTTGCTACAAAAAGGATTGGGCCACCTTGCTGCACCTTATTTACTTTTGTTACTTGTTGCTCATTACAAATTATCTTATCACAAAACTATCTGTTACCACTTATTTTAGTAATTGCAGAGAATACCTTGCTGGAAACCGCTTATCATTTCCTTCTGCTCCTCGTTGGGTTCGACACTCTTACTTATCGAAAGGACTATGATAGATCCCCTATACTTGTGGGTAACCAAGACTCTTTTCTGGCGCTGTTGCCGGAGAGTGAAGCGTCTTTGGTAAGGAAAAATTTATATAGTGTGCTGAAATTTACTGTCGCTTGTTGCCATGGAAGGTAATCCTCTGAGGGGCTTGTTCGTGGTATCTTCACCCCGGCCCGTAGATCAAAGAGTTGATCCTCAACCTACTGGACCTACTGAAAATGAAAATGCTTGCTTTGAAGTTCCTGCGGGTATGATAGAAAAACTGCTAGCTAATCCTTTGCTAGGAGATGGAACAAAACATCCTGATGAACATATGATATATGTGGATCAAGTTTGTGGATTATTTAAGCTTGCAAGTGTACCCGGAGATGTTGTTAAGAAGAAGGTCTTCCCCTTATCTTTGAGGGGAGATGCATCGACATGGTATAGGCTATGTGATGATTTGAGGTATTGGAATTACAAATGATTGAAATTGGAATTTCATCAGAAGTTTTATCCTATGCATCTTGTTCATCGTGATCGCAATTATATATATAATTTTTGGCCTCGCGGAGGAGAAAGCATCGCTCAAGCTTGTGGGAGGCTTAAATCAATGTTATATTCGTGCCCCAATCATGATCTCTCAAGAGAAATGATTATTCAAAAATTTTATGCTCGGCTTTCTGGTAACAATCGCACCATGCTTGATACTTCTTGTGCTGGCTCTTTTATGAGGAAGACTATTGAATTCAAATGGGATTTATTGGAAATAATTAAATGCAACTCTGAAGATTGGGACCTCGACAATGGTAAGGAGTCAGGTATGACACCTAGTTTTGATTGTGTTAAATATTTTATGGATACCGATATTTTTCGTAAATTTAGCACTAAATATGGACTTGACTCTGAGATAGTAGCTTCTTTCTGAGAATCTTTTGCTGCTTATGTTGATCTCCCCAAGGAGAAGTAGTTTAAATATCATCCTCCCATAGAAGTAAAATTAGCTGCATCTATTAAAGTTGAAGAAAAGACTATTACTTATAATGATCCTATTGTTCCTACTTCTTATGTTGAGAAACCACCTTTCCCTGTTAGGATAAAGGATCATGCTAAAGCTTCAACTGTGGTTCGTAAAGCAATATTAAAACATATACACCTCCTGAGCAAGTTAAAGTTGAACCTAATATTGCTATTGTTGAAGATCTCTTGTCTGATAATATAGATGGGCATGTTATTTATTTCTGTAATGAAACTGCTAGAATTGCTAAACCCCATGATAAAGATAAACCTAGACCTGTAGTAGGCATGCCTGTTATTTCTGTTAAAATAGCAGATCATTGTTATCATGGCTTATGTGATATGGGTGCTAGTGCTACTACAATACCTTATTCCTTATACAAAGAAGTTATGCATGATATTGCACCTGCTGAGATGGAAGATATTGATGTCACAATTAAACTTGCCAATAGAGATACTATTTCACCAATGGGAATTGTTAGAGATGTTGAAGTCTTGTGTGGGAAAACTAAATATCCTGCTGATTTTCTTGTTCTTGGTTCCCCACAAGATAGCTTTTGTCCCATTATATTTGGTAGACCCTTCTTAAATACTGTTAATGCTACCATAGATTGCAAAAGAGATGTTGTTACTATCGGTTTTAGATGATATGACTCATGAATTTATTTTTTCTAAATTTAGTAGACAACACCGTGAAGAAGAATTACCTAGTAAGGATGAAATTATTGGTCTTGCTTCTATTGCCGTACCTCCTAGTGATCCTTTAGAACAATACTTGATAGACCATGAAAATGATATGTTTATGAATGAAAGAAGGGAATTAGATGAAGTATTCTTTAAACAGGAACCTATTCTGAAAAACAATTTACCTGTTGAAATCCTAGGTGATCCTCCTCCACCAAAGGGAGATCCCGTGTTTGAGCTTAAACTGTTACCTGATATTCTTAAATATGCTTATCTTGATGAGAAAAAGATATATCCTGTTATTATTAGTGCTAACCTTTCAGAACATGAAGAAGAGAGATTATTGAAAACTCTGAAGAAGCACCATGCTGCTATTGGGTATACTCTTGATGATCTTAAGGGCATTAGTCCCACTCTATGTCAACATAAAATTAATTTGGAAGAAGATGCTAAACCAGTTTGTGATCATCAACGCCGGCTGAATCCTAAAATGAAAGAAGTGGTAAGAAAGGAGATTCTAAAGCTCCTTGAGGCAGGTATAATTTATCTCGTTGCTGATAGTCAGTGGGTAAGCCCTGTCCATTGTGTCCCTAAGAAAGGAGGTATTACTATTGTTCCTAATGATAAAGATGAATTGATTCCTCAAACAATTATTACAGGTTATAGGATGGTAATTGATTTCCACAAATTAAATAAGGCTACTAAAAAGATCATTACCCCTTACCTTTTATCGATCAAATGCTAGAAAGATTATCCAAACATACACATTTTTTCTTTCTAGATGGTTATTCTGGTTTCTCTCAAATACCTGTGTCAGCCAAAGATCAAACAAAGACTACTTTTACATGCCCTTTTGGTACTTTTGCTTATAGACGTATGCCTTTTGGTTTATGTAATGCACCTGCTGCCTTTCAAAGATGCATGATGGCTATATTCTCTGACTTTTGTGAAAAGATTTGTGAGGTTTTCATGGACGACTTTTCCGTCTATGGATCTTCTTTTGATGATTGCTTGAGCAACCTTGATCGAGTTTTGCAGAGATGTGAAGAAACTAATCTTGTCTTGAATTGGGAAAAGTGCCACTTTATGGTTAATGAAGGTATTGTCTTGGGGCATAAAGTTTCTGAAAGAGGTATTGAAGTTGATAAAGCCAAGGTTGATGCTATTGAAAAGATGCCATGTCCCAAGGACCTCAAAGGTATAAGAAGTTTCCTTGGTCATGCCGGTTTTTATAGGAGGTTCATTAAGGACTTCTCAAAAATTTCTCGGCCTTTGACTAATTTATTACAAAAAGATATACCATTTGTTTTTGATGATGACTGTGTAGAAGCATTTGAAATACTTAAGAAAGCATTGATCTCTGCACCTATTGTTCAGCCACCTGATTGGAATTTACCCTTTGAGATTATGTGTGATGCTAGTGATTATGCTGTAGGTGCTATTCTAGGACAAATAGTTGATAAGAAACTAAATGTTATTCAATATGCTTGTAAAACTCTAGACAATGCTCAAAGAAACTATGCTACTACTGAAAAAGAATTCTTAGCAGTTGTATTTGCTTGTGATAAGTTTAGACCTTATATTGTTGATTCTAAAGTAACTATTCACATTGATCATGCTGCTATTAAATATCTTATGGAAAAGAAAGATGCTAAACCTAGACTTATTAGATGGGTTCTCTTGCTACAAGAATTTGATTTGCATATTGTTGATAGAAAAGGAGCCGAGAACCCCGTTGCAGACAACTTGTCTAGGTTAGAAAATGTGCTTGATGACCCACTACCTATTGATGATAGCTTTCCTGATGAGCTATTAAATGTCATAAATGCTTCTCATACTGCTCCATGGTATGCTGATTATGCTAATTACATTGTTGCTAAGTTTATGCCACCTAGTTTCACATACCAGCAAAAGAAAAAGTTCTTCTATGATTTGAGGCATTACTTTTGGGATGACCCACATCTTTATAAAGAAGGAGTAGATGGTGTTATTAGACGTTGTGTACCTAAGCATGAACAGGAACAGATCCTACGCAAGTGTCACTCCGAAGCTTATGGAGGACACCATGCTGGAGATAGAACTGCACATAAGGTACTGCAATCTGGTTTTTATTGGCCTACACTCTTCAAGGATGCCCGTAAGTTTGTCTTATCTTGTGATGAATGTCAAAGAATTAGTAATATTAGTAGACGTCAAGAAACGCCCATGAATTATTCACTTGTTATTGAACCATTTGATGTTTGGGGCTTTGACTATATGGGACCCTTTCCTTCCTCTAATGGATATACACATATTTTAGTTGTTGTTGATTACGTTACTAAGTGGGTAGAAGCTATTCCAACTAGTAGTGCTGATCATAACACTTCTATTAAAATGCTTAAAGAAGTTATTTTTCCAAGATTTGGAGTCCCTAGATATTTAATGACTGATGGTGGTTCACATTTTATTCATGGTGCCTTCCGTAAAATGCTTGCTAAATATGATGTTAATCATAGAATTGCATCTCCTTATCAGCCTCAGTCTAGTGGTCAAGTAGAATTGAGTAATAGAGAGCTCAAATTAATTTTGCAAAAGACTGTTAATAGGTCTAGAAAGAATTGGTCCAAGAAACTTGATGATGCATTATGGGCCTATAGAACTGCATATAAAAATCCTATGGGTATGTCTCCGTATAAAATGGTCTATGGAAAAGCATGTCACTTGCCTCTCGAACTAGAACACAAGGCTTATTGGGCTATTAAGTAACTTAATTATGATTTTAAACTTGCCGGTGAGAAGGGGCTATTTGATATTAGCTCACTTGATGAATGGAGAACCCAAGCCTACAAGAATGCCAAGTTGTTTAAAGAAAAGGTTAAAAGATGGCATGACAAAAGGATACAAAAGCGTGAGTTTAATGTAGGTGATTATGTATTGCTATACAACTCTCGTTTAAGATTTTTTTGCAGGAAAACTCCTTTCTAAATGGGAAGGCCCTTACGTTATCGAGGAGGTCTACCGTTCCGGTGCCATAAAAATCAACAACTTCAAAGGCACCAATCCGAAGGTGGTGAATGGTCAAAGAATCAAACACTATATCTCAGGTAATCCCATAAATGTTGAAAACAATGTTATCGAAACCGTAACCCCGGAGGAATACATAAAGGACACTTTTCGGAACGTTTCAAACTCCGAAAAGGAATAGGTATGTGATACGGTAAGTAAACCGACTCCAAAACAGTTTTTAAGGCAATATTTCTCCGTTTTGGAATATTTAGAAAAATAGAAAAATAAGCAGCAGTTCGGGAAGGACTCGAGGCTCCACGAGGGTGGAGGGCGCGCCCTACCCTACTAGGTGCGCCCCCCTACCTCATGGGCACCTCGTGTGCTCTCCAGACTCCGTCTTCGTACACGACACATATTTTGGTCGATAAAAATTCATTATATAATCTCCCTGGGGTTTTGGCTCCCGTATCATGCAAAAATATCTTGTCTTTGTTTTGAGCTGTCCTGCTGCAGACAGAGCAACATGTCATCCCAGGATTCGGAAGGAAAAAGCTACATGGCTGATTACCTTGCAGATCCTAAGGTTTACGAGGATGTGGAGCATTGTGGTTGGACTACGGAAGAAGAAGAGGACTATGAACCCAAGGGAAAGGAGGAGACGAGCTCATATGAAGATGAAGTCCCACTACCTCAACCTGGGGACATGCATGTGGAGTTCAAAAATTCAAGCCTCCCGGATAGGGTAAAGAAACCTAAGATCGACTTTATCCCTTTTCGCCTCTTGTAGGAGAACAAACAGGAACTATGCAAAAAGATACTGAGCTTGGAGCAGGAGATCGAGGACCTAAGGGACCAGAATTCTGTCCTCAAACGCAAATTAAGGAAGAAGCCTACGCCATCAACAAAATCACCACCGTCTCCACCAACAAAGAAGAATTGAGTATCTAGTATCATCGCCAAGAATATCACATCACCACCCCCGAAAAGAGAGACATAACCACATGGGTATGGGCACTCCACTTGGCAACTGCCAAGCTTGGGGGAGTGCCCTGGTATCGTATCACCATCACTTTTATCTTTACCGCCTTTCTTAGTTCGATCCTTTTGGTAATATCTTGATCTAGTAGAATAAAAGTTCTTAGTATGATCTAGTTGTGAGTTTTGCTTTATTATCCTTCTATGTAATCGAGTCCGTGAGCTATATAATAAAGATTAGTGTTGAGTCAAGGGCTTGATTATTTTGCCATGATCCTAAAGGAATAAAAGAATAGAGAAAGAAATAAAAAGAAACAAAGAGATCATATGAGTCTTATGGAGAGTAATGAGCTCCCATAGAAAGAGTATGATGAATAAAAGTTATTGAGGGTTGACAAACACAGTTTAGGTCATCGTTGCAATTAATAGGAAGTAATAAAGAAAGAGAGGTCTTCACATATAAATATACTATCTTGGACATCTTTTATGATTGTGAGCACTCATTAAAATATGACATGCTAAAGAGTTAACATTGGACAAGGAAGACAACGTAATGGGTTATGTTTTCTTACATCTAAGATAAATTATATTGTCTTGGATCTTCCAACATGATGAGCTTGTCTTTCCCCCTCATGCTAGCCAAATTCATTGCACGAAGTAGAGATACTACTTGTGCTTCCAAATACCCTTAAACAATTCTTGCCATAAGAGTCCACCATATCTACCTATGGATTGAGTAACATCCATCAAGTAAGTTGTCATCGGTGCAAGCAATAAAAATTGCTCTCTAAATTAATATGTATGATTGATTGGTGTGGAGGAAATAATCTTTATACGAGCGTGTGATATGGAAGTAATAAAAGCGAAAGACTGCATAATAAAGGTCCATATCACAAGTGGCAATATAAAGTGACATTGTTTCGCAATACGATTTTGTGCATCCAAACCATAAAAGCGCATGACAACCTCTGCTTCCCTCTGCGAAGGGCCTATCTTTTACTTTTATCTCCTACATTGCATAAGAGTCATGGTGATCTTCACCCTTCCTTTTTACATTTTATCCTTTGGCAAGCACAATATGTTGGAAAGATCCTGGTATATATGGCTAATTGGATGTGAGTTTTCATGAACTATTACTGTTGACATTACCCTTGAGGTAAAATGTTGGGGGGCAAAACTATAAGCCCCAATCTTTCTGTGTGTCCGATTAGAACTCCATACCCATAAGTATTGCCTGAGTGTCAGCAATTGTGAAAGATTATATGATAGTTGAGTATGTGGACTTGCTGAAAAGCTCTTATACATTGACTCTTTCCTATGTTATGATAAATTGCAATTGCTTCAATGACTGAGATTGTAGTTTGTTAGTTTTCAATGAAGTTTACAATTCATACTTGATATTGTGATTGAATTATTACTCTAGCATTAGATATTATATGACAAAGAATTATGTAAGTTTCTCTTCTAAGAATGATCATGATGCCCTCATGTCTGTATTTTATTTTTATCGACACCTCTATCTCTAAACATGTGGACATATTTTTCGATTTCGGCTTTTCGCTTGAGGACAAGCGAGGTCTAAGCTTGGGGGAGTTGATACGTCAATTTTGCATCATGCTTTTATATCAATATTTATTGCATTATGGGCTGTTATTACACATTATGTCACAATACTTATGCCTATTCTCTCTTATTTTACAAGGAATACATAAAGAGGGAGAATGCTGGCAGCTGGGATTCTGGGCTGGAAAAGGAGCAAATATTAGAGACCTATTCTGCACAGCTCCAAAAGTCCTGAAACTTCACTGAAGATGTTTTCCAAATATATAAAATATACTGAGAGCAAGAACTTCACCAGGGGGGCCACACCTTGCCCACGAGGGTGGGGGGCGCGCCCTACCCCCTGGGCGCGCCCACTACCTCGTGGGCCCCCTGATGGCCCTCCGGTGGCCATCTTCTTCTATATGGAGTCTTTTGATGGAAGAAAAATCATAAGCCATCTTCTCGGACGAAACTCCGCCGCCACGAGGCGGAACCCTGGCGGAACCAATCTAGGGCTCTAGCGGAGCTGTTCTGCCAGGGAAACTTCCCTCCCGGAGGGGGAAATCATCGCCATCATCATCACCAACGCTCCTCTCATCGGTAGAGGGCAATCTCCATCAACATCTTCATCAGCACCATCTCATCTCAAAACCCTAGTTCATCTCTTGTATCCAATTCTTGTCTTCAAGTCCGGGATTGGTGCTAGTAGGTTGCTAGTGGTGTTAATTACTCCTTGTAGTTGATGCTAGTTGGTTTAATTGGTGGAAGATTATATGTTCAGATCCTATATGCATATTAATACCACTCTGATTATGAACATGTTTATGCTTTTTGAGTAGTTACTTTTGTTCCTGAGGACATGGGAGAAGTCTTGCTATTAGTAGTCATGTGAATTTGGTATTCATTCGATATTTTGATGAGATGTATGTTGTCTCTCCTGTAGTGGTGTTATGTGAATGTCGACTACATGACACTTCACCATTATTTGGGCCTAGAGGAAGGCATTGGGAAGTAATAAGTAGATGATGGGTTGCTAGAGTGACAGAAGCTTAAACCCTAGTTTATGTGTTGCTTCGTAAGGGGCTGATTTGGATCCATATGTTTCATGCTATGGTTAGGTTTACCTTAATACTTTTGTTGTATTTGCGGATGCTTGCAATAGAGGTTAATCATAAGTGGGATGATTGTCCAAGTAAGGGCAGCACCCAAGCACCGGTCCACCCACATACCAAATTATCAAAGTACCGAACGAGAATCATATGAACATGATGAAAACTAGCTAGACGATATTCCCATGTGTCCTCGGGAGTGCTTTACATCTGATACGTCTCCAACGTATCTATAATTTCTGATTGCCCCATGCTATATTATCTACTATTTTTGGGCAATTGTGACGCCCCCGATTTAATCGTACACTAATCATACACGCAAACGTGTACGATCAAGATCAGGGACTCACGGGAAGATATCACAACACAACTCTACAAATAAAATAAGTCATACAAGCATCATATTACAAGCCAGGGGCCTCGAGGGCTCGAATACAAGAGCTCAATCATAGACGAGTCAGCGGAAGCAACAATATCTGAGTACAGACATAAGTTAAACAAGTTTGCCTTAAGAAGGCTAGCACAAACGGGGATACAGATCGAAAGAGGCACAGGCCTCCTGCCTGGGATCCTCCTAACTACTCCTGGTCGTCATCAGCGGGCATCACGTAGTAGTAGGCACCTCCGGTGTAGTAGGGGTCGTCGTTGACGGTGGCATCTGGCTCCTGGGCTCCAACATCTGGTTGCGACAACCAGGTAGAAGGGATAGAGGGAAAGAAGGAGAAAGCAACCGTGAGTACTCATCCAAAGTACTCGCAAGCAAGGAGCTACACTACATATGCATGGGTAAATGTGTGAAGGGCCATATCGGTGGACTGAACTGCAGAAAGCCAGAATAAGAGGGGGGATAGCTAATCCTTTCGAAGACTACGCTTCTGGCAGCCTCCGTCTTGCAGCATGTAGAAGAGAGTAGATTGAAGACCTCCAAGTAGCATCGCATAGCATAACCCTAACCCATGATCCTCCCCTCGTCGCCCTGTGAGAGAGCGACCACCGATTGTATCTGGCACTTGGAAGGGTGTGTTTTATTAAGTATCCGGTTCTAGTTGTCATAAGGTCAAGATACAACTCCAAGTCGTCCTGTTACCGAAGATCACGGCTATTCGAATAGATTAACTTCCTTGCAGGGGTGCACCACATTCCCCAACACGCTCGATCCCATTTGGCCGGACACACTTTCCTGGGTCATGCCCGGCCTCAGAAGATCAACACGTCACAGCCCCACCTAGGCACAACAGAGAGGTCAGCATGCCAGTCTAAACCTATGCGCACAGGGGTCTGGGCCCATCGCCCTTAGCACACCTGCACGTTGCGTACGCGGTCGAAAGCAGACCTAGCCTAGTGGCGTTCCAGTCCAATCCGGCGCGCGCCACTCAGTCGCTGACGTCACGAAGGCTTCGGCTGATACCACGACGCCGGGATACCCATAACTACTCCCGCGTAGATGGTTAGTGCGTATAGACCAAATGGCCAGACTCAGATCAAATACCCAGATCTCGTTAAGCGTGTTAAGTATCCCCGAACACCGACCAGGGCCAGGCCCACCTCTCTCCTAGGTGGTCGAAACCTGCCCTGTCGCTCCGCCTCAAAGATCCACTCGCGGGTGCTCCTCAAGCCGAGCCGTCTTTAATCACCACATGTAACATGTATAAAGTAAATAGTATATACCCGTGATCACCTCCCGAGTGATCACGGCCCGATAGTATAGCACAGCAGACGGACAAGAATGTAGGGCCACAGACGAAAATACTAGCATCCTATACTAAGCAAGTAGGATTGCAGGTAAAGGTATCAACAGTAGTAGCAAGGACAGGCTATGCATCAGGATAGGAATAACGGAAAGCAGTAACATGCTACACTACTCTAATGCAAGCAGTATAGAGAAGAGTAGGCGATATCTGGTGATCAAAGGGGGGGGGGCTTGCCTGGTTGCTCTGGCAAGAGAGAGGGATCGTCAACTCCGTAGTCGTACTGGGTAGCAGCGGCGTCGGTCTCGGTGTCTATCGAGAGAAGAGGGGGGAGAAACAATAAATATATAAGCAAGCATATGCATAGTGATGCATGACATGACAATTAACGACGTTAGAGGTGCCCTAACGCGGTATTAGGTGATACTGGTGAAGGGGGATAACATCCGGGAAAGTATCCCCGGTGTTTCGCGTTTTCGGACAGATGAACCGGAGGTGAAATGTTGCAGGTTCACTATGCTAGGGACGCGTGGCGGGCGAACGGGCTGCGTATCCGAATTCGTCTCGTCGTTCTGAGCAAGTTTCATGTACAAAGTTTTTCCATCCGAGCTACGGTTTATTTTATATTAATTTTAAAAGATTTAAATCATTTTTAGGATTTATTTAATTAATTTAATTCAACATTATCCAGAATAGTGTCTGCTGACGTCATCATGACGTTAGCATGACATCAGCAGTCAACAGAGGTGTTGACTGGGTCGCTGACGTGTGGGACCCACTGGTCATTGACTGTTTAGCCTAATCATTGTTTAACTAATCTAACTACTGTTTAATTAAATTAATTAGTTAGTTAGGTTAATCTAATTATGATTAATTAACTTAATTATTCCTTAATTAAATAAATTATTTATTTATTTATTTTTGTTCCCTTTTCTTTTTTTTAAACATCCTGGGGCCGGGCCCCTCTATCATAGGCCCTGGGGGCCTTATCGGGCACACGGGCGCGGGTGGGCGCCGGGACCCGGCTGGGCACCCGAGCGGGGCTGGTGGGCGCCGGGTCGCCGACCCCGGGCGTGTGTTGGCTGGCCGGCGGCCACGGCAGGGCGGCCGCAACCGACCGGAGCAGGGCAGCGAGGTGAGGGGCGGTGGCCTACGGGGTGAGGTCTGGGTGGCCACGAGCACGGCGCAAGGCGGTGGAGGCGGCTGTGAGCGTGCCGGCCAGCGGGGGCGCAGCAGCGGGCGCCTGGCGGCGGAGGAGCTGCAAGGCGCTGCGGTGAGCGCGCGGAGTGTAGAGAGCCGCAGGGGAGTCGCCGGGCGCGGCTAAAGACGCGGTGAGCACGCGCTCGCGTGGCGAAGGACGGCGCCGGTGCGCGTGTAGGACAGGGGAGAAAGGGGAGGGCGTGGCCCTCACCGACGTTGGCGGGCAGGGGATCGGCGTGGCTCGGTGGAGCCGTCGAGGGGGAGGACGGGGACGACGTGCGGCGTGGCGACGAGGTACGGCGGCGGGGTGGACGTAGGCGATCGGGGCGACGGCGTCGTTGAGGCCGTTCGGAGAGGAGGTCGAGGACGGCCGGGCGACGGGGAGACGAGCGGCTGCGGCGAGGGGCAGCACCGGCGTCGGCGTTGAGCGGCGGGGGCGCGTCGGGCTCGTCGCGGCCGTGGGTGCGTTCCCCCGATCCCGATCTGGATCGGGGAGGAGGAGAAGCAAGAGGCGTGGGGGGGGATCGTGGGAGGAGTGGGGGGTTCGTGCGGGAGGAGTGGGGGGGGGGTCATGCGAGGCGACGGGATGGGCGCCGCCCAGATCCAGGGGGCGAGGGGGAGTGAGGGGGGGATCGGGGACGGGAGTGGTGGACGGTGGGTTAGGGTTTGGGGGGGGGGGGGGAATGGATAAGGGGAGGGGGGGAGGCCGGTTGGGCCTGCGCCCGAATGGGCCGGCCAACTGGGCCAGTAGGCCGTGGGAGGGGGTTCCCTCTTTCTTCTTTTTTTTGTTTTGTTTTGTTAGTTTCTTTCTTTTATTTATTTTCCTTTTCTGTCTTTATTTATTTTAAAATACTTAGGCAGTTTATAAAATTGTGTTTATTACACCATATTGACCTATGTAAAATATGGCATCTCCCGAACACTTTTGTTTTAAATTTTGAAAAACTTTTATTGTTTGCTTTGAATTTTGAAATTTGAATTCGAATGGGATTGAATCATCGCGAGGTTTACAACAGTAAAAGTGGTGACGAGGCATCATTAGCAGAGGTTACTGTAGCTTGATTATCCGGGCGTTACAAATCTCCTCCACTACAAGAAATCTCGTCCCGAGATTTAGGAGGTAGAAGGAAACAGCGCAGGGTATTCTTCGCGAAGACGATCCTCGCGTTCCCAGGTGGCTTCGTCTTCAGAGTGATTCGACCACTGGACCTTCAGGAACTTGATTGCCTTCTGACGGGTGCGGCGTTCAGTTTGGTCGAGAATGCGGACCGGATGCTCTTTATAGGAGAGGTCCTGTTGCAACTCGAGCACTTCATGGTCCACTGCTCGGATTGGGTCCTTGAAGCAGCGTCGAAGTTGCGACATGTGGAACACATCGTGAACCTGAGAAAGGTTTGATGGAAGCTCCAGTTGATATGCCACTTTACCACGCCTTTCAAGAATAGTGAAAGGACCAATATAGCGGGGAGCTAGCTTTCCCTTGATCCCGAAGCAGTGTGCACCCTTCATTGGTGTAACTCGAAGATAAGCCTTTTCGCCAGGTTGATAGACCATGTCTCGGTGATGACGGTCATACTGACTTTTCTGACGTGACTGAGCAATCTTGAGATTCTCGCGAATAATGCGAACTTGTTCTTCGGCCTATTGGATAATATCCGGACCGAAGAGTGGACGCTCCCCAGTTTCTGACCAGTTTAGAGGGGTTCGACACTTTCGTCCATATAGCACTTCGATGGGGGACATCTTCAGACTAGCTTGATAGCTATTATTATAAGAGAACTCGGCATATGGAAGAGATTCCTCCCATTTCTTGCCGAATGAGATTACACAAGCTCGAAGCATGTCTTCGAGAACTTGGTTGACACGTTCAACTTTTCCTTGCGACTGAGGATGGAACGCAGTACTGAACGACAGATGAGTCCCCATAGCTTCTTGGAAACTCGCCCAGAACCTTGAAGTGAATAAGCTGCCACGGTCTGAACTGATAACCAGTGGGATACCGTGAAGTGAAACAATTCTGGCCATGTAGAGAGTAGCAAGCTGACTAGCAGTGATTATCTCTTTGACCGCCAGGAAATGGGCAACTTTGGAAAGCCGGTCAATGACGACAAGAATAGCATCATTACCTTTCTGCGATTTGGGAAATCCAGTGACGAAGTCCATCTCAACATGGTCCCATTTCCATTCAGGAATACAGATAGGTTGCAGAGTTCCAGCAGGCCTTTGATGCTCTGCTTTGATTCGGCGACAAATGTCACACTTAGCAACATAACGAGCAATGTCCTGCTTCATATTAGACCACCAGAATCTTTGACAAATATCCTGGTACATCTTTGTACTACCAGGATGGATGGACAGAGGCGTATCATGGGCTTCTTGCATAACCCTTTTAGTCTTATCCAGGTTTTTCTTCGAACATGGTACCACTAGGCGGCCTTTGAAATACAAGGCGCCATCGTCGGCGATCGTGAAGAATGAGGGCTTTCCTTTTTTGAGGTCACGCTTAATCTTGAGGACTTCATCGTCACATTTTTGTATCCATTTGATGGTGTCCACAAGATCTGGTTTCGCAACCAGGGTATTGAGAGAACCCTTGGAAACAACATGGAGGTTCTGTTTGGGGAAACCTTCGGGAGGGGGAGCGAGTGATCCCGGGGGAACAATATGGAGGTTCAGCCTTCTAAATTCTTCGACAAGCGAGGGCTGAACTTTGTGAACCTGGAGGTGGTTGCAGTAAGACTTGCGGCTTAGGGCATCAGCCATTACATTAGCCTTGCCGGGGGTATATGATATATCCACGTCAAAGTCTGCAACAGTCTCCATCCATCTTTGCTGACGTAGGTTCAAATCTGGCTGAGTAAACAGATACTTCAGACTTTGATGGTCGGTGAAGATCTTGCAACGATTACCGAGAAGGTAATGTCGCCACTGCTTCAGTGCATGAATGATAGCAGCAAGCTCGAGGTCGTGAACTGGGTAGTTTTCTTCGTGAGGGCGCAATTGACGAGAGGCATAAGCAATCACTCTGCGCTCTTGCATTAGGACACAGCCTAATCCTTGGCGGGAAGCGTCGCAGTAAATGACGAAGTCCTTCTTAGTATCAGGTGGAGCAAGCACAGGGGCAGAAGTCAACTTGTCTTTGAGCGCCTGGAAACTTTCCTGACACTTGTCTGTCCAGTCAAACTTGACACCCTTATGCAACAAATTAGTCAGAGGTCTGGCAACCTTGGAGAAGTTCTTGACGAATTGACGGCAATAGCTGGCGAGGCCGAGAAAACTTCGGACTTGCTTGACATTCTTCGGAGGAGTCCAATCGAGAATAGCCTGAACTCGTTCAGGGTTGACGGCAATACCATCCTTGGAGATGACATGCCCAAGATAGGTTACTTCGGGGAGCCAGAATTCACACTTGGAATACTTAGCATACAGTTGATGCTCTCGAAGTTTTTCTAGCACCAGACGAAGATGTCCAGCATGTTCTTCCTCGTTCTTGGAAAATACAAGGATATCGTCCAGATAAACCACGACGAACTTGTCGAGGTAATCCATGAATATATAGTTCATCAGACGAGAGAAGGTGGCGGGAGCATTCGTTAAGCCAAATGACATGACGGTGTACTCGTATGATCCATACCGAGTCACGAAGGCGGTTTTTGGGATGTCCTCCTCACGAACACGAATCTGGTGGTAACCCAACCTCAAGTCGAGTTTGGAGAACACTGATGAGCCAGCCAGTTGATCATAAAGATCATTGATTCGAGGAAGAGGATATTTATTCTGAATGGTAGCTTGGTTTATAGGACGGTAGTCTTGGACCAATCGGTTTGTCCCATCCTTCTTCTTAACAGAGAGAGAAGGTGCTCCCCAAGGAGAGCAACTTGGGAGAATGAAACCTTTGACAAGAGATTTGTTGATTTCCTCCTTAAGCTCAATGAGTTCGTGCGGTGGCATCTTATAGGGTCGTTTAGCTATAGGGGTGGTGCCGGGTTTCAAGTCGATGATGAACTCGACAGCTCTTGCAGGGGGAATCCCGGAAGTTCTTCTGGGAAGACGTCTTGGAATTCACGAACGACGGGAATGTTTTCAATGCCCTCGAGTGGTGCAGCGTTCAACGCATTCAAGGCATAAAGTCGTGCCTCGGCGTTCTGAACTAGATGAGCTTGGTAAGCTATTATTTCGTCAGAAGGGTGTAGCAGATGGACGACCTTAGTGGCGCAAATTATAGAAGCAGTATGCGCTTTCAACCAATCCATTCCCAGAATGAGGTCGATGTTAGACGACTTCAGGATAATGGGAGAGGCATAGAATTCCAGCCCTTCAATTTCCACGGGGACATCGATGCCAACCAGTGAGGTTTGACATTGTCCCACGGGGGTTTTTACCAATACCGAAGTGTTCATCTCCTCACATTTAACGTCATGCTTGTATGCAAATCTTCTGACATGAATGAATGCGATGCTCCTGAATCGAATAAAACAGATGCAGGTACTGAGTTTACGAGGAGTGTACCCATCACGGTAGCAGGCTGGTCTTGGGCTTCGTTCAGATCAACATGGTTGGCATGAACGTGACCATAAGACTTGGCATTGTTGTTGCGGGGCTGGTTGTTTCCACGGCCAGTTGCTGGAAGGGCCAGTTGATTCTGTTTCTGGTTGCATTCCCTAGCACGGTGCCCTGGTTGTCCACACCTGAAGCACAAACCATTCTCGGGAGTAGGAACAGGAGCTTGGGGTGGTGGAGCTGGAAGCCTTGGCTGCCTAGTTGGAGCCGTAGGCAGACGAGGTGCAGCATAGGACTGCCTTGGGGCAGGTGCATTCGGCTGGTACATGCTGTTGGGAATCCATATCTTGCGCTTCTGCGAGGACGGGCCCGAAGATGAGCCCGTGTCACGGCTGCGCTTGTGAGAGCTCTGGTATTCCTGCAGACCAGTTTTGACATTGATGGCCTTGTTCACCAGAATGGCGAAATCAGCAAAGTCATGCACTAGAAGTGCGAGCTTGATGTCATCTTGAAGGCCATCACGGAACTTCTCCTGTCTGCGTGCATCAGTTGCAATGTCCTCTTCAGCATAGCGGGACAAGTCCAGAAACTCCCGCTGATAAGCTTCCACAGTTTTATTGCCTTGGGTGAGGTTGCGGAACTCATGCTTCTTCCGGTCCATAACTCCCTAAGGAATGAAGCGAGCACGGAAGGCAGCTTGGAAGTCTGGCCAGGTGATGATTGTTCCAGCTGGCAGAGTACGCCTGTGGCTGTCCCACCATTGAGCTGCGGGTCCTTTCAGGAAGAAGGAAGCAAAGGTGACATAGCTGGCAGGGGCTACATCAGCAGACTCCATCTCATAGGTGATGTCACGGAGCCAGTCATCAGCATCCAGAGGCTGAGTTGAGCTTCGATACACAGTTGGGTTCAGGCGCATGAAATCCTGCAGAGTCACTTGGGTTGGCTGCTGGTTCATATTGGGGCGAGGAAACTGAGCCATAATATTCTCCATGAACTGACGATTCAGCTCAAACTGTTGCATCATCCCAGCCATGTACTCAGGCGGTGGTGGGGCGTTGCCACCACGACCACGACCACGACCACCTGGTCTAACCATCCTGCTAATATATAACAGGGGTAGTTCAGTATTGAGAAATTTGCAAAGACGAGAATCATTCATGATGAAACATGCACAACGAAAGCAGCACGATAGATACTACATAGTAGTCGGCATATCTTACAAAAGAGATCATGCATGGAGTTCGTTACCCAGAGTTTGGTACATAGACTAAGACATCATAGGCGGCACGCAGGCTCGCGACGAATGCATCTAACACTAACAAGCAAGTCTACATCAGTCCCACGCGGTACTGCGGAGGTAGCTGTAGCCTGAAAGCTGGTAGTGTGGCATCGGGTACACCACGTCGGCAACCTGGGGTCCGCGGGTACTCTGGTGCAGAACCTGACGCTCAAGTGGCAGAAGAGGACCAAGGGCGGGAGAGTAGCCTCCCACCTCTGGCCAACCGACACCCTGGGGCATCACGGTCCTGGCTGGGTAGATAGTAGAACGCGACAGCTCCCCAGATCCGACGAAGGGGTGCAACATCGTCAGAGCACGGTAGAGGTGCTGACGAGTGGTGTACAACTCGTGGCGAAGAGCTCGGTTAGCTCGATCCAGCCCATCAGCATGCAGAACCAGGTTCTGATGGTAGAAGGGCTCTCGGGTGACAGTGGAGTAGGCAGCGGTGTAGTATCCCTCCGCACCAACATCGGATGCGATAGCAATGTGCCTAAAGGGGCAGGTATCCAACTCCTGATACTCTCCACGAAGACGTGTCAGAGCAGCATAAGCAGCATTGTGGACCGCCATATCGATAGTCACTCCAACTCCATGAGCAGTGTGCAGCACGGTAGTGGAGTCATACTCTCGAGAGTAGAGGTGGACGATGGCATGGTACTGCTCCTGGTTGAAGTCTTGGTACTCCTCATAGACGGTGTATTCAGGGTGCCAGCGATAACCCAGATAGGTCATCATCTCAACCAGCACAACAGGTGATCCTGAGGCACCAATGGCCGTCGTGTGGCGCACGACCTGCCTCGTGGGTTCCATCTGAAAACAAAGATGTTTTCACAGGAGTCAAATGACAATGTGGATAATGTTCAAGTACTACTCTAAAGAATAACTAGGGCTTATCCAACTTTGGGGTGAATGTCGTAACGGGATCCTAGTGTCAGAGTTAGTAAATTCGTTTAACCCGAGTAGAAGAGAGTTCAGAGTCCCAGAGTAAAGGTCGAGGAGTAAAAGATCCTAGTACCACCCGATGGCGACGTGGGCCCGTAAGGCACACAGCCAAGTTAGTAAAAGTTTTTGCAATGTCTAGACTCGACTTCGGCCAAGGAGTGTGGAAGGGGGGTTCCTACAGGCAGTCGGCTCTGATACCAACTTGTGACGCCCCCGATTTAATCGTACACTAATCATACACGCAAACGTGTACGATCAAGATCAAGGACTCACGGGAAGATATCACAACACAACTCTACAAATAAAATAAGTCATCCAAGCATCATATTACAAGCCAGGGGCCTCGAGGGCTCGAATACAAGAGCTCGATCATAGACGAGTCAGCGGAAGCAACAATATCTGAGTATAGACATAAGTTAAACAAGTTTGCCTTAAGAAGGCTAGCACAAACGGGGATACAGATCGAAAGAGGCGTAGGCCTCCTGCCTGGGATCCTCCTAACTACTCCTGGTCGTCGTCAGCGGGCATCACGTAGTAGTAGGCACCTCCGGTGTAGTAGGGGTCGTCGTCGACGGTGGCGTCTGGCTCCTGAGCTCCAACATCTGGTTGCGACAACCAGGTAGAAGGGATAGAGGGAAAGAAGGAGAAAGCAACCGTGAGTACTCATCCAAAGTACTCGCAAGCAAGGAGCTACACTACATATGCATGGGTAAATGTGTGAAGGGCCATATCGGTGGACTGAACTGCAGAAAGCCAGAATAAGAGGGGGGATAGCTAATCCTTTCGAAGACTACGCTTCTGGCAGCCTCCGTCTTGCAGCATGTAGAAGAGAGTAGACTGAAGACCTCCAAGTAGCATCGCATAGCATAACCCTAACCGATGATCCTCCCCTCGTCGCCCTGTGAGAGAGCGACCACCGGTTGTATCTGGCACTTGGAAGGGTGTGTTTTATGAAGTATCCGGTTCTAGTTGTCATAAGGTCAAGATACAACTCCAAGTCGTCCTGTTACCGAAGATCACGGCTATTCGAATAGATTAACTTCCCTGCAGGGGTGCACTTTCCTGGACACACTTTCCTGGGTCATGCCCGGCCTCGGAAGATCAACATGTCGCAGCCCCACCTAGGCACAACAGAGAGGTCAGCACGCCGGTCTAAACCTATGCGCACAGGGGTCTGGGCCCATCGCCCTTAGCACACCTGCACGTTGCATACGCGGCCGACAGCAGACCTAGCCTAGTGGCGTTCCAGTCCAATCCGGAGCGCGCCACTCAGTCGCTGACGTCACGAAGGCTTCGGCTGATACCACGACGCCGGGATACCCATAACTACTCCCGCGTAGATGGTTAGTGCGTATAGACCAAATGGCCAGACTTAGATCAAATACCCAGATCTCGTTAAGCGTGTTAAGTATCCGCGAACGCCGACCAGGGCCAGGCCCACCTCTCTCCTAGGTGGTCGGAACCTGCCCTATCGCTCCGCCTCAAAGATCCACTCGCGGGTGCTCCTCAAGCCGACCCGTCTTTAATCACCACATGTAACATGTATAAAGTAAATAGTATATACCCGTGATCACCTCCCGAGTGATCACGGCCCGATAGTATAGCACAGCAGACGGACACGAATGTAGGGCCACAGACGGAAATACTAGCATCCTATACTAAGCAAGTAGGATTGCAGGTAAAGGTATCAACAGTAGTAGCAAGGACAGGCTATGCATCAGGATAGGAATAACGGAAAGCAGTAACATGCTACACTACTCTAATGCAAGCAGTATAGAGAAGAGTAGGCGATATCTGGTGATCAAAGGGGGGGGCTTGCCTGGTTGCTCTGGCAAGAGAGAGGGATCGTCAACTCCGTAGTCGTACTGGGTAGCAGCGGCGTCGGTCTCGGTGTCTATCGAGAGAAGAGGGGGGAGAAACAATAAATATATAAGCAAGCATAAGCATAGTGATGCATGACATGACAATTAACGACGTTAGAGGTGCCCTAACGCGGTATTAGGTGATACCGGTGAAGGGGGATAACATCCGGGAAAGTATCCCCGGTGTTTCGCGTTTTCGGACAGATGAACCGGAGGTGAAATGTTGCAGGTTCACTATGCTAGGGACGTGTGGTGGGCGAACGGGTTGCATATCCGAATTCGTCTCGTCATTCTGAGCAACTTTCATGTACAAAGTTTTTCCATCCGAGCTACGGTTTATTTTATATTAATTTTAAAAGATTAAAATCATTTTTAGGATTTATTTAATTAATTTAATTCAACATTATCCAGAATAGTGTCTGCTGACGTCATCATGATGTCAGCATGACATCAGCAGTCAACAGAGGTGTTGACTGGGTCGCTGACGTGTGGGACCCACTGGTCATTGACTGTTTAGCCTAATCGTTGTTTAACTAATCTAACTACTGTTTAATTAAATTAATTAGTTAGTTAGGTTAATCTAATTATGATTAATTAACTTAATTATTTCCTTAATTAAATAAATAAATTATTTATTTATTTATTTATTTTTGTTCCCTTTTCTTTTTTTTAAACATCCTGGGGCCGGGCCCCTCTGTCATAGGCCCTGGGGGCCTTATCGGGCACACGGGCGCGGGTGGGCGCCGGGACCCGGCTGGGCACCCGAGCGGGGCTGGTGGGCGCCGGGTCGCCGGCCCCGGGCGTGTGTTGGCTGGCCGGCGGCCACGGCAGGGCGGCCGCAACCGACCGGAGCAGGGCAGCGAGGTGAGGGGCGGTGGCCTACGGGGTGAGGTCTGGGTGGCCATGAGCACGGCGGAAGGCGGTGGAGGTGGCTGCGAGCGTGCCGGCCAGCGGGGGCGCAGCAGCGGGCGCCTGGCGGCGGAGGAGCTGCAAGGCGCTGCGGTGAGCGCGCGGAGTGTAGAGAGCCGCAGGGGAGTCGCCGGGCGCGGCTAAAGACGCGGTGAGCACGCGCTCGCGCGGCGAAGCACGGCGCCGGTGCGCGTGTAGGACAGGGGAGAAAGGGGAGGGCGTGGCCCTCACCGACGTTGGCGGGCAGGGGATCGGCGTGGCTCGGTGGAGCCGTCGAGGGGGAGGACGGGGACGACGTGCGGCGTGGCGACGAGGTACGGCGGCGGGGTGGACGTAGGCGATCGGGGCGACGGCGTCGTTGAGGCCGTTCGGAGAGGAGGTCGAGGACGGCCGGGCGACGGGGAGACGAGCGGCTGCGGCGAGGGGCAGCACCGGCGTCGGCGTTGAGCGGCAGGGGCGCGTCGGGCTCGTCGCGGCCGTGGGTGCGTTCCCCCGATCCCGATCTGGATCGGGGAGGAGGAGAAGCAAGAGGCGTGGGGGGGGGGGGATCGTGGGAGGAGTGGGGGGTTCGTGCGGGAGGAGTGGGGGGGGGGGGTCATGCGAGGCGACGGGATGGGCGCCGCCCAGATCCAGGGGGCGAGGGGGAGTGAGGGGGGGATCGGGGACGGGAGTGGTGGACGGTGGGTTAGGGTTTGGGGGGGGGGAATGGATAAGGGGAGGGGGGGAGGCCGGTTGGGCCTGCGCCCGAATGGGCCGGCCAACTGGGCCAGTAGGCCGTGGGAGGGGGTTCCCTCTTTCTTCTTTTTTTGTTTTGTTTTGTTAGTTTCTTTCTTTTATTTATTTTCCTTTTCTGTCTTTATTTATTTTAAAATACTTAGGCAGTTTATAAAATTGTGTTTGTTACACCATATTGACCTATGTAAAATATGGCATCTCCCGAACACTTTTGTTTTAAATTTTGAAAAACTTTTATTGTTTGCTTTGAATTTTGAAATTTGAATTCGAATGGGATTGAATCATCGCGAGGTTTACAACAGTAAGAGTGGTGACGAGGCATCATTAGCAGAGGTTACTGTAGCTTGATTATCCGGGCGTTACAGCAATATTGGGATTTATTATCCACTTTTATATTACTTTTGGGACTAACCTATTAACCGGAGGCCCAGCCCAGATTTGCTGTTTTATGCCTATTTCAGTGTTTCGAAGAAAAGGAATATCAGACGGAGTCGAAACGGAACGAAATCAACTGGAGAAGTTATTTTTGGAAGAAAACACACCTGATGAACTTGGACCCCACGTCAGGGGAGACACGAGGTGCTCACGAGGGTGGGGGGGCGCCCCCCTAGGGCGCGCCCCCCTGTCTCGTGGGACCCCCGTGGCTCCTCCGACGTCCTCCCTGCACCCATAATACCCACGTGACCTAAAACTGCCAGAACGGAAAATAGATCGGGAGTTCCGCCGCCAGAAGCCTCCATAGCCATCTAAAGCCAATCTAGACCCGTTCCGGCACCCTGCCGGAGGGGGCAATCCTTCTCCGGTGGCCATCTTCATCGTCCCGGTGCTCTCCATGATGAGGAGGGAGTAGTTCTCCCTCGGGGATAAGGGTATGTACCAGTAGCTATGTGTTTGATCTCTCTCTCTCTCTCTCGTGTTCTTGAGATGACACGATCTCGATGTATCGCGAGCTTTGCTATTATAGTTGGATCTTATGTTTCTCCTCCCCCTCTTCTCTCTTGTAATGAATTGAGTTTCCCCCTTGAAGTAATCTTATCGGATTGAGTCTTTAAAGATTTGAGAACACTTGATGTATGTCTTGCCATGGATATCTGTGGTGACAATGGGATATCACATGATTCACTTGATGTATGTTTTGGTGATCAACTTGCGGGTTCCTCCCATGAACCTATGCATAGGGGTTGGCACACGTTTTCGTCGTGATTCTCCGGTAGAACTTTGGGGCACTCTTTGAGGTCCTTTGTGTTGGTTGAATAGATGAATCTGAGATTGTGTGATGCATATCGTATAATCATACCCACGGATACTTGAGGTGACATTGGAGTATCTAGGTGAAATTAGGGTTTTGGTTGATTTGTATCTTAAGGTGTTATTCTAGTACGAACTCTAGGGCTGTTTGTGACACTTATAGGAATAGCCCAACGGATTGATTGGAAAGAATAACTTTGAGGTGGTTTCGTACCCTACCATAATCTCTTCTTCGTTCTCCGCTATTAGTGACTTTGGAGTGACTCTTTGTTGCATGTTGAGGGATAGTTATGTGATCCAATTATGTTAGTATAGTTGAGGGAACTTACACTAGTGAAAGTATGAACCCTAGGCCTTGTTTCCTAGCATTGCAATACCGTTTACGCTCACTTTTATCACTTGCTACCTTGTTGTTTTTATTATTTCAGATTTCAAATACCTTTATCTACTATCCATATACCACTTGTTTCACCATCTCTTCGCCGAACTAGTGCACCTATACAATTTACCATTATATTGGGTGTGTTGGGGATACAAGAGACTCTTTGTTATTTGGTTGCAGGGTTGCTTGAGAGAGACCATCTTCATCCTATGCCTCCTACGGATTGATAAACCTTAGGTCATCCACTTGAGGGAAATTTGCTACTGTCCTACAAACATGTGCACTTGCAGGCCCAACAACGTCTACAAGAAGAAGGTTGTGTAGTAGACATCAAGCTCTTTTCTGGCGTCGTTGCCGGGGAGGTTAGCGCTTGAAGGTATATCTTTATATCTTGCAATCGAGTATTTTAGTTTCTTGTTTTATCACTAGTTTAGTTTATAAAAGAAAATTACACAAAAATGGAATTAAGTTTGTCTCATACGCTTCACCTTTTTAATATCTTTCGTGAGTATGATGGAAAGGATAATTGTGCTCAAGTGCTAGAAGAAGAAATCTATAAAATGTTTGGCACTAAATCTTTGAATGATGAGCATGATTGCAATGTTGTTAGTACGAATTCTTTGAATATCCATGATGCTAATGATGATTGCACTAGTCATGATGAAAATGCCTCCTATAAACATGTCAATTTTTGCGGAGTAGATTGGGTTTGCAAGTACACACCAAATAGGGAAGATAGATATTGCAAGAGGCATAAGTGTTTAGAAACTCAATTGTTGCAAGAAAGTCTTGATGAGAGTGCTGAAAATTTAAAATATCTTTAGCGTACTTGTGAACTTTGTAATGAACATGGTCATTTAAATATCAAATGCAAATTGTTTCATGACCGAATCGTGTCCAAGAATTGTGATCACTTGATTTCCCTTGCGCATTATAATGAACTAAGTTTGCTTTTGGGTTATGAAGAATTGAAACGTCAAACTAAGCATATTCCGGAATATAACCTTGAGAAATTCCTTGATATTGATCTAGAGAAGGTTTACATGTATTGTGCGGTGAATTGCATTGAAAATCCTTATATTGCCAGTTACATAAAGAAAATAAAACAAATAGAGGATGAAGAGAATACTAATGAAAGGGAAGAGACTTCCCAATATCCTCCTATTATTTCTTATGATGAATCAGGTAACGAGGAGGAACCTTTTATTCAACCAATCTCATTAATAAGGAGCTCCAAAAAGAGGATTGAACCCCCACATGATGTGGTGAAGAGGAAGAAAAGAAAAAGGAAGAGAGGTAAAAAGGTATCTCTCCCAAATAAAGTTGCTCTTATTATTGCTGTGCCTCATGAAAATGAAGATGATACACTTTATGATGATCTCGTTATGCCTATTGCTTGTTGTGATGATTATGATTGGGAAGATAATGATACTTCTTATGATCTTGAAAATCTTTTTGGTACTTGCTTGGAAGAATATGATAATAATGTTTGCTATACTATTGGTGCTATCCATACTATTAATGATGAGAGTGATTATGCTTGTGATACGAAAAGGCCCAAGCTTGGGGAAGCTATGTTTGATGAGGATGACATATTTGAGAATATATTTGTTGCAATTAATGTTTGTCCCAAGCTTGGGGATGCTACGCTTAATGAAGATTATATTTTTAGTCTCCCAAGTTTTGATATGCAAATTCATAATGATAATAACATGCCTCCTACTTATAATAATTATTGTGATGATACATATGCTATACAAAGTAGTGAGGATTATATTTATAAAACTTGTAATGATTATGGTTACCCCTTTTCTGAACATTACTATTTTAATGTGGAAACAATATATAATATTCAAGTCTCTTATGGTACTCCCACTATCCCGAATGAGAAGAATTTTGCTTATGTGGAGAGTAGTAAAATTTCTATGCTTATAGATCATGAAAAGAATGCTTTAGGTGCTGGTTATATTGTTGAATTCATTCATGATGCTACTGAAAATTATTATGAGGGAGGAACATATGCTTGTAGGAATTGCAATAATATCAAGTTTCCTCTCTATGTGCTTAAAATTTCGAAGTTATGCTTGTTTTGCCCTCCTATGCTAGTCGATTATTGTTCCCACAAGTTGTTTGCTCACAAAATCCCTATGCATAGGAAGTGGGTTAGGCTGAAATGTGCTAGTCATATTCTTCATGATGCTCTCTTTATGTTTCAATTCTTATCCTTTATGTGAGCATCATTGAAATCATCATGCCTAGCTAGGGGCGTTAAACGATAGCGCTTGTTGGGAGGCAACCCAATTTTATTTTTGTTCCTGTTTAGTAATAAATAATTCATCTAGCCTCTGTTTAGATGTGGTTTTATGTGTTTAATTAGTGTTTGTGCCAAGTAGAACCTTTGGGAACACTTTGGGAAAGTCGTGTTGATCATGCTGTAAAAAAACAGAAACTTTAGCGCTCACGAGAATCGATGCCATTTTTATTTGGAGAGTGCTATTTAGTTAATTATTTTTGAAGATGATTAATAGATAAATTCCTCAGGTCCAGAAATTTATTTGAGAATTGTACTAGTTACATAAGTATACGTTTGATCCAGATTACTACAGACTGTTCTGTTTTTGACAGATTCTGGTTTCTATGTGTTGTTTGCTTATTTTGATGAATCTATGAGTAGTATCGGAGGGTATTGTGATGCCCCGAGACCGATGTGCCAGGTGTCTTCTAGTTATTAGTTGTTGTTACCATGTCTTTTGCTTGCGTGTTGAATCTTGCCATATCATCATCCGCATTGCATCATCATGTTTTCAAACTTGCATCCGTCCGGGTCTCCCAGTTCCGTCCGTTTTCCGTTCTGAGCCCAGACACACTTGCACGCGCCCGCGGCATGTCCGAAATATTATTTTATAAGTGGCCGAAAAATGTTCTCGTAATGGGTTGAAAGTTGGCATGCGGTGTTGTTATGTTGTCGGTAGGCCGCCTGCCAAGTTTCATCGCATTCGGAGTCCGTTTGACGCCCCAACGGATAAATATAGCGGCATTAGTAGCCGGTCTAACATCGGACGTTTTCGGTCTTGGGAAACAGTCGCCGGGCCTCCCTCTCTTCTCTTCTCTCAGCTCGAGACCGTCTACACAGCCCACTACCTACCGCCAGGTCCAACCTAACCTCTCTCGTCAGCCCGCGGCCCTCCTCGCGCGCGTGTCCGAAAATTGTCCCGGACCCGACCCGGACAGTCGTCACCATTGGATCTGGATCATCCCCTAACGTATACAAAACATCTCCGTTTTGTTAATTGGGCTCCCTACCTATTTTTCTCGGACCAACCATATTTTTGTGAGTCCAAGAAAATTACCCGCATGTTCAAATTCGTTCCCTAAATCCCTCTTCTTTTTCTTCTCTCTATTTTTTTCTTTCTTGTCTCCCTCTTTCTTCTAAGGAGTGTAAGAGTGAGAGAGCACCAGGCCCAGCAGGGGTCGGCAGCCCAGCCAGGCCGACCGGCCTCCAAGGCCCAGTCTTTTCCCTCCTAAGGCCCAAGGCCATCCAGCCAGTAGCGCCAGTCCTAACCCTAGCCTTCCCCGCTCGATCCCGTGGCCTCTCCGCGAACTCCCTCGCGCCGCTAGGAGACCGTGAGCGTGTTGTCTCGCTCGATCTCCCTTCCCCTCCTTCCACCTAGCGTCTCCTCCGGCCTACCCTTTCGTCTGTCGTTTGCTGCTCCGTGCCTCGAGCACCGACGCTCCAAGGGCGGCCGCCTGTGGCTCATCGCGGCCGTAGCTCCCCACCACCAGCAAGCAGCCGGGCCGTGCCAGCGACCACCGTCGTGACGACCTCCACCAGCGGCCTCTCCTTCGCCCCGCTGCATCCTCTGCACGCCGCGCCCGATTCCCTCGTCTTTCTCCTCCGGCCGCCGCAGGTTTCCTCGTTGCCTCCTCCCTCCAGCGCTGCCTTGCTGCTCCCTCCCGTGCACAAGCCCCTCCTCTGCCATGGCCTTCGTCCTCCTGTGTCTGCAGCGATGTTGTGCTGCTGCAGCTACTCTTCCTATGCGCCGCCTCCCTCGCTGAGCCCCGTGGCGTGGCCCTTCTGCGGCAACTAGCGCCCCTCGATGGATGACGTCCACCACAGTTGCAACACCCGGAGCAAGACGACCACAACCCTGCGGCTTTCAGATGTAATTGGTTTGTTTTGGCCTTTGCATATCACTGTTGAACCAAGGAGACTAGCACCGCCAAGTCCAACGACAAACCCCGAAGATTTTTGGACGCGCCAAGTTCCTCTCGAAAGTACATCTACATGATGACCCGCCAAGTACCGTCGACCTCGAAGACCTCGGACTCACCAAGTTCCCACGACGACAAGTGTGACCCTTCGGATGCACCAAGTTCTTCTACACAAAAATGCCAAGTACCACTCATGCCGGCAAGACCCGCAAGTCGGACCCCGAACAATCGACGTCTCGTAGACCGTGTACAACTACCGTCGCCCCGAAGACGTTGGAGTCATCAAGTACCTCTCTGAACGAACGTGAACGATTACCGTCGCAAGAACGGGACCGGAAAGTCTGAAGACCCCGAGTACCACGACTACCCTCAAGGACATTGGTTCCATCAAGTTCGACTACAACATGTGTACGACTACCGCCGCCGTGATTTTCGACAAGACGTCGTGAGCCTCTACTTCCACTACCGCTCCGATGATCGCCGATGAACGATAAGATGACTACTTCAACTACCGTCGCGTGAACCACTACTTCCCTCGACGTCCGAGAACATCTACTTCCACTACTTCCTCTACGCCGACTCGAACCGCTCCGATAATGCACACTTCAGAGGTATAACATCGAGACGGCCGCCATGGATGAATGTTGCGTGATGTATGAGTTGCACCCTATGTTTGCACCGTGTCCGAGTTGTCACTTGCTCGGTCCTCCTCTTCTGCCGCTAACTCGTGGGACACCCGGAATCCGGGAGCGCCCCACCATATTTTGCATGCATCCACACATTTCTCCTTTGCATCGGTATCTCAATCAAGTTACCGGAACTGGAACGCTGCCGTGGCATCACCCCTTTCCTTTCCGCCACGATGACAAATGCTTCATATTATGCTCATGTCAACATTTTCATAAAAATTGCATAAACTTGCTCATGTCATCCACATCATGATAACAACAATTAAAATGTTTAAAATTGTTGTTGCACCAAATTGCTAATGCATATGGGGATTTACCAGAATTGTTGTTTGTTGTTTCCGGCCTCATTTAAACTTGACTAGATAGGTAGTTTGACTTTGCTCCACCTCTTGCCATGTTTAACAACATTTAATATTGTTGGGTACATAAACGAGATCGAACTAAATAACTTGAATGTGGTGTTTCGTCAATATGCAACTCGTTGCATATTGAGCTCCATTTAATTTGTAGGATTGCTTGTGCACTTTGCGATGCCATGCTTCATTAAACCGGACATGCATCATACTTGATTGTGCATCATGCCATGATTTTGTGGTGGTTGTTTACTATGTTGTTTGCTTATTTCCGGGTTATTTCTCGCGTTATCTTCGGTTTCGTTCCGGAGCTGTGAGGATCCATTCGACTACGTTCGTTTGTCATCTTCATGGACTCGTTCTTCTTCCTTGCGGGATCTCAGGCAAGATGACCATACCCTCGAAATCACTTCTATCTTTGCTTTCTAGTTGCTCGCTCTTTTGCTATGCCTATGCTGCGATACCTTCCACTTGCTTATCATGCCTCCTATATTGTTGAACCAAGCCTCCAACTCACTTTGTCCTAGCAAACCGTTGTTTGGCTATGTTACCGCTATGCTCAGCCCCTCTTATAGCATTGTTAGTTGCAGGTGAAGATTGGAGCTTGTTCCTTGTTGGAACATGGATTCTTTGTTGGGATATTACAATATCTCTTATTTAATTAATGCATCTATATACTTGGTAAAGGGTGGAAGGCTCGGCCTTATGCCTGGTGTTTTGTTCCACTCTTGCCGCCCTAGTTTCCGTCATATCGGTGTTATGTTCCCGGATTTTGCGTTCCTTACGCGGTTGGGTTATAATGGGAACCCCTTGACAGTTCGCCTTGAATAAAACCCCTCACGCAAGGCCCAACATTGGTTTTACCATTCGCCTCCTAGCCTTTTCTTTCCCTTTGGTTCTGCAGACTCAAGGGTCATCTTTATTTTAACCCCCCCGGGCCAGTGCTCCTCTGAGTGTTGGTCCAACTGAGCGATGTCCGAGACTACCAGGGGCAACTCTGGGCTGGCTTACCCGACGTCTTGCTCATCGGGTGTGCCCTGAGAACGAGATATGTGCAGCTCCTATCGGGATTTGTCGGCACATCTGGGTGGCTTTGCTGGTCTTGTTTTACCATTGTCGAAATGTCTTGTAACCGGGATTCCGAGCCTGATCGGGTCTTCCCGCTAGAAGGAATATCCTTCGTTGACCGTGAGAGTTTGTTATGGGCTAAGTTGGGACACCCCTGCAGGGATTTGAACTTTCGAAAGCCGTGCCCACGGTTATGGGCAGATGGGAATTTGTTAATGTCCGGTTGTAGAAAACCTGAAGTTGACCTTAATTAAAATACATCAACCGCGTGTGTAACCGTGATGGTCTCTTCTCGGCGGAGTCCGGGAAGTGAACACGGTGTTGGAGTTATGCTTGACGTAGGTTGTTCTAGGATCACTTCTTGATCATAGATTCTCGAACGTGCTTTGCCTTCTCTTCTGGCTCTCATTTGCGTATGTTAGCCACCATATATGCTAGTCGCTTGCTGCAGCTCCACCTCATACCTTTTACCCTTCCCATAAGCTTAAATAGTCTTGATCGCAAGGGTGTGAGATTGCTGAGTCCCCGTGACTCACAGATACTTCCAAAACCAGCTTGCAGGTGCCGATGAGACCGTGCAGGTGACGCAACCAAGATCAAGGAGGAGCTCGATGAAGATCTTGTCCTTTGTGTTGATTCGTCTAGTTGATCAATAGTGGAGCCCAGTCGGGACGATCGGGGATCTGTGTATCATTTGGGGTAGTCTTCTTTTATTTTGGGTTCCGTAGTCGGACCTTGTTTGTATCTGGTTGATGTAATGCTTTATTCATGTAATTGTGTGAAGTGGCGATTGTAAGCCAACTATGTATCTCTTTTCCTTATGTATTACATGGGTTGTGTGAAGATTACCGCACTTGCGACATTGCTTTCAATGCGGTTATGCCTCTAAGTCGTGCTTCGACACGTGGGAGATATAGCCGCATCGAGGGCGTGACAAGTTGGTATCAGAGCCTTCCCCGACCTTAGGAGCCCCATTGCTTGATCGAATTAGCTGCCGTTGTTGAGTCTAGAAAAATGTTTTGAGTCATTTAGGAATTATATATCGGAGAGTTTAGGAATTCTTTTTACTCCTCAGTCCCCTCATCGCTCTGGTAAGGCATCCTGACATAGAGTTTTGACTCTTCTCTTCTCAAATTTTCACTAAATATTTTTCTAGGATCAAGCGGGTATCTTGGAATCGTTCCGATCGATTTGTGATGAGAACATTGTTCTTGGTTCCTCCTGTCATTTAGGGGTTGTGACAGTGTCCCAGGGAGTTGAGCTTCGAGGTGTTGTCGTCACAATTTTATCGTTGCAGTTCTGGAATACCTGAGATTAGTTTCGCCGACATCGAAAATCTCTTTTATGCAGTTGTTGGTGAGATAACCTCGACGCCACCCAGTACTGGGGCGGGGGTTCGGGAGTATTGCCATAACTCGTATAACGGATGCTTTTCGAAGGTTGAGGTAGACGATTTCCAAAGGTTTCTTGGTTATGTGTTGAAGGATTGATACAGCTCGATGTAGGATTTGCTAGTTTTGGATGAGATATTATGCTTCCCCTGTATCCCCAACACCTGATTGCATAACCGGAAAGTTTCGGGAGTTTATAAGTGGGAATTCAAGTAGCTCTTAGGATATCTCCGACAGATGTATGATATGAAATTGGGGTTCGACGTCTAGTGGTCCGCCTATCCACGGTTGGTTTTACAGTGGTCTCGTTGTGTCTTAAAGAGTCCTTGGCTATGCCGACTCGGGGACGCTTCATATGTCATGTGCACTACCTTGTACATGATGGTGCTACACGATCGAGCCCGTGTAGGCCCCACCAAGAAAACTTCGGATGAAATCTCTATCATATGTTTGTTCCGGCTTATTCTGCAAGCCAATCGTTTGTTTTGTTTTCAGTTGTGGTATTCGAGTTGCTTCAATGTCAAGTGTTGATTCCATGCCTTTGCCAAGTGGTGTTCTCATATTCCTATGTGAATACTAATCCCTCGTGATAATCGAGATTGTCACGTCAGTCCTTTTCAACCGGCGTGTTTTCTCTTCAAGTGGTTCCGATCATTTCAACATCAGCAAGATCAATTATCAGTTCTTCTCAACGGTGTTTGTTTCATCCGTCTCCAAGTTGCCTTTGTTTTTCCCTCCCTCCCACCCTTTTTCTTCAAGGACTCAGATTTCTTATTCAAGTATCCTTTTATTCTTGTGAAGTCTGTCCATCCTTTTCCGTCAATATTCTTATCCGGTGATTCTCATGAAGATCCTAACGAAACCTCAAGTTCGTTATTCCTCATTCTTTTTCTTCTCCGGTGGAACCAATTCAAGCTTTGTTGATCATATCCCTTTTCCCTCGTTTCAATTGCTTTCCCATGCCGTTGCACCTCATAATCATTCACCTCTCACTATTCAATTGTTCCGTAGTGCGGAAGATATCTCAGAAGATGCTAGTGCTTATTCTCATTCATTCAAGCTCCTTCGAGATTGTTATATCATTCAAGTCTTTTAATTCAACCGGTGCAACCTCTCTTTTAAATCATTTCAATGGTGTTTCTTTTGAGTGGGCCCTAACCCACAGGTCTTTTCCCAGGATCTTACCTGACTCTTCTTGTTTTACCGGAGCTTCTCAAATTCTCTCCAAAGTCTGACGTAAGAATGAACTATCATCAGTCAAATGTTTTTTCTCCAAGATCTTTCAAATTCTTTTCATCGTTGGATCAACCTTTCTATTATTTATTCCAGAGTGCCTCTACAATTATTGTTCGTGTTTCTCGTCGTCATTCTCAGGTTTTGAAGACCGAAGAAGACTTTTCCTCCATATCTATCCGCTCTCTCAGAGATTCATGGCTCTAGCTTGATGTCATCCTCTCATAACTGTTTTTGATAGTGAGAATTATTTTCACCTATCCGGAGCAATTCAAGAGTCTTCTCAGTTTGATTATCCGGATTCCATCATTTCAGGTTATTCATTCTCAGCTTCCAGTTATCATTCTCCAATCTTACCGGTGCATCGTTCAAGTGATCTCTAATCAATTCGGGATCTCTTCCTTCACTTGTATCTAAATTCTCTCAAGTATCCTCGTTCATTTCATAATTCTTTCCGGTGTTCTTTTATCTTTTCTTCGGTCATTTCAATTCTTACGGTGGTTCTCCCAAGATTATTCTTCCTTCGTGTATCATATCAATGCATTCATGCTTTTCAAATTCTACCGGTGGTTCGTTGAAGACTTTTCCAAGTTTGCGCCATATCTATCTTAATCCTTTCTACGAGAATAAGTAGTATGCCAAATCCATTGTTGGTCATCAATTTGAAGTGGTGAAGGATAAGCATAATGTAATTCTTACTCTTGTTTTCATCCAAATGATTCAATTCCTTATTCCGGAGGTTCATCATATGACATTCTCGGTTCGAGATGCTTTATCTTGTCTTTTCCCGGAGTTCCAAGCTCTCTCATTTATCTCGTTGCAAAGCTCCATCTAAATCATTGCAAGTCTTCAACCTTATTCTTTTCATCCTTCATTTCGTTTGATCATTCTTTTGCTACCGGAGTTCCTAATGAAAGTTCAACATGATGGTTCATTAAGGTTTTTATCACTTCTCGAAGTTTTCATCGAGATTCTTTTCTAAGGAGCTCAAGTATTCTTCATCTTGCAATCCGGAGTGCAATTCTTCCTTCCGTATCAATAGAGGTGGTATTATGTCATTCTTGATAATTTGAGTTCATGTTTCATGATTCATAGGTTGTTAAGAATGAGGTATTTTAGATCCATCAATCTCGTCATTGGAGTTATCTTGGGTTATGTTTCACCTAAAGCCTTCCCTAAGGATTTTGCTATTTATGGTTCTCATAAATGACCCAAGTTCTTCTTTATCCTTCCGATGAACAAGTTCTTCGTCTTCTTGTTCTTATCAATCCAATATTGTTTTCGTTAGTGGCAGAATTTCACCTCAAGTTCTTGAGATGTTTTCCATAAGCCCACTACAAGCTTATCCTCTTCGTTGTTGTTTTCCCAACAACCCCGTGCAATCCTTTCTTGCAACGGTGCTTTACAAGTTCAATTGTGGTAGGAGTTGTTATTTTCTTCTCCGCTCTTTTGTTCCGACGATCTACCTTTCATTCTTTCATCCAGAGGCATTGAGGTGTTGCTCTTTTCACTCATCATCTCGGATTGTCAGGACCATGTTCTTTTCGTGTTTATCCTTTTAACCGGAGTGTCATGTCCTCTTTTCAAGTATCCTCTCATCTTGTCAAGTTTAATTCTTTCCATTTATAGGCGGAGTGCTGTCCAAATTATATCATTCTTATTCCTTCCCTATCTTGTTTTAACGGGAGTATTGTGCCCCTTTGCTCCAGTTCTTTTCGCCTTATCAAGCCTTGCATCTCTTTTCAACCGGAGTGTTGTCCGAATTTGTTCTTCCTTATTACCCTTCCCTACCGGAGTGCTTTCAACTTTGTTCTTCCTCGTTCCTCTTTCCTAACGGATTGCTTTCAACTTCGTTCAACTCCGTCGAATTCTTTTCTCAAAATGGCTTAACCATTTCAAGGTTCTTTGGTTTCACTCGTTTTTCAAATAAGAAACTTAGTTACCTCTTCTCTCCTCTTCCATTTCCCTCCGGTGCCATTCTAGATCTCTGGACGAGATCCTCTCATAGTGGTGGAGTGTTGTGACGCCCCGAGACCAATGTGCCAGGTGTCTTCTAGTTATTCGCTGTTGTTGCCATGTCTTTTGCTTGTGTGTTGCATCTTGCCATATCATCATCCGCATTTCATCATCATGTTTTCAAACTTGCATCCGTCCGGGTCTCCCAGTTCCGTCCGTTTTCCGTTCTGAGCCCAGACACACTTGCACGCGCCCGCGGCATGTCCGAAATATTATTTTATAAGTGGCCAAAAAATGTTATCGGAATGGGTTGAAAGTTGGCATGCGGTGTTGTTATTTTGTAGGTAGGCTGCCTGCCAAGTTTCATCGCATTCAGAGTACGTTTGACGCCCCAACGGATAAATATAGCGGCATTAGTAGCCCGTCTAACGTCGGACGTTTTCGGTCTTCGGAAATAGTTGCCGGGCCTCCCTCTCTTCTCTTCTCTCAGCTTGAGACCGTCTACACAGCCCACTACCTACCGCCAGGTCCAACCTTACCTCTCTCGTCAGCCCGCGGCCCTCCTCGCGTGCGCGTCCGAAAATTGTCCCGGGCCCGAACCGGACAGTCATCACCGTTGTATCCGGATCATCCCTTAACGTATACAAAACATCTCCGTTTTGTTAATTGGGATCCCTACCTATTTTTCTTGGACCAACCATATTTTTTTGAGTCCAAGAAAATTACCCACATGTTCAAATTCGTTCCCTAAATCCCTCTTCTTTTTATTCTCTCTATTTTTCTTTCTTTCTTGTCTCCCTCTTTCTTCTAAGGAGTGTAAGAGTGAGAGAGCACCAGGCCCAGCAGGGGTCGGCAGCCCAGCCAGGCCAACCGGCCTCCAAGGCCCAATCTTGTCCCTCCTAAGGCCCAAGGCCATCCAGCCAGCAGCGCCAGGCCTAACCCTAGCCTTCCCCGCTCGATCCCGTGGCCTCTCCTCGAACTCCCTCGCGCCGCCAGGAGACCGTGAGCGTGTTGTCTCGCTCGATCTCCCTTCCCCTCCTTCCACCTAGCGTCTCCTCCGGCCTCCCCTTTCGTCTATGTCGTTTGCTGATCCGTGCCTCGAGCACCGGCGCTCCAAGGGCGGCCGCCTACGGCTCGTCGCGGCCATATCTCCCCACCACCAGGAAGCAGCCGGGCCGTGCCAGCGACCGCCGTCGTGACGACCTCCACCAGCGGCCTCTCCTTCGCCCCGTTGCATCCTCTGCACGCCGCGCCCGATTCCCTTGTCTTTCTCCTCCGGCCGCCGTAGGTTTCCTCGTTGCCTCCTCCCTCTAGCACTGCCTTGCTGCTCCCTCCCGTGCACAAGCCCCTCCTCTGCCATGGACTTCCTCCTCCTGTGTCTGCAGCGATGCTGTGCTGCTGCAGCTACTCACGCGCCGCCTCCCTCGCTGAGCCCGTGGTGTGGCCCTTCTGCGGCAACTAGCGCCCCTCCATGGATGACCTCCACCACAGTTGCAACACCCGGAGCAAGACGACCACAACCCTGCGGCTTTCAGATGTAATTGGTTTGTTTTGGCCTTTGCATATCACTGTTGAACCGAGGAGACTAGCACCGCCAAGTCCAACGACAAACCCCGAAGATTTTTGGACGCGCCAAGTTCCTCTCGAAAGTACATCTACATGATGACCCGCCAAGTACCGTCGACCTCGAAGACCTCGGACTCACCAAGTTCCCAGGACGACAAGTGTGACCCTTCGGATGCACCAAGTTCTTCTACACAAAAACTCCAAGTACCACTCATGTCGGCAAGACCCGCAAGTCGGACCCCGAACAATCGACGTCTCGTAGAACATGTACAACTACCGTCGCCCCGAAGACGTTGGAGTCATCAAGTACCTCTCCGAACGAACGTGAACGATTACCGTCGCAAGAACGGGACCGGAAAGTCTGAAGACCCCGAGTACCACGACTACCCTCAAGGACATTGGTTCCATCAAGTTCGACTACAACATGTGTACGACTACCGCCGCCGTGATTTTCAACAAGACGTCGTGAGCCTCTACTTCCACTACTGCTCCGATGATCGCCGATGAACGATAAGACGACTACTTCAACTACCGTCGCGTGAACCACTACTTCCCTCGACGTCCGAGAACATCTACTTCCACTACTTCCTCTACACCGACTCGAACCGCTCCGATAATGCACACTTCAGAGGTATAACATCGAGACGGGCGCCATGGATGAATGTTGCGTGATGTATGACTTGCATCCTATGTTTGCACCGTGTCCGAGTTGTCACTTGCTCGGTCCTCCTCTTCTGCCGCTAACTCGTGGGACACCCGAAATCCGGGAGCGCCCCACCATCTTTTGCACGCATCCACACATTTCTCCTTTGCATCGGTATCTCAATCGAGTTACCGGAACTGGAACGCTGCCGTGGCATCACCCCTTTCCTTTCCGCCACGATGACAAATGCTTCATATTATGCTCATGTCAACATTTTCATAAAAATTGCATAAACTTGCTCATGTCATCCACATCATGATAACAACAATTAAAATGTTTAAAATTGTTGTTGCACCAAATTGCTAATGCATATGGGGATTTACCAGAATTGTTGTTTGTTGTTTCCGGCCTCATTTAAACTTGACTAGATAGGTAGTTTGACTTTGCTCCACCTCTTGCCATGTTTAACAACATTTAATATTGTTGGGTACATAAACGAGATCGAACTAAATAACTTGAATGTGGTGTTTCGTCAATATGCAACTCGTTGCATATTGAGTTCCATTTAATTTGTAGGATTGCTTGTGCACTTTGTGATGCCATGCTTCATTAAACCGGACATGCATCATACTTGATTGTGCATCATGCCATGATTTTGTGGTGGTTGTTTACTATGTTGTTTGCTTCTTTCCGGGTTATTTCTCGCGTTATCTTCGGTTTCGTTCCGGAGCTGTGAGGATCCATTCGACTATGTTCATTTGTCTTCTTCATGGACTCGTTCTTCTTCCTTGCGGGATCTCAGGCAAGATGACCATACCCTTGAAATCACTTCTATCTTTCCTTGCTAGTTGCTCGCTCTTTTGCTATGCCTATGCCGCGATACCTACCACTTGCTTATCATGCCTCCTATATTGTTGAACCAAGCCTCTAACTCTCCTTGTCCTAGCAAACCATTGTTTGGCTATGTTACCGCTATGCTCAGCCCCTCTTATAGCATTGTTAGTTGCAGGTGAAGATTGGAGCTTGTTCCTTGTTGGAACATGGATTCTTTGTTGGGATATTACAATATCTCTTATCTAATTAATGCATCTATATACTTGGTAAAGGGTGGAAGGCTCGGCCTTATGCCTGGTGTTTTGTTCCACTCTTGCCGCCCTAGTTTCCGTCATATCGGTGTTATGTTCCCGGATTTTGCGTTCCTTACGCGGTTGGGTTATAACGGGAACCCCTTGACAGTTCGCCTTGAATAAAACCCCTCACGCAAGGCCCAACATTGGTTTTACCATTCGCCTCCTAGCCTTTTCTTTCCCTTGGGTTCTGCAGACTCAAGGGTCATCTTTATTTTAACCCCCCCGGGCCAGTGCTCCTCTGAGTGTTGGTCCAACTGAGCGATGTCCGAGACTACCAGGGGCAACTCTGGGCTGGCTTACCCGACGTCTTGCTCATCTGGTGTGCCCTGAGAACGAGATATGTGCAGCTCCTATCGGGATTTGTCGGCACATCTGGGTGGCTTTGCTGGTCTTGTTTTACCATTGTCGAAATGTCTTGTAACCGGGATTCCGAGCCTGATCGGGTCTTCCCGCTAGAAGGAATATCCTTCGTTGACCGTGAGAGTTTGTTATGGGCTAAGTTGGGACACCCCTGCAGGGATTTGAACTTTCGAAAGCCGTGCCCACGGTTATGGGCAGATGGGAATTTGTTAATGTCCGGTTGTAGAAAACCTGAAGTTGACCTTAATTAAAATACATCAACCGCGTGTGTAACCGTGATGGTCTCTTCTCGGCGGAGTCCGGGAAGTGAACACGGTGTTGGAGTTATGCTTGACGTAGGTTGTTCTAGGATCACTTCTTGATCATAGATTCTCGAACGTGCTTTGCCTTCTCTTCTGGCTCTCATTTGCGTATGTTAGCCACCATATATGCTAGTCGCTTGCTGCAGCTCCACCTCATACCTTTTACCCTTCCCATAAGCTTAAATAGTCTTGATCGCGAGGGTGTGAGATTGCTGAGTCCCCGTGACTCACAGATACTTCCAAAACCAGCTTGCAGGTGCCGATGAGACCGTGCAGGTGACGCAACCAAGATCAAGGAGGAGCTCGATGAAGATCTTGTCCTTTGTGTTGATTCGTCTAGTTGATCAATAGTGGAGCCCAGTCGGGACGATCGGGGATCTGTGTATCATTTGGGGTAGTCTTCTTTTATTTTGGGTTCCGTAGTCGGACCTTGTTTGTATCTGTTGATGTAATTCTTTATTCATGTAATTGTGTGAAGTGGCGATTGTAAGCCAACTATGTATCTCTTTCCCTTATGTATTACATGGGTTGTGTGAAGATTACCTCACTTGCGACATTGCTTTCAATGCGGTTATGCCTCTAAGTCGTGCTTCGACACGTGGGAGATACAGCCGCATCGAGCGCGTGACAAGTTGGTATCAGAGCCTTCCCCGACCTTAGGAGCCCCATTGCTTGATCGAATTAGCTGCCGTTGTTGAGTCTAGAAAAATGTTTTGAGTCATTTAGGAATTATATATCGGAGAGTTTAGGAATTCTTTTTACTCCTCAGTCCCCTCATCGCTCTGGTAAGGCATCCTGACATAGAGTTTTGACTCTTCTCTTCTCAAATTTTCACTAAATATTTTTTTTAGGATCAAGCGGGTATCTTGGAGCCGTTCCGATCGATTTGTGACGAGAACATTATTCTTGGTTCCTCCTGAGATTTAGGGGTTGTGACAGTGTCCCGGGGAGTTGAGCTCCGAGGTGTTGTCGTCACAATTTTATCGTTGTAGTTCTGGAATACCTGAGATTAGTTTCGCCGACATCGAAAATCTCTTTTATGCAGTTGTTGGTGAGATAACCTCGACGCCACCCAGTACTGGGGCGGGGGTTTGGGAGTATCGCCATAACTCGTATAACGGATGCTTTTCGAAGGTTGAGGTAGACGATTTCCAAAGGTTTCTTGGTTATGTGTTGAAGGATGGATACAGCTCGATGTAGGATTTGCTAGTTTTGGATGAGATATTATGCTTCCCCTGTATCCCCAACACCTGATTGCATAACCGGAAAGTTTCGGGAGTTTATAAGTGGGAATTCAAGTAGCTCTTAGGATATCTCCGACAGATGTATGATATGAAATTGGGGTTCGACGTCTAGTGGTCCGCCTATCCACGGTTGGTTTTACAGTGGTCTCATTGTGTCTTAAAGAGTCCTTGGGTATGCCGACTCGGGGACGCTTCGTATGTCATGTGCACTGCCTTGTACATGATGGTGCTGCACGATCGAGCCCGTGTAGGCCCCACCAAGAAAACTTCGGATGAAATCTCTATCATATGTTTGTTCCGGCTTATTCTGCAAGCCAATCGTTTGTTTTGTTTTCAGTTGTGGTATTCGAGTTGCTTCAATGTCAAGTGTTGATTCCATGCCTTTGCCAAGTGGTGTTCTCATATTCCTATGTGAATACTAATCCCTCGTGATAATCAAGATTGTCACGTCAGTCCTTTTCAACCGGCGTGTTTTCTCTTCAAGTGGTTCCGATCATTTCAACATCAGCAAGATCAATTATCAGTTCTTCTCAACGGTGTTTGTTTCATCCGTCTCCAAGTTGCCTTTGTTTTTCCCTCCCTCCCACCCTTTTTCTTCAAGGACTCAGATTTCTTATTCAAGTATCCTTTTATTCTTGTGAAGTCTGTCCATCCTTTTCCGTCAATATTCTTATCCGGTGATTCTCATGAAGATCCTAACGGAACCTCAAGTTCGTCATTCCTCATTCTTTTTCTTCTCCGGTGGAACCAATTCAAGCTTTGTTGATCATATCCCTTTTCCCTCGTTTCAATTGCTTTCCCATGCCGTTGCACCTCATAATCATTCACCTCTCACTATTCAATTGTTCCGTAGTGCGGAAGATATCTCAGAAGATGCTAGTGCTTATTCTCATTCATTCAAGCTCCTTCGAGATTGTTATACCATTCAAGTCTTTTAATTCAACCGGTGCAACCTCTCTTTTAAATCATTTCAATGGTGTTTCTTTTGAGTGGGCCCTAACCCACAGGTCTTTTCCCAGGATCTTACCCGACTCTTCTTGTTTTACCGGAGCTTCTCAAATTCTCTCCAAAGTCTGACGTAAGAATGAACTGTCATCAGTCAAATGTTTTTTCTCCAAGATCTTTCAAATTCTTTTCATCGTTGGATCAACCTTTCTATTATTTATTCCAGAGTGCCTCTACAATTATTGTTCGTGTTTCTCATCGTCATTCTCAGGTTCTGAAGATCGAAGAAGACTTTTCCTCCATATCTATCCGCTCTCTCAGAGATTCATGGCTCTAGCTTGATGTCATCCTCTCATAACTGTTTTTGATAGTGACAATTCTTTTCACCTATCCGGAGCAATTCAAGAGTCTTCTCAGTTTGATTATCCAGATTCCATCATTTCAGGTTATTCATTCTCAGCTTCCAGTTATCATTCTCCAATCTTACCGGCGCATCGTTCAAGTGATCTCTAATCAATTCGGGATCTCTTCGTTCACTTGTATCTAAATTCTCTCAAGTATCCTCGTTCATTTCATAATTCTTTCCGATGTTCTTTTATCTTTTCTTCGGTCATTTCAATTCTTACGGTGGTTCTCCCAAGATTATTCTTCCTTCGTGTATCATATCAATGCATTCATGCTTTTCAAATTCTACCGGTGGTTCGTTGAAGACTTTTCCAAGTTTGCACCATATCTATCTTAATCCTTTCTACGAGAATAAGTAGTATGCCAAATCCATTGTTGGTCATCAATTTGAATTGGTGAAGGATAAGCATAATGTAATTCTTACTCTTGTTTTCATCCAAATGATTCAATTCCTCATTCCGGAGGTTCATCATATGACATTCTCGGTTCGAGATGCTTTATCTTGTCTTTTCCCAGAGTTCCAAGCTCTCTCATTTATCTCGTCGCAAAGCTCCATCTAAATCATTGCAAGTCTTCAACCTTATTCTTTTCATCCTTCATTTCGTTTGATCATTCTTTTGCTACCGGAGTTCCTAATGAAAGTTTAACATGATGGTTCATTAAGGTTTTTATCACTTCTCGAAGTTTTCATCGAGATTCTTTTCTAAGGAGCTCAAGTATTCTTCACCTTGCAATCCGGAGTGCAATTCTTCCTTCCGTATCAATAGAGGTGGTATTATGTCATTCTTGATAATTTGAGTTCATGTTTCATGATTCATAGGTTGTTAAGAATGAGGTATTTTAAATCCATCAATCTCGTCATTGGAGTTATCTTGGGTTATGTTTCACCTAAAGCCTTCCCTAAGGATTTTGCTATTTATGGTTCTCATAATTGACCCAAGTTCTTCTTTATCCTTCCGATGAACAAGTTCCTCGTTTTCTTGTTCTTATCAATCCAATATTGTTTTCGCTAGTGGCAGAATTTCACCTCAAGTTCTTGAGATGTTTTCCATAAGCCCACTACAAGCTTATCCTCTTCGTTGTTGTTTTCCCAACAACCCCGTGCAATCCTTTCTTGCAACAGTGCTTTACAAGTTCAATTGTGGTAGGAGTTGTTATTTTCTTCTCCGCTCTTTTGTTCCGACGATCTACCTTTCATTCTTTCATCCAGAGGCATTGAGGTGTTGCTCTTTTCACTCATCATCTCGGATTGTCAGGACCATGTTCTTTTCGTGTTTATCCTTTTAACCGGAGTGTCGTGTCCTCTTTTCAAGTATCCTCTCATCTTGTCAAGTTTAATTCCTTCCATTTACAGGCGGAGTGCTGTCCAAATTATATCATTCTTATTCCTTCCCTATCTTGTTTTAACGGGAGTATTGTGCCCCTTTGCTCAAGTTCTTTTCGCCTTATCAAGCCTTGCATCTCTTTTCAACCGGAGTGCTGTCTGAATTTGTTCTTCCTTATTACCCTTCCCTAATGGAGTGCTTTCAACTTTGTTCTTCCTCGTTCCTCTTTCCTAACGGAGTGCTTTCAACTTCGTTCATCTCTATCGTATTCTTTTCTCGAAATGGCTTAACCATTTCAAGGTTCTTTGGTTTCACTCGTTTGTCAAAGAAGCAACTTAGTTACCTCTTCTCTCCTCTTCCGTTTCCCTCCGGTGCCATTCTAGATCTCGGGACGAGATCCTCTCGTAGTGGTGGAGTGTTGTGACGCCCCGAGACCAATGTGCCAGGTGTCTTCTAGTTATTCGCTGTTGTTGCCATGTCTTTTGCTTGCGTGTTGCATCTTGCCATATCATCATCCGCATTTCATCATCATGTTTTCAAACATGCATCCGTCCGGGTCTCCCAGTTCCGTCCGTTTTCCGTTCTGAGCCCAGACACACTTGCACGCACCCGCGGCATGTCCGAAATATTATTTTATAAGTGGCCGAAAAATGTTCTCGGAATGGGTTTAAAGTTGGCATGCGGTGTTGTTATTTTGTAGGTAGGCCGCCTGCCAAGTTTCATCGCATTCAGAGTCCGTTTGACGCCCCAACGGATAAATATAGCGGCATTAGTAGCCGGTCTAACGTCGGACGTTTTCGGTCTTCGGAAATAGTTGCCGGGCCTTCCTCTCTTCTCTTCTCTCGGCTCGAGACCGTCTACACAGCCCACTACCTACCGCCAGGTCCAACCTAACCTCTCTCGTCAGCCCGCGGCCCTCCTCGCGTGCGCGTCCGAAAATTGTCCCGGACCCGACCCGGACAGTCGTCACCGTTGTATCCGGATCATCCGCTAACGTATACAAAACATCTCCGTTTTGTTACTTGGGCTCCCTACCTATTTTTCTCGGAGCAGCCATATTTTTTTGAGTCCAAGAAAATTACCCACATGTTCAAATTCGTTCCCTAAATTCCTCTTCTTTTGCTTCTCTCTATTTTTTCTTTCTTTCTTGTCTCCCTCTTTCTTCTAAGGAGTGTAAGAGTGAGAGAGCACCAGGCCCAGCAGGGGTCGGCAGCCCAGCCAGGCCAACCGGCCTCCAAGGCCCAGTCTTGTCCCTCCTAAGGCCCAAGGCCATCCAGCCAGCAGCGCCAGGCCTAACCCTAGCTTTCCCCGCTCGATCCCGTGGCCTCTCCTCGAACTCCCTCGCGCCGCCAGGAGACCGTGAGCGTGTTGTCTCGCTCGATCTCCCTTCCCCTCCTTCCACCTAGCGTCTCCTCCGGCCTCCCCTTTCTTCTATGTCGTTTGCTGATCCGTGCCTCGAGCACCGGCGCTCCAAGGGCGGCCGCCTGCGGCTCGTCGCGGCCATAGCTCCCCACCACCAGCAAGCAGCCGGGCCGTGCCAGCGACCACCGTCGTGACGACCTCCACCAGCGGCCTCTCCTTTGCCCCGTTGCATCCTCTGCACGCCGCGCCCGATTCCCTTGTCTTTCTCCTCCGGCTGCCGCAGGTTTCCTCGTTGCCTCCTCCCTCCAGCGCTGCCTTGCTGCTCCCTCCCGTGCACAAGCCCCTCCTCTGCCATGGACTTCCTCCTCCTGTGTCTGCAGGGATGCTGTGCTGCTGCAGCTACTCACGCGCCGCCTCCCTCGCTGAGCCCGTGGCGTGGCCCTTCTGCGGCAACTAGCGCCCCTCCATGGATGACCTCCACCACAGTTGCAACACCCGGAGCAAGACGACCACAATCCTGCGGCTTTCAGATGTAATTGGTTTGTTTTGGCCTTTGCATATCACTGTTGAACCGAGGAGACTAGCACCGCCAAGTCCAACGACAAACCCCGAAGATTTTTGGATGCGCCAAGTTCCTCTCGAAAGTACATCTACATGATGACCCGCCAAGTACCGTCGACCTCGAAGACCTCGGACTCACCAAGTTCCCACGACGACAAGTGTGACCCTTCGGATGCACCAAGTTCTTCTACACAAAAACGCCAAGTACCACTCATGTCGGCAAGACCCGCAAGTCGGACCCCGAACAATCGATGTCTCGTAGACCGTGTACAACTACCGTCTCCCCGAAGACGTTGGAGTCATCAAGTACCTCTCCGAACGAACGTGAACGATTACCGTCGCAAGAACGGGACCGGAAAGTCTGAAGACCCCGAGTACCACGACTACCCTCAAGGACATTGGTTCCATCAAGTTCGACTACAACATGTGTACGACTACCGCCGCCGTGATTTTCGACAAGAGGTCGTGAGCCTCTACTTCCACTACCGCTCCGATGATCGCCGATGAACGATAAGACGACTACTTCAACTACCGTCGCGTGAACCACTACTTCCCTCGATGTCCGAGAACATCTACTTCCACTACTTCCTCTACGCCGACTCGAACCGCTCCGATAATGCACACTTCAGAGGAATAACATCGAGACAACCGCCATGGATGAATGTTGCGTGATGTATGAGTTGCACCCTATGTTTGCACCGTGTCCGAGTTGTCACTTGCTCGGTCCTCCTCTTCTGCCGCTAACTCGTGGGACACCCGGAATCCGGGAGCGCCCCACCATCTTTTGCACGCATCCACACATTTCTCCTTTGCATCGGTATCTCAATCGAGTTACCGGAACTGGAACGCTGCCGTGGCATCGTTTTCGTTATCGTTTCCGTGGCACCCCTTTCCTTTCCGCCACGATGACAAATGCTTCATATTATGCTCATGTCAACATTTTCATAAAAATTGCATAAACTTGCTCATGTCATCCACATCATGATAACAACAATTAAAATGTTTAAAATTGTTGTTGCACCAAATTGCTAATGCATATGGGGATTTACCGGAATTGTTGTTTGTTGTTTACGGCCTCATTTAAACTTGACTAGATAGGTAGTTTGACTTTGCTCCACCTCTTGCCATGTTTAACAACATTTAATATTGTTGGGTACATAAACGAGATCGAACTAAATAACTTGAATGTGGTGTTTCGTCAATATGCAACTCGTTGCATATTGAGCTCCATTTAATTTGTAGGATTGCTTGTGCACTTTGCGATGCCATGCTTCATTAAACCGGACATGCATCATACTTGATTGTGCATCATGCCATGATTTTGTGGTGGTTGTTTACTATGTTGTTTGCTTATTTCCGGGTTATTTCTCGCGTTATCTTCGGTTTCGTTCCGGAGCTGTGAGGATCCATTCGACTACGTTCGTTTGTCATCTTCATGGACTCGTTCTTCTTCCTTGCGGGATCTCAGGCAAGATGACCATACCCTCGAAATCACTTCTATCTTTGCTTGCTAGTTGCTCGCTCTTTTGCTATGCCTATGCTGCGATACCTTCCACTTGCTTATCATGCCTCCTATATTGTTGAACCAAGCCTCTAACTCACTTTGTCCTAGCAAACCGTTGTTTGGCTATGTTACCGCTATGCTCAGCCCCTCTTATAGCATTGTTAGTTGCAGGTGAAGATTGGAGCTTGTTCCTTGTTGGAACATGGATTCTTTGTTGGGATATCACAATAGCTCTTATTTAATTAATGCATCTATATACTTGGTAAAGGGTGGAAGGCTCGGCCTTATGCCTGGTGTTTTGTTCCACTCTTGCCGCCCTAGTTTCCGTCATATCGGTGTTATGTTCCCGGATTTTGCGTTCCTTACGCGGTTGGGTTATAATGGGAACCCCTTGACAGTTCGCCTTGAATAAAACCCCTCCAGCAAGGCCCAACATTGGTTTTACCATTTGCCTCCTTGGCTTTTCTTTCCCTTGGGTTCTGCAGACTCAAGGGTCATCTTTATTTTAACCCCCCACTACTAGAAAAAGGGCTATACATGGGATTGACACTAATGGCGCACCAGACAAGTGGTGCGCCATTAGTATATACTCCCTCCGTCCGGGAATAGTTGTCCCCAAGGTGTTTTTCTGAAAACCCCCCCAGCAGATTCCTGACAAACCCACAGCTCCCGCCGTCTCCCCCGCTCCTCTGTCCCGCCGGAGGTCCGCTCCCCCGCAGCTCAGCTCCTCCGCAGCTTGCCCGCAGCGGCTCCCCGCATCGCCGGAGCTCTCCCGCACCACGCCTCCCCCACCCCACGCCTCCGATGCAGCTTCCCTCTCCTTGTTCCCCTCCTCGTTCCCCATGGTGATCCCCGACGAGGAGAAGACTGATTTTTTTCTTTCGATCTGCTCGGCGGCGGCCATTTCCAGGTCCTCCTCGGCGCTGCGACGCAGCTCCACCACCGCCAAAGCTCGCCGCCTCCTCCGCCGCTCTCTCCTGCTCGCGCAGCTCCAGCTTGCCTTCCTCCCCTAGCTTCCCCCCTTCCTAGTGACCTCCGCACTCTGCTCTGGCTGCTTCAGATCCGGCGTCGGTGAGGCTGATATGGTGCCTGCGAGGCCAGACGGCGGGAGATGTAGCCAACGAGCCCGACGACAGCAAGCTCGATGGCGAGCTCGACGACGACGGAGACGTCTTCTGTACTGCGAGCTCCACCATCCCTGCACATACTGTACTGCGAGCTCGACGATGGCGGTGGCGTCTTGTTGGCAGGTTAAGCCTCCCTCCTTCAATTCCCGTCCATTATTTATGTGTAAAACCTGATTTTTTTACTGAAATTTGCTGCTTCTGAGATTTGCTTAAGACTGAACATTGGCTAAGTCTGATTTATGTGTCAAGTCTGAAATTTTGATCTTTACTGTCAAGTCTAATTTGTCTCTGAACATTGGCTAAATTAACATCAAGTTTGTCTCTGAACATTTGTCTCTAATGTGCTCCTAAATTAGTGGTTAACTGGACATAAGGATTAGATCTTAGCTAGTGCTTCTTCATCTTCTTCGATTGGTCTACTTGAAACAGAACAGAGGTAAACAAAGCAATCTTTACTGAAAACATAACAGAATTGCATGGTGGTGTTCGAGGTTGAACCTGTACTGAACAAAACAAGGCTGAGATGGATGGATGGATAGATTGTGTGAGATAAAATATGAGAGTCTTGCTTTGTGTCAATTTCAGTTGTCCATCAAGTACTCCATTCACATTGCTGCTGCTCCATCTTTATTAATCCTGAAATAACATCAATGTTGTACTCCATTCAGATTGTTGTTATCTAACTGAATTTCAATTGTCAATTTTTTTGCACTCACATGCTTCTATCAGTGGTTATCTAACTGAATCTTGCTCATTTGTTTGTAACCTGTAGATGTCATGCTCAATTTTTTGGTAAAGCTACTCGAGTTGCCAGCAATGCATGCAAAGCGGCAACAGTTGGCTGCTCAGTTTTTCTTGTACTGCCAAGATGGAAGGTGAGCACCAATATTTCTGAAACTAGTGATTTGACACTAGTGAAAATTCAGTTACTGCTTGAGTGATTTGACACTATTGAAAATTCAGTTACTGTCAATTGAATTTGACAGTATAATTCTACAGTACACAAGATTCAGTGTAAATCTTCAAAATGAATTGCTGTTAGTACACGATCAATTAACTAATTTGGCATTATTACTCCCTAGAGAACGGATTGTACAATACTGAAAATTACTCTGAATGTACTCCAATTGACTGTATATTCACTAAATGTACAACACCAAAAATTACTCCAATGACTGTATATTGACTGCACATATTTCATTGATGTCAAATTTTATTTATGTGTCAAGTCTGACATCAGCTTGTAAGAAGAATAAGGATGAGTCCAAGATCAGGTGATTGAGTGAGTGATGTGGTTGCTGAGGTTCAGACATATTCAATGAGAACAACTACTGTGGAGATTAAATTTAATGAGAATAAATTCAAATAAATCCAAATAAATCCATCATGTCAGGATTCTTGATCAAAGACCCACTTAGGAGTAGTTTGTCATTGTTAAACACAAGTTTAAAATGAATATGCTTCTTTTGCTGTGGTAATCCAAAATGCTTCTTTTGAGTACAGTAGCTGTAAAACTTAGTCTATCTGGAGCTTGAGCTTGTGAGCTTCTTTAGCAAGATCACAGTAAATTAGGACTATACAAACACTTTTACAGTTCTGAACACTTTTCACAAGATGAAGCTCTTGATCTTACAGTAAAACTGTTCTGAACACTTTTCACAAGATGAAGCTCTTGATCTTACAGTAAAACTGTTCTGAACACTTTTCACAAGATGAAGCTTGGTTTTTTTTGATCTACACTTTTAAAGTTCAAGACACTCTTGTAAATTAAATAAATCAAATGGTGTATAAATGGTGTATAAATCCTCTTGGAAACTTTAGGTATGTTTGCAATTGGACAAATGGTGTATAAATCCAAATAAATCAAATAAATTCAAATAATTCAAATAAATCCAAATAAATCCAAATACGTCTATCCTTTCTCATTGAACACATGACACAATACATACACATGACACAAGCCATACACATGACACATCAAATACTCCTATCCTTTCTTTTCTTTTTCCCTTTCCCTTTCTTTTTGAGCTTTCTCTATCTACTCATTTCCTTGTTCTATAATGGCCATCGTATCAGTAATTAGCTCAGGACTGCAGTATACACCGGTTATTTCTTCTCCCCCATTTTGTAGACGGTCCTTGTGTAGATGCGGCAGCTTATAGTTGTTTCCTCCTTGATCTTTCATCACTTCCACCATGACTGCTTGCAACGTCATAAAGCTTTTGAACAGCTTATGGGGATCGTAGTTCTCAAACTCCTCCTCTACACCCTGTACCAGTTCCTGTATATTCATAGGCGCTCTGCAGTCGGTTAGGGATTGGAGGGAGCAGTGGAAACAAAGATCCAGAACATTGAGCTCAGGGCTGTTTGGTGGTTGTTGCAATAATCGAATATCCAGATCTGTCTGTGCCACGGCTTCTAGAAAACCAGCATCATTAGGGAGGACATGCGGTGTTGCATTATCTTGTTGAATAAAGATCGTTGTGTCCTCGTCACCGTCCGGCTATTTGTCTTGAATGGCAGGGATTACTTCATTGATCAAGTAATCTCTGCACACAGGTCTAGTTACTTTGACCGGCTTCAACTCTATTGTCCCCCTATCTCTGTTCTGGCTTGTTCGTTGTGCCTCGGTCTGTACCACGAACGGCCAAATGCCAAGTTTCCCATCAAATATCATCTCCCCATCTTCATTGTAGCGAGGTTTGGCTACAGCTGTTAGAAACATTACCTTCCCAATGCTATGAGTATTGTGCACAGTTCGGTTTGGTTCTTCTTCTCCAGGCAGTACGTAGTAGCTACTCTTCACTCGGGTCATGTCATACCATTTCTCGTCGATGTGGACCATATTTGTCATTGGCTTGAAACTGGGCCAAGGACTTGATATCCATCTTTCATCCATCATGGATAGGCAGAACTTTAGTCTCGCTATCTTGTTCTGTGGCTTGAGGGTGGGTTTGATGGTGCTTGTGATGCGTTTCAGCTCTTGCAATTGAAATCTGTCATGTAGGGTTGATCGGGGCACACCTAAACACCTTGCTAGAGACCGGATTGTTCTTCTTTTGTTCAAGGGGATTGTGGCTGTTGTCGACAGATCTAGTTCTTTTCTCTTCCTACCACTTTTGTTCTTCTTGCTTGAAACATCAACTTCTTGGCCTGCTGCAAGTTGTCGTTTGGCTAGATTCCATATTCTTGTAACTGTTCGCAGGTGAACATTCAGCATCGTCGCAATGAGCACCTTGTCATACACGTGAACCTGTCCATCTCTAAGCTCGATTACTTGCAGAGCAAAGTAAACACCATGTCTCTCCTTGTCTGTCAAGTCCTTGCCTCTTGGATTGCCATGTGCATCAGCTTCTTCCAATTCTGCATCTTCTTGTGCCTCTTGAGCTTCTTCCAATTCTGCATCTCCTTGTGCCTCTTGAGCTTCTACCAATTCTGCATCTCCTTGTGCCTCTTGAGCTTCTTCCAATTCTGCATCTCCTTGTGCCTCTTCAGCTTCTTCCTCTTCAGGAAACCAATTCAATTCAATGTCTTCATCCTCATCTTCCGGCATCAAGTTCAAATCAATAGCATCACCCTGTTGAGCTTATTCTTCTTGTTAAGCTTCATCCTCATCTTCCGGCATCAAGTTCAAATCAATAGCATCACCCTGCTGAGCTTGTTCTTCTTCTTGAGCTTCGTCCTCCTCTTCCGGCATCAAATTCAAATCCATAGTTGTGTGCTCCTATCTGATCTCATAACAAGAGTATACAAAAGATGAATGGTGAGCATATAATCATAACAAGAAAACCATGAAGAATCCTAGACAAAAAGCAAAGAAACCAAGAAAGAGAAAAGTAGATATTAAAAGTACTCCTTGTTCATAAGCAACTACAGGTCCTACTACATCTCTCTTTTTTGCAGGGACTAGGGCAGGAATTAAAAAGCAAACAAAAGCAGGGGCCATGAGTACATCTCAACTTTTACTGTATTTCTTGTTGACAACTAGTGCAGGTACACATTTTGAATATTGAAATTATCTTCTGTTAGTAGACCATGGCAGTAGTTATAGAACTATGAATATCTATTACTCCCTCTACAACATCAGAAAAGTTAATAACATCCTCTACAACATTTTCTGTAGAATAGAGTAGGCTTCAATTTGTCAAAACTGAATTTTACTCACTGAAAATATGACAGTGGAGTACTGTCCAAACTGTATTCACTGTCTAAATTTCATTGATGTCAAATTTTATTTATGTGTCAAGTTTGACATCAACTTGACTGAACATCAACTTGACAGATCAAAACCTGACAGAAATTGACAGGTTTTGGAACAAAATGATAGGATCTGAACATCAACTTGACTGAATAATATAGTGTCAATTCTGATTGTTAACAGCAGAATAATACAGTTAATAGCAGAGTAATGGAGTGAGAAATCTTACTATAAATTCAGTTACTATAGTTACTGAAACTTCACTGTAATTATGCAAATGAAATTATTATTCTGTAAATTCAGTTAACAATCAGAATTATGTAATGGAGTGAGAAATCTTAGTGTAAATTAGGTTAATAAGAAATCTTAGTGTAAATTCAGTTAATAGTGTGTTCCTAAATAATCTGAGATTTATTGTCAAGTCTGAGATTTTGACAGAAATGTTGTGACATGTTCAGACTAGGACTAATCAAAGTTCAAAGAATTAGTAGAAGAAGCTTGTATTTTCAGCTTATAAATTTTAGGACTATGTGAATAAAATGCTTTCAACTAAGAAGATAATCTGTCTTCCCATCTCACTGCTCACTGCTAGCAAGAGTAGTAGAAGAAGAATTCCAAATAATGTTTCCAATTTGGCTAAATCTGGCCTGAATTTGCTGTAATTTAGTACATGATTTTTTCCTTCTTTTGTCAATGATTCTGACCTCTATAACCTTTCTCATCATCTCATGATTCTGCCCATGACTTATTTTTTTACTGCCATGAATGATTCTGCCCCTCTGTAACATTTTTTTGGCAGTACTAAAGATTGGTCCATCAGAAATCAACATCAATGTTAACTAATTTTTTTCAAATTACAGAGCAAGCAAGCAATGTACATAGATCAGTTATGTTTTAAATTACTCCTTTTTTATAGAGGGAGGGAGTACAGAGCAAGCAAGCAAGGCACTGGAGATGAACAAATTACAGAACCCTGTACTTGTTCTCACCAGCAGCAGCACGAGTAGGGGACCTCAAGCGGCAGCACACGAGAAGGGGATCTCCGGGCGGCAGCACGAGCAGGGGAGGAGCAGTAAGTTGGGGAGAAGCAGCAGAAGGGGCTCCAGCTTGAGGTCCAGGATCGCAAAAGAGCTTGAGGATGAGCTTGAGGGAGCTCGTGGTCCAGGCGCGGCGGGAGCTCGTGGTCCAGGCGCTCGAGACCCAGGCGCGCGCGGGTCCTGGCCGGCGGCAGCGCAGGCCCTGCGAGGAAGGAGGGGATATCGTCGTCGCAGGTCCTGGGCGGCGGAGGAGCACGTCTTGTGCGGTGATGGAGCAAGCAGGGCGGCGCAGGTCCTTGGCGGCGGAGGAGCAAGCAGGGCGGCGCGGGTCCTGGGCCGCGGAGGAGCACGTCCTGTGCGGCAACGGAGCAAGCAGGGCGGCGCGGGTCCTGGGTCGCGGAGGAGCACGTCCGGAGATCTTGGGCTGACGACTGGCCCTGGCGACGCGTGCCGGCGATGGGCGGAGGAAGAAGGAAGAAGACGCGACCTGTATGGTGACCTGTTTGTAACAAATTTGAAGTTATAAGGGTGTTTTTGAAAAATTGACATTACACTACGCTGTGGACAACTTTTCCCGGACGGAGGGAGTACTAATGGCGCACCACCTTCTGATACGCCATTAGAGTTGAAACTACTAATGGCGCACCTGGCCCAGGGTGCACCATTAGTATGAAAAAAAATTTGAACTAGTGCGCCTGTCCAAACTTACTAATGGCGCACCTGGCCCAGGGTGCACCATTAGTATGAAAAAAAAATTTGAACTAGTGCGCCTGTCGGAAAGTGCGCCACTAATGTTGTTTTTTTATTATATTTTTTATTCCTTTTTTTGCAAAACTACTAATGGCGCACTGTTCCACCGTGCGCCATTACTAGTTTAAACTAGTAATGGCGCACTGTGGAACAGTGCTCCATTAGTATATCATTTCCTTTCATTTTCACCGGAAAAAATAGCCTCTCTCGCTCTCTCGCTCTCTCTCGCTCGAACCCACCCAAACCCTCGTCACCTCCTCTCTTCCCCCCCGAACCCCTCTCTCCCTCGCTGTCGTCGCCACCCACGCCGCCCGGTTCCAGCGAGCTCCGGCCGCGCGCAGCACACCGGCGAGATCCCCTTGGTCCGCATCTGGCTTACCTCCATGCAGATCCGCGGCTCCCCCACTGGCTAGGGTTTTGCATCCCCTTTTGTTCGCCGGGATCCGCCATGGCAGGCCACGGCGAGGCCATAGGTGACCGGATCCAGCACTGGTAAGCCCCTCCCCCTCCTTCTTCGCCCACCATCTCCTCCTCACCTCACCTCATCTTCTCTTCCTTCTCTGCAGGTCGCCATGGGCGTGCCGATGACGACGACAGGAGGGGCGCACCTCCGTGGGGCGGGACGCCGCCATGGAGATGGATTCCCTTGTCCGCCACCACGCAGCGGCACCATGGAGCCTCCTAGCGCCCCAAAATTCTAGCGGAGAGAGCGGAGCTGCTCCTAGTACAGCACGCCATGGAAGGGATTTTTTTTGGTATTTTTGTTGTTGTTTCTCTTCCCGATCTAATCATGTGGAAGGCCCTTTTCCTCACCATGATTTATTCATCTCCCCTTCCTCTGTTTTGTGCAGGTTGCTCTAATGGCGAAACTTCTTCTGCAGGACACCCTCCACCCCTCCCCTGCATCCACCTCCTACCCCCATACATGGTGAGCTACAACCTCTCTTTCTAGCCCTTGCAAATCTGATCTGGAGTGGACATGAATTGCAATTGTCATGGACACTACATAACAACAAGTATTGGTTCAGTTTTTGTGTGAAATTCAATTGTCATTGTGCTTTTTGATGCTTGCTTCAGAAAAATAAAATCATGGATAGATAGAAGATGGAAACAGTGAGCTTCCTTTCAAGTTAGTAATACTAAAAATCATTTGGCTCATCAATTTTTCATGTCTTGTGTTAAATCCACTCCATTGCAATCTGGCTATGTATGGATGGTTCGGTACAATTTGCCATGGATGAGTATAGTAGTTACGTATGGGTGATTTTGTTTGTGCTTGTGTCATGGAAAAGATCATTCCTATTTATTTTTGCTCTGTTTTCTTTATTATCACGAGTTGCAAAATTAGTAGTGGGAAGTAAACTTTTGTTAACTTGTTGGTTGAACCAATGGAACTACTGTTATATTTGATTTGTTGCTCAACTAGTGCTGCAATGATGGGATCGAATGATTGCATGACCCTAATGTTGGCCTATCCTTTCAATTATCTTGGTCTTATAGATGTTATTGTTCCTGTCATATAGCACATGCTAGTTTCTTTATTGGTTGGCTGCTGGTTCTGTTTGTTCATATGCATAAGTGCTATTGTTTCTTTGTTATCTTATAAAGGATATAGTCCTTCATTTGTATATAGCCGTAACTCTCTTATTGATCAACATATACTGATTCATCTCTTTACCGCAATTACTCTGTGTACTTCATGATTTGCTCCTGTAGTGGTATAAAATTATAGTTTCTCTTTCAAGCTGGTATCTGTGTTTGATATATACTAGTCTTTATCTAAATACCATGTATTGGTATTTCTTGTATGGTTTAGTACATCATCTACTGGTGGGTTAGTTGTATATTGTATAGGACATAGTCCTGACGGTTGCATGTAGTGATAATTCTTTCTTTGCATTAGCTATTTCATATGTTTCAGATAATTTAGATGCATGCTTATACTCCTATCTATACCAGGTGCATGTGTTGTGCTTGTGTACCTATATACAGAATAGTACCCATGTGTAAGTGGGTGTATGTGTTCTGCTTATAGCAGATGTTTAGTAAATGTGCTATCAATGGCCTATTTCTTCTTGCAGGTTATGGACTATATCTTTCCTTGCCAATTCCCTCTCTCTTAAATCTGATTTGAACAGATGCTGCACTGGTCTCTTCACTTTCTTTCTTTCTCTCCTACTCTCACTGATAAGAACAGGTGCTCCTTAATCTTGCCATGCCAATGATGGTGTCCTGAGGCTCTCATCTTTACTTAAAGATGTTGCACTACTTGATCCAATGATGCAATAGTCCTAGCACTACTAGGCTGCCTGAGGACAATCCCTACTTCAAATCCTACCTCTGGGCTAGTTGATTAGTAGTGGGTTTGTTGGATTTCATCTGAAAACTAACCCAAGCTTAATTGAGGGATCCCCTAATCATGGAGTTAGTTCTAGTTTGAGTTGATCTTTGGGTTTAGCTTTGATCTATACTTTGCTGGCTCTACTTCTGTCCTTTGGGTTATTGGCTCCATTTATGCAGTGTTGGCTCTCTTCTACTGTTTCTTTGATCAACTTAATCTAATTGGGGTTTGACTAATGTTTCCAAACTTGTAAGTGCTAGCTCCTACAGCAAAGGCATTTTACTAAGGGGAATGCTACATTTAAACCTTGATCAAGTTTTTCATGTTTGTTGTTTCTTGTTTTGCAGGTTGATGAATTGGAAGAAAGAAGCAGAAGATGAAGAACTAGATAGTTTAGTATAGGTTTAGTTTAGGACTTTTTCTAGATACGCCCGCTATCTAGCGGGAGAGGGGAGGGAGCGTTGGAGGAACCGGATGAAGACGAGTTTCATCGTGATGATGCTCATCGTGATGACCGCAGCTCTCTTCTATGTGATGGTAGTTTAGATGATCGATATCGACTTGTAATGTGAAGACAAACTCGCTACTCGCGGTCTCGAGACTTGTAATATAATGTTCTATCTTTGTTCGGTCTTTTCAATTCGGAGACTAATATGATGAATTGTATTCGGAGACTAATATGATGAATTGTATTCAGAGACTAATCTTCTATTGTATTCGATGAATCTGTTGTTGATGTGTGCTGTCTATATTATGTCCAATTATACATTTTGTAACCTGTGCAAAAAACAGAAAATTAAAAAATAAAAAAAACCTAATATTCATACTAATGGCGCATCACATCACAGTGCGCCATTAGTATGCCAAAGGATACTAATGGCGCATCATTAAGCAGTGTGCCATTAGTATGCCGAAGTTACTAATGGCGCATCTTGTTGTTGTGCGCCATTAGTATGCCAAAGCACCTGGGTATACATGGCCCCCTGGGAGGCATACTAATGGCGCACTGTTGTATATACTAATGGCGCATCTGAGGTGCCCCATTAGTATACCAGATACTAATGGCGCACCAGTGGTGCGCCATTAGTAAAATATACTAATGGCGTGGCACTAATGGCGTACCACTAATGCGCCATTAATGGCCAAATTAGGTGCACCATTAGTAGGCCTTTTCCTAGTAGTGCCCCCCCGGGCCAGTGCTCCTCTGAGTGTTGGTCCAACTGAGCGATGTCCGAGGCTACCAGGGGCAACTCTGGGCTGGCTTACCCGACGTCTTGCTCATCCGGTGTGCCCTGAGAACGAGATATGTGCAGCTCCTATCGGGATTTGTCGGCACATCTGGGTGGCTTTGCTGGTCTTGTTTCACCATTGTCGAAATGTCTTGTAACCAGGATTCCGAGCCTGATCGGGTCTTCCCGCTAGAAGGAATATCCTTCGTTGACCGTGAGAGCTTGTTATGGGCTAAGTTGGGACACCCCTGCAGGGATTTGAACTTTCAAAAGCCATGCCCGCGGTTATGGGAAGATGGGAATTTGTTAATGTCCGGTTGTAGAAAACCTGAAGTTGACCTTAATTAAAATACATCAACCGCGTGTGTAACCGTGATGGTCTCTTCTCGGCGGAGTCCGGGAAGTGAACACGATGTTGGAGTTATGCTTCACGTAGGTTGTTCTAGGATCACTTCTTGATCATAGATTCTCGAACGTGATTTGCCTTCTCTTCTCGCTCTCATTTGCGTATGTTAGCCACCATATATGCTAGTCACTTGCTGCAGCTCCACCTCATAACTTTTACCGTTCCCATAAGCTTAGATAGTCTTGATCGCGAGGGTGTGAGATTGCTGAGTCCCCGTGACTCACAGATACTTCCAAAACCAGCTTGCAGGTGCCGATGAGACCGTGCGGGTGACGCAACCAAGCTCAAGGAGGAGCTCGATGAAGATCTTGTCCTTTGTGTTGATTCATCTAGTTGATCAGTAGTGGGGCCCAGTCGGGACGATCGGGGATCTATGTATCATTTGGGGTAGTCTTCTTTTATTTTGGGTTCCGTAGTCGGACCTTGTTTGTATCTGGTTGATGTAATGCTTTATTCATGTAATTGTGTGAAGTGGCGATTGTAAGCCAACTATGTATCTCTTTCCCTTTTGTATTACATGGGTTGTGTGAAGATTACCTCACTTGCGACATTGCTTTCAATGCGGTTATGCCTCTAAGTCGTGCTTCGACACGTGGGAGATATAGCCGCATCGAGGGCGTGACAGGTATGAACCACAGAGAAGTTAGAATACAGTAGATATTACACCAATATGAATTTATAATGAGTTCATTACAGTACCTAGTGTTGGAAATATGCCCTAGAGACAATAATAATATTGATTATTTTTATATTTCCTTGTTCATGATAATCGTTTATTATCGATGCTAGAATTGTATTGATAGGAAACTTAGATACAAGTGTGGATACATAGACAACACCATGTCCCTAGTAAGCCTCTAGTGACTAGCTCGTTGATCAATAGATGGTTACAGTTTCCTGACCATGGACATTGGATGTCATTGATAACGGGATCACATCATTAGGAGAATGATGTGATGGACAAGACCCAATCCTAAGCCTAGCACAAGATCATGTAGTTCGTATGCTAAAGCTTTTCTAATGTCAAGTATCATTTCCTTAGACCATGAGATTGTGCAACTCCCGGATACCATAGGAATACTTTGGGTGTGCCAAACGTCACAACGTAACTGGGTGGCTATAAAGGTACACTACACGTATCTCCGAAAGTGTCTGTTGGGTTGGCACGAATCGAGACTGGCATTTGTCACTCCGTGTGACGGAGAGGTATCTCTGGGCCCACTCGGTAGGACATCATCATAATGTGCACAACGTGATCAAGGAGTTGATCACGGGATGATGTGTTACGGAACGAGTAAAGAGACTTGCCGGTAACGAGATTCAACAAGGTATCGGGATACCGACGATCGAATCTCGGGCAAGTATCGTACCGCTAGACAAAGGGAATTGTATACGGGATTGATTAAAGTCCTTGACATCGTGGTTCATCCGATGAGATCATCATGGAGCATGTGGGAGCCAACATGGGTATCCAGATCCTGCTATTGGTTATTGACCGGAGAACGTCTCGGTCATGTCTGCATGGTTCCCGAACCCGTAGGGTCTACACACTTAAGGTTCGATGACGCTAGGGTTATAAAGGAAGTTTGTATGTGGTAACCGAATGTTGTTCGGAGTCTCGGATGAGATCCCGGGCGTCACGAGGAGTTCCGGAATGGTCCGGAGGTAAAGATTTATATATGGGAAGTCATCATACGGTCACCGGAAGAGTTCGGGGGTTACCGGTATTGTACCGGGACCACCGAAGGGGTTCCGGGGGTCCACCGGGAGGGTCCACCTACCCCGGAGGGCCCTATGGGCTGTATGTGGAGAGGGACCAGCCCCTTAGTGGGCTGGGTGCCTTCCCCCTAGGGCCCATGCGCCTAGGGTTTTGGAGGAACCCTAAAGGGGGGGCGCCCCCTTGCCTTGGGGGGCAAGGCAACCCCCCTGGCCGCCGCCCCCTCCTCGGATGGGATATGAGGGGGCCGTCCCCCCTCTCCCTTGCCCCTATATATATGTGGGGGGTGGGAGGGCAGCCGCACCAATGTTCTGGCGCAGCCCTCCCCCTCTCCCAAGTCCTTCTCCTCTCCCGTGGTGCTTGGCGAAGCCCTGCAGGATTGCCACGCTCCTCCACCACCACCACGCCGTTGTGCTGCCGCTGGATGGAGTCTTCCTCAACCTCTCCCTCTCTCCTTGCTGGATCAAGGCATGGGAGACGTCACCGGGCTGTACGTGTGTTGAACGCGGAGGTGTCGTCCGTTCGGCACTAGGATCTCCGGTGATTTGGATCACGACGAGTACGACTCCTTCAACCCCGTTCTCTTGAACGCTTCCGCTTAGCGATCTACAAGGGTATGTAGATGCACTCTCCTTCCCTTCGTTGCTGGTTTCTCCATAGATAGATCTTGGTGATACGTAGGAAAATTTTGAATTTCTCCTACGTTCCCCAACAGTGGCATCATGAGCTAGGTCTATTGCGTAGATTCTATGCACGAGTAGAACACAAAGTAGTTGTGGGCGTCGATTTTGTTCAATATGCTTACCGTTACTAGTCCAATCTTGTTTCGACGGTATTGTGGGATGAAGCGGCCCGGACCAACCTTACACGTACGCTTACGTGAGACCGGTTCCACCGACTGACATGCACTAGTTGCATAAGGTGGCTGGCGGGTGTCTGTCTCTCCCACTTTAGTCGGATCGGATTCGATGAAAAGGGTCCTTATGAAGGGTAAATAGCAATTGGCATATCACGTTGTGGTTTTTGCGTAGGTAAGAATCGTTCTTGCTAGAAACCCATAGCAGCCACATAAAACATGCAAACAACAATTAGAGGACGTCTAACTTGTTTTTGCAGGGTATGCTATGTGATGTGATATGGCCAAGAAGAATGTGATGAATGATATGTGATGTATGATATTGATCATGTTCTTGTAATAGGAATCACGACTTGCATGTCGATGAGTATGACAACCGGCAGGAGCCATAGGAGTTGTCTTTATTTATTATATGACCTGCGTGTCATTAAACAACGCCATGTAATTACTTTACTTTATTGCTAACCGTTAGCTGTAGTAGTAGAAGTAATAGTTGGCGAGACAACTTCATGAAGACACGATGATGGAGATCATGGTGTCATGCCGGTGACGATGATGATCATGGAGCCCCGAAGATGGAGATCAAAAGGAGCAAAGTGATGATGGCCATATCATGTCACTATTTGATTGCATGTGATGTTTATCATGTTTATACATCTTATTTGCTTAGAATGACGGTAGTAAATAAGATGATCCCTCATTAAAATTTCAAGAAAGTGTTCCCCCTAACTGTGCACCGTTGCGAAAGTTCGTCATTTCGAAGCACCACGTGATGATCGGGTGTGATAGATTCTTACGTTCGAATACAACGGGTGTTGATGAGCCTAGCATGTACAGACATGGCCTCGGAACACATGCAAAACACTTAGGTTGACTTGACGAGCCTAGCATGTACAGACATGGCCTCGGAACACAAGAGACCGAAAGGTCGAGCATGAGTCGTATGGTAGATACGATCATCATGAAGATGTTCACCGATGTTGACTAGTCCGTCTCACGTGATGATCGGACACGGCCTAGTTAACTCGGATCATGTAATCACTTAGATGACTAGAGGGATGTCTATCTGAGTGGGAGTTCATAAGATGAACTTAATTATCCTGAACATAGTCAAAAGGTCTTCGCAAATTATGTCGTAGCTCGCGCTTCAGTTCTACTGTTTAGACATGTTCCTAGAGAAAATTTAGTTGAAAGTTGATAGTAGCAATTATGCGGACTAGGTCCGTAAACTGAGGATTTTCCTCATTGCTTCATAGAAGGCTTATGTCCTTAATGCACCGCTCAGTGTGCTGAACCTCGAACGTCGTCTGTGGATGTTGCGAACATCTGACATACACATTTTGATAACTACGTGATAGTTCAGTTAAATGGTTTAGAGTTGAGGCACCGAAGACATTTTAAAACGTCACGAAACATATGAGATGTTTCGAGGGCTGAAGTTGGGATTTCAGGCTCGTGCCCACGTCAAGAGGTATAAGACCTCCGACGATTTTCTTAGCCTGCAAACTAAAGGAGAAAAGCTCAATTGTTGAGCTTGTGCTCAGATTGTCTGAGTACAACAATCATTTGAATCGAGTGGGAGTTGATCTTCCAGATGAGATAGTGATGTTTCTCCGAAGTCATTACCACCAAGCTGCTAGAGCTTCGTGATGAACTATAATATATCAGGGACATATATGATGATCCTTGAGATATTCGCGATGTTTGACACCACAAAAGTAGAAATCAAGAAGGAGCATCAATTGTTGATGGTTGGTGAAACCACTAGTTTCAAGAAGGGCAAGGGCAAGAAGGGATACTTCATGAAACGGCAATTCAACTGCTGCTCTAGTGAAGAAACCCAAGGTTGAACCCAAACCCGAGACTAAGTGCTTCTATAATAAGGGGAACAGCCACTGGAGCAGAATTACCCTAGATACTTGGTAGACTAGAAGGCTGGCAAGGTCGGTAGAAGTATATTGCATATACATTGTGTTAATGTGTACTTTACTAGTACTCCTAGTAGCACCAGGGTATTAGATACCGGTTCAGTTGTTAAGTGTTAGTAACTCGAAATAAAAGCTACGGAATAAACGGAGACTAGCTAAAGGTGAGCTGACGATATGTGTTGGAAGTGTTTCCAATGTTGATATGATCAAGCATCGCACGCTCCCTCTACCATCGAGATTGGTGTTAAACCTAAATAATTGTTATTTGGTGTTTGCGTTGAGCATAGACATGATTGGATTATGTCTATCGCGATACGGTTATTCATTTAAGGAGAATAATGGTTACTCTGTTTATTTGAATAATACCTTCAATGGTCTTGCACCTAAAATAAATGGTTTATTGAATCTCGATCGTAGTGATACACATGTTCATGCCAAAAGATATAAGATAGTAATGATAGTACCACCTACTTGTGGCACTGCCACTTAAGTCATATCAGTATAAAACGCATGAAGAAGCTCCATGTTGATGGATCTTTGGGCTCACTCGTTTTTGAAAAAGTTTGAGACATGCGAACCATGTCTATTGGTGTATATGCATGAAGAAACTCCATGCAAATGGACCATTTGGACTCACTTGATTTTGAATCACTTGAGACATGCAAATCATACCACATGGGCAAGATGACTGAAAGCCTCGTTTTCAGTAAAATGGAACTAGAAAGCAACTTGTTGGAAGTAATACATTTTGATGTGTGCAGTCCAATGAGTGCTGAGGCGTGTAGTGGATATCGTTATGTTCTTACTTCACAGATGATTTGAGTAGATGTTGAGTATATTTACTTGATGAATCACGAGTCTGAATTATTGAAAGGTTCAAGTAATTTCAGGGTGAAGTTGAAAGATCGTCGTGACAAGAGGATAAAATATCTATGATATGATCATAGAGATGAATATCTGAATTACGAGTTTGGCACAGAATTGAGACATTGTGGAAATTGTTTCACAACTGATACAGCCTGGAACACCATAGTGTGATGGTGTGTACGAACATCATAACTGCACCCTATTGGATATGATGCATACCATGATGTCTCTTATCGAATTACCACGATAGTTTATGGGTTAGCCATTAGAGACAACCACATTCACTTTAAATAGGGTACCACGTAATTCTGATGAGATGACACCATATGAACTATGGTTTAGGGAAACCTAAGCTGTCATTTCTTAAAAGTTTGGGGCTGCAACGCTTATGTGAAAAAGTTTTAGGCTGATAAGCTCGAACCCAAAGCGGATAAATGCATCTTCATAGGACACCCAAAACAGTTGGGTATACCTCATGTCTCAGATTCGAAAGCAATAAAGGATTGTTTCTAGAATCGGGTCCTTTCTCGAGGAAAAGTTTCTCTCGAAAGAATTGAGTGGGAGGATGGTGGAGACTTGATGCGGTTATTGAACCGTCTCTTCAACTAGTGTGTGGCAGGGCACAGGGAGTTGTTCCTGTGGCACCTACACCAATTGAAGTGGAAGCTTATGATAGTGATCATGAAACTTCAGATCAAGTCACTACCAAACCTCGTGGGATGACAAGGATGCGTACTACTTCAGAGTGGTATGTAATCCTGTCTTGGAAGTCATGTTGCTAGACAACAATGAACCTACGAGCTATGGAGAAGCGGTGGTGGGCCCGGATTCCGATAAATGGCTCGAGGCCATAAAATCCGAGAGAGGATCCATGTATGAAAACAAAGTGTAGACTTTGGAAGAACTACTTGATGGTCGTAAGGCTGTTAGGTACATATGGATTTTAAAAGGAAGACGGACAATGATGGTAAATGTCACCATTAAGAAAGCTCGACTTGTCATTAAGAAGTTTCCCGACAAGTTCAAGGAGTTGACTACGGTGAGACTTTCTCACTCGTAGCGATGCTAAGAGTCTGTTGGAATTATATTAGCGATTACTGCATTATTTATGAAATCTTGTAGATAGGATGTCAAAACATTGTTTCCTCGACGACTTTTCTTAAGGAAAGGTTGTATGTGATACAACCGGAAGGTTTTGTCAATCTTGAAAGATGCTAATAAGTATGCAAAGCTCCAGCAATCCTTCTGAGGACTGGAGTAAGCATCTCGGAGTTGGAATGTATGCTTTGATGAGATGATCAAAGATTTTGGGTGTATACAAAGTTTATGAGAAACTTGTATTTCCAAAGAAGTGAGTGGGAGCACTATAGAATTTCTGATGAATATATGTTGTTAACATATTGTTGATCAGAAATGACGTAGAATTTCTGGAAAGCATATAGGGTTATTTGGAAAGTGTTTTTCAATGGAAAGCCTGGATTAAGCTACTTGAACATTGAGCATCAAGATCTATAAGGATAGATCAAAACGCTTAATGGTACTTTCAAATGAGCACATACCTTGACATGATCTTGAAGGTGTTCAAGATGGATCAGTCAAAGAAGAAGTTCTTGCCTGAGTTGTAAGGTATGAAGTTAAGACTTAAAGCTCGACCACGGCAGAATAAAGAGAAAGGACGAAGGTCGTCCCCTATGCTTAAGACGTAGGCTCTACAGTATGCTATTATGTGTACCGCACCTGAAGTGTGCCTTGCCATGAGTCAGTCAAGGGGTACAAGAGTGATCCAAGAATGGATCACAGGACAGCGGTCAAAGTTATCCTTAGTAACTAGTGGACTAAGGAATTTTCTCGATTATGGAGGTGGTAAAAGAGTTCGTCGTAAAGGGTTACGCCGATGCAAACTTTGACACTAATCCAGATTATTCTGAGTAGTAAACTGGATTCGTATAGTAGAACAGTTATTTGGAATAGCTCCAAATAGAACGTGGTAGCTACATCTAGGAGATGACATAGAGATTTGTAAAGCACACACGGATCTGAAAGGTTCAGACCCGTTGACTATAACCTCTCTCACAAGCATAACATGATCAAACCCAGAACTCTTTTGGGTGTTAGTCACATGGGGATGTGACCTTGAGTGTTAGTCACATATCGATGTGAATTGGATTATTGACTCTAGTGCAAGTGGGAGACTGTTGGAAATATGCCCTAGAGACAATAATAATATTGATTATTATTATATTTCCTTGTTCATGATAATCGTTTATTATCCATGCTAGAATTGTATTGATAGGAAACTCAGATACATGTGTGGATACATAGACAACACCATGTCCCTAGTAAGCCTCTAGTTGACTAGCTCGTTGATCAATAGATGGTTACGGTTTCCTGACCATGGACATTGGATGTCATTGATAACGGGATCACATCATTAGGAGAATGATGTGATGGACAAGACCCAATCCTAAGCCTAGCACAAGATCATGTAGTTCGTATGCTAAAGCTTTTCTAATATCAAGTATCATTTCCTTAGACCATGAGATTGTGCAACTCCCGGATACCGTAGGAATACTTTGGGTGTGCCAAATGTCACAACATAACTGGGTGGCTATAAAGGTACACTACAGGTATCTCCGAAAGTGTCTGTTGGGTTGGCACGAATCGAGACTGGGATTTGTCACTCCGTGTGACAGAGAGGTATCTCTGGGCCCACTCGGTACAACATCATCATAATGTGCACAACGTGATCAAGGAGTTGATCACGGGATGATGTGTTACGGAACGAGTAAAGAGACTTGCCGGTAACGAGATTGAACAAGGTATCGGGATACCGACGATCGAATCTCGGGCAAGTATCGTACCGCTAGACAAAGGGAACTGTATACGTGATTGATTAAAGTCCTTGACATCGTGGTTCATCCGATGAGATCATCGTGGAGCATGTGGGAGCCAACATGGGTATCCAGATCCCGCTGTTGGTTATTGACCGGAGAACGTCTCGGTCATGTCTGCATGGTTCCCGAACCTGTAGGGTCTACACACTTAAGGTTCGATGACGCTAGGGTTATAAAGGAAGTTTGTATGTGGTAACCGAATGTTGTTTGGAGTCCCGGATGAGATCCCGGGCATCACGAGGAGTTCCGAAATGGTCCGGAGGTAAAGATTTATATATGGGAAGTCATCATACGGTCACCGGAAGAGTTCGGGGGTTACCGGTATTGTACCGGGACCACCGAAGGGGTTCCGGGAGTCCACTGGGAGGGTCCACCTACCCCGGAGGGCCCTATGGGCTGTATGTGGAGAGGGACCAGCCCCTTAGTGGGCTGGGCGCCTCCCCCCCTAGGGTCCATGCGCCCAGGGTTTTGGAGGAACCCTAAAGGGGGGGCGCCCCCCTTGCCTTGGGGGGCAAGGCAACCCCCCTGGCCGCCGCCCCCTCCTCAGATGGGATCTGAGGGGGCCGGCCCCCCTCTCCCTTGGCCCTATATATATGTGGGGGGTGGGAGGGCAGCCGCACCAATGTTCTGGTGCAGCCCTCCCCCTCTCCCAAGTCCTTCTCCTCTCCCGTGGTGCTTGGCGAAGCCCTGCAGGATTGCCACGCTCCTCCACCACCACCATGCCGTTGTGCTGCTGCTGGATGGAGTCTTCCTCAACCTATCCCTCTCTCCTTGCTGGATCAAGGCATGGGAGACGTCACCGGGCTGTACGTGTGTTGAACGCGGAGGTGCCGTCCGTTCGGCACTAGGATCTCCGGTGATTTGGATCACGACAAGTACGACTCCTTCAACCCCGTTCTCTTGAACGCTTCCGCTTAGCGATCTACAAGGGTATGTAGATGCACTCTCCTTCCCTTCGTTGCTGGTTTCTCCATAGATAGATCTTGGTGATACGTAGGAAAATTTTGAATTTCTGCTACGTTCCCCAACACCTTGAAGTGGTGATTTATTTTCTTATACTAACTGAGCTTACAAGTTTTCTGTTAAGTTTTGTGTTGTGAAGTTTTCAAGTTTTGGGTAAGGATTCGATGGACTATGGAATAAGTAGTGGCAAGAGCCTAAGTTTGGGGATGCCCAAGGCACCTGAAGGTAATATTCAAGGACAACCAAGAGCCTAAGCTTGGGGATGCCCCGGAAGGCATCCCCTCTTTCGTCTCCGTTCATCGGTAACTTTACTTGGAGCTATATTTTTATTCGCCACATGATATGTGTTTTGCTTGGAATGTCATTTTATTTTGCTTTGCTTGCTGTTTGAATAAAATACCAAGATCTTAAATTATTAAATGTTATAGAGTCTTCACATAGTTGCATAATTATTCGACTACTCATTGATCTTCACTTATATCTTTCGGAGTAGTTTGTCATTTGCTCTAGTGCTTCACTTATATCTTTTAGAGCATGGTGGTATTTTTATTTTGAAGAAATAGATGAACTCTCATGTTTCACTTAGATTATTTTGAGAGTCTTAAATAGCATGGTAATTTTCTTAAAATCCTAATATGCTAGGTATTCAAGAATAATAAAATTCTCTTATGAGTGTGTTGAATACTATGAGAAGTTTGATACTTGATAATTGTTTTGAGATATGGAGATGGTGATATTAGAGTCATGCTAGTTGAGTGGTTATGAATTTGAGGAATACTTGTGTTTAAGTTTGTGATTCCCGTGGCATGCACATATGGTGAACCATTATGTGATGAATTCGGAGCATGATTTATTTATTGATTATCTTCCTTATGAGTGGCGGTCGGGGACGAGCGATGGTCTTTTCCTACCAATCTATCCCCCTAGGAGCATGCGTGTAATACTTTGCTTTGATAACTTGTAAATTTTTGCAATAAGTATATGAGATCTTTATGACTAATGTTGAGTCCATGGATTATACGCACTCTCACCCTTCCACCCTTGCTGGCCTCTCTAATACCGTGCAACTTTCGCCGGTATCATACACCTACCATATACTTTCCTCAAAACAGCCACCATACCTACCTATTATGGCATTTCCATAGCCATTCCGAGATATATTGCCATGCAACTTTCCACCATCTAGTTCATCATGACACATCCATCATTGTCATATTGCTTAGCATGATCATGTAGTTGACATAGTATTTGTGGCAAAGCCACCATTCATAATTCTTTCATACTTGTCACTCTTGATTCATTGCACATCCCGGTACACCGCCGGAGGCATTCATATAGAGTCATACTTTGTTCTAGTATTGAGTTGTAATCATTGAGTTGTAAATAAATAGAAGTGTGATGATCATCATTCAATAGAGCATTGTCCCAAAAAAAGGCCAAATAAAAAAAGAAAGGCCCAAAAAAAGAAAATAAATAAAAAGGGGCAATGCTACTATCCTTTTTTCCACACTTGTGCTTCAAAGTAGCACCATGATATAGCGAGTCTCATATATTGTGCTTCAAAGTAGCACCATGTTCTTCATATAGAGAGTATCATACGTTGTCACTTTCATATACTAGTGGGAATTTTACGTTATAGAACTTGGCTTGTATATTCCAATGATGGGCTTCCTCAAATTGCCCTAGGTCTTCGTGAGCAAGCAAGTTGGATGCATACCCACTAGTTTCTTTTGTTGAGCTTTCATACATTTATTGCTCTAGTGCATTCGTTGCATGGCAATCCCTACTCACTCACATTGATATGTATTGATTGGCATCTCCATAGCCCATTGATACGCCTAGTTGATATGAGACTATCTTCTCCTTTTTGTCTTCTCCACAACCACCATTCTATTCCACCAATAGTGCTATGTCCATGGCTCACGCTCATGTATTGCGTGAAGATTGAAAAAGTTTGAGAACATCAAAAGTATGAAACAATTGCTTGGCTTGTCATCGGGGTTGTGCATAATTTAAATATTCTGTGTGGTGAAGATGGAGCATAGCCAGACTATATGATTTTGTAGGGATAACTTTCTTTGGCCATGTTATTTTGAGAAGACATAATTGCTTTGTTAGTATGCTTGAAGTATTCTTATTTCCATGTCAATATGAACTTTTGTCTTGAATCTTATGGATCTGAATATTCATGCCACAATTAAGAAGAATCACATTGAAATTATGCCAAGTAGCAATTTGCATCAAAAATTCTTTTTTTATCATTTACCTACTCGAGGACGAGCAGGAATTAAGCTTGGGGATGCTTGATACGTCTCCAACGTATCTATAATTTTTGATTGCTCCATGCTATTAATCTACTGTTTTGGGCAATATTGGGCTTTATTATCCACTTTTATATTACTTTTGGGACTAACCTATTAACCGGAGGCCCAACCCAGATTTGTTGTTTTATGCCTATTTCAGTGTTTCGAAGAAAAGGAATATTAGACGGAGTCAAAACGGAACGAAATCAACTGGAGAAGTTATTTTTGGAAGGAAACACACCTGATGAACTTGGACCCCACGTCAGGGGAGACACGAGGTGCTCACGAGGGTGGGGGCGCCCCCCTAGGGCGCGCCCCCTGTCTCGTGGGACCCCCGTGGCTCCTCCGACGTCCTCCCTGCACCCATATATACCCATGTGACCTAAAACTTCCAGAATGGAAAATAGATCTGTAGCCACCGAAAGCCAATCTAGACCCGTTCCGGCACCCTGCCGGAGGGGGCAATCCTTCTCCGATGGCCATCTTCATCATCCCGGTGCTCTCCATGACGAGGAGGGAGTTGTTCTCCCTCGGGGCTGAGGGTATGTACTAGTAGCTATGTGTTTGATCTCTCTCTCTCTCTCGTGTTCTTGAGATGATACGATCTTGATGTATCGCGAGCTTTGCTATTATAGTTGGATCTTATGTTTCTCCTCCCCCCTCTTCTCTCTTGTAATGAATTGGATTTCCCCCTTGAAGTAATCTTATTGGATTGAGTCTTTAAAGATTTGAGAACAGTTGATGTATGTCTTGCCATGGATATCTGTGGTGACAATGGGATATCATGTGATTCACTTGATGTATGTTTTGGTGATCAACTTGCGGGTTCCGCCCATGAACCTATGCATAGGGGTTGGCACACGTTTTCGTCGTGATTCTCCGGTAGAACTTTGGGGCACTCTTTGAGGTCCTTTGTGTTGGTTGAATAGATGAATCTGAGATTGTGTGATGCATATCGTATAATCATACCCACGGATACTTGAGGTGACATTGGAGTATCTAGGTGACATTAGGGTTTTGGTTGATTTGTATCTTAAGGTGTTATTCTAGTACGAACTCTAGGGCTGTTTGTGACACTTATAGGAATAGCCCAACGGATTGATTGGAAAGAATAACTTTGAGGTGGTTTCGTACCCTACCATAATCTCTTCTTCGTTCTCCGCTATTAGTGACTTTGGAGTGACTCTTTGTTGCATGTTGAGGGATAGTTATGTGATCCAATTATGTTAGTATTGTTGAGGGAACTTACACTAGTGAAAGTATGAAACCTAGGCCTTGTTTCCTAGCATTGCAATACCGTTTACGCTCACTTTTATCACTTGCTACCTTGCTGTTTTTATTATTTCAGATTTCAAATACCTTTATCTACTATCCATATACCACTTATTTCACCATCTCTTCGCCAAACTAGTGCACCTATACAATTTACCATTGTATTGGGTGTGTTGGGGACACAAGAGACTCTTTGTTATTTGGTTGCAGGGTTGCTTGAGAGAGACCATCTTCATCCTATGCCTCCTACGGATTGATAAACCTTAGGTCATCCACTTGAGGGAAATTTGCTACTGTCCTACAAACCTGTGCACTTGCAGGCCCAACAACGTCTACAAGAAGAAGGTTGTGTAGTAGACATCAACATCATATAACAGTTTGTCCAGGCTTGTCCTTTGCTACAAAAAGGATTGGGCCACCTTGTTGCACCTTATTTACTTTTGTTACTTGTTGCTCATTACAAATTATCTTATCACAAAACTATCTGTTACCACTTATTTCAGTACTTGCAGAGAATACCTTGCTGGAAACCGCTTATCATTTCCTTCTGCTCCTCGTTGGGTTCGACACTCTTACTTATCGAAAGGACTACGATAGATCCCCTATACTTGTGGGTCATCAAGGGGTTGTCAGATCAAATGTGTTCTCCATTATCACACATCGGGTTGCTGCTGGCCATCAGCCAACACCCAATCTGTTGTCTCTACTCCTTGTGTTATTTTAGTTATTTCAATAGCACTGGAGCAACCTAGTCCCTGTAGGATTTGTTAGCAACGGGGCTGATTAGTTGGACTGTTGGTGTGGATTGTTCTGCCCTTTCTTGCATCTCAACAATTCTAATTACCTAAGACAAAGCTATGTACACTGCTTAGAATTTCCCTGTACAATCCTGATGGGATTAGGAATATGATCATGTCTCCTGTAGAATTTGGATTTCTCTGGTTGTTCTGTAAACTGAATTTGGTTCCGTTAAAAAACTGCACTACCTGAAAGTTTTGGGCAGCGATCTTCTAACTGAAAAACGAGTTTGTTATGCTCATAATTTCAAGTTGGCATGTACATATGAGTTGTAAAGAATGTTCTAAGGTTTCCGTAGAGTACTTATTTGCTTCTTTTGGATGTACGGTTTGAGAGCAGCCGTCTATTTAGTTTGTTGTCTAGAAATATAGTACAATTTGTAAAAGCCACCAATTCATGATAAGACTTGGTGAGGCTGATGCACATAGCTACTTTCACTACCTTGTTAACAGTGTTGAGGACAAGCTAAATCCTGTATCAGCGTCCTGTTCTTGTAAACATTATGTAAAGCTAAAATTCTTCTGTGTCTTGCTCATTTAATATAAACATTATGTAGATCTCTGTTTCTTCTTCTTTTGCTTCCTGTATGTATGTATGTGTCTGACGACGAAGGTGGTTTCTTCAGAATTGATCGAGTCTGACAAAGTTGTTCTAAACATTTCTTGAAACAGGGTGAGGCCGGTGATGTTCGTGCGGTGATGTCCCTGGGGTGGCGCCGACGCTTTCCCTGGTCGTCGCGGTGGTGCTTCGGCGGCTTCTAGACCCTCTCCTGGATGTGGTGATGGTCACACCATAGCCGTGGTGTGGCTAAGCCTCTGCTACGGCTACAACGTCCCTATGGTGAGCTCCTCCCCATTCCTTCTTCTCTGATTTAGCTCCTGCATGGCCTTGGCCATGATTTGGGTTGGATGTGGGGCTCTACTAGTTGCTGCTAGATGCTGTAACCAAGCATCAACTCCTACTCGAGCTTTCTGGTGATAAATTAATGCGGTTCTAGGGTCTTTCAGTAGCTTCCCATGTGTACTTGCTTTATATATGTGCTCCTGTGATGCTCTGGTGATATGGGGTGTCTAATATCAAAATCATGGTGGTGTTGATGCTTATCTTGTGTGTCTCTGGTGGTGGTGGTGTTGACAGCAGTTACACACCTAGCTTGTAACTAATATCCTTACTGCTAATTTACATCAAGTTTATCTGGACATGGTTGAAATGAGTGCTGCAAATTTTGATGTCTAAAATCAATTTTTACCCCAAGTCCTTAAGTAATTATTTTCATTACATCATAGTTAGTTGAGAATATTGACTTGAATATTTTATGTATGCCCTGATGCATGTACACATACGGTTGAGCAAATACCGAGCTGCAGCGGAACAACCTGGAGTTAGAGAACTTCAAGGCCAAGATCAACGAGGTGATCGGCATTATGGCGGTTGTGTGCGGCGGCAACCACAAGTTCTTCGGTGAGTTGGCTCCATATCCTACCCCTAGCTCACTCTTTTCTGTTGGACTCATGCTCTGCACCTACACCAACAGCTTGATTGGTTCTATATACACTAGCAGCAGTACCTCATGTACATGTAATTGGACGCCCAGGGTGTTGTTCTTGTAAATTCTTCCATGTCTTGCTCTTTTGCTGGTGCTACTACACATGTTAGATTGTTAGTTGTACCTGTTTCCATCTCAAATTACTTATCTTCTTAAACATATGCTTGATGCTTGGTGCATGTAGGATGTGCTCCGTGTGGATATCTATGTATTTGTTAAGATTTTTGTAGCACATGCTATGGCCTCAAAGATTGTTTATTTTTTTTGTTCATACATGAGCACAATTTTTTATTGCCGTCAAGGGGTGAATTGATTTGATTGTTAATATGTGGCTAGATGTGATGTTTTGCAGGTTGAAGGCGCTAAGGTGTTGGAGGCGTTCCTGTACTTGTTGAGCGTTTTATCTATAGAGTGCTATATTGTGATTGGTGTAATATTGTATGGTTATATTGTGATTGGTGGAATGTAATAAACCTCATTGGTATATCGGTGACTTGGCTGTTATTTGAATATATTTTAAATGTGTTCTCTGATTGGTATATCGTTGAGTTACGAGTTGTGAAAAATTAAAACCTGGTGTTTGGGACCTAGTGCCTAGAAGAATCTGATAATGTGCACCCAGTTGATTAGAATAATCTAAAAATTGAATGTAACAAAAAAATAGAAAACCTGAAAACCGAAATTATATAGAATGTGGAAAGGCTACATCTCAGAAAGCAAAAAAGGCCGAATCAATGGCCCAAGCCCATGTAGCTAGCGAAAATTATCAGGAAAAATAAATATTAGAAAGGCTGAATTGTTGGGCTCGGCCCATGTAAAACACCGAATTGGACCGGGCTAATTCTTATCCACGTCAGCTTGCCACGCTGGATCCTACGTGGCCTGGGGAAGTTGCTAGTGACCAAGAATTTGGTCGTGGAACCAACGACCTTTTACATATCACAAAGAAGGTCGCTAATTTCAGTTTACGACCGCCGGCTTTTGACCTTCTGTTTTTGGTCACAAAAAGGTCGCAAATAAAAAACAATGACCTTCCAGTGACCAATAGTGATGGTCGCAAGTTGACATATTTCTTATAGTGAATAAAGTTGTTATTTATTTCCTTATTTCATGATAAATGTTTATTATTCATGCTAGAATTGTATTAACCAGAAACATAATACATGTACGAATACATAGACAAACAGAGTGTCACTAGTATGCCTCCACTTGACTAGCTCGTTGATCAAAGATGGTTATGTTTTCTAACCATAGACATGAGTTGTCATTTGATAAACGATATCACATCATTAGGAGAATGATGTGATTGACTTGACCCATTCCGTTAGCTTAGCACTTGATCATTTTAGTTTACTGTTATTGCTTTCTTCATGACTTATACATGTTCCTATGACTATGAGATTATGCAACTCCCGATTACCGGAGGAACACTTTGTGTGCTATCAAACATCACAATGTAACTGGGTGATTATAAAGGTGCTCTACAGGTGTCTCCAATGGTACTTGTTGAGTTGGCATAGATCGAGATTACGATTTGTCACTCCGATTGTCGGAGAGGTATGTCTAGGCCCTCTCGATAATGCACATCACTATAAGCCTTGCAAGCAATGCAACTAAAGAGTTAGTTGCGGGATGATGCATTACAGAACGAGTAAAGAGACTTGCCGGTAACGAGATTGAGCTAGGTATTGAGATACCGACGATCGAACCTCGGGTAAGTAACATACCGATGACAAAGGGAACAACGTATGTTGTTATGTGGTTTGACCGATAAAGATCTTCGTAGAATATGCAGGAGCCAATATGAGCATCTAGATTCCGCTATTGGTTATTGACCGGAGACGTGTCTCGGTCATGTCTACATCGTTCTCGAACCCGTAGGGTCCGCACGCTTAACGTTCGGTGACGATCGGTATTATGAGTTTATGTGATTTGATGTACCGAAGGAAGTTCGGAGTCCCGGATGTGATCACGGACATGACGAGGAGTCTCGAAATGGTCGAGACATAAAGATTGATATATTGGACGACTATATTCAGACACCGGAAGTGTTCCAGGTGATTTCGGAGAAAACCGGAGTGCTGGAGGGTTACCGGAACCCTCCCGCCCCCCGGGAGAAGTAATGGGCCACATGGGCCTTAGTGGAGAGAGAGAGGGCCGGCCAGGGCAGGCCACGCGCCCCCTATCCCTCTGGTCCGAATTGGACTAGGGAATGGGGGGGCGGAGCCCCCCTTTCCTTCTCCCTCTCCTCCTTCCTTCCCCCCTCCTAGTGGGAGTAGGAAAGGAGAGTCCTACTCCTATTAGGAGGAGGACTCCTCCTTGCGTGCCCTGCAAGGGCCGGCCGGCCTCCTCCCTTTCTCCTTTATATACAGGGGCAGGGGGCACCCTAGGACACACAAGTTGATTGTTCCAAGCCGTGTGTGGTGCACCCCTCCACCATAATCCACCTCGATCATATCGTAGCGGTGCTTAGGCGAAGCCCTGCGTCGGTAGCAACATCATCACTGTCATCATGCCATCGTGCTGACGGAACTCTCCTGTGAAGCTCTGCTAGATCGGAGTTTGTGGGACGTCATCGAGCTGAACGTGTGCTGAACTTGGAGGTGCCGTACATTCAGTACTTGGATCGGTCGGATCGTGAAGACGTACGACTACATCAACTGTGTTCTCATAATGCTTCCCCTTATAGTCTACGAGGGTACGTGGATGATACTCTCCTCTCTCGTTGCTATGCATCACCATGATCTTGCGTGTGCGTAGGAATTTTTTTTGAAATTACTACGTTCCCCAAAACTTTTCACCTGGTTGTCATAGCCCAGCCCATAGCTACATCCCCCAACACCGTCCCGGCCCAACCCACCCCAAGATTCCCTCCATGTCGGCCCGACGTGGCCGTTTCCCCCCTCCGTGACACGGCGGCAGCGACGCCCGTGAGGGGGCACACCCCAGAGGCGCGTGTCAGGTGCCTGCGCCTGCCACCACGCTTCCCCAGCCGTAAGAGGGCCCACCGCAATACCTGGCGGCATTGCTACCCCCCCCCCCCAGGTACCCCGTCCGTGTAAACCTGACAAATACGACCGCTGGGTCTAGATCTCGTGGTCAAACGCTACAGGGTTAGGCGGGACAGGGGCCCTGGGGGGTAGCAATGCCACTGGAGCGTCGCACCGGGCCCTCATACATGCGGGGTGGTGTGGTGGTGATACGTCTCCAACGTATCTACAATTTTTTATTGTTCCATGCTATTATATTATCAACCTTGGATGTTTTATATGCATTTATATGCTATTTTATATGATTTTTGGGAAAAACCTATTAACCTAGAGCCCAGTGCCAGTTTCTGTTCTTTCCTTGTTTTAGAGTATCGCAGAAAAGGAAAATCAAACGGAGTCCAATTGACCTGAAACTTCACGGAACATATTTTTGGAAGGAAAGCAACCCGGGAGACTTGGAGTCCACGTAAGGGAAGAAACGAGGAAGCCACGAGGCAGGGGGGCACGCCCACCCCCCCTGGGCGCGCCCTCCACCCTCGTGGCTCCCCTGACGTACTTCTTCCGCCTATATATCTCCATATACCCTAAAAACATCCGGGAGCACAATAGTGAAGGAAATATGCCCTAGAGGCAATAATAAAGTTATTATTTATTTCCTCATATCATGATAAATGTATATTATTCATGCTAGAATTGTATTAACCGGAAACATAATACATGTGTGAATACATAGACAAACAGTATGTCACTAGTATGCCTCTACTTGACTAGCTCGTTGAATCAAAGATGGTTAAGTTTCCTAGCCATAGACATGAGTTGTCATTTGATTAACGGGGTCACATCATTAGAGAATGATGTGATTGACTTGGCCCATTCCGTTAGCATAGCACTTGATCATTTAGTTTGTTGCTATTGCTTTCTTCATGACTTATACATGTTCCTATGACTATGAGATTATGCAACTCCCGTTTACTGGAGGAACACTTTGTGTGCTACCAAACGTCACAACGTAACTGGGTGATTATAAAGGTGCTCTACAGGTGTCTCCGAAGGTACTTGTTGGGTTGGCGTATTTCGAGATTAGAATTTGTCACTCCGATTGTCGGAGAGGTATCTCTGGGCCCACTCGGTAATGCACATCACTATAAGCCTTGCAAGCATTGCAACTAATGAGTTAGTTGCGGGATGATGTATTACGGAACGAGTAAAGAGAATTGCGGGTAACGAGATTGAACTAGGTATTGAGATACCGACGATCGAATCTCAGGCAAGTAACATACCGATGACAAAGGGAACAACGTATGTTGTTAAGCGGTTTGACCGATAAAGATCTTCGTAGAATATGTAGGAGCCAATATGAGCATCCAGGTTCCGCTATTGGTTATTGACCGGAGACGTGTCTCGGTCATGTCTACATAGTTCTCGAACCCGTAGGGTCCGCACGCTTAAAGTTCGATGACGGTTATATTATGATTTTATGTGTTTTGATGTACCAAAGGAGTTCGGAGTCCCGGATGAGAACGGGGACATGACGAGGAGTCTCGAAATGGTCAAGATGTAAAGATCAATATATTGGACGACTATATTCGGACATCGGAAAGGTTTCGAGTGATTCGGGTATTTTCAGGAGTACCGGGGAGTTACGGGAATTCGTATGAGGCCTTAATGGGCCATACGGGAAAGGAGAGGAAGGCCTCAAAGGTTGGTCGCACCCCTCCCCATAGGCTGGTCCTAATTGGACTAGGGAGGGGTGAAGGAAATATGCCCTAGAGGCAATAATAAAGTTATTATTTATTTCCTTATATCATGATAAATGTTTATTATTCATGCTAGAATTGTATTAACCGGATACATAATATATGTGTGAATACATAGACAAACAGAGTGTCACTAGTATGCCTCTACTTGACTAGCTCGTTGATCAAAGATGGTTAAGTTCCCTAGCCATTGACATGGGTTGTCATTTGATTAACGGGATCACATCACTAGGAGAATGATGTGATTGACATGACCCATTCAGTTAGCTTAGCACACGATCGTTTAGTATGTTGCTATTGCTTTCTCCATGACTTATACATGTTCCTATGACTATGAGATTATGCAACTCCCGTTTACCGGAGGAACACTTTGTGTGCTACCAAACGTCACAGCGTAACTGGGTGATTATAAAGGTGCTCTACAGGTGTCTCCGAAGGTACTTGTTGGGTTGGCGTATTTCGAGATTAGGATTAGTCACTCCGATTATCGGAGAGGTATCTCTGGGCCCTCTCGGTAATGCACATCACTTAAACCTTGCAAGCATTGCAACTAATGAGTTAGTTGCGGGATGATGTATTACTGAACGAGTAAAGAGACTTGCCGGTAACGAGATTGAACTAGGTATTGAGATACCGACGATCGAATCTCAGGCAAGTAACATACTGATGACAAAGGGAACAACGTATGTTGTTATGCGGTCTGACCGATAAAGAGCTTCGTAGATTATGTAGGAGCAAATATGAGCATCCAGGTTTCGCTGTTGGTTATTAACCGGAGATGTGTCTCGGTCATGTCTACATAGTTCTCGAACCCGTAGGGTCCACACGCTTAACGTTACGATGACAATTATATTATGAGTTTATATGTTTTGATGTACCGAAGGTTGTTCGGAGTCCCGGATGTAATCACGGACATGACGAGGAGTCTCGAAATGGTCGAGACATGAAGATTGATATATTGGAAGCCTATGTTTGGATATCGGAAATGTTTCGGGTAAAATCAGGATTTTACCGGAGTACCGGGAGGTTACCGAAACCCCCCGGGAATCAAATGGGCCTTAGTGGGCCTAGGTGGAAGAGAGGAGAGGAGGCAAGGGCTGGCCGCGCGCCCCTCCCTCCTAGTCCGAATAGGACAAGGAGAGGGGGGCGGTGCCCCCCTTCCTTCCTTCTCCTCCACTCCTTCCCCCTCAAGTCCTAATCCAACTAGGCAAGGTGGGAGTCCTACTCCCAGTGGGAGTAGGACTCCTCCTGGCGCACCCTTTCCTTCGCCGGCCACACCCCCTTGCCCCTTTATATACGGGGGCAGGCGGTCACCCTAGAGACACAACAATTCATCATTGATCTCTTAGCCGTGTGCAGTGCCCCCTCCACCATAGTCCACCTCGATAATACTGTAGCGGTGCTTAGGGGAAGCCCTGGGTAGGTAGAGCATCAACATCGTCACCACGCCGTCGTGCTGACGAAACTCTCCCTCAACACTCGGCTGGATCGGAGTTCGAGGGACGTCATCGGGCTGAACGTGTGCTGAACTCGGAGGTGTCGTACGTTCGGTACTTGATCGGTCGGATTGTGAAGACATACGACTACATCAACCGCGTTGTGCTAACGCTTCCGCTTTCGGTCTACGAGGGTACATGGACAACACTCTCCCCTCTCGTTGCTATGCATCACCATGATCTTGCGTGTGCGTAGGAAATTTTTTTGAAATTACTACGTTCCTCAACAGTGGCATCCGAGCCTGGTTTTGTGCGTTGATGTTATATGCACGAGTAGAACACAAGTGAGTTGTGGGCGATATAAGTCGTACTGCTTACCAGCATGTCATACTTTGGTTCGGCGGTATTGGTGGATGAAGCGGCCCAGACCGATATTACGCATACGCTTACGCGAGACTAGTTCTACCGACGTGCTTTGCACATAGGTGGCTGGTAGGTGTCAGTTTCTCCAACTTTAGTTGAACCGAGTGTGGCTACGCCCGGTCCTTGTGAAGGTTAAAACAGCACCAACTTGACAAACTATCGTTGTGGTTTTGATGCGTAGGTAAGAACGGTTCTTGCTAAGCCCGTAGCAGCCACGTAAAACTTGCAACAACAAAGTAGAGGACGTCTAACTTGTTTTTGCAGGGCATGTTGTGATGTGATATGGTCAAGACATGATGCTAAATTTTATTGTATGAGATGATCATGTTTTGTAACTGAGTTATCGGCAACTGGCAGGAGCCATATGGTTGTCGCTTTATTGTATGCAATGCAATCGCCCTGTAATGCTTTACTTTATCACTAAGCGGTAGCGATAGTCGTGGAAGCATAAATTGGCGAGACAACAACAATGCTACGAAGGAGATCAAGGTGTCGTGCCGGTGACGATAGTGATCATGACGGTGTTTTGGAGATGGAGATCACAAGCACAAGATGATGATAGCCATATCATATCACTTATATTGATTGCATGTGATGTTTATCTTTTATGCATCTTATCTTGCTTTGATTGACGGTAGCCTTATAAGATGATCTCTCACTAAATTTCAAGATAAAAGTGTTCTCCCTGAGTATGCACCATTGCCAAAGTTCATCGTGCCCAGACACCACGTGATGATCGGGTGTGATAAGCTCTACGTCCATCTACAATGGGTGCAAGCTAGTTTTGCACATGCGGAATACTCAGGTTAAACTTGACGAGCCTAGCATATGCAGATATGGCCTCGGAACATTGAGACCGAAAGGTCGAGCGTGAATCATATAGTAGATATGATCAACATAGTGATGTTCACCATTGAAAGCTACTCCATTTCACGTGATCTTCGGTTATGGTTTAGTTGATTTGGATCACGTGATCACTTAGAGGATTAGAGGGATGTCTTTCTAAGTGGGAGGTCTTAAGTAATATGATTAATTGAACTTAAATTTATCATGAACTTAGTACCTGATAGTATCTTGCTTGTCTATGTTTGATTATAGATAGATGGCCCGTGTTGTTGTTCCATTGAATTTTAATGCGTTCCTTGAGAAAGCAAAGTTGAAAGATGATGGTAGCAATTACACGGACTGGGTCCGTAACTTGAGGATTATCCTCATTGCTGCATAGAAGAATTACGTCCTGGAAGCACCGCTGGGTGCCGGGCCTGCTGCTGATGCAACTGACGACGCTAGGAACGTCTGGCAGAGCAAAGCTGATGACTACTCGATAGTTCAATGTGCCATGCTTTATGGCTTAGAACTGGGACTTCAACGACGTTTTGAATGTCATGGAGCATATGCGATGTTCCAGGAGTTGAAGTTAATATTTCAAGCAAATTCCTGGATTGAGAGATATGAAGTCTCCAATAAGTTCTACAGTTGCAAGACGGAGGAGAATAGTTCTGTCAGTGAACATATACTCAGAATGTCGGGGTACCATAATCACTTGACTCGGCTGGGAGTTGATCTTCCGGTTGATAGTGTCATTGACAGAGTTCTTCAATCACTGCCACCAAGCTACAAGAGCTTCGTGATGAACTATAATATGCAAGGGATGAATAAAACAATTCCCGAGCTCTTCGCAATGCTAAAAGCTGCGGAGGTAGAAATCAAGAAGGAGCATCAAGTGTTGATGGTCAAAAAGACCACTAGTTTCAAGAAAAAGGGCAAAGGGAAGAAGAAGGGGAACTTCAAGAAGAACAGCAAGCAAGTTGCTGCTCAGGAGAAGAAACCCAAGTCTGGACCTAAGCCTGAAACTGAGTGTTTCTACTGCAAGCAGACTGGTCACTAGAAGCGAAACTGCCCCAAGTATTTGGCGGATAAGAAGGATGGCAAGGTGAACAAAGGTATATGTGATATACATGTTATTAATGTGTACCTTACTAGAGCTCGTAGTAGCACCTGGGTATTTGATACTGGTTCTGTTGCTAATATTTGCAACTCGAAACAGGGACTACGGATTAAGCGAACACTGGCAAAGGACAAGGTGACGATGCGCGTGGGAAACGGTTCCAAAGTTGATGTGATCGCGGTCGGCACGCTACCTCTACATCTACCTTCGGGGTTAGTATTAGACCTAAATAATTGTTATTTGGTGCCAGCGTTGAGCATGAACATTATATTTGGATCTTGTTTGATGCGAGACGGTTATTCATTTAAATCAGAGAATAATGGTTGTTCTATTTATATGAGTAATATCTTTTATGGTCATGCACCCTTGAAGAGTGGTCTATTTTTGATGAATCTCGATAGTAGTGATACACATATTCATAATGTTGAAGCCAAAAGATGCAGAGTTGATAATGATAGTGCAACTTATTTGTGGCACTTCCGCTTAGGTCATATCGATATAAAGCGCATGAAGAAACTCCATACTTATGGACTTTTGGAACCACTTGATTATGAATCACTTGGTACTTGCGAACCGTGCCTCATGGGCAAGATGACTAAAACGCCGTTCTCCGGTACTATGGAGAGAGCAACAGATTTGTTGGAAATCATACATACAGATGTATGTGGTCCGATGAATATTGAGGCTCGTGGCGGATATCGTTATTTTCTCACCTTCACAAATGATTTAAGCAGATGTGGGTATATCTACTTAATGAAGCATAAGTCTGAAACATTTGAAAAGTTCAAAGAATTCCAGAGTGAAGTTCAAAATCATCGTAACAAGAAAATAAAGTTTCTATGATCTGATCGTGGAGGAGAATATTTGAGTTACGAGTTTGGTCTACATTTGAAACAATGCGGAATAGTTTCGCAACTCACGCCACCCGGAACACCACAACGTAATGGTGTGTCCGAACGTCGTAATCGCACTTTACTTGATATGGTGCGATCTATGATGTCTCTTACAGATTTACCGCTATCGTTTTGGGGTTATGCTTTAGAGACGGCCGCATTCACGTTAAATAGGGCACCATCAAAATCCGTTGAGACGACGCCTTATGAACTATGGTTTGGCAAGAAACCAAAGTTGTCATTTCTTAAAGTTTGGGGCAGCGATGCTTATGTGAAAAAGCTTCAACCTGATAAGCTCGAACCCAAATCGGAGAAATGTGTCTTCATAGGATACCCAAAGGAGACTGTTGGGTACACCTTCTATCATAGATCTGAAGGCAAGACATCCGTTGCCAAGAATGGATCCTTTCTAGAGAAGGATTTTCTCTCGAAAGAAGTGAGTGGGAGGAAAGTAGAACTTGATGAGGTAACTGTACCTTCTCCCTTATTGGAAAGTAGTACATCACAGAAGTCGGTTTCTGTGACACCTACACCAACTAGTGAGGAAGTTAATGATGATGATCATGAAACGTCAGATCAAGTTGCTACTGATCTTCGTAGATCAACCAGAGTAAGATCCGCACCAGAGTGGTACGGTAATCCTGTTCTGGAAGTCATGCTACTAGATCATGATGAACCTACGAACTATGAAGAAGAAATGGTGAGCCCAGATTCCGCAAAATGGCTTGAAGCCATGAAATCTGAGATGGGATCCATGTATGAGAACAAAGTGTGGACTTTGGTTGACTCGCCCGTTGATCGGCAAGCAATTGAGAATAAATGGATCTTCAAGAAGAAGACTGACACTGACGGTAATGTTACTGTCTACAAAGCTCGACTTGTTGTGAAAGGTTTTCGACAAGTTCAAGGGATTGATTACGATGAGACCTTATCACCCGTAGCGATGCTTAAGTCTGTCCGAATCATGTTAGCAATTGCCGCATTTTATGATTATGAAATATGGCAGATGGATGTCAAAACTGCAGTCTTGAATGGATTTCTGGAAGAAGAGTTGTATATGATGCAACCGGAAGGTTTTGTTGATCCAAAGGGAGCTAAAAAAGTGTGCAAGCTCCAGCGATCCATTTATGGACTAGTTCAAGCCTCTCGGAGTTGGAATAAATGCTTTGATAGTGTGATCAAAGCATTTGGTTTTATACAGACTTTTGGAGAAGCCTGTATTTACAAGAAAGTGAGTGGGAGCTCTGTAGCATTTCTGATATTATATGTGGATGACATATTGCTGATTGGAAATGATATAGAATTTCTGGATAGCATAAAGGGATACTTGAATAAGAGTTTTTAAATGAAAGACCTCGGTGAAGCTGCTTATATATTGGGCATTAAGATATATAGAGATAGATCAAGACGCTTAATTGGACTTTCACAAAGCACATACCTTGAAAAAGGTTTTAAGAAGTTCAAAATGGATCAAACAAAGAAAGGGTTCTTGCCTGTGTTACAAGGTGTGAAGTTGAGTAAGACTCAATGCCCGACCACTGCAGAAGATAGAGAGAAAATGAAATATGTTCCCTATGCTTCAGCCATAGGCTCTATCATGTATGCAGTGCTGTGTACCAGACTTGATGTGTGCCTTGCTATAAGTCTAGCAGGGAGGTACCAAAGTAATCCAGGAGTGGATCACTGGACAGCGGTCAAGAACATCCTGAAGTACCTGAAAAGGACTAAGGATATGTTTCTTGTTTATGGAGGTGACAAAGAACTCATCATAAATGGTTACGTTGATGCAAGCTTTGACACTGATCCGGACGATTCTAAATCGCAAACCGGATACGTGTTTACATTGAACGGTGGAGCTGTCAGTTGGTGCAGTTCTAAACAAAGCGTCGTGGCAGGATCTACATGTGAAGCGGAGTACATAGCTGCTTTGGAAGCAGCAAATGAAGGAGTCTGGATGAAGGAGTTCATATCCAATCTAGGTGTCATACCTAGTGCATCGGGTCCAATGAAAATCTTTTGTGACAATACTGGAGCAATTGCCTTAGCAAAGGAATCCAGATTTCACAAGAGAACCAAGCACATCAAGAGACGCTTCAAATGCATCCGGGATCTAGTCCAAGTGGGAGACATAGAAATTTGCAAGATACATATGGATCTGAATGTTGCAGACCTGTTGACTAAGCCTCTTCCACGAGCAAAACATTATAAGCACCAAGGCTCCATGGGTGTTAGAATCATTACTGTCTAATCTAGATTATTGACTCTAGTGCAAGTGGGAGACTAAAGGAAATATGCCCTAGAGGCAATAATAAAGTTATTATTTATTTCCTTATATCATGATAAATGTTTATTATTCATGCTAGAATTGAATTAACCGGAAACATAATACATGTGTGAATACATAGACAAACAGAGTGTCACTAGTATGCCTCTACTTGAATAGCTCGTTGATCAAAGATGGTTAAGTTTCCTAGCCATTGACATGGGTTGTCATTTGATTAACGGGATCACATCATTAGGAGAATGATGTGATTGACATGACCCATTCCGTTACCTTAGCACACGATCGTTTAGTATGTTGCTATTGCTTTCTTCATGACTTATACATGTTCCTATGACTATGAGATTATGCAACTCGCGTTTACCGGAGGAACACTTTGTGTCCTACCAAACTTCACAACGTAACTGGGTGATTATAAAGGTGTTCTACAGGTGTCTCCAAAGGTACTTGTTGGGTTGGCGTATTTCAAGATTAGGATTTGTCACTCCAATTGTCGGAGAGGTATCTTTGGGCCCTCTTGGTAATGCACATCACTTAAGCCTTGCAAGCATTGCAACTAATGAGTTAGTTGCGGGATGATGTATTACAGAACGAGTAAAGAGACTTGCCGGTAACGAGATTGAACTACGTATGGAGATACCGACGATCGAATCTCGGGCAAGTAACATACCGATGACAAAGGGGACAACATATGTTGTTATGCGGTCTGGCCGATAAAGATCTTCGTAGAATATGTAGGAGCCAATATGAGCATCCAGGTTCCGCTATTAGTTATTGACCGGAGACGTGTCTCGCTCATGTCTACATAGTTCTCAAACCCGTAGGGTCCGCACACTTAACGTTATGATGATAGTTATATTATGAGTTTATATGTTTTGATGTACCAAATGTTGTTCAGAGTCTCGGATGTGATCACGGACATGACGAGGAGTCTCGAAATGGTCGAGACATGAAGATTGATATATTGGAAGCCTATGTTTGGATATCGGAAGTGTTCCGGGTAAAATCCGGATTTTACCGGAGTACCGGGAGATTACCGGAACCCCCGGGAATCAAATGGGCCTTAGTGGGCCTAGGTGGAAGAGAGGAGAGGAGGCAAGGTCTGGCCGCGCGCCCCTCCCCCTAGTCCGAATAGGACAAGGAGAGGGGGGCGGCGCCCCCCCCCCTTCCTTCCTTCTCCTCCCCTCCTTCCCCCTCAAGTCCTAATCCAACTAGGAAAGGGGGGGAGTCCTACTCCTAGTGGGAGTAGGACTCCTCCTGGCGCGCACTCTCCCTTGGACGGCCACACCCCCCTTGCTCCTTTATATATGGGGGCAGGGGGCACCCTAGAGACACAACAATTGATCATTGATCTCGTAGCCCTGTGCGGTGCGCCCCTCCAACATAGTCCACCTCGATAATACTGTAGTGGTGCTTAGGCGAAGCCCTGCGTCGGTAGAACATCAACATGGCCACCACGCCATCGTGCTGACGAAACTCTCCCTCAACACTCGGCTGGATCGGAGTTCGAGGGACGTCATCGGGCAGAATGTGTGCTGAATTCGGAGGTGTCATACGTTCGGTACTTGATCGGTCGGATCGTGAAGACGTACGACTACATCAACCGCATTGTGCTGATGCTTCCGCTTTCGGTCTACGAGGGTACGTGGACAACACTCTCCCCTCTCGTTGCTATGCATCACCATGATCTTGCGTGTGCGTAGGAATTTTTTTGAAATTACTACGTTCCTCAACAAGGGGGGGGGCCTTCCTTCCTTCTCCTTTTCCCTTCCCTTCCCTTCCCTCCTACTCCTACTACTTGGAAGGGCTCCTAGTTCTACTAGGAAAGGAGGAATCCTACTCCCGGTGGGAGTAGGACTCCCCTAGGGCGCGCCATAGAGAGGGCCGTCCCTCCCCCTCCTCCACTCCTTTATATACGGGGGAAGGGGGCACCCCATAGACACAACAATTGATCATTGATCTCTTAGCCGTGTGCGGTGCCCCCCTCCACCATAGTCCACCTCGATAATACTGTAGCGGTGCTTAGGCGAAGCCCTGCGTCGGTAGAACATCAACATCGTCACCACGCCATCATGCTGACGAAACTCTCCCTCAACACTCAGCTGGATCGGAGTTCGAGGGACGTCATCGGGCTGAACGTGTGCTGAACTCGGAGGTGTCATCCGTTCGGTACTTGATCGGTCGGATCGTGAAGACGTACGACGACATCAACTGCATTGTGCTAACGCTTCCACTTTCGGTCTATGAGGGTATGTGGACAACACTCTCCCCTCTCGTTGCTATGCATCACCATGATCTTACGTGTGCGTAGGAAATTTTTTGAAATTACTACGTTGCCCAACAGTGGTATCTGAGCCAGGTTTTATGCGTTGATGTAATATGCATGAGTAGAACACAAGTGAGTTGTGGGCGATATAAGTCATACTGCTTACCAGCAAGTTACACTTTGGTTCGGCGGTATTGTTGGATGAAGCGGCCCGGACCGACATTACGCGTACGCTTACGCGAGACTAGTTCTACTGACGTGCTTTGCACACAGGTGGCTGGCGGGTGTCAGTTTCTCAAACTTTAGTTGAATGAGTGTGGCTACGCCCGGTGCTTGCGAAGGTTAAAACAGCACCAACTTGACAAACTATCGTTGTGGTTTTGATGCGTAGGTAAGAACGGTTCTTGCTAAGCCCGTAGAAGCCACGTAAAACTTGCAACAACAAAGTAGAGGACGTCTAACTTGTTTTTGCAGGGCACGTTGTAATGTGATATGGTCAAGACATGATGCTAAATTTTATTGTATGAGATGATCATGTTTTGTAGCCGAGTTATCGGCAACTCGCAGGAGCCATATGGTTGTCGCTTTATTGTATGCAATGCAATCGCCCTGTGATGCTTTACTTTATCACTAAGCGGTAGCGATAGTCGTGGAAGCATAAGTTTAGCGAGACGATAATGATACTACGATGGGGATCAAGGTGTCACGCCGGTGACGATGGTGATCATGACGGTGCTTCGGAGATGGAGATCACAAGCACAAGATGATGATGGCCATATCATATCACTTATATTGATTGCATGTGATGTTTATCTTTTATGCATCTTATTTTGCTTTGATTGACGGTAGCATTATAAGATGATCTCTCACTAAATTTCAAGATAAAAAGTGTTCTCCTTGAGTATGCACCGTTGCCAAAGTTCGTCGTGCCCAGACACCACGTGATGATCGGGTGTGATAAGCTCTAGGTCCATCTACAACGGGTGCAAGCCAGTTTTGCACACGCAGAATACTCAGGTTAAACTTGACGAGCCTAGCATATGCAGATATGGCCTCGGAACACTGAGACCGAAAGGTCAAGCGTGAATCATATAGTAGATATGATCAACATAGTGGTGTTCACCATTGAAAACTACTCCATTTCACGTGATGATCGGTTTTGGTTTAGTTTATTTGGATCACGTGATCACTTAGAAGATTATAGGGATGTCTTTCTAAGTGGGAGTTCTTAAGTAATATGATTAATTGAACTTAAATTTATCATGAACTTAGTCCTGGTAGTATTAGCATATCTATGTTGTAGATCAATAGCTCGTGGTTAGCTCCCCTGTTTTATTTTTGATATGTTCCTAGAGAAAACTAAGTTGAAAGATGTTAGTAGGAATGATGCGGATTGGATCCGTGATCGGAGGTTTATCCTCATTGCTGCACAGAAGAAGTATGTCCTTGATGCACCGCTAGGTGACAAACCTATTGCAGGAGCAGATGCAGATGTTATGAATGTTTGGCTAGCTCAATATGATAACTACTTGATAGTTTAGTGCACCATGATTAAACGGCTTAGAATCGGGACTTCAAAGACGTTTTGAACGTCATGGACCATATGAGATGTTCCAGGAGTTGAAGTTAATATTTCAAGTAAATACCCGAGTTGAGAGATATGAAGTCTCCAACAAGTTCTATAGCTAAAAGATGGAGGCGAATAGCTCAAGCAGTGAGCATGTGCTCAGATTGTCTGAGTACTATAGTCGCTTGAATCAAGTGGGAGTTAATCTTCCAAATAAAATAGTGATTGACAGAATTCTCTAGTCACCATCACCAAGTTAGTAGAACTTCATGATGAACTATAATATGCAAGGGATAACGGAAACGATCCCAAGCTCTTCGTGATGCTGAAATCGACGAAGGTAGAAATCAAGAAAAGCATCAACTGTTGATGGTAAACAAAACCACTAGTTTCAAGTAAAGGGACAAAGGGAAGAAAGGGTAACTTCAAGAAGAACGGCAAACAAATTACTACTCAAGTGAAAAAAAACCAAGTCTGGACCTAAGCCTGAAACTGAGTGCTTCTACTGCAAAGGGACTGGTCATTGGAAGCGGAACTATTGGGTAACGTAGCAGAAATTCAAAATTTTCTACGCATCACCAAGATCAATCTATGGAGTAATCTAGCAACGAAGGGAAGGAGAGTGCATCTACATACCCTTGTAGATCGCTAAGCGGAAGCGTTCAAGTGAATGGGGTTGACGGAGTCGTACTCGTCGTGATCCAAATCACCGATGATCCTAGTGCCGAACGGACGGCACCTCCGTGTTCAACACACGTACAGCCCGGTGACGTCTCCTACGCCTTGATCTAGCAAGGGGAGAAGGAGAGGTTGGGGAAGACTCCATCTAGCAGCAGCACAACGGCGTGGTGGTGGTGGAGGAGCGCGGGACTCCAGCAGGGCTTCGCCAAGCACTACGAGAGACGAGGAGGGAGAGGGGTAGGGCTGCGCCAAGAGGGAGAGCAAATCACATGTGTTGGGCAGCCCCAAACCTCAAGTATATATAGGGGGATGGGAGGGGCTGCGCCCCCACCTAGGGTTCCCTCCCTAGGGGTGGCGGCAGCCCCCAGATCCCATCTGGGAGGCGGCCAAGGGGGAGAGAGAGGGGGGCGCACCTAGGGTGGGCCTTAGGGCCCATCTGTGCCTAGGGTTAGCCCCCTCTCCTCTTGAGGACGCCTTGGGTCTTGGTGGGAGGCGCCCCAGCCCACATAGGGGCTGGCCCCTTCCCACATATGGCCCACGCAAGCCTCCGGGGCTGGTGGCCCCTCCCGATGGACCCCCGGACCCCTCCGGTGGTCCCGGTACACTACCGGTGATGTCCGGAACACTTCCGGTGGCCAAAACCATACTTCCTATATATCAATCTTTACCTCCGGACCATTCCGGAACTCCTCGTGACGTCCGGGATCTCATCCGGGACTCCGAACAACATTCGGTAACCACGTACATACTTTCCCTATAACCCTAGCGTCATCGAACCTTAAGTGTGTAGACCCTACGGGTTCGGGAGTCATGCAGACATGGCCGAGACACCTCTCCGGTCAATAACCAACAGTGGGATCTGGATACCCATGTTGGCTCCCACATGCTCCACGATGATCTCATCGGATGAACCACGATGTCAAGGACTTAATCAATCCCGTATACAATTCCCTTTGTCTAGCGGTACGATACTTGCCCGAGATTCGATCGTCGGTATCCCGATACCTTGTTCAATCTCGTTACTGGCAAGTCTCTTTACTCGTTCTGTAACACATCATCCCGTGGTCAACTCCTTGATCACATTGTGCACATTATGATGATGTCCTACCGAGTGGGCCCAGAGATACCTCTCCGTTTACACGGAGTGACAAATCCCAGTCTCGATTCGTGCCAACCCAACAGACACTTTCGGAGATACCTATAGTGTACCTTTATAGCCACCCAGTTACGTTGTGACGTTTGGCACACCCAAAGCACTCCTACGGTATCCGGGAGTAGCACAATCTCATGGTCTAAGGAAATGATACTTGACATTAGAAAAGCTTTAGCATACGAACTACATGATCTTGTGCTAGGCTTAGGATTGGGTCTTGTCCATCACATCATTATCCTAATGATGTGATCCCGTTATCAACGACATCCAATGTCCATGGTCAGGAAACCGTAACCATCTATTGATCAACGAGCTAGTCAACTAGAGGCTTACTAGGGACATGGTGTTGTCTATGTATCCACACATGTATCTGAGTTTCCTATTAATACAATTCTAGCATGGATAATAAGTGATTATCATGAACAAGGAAATATAATAATAACCAATTTATTATTGCCTCTAGGGCATATTTCCAACAGTCTCCCACTTGCACTAGAGTCAATAATCCAGTTCACATCGATATGTGATTAACACTCAAGGTCACATCCCCATGTGACTAACACCCAAAGAGTTCTGGGTTTGATCATGTTATGCTTGTGAGAGAAGTTGTAGTCAACGGGTCTGCAACATTCAGATCCGTATGTACTTCAGAAATTTCTATGTCATCTTGTAGATGCAACTACTACGCTACATTTGGAGCCATTTCAAATAATTGTTCTACTTGGAGCTATTCTAAATTGTTGCTCCATTATGCGTATCCGGTATCTCTACTTATAGCTATCCGGATAGGTGTTAAGCTTGCATTGATGTAACTCTTTACGTCGAACTCTTTATCACCTCCATAACCGAGAAACATATCCTTATTCCTCTAAGGATAATTTAGACCGCTATCTGGTGATCTACTCCTAGATTACCTTTGTACCCTCTTGCCAGATATGTGGCAAGGCACACATCAGGTGTGGTACTCAGCATGGCATACCGTATAGAGCCTATGACAAAAGCATAGGGGACGACCTTCGTCCTTCCTCTTTCTTCTCCCGTGGTCGAGCTCTAAGTCTTAACTTCATACCTTACAACTCGGGCAAGAACTCCTTCTTTGACTGATCCATCTTGAACACCTTCAAGATCATGTCAAGGTATGTGCTCATTTGAAAGTACCATTAAGCATTTTGATCTATCCTTATAGATCTTGATGCTCAATGTTCAAGTAGCTTAATCCAGGCTTTCCATTGAAAAACACCTTCCAAATGACCTTATATGCTTTCCAAAAATTCTACATCATTTCTGATCAACAATATGTCAACAACATACTCATCAAAAATTCTATAGTGCTCCCACTCACTTCTTTGGAAATACAAGTTTCTCATAAACTTTGTATACACCCAAAATCTTTGATCATCTCATCAAAGCATACATTCCAACTCCGAGATGCTTACTCCATTCCTTAGAAGGATTGCTGGAGCTTTGCATACTTGTTAGCATCTTTCAGGATTGACAAAACCTTCCGGTTGTATCACATACAACCTTTCCTCAAGAAAATCGTCGAGGAAACAATGTTTTGACATCCTATCTGCAAGATTTCATAAATAATGCAGTAATCGCTAATATAATTCCAACAGACTCTTAGCATCGCTACGAGTGAGAAAGTCTCATCGTAGTCAACTCCTTGAACTTGTCGGAAAACATCTTAACGACAAGTCGAGCTTTATTAATGGTGATACTTACCATCATTGTCCGTCTTCCTTTTAAAATCCATATGTACCTAACAGCCTTACGACCATCAAGTAGTTCTTCCAAAGTCTACACTTTGTTTTCATATATGGATCCTCTCTCGGATTATATGGCCTCGAGCCATTTTGGAATCCAGGCCCACCATCGCTTCTCCATAGCTCGTAGGTTCATTGTTGTCTAGCAACATGACTTCCAAGACAGGATTACGTACCACTCTGAAGTAGTACGCATCCTTGTCATCCCACGAGGTTTGGTAGTGACTTGATCTGAAGTTTCATGATCACTATCATAAGCTTCCACTTCAATTGGTGTAGGTGCCACAGGAACAACTCCCTGTGCCCTGCCACACACTAGTTGAAGAGACGGTTCAATAACCTCATCAAGTCTCCACCATCCTCCCACTCAATTCTTTCGAGAGAAACTTTTCCTCGAGAAAGGACCCGATTCTAGAAACAATCCCTTATTGCTTTCGGATTTGAGACAGGAGGTATACCCAACTGTTTTGGGTGTCCTATGAAGATGCATTTATCCGCTTTGGGTTCGAGCTTATGAGCCTGAAACTTTTTCACACAAGCGTCGCAGCCCCAAACTTTTAAGAAATGACAGCTTAGGTTTCTCTAAACCATACGGTGTCATCTCATCGGAATTATGTGGTGCCCTATTTAAAGTGAATGTGGTTATCTCTAATGCCTAACCCATAAACTATCATGGTAATTCGATAAGAGACATCATGGTATGCATCATATCCAATAGGGTGCAGTTATGATGTTCGGACACACCATCACACTATGGTGTTCCAGGCTGTATTAGTTGTGAAACAATTTCCACAATGTCTTAATTCTGTGCCAAACTCGTAATTCAGATATTCATCCCTATGATCATATCATAGATATTTTATCCTCTTGTCACGATGATCTTTCAACTTTACCCTGAAATTACTTGAACCTTTCAATAATTCAGACTCGTGATTCATCAAGTAAATATACTCAACATCTACTCAAATCATCTGTGAAGTAAGAACATAACGATATCCACTACACGCCTCAGCACTCATTGGACTGCACACATCAAAATGTATTACTTCCAACAAGTTGCTTTCTAGTTCCATTTTACTGAAAACGAGGCTTTCAGTCATCTTGCCCATGTGGTATGATTTGCATGTCTCAAGTGATTCAAAATCAAGTGAGTCCAAACGGTCCATTTGCATGGAGTTTCTTCATGCATATACACCAATAAACATGGTTCGCATGTCTCAAACTTTTCAAAAACGAGTGAGCCCAAAGATCCATCAACATGGAGCTTCTTCATGCGTTTTATACCGATATGACTTACGTGGCAGTGCCACAAGTAGGTGGTACTATCATTACTATCTTATATCTTTTGGCATGAACATGTGTATCACTACGATCGAGATTCAATAAACCATTCATTTTAGGTGCAAGACCATTGAAGGTATTATTCAAATAAACAGAGTAACCATTATTCTCCTTAAATGAATAACCATATTGCGATAGACATAATCCAATCATGTCTATGCTCAACGCAAACACCAACCTCGATGGTAGAGGGAGCGTGCGATGCTTGATCACATCAAGCTTGGAAAAACTTCCAACACATATCGCCAGCTCACCTTTAGCCAGTCTCCGTTTACTCCGCAGCCTTTTATTTCGAGTTACTAACACTTAGCAACCGAACCGGTATCTAACACCATGGTGCTACTAGGAGTACTAGTAAAGTACACATTAACACAATGTATATCCAATATACTTCTATCGACCTTGCCAGCCTTCTCATCTACCAAGTATCTAGGGTAATTCTGCTCCAGTGGCTGTTCCCCTTATTACAGAAGCACTTAGTCTCGGGTTTGGGTTCAACCTTGGGTTTCTTCACTAGAGCAGCAGCTGATTTACCGTTTCATGAAGTATCCCTTCTTTCCCTTGCCCTTCTTGAAACTAGTGGTTTCACCAACCATCAACAATTGATGCTCCTTCTTGATTTCTACTTTTGTGGTGTCAAACATCACGAATATCTCAAGGATCATCATATATGTCCCTGATATATTATAGTTCATCACGAAGCTCTAGCAGCTTGGTGGTAATGACTTTGGAGAAACATCACTATCTCATCTGGAAGATCAACTCCCACTCGATTCAAATGATTGTTGTACTCAGACAATCTGAGCACAAGCTCAACAATTGAGCTTTTCTCCCTTAGTTTGCAGGCTAAGAAAATCGTCAGAGGTCTTATACCTCTTGACGTGGGCACGAGCCTGAAATCCCAATTTCAGCCCTCGAAACATCTCATATGTTTCGCGACGTTTCAAAACGTCTTCGGTACCTCAACTCTAAACCGTTTAACTGAACTATCACGTAGTTATCAAAATGTGTATGTCAGATGTTCACAACATCCACAGACGACATTCGAGGTTCAGCACACTGAGCGGTGCATTAAGTACATAAGCCTTCTATGAAGCAATGAGGACAATCCTCAGTTTACGGACCTAGTCCGCATAATTGCTACTATCATCTTTCAACTAAATTTTCTCTAGGAACATATCTAAACAGTAGAACTGAAGCGCGAGCTACGACATAATTTGCGAAGACCTTTTGACTATGTACAGGATAATTAAGTTCATCTTATGAACTCCCACTCAGATAGACATCCCTCTAGTCATCTAAGTAATTACATGATCCGAGTCAACTAGGCCATGTCCGGTCATCACGTGAGACGGACTAGTCAACATCGGTGAACATCTTCATGTTGATCGTATCTTCTATACGACTCATGTTCGACCTTTCGGTCTTCTGTGTTCCGAGGCCATGTCTGTACATGCTAGGCTCGTCAAGTCAACCTAAGTGTTTCGCATGTGTCCCGAGGCCATGTCTATACATGCTAGGCTCGTCAACACCCGTTGTATTCGAACGTTAGAATCTATCACACCCGATCATCACGTGGTGCTTCGAAACAATGAACCTTCGCAACGGTGCACAGTTAGGGGGAACACCTTTCTTGAAATTTTAGTGAGGGATCGTCTTATTTAAGCTACCGTCGTTCTGAGCAAATAAGATGTAAAACATGATAAACATCACATGCAATCAAATAATAGTGACATGATATGGGCAATATCATATAGCTCCTTTGATCTCCATCTTGGGGCTCCATGATCATCTTGTCACCGGCATGACACCATGATCTCCATCATCGTGATCTCCATCATCGTGTCTCCATGAAGTTGCTCGCCAACTATTACTTCTACTACTATGGCTAACACGTTTAGCAATAAAGTAAAGTAATTTACATGGCGTTTCTCAATGACACGCAGGTCATACAAAAAAAATAAAGACAACTCCTATGGCTCCTGCCGGTTGTCATACTCATCGACATGCAAGTCGTGATTCCTATTACAAGAACATGATCTCATACATCACATATATATCATTCATCACATCCTTTGGCCATATCACATCACAAAACACTTGCTGCAAAAACAAGTTAGACGTCCTCTAATTGTTGTTGCAAGTTTTTACGTGGCTGCTATAGGTTTCTAGCAAGAACGTTTCTTACCTACGCCAAAACCACAACGTGAATTGCCAATTTCTATTTACCCTTCATAAGGACCCTGTTCATCGAATCCGATCCGACTAAAGTGGGAGAGACAGACACCCGCCAGCCACCTTATGCAACTAGTGCATGTCAGTCGGTGGAACCGGTCTCACGTAAGCGTACGTGTAAGGTTGGTCCGGGCCGCTTCATCCCACGATGCCGCCGAATCAAGATAAGACTAGTAACGGCAAGATAATTAACAATATCGACGCCCACAACTACTTTGTGTTCTACTCGTGCATAGTAACTACGCATAGACCTAGCTCATGATGCCACTGTTGGGTAATGTAGCAGAAATTCAAAATTTTCTACGCATCACCAAGATCAATCTATGGAGTAATCTAGCAACGAAGGGAAGGAGAGTGCATCTACATACCCTTGTAGATCGCTAAGTGGAAGCGTTCAAGTGAACGGGGTTGATGGAGTCGTACTCATCGTGATCCAAATCACCGATGATCCTAGTGCCGAACGGACGGCACCTCCGTGTTCAACACACGTACAGCCCGGTGACGTCTCCTACGCCTTGATCCAGCAAGGGGAGAAGGAGAGGTTGGGGAAGACTCCATCCAGTAGCAGCACGACGGCGTGGTGGTGGTGGAGGAGCGCGGTACTCCAGCAGGGCTTCGCCAAGCACTACGAGAGACGAGGAGGGAGAGGGGTAGGGCTGCGCCAACAGGGAGAGCAAATCACATGTGTTGGGCAGCCCCAAACCTCAAGTATATATAGGGGGAGGGGAGGGGCTGCGCTCCCACCTAGGGTTCCCTCCCTAGGGGTGGCGGCAGCCCCCAGATCCCATCTGGGAGGCGGCCAAGGGGGAGAGAGAGGGGGCGCACCTAGGATGGGCCTTAGGGCCCATCTGCGCCTAGGGTTAGCCCCCTCTCCTCTTGAGGACGCCTTGGGCCTTGGTGGGAGGCGCCCCAGCCCACATAGGGGCTGGTCCCTTCCCACTTATGGCCCACGCAGCCTCTGGGGCTGGTTGCCCCTCCCGGTGGACCCATGGACCCCTTCGGTGGTCTCGGTACACTACCGGTGATGTCTGGAACACTTCCGGTGGCCAAAACCATACTTCCTATATATCAATCTTCACCTCCGGACCATTCCGGAACTCCTCGTGACGTCCGGGATCTCATCCGGGACTCCGAACAACATTCGGTAACCGCGTACATACTTTCCCTATAACCCTAGCGTCATCGAACCTTAAGTGTGTAGACCCTACGGGTTCGGGAGTTATGCAGACATGGCCGAGACACCTCTCCGGTCAATAACCAACAGCGGGATCTGGATACCCATGTTGGCTCCCACATGCTCCATGATGATATCATCGTATGAACCACGATGTCAAGGACTTAATCAATCCCGTATACAATTCCCTTTGTCTAGCGGTACGATACTTGCCCGAGATTCGATCGTCGGTATCCCGATACCTTGTTCAATCTCATTACCGGCAAGTCTCTTTACTCGTTCCGTAACACATCATCCCGTGATCAACTCCTTGATCACATTGTGCACATTATGATGATGTCCTACCGAGTGGGCCCAGAGATACCTCTCCGTTTACACGGAGTGACAAATCCCAGTCTCGATTCATGCCAACCCAACAGACACTTTTGGAGATACCTGTAGTGTACCTTTATAGCCACCCAGTTACGTTGTGACGTTTGGCACCCAAAGCACTCCTACGGTATCCAGGAGTTGCACAATCTCATGGTCTAAGGAAATGATACTTGACATTAGAAAAGCTTTAGCATACGAACTACATGATCTTGTGCTAGGCTTAGGATTGGGTCTTGTCCATCACATCATTCTCCTAATGATGTGATCCCGTTATCAACGACATCCAATGTCCATGGTCAGGAAACCGTAACAATCTATTGATCAACGAGCTAGTCAACTAGAGGCTTACTAGGGACATGGTGTTGTCTATGTATCCACACGTGTATCTAAGTTTCCTATTAATACAATTCTAGCATGGATAATAAACGATTATCATGAACAAGGAAATATAATAATAACCAATTTATTATTGCCTCTAGGGCATATTTCCAACAGGAACTACCCCAAGTAATTGGTGGATAAGAAGGATGGCAAAGTGAACATAGGTATATTTGATATACATGTTATTGATGTGTACTTTACTAGTGTTTATAGAAACCCCTTAGTATTTGATACTAGTTCAGTTGCTAAGAATAGTAACTCGAAACATGAGTTGTAGAATGAACAGAGACTAGTTAAGGGTGAAGTGACGATGTGTATTGGAAATGGTTCCAAGATTGATATGATCATCATCGCACACTCCCTATACTTTCGAGATTAGTGTTAAACCTAAAAAAATGTTATTTAGTGTTTGCGTTGAGCATGAATATGATTGGATCATGTTTATTGCAATACGGTTTTTCATGTAAGTTAGAGAATAATTGTTGTTCGGTTTACATGACTAAAACCTTCTATGGTCATACACCCAATGAAAATGGTTTGTTGGATGTCGATCGTGGTGATACACATTTTTATAATATTGAAGCCAAAAGATGCAAAGTTAATAATGATAGTGCAACTTATTTGTGGCACTACCGTTTAGGTCATATTGGTGTAAAGCGCATGAAGAAAATCCATGCTGATGGGCTTTTGGAATCACTTGATTATGAATCACTTGATGCTTGCGAACCATGCCTCATGGGCGAGATGACTAAGACTCCATTCTCCGGGACAATGGAGCAAGCAACAGATTTGTTGGAAATCATACATACTGATGTATGTGGTCCGATGAATATTGAGGCTCGCGACAGGTATCATTATTTTCTGATCTTCACAGATGATTTGAGCATATTTGAGTATATCTACTTGATGAAACACAAGTCTGAAACATTTGGAAAGTTCAAAGAATTTCAGAGTGAAGTGGAGAATCATCGTAACAAAATAAAAGTCTCTACGATATGATCGCAGAAGTAAAATATTTGAGTTACGAGTTTGGCCTTCAGTTAAAACAATGTGAAATAGTTTCACTACTCACGCCACCTGGAACACAACAGTGTAATGGTGTGTCCAAACGTCGTAACCGTACTTTATTAGATATGGTGCGATCTATGATGTCTCTTACCGATTTACCACTATCGTTTTGGGGTTATGCATTAGAGACAGCTACATTCACATTAAATAGGGCACCATATAAATCCGTTGAGACGACACCGTATGAACTATGGTTTGGCAAGAAACCTAAGCTGTCGTTTCTTAAAGTTTGAGGTTGCAATGATTATGTGAAAAAGTTTCAACCTGATAAGCTCAAACCCAAATCAGAGAAGTGCATCTTCATAGGATACCCAAAAGAAAATATTGGGTACACCTTCTATCACAGATCCGAAGGCAAGATATTCATTGTTGAGAATGGATCCTTTCTAGAGAAGGAGTTTCTCTCGAAAGAAGTGAGTGGGAGGAAAGTAGAACTTGATGAGGTAACTGTACCTGCTCCCTTATTGGAAAGTAGTTCATCACAGAAATCTGTTCCTGTGACTACTACACCAATTAGTGAGGAAGCTAATGATGATGATCATGTAACTTCAGATCAAGTTACTACCGAACCTTGTAGGTAAACCAGAGTGAGATCCGCACCAGAGTGGTACAGTAATCCTGTTCTGGAGGTCATGTTACTCGACCATGACGAGCCTACGAACTATGAGGAAGCGATGATGAGGCCAGATTCCAAGAAATGGTTTGAGGCCATGAAATCTGAGATGAGATTCATGTAGGAGAACAAAGTATGGACTTTGATTGACTTGCCCATTGATCGGCGAGTCATTGAGATTAAATGGATCTTTAAGAGGAAGATGGATGCTCATAGTAGTGTTACTATCTACAAAGCTAGAATTGTCGCAAAAAGGTTTTCAACAAGTTCAAGGTGTTGACTACGATGAGAGTTTCTCACTCGTATCTATGCTTAAGTCTGTCCGGATCATGTTAGCAATTGCCGCATTTTATGAAATCTGGCAAATGGATAAACAAAACTGCATTCCTTGATGGATTTATTAAAGAAGAGTTGTATATGATGCAACCAGAAGGTTTTGTCAATCCTAAAGGTACAAACAAAATATGCAAGCTCCAGCGATCCATCTATGGACTGGTGCAAGCATCTCGGAGTTGGAATATACGCTTTGATAAGTTGATCAAAGCATATAGTTTTATACAGACTTGCGGTGAAGCCTGTATTTACAAGAAAGTGAGTGGGAGCACTACAACATTTCTGATAAGTATATGTGAATGACATATTGTTGATCGGAGATAATGTAGAATTATTCTGCAAAGCTTAAAGGAATGTTTGAAAGGAGTTTTTCAAAGAAATACCTCGGTGAAGCTGCCTACATATTGAGCATCAAGATCTATAGAGATAGATCAAGACGCTTGATAAGTTTTTCAATGAGTACATACCTTGACAAGATTTTGAAGTAGTTCAAAAGGAACAGTCAAAGAAGGAGTTCTTGCCTGTGTTACAAGGTGTGAAGTTGAGTAAGACTCGAAACCCGACCACGGCAGAAGATAGAGAGAGAATGAAAGTCATTCCCTATGCCTCAGCCATAGGTTAAATAAAGTATGCCATGCTGTGTACCAGACCTATTATATACCCTGCCCTGAGTTTGGCAAGGGAGTACAATAGTGATCTAGGAGAAGATCACTGGACATTGGTCAAAATTATCCTTAGTGGAATAAGGATATGTTTCTCGATTATGGAGTTGACAAAAGGTTCATCGTAAAGGGTTACGTTGATGCAAGTTTTGCCACTGATCTAGATGACTCAAAGTCTCAATCTGGATACATATTGAAAGAGGGAGCAATTAGCTAGAGTAGCTCCGTGCAGAGCATTGTTGACATAGAAATTTGAAAAATACATACAGATCTGAATGTGGCAGACCTGTTGACTAAACTTCCCTCACAAGCAAAACATGATCACACCTTAGTAATATTTGGGTATTAATCACATATGGATGTGAACTAGATTATTGACTCTAGTAAACCCTTTGGGTGTTGATCACATGACGATGTGAACTATGGGTGTTAATCACATGGTAATGTGAACTATTGATGTTAAATCACATGGCGATGTGAACTAGATTATTGACTCTAGTGCAAGTGGGAGATTGAAGGAAATATGCCCTAGAGGCAATAATAAAGTTATTATTTATTTCCTTATATCATGATAAATGTTTATTATTCATGCTAGAATTGTATTAACCAGAAACATAATACATGTGTGAATACATAGACAAACAGTATGTCACTAGTATACCTCTACTTGACTAGCTCGTTGAATCAAAGATGGTTAAGTTTCCTAGCCATAGACATGAGTTGTCATTTGATTAACGGGGTCACATCATTAGAGAATGATGTGATTGACTTGACCCATTCCGTTAGCATAGCACTTGATCGTTTAGTTTGTTGCTATTGCTTTCTTCATGACTTATACATGTTTCTATGACTATGAGATTATGCAACTCCCATTTACCGGAGGAACACTTTGTGTGCTACCAAATGTCACAACGTAACTGGGTGATTATAAAGGTGCTCTACAGGTGTCTCCGAAGGTACTTGTTGGGTTGGCGTATTTCGAGATTAGGATTTGTCACTCAGATTGTCGGAGAGGTATCTCTAGGCCAACTCGGTAATGAACATCACTATAAGCCTTGCAAGCATTGCAACTAATTAGTTAGTTGCGGGATGATGTATTACGGAACGAGTAAAGAGACTTTCCGGTAACGACATTGAACTAGGTATTGAGATACCGACGATCGAATCTCGGGCAAGTAACATACCGATGACAAAGAGAACAACGTATGTGGTTATGCGGTTTGACAGATAAAGATCTTCGTAGAATATGTAGGAGCCAATATGAGCATCCAGGTTTCGCTATTGGTTATTGACCGCAGACGTGTCTCGGTCATGTCTACATAGTTCTCGAACCCGTAGGGTCCGCACGCTTAAAGTTCGATGACGGTTATATTATGAGTTTATGTGTTTTGATGTACCGAAGGAGTTCGGAGTCCCGGATGAGATCGGGGACATGACGAGGAGTCTCGAAATGGTCGAGACGTAAAGATCAATATATTGGACGACTATATTCGGACATCGGAAAGGTTCCGAGTGATTCGGGTATTTTCGGGAGTACCGGGGAGTTACGGGAATCCGTATTGGGCTTTAATGGGCCATACGGGAAAGGAGAGAAAGGCCTCAAAGGTTGGTCGCACCCCTCCCCATGGGCTGGTCCGAATTGGACTAGGGAGGGGGGGCGCCCCCTTCCTTCCTTCTCCTTTTCCCTTCCCTTTCCTTCCCTCCTACTCCTACTACTTGGAAGGGCTCCTAGTTCTACTAGGAAAGGAGGAATCCTACTCCCGATGGGAGTAGGACTCCCCTAGGGCGTGCCATAGAGAGGGCCAGCCCTCCCCCTCCTCCACTCCTTTATATATGGGGGTAGGGGGCACCCCATAGACACAACAATTGATCATTGATCCCTTAACCGTGTGAGGTGCCCCCCTCCACCATAGTCCACCTCGATAATACTATAGCGGTGCTTAGGCGAAGACCTGCGTCGATAGAACATCAACATCGTAGCCACGCCGTCGTGCTGACGAAACTCTCCCTCAACGCTCAGCTGGATCGGAGTTCGAGGGATGTCATCAGGCTAAACGTGTGCTGAACTCGGAGGTGTCGTCCGTTCGGTACTTGATCGGTTGGATCGTGAAGACGTACGACTACATTAACCGCGTTGTGCTAACGCTTCCGCTTTTGGTCTATGAGGGTACATGGACAACACTCTCCCCTCTTGTTGATATGCATCACCATGATCTTGCGTGTGCATAGGAAATTTTTTGAAATTACTATGTTCCCCAACAAATAGATCGGAAGTTCCGCCGCCAGAAGCCTCCGTAGCCACCGAAAACCAATCTAGACCAGTTCCGGCATCCTGACGGAGGGCGCAATCCCTCTCCGGTGGCCATCTTCATCATCCCGGTGCTCTCCATGACGAGGAGGGAGTAGTTCTCCCTCGGGGCTGAGGGTATGTACCAGTAGCTATGTGTTTGATCTCTCTCTCTCTCGTGTTCTTGATTTGGCACGATCTTGATGTATCGCGAGATTTGCTATTATAGTTGGTTCTTATGATGTTTCTACCCCTCTACTCTCTTGTAATGGATTGAGTTTCCCCTTTGAAGTTATCTTATCGGATTGGGTCTTTAAAGATTTGAGAACACTTGATGTATGTCTTGCCGTGCGTATCTGTGGTGACAATGGGATATCACGTGATTCACTTGATGTATGTTTTGGTGATCAACTTGCGGGTTCCGCCCATGAACCTATGCATAGGGGTTGCCACACGTTTTTGTCGTGATTCTCCGGTAGAAACTTTGGGGCACTCTTTGAGGTTCTATGTGTTGGTTGAATAGATGAATCTGAGATTGTGTGATGCATATCGTATAATCATACCCACAGATACTTGAGGTGACATTGGAGTATCTAGATGACATTAGGGTTTTGGTTGATTTGTGTCTTAAGGTGTTATTCTAGTACGAACTCTAGGGTTGTTTGTGACGCTTATAGGAATAGCCCAATGGATTGATTGGAAAGAATAACTTTGAGGTGGTTTCGTACCCTACCATAATCTCTTCGTTTGTTCTCCGCTATTAGTGACTTTGGAGTGACTCTTTGTTGCATGATTGAGGGATAGTTATATGATCCAACTATGTTATTATTGTTGAGGGAACTTGCACTAGTGAAAGTATGAACCCTAGGCCTTGTTTCAACGCATTGCAATACCGTTTACGCTCACTTTTATCATTAGTTACCTTGCTGTTTTTATATTTTCAGATTACAAATACCCATATCTACTATCCATATACCACTTGTATCACCATCTCTTCGCTGAACTAGTGTACCTATACAATTTACCGATGTATTGGGTGTGTTGGGGACACAAGGGACTCTTTGTTATTTGGTTGCAGGGTTGCTTGAGAGAGACCATCTTCATCCTACGCCTCCTACGGATTGATAAACCTTAGGTCATCCACTTGAGGGAAGTTTGCTACTGTCCTACAAACCTCTGCACTTGGAGGCCCAACAACGTCTACAAGAAGAAGGTTGTGTAGTAGGCATCAAGCTCTTTTCTGGCTTCGTTGCCGGGGAGGTGAGTGCTTGAAGGTATATCTTTAGATCTTGCAATCGAGTTTTTTGCTTTCTTGTTTTATCACTAGTTTAGTTTATAAAAGAAAATTACAAAAAAAATATGGAATTAAGGGTATTGTTGGGGATATTACTACCAGTATGACCTGCCCTGGAGGGGCCGGGTCAGCCCTAATGGCGGGTTACCTAAGAAGCCCAATATGCAGTCAAGATGATAGTTTATTAAACATATAAAAAGCCCAAGGGCCTCGGGCCGGCTTAAGGCCCGTTATTGTAAACCGCCATATGGACGACAAATACTTGTACAGAAAGGCATGTAAAGAAAGTCACCGAGCCAGACACGATTACGAGCCGGCCGGGACTCTGTAGGCTACCTGGTGTCGACCCGTGTATATAAGGGGACGACCCAGTGGCGGTTTAGGGAAAGAAACAACCAAGTCGATAACCAAGCCGGCGAGTTGAGCCTCTTGGAAGTCGAAACCTCAGCAATACCAATCCCAACTAGACGTAGGCTTCTACCTTCACCGTAAGGGGCCGAACTAGTATAAAACACTCTCGTGTCCTTTGTCCCGATTAACCCATTTAAGCTTCCTAGTGCGATGGCCCTAAGATTAAGTCCTTGTTCTAGGACATCTGCCGTGTCAACTCCACGACAGTTAGCGCCCACTGTGGGGCCAGCGCACGGTGGATTTGAGTTCTTGAAGGGCAACTTCAGAGGGCTCAAGGGATACGCTGTGGGCCGGGTGACCAAGAGTCGTCGCGGCAAGATCTACATCGACGACGAAGGCTGGGGCCCCGAGGCCGGCTCAATCGAGTACGGGTACCGGGTCCCCTTCGGCGGAATTCACGTCTTCATCGGCCGGATCGGCGAGTCAGGCCCTGAGCCGGATGTCCACACCGACCTCATCGAAACGGCTTAGCGCGCCGGGTCCGCCCGTGTTCAATCTCTCGTAAAGCATTCCTTCGTAGGCTGCATCCATGGCGGTGAATACTCCGAAGGATCGATGGAAGGCGGGGAGACGGCCATCTGCTCTGATACTGCATCATCAACAGGTGAGACGGACTCGTTGTACCAACTGCAAGACGGCATGCTCGGGGGCTGTTCCGATGGTAGCAGTGTTCCGGACCCCCTTGAGCCGCCGAATTGGGCCGGAGTCTTCATGGCAGGGACGCAGCCCGGGCAGAACTCCACCGCAGCGACAGCAGCAGCCATCTGGTCGGCAGCTGCCGGGTCAGGAGACCCTGCGCGCGCCCCGGCTCAGGTTCTCATGGACCTCATGGATAAACTGACGACTCTGTTAACCGCTACGGTAGAGTCGGCGGATAAAGCCCAGCATGACACGGAAGTGGCACGCGTGCGAGAGGAGATGGTGCAAGCTAAGGAAAATCTGGTCGCGGAGGAAACCCGAATGGTAGCAGAACGAGCAGCTTTAGATGCTCGTGCTCAGCAGCTTCAAGCAGAAACCTTTCGGCTCTCAGTGGATCTTAATGCATCAAACGAAGTCATGAGGAGGCATCAGAAAACTCAGTCGCGTCTGCCTCTAACACTGGATCCGAGGAATCTGTTCCATACACCCGGAGCTGGAGGGAGCAACCCACCGGAGGCAAACCGGGTCACGACGCCCGGTGCACCAGTTCAGCCACGCACCATGGAGCCGCCGTGCATGAATACAGCTCCTCCTCGTTATATATCAACACCCCCGGGTCACTTCTCCAACCCCATGGAGAACCTCATTGCAGCGTCGGCTCGTTTGGCAGCTCTCCCTATGGAAGGTGACTCGCCAGCAGGAATTGAAACCCGGAGGGTAAGAGAACTACTTTAGACAGCTTTGGCCCAGCAGGATGTGTACTCCTACAGTCGAGACAGGATTCATTCAACTCCTCGCCCAAGCCGGAGCCCGAGTTACAGTAGGCACATGGAATCTGCAGAGATGTCGAGTAATGCTCAACGCCACAACCGGCCATATAGGCATGAACCGGTGCGGGCTGGAGCCCTTAACTTGGCGGATCAGGAGAGGATTCGTCAAGAGGCGGAACGGGCGGCTCACCAAACCTTTCCGGCTTATCCAGCAACCTCGGTTGAGGCAGGAGTGGCTACAAGAACCGGAGGTGTACCTTGCCTGGTCCCAACCATACGCAATGAGCAGTTGCCCAAGGATTTCAAGGGACCTCGTAAGGTGCCTAACTACACGGCTGACTTACAGCCGGGGGCTTGGATTGAGAGTTATGAGATGGCTATGGAGCTGTTGGAGGTTAGTGATGCTGCAATGGCCAAGTACTTTACCATGATGTTGGATGGAATGGCTCGGACCTGGTTGAAAGGATTACCACCCAATTCCATTGGCTCATGGGCAGAGTTGAAGGCACGGTTCATCCAGAAATTTAAGGACACGTGTAAGCAGCCAATGTCGATTGTGGACCTGACCAATTGCAAGAAAGAGGATGGAGAATCTACAACCCATTGGGTGCGTCGGGTCAAGGAGATAATACATTCATCTGATAAGATGGATGCCGGCTCAGCAGTTTTGATGTTGGAGAAAAATTGCCGTTTTGAACCTTTGAAGCAGAAGTTGGGAAAGCTTAAACGTGACTGTAATGACATGGGAACGTTGATGGCGGCTCTTGTCAAGTATGTCGATTCTGATACCACCAAAGACCCGACATCTGATGAAGAAAAAGCAACGAAGGGAAAGAAGAACAGCAATGGCAAGGGTCACCAGCATAACCCGGCAAATCAAGGAGGTAATAAGCGTGAGGCTGATGAGTTTGTTGCTAATACTAATGCGTAGGGTGGTAATCAGCGGCGCAAGGGCAAACAACCCCCTCGATCGGGCGGGTCAGGCCCCACCCTTGAGCAGTTGTTGAATGAACCTTCTCCAAGACACGGCACCCGGGAGAAGCCAGCCACCCACTTGTGGAAGGATTGCATGATCATGAAGGCGTTTCAAAATTCAAACGCATTTGATGGGGGTCACGGCCCGGGTGGCGGCTCAGGTGGAGGCGGCTTTCAGGGCCCGGGCGCCGGTTCAAGCGGAGGAGGTTTTCATGGTCAGGGTCATCCTGGTCACCAGGGAGGATATAATCATCAACATGGCCAAGGGAATCAACAGCAGCAACAATCCGGCTATCACAGCAACCCGAAGCAGTTGAGTAGTGGACAGTATCATGTCTTTACTACCAGTTTATGTAAGAGAGACCGGAAACTCCACAAGAGGGCCATCAATGTCGTTGAACCGGCAATTCCACGTTATCTACGTTGGTCAGAGCAGCCTATTGTGTGGAGCAGAGAGGATCACCCGCCCCGGGTTGATAATCCGGGCCATTTGGCTTTGGTCGTGGAACCTCAGGTTGGTGGGCACAAGTTTACAAAGGTACTCATGGATGGAGGCAGCAGCATCAACATCCTTTACTATGAGACATTCCGCCGGATGGGATTAACGGATAAAAATCTTAAACAATCCAACACTGTTTTTCATGGTGTGGCACCCGGTAAGTCGGCATACCCAGTTGGTAAGATCGAGCTGGAGGTAGCCTTTCGGGATGAGTATGACTCCAGGGCAGAAAAATTAACCTTTGAAGTGGTTAAGATCAAAATCCCATATCATGCTCTGTTTGGGCGGCCGGCTTATGCCAAGTTCATGGCTTGGCCGTGTTACGTGTATTTGCAGCTCAAGATGCCAGGTAACAAGGGCACCATTACAGTCCATGGGAGCCGGAAGATAGCCTTGGAATGTGAAGAGGGGGATGTTGCCTATGCTGAATCTGTTTGTGCAACAGAGGAGTTGAAATTCTACAAGGATCTGTTGGGGAACGTTGCAGAAAACAAAAATTTTCCTACTCGTTTCACCAAGATCATCTAGGAGTTCATCTAGCAACGAGTCATTGGATGCATCTACATACCTTTGTAGATCGCGCACGGAAGCGTTTAAAGAACGGTGATGATGTAGTCGTACTCGACGTTATCCAAATCACCGATGACCAAGCGCCGAACGGACGGCACCTCCGCGTTCAACACACGTACGGGACGGGAGACGTCTCCTTCTTGATCCAGCAAGGGGAAGGAGAGGTTGATGAAGATCCAGCAGCACGACGGCGTGGTGGTGGATGCAGGGCGTCACAGTAGCAGGGCTTCGCCTATACTACGAGAGAGAGACGTAACGGGGAGAGAGGGAGGCGCCAGGGGCTGGTGTTTGAAATCCCTCCTCTCCCCCACTATATATAGGAGGGCCAAGGGGGGGTGGTGCGCAGCCTAGGAGATCTAATCTCCTAGGTGCGGCGGCCAGGGGGAGGATTCCCTCCCCCCCCAAGGCACCTTGGAGGTGCCTTCCACCACTTGGACTCCTCCCCCATGGAAACCCTAGGCGCATGGGCCTAGTGGGGCTGGTGCCCTTGGCCCATGCAGGCCAAGGCGCACCCCCTACAGCCCATGTGGCCCCTCGGGACAGGTGGCCCCACCCGGTGGGCCCCCGGGACCCCTCCGGTGGTCCCGGTACAATACCGATAACCCCGAAACTTGTCCCGATGGCCGAAACAGCATTTCCTATAGATAATTCTTTACCTCCGGACCATTCCGGAACTCCTCGTGATGTCCGGGATCTCATCCGGGACTCCGAACAACATTCGGGTTTCTGCATATACATATCTTCACAACCCTAGCGTCACCGAACCTTAAGTGTGTAGACCCTACGGGTTCGGGAGACAAGCAGACATGACCGAGATGACTCTCCGGTCAATAACCAACAGCGGGATCTGGATACCCATGTTGGCTCCCACATGCTCCACGATGATTTCATCGGATGAACCACGATGTCGAGGATTCAATCAACCCCGTATGCAATTCCCTTTGTCAATCGATATACTACTTGCCTGAGATTCGATCGTCGGTATCCCAATACCTCGTTCAATCTCGTTACCGGCAAGTCACTTTACTCGTACCGTAATGCATGATCCCGTGACCAGACACTTGGTCACTTCGAGCTCATTATGATGATGCATTACCGAGTGGGCCCAGTGATACCTCTCCGTCATACGGAGTGACAAATCCCAGTCTTGATCCATGTCAACCCAACAGACACTTTCGGAGATACCCGTAGTCTACCTTTATAGTCACCCAGTTACGTTGTGACGTTTGGCGTACCCAAAGCACCCCTACGATATCCGGGAGTTACACGATCTCATGGTCTAAGGAAAAGATACTTTGACATTGGAAAACTCTAGCAAACGAACTATACGATCTTGTGCTATGTTTAGGTTTGGGTCTTGTCCATCACATCATTCTCCTAATGATGTGATCTCGTTATCAATGACATCCAATGTCCATAGTCAGGAAACCATGACTATCTGTTGATCAACGAGCTAGTCAACTAGAGGCTTACTAGGGACATGTTGGTGTCTGTTATTCACACATGTATTACGATTTCCGGATAACACAATTATAGCATGAATAAAGACAATTATCATGAACAAGGAAATATAATAATAATGCTTTTATTATTGCCTCTAGGGCATATTTCCAACAGTCTCCCACTTGCACTAGAGTCAATAATCTAGTTACATTGTGATGAATCGAACACCCATGGAATTCTGGTGTTGATCATGTTTTGCTCTAGGGAGAGGTTTAGTCAACGGATCCGCTACATTCAGGTCCGTATGTACTTTACAAATCTCTATGTCTCCATCTTGAACATTTTCACGAATGGAGTTGAAGCGACGCTTGATGTGCCTTGTCTTCTTGTGAAACCTGGGCTCCTTGGCAAGAGCAATAGCTCCAGTGTTGTCACAGAAGAGCTTGATCGGCCCCGACGCATTGGGTATGACTCCTAGGTCGGTGATGAACTCCTTCACCCATATTGCTTCATGTGCTGCCTCCGAGGCTGCCATGTACTCCGCTTCACATGTAGATCCCGCCACGACGCTTTGCTTGCAACTGCACCAGCTTACTGCCCCACCATTCAAAATATACACGTATCCGGTTTGTGACTTAGAGTCATCCAGATCTGTGTCGAAGCTAGCGTCGACGTAACCCTTTACGACGAGCTCTTCGTCACCTCCATAAACGAGAAACATTTCCTTAGTCCTTTTCAGGTACTTCAGGATATTCTTGACCGCTGTCCAGTGTTCCTTGCCGGGATTACTTTGGTATCTGCCTACCAAACTTACGGCAAGGTTTACATCAGGTCTGGTACACAGCATGGCATACATAATAGAACCTATGGCTGAGGCATAGGGGATGACACTCATCTCTTCTATTTCTTCTGCCGTGGTCGGACATTGAGCTGAGCTCAATTTCACACCTTGTAACACAGGTAAGAACCCCTTCTTAGAATGATCCATATTGAACTTCTTCAATATCTTATCAAGGTATGTGCTTTGTGAAAGACCTATGAGGCGTCTCGATCTATCTCTATAGATTTTGATGCCTAATATATAAGCAGCTTCTCCAAGGTCCTTCATTGAAAAACTCTTATTCAAGTAGGCCTTGATGCTGTCCAAGAGTTCTATATCATTTCCCATCAATAGTATGTCATCTACATATAATATGAGAAATGCTACAGAGCTCCCACTCACTTTCTTGTAAACGCAGGCTTCTCCATAAGTCTGTGTAAACCCAAATGCTTTGATCATCTCATCAAAGCGAATGTTCCAACTCCGAGATTCTTGCACCAGCCCATAAATCGAGCGTTGGAGCTTGCACACCTTGTCAGCATTCTTAGGATCGACAAAACCTTCCGGCTGCATCATATACAATTCTTCCTTAAGGAAACCATTAAGGAATGCCGTTTTGACGTCCATTTGCCATATCTCATAATCGTAGAATGCGGCAATTGCTAACATGATTCGGACGGACTTTAGCTTCGCTACCGGTGAGAAAGTCTCATCGTAGTCAACCCCTTGAACTTGTCGATAACCCTTAGCGACAAGCCGAGCTTTATAGATGGTCACATTACCATCCGCGTCTGTCTTCTTCTTAAAGATCCATTTATTTTCTATGGCTCGCCGTTCAACGGGCAAGTCAGTCAAAGTCCATACTTCATTTTCATACATGGATCCTATCTCGGATTTCATGGCTTCTAGCCATTTGTCGGAATCCGGGCCCGCCATCGCTTCTTCATAGCTCGAAGGTTCACCGTTGTCTAACAACATGATTTCCAAGACAGGGTTGCCGTACCACTCTGGTGCGAAACGTGTCCTTGTGGACCTTCGAATTTCAGTAGGAGCTTGATCAGAAGTATCTTGATCATTATCATTAACTTCCTCTCTAGTCGGTGCAGGCACCTCAGGAACATTTTCTTGAGTTGCGCCATTTTCCGGTTCAAGAGGTAATACTTCATCAAGTTCTACTTTCCTCCCACTTACTTCTTTCGAGAGAAACTCTTTCTCTAGAAAGGACCCATTCTTGGCAACAAAGATCTTGCCTTCGGATCTGAGGTAGAAGGTGTACCCAATAGTTTCTTTTGGGTATCCTATGAAGACGCATTTTTCCGACTTGGGTTCAAGCTTTTCAGGTTGAAGTTTCTTGACATAAGCATCGCATCCCCAAACTTTTAGAAACGACAGCTTAGGTTTCTTCCCAAACCATAATTCATACGGTGTCGTCTCAACGGATTTCGACGGAGCCCTATTTAAAGTGAATGCGGCAGTCTCTAAAGCATAGCCCCAAAAAGATAGCGGTAAATCGGTAAGAGACATCATAGATCGCACCATATCTAATAGAGTGCGATTACGACGTTCGGACACACCGTTACGCTGAGGTGTTCCAGGCGGCGTGAGTTGTGAAACTATTCCACATTTTCTTAAGTGTGTACCAAATTCGTGACTCAAGTATTCTCCTCCACGATCTGATCGTAGAAACTTGATTTTTCTGTCACGTTGATTCTCAACCTCACTCTGAAATTCCTTGAACTTTTCAAAGGTTTCAGACTTGTGTTTCATTAAGTAGACATACCCATATCTACTTAAGTCATCAGTGAGAGTGAGAACATAACGATAGCCACCGCGAGCCTCAACACTCATTGGACCGCACACATCAGTATGTATGATTTCCAATAAGTTGGTTGCTCGCTCCATTGTTCCTGAGAATGGAGTCTTGGTCATTTTACCCATGAGGCATGGTTCGCATGTGTCAAATGATTCATAATCAAGAGACTCTAAAAGTCCATCTGCATGGAGCTTCTTCATGCGTTTGACACCTATGTGACCAAGGCGGCAGTGCCACAAGTATGTGGTACTATCATTATCAACTTTACTCCTTTTGGTACTCACATTATGAACATGTGTAACATTACGTTCGAGATTCATAAAGAATAAACCATTCACCATCGGAGCATGACCATAAAACATATCTCTCATATAAATAGAACAACCATTATTCTCAGATTTAAATGAGTAGCCATCTCGAATTAAACGAGATCCCGACACAATGTTCATGCTCAAAGCTGGAACTAAATAACAGTTATTGAGGTTTAAAACTAATCTCGTAGGTAAATGTAGAGGCAGCGTGCCGACGGCGATCACATCGACCTTGGAACCATTCCCGACGCGCATCGTCACCTCGTCCTTCGCCAGTCTCCGTTTATTCCGCAGCTCCTGCTGTGAGTTACAAATATGAGCAAGGGCACCGGTATCAAATACCCAGGAGTCACTAGGAGTACTCGTAAGGTACACATCAATTACATGTATATCAAATATACCTTTGGCGTTGCCGGCCTTCTTGTCCGCTAAGTACTTGGGGCAGTTCCGTTTCCAGTGACCTTTCCCTTTGCAATAAAAGCACTCCATCTCAGGCTTGGGTCCATTCTTTGGCTTCTTCCCGGCAGCTTGCTTGCCGGGCGCGGCAACCTCCTTTCCGTCCTTCTTGAAGTTCTTTTTACCCTTGCCTTTCTTGAACTTAGTGGTTTTATTGACCATCAACACTTGATGTTCCTTCTTGACTTCTACCTCTGCTGATTTCAGCATTGCAAACAACTCAGGAATGGTCTTTTGCATCCCCTACATGTTGAAGTTCATCACAAAGCTCTTGTAGCTTGGTGGAAGCGACTGGAGGATTCTGTCAATGACCGCATCATCCGGGAGATTAACTCCCAGCTGAGACAAGCGGTTATGCAACCCAGACATAGTGAGTATGTGCTCACTGACAGAACTATTTTCCTCCATCTTACAGCTGAAGAACTTATCGGAGACTTCATATCTCTCGATCCGGGCATGAGCTTGAAAAACCATTTTCAGCTCTTCGAACATCTCATATGCTCCATGTCTCTCAAAACGCTTTTGGAGCCCCGGCTCTAAGCTGTAAAGCATGCCGCACTGAACGAGGGAGTAGTCATCAGCACGTGTCTGCCAAGCGTTCATAACGTCTTGGTTCTGTGGGACGGGTGGATCACCTAGCGGTGCTTGTAGGACATAATCTTTCTTGGCAGCTATGAGGATGATCCTCAGGTTCCGGACCCAGTCCGTATAGTTTCTGCCACCGTCTTTCAGCTTGGTTTTCTCTAGGAACGCGTTGAAGTTGAGGACTACGTGGGCCATTTGATCTACAAGACATAGTGTAAAATATATTTAGACTAAGTTCATGATAATTAAGTTCATCTAATCAAATTATTGATGAACTCCCACTTAGATTAGACATCCCTCTAGTCATCTAAGTATTACATGATCCGAGTTAACTAGACCGTGTCCGATCATCACGTGAGACGGACTAGTCAACGTCGGTGAACATCTTCATGTTGATCGTATCTTCTATACGACTCATGCTCGACCTTTCGGTCTTCTGTGTTTCGAGGCCATGTCTGTACATGCTAGGCTCGTCAAGTTAACCCTAAGTGTTTTGCATGTGTTCCGAGGCCATGTCTGTACATGCTAGGCTCATCAACACCCGTTGTATGTGAACGTAAGGATCCATCACACCCGATCATCACGGCGTGCTTAGAAACGACGAACTTTAGCAACGGTGCACAGTTAGGGGAGAACACTTCTTGAAATTGTTATGAGGGATCATCTTATTTACTACCGTCATTCTAAGTAAACAAGATGCAAAAACATGATAAACATCACATGCAATCAAATAATAGATGTGACATGATATGGCCAATATAACATAGCTCCTTTGATCTCCATCTTGGGGCTCCATGATCATCTTGTCACCGGCTTGACACCATGATCTCCATCATCATGATCTCCATCATCGTGTCTCCATGAAGTTGCTCGCCAACTATTACTTCTACTACTATGGCTAACGCGTTTAGCAATAAAGTAAAGTAATTTACATGGTGTTTCTCAATGACACGCAGGTCATATAAAAGAATAAAGACAACTCCTATGGCTCCTGCCGGTTGTCATACTCATTGACATGCAAGTCGTGAATTCTATTACAATAGCATGAACATCTCATACATCACATATAGATCATTCATCATTCATCACAAGTTTGGCCATATCATATCACAAACCACTTGCTGCAAAAACAAGTTAGACGTCCTCTAACTGTTGTTGCAAGTTTTACATGGCTGAATTAGGGTTCTAGCAAGAACGTCTTCTTACCTACGTTAAAGCCACAACGTGATTTGTCAACTTCTATTTACCCTTCATAAGGACCCTGTTCATCGAATCCGCTCCAATTAAAGTGGGAGAGACAGACACCCGCCAGCCACCTTATGCAACTAGTGCATGTTAGTCGGTGGAACCGGTCTCACGTAAGCGTACGTGTAAGGTTGGTCCGGGCCGCTTCATCCCACAATACCGCTGAAGCAAGATAAGACTAGTAGCGGCAAGAAAGTTGACAAATCTACGCCCACAACTAATTGTGTTCTACTCGCGCAAGAAGAACTACGCATAGACCTAGCTCATGATGCCACTTTTGGAGAACGTTGCAGAAAACAAAAAATTTCCTACTCGTTTCACCAAGATCATCTAGGAGTTCATCTAGCAAAGAGTCATTGGATGCATCTACATACCTTTGTAGATCGCGCACGGAAGCGTTCAAAGAAGGGTGATGATGTAGTCGTACTCGACGTGATCCAAATCACCGATGACCAAGCGCCGAACGGACGGCACCTCCGCGTTCAACACACGTACGGGACGGGAGACGTCTCCTCCTTCTTGATCCATCAAGGGGAAGGAGAGGTTGATGAAGATCCAGCAGCACGGCTGCGTGGTGGTGGATGCAGGGCGTCACAGTAGCAGGGCTTCGCCTATACTACGAGAGAGAGACGTAACGGGGAGAGAGGGAGGCGCCAGGGGCTGGTGTTTGAAATCCCTCCTCTCCCCCACTATATATAGGAGGGCCAAGGGGGGGTGGTGCGCAGCCTAGGAGATCTGATCTCCTAGGTGCGACGGCCAGGGGGAGGATTCCCTCCCCCCCAAGGCACCTTGGAGGTGCCTTCCACCACTTGGACTCCTCCCCCATGGAAACCCTAGGCGCATGGGCCTAGTGGGGCTGGTGCCCTTGGCCCATGCAGGCCAAGGTGCACCCCCTACAGCCCATGTGGCCCCTCGGGACAGGTGGCCCCACCCGGTGGGCCCCCGGGACCCCTCCGGTGGTCCCGGTACAATACCGATAACCCCGAAACTTGTCCCGATGGCCGAAACAGCATTTCCTATAGATAATTCTTTACCTCCGGACCATTCCGGAACTCCTCGTGATGTCCGGGATCTCATCCGGGACTCCGAACAACATTCGGGTTTCTGCATATACATATCTTCACAACCCTAGCGTCACCGAACCTTAAGTGTGTAGACCCTACGGGTTCGGGAGACAAGCAGACATGACCGAGACGACTCTTCGGTCAATAACCAACAGCGGGATCTGGATACCCATGTTGGCTCCCACATGCTCCACGATGATTTCATCGGATGAACCACGATGTCGAGGATTCAATCAACCCCGTATGCAATTCCCTTTGTCAATCGATATACTACTTGCCCGAGATTCGATCGTCGGTATCCCAATACCTCGTTCAATCTCGTTACCGGCAAGTCACTTTACTCGTACCGTAATGCATGATCCTGTGACCAGACACTTGGTCACTTTGAGCTCATTATGATGATGCATTACCGAGTGGGCCCAGTGATACCTCTCTGTCATACGGAGTGACAAATCCCAGTCTTGATCCATGTCAACCCAACAGACACTTTCGGAGATACCCGTAGTCTACCTTTATAGTCACCCAGTTACGTTGTGACGTTTGGCGTACCCAAAGCACCCCTACGATATCCGGGAGTTACACGATCTCATGGTCTAAGGAAAAGATACTTTGACATTGGTAAACTCTAGCAAACGAACTATACGATCTTGTGCTATGTTTAGGTTTGGGTCTTGTCCATCACATCATTCTCCTAATGATGTGATCTCGTTATCAATGACATCCAATGTCCATAGTCAGGAAACCATGACTATCTGTTGATCAACGAGCTAGTCAACTAGAGGCTTACTAGGGACATGTTGGTGTCTGTTATTCACACATGTATTACGATTTCCGGATAACACAATTATAGCATGAATAAAGACAATTATCATGAACAAGGAAATATAATAATAATGCTTTTATTATTGCCTCTAGGGCATATTTCCAACAGGATCATGTTGACCCGGCGGACATGACGTCATTAAAGAAACCAACAACAGAGCATGAGCTGGAGTTAAAGTTCAAATCAGCTGATGACACTAAGATGGTTGACTTTGTGCCTGGCGATTCATCCAAACAGTTCATCATCAGCGCAAACTTGGATCCGAAATAGGAAAGCGCGCTCATCGAATTCATCCGTGAGAACCGGGACATCTTTGCATGGAAACCTTCAGACATGCCGGGTGTCCCGAGGGAACTCGCTGAGCACACTCTTAATATCGATCCAAAGTTCAAACCTGTCAGACAGTTTCTTCGGCGGTTCAATGAAGAAAGGCGCAAGGCCATCGGAGAAGAGGTGGCCCGGCTCTTAGCGGCTGGGTTCATTGTGGAGGTCTTTCACCCAGAATGGTTAGCTAACCCGGTGCTCGTGCTCAAAAAGAATGGCACCTGGCGTATGTGTGTGGATTACACAGATCTAAACAAGGCTTGTCCGGCTGATCCTTTTGCTCTTCCCTGTATTGATCAGATCATTGATGCTACAGCGGGTTGCGCACGATTGAGTTTCTTGGATGCTTACTCCGGTTATCATCAGATTAAGATGGCAGTCAAGGATCAAGAGAAGACAGCATTTATAACTCCTTTTGGGGCTTTCTGCTATGTGTCTATGCCTTTTGGGCTTAAGAGTGCCTAGGCAACTTACCAGCGGTGTGTGCAGAATTGTCTTCACAATCAAATTGGGCGCAATGTCCATGCCTATGTGGATGATATAGTGGTGAAATCCAGGGAAGAGGAAACCTTGGTCACAGACCTGAAAGAGACTTTTGATAATCTTCGAGTTTATAAGATGATGCTTAACCCGGCCAAGTGTGTTTTGGAGTGCCAGCCGACAAGCTCTTGGGTTTTCTGGTGTCTAATCGAGGTATTGAAGCTAACCCGAAGAAAATCAAGGCAATCACATCTCTAGCCAAACCAACCTGCATCAATGATGTTCAACAACTGGCGGGTCGTGTGGCTGCTTTGAGGCGATTCATAAGCCGGTTAGGGGAAAAGGCTATGCCTTTGTATCAATTGATGAAGAAAACGGATGTTTTTGTTTGGAGTGATGCTGCGAACGCCGCTTTTGAGGATCTGAAGGCACAGCTAGCTGAGCCACCGGTCCTAGCTACTCTAATTGAGAAAGAGCCGCTATTGTTATACGTGGCTGCCAACTCACGGGCTGTTAGTGTGGCTATGGTAGTAGAACGCAGGAGGCTGGCAGAGAGCATCCGGTTCAGCGGCCGGTTTATTATGTCAGTGAAGTGCTAATTGAGTCTAAGCAATGATATCCACATTGGCAGAAGCTTGTTTATGAGGTGCTCATGGCAAGCCGGAAGCTTAAACATTACTTTCAGGGACATCCAATCACTGTGGTTAGCTCCGCTCCTTTGGGAGACATTATTCAAAACAGAGAAGCTACCGGGCGAGTTGCCAAGTGGGCAATTGAGCTTGGATCTCATGGGCTGAAGTATGTTCCACGCACTGCGATTAAGTCTCAAACCCTGGTTGACTTCATCAATGACTGGACAGAGATGCAGATGCCAGAAGAAAAGCCGGACAACACATATTGGACTATTCATTTTGATGGGTCCAGGCATTTGGAAGGCTCGGGGGCTGGAGTTGTATTAACTTCCCCACGAGGTGATAAATTTTGTTATGTGTTACGATTGATGTTTCCGTGCACTAACAACGCAGCAGAGTATGAAGCATTGATCCATGGTCTTCGAGTGGCAAAGGAGATGAGCTTGAGCCGGGTCAGATGTCTTGGTGATTCAGATCTAGTGGTTCAGCAGGTGTCTGGCAAGTGGGATTCCAAAGACCTTCTCATGCTGTTGTAGGATATTTTAAAGGTTATCAGGTGGAACACATTGACCGTCGAAAAAACGAAGCAGATGATGCTTTGAGCCGGCTCGGGTCTCAACGTAAGCCGGTACCACCCAACACCTTTTTAGATGTTTTGCATAACCCCTCTGTTAATTTTCCCAAAGAAGAAGATTTAGCTGTTCCTGACCCAGAGGCGCAGTTGGTGGCGGCTCTTCATGTCATCCCAGATTGGACGGTGTCGTTCTTGGCTTACATGACCTGGGGAGAATTGCCAGCGGACGAGACCCTGGCTCGACAGATAACCCGGCGGTCTAAGTCCATGACGATTTCGGATGGAGAGTTATTTCATCGTAGTGTTTCCGGAGTGTTTCAACGGTGTGTTTCCCCCGAAGAAGGTCAAGAAATCCTTCATGAGATCCATGAAGGCGGTTGTGGTCATCACGCCGGGTCAAAATATTTAGTGGCCAAGGCGTTTCGTCACAGTTTTTACTGGTTGATGGCTCACGCTGATGCAGAAGATCTGGTCAGTAGATGTGATGGATGTCAGAAATTCGCACGACGAGCGCATGTGCCGGCTCAAGAGCTCCGGATGATTCCAATCACTTGGCCGTTTGCAGTTTGGGGGCTCGACATGGTGGGACCTTTCAAAAGGTCTAAGGATAAAAAGACGCATCTCTTGGTGGCTGTTGATAAGTTCACCAAATGGGTTGAGGCGGAGCCTGTGAGTAAGTGTGATGCAGCCACGGCGGTTCAGTTCATGAAAAAAGTAATCTTCCATTTCGGTTTTCCACACAGTATTATCACAGACAATGGCACAAATCTATCCCAAGGGGCTATGGAAGAATTTTTTCAGCGAGAGCACATCCGGCTTGATGTTTCTTCCGTAGCTCATTCTCAATCCAATGGTCAAGCGGAGAGAGCCAATCAGGAAATTCTGAAAGGGGTAAAACCCCGGCTTATGGTTTCTTTACAGCAAACGCCGGGTTGTTGGGTAGAAGAGTTTCCTTCAGTGTTATGGAGTATCAATACTACCCCCAACAGGTCTACGGGTTACACACCCTTCTTCATGGTTTATGGAGCAGAAGCAGTGTTGCCTAGTGACATCCGTCATGACTCGCCCCGTGTGACGGCTTATGTTGAAGCTAACAATGAAAAGGCCAGACAGGATGCGCTTGACTTATTGGATGAAGAAAGAGACTTAGCAGCAGCACGGTCAGCAATTTATCAACAGGACCTGCGTCGTTATCACAGCCGCCGGGTCAAGTCCAGGACTTTTCAGGAAGGCGACTTGGTGCTCCGGCTCGTCCAAGATCTTCCAGATGCACACAAGTTATCCCCACCTTGGGAAGGACCCTTTATGGTCAGTAAAAATTTAAACAATGGGTCCTACTACCTCATTGACATTCGAGAGCATGCAGACTCACGTAAGTCGGAAGAGGAGACCCGTCGGCCGTGGAACATTGCTCAACTTCGGCCATATTACACCTGAGCCACCGGCTCTCATCATGTACATACGTTCACATTGTATATACAATGATAAGCAATAAAGTAAGACCATCGGTCTCTTTTTCTTTTCAAAGACTATGCATCTTCATTATTCTTTATTCATAAATGACTATTAAGGAGTTGATCATATTTGAATCAAGTTTAACCTTTTTTAGTCCAGCTTATGATCGTATTCGAATCTAGCTGTAAATCTCATGGTCACTTGGGGGCTTCCTGTTCAAACATAGGTCGTATTCGAACCAAAGAGAGCATAGCTGTCGTAACCCTCTTGATCGGCTCAAGGCCAAACTCACTTTGGAGCTTCTTGATCGTATCCGAATCATAGCTTAACCCCTTTTGAGCCGACTTGGATCGTATTCGAATCAGGGTCGTTAAAAACCTCTCAAGGTCATTTGGGGGCTTCCTGTTCAAAATAGGTCGTATTCGAACCAAAGAGAACATAGCTGTCGGTACCCTCTTGATCGGCGCAACGCCAAAGCCACTGGGGGCTATATGGTCGTATTCGAACCTTAGCTTAACCCCTTTGGTCCGGGTCACTGATCGTATTCTCAGAAACCCCCAACCTTTTGAATACAAAGTTAACATTATGTTTGTTATCTGTTGCTTGCCTTTGAGTTTTTGTTGTTTCAATATTACAAATGAGATAGCCTGGTTTTCTTGTCGGCTCAATTATTGAACAACACAGCCGCCCGGGTTATTCAAGCCGGTGGTTCAAGGATCCAAAGGTACACTACTAGAAAAAGGGTTGCTAGTGGCGCACCTATTTTCGCTACTAATGGCGCACTACAGGCGCACCACCGGTGCGCCATTAGTATATGGCCGAAGTTGAGCAATGTCGTCCAAGATCTTTCAGATGCACACAAGTTATCCCCACCTTGGGAAGGACCCTTTATGGTCAGTAAAAATTTAAACAATGGGTCCTACTACCTCATTGACGTTCGAGAGCATGCAGACTCATGTAAGTCGGAAGAGGAGACCCGCCGGCCATGGAACATTGCTCAACTTCGGCCATATTACACCTGAGCCACCGGCTCTCATCATGTACATACGTTCAAATTGTATATACAATGATAAGCAATAAAGTAAGACCATCGGTCTCTTTTTCTTTTCAAAGACTATGCATCTTCATTATTCTTTATTCATAAATGACTATTAAGGAGCTGATCATATTTGAATCAAGTTTAACCTTTTTTAGTCCAGCTTATGATCGTATTCGAATCTAGCTGTAAATCTCATGGTCACTTGGGGGCTTCCTGTTCAAACATAGGTCGTATTCGAACCAAAGTTAGCATAGCTGTCGTAACCCTCTTGATCGGCTCAAGGCCAAACTCACTTTGGGGCTTCTTGATCGTATCCAAATCATAGCTTAACCCCTTTTGAGCCGACTTGGATCGTATTCGAATCAGGGTCGTTAAAAACCTCTCAAGGTCATTTGGGGGCTTCCTGTTCAAAATAGGTCGTATTCGAACCAAAGAGAACATACCTGTCGGTACCCTCTTGATCGGCGCAACGCCAAAGCCACTGGGGCTATATGGTCGTATTCGAACCTTAGCTTAACCCCTTTGGTCCGGGTCACTAATCGTATTCGAATCAGAAACCCCCAACCTTTTGAATACAAAGTTAACATTATGTTTGTTATCTGTTGCTTGCCTTTGAGTTTTTGTTGTTTCAATATTACAAATGAGATAGCCTGATTTTCTTGTCGGCTCAATTATTGAACAACACAGCCGCCCGGGTTATTCAAGCCGGTGGTTCAAGGATCCAAAGGTACACTACTAGAAAAAGGGCTGCTAGTGACGCACCTGTTTTCGCTGGTGCGCCATTAGTATACCAGATACTAATGGCGCATCACGCAGGAGTGCGCCATTAGTAGCAATTTTTTCAAAAAAAAATTTAATTTTTTTTCAAATTTTGAGTCACTATGGCTTAATCTCAGGTCAAATCACACTCTATGGTCAAACTTCCTGGAAGGTCACCCATCCTCACACTACTACAACCCGAGCACGCTTAACTTCATAGTTCTATCCAACCCCAGCACCACCTCACTTCACAGGCACTTGTTAATATATCTATCATATCAATCCTATTAAACCTTGCTGATGTCTAGGACTTAGTTCATGAGTATGATGAAATTTTGAAAAAATATTTCAAACTTCCCGGTCATATTACGTATCATATTTTGAAAAATAATTCAAACTTTTTTTTTCGAAACCAATTTTTTCTGTTACTAGTGGCGTACCTAGCATATGGTGCGCCACCAGTAAGTTTGAACTTTTTTGAACTTTTTTGCCTCCAGATCATAAAAGCCCCGTAACTTTTTTTCTGTTAGGTTTTTGGGGATTTTGAAAATGTTTAACTTTTTTCTGTTAGATTTGGATGTAACTTTTCGAGTAGATGATTTTTCATATAGAAAACTTTTTAATCCGAGTTCGTATGCAAAAGTTATGCCCATTTTACAAATTCCAGAGAGATTTTACAAATAAAGTCAAAATTCATATTTGTAAATTTTCCCAACAACTAGACAACATATCACATGGGAAACTTATTTTCTTTTATTTTTTTGGCATTTCCATCAATTTCTTTTATTTTTTTAAATTGAAAAGGCGGTCCAGGGGGGTGCATTCGGTGGAAGTTTTGGGCCAAGTTAGTAATGGCGCACCGTGGGAGTGATGTTAACTAGTAATGGCGCACCACTCCCACGGTGCACCATTACTAGTTTTGAGAAAAAACAAATTCTGAATTTTTCTTTGAAAAAAACTTAGTAATGGCGCACCAGTTGACAGTGCGCCATTACTAGTTTACTAGTTTTAACTAGTAATGGCGCACTGTCCACTGGTGCGCCATTACTAGTTTTGAAAAAATAAATAAATAATTTTGAAAAAAAAATTTGAAAAAAATTTACTAGTGGCGCACCGTGGATGTGGTGCGCCATTACTAGTTTAAACTAGTAATGGCACACTATCCACTGGTGCGCCATTACTAGTTTTGAAAAAAATTGTTACTAATGGCGCACCGTGGATGTGGTGCGCCATTAGTATTTGGACACTAATGGCGCACCTACACATGGTGCGCCATTAGTATATACTAATGGCGCACCACATGTCTGGTGCGCCATTAGTGGCCATATCATCTATAGCCCTTTTCCTAGTAGTGGTACGAGCTACTAAGATATGATGATCATTGAGTATTCAAGGAGTATTAACTTTTTATACATATTGAATTATCAAATTCATCATTCGGGTTATTTAAACCGGTGATCTAAGGATCAACAAGGACAAGGTATGGTTCTTACTTATACACGCTTATCGGCTGCGTTAACTTCAAAGTTGGTATTAAACCTTATCTTTTATTTATATTTGTCTCTGTTTTTTGAGGTAGAAATATGGGCTATAAATTAGGTGTTTAAGCCCAGTTGGTTCTAAACCGCCTCGCCAGGTTTTTTCCTTGTGTTCACAGGAACAGAGTTCAAACATTGCAGAGACAAGCATTAAATGATGCATAAGAAAGCATTAAACATTGGCATCTGGAAGCACCGATTCACGTAGACGTGTTTTATGCACGATGGCATAAACAAACATGCGGTGTTTTAAACAGCTAAGCTATTACAAGGCTTTAATAAGCCCGTGAAGATGATCACTGTCCTTCCCTCGCCGGTTCACCATCTTGAGTCTGCTGGAAGTTGGATTTTGACCAATCAAAGCCGTTCATGGCGACAAATTCAGCTTCGTCGTCAATCAGGCCGACCGGGTCAATTTCCAGGGCAAATGTATCTTCTCTCACAGGTGGGATCAGATCGGCAACTTTGTATGAAGGAGTGGCCATCTTATTATTTGCACTATCAAAACCCGGCTGGTATTTGTCCATGTTGGTGTCATCTCCAAGGCTAGTCGCCTGAGGCCGGACTTCACGAACGCAGGCTATAAAGTCATCTAGATCAAAAGGAGACCCGTCCTCCTTCACGGTAGGATAGCCCCTTGCAACGTCCGCCGGGTCTAGGTCTGGCACCCAAGCTTTGGAATGCTTAGGGCAGTCGGTGCACCGGTTCGCGCACAGGAGCGTTTTACCTCTTGGAATCTAGCAGGAAGGATGGATAGCTTCTTCAGAACATCGCTAAGCCGGTTGGGTCCTTGATTCGCAGGAGAGATAGCAGCCAGAGCCCGTTGTGCACCATGTACAATTGTTCAACTAAGGTGTATACAGCCTTCAGTTTAATCAACGGGTCTTGGCTCAGATTTTTACTTCGCGGACCTGCATATATTTAACAGAGTAAGTTGGCGGGTCACATTCCGGTTTGGCATAAAATACACGAAAGGTCAAAACAAGGCAGCTTACCAAAGATAGCAGCGACCATCTGAGACACCCGGCCCTTTAAACCGTTCAGCTCGGTTGATATTCTCTTCAGAGCTGTTTTGGCTGTCTCAGCTCGCCGGGTCAGAAGTGTTTTCTCATCTTCCCAAGTTTTATCTTTGGCAACAAAGCTGGCTTTCAAATTCTCCATTTCAGAAAGGCTTATTTGCATTTTGGAGGTGGAAGACTTGATTTCTGACTCCTGGCTCGATAGTCGGGTCTTTGCGTCAGTCAGTTGAGAGTTTAATTCAGACAAGGCATTCTGTGAAACATTCAAATAAGTCAAAACTTGGTTTTAAAATTCCAGCATCCAAATTCAAGATTCAAGTCCCAAGTACTTTAAGAATAAACCACTTGGCACTTGGGGGCTAATGTATGCCAAATCAAAAAATTTATGACTCTGCCAGCATATTTGAAGTCCCAAGTCCTTTACAAAGTAATAGCACTTGGCACTCGAGGGCTAATGTACGCAGTTCAACAAGTTTATCAAGGATAAACCGGAATGTTAAGTACTTTACAGATGGTGTTCAATTCTGAAGTACCGATTCTTTAATGATCAAATAAACCGATCCTTGGGGACTATGGGTGAAGTCTTGTTTTATCAATATTAGGCTAAGATTCAGAAGTAAAGGTCTCGGCCTATATTCTAAGTCTACAGGTTATTCTGTTCCTCTCATAATCTACAGACTTGGAGGCTGAAGGAATATTGGTAAACCGGAAACTACATACCTCATACTTCAATTGAAGCTGCTTGGCCATCTCAATCTCAGAATCACGACTGGAGTGTACATGACTGAGGTAGCAGGATAAGATATCACTGGCATTAAGACGGTCATAGTTGGCAACATCAATACGAACCTTCCGCCTCTCCAAAGCTTCTTGCTTAGATGTGCACCGTGCCAATACCGTCGGGTTCCCCGGCTCAACAAAGCGGCTCCCAGTAATTTGAACATCTTCAACACGGGGAGACGTGGGTCGGTTGAGCTTGATGGACCAGCTGCAGAAGGGTTAATAGTGGTCTTGACAAGGGATGGTTCTGGAGGATTTGCTTCATGGACAATAGTCGGGTCTTCTGGGGCGACAGTTAATGGAGAAGGTGGCCTAGCCGGCTCAGATGCCAGTACTGGCGGGTCTTCCACTGGTTTTGTTGCCTTTGCTTTCTTGGACTTAGCCTGACCGCTAAAGAAAAATGTTGCAGGATAGTCAGCATTAAGATAACAATTGATCAAACTCGGAAGAGAAGAGGATTTTTAATTACCCAGGAGCAGTCTTGAAAGCCGGAAATTGTGTTTGTGATGAGTCGCCCGAGGAACGAGACACCTCCTGAAAAGGTAAAAGAAAGGAGTTAAAGGAAATACAAGGAGCAGGATTCATTAAAACAAAGGTAAGGACAGTAATAAGTAAAACCTCTTTCGGACGTTTCCGAGGGGTCTGTTTAGGGATGACAGCCGGCTCATCTTCAATCTCAACTTCACGACGGCTTTCATGCTGCTGCTTTTTCAAATGAAAGTTGGGATCCAAGTGAGCTAAGGGGTTAGAAAACCTTACTTTACGGATCACTCATCGAACTTTGTGTCTTAGTAAGGGCTCTGAGTCGGAGGAAATGATAGTTACCTCTGCTTCCCCGGCTTGACTAGCCCCAGTGTCATCCTGGTAAGGATCAGTATCAATAAGATTGTTAAAAAGTTGGCCAAGGGAATCAAGGGCTACCTCCGAGTCAGACGAGTCATCAAGTTTCATCAAATCTTCAACGGTGTTTTTCTTTTTCTTCTTCGTTCTCCGGGTTGATTTCTTGGCGTTCATGGTGGCAAGCTTTGCCTTCTTGGCAGCTTCATGATCGTATTTTGCTTTCCAAAAGTCAAAGTTGGCCTACAAAGACAAAAGGAAGGATCAGTGATAAATAATACGGCTGGACAAAATATAAAGGAAAAAGATCAGAACGCTCTTACTTCTGGTGCCGGGTTAAATTTACAGAAAGGATTTAACCCAACAACACTGCAGTCTTCGTACTTCACATTCACCAGACCATTTGACATCGTGACGACATCTTCTTCGGTTAGCTGGACCGGGGTATGACGGAGAGAGTCATCCGGGTCTCCACCATATTCATACATCAACTTGGAACAACGGCTTAATGGAATAATCTGCCATGAGACCCAGCAGCGGGTTAGATCGACTTCCATTAAACCATTCCCCAATAAACCGTTGATTCTCCTGATAGATGGAATCAGTTTCTTGCGTTCAGCAACAGTAAGTTTATCTGGCAGGGCGAACTTGGTGTCAAGATGATCGGGGCGGTAACCCGGCAGTGGCTTCTCATTGGCGGGCGAGACGTCCTGACAGTAAAACCAAGTTTGGTTCCAGTCCTTTGGGTGACTTGATAAAACTATGAGAGGAAAAACTGCACCCTGCCGGCGCTGAATCGAGATGCCTCCAAGTTCTAAACTGAGGCCATTGGTGCACTCGTTTTGCCGGTTCAGATAGAAGTACTCTCTAAAAAGTTCCACGGTCAGTTCTTGCTGAAGATATACCTCACAGAGCACCTGGAAGATACAGATATTGGATATTGAATTGGGCCCAATATCCTGAGGATGGAGTTTGAAGAAGTGAAGAACTTCTCTGAAAAATTTTGAGCCGGGCGGTGAGAAGCCCTGGTTCATGTGATCAGTAAAAACGATCACTTCACCATCTTTCGGATTGGGTCGTTCTTCTTCTGGGTCAGGAGCACGATAAGACATGACGTTTCTTGAAGGAAGAAATCCAATGAGGAAGAACTCTTTTAGACGCTCCTCAGTTATGGTTGAGGGAACCCAATTGCAGATGGTGGGTGTCTTTGACGGCATGATGAACAAGAGACTGGAAAAGGAAAAATAAAGTGCCTGGTCAATTAACAGTTAAAGGTTGAAATTATAAAACAAGTAAATGGCGGCTTAACTAAGCGCTAATGACATATAGGGAAAAGAAAGCCAGAATGGTAAGCCGCCATGATTACAGATTTTTTCGGAAAGCAGATTCAGCTAAGTGTTGGCATAAACAAGTTTCGCCAAGCTATCATTATCATTTTGGATCAAAAGGTTGTTTCAAAAAGGAAAATATTCTAGACCTAAAAACCTAGTACAGATGAGTTCGTCGACTGTAAAGAAGCATCTATACAGGCAAAAGGGATCTACTGATATCAAAAATGAATGCCAAACAACTACCGCGCGAGTTATATCTCTTCTTTGGATCAAAAGAAGTTGCGGAGAAGATCTAGAAGATGATCCATGGCGAACAGGTGAAGAACACTGAAGAACTCGCAAACCTAGAACAGATCTAGGTGCGTGAGAGGGAAAACAACTTACAAGATGCAGGCCTGCCGCAAAGAGTCGCCGCATTCTCTGGTCGGACTCAGGGTGATGCAGCGGCCAAGCTTGACAACGACGATGAGAGTTGCGGCGGCGGAGGAGCTCGAGCAGCGACGGAGGTTGCGAGAGGAAGAAGATGAGGAAGAAAGGAGAATGAGAAGGATTGGCCGCGTGCCTATTTATAAGGGCAGATGCGAACAGACGGGCGCGAAAATCAAGGGAGAACCAAATAATGGCTATCCAGACACCTCGATTCTCGGGAAGCATTAAAAATCAAAGATCCGTTGGAAGATGACATCATGAAAGTTTTTGTGTTTTCAAAAAGATGATGTCACGGCGGGTTACAAAGTTTTTTCAGGAAGAAGAGGGATTTCGTCTAAGTATTGAAGATTGACAAAGAACAAGGTTCAACGTCAAACTTGGGGCCCCATGTTGGGGATATTACTACCAGTATGACCCGCCCAGGAGGGGCAGGGTCAGCCCTAATGGCGGGTTACCTAAGAAGCCCAATATGCAGTAAAGAAGATAGTTTATTAAACATATAAAAAGCCCAAGGGCCTCGGTCCGGCTTAAGGCCCGTTATCGTAAACTGCCATATGGACGGCAAATACTTGTACAGAAAGGCATGTAAAGAAAGGCACCGAGCCGGACACGATTATGAGCCGGTCGGGAGTTTTTGATGACTTGTAGATTTTTGCAATAAGTATGTGAGTTCTTTATGACTAATGTTGAGTCCATGGATTATACGCACTCTCACCCTTCCATCATTGCTAGCCTCTTCAGTACCATGCATTGCCCTTTCTCACATTGAGAGTTGGTGCAAACTTCACCGGTGCATCCAAACCCCGTGATATGATACGCTCTTTCACACATAAACCTCCTTATATCTTCCTCAAAACAGCCACCATACCTACCTATTATGGCATTTCCATAGCCATTCCGAGATATATTGCCATGCAACTTTCCACCGTTCCGTTTATTATGACACGCATCATCATTGTCATATTTCTTTGCATGATCATGTAGGTGACATCGTATTTGTGGCAAAGCCACCATTCATAATTTTTCATACATGTCGCACTTGATTCATCGCAATCCTGGTACACCGTCGGAGGCATTCATATAGAGTCATATCTTGTTCTAAGTATCGAGTTGTAATTCTTGAGTTGTAAGTAAATAGAAGTGTGATGATCATCATTCATAGAGCATTGTCCCAAAAAAGGCCAAAAAAGAGAAAGGCCAAATAAAAAAAGAAAGGACAAATAAAAAAGGGGCCAAATAAAAAAAGGGACAATGCTACTATCCTTTTTCCACACTTGTGCTTCAAAGTAGCACCATGATCTTTATGATAGAGAGTCTCTTGTTTTGTCACTTTCATATACTAGTGGGAATTTTTCATTATAGAACTTGGCTTGTATATTCCAACAATGGGCCTCCTCAAGTGCCCTAGGTCTTCGTGAGCAAGCAAGTTGGATGCACACCCACTTAGTTTCTTTTGTTGAGCTTTCATACATTTATTGCTCTAGTGCATCCGTTGCATGGCAATCCCTACTCCTTGCATTAACATCAATCGATGGGCATCTCCATAGCTCATTGATTAGCCTCGTTGATTGTGAGACTTTCTCCTTTTTTGTCTTCTCCACATAACCCCCATCATCATATTCTATTCCACCCATAGTGCTATGTCCATGGCTCGCGCTCATATATTGCGTGAAAGTTTATAGGTTTGAGATTACTAAAGTATGAAACAATTGCTTGGATTGTCATCAGGGTTGTGCATGATGAGAGCATTCTTGTGTGATGAAAATGGAGCATGACCAAACTATATTATTTTGTAGGGATGAACTTTCTTTGGCCATGTTATTTTGAGAAGACATGATTGCTTAGTTAGTATGCTTGAAGTATTGTTGTTTCTATGTCAATATTAAACTTTTGTCTTGAATCTTATGGATCTGAACATTTATGCCAAAATAAATAAGAATTACTTAGAGAAATATGTTAGGTAGCATTCCACATCAAAAATTATGTTTTTATCATTTACCTACTCGAGGACGAGCAGGAATTAAGCTTGGGGATGCTGATACGTCTCCAAAGTATCTATAATTTTTGATTGTTCCATGCTATTATATTATCAACCTTGGATGTTTTATATGCATTTATATGCTATTTTATATATTTTTGGGACTAACCTATTAACCTAGAGCCCAGTGCCAGTTTCTGTTTTTTCCTTGTTTTAGAGTATCGCAGAAAAGGAAAATCAAACGGAGTCCAATTGACCTGAAACTTCACGGAACTTATTTTTGGAATGAAAGCAACTCGGGAGACTTGCAGTCCATGTAAGGGAAGCAACAAGGAAGCCAGGAGGCAGGGGGCACGCCCACCCCCCTGGGCGAGACCTCCACCCTCGTGGGCCCCTCGTGGCTCCCCTGATGTACTTCTTCCGCCTATATATCTCCATATACCCCAAAAACATCCGGGAGCACAATAGATCGGGAGTTCCGCCGCCAGAAGCCTCCGTAGCCACCGAAAACCAATCTAGACCTGTTCTGGCACCCTGACGGAGGGGGCAATCCCTCTCCGGTGGCCATCTTCATCATCCCGGTGCTCTCCATGACGAGGAGGGAGTAGTTCTCCCTCGGGGCTGAGGGTATGTACCAGTAGCTATGTGTTTGATCTCTCTCTCTCTCTCGTGTTCCTGATTTGGCACGATCTTGATGTATCGCGAGCTTTGCTATTATAGTTAAATCTTATGATGTTTCTCCCCCTCTACTCTCTTGTAATGGATTGAGTTTCCCCTTTGATGTTATCTTATCGGATTGAGTCTTTAAAGATTTGAGAACACTTGATGTATGCCTTGCCGTGTGTATCTGTGGTGACAATGGGATATCACGTGATTCAGTTGATGTATGTTTTGGTCATAAACTTGCGGGTTCCACCCATGAACCTATGCATAGGGGTTGGCACACGTTTTCATCGTGATTCTCCGGTAGAAACTTTGGGGCACTCTTTGAGGTTCTATGTGTTGGTTGAATAGATGAATCTGAGATTGTGTGATAAATATCGTATAATCATACCCACGGATACTTGAGGTGACATTGGAGTATCTAGGTGACATTAGGGTTTTGGTTGATTTGTGTCTTAAGGTGTTATTCTAGTATGAACTCTAGGGCTGTTTGTGAAGCTTATAGGAATAGCCCAACGAAATGATTGGAAAGAATAACTTTGAGGTGGTTTCGTACCCAACCATAATCTCTTCGTTTGTTCTCAGCTATTAGTGACTTTGGAGTGACTCTTTGTTGCATGATTGAGGGATAGTTATATGATCCAACTATGTTATTATTGTTGAGGGAACTTGCACTAGTGAAAGTATGAACCCTAGGCCTTGTTTCAACGCATTGCAATACCGTTTACGCTCACTTTTATCATTAGTTACCTTGCTGTTTTTATATTTTCAGATTACCCATATCTACTATCCATATACCACTTGTATCACCATCTCTTCGCCGAACTAGTGTACCTATACAATTTACCGATGTATTGGGTGTGTTGGGGACACAAGGGACTCTTTGTTATTTGGTTGTAGGGTTGCTTGAGAGAGACCATCTTCATCCTACACCTCCTATGGATTGATAAACTTTAGGTCATCCACTTGAGGGAAATTTGCTATTGTCCTACAAACCTCTGCACTTGGAGGCCCAACAACATCTACAAGAAGAAGGTTGTGTAGTAGACATCAGGTGGCATGTCCGAAGAGGCAGCAAGCATCTTCGGGGTGTGGCCCCCCTCACGGGCGGCGCCGTCGCCGGCACCTGGAGGGGGGAAACGGACGCGTCGGGTCTACACGAAGGGGATCTTGCTGTGGGTTTGGCCCGGATGTTGCTCCAAAGTGTTTCTATGGGCTGACCTAACACAACCGGGTGGAGAGGTCCACTGGTCAAAGCTCGTTCGTGTAAAGTCAAAGGGCTAGATCTCGTGGTCAAATGCTACACGGTTAGGCGGGACGGGGCCCTGGGGGTAGCAATGCGCCTCCAGGGTGAACATGTCCGAAGAGGCGGCACGCGTCACCAGGGTGTGCCCCCCCCCACGGACGGCGCTACCAGCGGCAACTGGAGGGGGGAAACAGACGCGTCGGGTCTACACGGAGGGGATCTTGCTGTGGGTTTGGCCCGGATGTTGCTCCAAAGTGTTCCTATGGGCTCATCTAACACAACCGGGTGGAGAGTGATACGTATCCAACGTATCTATAATTTTTGATTGCTCCATGCTATATTATCTACTATTTTGGACATTATTGGGCCTTATTATCCACTTTTATATTATTTTTGGGACTAACCTATTAACTGGAGGCCCAGCCCAGAATTGTTGTTTTTTTTGCATGTTTTAGGGTTTCGAAGAAAAGGAATACCAAACGGAGTCCAAATGGAATGAAACCTTCGGGAACGTGATTTTCTCATCGAATACAACTCAGGAGACTTGGACCCTACGTCAAGACACGTAACAGGAGGCCACAAGGTAGGGGGCACGCCTCCCCCCCAGGCGCGCCCTCCACCCTCGTGGGCCCCTTGTTGCTCCACCGACGTACTTCTTCCTCCTATATATACCCACGTACCCCCAAACGATCAGATACGGAGCCAAAACCCTAATTCCACCGCCGTAACTTTCTGTATCCACGAGATCCCATCTTGGGGCCTGTTCCGGAGCTCCGCCAGAGGGGGCATCGATCACGGAGGGCTTCTACATCAACACCATAGCCTCTCCGATGAAGTGTGAGTAGTTTACCTCAGACCTACGGGTCCATAGTTAGTAGCTAGATGGCTTATTCTCTCTTTTTGGATCTCAATACAATGTTCTCCCCCTCTCTTGTGGAGATCTATTCAATGTAATCTTCTTTTTGCGGTGTGTTTGTTGAGACCAATGAATTGTGGGTTTATGATCAAGTCTATCTATGAATAATATTTGAATCTTCTCTGAATTCTTTTATGTATGATTGGTTATCTTTGCAAGTCTCTTCAAATTATCAGTTTGGTTTGGCCTACTAGATTGATCTTTCTTGCAATGGGAGAAGTGCTTAGCTTTGGGTTCAATCTTGCGGTGTCCTTTCCCGGTGACAGTAAGGGCAGCAAGGCACGTATTGTATTGTTTCCACCAAGGATAACAAGATGGGGTTTTCTTCATATTGCATGGTCTATCCCTCTACATCATGTCATCTTGCTTAAGGCGTTACTCTGTTTTTAACTTAATACTCTAGATGCATGCTGGATATCGGTCGATGAGTGGAGTAAAAGTAGTAGATGCAGGCAGGAGTCGGTCTACTTGTCTCGGACGTGATGCCTATATACATGATCATACCTAGATATTCTCATAACTATGCTCAATTCTGTCAATTGCTCAACAGTAATTTGTTCACCCACCGTAGAATACTTATGCTCTCGAGAGAAGCCACTAGTGAAACCTATGGCCCCCGGGTCTATCTTTATGATATCAATCTCCTACTACTTAGTTATTTACTTTGCCATTTGCTTTTCCTTTATTTAACTTTGCATCTTTATCATAAAAATACCAAAAATATTATCTTATCATATCTATCAGATCTCACTCTCGTAAGTGGCCTTATAGGGATTGACAACCCCTATGTGCGTCGGTTGCGAGGATTTATTTGTTTTGTGCAGGTGCGAGGGACTCGCACGTAGCCTCCTACTGGATTGATACCTTGGTTCTCAAAAACTGAGGGAAATACTTACGCTACTTTGCTGCATCATCCCTTCCTCTTCGGGGAAAACCAACGCAGTGCTAAAAGAGGTAGCAAGAAGGATTTCTGGCGCCGTTACCGGGGAGGTCTACGCAAAAGTCAACATACCAAGTACCCATCACATACCCTTATCTCCCGCATTACATTATTTGCCATTTGCCTCTCGTTTTCCTCTCCCCCACTTCACCCTTGCCATTTTATTTGCCCTCTCTCTCTCTATCCTCCCTCTCTTTCTCTATTTGCCTCTTTTTGCCCGCTTGCTTTTTGTTTGCTTGTGTATTAGTTTGATTGCTTGTCACGATGGCTCAAGATAATACTAAATTATGTGACTTCACCAATACCAACAACAATGATTTTATTACCACTCCATTGCTCCTCTTACCGATGCTGAATCTTGTGAAATTAATGTTGCTTTGCTGAATCTTGTCATGAAAGATCCGTTTTCCGGCCTTCCTAGTGAAGATGCCGCTACCCATCTAAATAGCTTCGTTGATTTGTGTGACATGCAAAATAAGAAAGATGTGGATAATGATATTGTTAAATTGAAGCTATTTCCTTTTTCGCTTAGAGATCGTGCTAAAGCTTAGTTTTCGTCTTTGCCAAAAAATAGTATTGATTCATGGAACAAGTGCAAAGATGCTTTTATCTCTAAGTATTTCCCTCATGCTAAGATCATCTCTCTTAGAAACGATATTATGAACTTTAAGCAACTTTATCATGAACATGTTGCACAAGCTTGCGAGAGAATGAAATTAATGATACGTAATTGCCCTACTCATGGTTTAAATTTGTGGATGATTGTTCAGAATTTTTATGCTGGATTGAATTTTGCTTCTAGAAATCTTCTAGATTCGGCCACGGGAGGCACTTTTATGGAAATCACTTTAGGAGAAGCTACTAAACTCCTAGATAATATTATGGTTAATTATTCTCAATGGCATACTGAAAGATCTACTAATAAAAAGGTGCATGCGATAGAAGAACTTAATGTTTTGAGTGGAAAGATGGATGAACTTATGAAATTATTTGCTAATAAGAGTGTTTCTTCTGATCCTAATGATATGCCCTTGTCTACTTTGATTGAGAATAATAATGAATCTATGGATGTGAATTTTGTTGGTGGGAACAATTTTGGTAACAACGCATATAGAGGAATTTTCAACCCTAGGCCTTATCCTAGTAATCCCTCTAATAATTATGGTAATTCCTACAACAATTCTTATGGAAATTATAATAAGATGCCCTCTGATTTTGAATCTAATATTAAAGAATTTATTACTTCGCAAAAGAATTTTAATGCTATGATTGAAGAAAAATTGCTTAAGATTGATGATTTGGCTAGGAACGTTGATAGAATTGCTCTTGATGTTGATTCTTTGAAACTTAGATCTATTCCACCTAAGCATGATATCAATGAGTCTCTCAAAGCCATGAGAATTTCCATTAATGAGTGCAAAGAAAGAACCGCTAGGATGCGTGCTAAGAAAGATGCCTTTATAAGAGCGTGTTCTTCTAGTTCCTATGAAAATAATGATGAAGATCTAAAAGTTATTGATGTGTCCCCTATTAAATATTTGTTTTGCAATATGAATCTTGATAATGATGGGACTGAATATGATCCACCTTTACCTAGAAGGCATTCCAAGAATTCTGAATCTTGTGATCTTGATGCTAAATTTGATAAAAGTGGGATTGAAGAAATTAAAACCCTAGATGTTACTAAAACCACTATTATGGATTTCAAGGAGTTTAACTATGAAAATTGCTCTTTGATTGATTGTATTTCCTTGTTGCAATCCGTGCTAAATTCTCCTCACGCATATAGTCAAAATGAAGCGTTCACTAAACATATCGTTGATGCCTTGATGCAATCTTATGAAGAACTTGAATTGGAAGTTTCTATCCATAGAAAACTTTATGATGAGTGGGAACCAACTATTAAAATTAAAATTAAAGATCATGAATGCTATGCTTTATGTGATTTGGGTGGTAGTGTTTCCACGATTCCAAAGACTTTGTGTGATTTGTTAGGTTTCCGTGATTTTGATGATTGCTCTCTAAACTTGCACCTTGCGGATTCCACTATTAAGAAACCTATGGGAAGAATTAATGATGTTCTTATTGTTGCAAATAGGAATTATGTGCCCGTAGATTTTATTGTTCTTGACATAGATTGCAATCCTTCATGTCCTATTATTCTTGGTAGACCTTTCCTTAGAACGATTGGTGCAATTATTGATATGAAGGAAGGAAATATTAGATTTCAATTTCCATTAATGAAAGGCATGGAACACTTTCCTAGAAATAAAATTAAATTACCTTATGAATCTATTATGAGAGCCACTTATGGATTGCCTACCAAAGATGGCAATACCTAGATCTATTCTTGCTTGTTATGCCTAGCTAGGGGCGTTAAACGATAGCGCTTGTTGGGAGGTAACCCAATTTTATTTTTATTCCTTGATTTTTGCTAATGTTTAGTAATAAATAAATTATCTAGCCTCTGTTTTGGTTTTTTTTGTGTGTTTAATTAGTGTTTGTGCCAAGTAGAACCGTTGGGAACACTTGGGGAAAGTCTTGTTGAACTTGCTGTAAAAAACAGAAACTTTAGCGCTCACAATAACTGCTGTCATTTTTATTTGGAAAGTGATATTTAGTTAATTCCTTTTGAATATGATTAATAGATAAATTCCTAACTTCCAGCAATTTATTTTAGAATTTTTGGGGTTCCAGATATTGCGCTAGCTACAGATTACTACAGACTGTTCTGTTTTTGACAGATACCATTTCTCGTGTGTTGTTTGCTTATTTTGATGAATCTATGGCTAGTAAAATAGTTTATAAACCATAGATAAGTTGGAATACAGTAGGTATAACACCCATATAAATAAATAATGAGTTCATTACAGAACCTTGAAGTGGTCTTTTGTTTTCTTTCGCTAAAGGAGCTCACAAGATTTTCTACTTTAAGTTTTGTGTCATGAAGTTTTCAAGTTTTGGGTAAAGATTTGATGGATTATGGAGAAAGGAGTGGCAAGAGCCTAAGCTTGGGGATGACCATGGCACCCCCAAGATAATCTAAGGACACCTAAAAGCCAAAGCTTGGGGATGCCCCGGAAGGCATCCCCTCTTTAGTCTACTTCTATCGGTAACTTTACTTGGAGCTATATTTTTATTTACCACATGATATGTGTTTTGCTTGGAGCGTCTTGTATTATTTGAGTCTTTGCTTGTTAGTTTACCACAATCATCCTTGCTGTACACACATTTTGAGAGAGCCATACATGATTTGGAATTTGTTAGAATACTTTATCTGCTTCGCTTATATCTTTTGAGTTGTATAATTTTGCTCTAGTGCTTCACTTATATCTTTTTAGAGCACGGTGGTGGATTTGTTTTATAGAAACTATTGATCTCTCATGCTTCACTTAGATTATTTTGAGATTCTTAATAGCATGTTAATTTTCTTAAAATCCTAATATGCTTGGTATGCAAGATTAATAATAAAACTCTCTTATGAGTGTGTTGAATACTATGATAAGTTTGATGCTTGATAATTGTTTTGAGATATAGAGATGGTGATATTAAAGTCATGCTAGTTGAGTAGTTGTGAATTTGAGAAATACTTGTGTTGAAGTTTGTGATTCCCGTAGCATGCACGTATGGTGAACCGTTATGTGATGAAGTCGGAGCATGATTTATTTATTGATTGTCTTCCTTATGAGTGGCGGTCGGGGACGAGCGATGGTCTTTTCCTACCAATCTATCCCCCTAGGAGCATGCGTGTAATACTTTGCTTTGATAACTTGTAGATTTTTTCAATAAGTATATGAGTTCTTTATGACTAATGTTGAGTCCATGGATTATACGCACTCTGACCCTTCCACCTTTGTTAGCCTCTCTAATACCCCGCACCTTTCGCCGGTATCATACACCTACCATATACCTTCCTCAAAACAGCCACCATACCTACCTATTATGGCATTTCCATAGCCATTCCGAGATATATTGCCATGCAACATTCCACCGTTCCGTTTATTATGACACACTCCATCATTGTCATATTGCTTAGCATGATCATGTAGTTGACATCGTATTTGTGGCAAAGCCACCATTCATAATTCTTTCATACATGTCACTCATGAGTCATTGCATATCCTGGTACACCGCCGGAGGCATTCATACAGAGTCATATTTTGTTCTAAGTATCGAGTTGTAATTGTTGAGTTGTAAGAAAAATAAAAGTGTGATGATCATCATTATTAGAGCATTGTCCCAGTGAGGAAAGGATGATGGAGACTATGATTCCCCCACAAGTCGGGATGAGACTCCGGACGAAAATAAAAAAAGAAAGAAAAGAGGACATAAAAAAGGAGAAAAGGCCCAAATAAAAAAAGAAAGGAAAAAGAAAGGAAAAAATTAGAGAAAAAGAGAGAAGGGACAATGTTACTATCCTTTTACCACACTTGTGCTTCAAAGTAGCACCATGATCTTCATAGTAGAGAGTCTCTCATGTTACCACTTTCATATACTAGTGCGAATTTTTCATTATAGAACTTGGCTTGTATATTCCAGTGATGGGCTTCCTCAAATTGCCCTAGGTCTTCATGAGCAAGCAAGTTGGATGCACACCCACTTAGTTTCTTTTTGAGCTTTCATATACTTATAGCTCTAGTGCATCTGTTGCATGGCAATCTGTACTCACTCACATTGATATCTATTGATGGGCATCTCCATAGCCCGTTGATGTGAGACTATCTTCTCCTTTTTGTCTTCTCCACAACCACCACTCTATTCCACCTATAGTGCTATATCCATGGCTCACGCTCATGTATTGCGTGAAGATTGAAAAAGTTTTGAGAATGTCAAAAGTATGAAACAATTGCTTGGCTTGTCATCGGGGTTGTACATGATTTAAATATTTTGTGTGGTGAAGATAGAGCATAGCCAGACTATATGATTTTGTAGGGACAACTTTCTTTAGCCATGTTATTTTGAGAAGACATAATTGCTTTGTTAGTATGCTTGAAGTATTATTATTTTCTATGTCAATATGAACTTTTGTCTTGAATCTTTCGGATCTGAATATTCATACCACAATTAAGAAGAATTACATTAAAATTATGCCAAGTAGCACTCCGCATCAAAAATTCTGTTTTTATCATTTACCTACTCGAGGACGAGCAGGAATTAAGCTTGGGGATGTTTGATTGCTCCATGCTATATTATCTACTGTTTTGGACATTATTGGGCTTTATTATCCACTTTTATATTATTTCTGGGACTAACCTATTAACCAGAGGCCCAGCCCAGAATTGTTGTTTTTTTGCCTATTTTAGGGTTTCGAAGAAAAGGAATAACAAACGGAGTCCAAACGGAATGAAACCTTCGGGAACGTGATTTTCTCATCGAATACAACTCATGAGACTTGGACCCTACGTCAAGACACGTAACAGGAAGCCACAAGGTAGGGGGCGCGCCTACCCCCCCCCCCCTCCAGGCGCGCCCTCCACCCTCGTGGGCCCCCTGTTGCTCCACCGACGTACTTCTTCCTCCTATATGTACCCACGTACCCCCAAACGATCAGATACGGAGCCAAAACCCTAATTCCACCGCCGTAACTTTCTGTATCCACGAGATCCCATCTTGGGGCCTGTTCCGGAGCTTCGCCGGAGGGGGCATCGGTCACGGAGGGCTTCTACATCAACACCATAGCCTCTCCGATGAAGTGTGAGTAGTTTACCTCAGACCTACGGGTCCATAGTTAATAGCTAGATGGCTTCTTCTCTCTTTTTGGATCTCAATACAATGTTCTCCCCCTCTCTTGTGGAGATCTATTCGATGTAATCTTGTTTTTGCGGTGTGTTTGTTGAGACTGATGAATTGTGGGTTTATGATCAAGTCTATCTATGAATAATATTTGAATCTTCTCTAAATTCTTTTATGTATGATTGGTTATCTTTGCAAGTCTCTTCGAATTATCAGTTTGGTTTGGCCTACTAGATTGATCTTTCTTGCAATGGGAGAAGTGCTTAGCTTTGGGTTCAATCTTGCGGTGTCCTTTCCCGGTGACAGTAAGGGCAGCAAGGCACGTATTGTATTGTTGCCATCGAGGATAACAAGATGGGGTTTTCTTCATATTGCATGAGTCTATCCCTCAACATCATGTCATCTTGCTTAAGGCGTTACTCTGTTTTTAACTTAATACTCTAGATGCATGTTGGATAGCGGTCGATGAGTGGAGTAATAGTAGTAGATGCAGGCAGGAGTCGGTCTACTTGTCTCGGACGTGATGCCTATATACATGATCATACCTAGATATTCTCATAACTATGCTCAATTCTGTCAATTGCTCAACATTAATTTGTTCACCCACCGTAGAATACTTATGCTCTCGAGAGAAGCCACTAGTGAAACCTATGGCCCCCGGGTCTATCTTTATCATATCAATCTCCTACTACTTAGTTATTTACTTTGCCATTTACTTTGCCTTTATTTTACTTTGCATCTTTATTATAAAAATACCAAAAATATTATCTTATGATATCTATCAGATATCACTCTCGTAAGTGGCCTTATAGGGATTGACAACCCCTATTTACGTTGGTTGCGAGGATTTATTTGTTTTGTGCAGGTGCGAGGGACCCGTGTGTAGCCTCCTACTGGATTGATACCTTGGTTCTCAAAAACTGAGGGAAATACTTACGCTACTTTGTTGCATCATCCCTTCCTCTTTGGGGAAAACCAACGCGGTGCTAAAAGAGGTAGCAGAGAGTTCCACTGGTCAAAGCCCATCCGTGTAAAGTCAAAGGGCTAGATCTTGTGGTCAAACGCTATAGGGTTAGGCAGGACGGGGGCCCCGGGGGTAGCAATGCCACCGGAGCATCGCACTGGGCCCTCATACATGCGGGGTGGTGTAGCGGCATGTCCGAAGAGGCGGCACGCGTCTCTGGGGTGTGGCCCCTCTCAAGGACGGCGCTGCCGTCGGCACCTTGAGGGAGGAAACGGACGCGCCGGGTCTACACGGAGGGGGTCTTGCTGTAGGTTTGGCCCGGATGTTCCTCCAAAGTCTTCCTATGGGCTGACCTAACACAACCGGGTGGAAAGGTCCACTGGTCAAGGCACGTCCGTGTAAACTCAAAGGGCTAGATCTCGTGGTCAAACACTACATGGTTAGGCGGGACGGGGGCCCTGGGGCTAGCAATCTCTCGGAGTGTCGCACCGGGCCCTCATACTTGCTGGGTGGTGTGGTGGCATGTCGGAAGAGACGGAATGCGTCTTCGGGTTGTGCCCCCCTCCAAGATGGGCGTCTACGCATGCCTGAACACTTTCACATATGCATTGGGACCCGTGAGATGTTTCGGTGGAATAGCTACACCCCGAATCTCCCCACTAACCAGATTCCCTCTGTGTCGACCGTTTCCCCCCTGCGTGACACGGCGACAGCGACGTCCGTGAGGGGGGCAATTGATATACCATCGGGGTATGTTTTTTGTTTAGATAAGGCATATTTATCTTGTGGAAAAATAAGAAAATAATATAAAGTAAAAATAATATATATATATATATATGCCGACGGCAAGGCCGTCGACATATCTACGCACACGGAGGTACAATCCCACGGATCGATGATGTGGCATCGCACGCGGCTCGATGACGTCGCACGCCAGGTCTATGCCGTAGGCATATCTCTGCCACACAACGGGCCCCCCACTCCCTCGGATCGATGACATGTCGACGACGCCGATCGGTGATGTCAGCAAATCTATGCCGACGGCCGCCGTTACCTCCCGTCAGCGTAGTTTCGACGCCATCAAACGGTCGTCGCTGAACGAGTAGGTGGGCCCGGGCTAGGCCGACGGCCTGGCCTATGCCGACGGGCTCCGTAGGCATATCTCCAGCGGTCCTGACGGCCTCATCTATGTCGACGGCCCCGTCGGCATAGATAGACGTATGCCGACGGTGTTTCTACGCCTACGGCCTGCCCTGGGCCGTCGGGATAGGTCTATCTATGCCGACAGGGGCTGTCGGCATAGATGAGGCCATCGGCGTAAGTGGATATTCTGGTAGTGATAAGTCTGTGATCTACCTTCTCCCACAATCGATGTAGGACTAAACCCAATAAATCTCCTCCTCACACATTGATCATCATGGGCCCGCTAACACTAGTGTTTCTAGCCTGCCAACCATGACCGACCACCCGTGAGTCCATCGATATTTATTACGGACACCTGGGCTCTGATATCAATTTATAAGACGAGATCTGCCGAAATCATCGAATCCACCTGTGACGCCCCCGATTCAATCGTACACTGATCATACACGCAAATGTGTACGATCAAGATCAAGGACTCACGGGAAGATATCACAACACAACTCTAGACACAAATTAAAATAATACAAGCTTTATATTACAAGCCAGGGGCCTCGAGGGCTCAAATACATCAGCTCGAGAACACAAGAGTCAGCGGAAGTAACAATATGTGAGTATAGACATAAGTTAAACAAGTTTGCCTTAAGAAGACTAGCACAAAAATAACAACGATCGAAAAGGCAAGGCCTCCTGCCTGGGAGCCTCCTAACTACTCCAGGTCGTCAGCGGCCATCACGTAGTAGTAGACACCCTCGTGGTAGTGGTAATCATCAGTGGTGTCGTCTAGCTCCTGGGATCTGTTATCTGGTCGCAACAATCGGGTATGGGGAAAAAGAGGTAGCAAAGCAACCGTGAGTACTCATCCAAAGTACTCGCAAGACTTACATCAGATCTAAACTAAGTATGCATCTGTATCAAAGGAAATGGGTTGTATCTGTGGATTAAACTACAGAATGCCAGAAGAGAAGGGGGAAGCCTAGCCTATCGAAGACTAGCATCTTCAAGCATCTTGCAGCATTTAGAAGAGTACATATCAACATAATGTAAAGTAGTAGTGTTATCAACCTCGGCCACAGATCCTTTCTCGACTCCCTGCGAGAAAACAATCCCAGAGCCATACTATCCATTTCTCATTCACAATTCATTTCTCATCACAAGTATCCAGTTCTAGTTGTATCGATCGGGATACAACTCCAAGTGTCCGTTACCGTAGGACAGGCTATCGATAGATGTTTTATTCCCTGCAGGGGTGCACCAACTTACCCACCACCCTCAATTAACTCCGGCCGAACACACTTTCCTGGGTCATGCCCGGCCTCGGCGAAACAATACGCCGCAACCCGATCTAGGCTTAATAGAGAGGTCAAACACGCCGGACTAAACCTAGGACCCCAGGGGTCATGGGCCATCGCCCCGGGAACTCCTGCACGTTGCGTGGGCGGCCGGTGAGCAGACCTAGCTACCTCCTTCAAAAAGGCAGGTGCTTACGCAGTCCAACCCGGCGCGCGCCGCTCAGTCGCTGACATCTATTAAGCTTCGGCTGATGTATATGACGCAGAACGCCCATACTATGCCCACGTGATGGTTAGTGCTATCAGGCCAGAGGCCCCTCGGATCAAATATCCAAACCGTAGTGGATTAGGAGCACGCCGTAACGAGCAGAGACTCACGATCGATGTGACCCCGTCGCCCCGTCTCGAGTACTTGCGGCAAGGGCTAAGAATGCCCGACCACGCCTCGTAAGTATCTCGTGGGCACCTTCCAGGTCAACCCGACTCCACATCACTCGCTACTAAGCTCGCGCGGGTACCCCTCAGGGCCGACCCGTCTTTAGTAACATGGCTCGATGCAAAGTCATAGTAACCATAGTAACTGTGTGTCTAACACCAAGGGGAAAACCCGAGGAATCACCCCCGGTGAATTCCACTCGATGTTGTCATCAAGGTGAACATAAGAGGATCCACCCTCGAGGTTCACATTTGAGGGGTTGCATGACAGAGCCGTAACGGAAGTGGTTAAGGAGGAAATCACCCTTGATGACCTCGATCGTATAGCTACACTACAGAGATCTCATCAGGAGTGATGTAAGAGGTTCCACCCTCGGTACTCGATGGTAACTCTGCAGAGTCGTACAACTAGGGGGTGATGTGCTGTGTCGGGGCCTGGACGTCGATCATGTTGATCGAGTCATCGAACATAAAGCGGGGCAACTGGGACAAGGTGGGGGTCACTGATGGATCACTAATCAACCTATACTAAGCAGTTTGGAATAAGCAGGTAAGGTAACAATAAGCAGGTAACAAAAACAGGCTATGCATCAGAGTAGGATCATACAGAAAGCAATAGCAGTTCTAATGCAAGCATAAGAGGGAAAGAAATGGACGATATCAGAATGCTCAAGGGGGGTTTGCTTGCTTGGTTGCTCGGCTAAAAAGGAAGAAGTGTCGTCATAGAAGTAGTCGATCACAGGGGCATCAGTAGCGATCTTTGGGTCTACCGAAGAGAAGAGGGGGAAGAAACAATAAATACATAGCACACGGATGCATGACAAGACAATAAGTGGTGCTAGGGGTGTTCTAACGAAGTACTACACGATACCGGCGAAGGGGGACAACATCCGGGAAAGCATTCTCGGTGTTAGGCATTTTCAGACAAGCGAACCGGAGGGGGAATGTTGCATGTTCGCTATGCTAGGGATGTGTGGCGTACGAACGAACCGCGTATTCGGATTCGTCTCGAAATTCTGAGCAACTTTCATGTATAAAACTTTTTCATCAGACTTATAGATTATTTTATATAATTTTTCAAAGTTTAATTGAATTTTTGAAATTGTTATATTTAGTATAAACCAAATTGACTAGTCAAAAGGGTAGGTGTGGCCCACATGTCATAGACTATTTACCTAAACAATTAAATAAACCTAAATTATTTAATGGGGCCTACATGTCATCTAATACTAGACTAACCTAGCACTAATTAATACTCCCTCCGTCCGGAAATACTTGTTATTAAAATGGATAAAAGAAGATGTATCTAGATGTATTTTAGTTTTAGATACATCTTTTTTTGTTCATTTTAATGACAAATATTTTCGGACGGAGGGAGTACTAAGGGAGTACTACCTAGTAGTAATACTAATCTAAGCATGCATTATTATACCAGCCAGCCACATGCACGGCGCGCACCTACACAGTCTGTGCTGGTCGTCCAGTAACCGATCGAGAGATGGTGGATTACATCCTGGCTGGACTCGATCGGGATTATGATCCAATTGTAGCAGCAGTTGGCGCCATCAAGAGTTCTATTACGGTTGATGATCTCTTCTCGCAGATCTCTGCCTTCGACCAGAGGATGGAGATGCTAGGAGATGGACCAGGCGGCTTTCGCTCCTCTGCCAATGCTATTTACAGAGGGCGTGGGCAGTACAGACCAAGAGGTGGCCGTGGGCGAGGAAACAGGGGGCGCGGCCGTGGTGATCGCGGTGACCGCCCCTCCTCTTCTTCTGCTCGCGGTGGCGGCTACGACGGCCATCAGCAACACCCACGACAACAACTATAGCAGCCACAATAGCAAGAACGGGATTATCCCGAATGCCAGATCTGCTACAAGCATCACCCCGGCGGCGCAAGGGCCTGCCGGCATCAGTATGATGAGGATCACGAAGAAAAGAAGGCCTAACATTGTCACAAACTCCCACGGGATTGACACCAACTGGTACGCAGACTCTGGCGCTACGGAGCACATTACAGGGGAGCTTGACAAGTTGACGATGAGGGAAAGATACCACGGAGGTGACCAAGTGCACACGGCAAGAGGTTCTGGTATGGACATTACCCATGTTGGAAATTCAATTGTTAAAACCCCCTTAAAAGACTTGCATCTAAACAATGTTCTACATGTCCCTGATACATCCAAGAATCTTGTCTCTGTTCATCGCTTTACCCTCGACAATAATGTTCTCATAACTTTTTACCCTTACTCTTTTGTGGTCAAGGACTTGGCAACGAGGAGAATCATCCTTATAGGAAAGTGTGAGGGAGGCTTATATCCACTCATATCATCATCTTCATCATGGTCAAATAAACAAGCTTGGAGTGTCACCAAACCATCTTCAGCAAAGTGGCATAGTCGTTTGGGTCATCCTTCTTCAGTTATAGTTCAGCATGTCCTTAGTAAAAATAAGCTCTCTTATGAGCCTAGTTTTGAGTAGTTTGTGATGCTTGTCAACAAGCTAAGAGTCATCAATTACCCTATCCTATCTCTACTAGTATTTCCACTGCTCCATTGCAACTTGTTTTCTCAGATGTATGGGGACCAGCCCCTACCTCAGTTGGAAGATTTTCATACTATGTGAGCTTTATTGATGATTATAGTAAGTTTACCTGGATTTATTTGCTAAAGAAATGATCCAATGTTTTTCAAGTCTTTAGCAATTTTCAGAACCTTGTTGAACGACAATTGAATTCCAAAATTCTCGCCATGCAAACCGACTGGGGTGGTGAGTATGAGAAACTAAATTCTTTCTTTTAAAATATTGGAATTTCTCATCATGTCTCATGTCCCCATGCTCACCAACAAAATGGGTCTGCTGAACGCAAGCACCGCCATATTGTTGAAGTTGGACTAGCATTGCTAGCAAACGCCTCCATGCCTCTAAAATTTTGGGATGAAGCTTTTCTTACTGCCACATATCTCATAAATATTTGTCCTAGCAAAGTCATCAACTTTGAGAATCCCATTAGTCGTCTTTTTGGTATTTCACCAGATTACAAGTCTCTTAGAGTTTTCGGATGTGCTTGTTGGCCCAACCTCCGGCCTTATAACACACGCAAACTTGCGTTCCGTTCAAAAAAATGTGCTTTCATAGGCTATAGCCCTATGCACAAAGGAGTCAAGTGTCTTGACATCTCTACGGGGCGAGTATATATCTCCAGAGACGTTGTGTTTGACGAGTCAGTATTTCCTTTTGCATCTCTTCATCCCAATGCCGGTGCCCTCCTTCGTCAAGAAATACTTCTCCTTCCATCCATGTCTCCTAGTTTTGATCAAGGGGGAGATAACAATTGTACTAACCACCATGATAATGTTCCTGGAAACAGTGCTTCTTCTGTACGTGTGCAGGTCTCTGAAGAAAACGGGGCAGAAAACGATGTTCAAATTGATCGAAACGCTCTGTTATTTCATGTGCCAGAAGAAGAGGGAGCAGGCGCAGTATTCGAGGGCGATCTGGCGGCGCCTGCTACGCCCGTGCGGGAATCCTCCTCGGATCACGGGCGCGTATCTACCTCGGGTCAGGAGCCCGCCAGTCAGGGGTGCGGGCGCATGCAGCTGCGGCGCATGCAGCCAATCGCTGCGGAGCGCTCCTCTCACATGCAGCAGACCGCGCCAGGGTTCAGATCAGATGCGGCTGCCGACTCTGCGACCACAAAAGAAACGGCCGCCACACCAGAGGCCACTGGATCGTCTGCGGCAAGTTCTGAGAGCTCTTCGGGATCTTCTGTATCTAGCCAATATGTTCATGTTTCTGCGCAGAATTCAGACGGCCACAACCTGATGCTACACGAGTCATGACTCGACTTCAAAAAGGTATTAGAAATCCTAAAAAGAGAATGGATGGCACAATACCATATGGCATGTTGTGTATTTCAGGTGAACCGGCAAAATTAGATGATGCATTTAGAGACCCTAGGTGGAAAAGAGCTATGGATGAAGAATATGGTGCACTCATGAAGAACAAGACATGGCACTTGGTACCGAATCAGAGAGGTAAAAATATTATTGATTGCAAATGGGTTTATAGCATAAAATGGCTCCATTGATAGGTACAAGGCACGTCTAGTTGCAAAAGGGTTCAAGCAATGATATGGTATTGACTATGAGGATACATTTAGTCCGGTTGTTAAAGATGCTACTATAAGACTTGTGCTAGCCATTGCTGTTTCAAAAGGATGGAGTCTTAGACAGCTAGATGTTCAGAACGCGTTTTTGCATGGTGTTCTGGAAGAGGAGGTCTATATGAGGCAACCACCAGGGTATGAGAATAAACAAACACCTCATTATGTTTGCAAACTTGATAAGGATCTTTATGGTTTGAAGCAGTCACCTAGAGCATGGTTCTCCAGGTTAAGTTTACAATTGAAGCATCTTGGATTTGCTCCATCCAAAGCAGATACATCTCTCTTTATTTATAATAAGGCAAACACAATGGTTTTTGTGCTCATATATGTTGATGACATCATAGTTGCAAGCTCATCACAGAATGCTACTAATGCTCTCTTGCGTGATTTGGGTTCAGAGTTTGCATTGAAGGATCTAGGTGACTTACATTTTTTCTTAGGCATTGAAGTTAAGAAGACTCAAGATGGCATAATGTTAAATCAGGAAAAATATGCTGTTGAGCTTCTAACTCGTATGGGAATGAAGGATTGCAAGCCTTCACCCACGCCATTGTCTTCTTCAGAACAACTTTCGGCATATCAAGGAGAACCACTTAATGAACAGGAAAGTACAAAGTATAGAAGTGCTGTTGGAGCTTTACAATATTTAACCTTGACACGGCCGGACATATCATTTGCTATAAACAAGGTTTGTCAATATTTGCATGCTCCTACCTCCACTCATTGGACGTCTGTCAAAAGAATTATAAGATATATCAAGCACACTGTGAGTTTGGGACTTCAGTTCAAGCGTTCGAATTCTACACTTGTTAGTGCTTTTTCTGATGTTGACTGGGCAGGATGTAGTGATGACAGAAAGTCGACTGGAGGATTTGCAGTGTTCTTTGTGTCAAATCTTATTTCTTGGAGTGCCAGAAAGCAAGCCACAGTGTCAAGGTCAAGTACAGAGGCTGAGTATAAATCTCTTGCAAATGCAACTGCTGAAATTATTTGGGTGCAATCATTGCTTCATGAGCTAGGGATTAAGCAACATCCTACATCTTGTTTATGGTGTGACAATTTGGGTGCTACTTATCTGTCTGCTAATCCAGTTTTTCATGCTAGAACCAAGCACATTGAGATAGATTTTCACTTTGTACGAGAAAGAGTTGCTGAGAAAAAGTTAGAGATACAGTTCATTCCATCCAAGGATCAATTGGCAGATGGATTTACTAAAGCTCTTCCAGCAAGGCCATTTGAGGAATTCAAGAGAAATTTGAATGTAGGGTAGTTTAGATTAAGGGAGGGTGTTAGAATTCTGTTTAAACCTGTTGTAATCTAAACCCCTCTATCTGAACTTCTCTCGTATCCTTCTCTGTCTCCTCATCGATGTATCCTAGCGATTGTCGTAAGCTTGTATGCCACGGCAGGGGTTTTTCCTGTCTCTCATAAATAAACACAACGCGGCTCCCATCGGGAGTAGGAACGCTTCCACCAGATCAAATCTTACACGGCGGAGGCGGGCAGCAGTAGCAGTGGTGAGCGGGACCGGGCAGCCCGCCGGAAAGAGCGGGGGCGGCCGGAGTCGAGCATGACATCCACGACGGCGGTGCCGATGTTCGGGCGTCAACGGATCCGTGGCCATGGGGCTTGGGCAGGCGCGCGTGTGCGTGCATTCGACTCCTGGGAGCACGAGGAGTTCGCTGCGGGGTTCGGACGCGAGCTACGGGGATTGTGGCTGCGGTGGCGACGCGAGCGGCGATGATCTCACGGCAATGACGGAAACGGTGCTAGGGGGCGCGCGGAAGCTATCTAGCAGAGGGGGCGGGAGTGGAGGCTCGTCGCGAGGCGTGTAGGGGACTCAGGGGAGCCGGGGTGGTCGGAGTCGAGGAGTGGACGTCGAGGCAGGGGCGGCATCGGTCAAAGGGGATCGACGCGTACGGCGTCGCTGGCGCCCCTCGGCTTCGATCCAGTGGCTCCGGAGATGTAGACGAAGCCGACGGGGCTTCTGGACATAACGGTGCGGCGGGTGGTGGCCGGTGTCCGCGAGACCGCAACGGTCACGGTAGCGGCGGCGGTACGGGCACCAAATCAAGTGGGAAAGCGAGCGAGAGTGGAGAGGGCCGAGTGGAGATGCTAGGGTTTGGGGGCCATTCTCATGGCACGAGGGAGACGACGGATGGCCGGCGCGTGTGCGTCGCCGGCAATGGCGCCGGTGGATGAGCGCCACGCCCACCCCTGCTTCTGTAGCTGGAGATGGGGGCAAGTGGGGTATGGGTTGGGCCGAAAGTGCTCTGTGGCCACTAGGGCCCAGACGCACAGTAATGAGGCAAGGCATTTTCTATTTTCCCTTTATGTATTTAAGGTAGTTGTTGTTTCGTATTAATTTGAGTCACAAAAATGAATTTAGTCAGACATGAAATCTGGCACACAATTCAAGAACAACATTGTGGTGTTGCATAAAAAGTTTTAGAGCCAACGGAATTGTTCAAGCATTTTTAGAAATTGAATAGGTTAATTAATATGCTGCTGGGCCACTTTATATTGCCCTAGGGATTAAAGGGAGAGCCAAATTATGTTGGTTGGCACACGATAATTAGCCAGTGAATATTTTCAACTGAACGAACATTTTGGTTTTGACATTTGAAAACTTTTTTTTGACTTTATTTTAAATTTGAAATTTGAACTAGGATTCGGACCAACGCGAGTTTATCAACGGTAACCGAGGTGACATGGCATCATTAGCAAAGGTTCACTGTAGCTTGATTATCAGGGCGTCACACCACCCAGATCCACCGAAGGCAAGCACATACTGAATCCCACGAGATCTACCGGAAACACACCTCGACATGCCCTACGACGACACCAGCGCACCACCGGGACTGGGGCTAGGCGGGGAGAATCGTATCCCATCTTCCGGGAGCCATCGTCGCCTCGTCTTTCTGAGCATGACACAAACCTTAAATAGGCTAAAAAATCACCTAAGGCGAAGCATGCGCCCTCCCACCGGTAAGGCCCGGGATCCATCACGCCTCCATGGCCCTAAGGCCACAGCGGATGAAATAGATCTATGGCGGCGCCGACCAGGGGCAGGGAAACCCTAGACGCCTGGGAATCTTTCTTTCTTTCTCGGGAAGAAATGAAGTGTGTGTGTGTGTGTGCGTGCGCGCGCGTGTGTGTGTGTGTGTGTGAGAGAGAGAGAGAGAGAGAGAGTGAGTGAATCGTGCTGAGAGAATCTAGTAGTTCTAATAATGTTTGTGGTGTTCGTATTCCACCGTTACTGGTTTTATTTGTAATATTAGCCAAGTGTCTTTAGTGTTTTCCTTAAGTAGAACACTAAAATATCAACCGGCTGTCTTCTTACGAAAATCAGCGCAAATGTGCATTGCATGTGAAGATTACAATTGATGATTAGATTTTCATCCCATTTTTGTTAGTGACTACAGGAAAGTGCAATCACAATGCAAAAAACTATGTGTACTTTCAACGCAAACTAAGTCACGGTGTACTGAATGCTGCTTATATATATCAAGATTCAGACATATCACTTGCTAATAATGCAACCCCTCAAAAAAACTTGCTAATAATGCAGAAGAGCAGCATGGAAATGACGACAAATTAATCCAGAGATGCAATGAGTACAATTACCAATCCACAGATACATGGGTATAAAGTATAAACTAGAGAGATACATGGTGCAAGTGGATCACCAAACCAGAAAAACTGGAGATACATGACTACAACAGTACAACCACCAATCAAGAGATACATGAGTCTCCTAACCAGAGATACATGGGTACAAAACATCAAGCCAGGGATACGTGGGTACAGAATACCAAACCAGAGATACATGGGTGCAACAAGAGACTGAAGGAGAAAACCATCAGAATCAAACTGTGTTATTCTTTCGACGGAGAAGTGGCTGGAGATGCTTTTTGACGATGCTGACCTCTGCGTGTTGTGTGATGATCCACACGAGGGTCGTGAGCTCGCCCCCACAGCTGAGCTGCTTGGCATAAGAATCCCTGCTGCACCGGATGGATGTATACATGAGCACACGCACCCACGCATCCATGATGAACTTCAACACGCCTTCCGTATCCACAATAGCAAGATGGGAAAGTAGTGGCTGCACCCACCTTTGGTGCACCCACGGGATGAACAGTAAATTCGAAAGAAATAGTAAATAAAAAATAAAAAAATCTGAAACTTGGTGGATGTGATTATGAGCTAATGTTTTAGGTGCTTGCAAAGTTTGGTCACCAAAAAACATCAAATGATTTCCATGCAAAACAAAATACAAATGATGTTGTGCACCCACGTTACTATTCACATGTTTTCAGCACAAACTTTGTTTTTTTTGTACAGATTTCCTCGGATGTTATTTCGCCACCAAATTTTGCAAGCGCCTAAAACATTTGCACATAATCACATCCACCAAGTTTCAGAATTTTTTGAAATGTTTTGCTAAGTTTTTTATCGTCGGTGCACCGGGGGTGCAATGTGCGTGGGTGTAGAACAACCACACTCAGATGACTGAAATCTGGAAGCCAGTATGCAAGTCTTTCTGCTGTACCTTCAGCTTCTTCCTCAGTTGCTACGCTCACTTCATGTTGTCCATCCCTATCCCTGGGGACTAGCCTTAGTAGCACACGGGCAAGTTGAGTTCCTTCCCAGATGGTATCAGTAGTTTCTTCGTCCTTAAGATCATCCAAGTTGTTCATCATCCATTTGGCAAGCCCCTCCTTGTGCTTGGTGTCCGCCATAACCCGTTTCTCCTCCAGCTTATCACGGGTCTTTTTGTACAGGCTGCGAATTATAAGTCCAGGTATCATTTTGGGGCGTCTGGCGACGAGGAACATCATGTAATCTGAAATATGTTTGACCGCCTTCTTGAGTTCATTGGACTTTGCTCCTGTGACCCTGGGGCTGCACGAGAGGAAGACATCCGTGGCAATGTGCCAGATGAGGATAGCCTCTTGAAGCTCAGGAGGATAGTCTGACTGATTCATAGGCTTGATGTCAACAGATTTCCGGTCGGTACTGGGCAAACTGTTGTGGATATGCCTCCATAGATTAACTTGCTCATAGTGTTCAGGCGGGGATTGAGCATACCTCCATGCATGGACCGGTTTGTTGCTCGTAGGGTCTGGTAAGTACTTTGCGGGTTCCTCGTCAGGGCAGTGGTGTGGCCTTGCTGGAGCATTGTATTTGTTTTCTTCAAATGGTGCATTTGTCATACCAGCACCGATCTCCCAGGGGAATAACATTTCACATATGTAACTGAACACCAGCTTCTTCACATATTCCGGAATCTCAAGGCCCCTCGAGTGGCCTCCCAATACAGCAGTGCACTGGTCCAACAAGTTGTGCTGCCCGATGGTGCCCACCCACCTCCTGTAGCTTTTGGGCTCCTTGCACAGTCACATGTCCACAACCACATGGTGAGCCGGAAAAGACGCAGAGACACGACAAAACGACGGAGGTTCTGCCATCTCCCCCGGCACCAAATTTCATGCTTCAACCAGTTGTGTGGCATAAGTTTGAAAAATGAATGCGTCCATGCCGATGCTAGTGCTCTTAACAGCCATCTCATGTCGAGAAGCAAGGTCGTCAACAGCAATACGTAACTGATAACTTCATCTATTGTCCTAATGCCCTCTTTCCCATGGAGGCCAAACAGCAGGAGCGCAGTGGCGGTGAGGAATGGCGAGGCCAGACGGATGGCGTAGCCATGCCAGGTGTGGACCACAACTGCCTTGGTGTATAGGATGTCATACATAAGGGAGAGTTCCATCTCCACCACCTTGCACATACTCTCCCATTGACCCGAGAACATGTTTTTGCAGATGGCACCATGATCCATGTACTCCACGGAATAATCAGAAAAGGCACCCCTGCAAATATCAAACAGGCTGTGAGCAACCAACAAGGCTTCATCATCTTTTAGATTGTCCAGATTCTTGCTTCCCCCATAATCATCTCTGAAGCTACTGGCAAGTGACTGCAGCTTCTTGGATCTCTGGATGCGACTCAAGTTGCATAGCCATAGTGCTGCCGCAGTCTCCACATACTTGAAAAAGCCCAGCAATAACATGATGAAGGACACCTGACGCAACAATCCAGTAGTACCATCGGAGAGTATATACCTGTACACAATAATTATGGATATCATGGACTGGGTGGAAACAGATACGATCAGGCGCAGCCAGAGCTCATTGTCCTCGATGGTGTAGGCGCTGATGTTGTCCGGTAAAGCAATGTGCTGCAAGAGGAATGGCACCCAGAAGGCGACAATCATCTGCTCGCGCGACGATGTTTCGGCGTACAAGTTGCCAATGATATATGTCGGCCCCCAATCGGTTAGCTGGTATGCCAACCACACTAGCGATCTTGTCCAACCTTTGCCTTCACGCCGACGGCTCCCAGAGAAGATGGCAAGGATAAGATACATGAATAAGCTGAGAAGCGGCACTATCCGGTTCATATAGAAACTCAACCACTTCACTATATCTTTCAGCCATGCTAAATCCATTTTGCTACCTCCTGCATACACTACAATCAAGATTAGTTTGCGACACTGGTATCACATATGCAAGCATGCATCTAGTATGTGTTGCATCTGCATGCTAGAGAGACAATAATAAGGAAAGAAAAGCAAGATAAAATGCGACATACCAGCATGCAGCTAGGCAGATAGATGCTCCACCTTCCAAAGGAGACTTAAGACAAGAGTTGCTCCTGAGTCTTGTCTCCAGAGATAGGACTAGCATATGAGCAGTTCTAAGCTGATCCACTAATAGCTTGCCTGCAGTCAGTTTCCTAGTCCGGGTCAGTATTGTTTTAGTGTTTTGTACTAACCCGTTAAACTATGTCCATTATGCATCACAAGATTCGTTTCGAGTCCTAAGAAAGTACAATGTTGACAGGGACGGACTCCTTTGGCCGGGGTGGTTGTCGATCTAAATTGAGAATGTCATTGTTTGGCAGACCCAATCTGCAAAATTTGTCCTACTTACTGGGACAGCTGATCAACAGTGTTCTTAATTCCACTTCCTAGTACACAGTACACACACAACAGCCATAAACAAAAACTAATGATGAGTTAGCCAAGAATCACTAAGGAAACGGGCACATCACATGCTTACACATGCACTGAAGCTACAACTTATCAAGTTAAATAAAAGAAAAAACACTTATTATCTCGCAAACGCTTGGTTTGCCGATCTGCATCGAGTAGGTAAAAGGCATTCTTACTTATTTTTTATCTGAGACAAAGCAAAAAATAATCGTCCCAGGACAGCTAATCAACATTAATTGCTCTTAATTACACAAACAAACAAAATAATGACTAAGGTATCCAAGAATCACTGAGGAAACCGGCTTGCACATTCATTGAACCCTAAGATGATAGGTTATATCCTACCCTACTCCGTCATTTATTTTTATCATTGGCAAATAAGCAAAATAATGTACTCCTACTCTGGATACTAATCGTCCTCGTGCGGGAAGACAACAACAAAAGAGATTGAGAGAGCGCTCACCGAAATCAGTGAAGTGGAGCTTGGGCATATGCTCGGCATCCTCCTGCTCCCAGTCCCAGTCATACCGGCGGCTGCAGGGCCCGAAATCTTCAATATTCAGAGGCGGGCGCTAAATGCACGGCCAAGCCGCTACCTTGCGGTCTACCTCGACAGCCACTTCAGGAAACGGGTGGAAAGGTGGCGCCGCCTCCTTGATGCCCTCCACGGCGGCCCGCTCTACGCATGCGGGAGAGGGCACTATCCTCCTTTGCCTCCCCTCTAGGGTTTTTGGACCGGGAGGGTCCCTGGAGATTCGGCCGGAGCGGCAGCGGACGGGCCGGCAGGAGGGGCGCAGCCATCGCTGGTCGGGTGCGGCCATGTGGTGGGGACAGCAGGCGGGCACTGCTGTTTTTCCTTTCTTTTTCGAGTGAATTTCATGGAACACTAGATCCTGGAGAATTAATATTAAAAACCCACATTTTTAAGTTTTGTCATAAATCTATAAATTTTGTGTCAATAGTTGTCACAAGATCTTAAATCTCATGTACTCCCTTCATTCCAGATTATAGTGCGCAGATTTTCTTACGAAAGATCCACATTGCAGTGCGTATTAGCAACCGCGTGCTACTCTGGAAGAAAATAACCTCCTCGCAGCACTCCATCAAGGCTCTACCCATGGTACAGCCATTTCGCTACCTCCTGCATACACTGCAATCAAGATAAGTTTGTTACATTGACATCACATATGCAAGCATGCATCTAGTATGTGTTGCATCTGCATGCTAGGGAGAGGTTAAGAAGGACCAAAACCAGGATAAAATGCGACATAGCGGCATATGCAGCAGCTAGCTAGGCAGATAGATGCTTCCACCTTCCGGGAGAAGACTTAAGACAAGAGTTGCTCACTTGCTCCTGAGTATTGTCTCTAGAGACATGACTGGCATATGGGCAGTTCTAAGTTGATCCACTAATAGCTTGCCTACAGAGAGTTTCCTAACCAGGTTCGGTGCCTTTTAGTATTTGATCCATTAAACAATAGCTATTATGCATCAAGATTCGTTTGAAGTCCTAAGAAAATACAAGGTTGTCAGGGACGGTTTTCTTTGGCTGGGGTTGTTGTCGATCTGAACTGAGGATGTCAGTGATTGGTAGAACCAGTCTGCAAACTTTGTCCTACGTATTGGACAGCTGATCAACATTGTTCTTAGCTCCACTTCCTAGTGTACACACTGGCCAGCAACCACAAACAAAAACTAATGACTATGGTAACCAACAATCACCGAGGAGACCGGCAGAGTCACATGCTTACACATCACTGAACTGAAGCTAAGATGATACGTGCTGTACATCTGCCTGCCTATCTAGTACTCCCTCTGTAAGGAAATATAAGAGCGTTTAGATCACTACTTTAGTAATCTAAACGCTCTTATATTTCTTTACGGAGGGAGTATTAGAAAGGGATTAGATACGGTTCTTCTTATTTCTCCCTGATAATAAAGCGCGGATTGACTTTGTCGGGTTCACCATCATAATACATTTTTTTCTCATGTTATAATACGCTTTTACGATTTGTATAGACAAAATCGTAATATAAACGAGATGGTACTAACCCGCGCTACAGATTTAAGTTAGTACAGTAAAAAAAATTGTTCCACTCGTTCACAGGAGATACACGAGGAGGTCGGCGACCTAGGCAGCAGACGGCGGGGCAGGAGGCGGAGATGGCGTGCGGGGAAGAGCGCCAGGGGAGCAGAGAACGGCGGTGCCGCTGCAAGAAGATGACGGCGTGCTGGACGGCCGGTTGGAGGAGCGAGCAGGCGGAGAGGAAGGGAAGAAGAAGCGGCGGGGTCCAGCCGTCCCGTCGGCCGGCGGCGAGGGACGCCAGCAGGAGTGACGGATGGGCGCTCACGAGATCCAGCCCCGTTCTCGGTGGCAGGAAGGGAAGAAGAGGCAGCGGGGTCTGTCTGGCGACGACGGACGCCGGCAGGAGCGACAGACGGGCGCTCGGGATCGAGCCCCCACCTCAACGGCGCGAAAGGAGATCGGGGTGAGGGAGAGAGCCGTCGAAGGGGAGCGGGGGGAGAGAGAGTTGGGATTGAGTTTTTTTTTTTTTGAGGCAAAGAGTTGGGATCAAGTGGCTGTGAGGGGATGGAGCGATGGCTCCTGTGCAGCTAGGTTTAGAAGGGTTTAGGCGGGCCTTGGTTAGGAGATGGGCCGGCAGGCCCTGGTAGGCCCAGCTGGGCTGGAGGAGAAACTAGGGAGAGAGAGAGACAAGGAGAGTTGGGCCGGCCTAGCACTGCTGAAGGTTTTTATTTTCTCATCTCAGAAAAGAGAAACAGATGGAGAGGAGAGAAAAGAAAATATTTGAGATAGGACTAGAAGTAGACATCGGTTAGGCCATCTGTTTTACTACCTAGGTGCTATATAAATGTACTTATACAGCCCAGGACCTACGAAGGGCTGGCAGATACAGGACGCGGCGGCATCAGCTGTTGCCTCATGCATATGCACACAGATCCAGACACGCTGGTGTACTTGGACGGGAAACGTATACGACGAGGATAGATACCAACGCATCCTCCATGTCGAGCACCTGGACACTGCATTATTTTCAGATCAGTCATTTGTGGACATGCCACGATCTATGCAACACGCATGCAAGTAAGCAAGCCCCATGGACAAGATGCATACAACTATGGTAGCAAGCAAACACACGTTTGCACACGACCTACTAAGTGCGGGTATGAAATCGATTCCTATTTCCCTTTTCGCTTGGTATATATTCAAAAGAAATTGTATTTTTTTGTATTAAAAGCACTCATTCTTTAGACAAGAATTATTCACGGGCAAGCACACACTCTAAGTCTATGTATATATGCATCACACTAGCATCCATCATATAAAAGTGTTTCTATATGCACCATTCTTCTGATGTTCATGTCTCACATAACAGGATTTATTTTCTTATGTATAAGTATACCATGCATGCACATGGGATAACTCATAATGAAACACAACAATTAATTATGCAATTTCATAGAGCTTTGTGAGAAGATTGCCCATAAGAAAATTGTCTCCGGTTTAGAAAATATAATTATGTGTGTTTCCGGTTAATGAACCAGTCACAACAGTTAATCAAATATCCCAGATCCTTCTGTCCATGGCACTACATATATGTCTTGCATTAATCATGGACAATTAGTACACCATTGCTAGTGGATAGCACCTGAAATAGTGGGTGTCCAAATAAAATAGAGAAGTTGGAAACCAAACAATCAACACGTTCCTTAGGAGTTTTGCAAGAATGATTTGGGTGAAAGTACAATTCTTTTTCATGTTAGAGAAAATGGATACTTATTCGGCTAGGGGAGTGCCACATTTTCCCCCATTACAACGCACGAGCATATGTGCTAGCGTCCCAAAGAATCGTATTGTTAATTGATCCATCAACCATATACACTTAATTATCTATGTGGTTCATTTATGTCTAAAAAATCCATTTGGTTTATTTAGCTGCATTGTCGTCTGCCGCTTTATCGCAGTTGTTGTTTAACCAATAGCGAAGCACGGGCAATGGGCATATGGTTTTTTCTCCTATTGCAACGCACAGGCAATTTTCCTAGTATCAAGCTAAAACAAAAGAGAAAATTGCTTATTTGTGCCTCACAAACGCTTGGCAATCCTACTCCGGCATTTTATTCTTCCTATTAGTGTCAAATAGGCAAAAAATGTACTCCTACACCCGCTGCCAATCGTCCTCGTACGAGGAAACAGAGAGATTGAGAGAGCGCTCACCGAAAGCAGTGGAGCGGAGCTTGGGCATCTGCAGGAACTCGACATACTCCTGCTCCCGGCCATGACGAACACCGCGGCATACGAAATCTTGAACAATGGAGAAGGGCGCAAAATTCAACGCCATACCGCTGCCTTGCGGTCCTCGCGGCCACCGGCCAGCCGCTTCAGGTTAGGGACCGAGCGCGGAAGGGTGCCGCCGCCTCGATTCCCTCCTCGGTGGTCGGCTCGGCGCATGCGGGAGAGGGCGATGTCCTCCCTGGCCTCCACTACAGGATCCGGAACCGGGAGTGGCGGCGGACAAGCCGACGGGAGGGGCGCTGCCATCGCTGGTCGCCTGGTGCGATGCCGCCGTATGGGGGAGGCGGGCGCCACTATGATTTTCTTTTCTTGAGGTGCATTTTTTTAGTGTAACTATGAGGTTTAACAACTGTAACTTTATTGGTGCTCATAACAATTACAACACACTGATTTGGATCTAAGATCAAGAAAATATAAAGTAACTCCTATGACTAAAAATTGTAATGAAATATCTTGTAAACACCTTCTTCATGGTATCAATCTTTACTTGAAGAAATACTCAAAGACTTAGGTAGAGAGGTTGCAACTAAACTAGAGTAACGATGTGTCACTCTTTCAGCTACACGAACTTTAGCAATAATGATTTTTGAAAGCGCCTTGAGCCGCCCATCTAAAAAGATGGAAAGCCTTAATCGATAAACGTACTTGGGCCAGGATGATCCCCTAGAAGTATAGGCCGTCGAATCACTATATCTTCACCATGGTGTTGATAAAGATTTCACCTCCACAAAGAATCAAACCAACAAAAAAATCTTGATACGGCAACATAACGATAGAGGCAAAGGTGTTCGTCTTTCGATGAGATGGTGATTATCGTTTTCGGAAAAGTGGACTTTGACGATCCGACTACGAACATGCGAGGACGCCGCGCCTTAGCAATCGCTAAACCAAATCTGAGAGGTTATTGACCATGTTGAAGCACGATCAACCTAACCACGAGGGTCTATTTCCTTCAAACAAACGAAGAACAAGCAAGAAACTAAATTGCAATCTGGATATGCGAATATAAGATGAAAGCTCTATTGATCATGGTGGGGTTCTGTGACGTCTTGGTCTGGTCGTTGAACACAAACAAAGTACGTGAAGTTACAGCTATGAGGAGCTTTAATCTAAACAAAATCAAAGTCTAAACCATGCCCTAAGGGCTGTATATATGGAGTAGGGGGGAATTTTGTGACCCCTTGGAGGAGGGGTCTGAAACCAACACTTAACTCTGTTTTCCCATACATACGGACTCTAAAAGAAGCCTATACTGAAGTATTTTGAAATTGCATGGGTCTGCCCCAATAATAAGGTGTCGCAACACCTATAATAGCCTCTGGATGAAATTTATGAAGTAGCATCTTGTATATTTCGTCCAAGCCTTCATGCACTCATTATGATGGCTTCAAAGTTGTGAAATCGTCACTTGAAACTCCGTTCTTGTTTCCCTTGCGCATGCCATCAACTCCATGCTTGATCTTGCTCCAATGTTCATCTTTCTTGTCCAAGCTAGGCCCTTCATTTGTAAGTAAAACAAATGTATCCAATTTAGGCAGCGTCATATTCTCATGAACATTAGAATTGTTACCAAGAAATGAAAGTACCCGATAATTCAATTGGCATGCGCGAGCTCAAATAATTGGTCCAGTATGTATAGCAGAAGGGGCAATAGGTTTAACAATGGTACTGACGTCCTCATCACATAAACTCATCATATCCAAATAATCAAATCTGCGAGGACAGAAAACTCTCTAACCTCATGGCACTGCCAAAAGAACGAGAGGAAGTTTATTCTCACAAAATTATGACGATCATTAGGTGTTGACGAGGAACATATAGGTCTTGAAGATCCGAGGTCCTCCCACCTCCCAGTGCCAAGATGGCAGCCGGAGCCGAGGGACCAAAATTTCTCAGATAATTATGAGTTGCTTAATAGTGAGACTGAAGGAGACGATATGGGCCGGCCCAGCTCGCTAGAGATCCACGGGCCTTAAGCGCTTGTTTTTTTTCGTATTTTTTCTTTCCTTTTTTTACTATTTTAAAAAATGTATATTTATATATATATATATATATAAATATTACAAAATAATTTATATAATTTTTTAATAAATTATAGGTTTGCGTTTGAAAAATGTTAAACGCGTATAGAAAAATGTTTCTAATGTATATGAAAAATATACAACGTGTATAAGAAAAGTAGACATCAAAACATTTTTTTGAAAAAAAATGTTAAACGGTTATATTTTTTATGATGTATAAAAATATTTAGATGGTCTATGGAAAATGTAGACATCAATATATATTTTAAAAAAAGTGTGTGCGGTGTTAAAAAAGTGTTTGTGCAACTTAAAAAAATTGTGATAGCATTTGGAAAAAATGTCTCAACACGTAATTGAATTTTTTTAACAAATATTCAGACAACAATGTTCAAAAACATGTGTTTAAAAAAATTTAATCATGTTTCTGAGAAATGCTAAACATATATAACATAAATGTTTCAGATGCATACCAAAAATGTACAATGTGTCTGGCACAAAGTACACATCAAACATGTATTTGAAAGAAAATTAATCATTGTATTTACAAATGTTAATCATGTATTTAAAATTTGTTAAACATGTATAATATTTTTTCCTAGATGTATAAAAAAATGTAGACATAAAAACTTACATTTAAAATAATATTAATCATGTAGTTTTATAATACTGAAAATGTACACAAATAACGTTTCATATGTATAAGAAAAATGTACGAGGTGTATCGAAAAAAGTAGATATCAGAATTTATATTATAAAAATGTTAATCATGTATTTAAAAATGTTAAAGATGCATAAAATATGTTTTTGATCTATATAACAAAAAAATTGTATGTGAAAAAAGTAGAAATGTGTTGAAGAAAGAAAAAAGAAACAAAAACTGAAAAAAAAACATTGAACACAATGAAAACCAAAGAAAAATAAAAATAAAAACTGAGAAATAAACAAAGAAAAACGAGAAAGAAACAAATAAAAAGGAAGAAAACCAAAAAAATGAAGCGAACAAGAGAAGCACAGCGACAACTAGCAAATGAGTGGGCAGGTAAAAGCTTCAAGCGAGGGGAGTATACATCTTGCTATAAGCGAGATATAACTCCCGCAAGAGGCAGCAGGCGGACAAATGATGCGCGTGAATTCGCAGCACCCCAATTTCAGCATGTTATTTTTTTAAAAAGTTCTCAGTCATAAAAACACTATTTTTGTGCTAATGATTATTACAAATCTCAAATCTCCATGAAATGCTAAAATTGACCGGCAATGCTCACTTGTCAGGCCTAGTGACAAGAACATTGTTTACTTTGATATAGCTTTGAATTTTCAATCAAGATCCAATTAAAATCAGAAATAAAAACTTTAAACTAATTACATATTTTAAAAGTTTTTTCATGAAAAATGTTTTTTGTTGAAATTTAGGTAGCTAACTTACCAATGATGATTCTCTCAGAGTTAGACTGCTCATTTAAATGAGCTGGGACTCTTCCAGAATAGTCATTCCAATGAGCGTGATTCTTCTAGAAACCACAACAAGCAACCTTGCGGTAAATGACAATTTTATGGTAGGCACCCATCCCTGGAATTTTGGCTGGAACCATTGATGATGGTGGTGGTGATGGTTTTTGATTATTTCCGGGTCGTCGTTATAACAATGTATAATACTTCCTGGTAGTCGTTAATAGATTTGTAGCATTGATTTCTCTATTGTCAGTGGCATCATTTGTTTTCTACTCTTCTATTGCAACTATGTATATTATGTGTGAATGCATACAAACTTAACAGAGTTGCATGTTCATATTTGTACGTTGTCCATAAATCAGAAGTAACTGTTCAAGACACATGTACTCGCAAATTTTGTTTTATTTTTGCTCAAGACACATGAAGAATATGTATGATGTTGTGACACATTTGATTGTTGGAAAAAGATAATGCTGTAACGAAAAATTAGTGATGTAACTCGTTTTGACATCTTTCGACAAAACTTCTTTTGACTTAATGAAAACTTCTGCACATGTCATGTTTAATAATAACTCATAGAACATCTTTTTTCCCAACAATTCTAATTTTTACAAGCTTTTAGATAAATATACATATCACAAGTGCTCTACCGTTTAAGCGCTAGCGTTGACGACTAGTTATCGGCTAATGGTAGATGGAGACATGGTGGAAATACGGCGGATGCTAGCTAGACACATGCATCTGACTAGGGCAGTTACTTCTATATGCGTTCAAATATGAACATGTATATTTTGCAAAAAAGAAAATGAGCATGTCCTTGTATATTTCGCAAAAAAGAATGAACATGTCCTTGAATATTGCAGAAAATGGCCGGTTTCATCTGAAATAATAGGCCAGACTTGTTTGACCGGTACCATAAATATCAACTGGATATTTTTTTTCTCTTCAAAAAGGAGGTCAAAACCCCCGGCATATCAACAGAATACTGCAGCGAAGTGTTCACTGAAAATGCGGAAAAAAAGATCCATTTCATGGTTTACATCACATACATCAAACAACTTGAGGTCAAGCCTAAAAAAAAATAAATTGAAGACCAAATAATATTACACGAGGCATATGCTCATAGAGTTTATATCCATAGGCAAATGACACATGTAATATCTTTTATTGTGGCAACGAAAGAAAATACACACAAGCACATGAACAAACTGGCACACTGGTTTACTCTCAATGGGATCCAGTTTTATTGAACACGAAGGCGAGACGTAACTTTGGCCTGTGAAATTTCAGACCATGCTTATCCATTATTAGTCATCAAGATCAAGGGATGCCAGGAGAGCATTCCCCTTACACAAACTATCACAAGCATCACCGCAGAGTTTCACATAGAGTTTCATCTCTTCACTGTTGATAGCTGGTGCCAAAGAAACATAGTATGCCTCAATTACTAACTTTTCAATTAGTTTGCACATACAAATGAAATATAAATATATTCAGATGGATTTTATTTACCTATGTTGACCATGACCATGTTGTCACACATGGAAGACCTACATTCTAAGCTGCAATACTCAATGGTGTTTAGTTCATCTGCCAAAACGAAATAGATCTGTATTAGCTATTTTCACAACTACTTTTTGGGATCATGGAAACATTATTCATGTCAAATATGATCATACAAATCATCTAAACAAATTAATAATAGTTTATATTATGTTAGTAGGTAAACTTGGGAAAAATACTCTTTTAGGATCATGTCTACTTTTTTATACTTTCTGCGTCCCAATGGGACAGAGAGAGTAGTATATACTTCGTATCATATTAATTGTCGCTCAATCAGATGTATCTAAACGTATTTTAGTGCTAGATGGATCAAATTGAGCGGTAATTAGTACTACTAGATGACCCGTTGCGCCGATGGCGCAAGGGGCGAGAGTAAGGCATGTATTGTGAGAGTGAACATAGATCAGTAGATGGATGTGGTGCCCATGAGTAAATACGGTCATGCACTTCAATACATGGAGAGTAAAGAGGTGGTTTAACTATGTAGTCTTCTGAAAATAGCAGGAGAAGGAAATATAATCTCAATGCACCGAGTTTTGAAATTAAGTACTGACTCTGGATTTTTAATTCCTGCCGGATGCTTGTTGAGATTCAAAGAAGGGCAAAAGGAACCTTGCATGGTTCATCAGATGGCAGAACATGATACTTGGCCTGTGAACCAAAATTCATGCATTCCCTTTGCATGAAGCAACCAAGCAAAATCAGGAGCAAAATAAAGAATGGATAATGTTAGTATCCCATTTAGAAGAACAAATCAATCTCCAGTGTTCCAAACATTAAAGGAAGGGCAAAAGAATCTCTAATGATCAGGAATGTACATTACGTTTACTCTGCGAGATGAATAAATTAGTAAGAAAGGAACGCCTTTATGTTAGCAAGCATACCAGTAAACATAAAACATAAGAAGGTGTGCACATTATAACAACAAGAAGACTTAGATTAAGTAGCATGGCCCAGCGGCATTTACAATGAGTAGAAAGTTTTATAAGGAGATAAGGTAGAAAAGGCCCGCAAAGATATTTACAACGCATGGAACCTAATCTATTCGAGGACCTAAATAGAGGAATTGTCATGACAGTGGCTCGACATAGTTCTTCAGGTGTCAAAGCCTTGCCTTACAAAGGTGCACAAAATAAACCCAGTGCGTGCCCAAAAGTGCGCTGAATCGACGATCTTCAGTCCCGATGGACAGACAGTTGATGAGATGCAGCAGAGGTTAGAAGCTGTGTTCAGAAACACACCCTTCCAGCGCCGGACTTTGCTTGATAAGCAAGCAGAACACAGAAGATACCCTGAGGAAGAAAAGGAACAGAAGTAATTATTATACCATCACACACTCCCTCCGTAAAGAAATATATGAGTGCGTGCAGAAAATATGGAACCCAAGAAGTGCCGGCCGTACCGTATGTACATATGTAGCTTAATCCATGGAGGAACTACTGCCTCGCTTTCTTTGAACTACTACAATTTGAAGGCAAAAGGATGTTTTATTGAGCTTATTATTAATTTGGACATAGCAGTCATCGGGGAAAGAGCTTGATTAAATAGCACTGCACATCAGCGAAGGAAAAACCATTTTTGAGATGTATAGATTTTCTTCTCAAAGGACAAAAGACCCATCAGGTTCTTAAAACCACAGGCTACAAAGCAAGTTATTTTGCTTGCAACAGCAAGTATTCCCTGTACATGTAAGAGGAATGAAAGAAGAATGCATATTACACTTTGAAGGTAAAAGGATGTTTTATTCAGGCTCTTATTAATTTAAACATAGCAGTCATGGGAAACAAAGCTTGATTAATTAGCATCGCACACATCAGGTTAGAAGAAACCGTTTTTGAGATGTATAGAGAAGGATGTTTTTGTTTTCAAAGGACAAAAGACCCATTAGATTCTTATACCACAGGCTGATTTTACTGGTTAGACATCTAATCTACAGTGCGTTGGTGAGCAACAAAACAATAAACGAGCCTGACAAGGAATCTAGCCTACCGGATACTGAAACCTGACGCTAATTTTCTTGGATAGCTAATGATCCTGCATATAATAGTGATCTATAGAACATCTAACCAACCTGACAGTGAACCTGTATTCAGTAGCTTTTTAAAAGGTATGAGCAAAGCAAATAGACAAAAGAACTACTGGAACTTAGAACTGCATCAGGAAGAATTGAGCCAATTAATAATGTAACATCACAATTCTATTTGTTTTTTAACAGGTAGAATTTCCTTGCTGGCACGAATATGAAACCTAACTCATTTCTTTCGTCATATGAGCTGAAGTAATTGAATGGAACATGCCATGAGTCTTTACCTCTTGGTTTTAGAGGGGTCAGGAAGGAGGCTGTTTGAATTTTCAGTAGCTGCAGCTTCATTCTCCTGGCTAACCTGTTTAATTTGATGCCATCAAATATTATTATATGTGAAGCATGATTTGTACAGAACAGAAATGATATTCGCATATCAAACATAGGCATGTACATTTGGCATGGATGCAGGCTGAACAACATTTCCAGGAGGAACAACGTCTCCCGTCTGGGTAGCCAACTCGGGAGCAGAGCCAGATAGCTCTTCGTCCCTAGACTTATAGAGCTCAAGAACAAGTTTGCGGCGAGCGCTTTTTGGGCATGGTGATTTGCTGTTTAAAACAGAAGTGTATCAGTCACAGGCAAAGAAAAAGAACCTTCAAAATGTATATGACAGAATAAAGGAAGGGCTGATACTTGGGTGTTTTAGGCATAGAAGCCTGTCCTTTTCCTCTGAATGCAGATATGGGAGTGTTCATCTGACGAACAAGCAGCACAGGAATTAAACGACTGAAAAATGATTTGAAAGAGGAAGCCAGCAGCAGTTATACCTCATCGGGAGGTAGGTCAACAAGTGTAGATGATCCTATAGCGGAAGACGTCGGAATGGGCACCGCTATGCCTGAGCTCCCAGCAGAAGATGACGCACCGCCAAATCCAAAGGATGCCAGTTCAGGCTTAAAGGTTTCATCAATCCTGCCAACTTGGAAGGACAGCTGGGTGCTTGCAGGCTGAAAGCTTTTGGTGGAGATAGAAACGACAAGTCTATACTTCTTGGTAACAAGGCGTGAAATTTCAACAGGCAAGCCTACATCAGCACCTCCTATATAAGGTAGATCAAGCGCACTTGTGAAACCAGGATACTTGCGGTAAATCAAAGTCATGAGTGGCTTCCCAACAGCACTCTTTGCAGCTCTATCAAAGAACATAAATTCTGCCTCAGCTGCGTTGTCACTTCCGAAAGTGCACAGACAGTATCTAGACATTGCAAGGGAAATGGATTTAAAAGCAATTCAGTAGACAGACCAGAATAGAAACTACCATGGAAAAAGCGCTCACGAGGGATCTGCTGCAACAGAAGAGCAGCCGTGGTCTGAGCAACGGTACTGCCTTCCAGCCGTATAGGTTGTTTTATGGCATTCCCCGGCATGAGAGAAACCACCAACGGTTGTCAGAGCCCATGCGTGTAATAATAACCTTGACCATAAATTGCTTTTTCTGCATTTAACGACAAACATAAGTACAGTGAGAAGGATGCTAAAAAGAGAATAATAAGAATACAGAAGAAGTAAATAGAGAGGGTACCAGATTATTAAACGGGTCAAGAGCAAGCAGTTGTTGAACACTCAGTTCGACAGGAGGCTCACGAACAGGTGCTGGAACAATTGCCTGTTCTCCTGGTATGTTAGCAGTGATAGCAGCAAGACTTTCTGGAAGGCTGGATCAAAGATAGTTCATTGTAACAGAAATGAAACATCTGTATAAACCTCGATTAATGGAAAGCACACAGAAAGAGAAAATACCTAGCACGAAAGGCATTCATCTCTGGCAAGTCCTCATTAATGTACCAGCGGCATGCAGAGCTACCACTTAGTCCTTTAATTCCTATCGAGAGACACAAGGAAGTAAAAATGTGTATCAAGATGGCAGAGCAATCAATGGGCTAAGCGAGGTGTGGATCAAACAATGACCTCGGTAGGTTTTTGGCAGTGTCCCCACAAAGATAGCAATGACAGCTCCTGATTGGCTTGCAATACGGACCTCTTCTGCCTCAAACTCACGAGCTCGAGCACCCCAAAGAACAAGCTTGATCTCATTCCCTCTATAATCAAGCAAGAGCAAGTCAATAGGGAAGAAGCCAAGAGAAATGAAGAAAAATAGACAAGCAACTCACGCTTGATCTTCGAGAACTATAGTCCTGGTTTCTGAAGGTTCAGGCTGGTATTGAGAGTGGACAATAACTATGTCTGTCACCGCAGTAATTCGACCAATGACATCTGCAAATAACATAACAAACCTAAGATGATATGATGAAAGAACAAGACCAAACAGGGCATAGATGAGGGCAGTATAGAGTGGCTAACCGAGAAAGCGACGAGTGTTTGGGCCTGGCATTGGGATATCCGTGAAGGACAGGAGGTCGTAAGTGCAGTACGGGAAGTTTTCTTCATCACCCGGCTGGGGAATAGCAGTACTAAAGCGAGTGAATTGCATCATGTATGGGCTATCAACAGCCCTGTAAGTCTGCTTTGCTTGTTTACACATGAATCCCTTCATCAGATAAACATTGCCTTCCACCAAGACATCTTTCAGCCGCTCCGATGGCTCAGGAGGAATCTGGCCATACATGTGGGTGCCCTGCACATTTGCATTACAACTCAGAGTCAGAGATCAACATCAACAGTATGAGCACAACCACCAGAACCACAACACAAAACAAACCTCTTGGTCAAGCACCACTAAGTCAGTGTGCACAATGTTACCCTCATCAGTCCCACCTCGGAAGTGCCAGATGCGAGACACGAGAACCTTAGCATTCCAGAAGAGCACTTTCTCATGGATCTGCGAGAGAAGGCTGATCCTTTCGTTCGACATCTGTAGCTTAAAAACAGAGTTAGAAAAGATGAATAGAAGGAGGGAAAGAAAGACTAAATATGAAGATAATATTCACACAAACTCACTTGGTCATGTGCAAACTAAAAAGCAAGCAGAAAGAAGGAAACCAGCAGGTAAAGTAAGCATCACACGCGATTGCAAAAGTTTTTTTGGCACAGAAAATTGTAGAAGCCAGTAGATAGGTCAAAAGAAGTGATAAACATATAAAAATAGCAGCTTTATTGCACCAAGGCCATAGAAGCCACCAAAACCTAGATAGGCAAATTCTTATGCTATATATACTATAGGCTGTTACTAACACCACCTAGCGAATGGAACGAAATATCTCAGGGAACACGATGTTCCTTGTCTGCGAAGCAGACTCACCATCCTCTCCTTTGATCAAGATTTTTAATGATTTCTTTGAAGTAACACGCGACACTGCCACATAGAGTTGCCCGTGTGTGAACACAGGTGTATCCAAGTACAAGCCAACATTTGAAAGAGTCTGCCCTTGACTTTTGTTAATGGTCATTGCATAGGACACTCTAACAGGGAATTGGTGACGATGCAAAGTGAAAGGCCATTTAGGAGCTTTTGAGGTTAGGCCTATCCTTGGAATGAAAACAACATCACCTATGTTTGAACCAGTAACAACAGTTGCCTCAATAATCTTATCAGCAAGTTTTGTGATTATAAGCCTTGTGCCATTACATAAGCCTGTTGATTGGTTCAGATTTCTCAAAAGCATGATAGGAACGCCTACCTTCAGTACTAACCTATGGTATGGGAAGTTATTCACCTTGATCCCATTCAAGTACTCGACAGGATAGAAAGCATCTTGATTGCGAACTGCGTCAGCTGAATTCCCTATAGTATCATAGCTTAGGTACTCCCTCTCACTGGTAGGCAGCAAAGATAGAACACGTTCATTTATTTTTTCAGCCATTTCGTTCGTTGGTGTTAGAACTGCCCTTTCTTTTAGATAATCAACATCAGAATACCTAGTAGAAATATCTTTGTATACAGCCTGAACAATGGCATCAATTTTGTCACCATCAGTGTGTATTAAAAGCTCATCAGGGATAGTTATCCATGATGCATCCGACTCTCCCTCATGGGCAACAGCAGGGGCCGTGCCATCGCCCAAGCTGAGAACCCACTCAGCAAAGGCAGCCACCTCAGATTGGAGAATTGGATCATTTGTGTGTGCAGTCAAAAGCATATTAATGTTCAAGTGCAAAACATCTGCAATATTCCAGAGAGGAGAATTAGTGATTGCAGCAGCAAGAATCTGCGCTCGAGACCCGCCCTCAATGACAGGTAATATTTGTCTAAGATCTCCACCCAACACAACAACCTTGCCGCCAAAAGGAATTTTAGCTAAATTAGGATCTTTAGCCGACAGTACATCACGAAATGATCGGTCTAGGGCCTCAAAGCATTTCCGATGGGACATCAGTGCCTCATCCCATATAATAAGATCAGCCGATTCAATTAGAGTGGAGAGCATGGTAGACCGTTTAATTTCACAGGTGCCATGTTCAGGCAGATCAATAGGTATTTTGAACCTAGAATGGGCTGTTCTGCCAGCAGGCAAAAGCAAGGCAGCAACCCCCGAGGATGCAACCGACAACACCACTCTCTTACTACCTCTAAGATAAGCATCCAGCGCATTCCAGAGGAATGTTTTCCCAGTACCACCATACCCAGAGACAAAGAAGAAACCAGGTTTCCCAGACTTAATGCGATCAATTATAGCAGAGTAAGCATGCAACTGGTCTTTATTCAATCTATTATACATTACCTCTGCCTTTTTTAGAAGATCAACAACATCAACATCCAGTGCATCAGCAAGCATATCAGTTTGCACAGAAGTATCATGTCATGTAGATTTCAAGGGCAATTTGTGATCTAGGATGCATGCACTATTCTTAGCAAATATAGCAGTCAATTCATCAAGCAGCATGTCTCTTAATGAAACAGGAGGAACAACATATGTAAAATTATTTCTAGACTGCTGAATTTTATACCGAATGTCATCAGACAAGTAATTCTCATATTTTTCAAAGAAGAGAGCTTCATCATTAACAGCACAGTGAAGAATCATAGTAACAAATAACTGGCGTAATTGGTTCCCCATACCCCATTTGACAGCTTCGTCAAAAGCACTATACCACTCCATGTCATCGCCAAGTAACCCTCTCGCCCCACATGCTTCTCTGAACGTCGAGTATACAATGCCATTGTAAGTCCTGACATCCTCGTAGCATCTCGCGCCTTTCACAATCATAAGCAACATTCTAAAATAAAAAAGTTCTCCGCACGCCGGATGCACAGAGTATATCCTACCAATTCTATCGCTTCTTGTCCTAGGTTTCCATCTTTTGTCCTCAGCTATCCATGACCACCTAGTAGGGAAATCACAGTAAGTTAAGGATCTAGCTGCAGGATAAAAGGTTGTTCGCTACAAACCATTCCGTTAGCATTGTTTTTTGCAGCCAGGCATCATTAATCACTGAATTCAGAGCAGTATGTGCACGAAAGCACACAATATGCATGTTTAGGAGATGGACAGGTAATCTCTCAACAGATGGTGTTTTACCATGTATATCATAGCCATAAACCCTCCAAAAAGAATCATAATCAACTATGTAACGGCACTCTCTATACTCTTTAATCTCATCAACATCCTGGTCGCCGTCACGTCTAATATTCTCAAACAGAGTTTTTGATTTGTCTGGCCCTTTAGTAACATATTTATATAGGTACTTGATAACATATGTTTTATTACACCATTCAACATTAATATGTGCCTGCCACTTTTTTAATATAAGCATGTTATATGGAACCACATGTCTATTATCAAGCCTGACATTGTTCTTCATCACGAAACGACCATTGTTAGGACGCCTATATAAGGGAAACCCACTCTCATCGATAGAAGTTTCATCCTGAAATGATTTTGGGAAATTTTTTGAGCAAAACCCTTTTTTCATGCAAGGGCATTTTGGGCCATCAATGCCACAAGGGCCATGCATCATGAACTCAGCGACAAGGGCATATCCCAAAGGATCCTGTACAGGATCAGGGATCTCAGCTGAGATATAAGAATTTATAAGAGCCGATGTTACAACCCTATCGTCCTCCTTCTTTTGCCAAACAAGGATGTGCGCGTGCGGCAACCCCCTCTTCTGAAACTCAATAGTGTACAGGACTGAAAACAGGAGGAAAAAGCGACAATAAATATAAGGAAGCCATAGAAGAAGGAAAAGGAAATGGAAAGAGGCCTGCAAGGGGCAGTACCAGCAACAACAGGACCAAAGGCATTTCCTTTCTTAATCCGATGAAGATACTGAGCAAGTTTCATGTGGTACACCCTAACAGCAATGTCAGCCCTATCTGTCGCTGTTTGGCCAGGCTCAACAGAATCAAGGATTTCTTCCCACTTTGGGTTACACGTGAAAGTTGTGAAGACATCCGGCGACCCATGAACCCGCGAGACAGCAATAGCATCTTGGAAATTTTCATACATGTATCGGCGACCACCAGTGTAAGCCGAAGGCATAATATTCTTCTTCCCAACCTCTGAGCCACCAACCATACCCTGGCCTACCGCGTCGACAACGCCCTGAAGATTTTCAGCCCGCATCTCGTCGTTACATTTAAGAATAAAAATGAGCCGACATTCATCAATGCAAGCCCGGAAATCAACAGCAGCCTGTGACGACAACAGGCCACAGCATAGGTATGGATTATGCTGGTCTGGTTTATAATGTGAACAGAAGCAATAGAAGTCTTGCATCGTCATTTTAACTCTCTTACTCGTGTCATTAACATCAGTACCAATATAGCGAACACCGAGCTGAAAGCCACGTTCACCATATGGGAACAGCAGAGGGTATTGCAAAGACATGTAGGTAGTATCTAAAGAGGAAATACGATGAAGCCGATCTGCTTTACTGCGTATAATCAGGTCTCTACACGGCGCTTCCAACGTGAACTCACCATACACTAAAGCCGCCAATTCATCTGTTGCAGGCAAATTAAATTGAGCGCCATCATTTTCACCAGGAGCTATAAGCCTTATTGAAATTACCTCATGTTTATTATTTTTTAGTATGTCGCTAGCCATACGGAATTTCTTCACCAAAGAATTGTTTGCATCAAGCATCTGCATAAGACCCTTAACAATCTCCTTGTCTAACCCAGTGCTGGTTTCATTGTGGTGGTTTAGGGCCTGAATTCTGTTGTTAACCTCATTTTCTCTATCATGTATGTATAACTCTGCATATTTGGGGGAATCACCCTCATTTGGAAGTAGTGAGCCTATACGATGACAAACCTGACCATTAATTTTAAAAAAAATTGGACCTCCACCATCATTCACAGACCGGTCAATTTTTGCCCCCATGGATGTAAAAGCAAATAGGCAATTGTACTGGCATATTTGCTTAATAAACCTTAGGCTGCGGGGTGGGCCTTTATAATCAAGCAGGGATGCTAAGAACGGAGGCGGTTTTTTAAAGGGCTCGACAAAGACCTTCCCAGCCTTACAACAGTTGTTGTAAACCACTTTTCTTTTTGTAATAGCAGACTGCGATTTCACCCTCTCACGCCACCAAAAGCTAGCCTTACAGCGGCTGCATCGGTAATCTGGACCTCCATAGTATGATCTTTTTGGATAAAAAGCTGTAGGAGAGTCGTATGCAATAAGGACGGATGACACCTGGAAGGCAGAAAGGAACATGGCTGACAAGAGCACATAGGCATACCTTTAAGTATGACCACTTCGTCAGAAGAAAAACCAACCCAATCAGGATGCAGAGGCGATGCAATAGTAAGCTCTGCTAGAGGCATAAGAAGAAATGCTAACAGGACACACACAAAAAGTGAAGGAACCTATGAACAACGAAGGGAAACACGAACTGACCACCCTTCCTGTGAGCACGCCGCCTTAGCAACAAGAACTTGCATCTCTTACGATTCCGCGCAGTCTCAGCAGAAGAAAGGAACGGAAAGAAGCCATCTCCTATGGATATAGAAAAGGAAGAACATGCTAAGGGAGCAAGACCTACCCATGAACACATATCCAATAGAATTCATAGTAGGAGAAGAGGAACAGAACATACGCTTCCTCTTCCGAACAAGGGGAATAGCAGGTCCGACAGGGACAGTAGGCAAAGCATGGATAGCACGAGCAGCCCGGCGTGGGGCAACCGCACGACCCAAAATGGAAGCACGCCCCAAAGGACCAGGAGATCGCGCAGGAACAGGTCGGCGCGGAGGCATACCGCAAGCAAAGGAACTACGGCCACGGGAGAAAGGACAGCATAATGCTGCAATACAAGACAAAACAAACAGGCACAGCACATTGAAATTGCTCTCATGGGAACTAAATAATAGAAGCACATCAAAACAAGCCACGGAAATGGAATAATAGAAGCACAACTAAATAACTAAATTGCTCTCATAAAAAATAATGCACGGGCAAGATAATAAGGGGTGACAGCAAAACAAATTTACGAACTGAACCCAGGAACAGGGAATACAATATCATCATCAAATAAATAGAACAATCGAACAAGAACAACACCCTGGATTGACTAAATACAACACACAGACGCTAGAAGCCTTGAGTACAGCAAGGATAGATTAGGAGGCGGCTGTGCATAGGCACAAGAGACACTAATAGACGGGGCTGCGGTGGACGAGCGTGTACAAGCAAGAACCCTCTCCAAATAAGCTGCATAGCGACAGCCGATGCAGCAATAGCAATCGCCGCGTTTCCACAATTCCTATAGACAACAACGCATTCATAGTTGTAATCTCTAACCACAAAGTCATACAATCCCTGCAAAAACCTAAGTGCCTCACGAGCAACCTGCTCGTACGCTCCCGCACAACCCAGACACGCAGGGCGGCAGGAAAAAAAACTTCATGCCATCACCAGAACACCATCCCCAGGAAGCTGAATCTCTACCCCAGCAAGGACATTGCCTTTCCCATCGACCTCACACAGATAGTGGCTACCACAGCCTATAGAATAGGCACGACAAAATGTACTACAACAGGCATCCTGAGCATGTGAAGAAACGATAGAATCACAAGCAGTTCGAGAGCGATGAGTAAAAGCAGCCATAAGGAACAATCATCAACAAGTAATAGTAAAGGAAGACATGAAACGACACAATGCACGTAGCACACATGGTTAGAACCAAGCAGGAGACTAACTTTTAAAAGAGCACAACAAAGGAAAGGGCAGGGAAGAAGATGGAACCTTGGCAAGATGAAAGACAAGGCGCGGGGCGTGAGGTGAACCAAACTGCAGCAGGCCTTCCACGAACCAGGAGCGAGGAGATCAGTTGATCGGGCAGGCAGACGTCGGAAAGGAGGACCTACAGCACATAGAAAATCAAACAAACGTAAGTAAACATGCATTAACCCATGGACTCCCTCGGACAGAGTAAGATTTCGCAATATATTCAAACATAGCAGGCCCTAGACCAAACAAACAGGAAAAAGGAAGGCAAAGAAGGATGACAACCACAGCACACTGAGCACACTGTGCAATGCCACTGTGAAAAAGGAAAAATAGAATACTTTATTATGACTAAGTGTAGCAAACTTGATGACTATGAAAGGATATAATTATTGGGCTGACCAAATTCGACTGGTATTAACTAAAAGTCTTTTTCTCCTGAAAGAAAGTGAGCTTTCACTCACGTGAATCTTTACATGCTTCAGGTTTGCTAATTTAATCGGTACATGCTTCAGGTTTGCTAATTTAATCAGAGCAAATTGATGAGCCTATGGTGTAACTGTATGTATGTACTGAACAAAAAGAAAATAAAATTAACGAGCTACTTGCACGTCTAAAACTGACAGGAATACAAACAAAGCTTTTTTGGATTGAACCTAATATACTCATCAGAGCAAATTGATGAGCAAATTGATGAGCTTAGTATGTATGTGCTGACAGGAACACAAAAGCTTTTTTGGATTGAATCTAATATATTCAAACATAGAAGGCCCTAGGCCAAACAAACAGGAAGGAAGGGAGAGAGGATGACAACCGCAGCACGTACATGTGTAGGAAGAGCAGACAAAAATTTAATGAATAAGAACAAACTCCAGTCAAACAAACAGAGGTATTTAATTAGGTGAACAGGAGCATTAAAGGGTAACAGCTCAGGAACAAACCTAAATAGAATTCACCTGGGGCAGAACCCATGGGCATACAAACCTAGACAAAAACACAAAGGAGTCCTAAACGAACCGAGTCAATGCCTAAACGTACGGACCGCAGCAACCAAAGAAGAGAAACATATGCAAGAACACCTCCTAAAACCACCACACATCTGTAAAAGCATCACACAGCGGATCCAACACTCATTCATGTTGCAGAAAAACAAAGAAACGGTCCCAGCCCGGCAGAAACCTAGTCACGCATTTCATCGAGCAGATCATAAGCAGGGTAGCAGGCAAAACCTCACCTCACAGAGGAGGATTAAATAGACGCACAAGCGGAGAGCAAACCAGACGCAGCAGCCCTGCAAACAAGAGAAATGAGAGGGAAAAAGCAAGAACAAGTCAGCAGAGATCAATCTATGACGGGAGCAGTGGGAAACCAACCAAATAGAACAAGAACCTTACCCTAGCCAAACGCAACAGCAGCAGTGCGAGGAGCCATGACGGAAACAAGCGGAGGAGGGCGAGACGGGCAGGCGAGGACCGAGAACGGCGAGCGACGAGGAGCGACAATGGCGGGCGAGCGGATGAGGGCGAGGCGAGGAGACGCGGGCGGGGGAAGTGGGATGAGACGGGAGGCACAGAGGGAGAGACGAGCAGAAGGAGACCACGCACCCGGACCGAAACAGGCGCTGTAACTCCTAGAGAGACCTGGAGAGAAACCTAACTCGCCCAACGCTTGGAACCAAGGACAGGAAGGGGCCACCTGCAGCGTGACGAGGTCAAGCCAGCCCGCGTAGCATCACGCAGAGGACGAATAACCTCTTTTACCCAGCGGGCCGAAGCGAGCCGCCCGCGTAAACAACAGAGACCAGAACGCCGTGCACCCACGAGGCCGACAGATGGGGCCAGGCGCGGCTGAAGCCGAGGCGCCGCCGCTGGGTGCAATAGAGGGAGGTAAAGAACGGCCCGCCAGCCCGCGAAAGCCGCGCTGCCCACGAACGACGCACTGCCAGCCCGCGGTAAAATACACATGCACGCACAGCCCGTCCCGCTGCAACGCTGGCAACGCTGGCCCGCGCGTAAGCCTGGCCCATCCGTCAGCAGCGTAGGCTGGTCACGCGGCGTACACGAAAACGAGCGATCAGATGTTGACCACGGTGATTAAAAGGACGCTGGCGTCGGCCAGCGAGGCACAACGAGCGAGCCGGATGAATCTGAACCAGCGATAGCGCTAGATCAGCGGGTTGCGTAGCTTGAATTATATGTTCAATGTTCAATATGAGACGGAGGGAGTATAAAGTAAAAGTAGTAGTGAGTTGTGTGTCTTTACCGGAGCTGCGTACAAAGGCAAGTCAGCGGGGAGGTGACAGCCACAGAAGTCTGCGCACTGAAACACTGTACTAGGACCGAGAAGGCAAGAATGGTAGCAGGCCACTTTGAAGATGCTCCCGCCGCAATCCACGCCCTCTACATGTTGCACCTGCTTGAGGACCAGCCCCAGCACGAGTAAACACACGATCACACTCCCCAGACCCCTCTTGCTTCCTCCCATGGCTATGGCTGCCGGGCTCTCCTCCAGGAGGCACAAGTAATAATGGGGGCTTTGGTTCAAGGGCTTCTGAGGCTAGATTTGAATGGCTACTAGTATCGATTTTTATACTAGGAGATGATGGTCGTGGGAGTGTGTAGATGAGTACTGGTTGTTGCACGTGAAACCAAAGCAGACCAGGGCCATAGTTTCTTCTCCCACACGGGATAAAAAGTTTGGATCGACGGCGCGCGCGGACAAAGTTGTGACCTGGGCGCACCTATCCAGTAGGGATGTTACGTGCACGCCGGCGCGTTTTTTAACTACATTTTAGTATTTCCTCCATTTATAAATATAAGTCTTTTTAGAGATTCTAACATAAACTACATACAAAGCAAAATAAATGAGTCTATACTATAAAATACGTTCATATACATTTATAATTTTATATATGACTCATATTGAAATTTCTAAAAAGATCAGGTTGTATTTGGCAGCTCAGCATTTTTGTAGTTTTCCAAGGATAACATAGTTTTGAAAGAAAAAAACATTGGTTTTAAATATGTTAGTTTATAGCTGGGCTTATGCCTATATAAGACAATAATCTCTGGTTAATCTCTAAGGCTCATTTAGATGCATGGCAAATGATGGTAAGTTTAGTACCATACTGCTAGTAGAGTGAGAGTGAGACCCCTTTAGAAGGGATGCTCTACCACATGTCATTGGGAGTTTGGGAAGAGGAGTTGTACACGCGCACTCCTCCCCCTCCTCTGCAAGCCTCGCGTCGTCACGACGTGTGCGCGTCACGGGTTGCCGGAACGAGCCGAAGCTTATTTTTGCCAGTCAGAAATTGTTAATTACTCTTGGATTAATTGATTTTTTAGGGTCACCACACTTTATTTAAACCTCAATGATGTTTGGTACAAATAAAACAGTAGGAAAAGTGGATAACCAAAGGTGCCGTCCCGCGGCAAGAGAGGCCGAAGCCTTAGCCAAAGCATGAGCTTCAAAATTGCATTCTCTAGCTTCATGCACCACTTCAGATTCATCGACTTGCCTCATTCTCAGTTTTATATCCCTGATAATAGTCGCCGAGGAGCCCATGAAGTTACCATATAAATGATTGACAGTGGCTAAGCAGTCAGTTGCAACTTTCACCCTTCTCAACTGCAGGTCTGTTGCTAGGGCGAATGCCTCACAGCAAGCATGGGCTTCTAAACATTCAGGATCTACTAGTCCATCAAAGACAGTCACTGAAGCTCCCAGGTAAACACCTTTGTCATCACGACAGATGGCTGCGCTTGCACCTCTTACATTATTCCTGGAGATTGAAGCATCGACATTAATCTTTGCTACACCAGGACCACTTTTCAACCATCGTTTCGTGACTCCTCTCTGAACTCCAGCGTGCTTTTTCTTCTCCTTTGCTGGCATTAACTGAAGATCATCCAAAAATCTTTGAATGAAAGAAAAAGTAGACAGGGGACTCTGATATTTCTTCATGCTTTGCCTGTCTCCTTGCCCACCAAATTGCCCAGAGTGTCACAAGAATCTTCGCAAAAACTTGTTCACTCGTTGATTCTTGCATCTCCGTAAGCCACAGCCTTGCATCATCGAATTGGCATGCAATCATATGCTCAACTATGTCCTCATCAACTAGTGCCCAGACACATTTTGACATGCGGCAATCAATTAGTGCATGGCGCCAGCTGTCCACTTCGGCATTGCAAAGAAAACAGGTCTCTGAATCAGCTATATGCCTCTGTTTTAATACTGCACCAGTCGGGATAGAGTTCCGAGCTAATCTCCAAGAAAAAAAATTTATCTTCCCTGGGACATTTGCTTTCCATAGTTTCTGCCATTGTTTCTGTTTTGATGCCATATCTGACATACTTCCATGGTGGTATAGCCAATCCTCCCTTCGCCTCTTCGTATCGACCAGCAGGCGGTACGCAGACCGTACCGAGAAAATACCTAAACGCTCATAGTGCCACGCCCACCAATCCTCTGAAGCAGAAGTGCACAGCGGAATATTTAACACAACTTCAGCATCAATGACATTCATGTGCTGGTAAACAGCAGCCCGATCCCACTTTCTGGAGGGTACATCAATTAGTTCTGCAACCAAAACCGGAGGAACATCAGAGATTGGGTGCAAAGCCCGCAGCATATTGTTCCTTGGAATCTAGTTTTGGTTCCACACGTGCGTTGATCCACCATCACCGATCCGTCGTATGAGCCCTTGTTTCAAAACTTCCAAGCCCGCATAAACAGCTCTCCATACTTGTGACGGTTGTGATCCAATTTCTGCTTGCAACAAGTCTGAAGATGGGAAATACTTTGCCTTCAAAATTCTAGCACTCAACGAACTAGGTTCCTGGAGTATTCTCCATCCTTGTTTTGCCAACATCGCGAGGTTAAAGAGCTCAGTGTCCCGAAATCCCAGACCACCCATGTACTTGGGCATAGTGAGATCCTCCCAAGAGACCCAGGTTGTTTTTCTATTTCCATCTTTACTCCCCCCAAAAAAATTCCTCAACATAGTATTCATCTGATTGCAAAGGCCCCGGGGTAGCAAGAAGCATGACATGGAGTAAGTGGGGATCGCCTGAGCGATTGCTTTTATTAAAATTTCCTTCCCAGATGAAGCCATACACTTCTCAATCCAGCCCTGAACTTTTGCCCACATTCTGTCTTTTATGTACTTAAATGATCCATTCTTGCTCCTTCCCACATCTGACGGTAAGCCAAGGTACCGTTCATTTAAAGACTCATTTGGAACAGTAAGAATGGATTTAATAGAATTCCTTGTAGCCTCCGGGCAACCCTTCCCAAAAAAGATAGAAGACTTGGTTAAATTAACTATTTGGCCTGAAGCATCACAGTACTGCTGCACTGTATCTCGGATGATAGTAGCAGCGATATCATTTGCTTTCAACATGAGTAAACTGTCATCCGCAAAAAGTAAATGATTGACGGGAGGAGCCGTAGGAGCGACAACTACCCCCCTCACATTTTCATTCTCACCCTTGGAGTTCAACAAACACGAGAAACCTTCTGCCGCTAGCAAGAAGAGATACGGAGAGATCGGGTCACCTTGGCGGATGCCCTTGGTGGGTTTAAACTCCTCCAGTCGACCACCATTCAGCAAAACTGAGAAGGAAACTGTATTCACGCATTGCATAACTTTACGAACCCAAGATGGATGCAAGCCAATTTTTAGCATAACAGCTTCAAGGTAGTTCCACTCAACCCTATCATATGCTTTCATCATGTCAAGCTTCAATGCACAATGTGAATTTTTCTTACTCCTTGATCTCTTCATGAAGTGAAGGCATTCATATGCAGCTATAACATTGTCAGTAATGAGTCTGCCAGGAACGAAAGCGGATTGCTCTTGGGAAATAATCTCCGGTAAAATCTTTTTCAGCCGGTTAGAATGAACTTTAGAAATAATCTTGAAGATTACGTTGCACAAACTAATCGGTCGAAATTGGACCAAAGAGGTTGGGTTTTTTACCTTAGGGATAAGAACGATGAACGTTTTATTTATAACCTCCGGAGAATCTAGCCCATTGAGAACACGCAATACCATCTCGGTAACCTCATCACCGCAAACACTCCAATTCCGCTGAAAGAAATGCGCCGGAAAACCATCCGGTCCCAGTGCCTTTGTTGGATACATTTGGAATAGGGCCTCCTTTACTTCACTAGCTTTATATGGTGCATTAAGCATGTCATTCATCTCAGTACTGACTTTACAAGGAATGTGGGATAACACTTCCTCCATCCCAACAGTGCCTTCAGATGCATATAAATTCTTGTAGAATTCGGTCACCATGCTGCCCAATTCCTTTTCATCTCTGCATAATGTGCCATCCTCCCTCGGAAGCTCACTGATTCTATTTTTTATTTTCCTCATAGACGCCTTTTGGTGAAAAAACTTTGTATTGTCGTCACCCTCCGCAAGCCACTGTATGCGCGAACGTTGGCGCCACATAATCTCTCCGCGGAAATTCAACTCTATTATTCTGTTTTGCACTTTCAACTCCTCATAGGAAGGCCCCTGCCTATTAGGTTCAGACCTTAGCTCCTCAAGTTTTTTCTTCAAACTTCTAAGTTCACTCCTCACCTGACCAAAAGTGTGCTTGCCCCATGCAGCCAAAGCCGAGGCCAGGGCATGTAATTTCAAACTGGTATCTTGAACCGTCTCGGCCTTGCCTAACGATGCCCACACCTGCTCAAGCATCGGGAAGTATTCATCATGAGTTTCCCACATTTGTTCATAGCGGAACGGTTTGTCCAAAGCAATCCTCCTATTTGCTGCATCCAAATCATTAAAAAGGATAATTGGTGAATGATCAGATTTTTCAGCCACAAGATGTCTCACAGAAGCGAAAGGGAACAAGGAGCTCCAGCTAGCAGTAGCCAGTGCCCTATCCAGCCGCACCCTACAGAAGTATCCACCCGTCACCTTTTTCTCCCATGTCCAATCCACACCGATATACCCAAGATGGCACAGACCGCACACATCAATTGATGAGTCGCTAAGTAGTGCCACTGTCCAAGACATCGGACCGTGGGCTGCTCGCGGACTCGGTCGTGGGCCAGGAACAAAGAGAAAAAAAAATTGACTCGAATAAAAGAAGCATTGCGACTTAGTAGAATCAATGAAAAGAAGGATTCGGAACGTGAAAATGCTTCGGCTGAAAAAGCCGAATTAAGTAGTATATATTCTAAATCCATCAAATCCAAAGAGGCAAGCATTATTGAGAAAGGGCATGGAAAACATAACAAAACAGTCATGCTTGATTTTTTTTCTAAAGTTAATGAAACCTACTTCTTGCCTTATAAGTTTCATGCCATAGAAGTTGACGAGCTTCAATGACAACAACAAGTAGCCGAACAAAGTTTAGTTGACAAAGATCTTCAAAGTAAATATGCAAACAATCAAGAAAAAGATGAAGACAAGGTGTTGGGGGTCATCCAAAAGCAGAGCAAGATATTTTTCAAGTCATGCAATCATTATGCTCTCCCAACCTATTTGAAGAGGTGTCTAGCAAGTAATGACCTATATTAAGATTTGGTCATAACTTTGTTGTTGATGCATCTATTAGAAAAAAAATCCTTATAAACAATCTTGAGAGACCAACGAAGAAAGGTAATTTAATTGTTAGCAATAAGATTGTTACAAAGCATATCGGTCAACATGTTGTGCATTTAGAGTGGCCGATAGTGACTTATTATTGCAATCAAAGTTGTCCCGATTGGTTTATTTAAAAAAAAATATATAAATGGATGGATTTGCTTGTTCTATACTTAGCTTACATTTGGTCTCAAATGAGACATGTATGTCCTAACTATTTTGGTTTCAAAAACATAAAGCCAAGTTTGAATTATGTTGAGAAACCCGATGCTAGTATAATTTCTTATTCAAAACATGTATAGAAAAATGCTTCTAATGTATAGGTAAAATATACAACATGTATGGAAACAAATTAAACATCAAAACATATATATGAAAAAATGTTAAACGTGTATATTTTTATGATGTATATAAAAAATATAGATGGTGTATGAAAAATGTAGACATTAAAATATATTTTTTGAAAAAATTTGTGCAGTGTTAAAAAATGTTTGTGCAACTTTTAGAAAATGGTGATAGCATTTGAAAAAAATGTTCAACGCGTAATTGAAAAACTGTTTAATACATATGCGAACAACAATGTTCAAAAACACATGTTTGAAAAAAATGTTAATCATGTATTTGAGAAATGTTAAACATATATAAAATAAATGTTTCAGCTGTATACGAAAAATGTACAATGTGTCTGGCACAAAGTAGATATCAAAACATGTATTTGAAAAAATGTTAATCATGTATTAAAAAATTTAAACTTCTACAATTTATTCTCTTCATGTATACAAAAAAATATAGATATAAAAACTTGTACATTTAAAATAATGTTAATCATGTATTTAAAAAATTGTTAAACTCATAGAACATCTTTTTTCCCCAACAATTCTAATTTATACAAGCTTTTGGATAAATATATATCAAAAGTGTTCGCCCATTTAAGCGCAAGCGACTAGTTATCGGCTAATGGTAGATGGAGACATGATGAAAATACGGAGGACTTCTAGACACATGCATCTGACTAGGGACTAGGGCAGTTACTTCTATGCGTCGAACATGTCCTTGAATATTGCAGAAAATGGGCGGTTTCATCTGAAGTAGTAGCCTGGACTTGTTTGATCAATGCCATAAATATCAACTAAATATTTTCCTCTTCGAAAAGGAGGTAACCCTCGGCATATCAACAGAATACTGCAGAGAAGTGTTCACTGAAAATGGGGAAAACAAGATTCATTTCATGGTTTACATCACAGACATCAAACAACTTGAGGTCAGGCCTAAAATAAATAAATCAAAGACCAAAGAATATTACGTGAGGCATATGCTCATAGAGTTTATATCCATAGAAAAACGATACAACATATATTATTATATCTCAATCATGGCAGTACATCAGGCAGGCATCAATATGACACCACCATGATATCTTTTATTGGAGCAACAGAAGAAAATACACACAAGCACATAAACAAACTGACACACTGGTTTGGATACTCTCAATGGGATCCTGTTTTTTATTGAACACGATGGTGTGACATAACTTTGGCCTGTGAAATCATAGACCAAGCATATGCATTATTAGTCATCAAGGGATGCCAAGAGAGTATCCCCCTTACAGAAACTGTCACAAGCATCCCCGCAGCGTTTCACATAGAGTTTCATCTCTTCGGTGTTGTCAGCTGGTGCCAAAATAGGATAGTATGCGTCAAGAACTAACTTTTCAATTAGTTTGCATGTACAAATGAAATATAAAAATACTCAGATGGATTTTATTTACCTGTGTTGATCACATTGTCACACACGGAAGACCTACATCCCAAGCTGCAATACTCAATGGCGTTTGGTTCATCTGCCAAAACGAAGTAGATCCGAGATAAACAATTCCTCAGTTACAATATGTCGATGTTTTGTGTATTGGCATGGCCTCTACCATTTATTCTGTATTAGCTATTTTCACAACTATTTTCTGGTAGAAACTTCTTAATATAGCGGAAACATTATTCATGTCAAATCTGATCATACAAATATCAACTAACAAATACAGAATAGTTTATTAAATTAATAGGTAAACTTGGAATTTTATAATTTGACATTACACTTTTTTAGGATCACAACCACATCTACTTTGAAAAGGAGATAGTATATAAATTAGAAGTAGCGAGTTGTCTGTCTTTACCGGAGCTGCGTGCAGAGGCCAAGTTAGCGGGGACTCGACAAGCACAGAAGTCTGCGCACTGGAACACTGTACTAGGACCGAGAAGGCAAGAATTGAAGCAGGCCACTTTGAAGGGGTTTGCGCCGCAATCCACGCCCTCTACTTGCACCTGCTCCAGGACCAGCCCCAGCACGAGTAGGCACACGATCGCACTCTCCAGACCCTTTTGGCCTCCTCCCATGGCTATGGCTGCCGGGCTATCTTGCAGAAGGCACAAGTATTGATGGGGGCTTTTGGTTGAAGGACGGATGAGACTAGAGTGAGTTCCATGGCTCCTGGTAGGGATTTTTATACTAGGAGATGATGGTCGTGGGAGTGTGTAGATGAGTACTGGTTGTTGCAAGTGAAACCAAAGCACACCGGGGCCATAGTTTCTTCTCCCACACGGGGCAAAAAGTTGGATCGATGGCGCGCGGACAAAGTTGGCCGGAGCCGATGACGACGACGGCGGTGACAATGCTGTGACCTGCGCGAAGCTATCCAGTAGGATGTTACGTGCAAGCCTGCGCGTTTTTTCACTGCATTTCTATAAAAAATATATACGATGAAATACGTTTTGACGTGAACTACACACACAATAAAGTACTAATGTATTTCTGGCACAACCACATTTTGTTTATATTTTTTTGAAACTTTAAAACCCGATTTCACTCTAGCTGGTCCTATTTTGTCCCAGCATGCAACTATGGGGCGGGGTTTGGACAAAATACATTTTTTATCAAAATGACACGCGTGCATGGGAATAGAGGGGGGGTGCCGTGTTATATGTCGCCGAAATACCTTTTTTTGTTGTTGCTGGGAACGATACGTGCATGCCAGAAACACATCTCTTTGCTGTACACATGTGCATGCCTTTGAGGTTTGAGCTGGCGATGTATATCAAACAACGTGTGTCCAATGTCACGTTGGTTTTTGGTGTGCAAGATTTGTAGATTGCTGATCACGCTTGCCGCGGGAAGTTTTTCGTGTGCAGATATGTGGCTTTATATGACATCTCAACTAGAGCTTTGTTTTTTTTTCCTACACTAATCATATTATTTTAAGAGAAAAATATACTTTTCGCCCTTTAACTCTAGATTTAATCCTTCAACTTTAAAACCAGACAAATTGCATTCTAAACTTTTAAAACCGGTAATACTATCTTTTACAAAGAACAATCCTACCTTGTTTACACGTCCACTAAATGCACCATCGTAGACTACTTCCATTTTTTACAAGCAAGGCAGGAGCTCTATCGATTTCATTAAGAGAGAACTAATACAGAGTTGACCGGTTTAAAAGAAAAACAAGGCTCAAAACCAACATGAACCAACACCGACACGAACACAAACATGCCAACACCACCTAACATGACCACAATCCGGAGCGATAGTAAGCAAGTTCTTTGAAGACGACTTCAAGAAGGAAAGACAATGCCCGAGGACACCGCCGTCACCGGCATCGACCCGCGCCAATCAATAAGCTTTCGCACATACCTGCGCATGACCGCCCTGCCAAACATTGGGATAGATCAATCCTAGCCATTAGCCTCCGATACCACTCATCGCCGACCAGCCACATATCAGTGTGAAGAAGTACTCTTCGACAATATCTCCAAGAGGAGGAGGACGCCCATGGGCGCCACCACCACCGGCAACGACCACCGACAAAGAACGAGGCTTTCGCCCAGAGTCTTATGCCTCGCCACCTCTGATCCAAGGTAAGGGCCTGGCCCCTGCGAACATCAACAACGACGAACCAAACCAAAAGGAAAAAGAAACGCCGTGGCCTCCACAACACCATGAAGGGCTGCCTGCATAGGTGTCGGCACCACCACCACCACTACTATGAGGACTCTTGAAGCCACAATGCAGCAACCACCTCGCGTCCGCGACCAAAGCACGCCAACGACGCCCACCAACAACACCACTATGCTACCACTCGCACGCGCCGCACTGCCACACCCATCGCCGCGTCTATGTCGTCCCGTAGAGGGAGAAGTGCAGCTGTGCCATCACCGACCCCAAGAGGTCACCTCCAAAGACGGAGCAGCAGATCGGGCGCCGCCCCGATCTGAGCCCTTTGAGCCGGCGCGCGAGCAACCACCGCAACGCAGCACTGGCGCCTCCCAGACGGAGTTTATATCCATAGGCAAATGATACAACATATACCATTATATCTCAGTCATGGTAGTACATCAGGGCAGCAACAATGCAACATGGCATCCAACATGATGACTTTTATTCGAACAAGGAATGGAAATACACACACATAACACAGGGTGACACACTGGTTTGGATACTCTCGATGGGATCCAATTTTATTGAACGCAAAGGTGAGACACGACCTTGCCCTGTGAAATCTCAGACCATGGATACGCATCATTACGCATCAAGGGATGTGAGGCCAGCATCAACGTTACAGAAATTGACACAAGCATCACCACACTGTTCCACATAGAGTTTCATCTCTTCATCGTCAGCAGCTGGTGCCCAAATAGCATGTTATGTGTCAGGAACTCGCCTTTTCAATTAGTTTACAGGAATGCAAATACAAGATGAATTTTATTTACCTGCGTTGACCATGTAGTCACATAGGGAAGACCTACATCCCAAGTTGCAGTACTCCATGGTGTCTGGTTCATCTGTCAAATTAAAATATCTAGCGTGTAAATAAAATCCTGTTCGAAACAAATAATTCCCCGGTTACAATATGCTTGATGTTTTGGATATTCACATGGTCTCTATCATTCGTTCCTTGTTAGTTATTTTTCCAATTACTTGTTGGTAGAAAATTATGAAAAAAAAACTCGTGGAAAATTATTCATGACAAATCTGATCATCTAACGCCATCTAACATATTCAAAATACTTCATCATATTAGTAAGAAAACCAGGAAAATTTTAACTTGACTATATGCTTATCAGAATGACATCTGTTCTATTTTAAAAAAAGAGGTAGTATATAAAATAGAAGGAGTTCATTCTCTTTACCTGAGTTGGACTCAAGGACCAATTTAGGGAAGTCCTTAGGGCAGCTTAGGCCACTTGTGAGTTTACACCTGCAAACGTTTGCGCATAACTTCTGAGCACCACGGGCGCGGCAAAGGTTGTAGCAGTTTCTTCCTAGGGTGCTCTTGCAGCAACTCTTGCCTTCTACTTGCACCTGTTCCAGAACCAACCCCAGTATGAGTAAACACACCATCACACCCTTGAGGCCCTTGCTTCCCATGGCTGGCAGGCTATCTTGCAGAACACAGGCTTTGGTTGATGGATTGCTGAGACTAGGCTTGGATGGCTCCTACTTATAGGAGATGGTGGTTGTGGCATGTGGGATGTTCACGTGATGGTTGTTGTATGTAAATGTTGCGTGTTCATGCCAGCCATGTATTTTTTTTGCAATATCATGCCAGCCATGTAAACCGGATGAAAACAAAAGCTCCTAACTGTGAGTGTGTTTGGAGGGCTACTATTCTTCCAAACTCCACTGGCAATCTTTAACCACACGCAACAGCAACAAATCCATTGCTAGTTGCATATCACTCCTTAAACATGATTTTTTTTAAAGAGCTTAGGGACAAATATTGGACCTTGTCCTTCTTGCCTTGCTAAGGAGCCCACTCCGGCAATGACAACAAAAGTGTCTTTAATCACGCGCGGCAACGGCAAAAAAGGCAACCTTTATGGTTGTCATCCATCCCAAGAGAAACTTGGTTGAAATCGCGTGTAGATGATAAAGATGATGGTTGTGGAATACGTGCAAGCGAACATGTTCGTACCAATCCATTCGCGACCACAGTTCACATGGTATGTCACTTAGGGGTTGGTAATGCAAGCGCATCCCTCAAAACAAAAACTTTTGGCAGTTAGCTAGTTCTTTTCCACATGTGCTTTAGGCTTTTCTCAGCGCTCCATAGTGCTAAGAATGTCACATAGGCAACAAGTTGAAGTAACAAAGAAAATAAGAAAAAGAGAGAGCATCTAGACCCAAGGAAGCAACGATGTCAAGCGAGCAAATCTATGCGGAACACATATGCATGAGGAATTTTTGTTGCTAAACGATTAAATGAAGGAAACTTAGCTACAAAAAGCTAAGCACCTATGCATGAATTAGGAAGTTTAGTTTATAAGTTCTTTGGTGCACTTAGCACCTTATCTAAACACCTGTGGTGGATCCAGAAACCTCTTGAAGGCCGAGCAAAGCACAAACTAAGGTATCTAAGATGCCATTTTAAATTTTTAAAAAAATCATCATATAAAAAAATGTCTAACATAAGGCGTCGCATCAATGGTAGATTCACTCATGAGTGAGCATCATTACTTTGTTCTAGAACCCAACTGATCTCTACCTGGGATCGGGAAAGTTTGTCTGATGAGATAATAAAATTTTGTTGAAAAAAATTAATGATGAATCTTTCACAAAACTGACGACGTGCGTGCTTGGGAAGAGATGGGAGTGACATGTGTCCGAGCAGAAAAACAAATAAGAGATCGATTCAAGGGATAGACCTAGGGATTGATGGGTGGGCCACAGTCCACCATAAGATTTCCTAATAATTTATATATCATAGCGAGCAAATGTTGAATCTTGCTTACTGCGAGACGAAATGAGCGGTCGCCTACGTAGCTCATTCAAGTGGGCCAACCCAACAGCGGTTTTGAGAAGCTTCCATGTGCCATTTTGAGAAGCTTCTATGTACAGTAGGGACTGGTTTTTGGGAACCTTCCGTGCGGTTTTCGGAAGCTTGCATCCTTTTTTTTCTTTCCAATTTTTTTCTCTACATATTTTTATACTTTTTTATCTTTCTTCGTTCCTGCTATTTTTTATCTTTTCATGTTCTTTGTAAAATAAAAGAGTGAACATTTTTGTATGGCATGAACTTCTTGCAAAAATAAATGTGTAGACAATTTTTCACATTTTCATGAAATTTTTTGTATATGTTGCGAACATGTTGTCATATGCCGTGAAAATTCTCCAAAATTTACACTAACTATTTTTTACATTTTCATGAACATTTTTACAAATGCTGAAATCATTTTTCAATGGTAACAAACACTTTTTATAAGTCACGAACATGTTTTAAAAATTGAGCGAGCACATTTTTATATTTCATGAACAAATTTTGAACGAGTTTTTGTTGGATGGTACACCATTTTTTAAATGTCACGAATATTTTTTATAAATTAGTGAAATTGTTGGTAAGTGTCATGAAATTTTTCATTACAAATGTGTGGACATTTTTTTGAGCTGCTTGAATGGTTTTCCCTTTTTTTAGCACAATCCACTAGCTAAATTCATTAATAATCATCGGAATACAATGAGTGTTATGGGGTAGACCAAGCCATGTGTGTCTCCCCTGATCTAAACTGGATGCAAACCTAGCTAAATTATGGGCTTCGTAATTTGAGCCTCTTTTTTCATGAACGAAATTACATAAGGTGAAAGAAGATCTAGAAACACACATTTTTCGTTTCCGAGAGGCGTGCCTCTCGCGAAAGCACAATCATACCTCTCATGGAAGCAAAACCGTGCTTCTCGCGAAAGAAAAAAATAAAAGAACATGTTTTTTTTTTCGTTTTCGAGAGGCATGGTGATGCCTCTCGCGAAAGTGAAACCGTGCCTCTCACAGAAGCAAAACAGTGCCTCTCCTGGAAAAAAACATGTTTTTTCGTGTCATTTAAAAAAAACTAAGACCGGTGGAAATCCAAAAGGTCACAAACCACTAAAAGAAACCAAAAATGTATGCGGAAAAATGAAAAAAGCAAAATCTGAATGAAGCGCAACACGTGACAGCAGGTGCGCTCTCTTCCCACCCCTAAGTGATCGTTGGGAAGCTTCCGAAGGAGCGCTCCCCAACAGTTGCTCCCAACTCTCTCGAAAAACGAATTTGTGTGGAAGCCCAAGTGATGTGCGAACAACGGTATGTGTATGTATCGCCCCTACAGATATATAATAGGCCTCGCCTACAGGGTGATACAATACTTGGCCAGCCCATTTTCACGCGTTCGTGGGTTTGCTCGCTCGCTTTCGCTGTCCACATTCTTGCATTCTTTGGTTTTTCTTTTGTGTATTTATTTTTGTTTTTCTTTGGTTTTATATGTTTTCCGATCGGTTTTCACCAATTTACTCGCTTTTTTGTCAGCCCCGCCCCCCCCCCCCCCCACACACACACTTTTCTCTTTTTCTTTTCTCAACACATGTCTACATTTTCCTGCCCATTCTATATTTTTTTATACATCAGGACCATGTTTACACGTTTACCATTTTTGAAACACATGATTGATATTTTTGAAATGATGATCAGAAATATATTTTTTGATGGCTACTCTTTTTCACACACGGTGTACATTTTTTGTATATATTTAAAATATTTTGAAAATTTTCATATTTTTCAAATACATGTTTAACATTTTTAAAAACATGTGAGAACAATTTTTCAATGATAAAATCATTTTTTATAAATGATGGGATCTATTTTTTACATTGTACAAACATTATTTGGGAAAATGTCCCGGCATAATTTTAAAATTTGTGGTCATTAGTTTCGATGTATCATGCCTTTTATTGAGGTCTGGATCATTTTTTTAATTACAAGAGCATTGCTTTATTAACATTTGTTATATACATTGTCAAAAAACTCATTTATTTTTTAATACATTTTCAATATTTTTATACACATTTAATATTTTTCAAATGCTTGATCAACATTTTTACAAATACGTTCAACATTTTTTGCAAAAGCTTGATTAACATTTTTATATACATGATCCAAAATTTTCATAATTTCCTAAGTATGGTCAACATTTTTTATATACACACTTAAATTTTTTAAATGCTTGATCAACAACGTTCAAATAATTGTTCAACATTAAAATATACTTAGAATATTTTAATATTTAAATAAAAATTGAAAATAAAACAAGAAACAGAAAAAGATCAGGTTATGGCCCCCCGCGCTCCTGGGCTGCCCATCTCGGTCTCCCCTTTAGTGTGGGTACCTACACTCTCGCTGAAGGCGGGATATAGGGGTGCCCCTGATTAGGAGGTCTGCTTGTTGCCCTAAAAAAAAGGAGGTCTCCTTGTTTAGCACATGGCCTGACGCGAGTCCGAGAACAGCTGACTAGTGTTATTTCTTGTGTGCGACCTTCAAGAGCATATTTTTTGTGCCATGCGAGCACGCCAAGGTGCGTTCATCCGTCGCCATATGTCATGTGTTGGGCGCTCTCTCTAGATTTTATTTTTAATTTTTTATGTGTTTTTTGGGTTTTAAATGAGGTTTTTCGGGTTTTTGGCTTTTCGGTTTTTGCCCGGTTTTTTCTAGGTATTGGAGAAAAAAATGTGGATTCTTTTCGCACAAAAAGTAGTTGTGCTTCCATGAGAAACACATTTGCTTTCATTTGTTATTTTTAAAAAGGAAAAATCAGTGCTTCCACGAGAAGCACACATTTGCTTCTTCAAAATAGAAAAAAAAATTCTTCACAGGTAGCACATATATTTGCTTCTTGTGGTGGCATTGATTTGCTTTCGGGAGCACAAAAAAGGGGAAAATGTACTCTCACGAGGAGCACACATTTGCTTCCATGAGAACCACATCAGAAAAAAAAACTATGCTTCCACCAGAATTACATAATTTCTTCTCATGGAGACACGGATTTGCTTCCTCAAGAAGCACAGATTATCGAAAAGAGAGAAAAATTAAACATGTGCTTCCAGTTCTAGATTCTTTCTTCAAAAATTTTGTCTTTCTTTCTTTTGTTACCTTTTTTATTTTATTTTATTTATCATTTTTTACTTTTTAAAAAAATTTATCGAAACCTAATAACTGAAGGAAATATGCCCTAGAGGCAATAATAAAGTTGTTATTTATATTTCCTTATATCATGATAAATGTTTATTATTCATGCTAGAATTGTATTAACCGGAAACATAATACACGTGTGAATACATAGACAAACAGAGTGTCACTAGTATGCCTCTACTTGACTAGCTCGTTGATCTAAGATGGTTAAGTTTCCTAGCCATAGACATGTGTTGTCATTTGATGAACGGGATCACACCATTAGAGAATGATGTGATGGACAAGACCCATCCGTTAGCTTAGCACTATGATCGTTTAGTTTGTTGCTATTGCTTTCTTCATGACTTATACATGTTCCTCAGACTATGAGATTATGCAACTCCCGAATACCGGAGGAACACTTAGTGTGCTATCAAACATCACAACGTAACTGGGTGATTATAAAGATGCTCTACAGGTGTCTCCGATGGTGTTTGTTGAGTTGGCATAGATCGAGATTAGGATTTGTCACTCCGATTGTCGGAGAGGTATCTCTGGGCCCTCTCGGTAATGCACATCACTATAAACCTTGCAAGCAATGTGACTAATGAGCTAGTCACGGGATGATGCATTACGGAATGAGTAAAGAGACTTGCCGGTAATGAGATTGAACTAGGTATTGAGATACCGACGATCGAATCTCGGGCAAGTAACATACCGATGACAAAGGGAACAACGTATGTTGTTATGCGGTTTGACCGATAAAGATCTTCGTAGAATATGTAGGAACCAATATGAGCATCCAGGTTCCGCTATTGGTTATTGACCGGAAGTGAGTCTCGGTCATGTCTACATAGTTCTCGAACCCGTAGGGTCCGCACACTTAACGTTCGATGACGATCGGTATTATGAGTTTATGTGTTTTGATGTACCGAAGGTAGTTCGGAGTTCTGGATGTGATCACGGGCATGACGAGGAGTCTCGAAATGGTAGATACATAAAGATCGATATATTCGAAGGATATGTTTGGACATCGGAATGGTTCCAGATGAGTTCGGGCATTTTCCGGAGTACCGGGAGATTACTGATACGTCTCCGTCGTATCTACTTTTCCAAACACTTTTGCCCTTGTTTTGGACTCTAACTTGCATGATTTGAATGGAACTAACCCGGACTGACGCTGTTTTCAGCAGAATTGCCATGGTGTTATTTATGTGCAGAAACAAAACTTCTCGGAATGACCTGAAACTCCACGGAGATTATTTTTGTAAATAATAAAAAATACTGGCAAAGAATCAAGGCCAGGGGGCCCACACCCTAGCCACGAGGGTGGGGGCACACCTGCCCCCCTGGGCGCGCCCCCTGCCTCGTGGGCCCCCTGGAGCTCCTCCGACCTCAACTCCAACTCTATACATTCGTGTTCGGGGAGAAAAAAAGGGAGAAGGATTCATTGCGTTTTACGATACGGAGCTGCCGCCAAGCCCTAAACTCTCTCGGGAGGGCTGATCTGGAGTCTGTTCGGTGCTCCAGAGAGGGGAATCCGTTGCCATCGTCATCATCAACCATCCTCCATCACCAATTTCATGATGCTCACCACCGTGCGTGAGTAATTCCATCGTAGGCTTGCTGGACGGTGATGGGTTGGATGAGATTTATCATGTCATCGAGTTAGTTTTGTTAGGGTTTGATCCCTAGTATCCACTATGTTCTGAGATTGATGTTGCTATGACTTTGCTATGCTTAATGCTTGTCACTAGGGCCCGAGTGCCAGGATTTCAGATCTGAACCTATTATGTTTTCATGAATATATGTGAGTTCTTGATCCTATCTTGCAAGTCTATAGTCACCTACTATGTGTTATGATCCGGCAACCCCGAAGTGACAATAATCGGGACCACCCCGGTGATGACCGTAGTTTGAGGAGTTCATGTATTCACTATGTGTTAATGCTTTGGTCCGATACTCTATTAAAAGGAGGCCTTAATATCCCTTAGTTTCCACTAGGACCCCGCTGCCACGGGAGGGTAGGACAAAAGAAGTCATGCAAGTTCTTTTCCATAAGCATGTATGACTATATTCGGAATACATGCCTATATTACATTGATGAATTGGGGCTAGTTCTGTGTCACCCTAGGTTATGACTCTTACATGATGAACTGCATCCGGCATAATTCTCCATCACTGATCCATTGCCTACGAGCTTTCCGTATATTGTTCTTCACTTATTTATTTTTCCGTTGCTATTGTTATCATCACTATAAAACACCAAAAATATTACTTTTTCTATCATTACCTTTTGCTACCGTTACCACTACTATCATATTACTTTGCTACTAAACACTTTGCTGTAGATATTAAGTTATCCAGGTGTGGTTGAATTGACAACTCAGCTGCTAATACTTGAGAATATTCTTTGGCTCCCCTTGTGTCGAATCAATAAATTTGGGTTGAATACTCTACCCTCGAAAACTGTTGCGGTCCCCTATACTTGTGGGTTATCAAGACTATTTTCTAGCGCCGTTGTCGGGGAGCATAACTCTATTCTTTGAGTCATTTGAGATTTATATCTTCTTATCATTATGAAGAACTTGAGAGATCCAAAAACCAAGATTTATCCCTCAACTACGAGGGGAGGTAAGGAACTGCCATCTAGCTCTGCACTTGATTCACCTTCTGTTTTGAGTAAGCTTGCGACACCTAGACCTGCTTCTGATATTAATTCTGATATATGTCGCATATTATTGATGATGCCACTTCTACTATGCATGATACTTATGATGAAACTACTTCTATGCTTGATACTACTGTGCCACTTAGTGAATTTCTTGATGAACAACTTGCTAGGGCTAGAGAGAATGAAATTATTGAAACTGATAATATTGATGAAAGCAATGATGAAGGCTCTCCTAATAAATATGAATTACCTGTTGTGCCTGAGGGCTATGTTATGGATGAAGAAACTAAAAGAGACTTTCTTGCTTGCAATGATAGAAGTGATCTTAAGAAATCATTAGCTAAGCTTAAACAAAAAGGTTCGAATGCTAGAATGAAATATGATCCTTCTTATGCTACTTCACCTATCTTTGTTACTGATAAGGATTATGAATTCTCTATTGATCCTGATATAATTACTTTGGTTGAATCTGATCCTTTTTATGGCTATGAATCTGAAATGTTGTGGCACATCTTACTAAATTAAATGATATAGCCACCCTGTTCACTAATGATGAGAGAACTCGCTACTTTTATATCCTTAAAATATTTCCATTCTCATTAAAGGGTGATGCTAAGATATGGTTTAATTCTCTTGATCCTGGTTGTGTGCGTAGTCCCCAGGATATGATTTATTACTTCTCTGCTAAATATTTCCCTGCTCATAAGAAACAAGCTGCCTTAAGGGATATATATATAATTTTGTGCAAATTGAAGAAGAGAGTCTCCCACAAGCTTGGGGGAGGCTTCTCCAATTACTTAATACTTTGCCTGATCATCCTCTTAAGAAAAATGAAATACTTGATATATTTTATAATGGACTAACCGATGCTTCCAGAGATTACCTGGATAGTTGTGTTGGTTCTGTTTTCAGGGAAAGGACATCGGATGAAGCTGAAATTCTACTGAATAATATGTTGACGAATGAAAATAATTGGACACTTCCTGAGCCAGCTCATGGGCCTATTCCTAAACCAACTCAGGGGTGTTCTATTTCTCAGTCCTGAAGATATGCAAGAGGCAAAGAAATCTATGAAGGAAAAGGGTATTAAAGCTGAAGATGTTAAGAATTTACCTCCTATCGAAGAAATACATGGTCTTAATTTACGACCTGTTGAAGAAATATATGGTTTTAATCCATCACCTACTGAAGAAACACACAGTCTTGATAACCCGACACGGGAAGTAAAGGTAAATTCTCTCTATAGATATGATAAAGCTGAAATCCCTCCTACTAAGTTTGCTAGCCAATGTTTGGATGAGTTTGATAACTTTATGGTTAAGCAAGAAGACTTCAATGCTTATTTTGGTAGACAATTGAAACAAAATGCTTATATGATTGAACACTTGGGTGATTATATGTCTAGAGTTAAAGATGAACTTAAACTCATTAGTAAACATGCTTCTATGGTCACCACTCAAGTAGAACAAGTACTTAAAGCTCAAAATGATTTGCTCAATGAATTGAATAATAAGAATAATGACTATGCTGTTAGAGTGGCTACTAGAACTGGTAAAATGACTCAGGAACCTTTGTATCCTGAAGGCCACCCTAAGAGAATTGAGCAAGATTCTCAGAGAAATAATATAGATGCACCTAGTCCTTCTAAAAGGAAGAAAAAGAAAAATGATAGGACTTTGCATGCTTCTAGTGAACCTATTGCTGAAACACCTGAGAATCCAAATGATATCTCTATTTCTGATGTTGAAACACAATCTGGTAATGAACATGAAACTAGTGATAATGTTAATGATAATGTCCATGTTGATGCTCAACCTAGTAATGACAATGATGTAGAAATTGAACCTGATGCTGATCTTGATAACCCACAATCAAAGAATCAACGTTATGATAAGAAAGACTTTGTTGCTAGGAAACACGGTAAGGAAAGAGAGCCTTGGGTTCAGAAACCCATGCCTTTTCCTCCTAAGCCATCCAAGAAAAAGGATGATGAGGATTTTGAGCGCTTTGCTGAAATGATTAGACCTATCTTTTTGCGTATGCGTTTGACTGATATGCTTAAAATGAATCCTTATGCTAAGTACATGAAAGATATTGTTACTAATAAAAGAAAGATACCGGAAGCTGAAATTTCCACCATGCTTGCTAATTATACTTTTAAGGGTGGAATACCTAAGAAACTAAGAGATCCAGGAGTACCAACTATACCATGCTCCATTAAAAGAAATTATGTTAGAACTGCTTTATGTGATCTTGGAGCCGGTGTTAGTGTTATGCCTCTCTCTTTATATCGTAGACTTGATTTGAATAAGTTGACACCTACTGAAATATCTTTGCAAATGGCTGATAAATCAACTGCTATACCGGTCGGTATTTGTGAGGATGTGCCTGTTGTGGTTGCAAATGTTACTATTTTAACGGACTTTGTTATTCTTGATATTCCCGAGGACGATAGTATGTCTATTATTCTTGGAAGACCCTTTTTGAATACTGCAGGGGCTGTTATTGATTGCACCAAAGGCAATGTCACTTTTCATGTTAATGGTAATGAGCATACAGTACACTTTCCGAGGAAACAACCTCAAGTCCACAGTATCAATTCTATTGGAAAAAATCCATCGATTATTTTTGGAGGTTTTGAATTTCCTCTTCCTACTGTCAAGAAGAAATATGATATTCTTATTGTTGGGGATGTGCATATCCCCATTGAGGTAACCTAGTGTTATTCGAAATTTCTCCGGTTTCATGTTACTCGAAATGAGTTTGTTAACAAGACTTGATCAACCTTGTTAGTGGATTCCTTTTGATGAGCATGATATGGATGAAGCTAGAAAACACAACTCTCTGTACCTTCTTTTTACTTTCTGTTATTTATATTAAATAAAGCAAAATAGTAATTTCTGTTTGTTTTCTGATTATCCGTGCAATATAAAAATACCCGGAAAATAAAAGTTCTCCAAATGCCCTGAAATTTAAATCTGATTTTTTATGGAATATTTGAGAATATCTGGCACTGAGAACACAACAAGGGGAGCAAGCACCTGGCCACGAGGGTCCATGGCGTGCCCACCCCCCTGGGCGCGCCCCCCTGCCTCGTGGGCCCATGGTGGCTCCCCTCCACTTATTCCTGCACCCACACACTTCTTCTTCCTCCCAAAAAAATCACTATCCAGCTCAAGCACGAGTTCTAGCTCATTTTACTGCGATTTTCGATCTCCTTGCTCAAAGCACCCCTCACAAAACTGCTTTGGGGGATTGTTCCTTGGTATGTGACTCCTCCATTGGTCCAATTAGTTTTTGTTCTAGTGCCTTATTCATTACAAATTTGTGCTGCCTAGGTGACCATGTTCTTGAGCTTGCATGTCAAATGTATATGGTTCCAAGTAGTTCTAACGCATGATATAGGCTCTAGGCAATTGTAGGAGTAGTTGCTATCGATTTTGTTAAGTTTGGTTTACTTTTATTTGAAGTTACTAAAAATTTCAGAATTTTTCAGAAAATAATGAAGAGATTTTTGAGGGGCTCATCGAGCCGAAGCTTGAAGGAAAAGCAAAATGAAGAAGCAGAGAGGCCCAAATATAATCTGCCTCGCACCGCAGAGGTTCGACCGTGTGAATGGCCTTCCGATGATTTCTTGAGAGCCGTCGGGATTTATGATGATTTCTATGAATTCGCTGAGAATGCAGGCCTCACCGCCTTCCTCCACGACCAACGCGAACAGTATCTCTTACTCACCAATATCTTTGTGCAAAACTTTCATTTCCATGCTAGGAGCTCACCACCTACGGTGGAGTTTTATTTATATAATGAGCATAAGGAGATGTCACTTCGTGATTTTTGTCTGGTTTGTTTGATCCCTTTCGAGGGCATCATAGAGGAACCACATCATGACGATGTGGATGGGTTTATTGATACCATCACTGTAGGGGAAACGAAGAAGGTTTCCGACGCACGAACTACTAGCATACACTTTCATGTTCTACGTTACTTTGCTATATTTGCTAGTAGATGCTTAATTGGGCGCAGAAACTGTGGAAACCTGAGTGCCCCTGATATTGTTATTTTGTGCCACGCCTTATTTCATGATGATACATTCAGTATGGGTGCTATTATTGCAAAGCGGTTAAATCTTAACCGTACTAAGGGCCCCGTCTTTGGAGGCATCTTCGCCTCGCTCCTAGCTGCACATTTTAACATACCTATTAGGCACTATGAAAAAGAAGAAAAAATGTTGCCTACTGTTTATTTAGATTATAAGAGTATGGTAGTGCATGATTTTATTGTAAAGAATAGGGAAAATGAGTTCAAATACAAATTGTTCTTTGATAAACATCATCCTGAGACTATTACCCTGCCTGCTCCTTCCTTGTTTGATTTATCTGCAGGCAAGTACCTTGTTCCATTGGAGGCTATTCACGCCTACCGAAACCCTACATCAGTTGCAGAGCCAGAGTCAGAACCACAATTTTATCCTCCACGACAGCCTAATTACCAGTGGGATCCGGAGATGATTGCCAACCAGTGGCAATCAGAGTCTTCTTCTTCGCAGTATGACCCCAACTATTACTTTGGATATCTGCCAGGCCAGCCGTGGCCATAGACCAACTTAGGCCAAAAGCCTAAGCTTGGGGGAGTACATATTTCCCACCGACATTACATTCATGTTCACACACTCATTGCTAGATGTTGGTGCTCATATTTTTTCATTGTATCAACCATACTAGTTTATTTCCTTTTTATGCTTTCTTCTTGTGTGTTTAATAAACCTTAAGAAAAACCAAAAAAATTAGTTGCAGCTTTTAGCTAGTTTTAATTTCCATGCTTGTAGTAGTAATTAAAAAGAAAACCCAAAAAGATTTCATGTTCTTCTTTTGCTTGTTGGGAGCTTTCCCGTGTAAATAGTTTTATTTCTTTTCTTTTCTTTGGGGGTCTATAGGAGAAGACCATAATTAAATTGTTGAAGTGACTCCTATATGCATTATTGTTGATTTAACCAAGAGTCCATATTGCCTTGTCTTCTCCTGTTTATTGAATGCTTGCAGATTCCAGCTTAGTCCAATGCACGTGCACTATTATTATTATTCACATCATTCGGTCGTGTAAGTGAAAGGTAATTATGATGATATATGATGGACTGATTGAGATGGGAGAAGCTGGTATGAACTCGGCCTCTCTTGTTTTTGTAAATATGATTAGTTCATCATTCCTGATTCAGCCTATTATGAATAAACATATTTGCAATGAAAATTAGAGATTATAATTGCTTATGTCATGCTTAATTAGCTAGGAGCTTATAATGGTTTACCTTGCATGCCAACATGCTATTAAAATGGTTGTGATGTGGTATGATAGGGTGGTATCCTTTTTTGAACGATTCGAGTGGCTTGACTTGGCACATGTTCACGCATGTAGTTGAAACAAAATCAACATAGCCTCTACGATATTTATGTTCATGGTGCATTATATCCTACTCATGCTTGCATTCGGTGTTGATTAATTTTAATGCATGTTCATGACTGTTGTCGCTCTCTAGTTGGTCGCTTCCCAGTCTTTTTCTATCCTTCACCTGTACTAAGCGGGAATACTGCTTGTGCATCCAATCCCATAAACCCCAAAGTTGTTCCATATGAGTCCACCATACCTACCTATATACGGTATCTACCTGTCGTTCCAAGTAAATTTGTATGTGCCAAACTCTAAACCTTCAAATAAACATTCTGTTTTGTATGCTCGAATAGCTCATGTATCAACTAGGGTTGTCCGTATCTTCCATGTTAGGCGGGTTATTCTCGAGAGGAGTGGACTCCGCTCCTCACTCACGAGAAAATGGCTGGTCACCGAGATGCCCAGTCCCATGCTTTATGCAAATCAAATCAAAATAATTGCAAACAAAACTCCCCCGGGACTGTTGTTAGTTGGAGGCACTCGTTGTTTCGAGCAAGCCATGGATTGATGCTTGTTGGTGGAGGGGGAGTATAAACTTTACCATTCTGTTTGGGAACCGCCTATAATGTGTGTAGCATGGAAGATATCGCCATCTCTTGGTTGTTATGTTGACAATGAAAGTATGCCGCTCAAAATATTATTCATATCTATTTCAAAACCGAGCTCTGGCACCTCTACAAATCCCTGGTTCCCTCTGCGAAGGGCCTATCTATTTACTTTCATGTTGAGTCATCATCCTCTTATTAAAAAGCACCAGTTGGAGAGCACCGCTGTCATTTGCATTCATTACTGTTAGTTTACATTGAGTATGACTTGACTGGATCTCTTTTACCATGAATTACAATGTCTAGTCAGTCCTTGATCTTTAAAGGTGCTCTGCATTTATGTTTTGCGGTCTCAGAAAGGGCTAGCGAGATACCATCTTGTTATATCATATTATGATTGTTTTGAGAAAGTGTTGTCATCCGAGATTTATTATTATTGCTCGCTAGTTGATTATGCCATTGATATGAGTAAACATGAGACCTAAGAGTTATTGTGAATATGGTTAGTTCATAATCTTTGCTGAAAACTTGAATGCTGGCTTTACATATTTACAACAACAAGAGCAAACAGAGTTTGTAAAAGTTTTTCTTTATCACTTTCAGTTTTTCAACTGAATTGCTTGAGGACAAGCAAAGGTTTAAGCTTGGGGGAGTTGATACGTCTCCGCCGTATCTACTTTTCCAAACACTTTTTCCCTTGTTTTGGACTCTAACTTGCATGATTTGAATGGAACTAACGCGGACTGGCGCTGTTTTCAGCAGAATTGCCATGGTGTTATTTATGTGCAGAAACAAAAGTTCTCGGAATGACCTGAAACTCTATGGAGATTATTTTTGGAAATAATAAAAATACTGGCAAAGAATCAAGGCCAGAGGGCCCACACCCTAGCCACGAGGGTGGGGGCGCTCATGCCCCCCTGGGCGCGCCCCCTGCCTCGTGGGCCCCCTGGAGCTCCTCCGACCTCAACTCCAACTCTATATATTCGTGTTCGGGGAGAAAAAAATAAGGGAGAAGGATTCATCGCATTTTACGATACGGAGCCGCCGCCAAGCCCTAAACTCTCTCGGGAGGGCTGATCTGGAGTCTGTTCGGGGCTCCGGAAAGGGGAATCCGTCGATGTCATCATCATCAACCATCCCCCATCACCAATTTCATGATGCTCACCGCCGTGCGTGAGTAATTCCATCATAGTCTTGTTGGACGGTGATGGGTTGGATGAGATTTATCATGTAATCGAGTTAGTTTTGTTAGGGTTTGATCCCTAGTATCCACTATGTTCTGAGATTGATGTTGCTATGACTTTGCTATGCTTAATGCTTATCACTAGGGCCCGAGTGCCATGATTTCAGATCTGAACCTATTATGTTTTCATGAATATATGTGAGTTCTTGATCCTATCTTGCAAGTCTATAGTCACCTACTATGTGTTATGATCCGGCAACCCCGAAGTGACAATAATCGGGACCACTCCCGGTGATGACCGTAGTTTGAGGAGTTCATGTATTCACTATGTGTTAATGCTTTGGTCCGGTACTCTATTAAAAGGAGGCCTTAGTTTCCACTAGGACCCTGCTGCCACGGGAGGGTAGGACAAAAGATGTCATGCAAGTTCTTTTCCATAAGCACGTATGACTATATTCGGAATACATGCCTACATTACATTGATGAATTGGATCTAGTTCTGTGTCACCCTAGGTTATGACTGTTACATGATGAACCGCATCCGGCATAATTCTCCATCACTGATCCATTTCCTACGAGCTTTCCATATATTGTTCTTCGCTTATTTATTTTTCCGTTGCTATTGTTATCATCACTATAAAAAACCAAAAATATTACTTTTGCTATTGTTACCATTTGCTACCGTTACCACTACTATCATATTACTTTGCTACTAAACACTTTGCTGCGGATATTAAGTTATCCGGGTGTGGTTGAATTGACAACTCATCTGCTAATACTTGAGAGTATTCTTTGGCTCCCCTTGTGTCTAATCAATAAATTTGGGTTGAATACTCTACCCTCGAAAACTGTTGCGATCCCCTATACTTGTGGGTTATCAGTTACCGGAACCCCCCGGGGAGTCAATGGGTCTTAATGGCCCCTAGTGGAGAAAGAAGGCAGCAGGAAAGTGGTGGGGCACCCCCTCCCTAGGCCCAAACCGAATTGGTTTAGGGTTTGGGGGGCCACCCCCCCTTTCCTTCTCCTCTCCTCCTCCTTCCTCCTTCTCCTAATAGGAATAGGAAAGGGGGGCAAACCTACTTGGAGTAGGATTGCCCCCCCTTGGGCGCGCCTCCTCCTAGGTCGGCCATCTCCTTCTCCCCCCTTTATATATGGGGGAGGGGGCACCCCATAGACACACAAGTTGATTGTTTAGCCGTGTGCGGTGCCCCCGTCCATAGATTTCCACCTCGGTCATATCGTTGTAGAGCTTAGGCGAATCCTGTGTCAGTAACTTCAACATCACCGTCATCACGTCAGCGTGCTGACGAAACTCTCCCTCGACCTCAGCTGGATCTAGAGTTCATGGGACGTCACCGAGCTGAACGTGTGCAGATCGCGGAGGTGCCATACCTTCGATGCTAGGATCGGTTGGATCGTGAAGACGTACGACTACATCAACCGCGTGGTCATAACGCTTCCGCTTTTGGTCTACGAGGGTACGTAGACACACTCTCCCCTCTCGTTGCTATCACTACTAGGGAAAAGGCTAGCAGCAGCGCGGGTTTTAGACCTATCAGTAGCGCGGGGTGGTGCGCTACTGATAAGGCGCTACAGCTAACGAATAGCAGTAGCGTGCCTCCACCCACGCTACGGCTAAATCGACTTAGTAGCAGCGAGTTCCAGGAGGAGCGCTGCTGGTAATTAGTAGTAGTGCTTCTCTCTGCCCGCGCTACTACTATTATTTCGTATTTTATTTCTTTTTTATTTCATGTTGTATTCGTACACCTTTACACAAATTTTCATACAACAGGAATTTACAAATTGTTTTTACATCATCATGAGTTATTACATCACGGGGTGAAAGAACCGTGTGGACTAGTTTCAAGTGGACGGACATCCACTTGAAACTAATCCGCGGTTCTTTCACCCAATGATATAATAAATATCATCATCATCATCATATCATTGGTCACTAGTCGTAATCACAAGTACTCCTGACATCTTTAACTCTAACACATTGTATCACATAATAAACATATTGTACCTCATAGGACCTACTACATTCTCTTAGGACCTACTATATTATCTAAGGTAAAATAGCAAAAGATAGCCCCTCGCTCTCCATTATGGAGAATGCAGATTATCCTGTCTCCAATTCTTGCCTTTCGCTTAATGTTGCTTCCAAGAACCTCCTTACGAATGTCCAAACATTTTTTCCACTCTTTGATTAGCATGTGTTCACCGGTTTCAGAAATTCGATATGCACAGGTGAGATCCGTAGGATGACCTGGCCGTAGGTTCAGAACTTTAAGGCGACCATTGTAATACATCAGATGAGGCACACAATCCATCGGAATTTTCTGTTGAAAAACATAATAAGTTCGTAGTTAGCAATGATGTACTAGTTTTAGAAGTATGCAAAAGATGCACGGATGTCGTAATAGTAAAATATCTTACCAGGGTATCTCCATAGAAGTTATCGTGGTTCAACACGTGCACTAGTGGCACGTATTCACCATAATTTAGAGGAGTTCGATAATAGGTATTGTAATTGTCAAAAAAAGTACAATAAGCAATCAGATGATTTTTCTCCTTATAAGTTAGTTCAGAGCCATCAGTGTAGTGGGTTTTGTCTACCATCTTCTGCACATTTTTTGAAGATTCAAAATAAGCTGTCAATGGAAATAAGCTGTCAACTATTTTGAAATAAACAATATAAATTAGTTAATAGCTATGTTTGAGAAACTCACATTGCGGTAGAATCGGAAGCGTATCAACAAGGACCCAAATGTCCATATTGTCTTGCTCGATGTCAGGATGACCAAGATCCATGGTGACAATCATACCCTCATAAAAACCATACATTTTGCAAAGTGCTTCCCAGTTTTGACAACCAAAATGGTTTACGCTCTGAGAATTATACAGATTTACTTCAAAATCGATATCATGATGGGTCCTTAGGTGTATTTTCTTTGTTTGAAAATTTTCATGGTCTTCAAAACCCATCCTCTCCAAGACATAGCGTCTTGCATGGCATGGGATAACCTAGTCGAATTGTAAAAGATGAAAATTAGACGTTGAAATAGTTGAAGTCATGCTTAATTATGAAAAAAACACTTGTCGTTGTTGCGTACCGTTTCAACATCGAAGGTCTCCTCGAGCTTAATGCTGAAGCGCCGATCTTCGTCCAGCTCAACGAACCTGTCGCACATACCTCGATCGTCGTGGCACCAGCTGCACTCCCCCGGGAGACTGTCGTCGTCCGAGTACGACATTTCCTACGTTCATAATTCAAAGATTAAACTTGTACAATTAAATATATATACTAAAAAACCTAAATTAGATCATTATTTTTCAAAGAAAATCCAGGCCACTCGATATTTCCCATATATTCTAGCACAAGTCATGCCAGAATTCACGGAAAAATCCGGCATGACCTTTGCTAAAAAAGGACATATCGAGCGTCTGAAATTTGCCAGAACGGAAATTAATCAACACTCCGGCAAAACATAGGCCACTCGGAGGTGTAACCAAAATATGAAATAATTGCTTAAACTAAAAAATAACACAAAATATGGCATGTTCAACTAGTTCTATTAATTCAACTAGTTCTTACTAAATATAAACTTAGTATAAAAAGAAAAAAAAACTAGTTCTTTCTAAAAATGAAGTAGTTCAACTAGTTATTAGTTTACTTACTATACTAGTTCAACTAAAACTTAACTAGTTCAACTAAAACTAAACTAGTTCTATTAATTCAACTAGTTCTTACTAAATATAAACTTACTATAAATAGAAAGAAACTAGCACATCTACTACTACTAATTAACATCTAACTACTATATCTACTACTAATTAACATGTACTACTGCTAATTATACAACTAGTTTACCATCACTACTAGTAATTAATATCCACTACTTCTAAAAATCATTATCTATGAACCCTAAATTAACATCTACTACTACTAAAATCATCTACTAACTAAGCAAAGAGAGAGGGGGTTGGGGAGGGGTGGGGGCTTACAGAGGGAGAGACAGTGGCGGGGAGGTGCTCGGCGACGGAGGGGCGGCGAGGGCGGGCTCGGGATCAGGAGGGCGGCGGTCCTGGGCGGCGGACTCGGCGGGCTCGGTCGAGGGCGGCGGCGGTGAGGTCGAGGGCGGCGACAGTGTGGTCGAGAGCGGCGGCGGTGAGGTTGAGGGCGGGCGGCGGCGGTGAGGGCGCAGGCGCGCTCGGGCTCGGGCGGCGGCGACAGGGAGTAGGGGAACAGGCCGGTGGGGGGGGAGGAGGACTTAACGAAATTTTGATGCGGGGGGTGGTTAACTCGAACTAGCAGTAGCGCACATACAAAAAACGCGCTATAGCTAACTTATCTACAGCGCGTTTTGGGAAAAACCGCTACTGCTAATGGAAGCAGTTATTTCTTTTGTTTAGTAAAAACATCAAAAATATACATTGGTCATCATTGATCTTTTTGTGTATAATCTAAATAGTCAACATGAATCCTCACTGTACCTGTATAGGTACAGGCGAGGATTCATATTGCAACCACAAATCATACACATATAGTTCAATGAAGACCAAGTGCTCGAGATAAGTTGAGAAGCAACATATTTAAGGTGGTAAACACCTTGTTCGCTTAGCAGTATGGGACTAAACTTAATTAGTTGCGGTCATACTTACCAGCAGCGAGTTTTGAGCAAAACCGTTGCTACTAAGTTCTTTAGCAGTAGCGCGTCCACGGGAAGGGCGCTACTACTATATCTAGCCTGGAGGCAACACCGTGGCAATTATAGTAGTAGCGCTCTTTTCACCTAGAGCGCTACTGCTACTCAGTCATTAGCAGCGCTCTTTTCTAAAGCTCGTTGCTGCTAATTAGCAGTAGTGTCTGTTTTTAGACCGCGCTGCTGCTAAGATTCTATGTATAAGGTTTTCCCTAGTAGTGTATGCATCTCCTAGATATATCTTGCGTGATCGTAGGTAAAAATTTTGAAATACTGCGTTCCCCAACAATAACATGAGGTCTAGTTTCAAAGATGTCGACGTGAGAAATCCAACAACGAAAACGATTCGAGATTTAAACACACAATCCAAGAGATAAAACACTTTGAATAACCGAATCTAAGAAGAAGAAAAATTCTCGGGTAGGCCACTTGTCAGCGCCTGAGAAGGTGTGAAAGACCTTTCTGAGGGGCAACCCATAACTAGTGATTTCGCACGAGTTCCGCAAACACGCACCCCCCCCCCCCCGGATGCACTTTCGGGCTGGCCCATGCGAAAGGCGGGTTTCTTTTTTTGTTTTCTTTTTTATTTCCTGTTTTAGTTTTTTGCTTTAAAAAAAGAGGATTTCAACATTACTATATTTCAAAATATGTTCAAATTAATAAACATTCCAAATTTTGAAAAAAACGAGTGTAAATTTGAATAACGGTCTTGGATTTAAAAAATTGTTAGTAAATTTTAGGATTTGGTAAAACATTCCAAAACTCAGAAAATCGAAATGAATTTGCAAATTGTTAATAAATTCGAAAGAAATGTTTATAAATTCCCAGAAAAAAGGAGAGAAGAAAACTCGGTGTCGTTCCACTGGTTTGCTGCTGAGGCCGTTGACGCCGGGCAAGGGAGGATGGTGTCCCGATCGGGCTTCATGTCCCTTCCCGTGTGACGTGCGCTAGCCCCAGGACAAGGGAAAAGGTGAAAAGGTAGTCCGGCAAATATTCACTGATACGAAACATGTTCATGAAATTTAAAAATTGTTTCGAAAATTCAAAAAAAAGTTTATCAGTTCAACATATATTCATGCAACCCCATTTTGTCACTCCCTTTCCGGTCCTTCCTCACCCTTGGCAATACTATGCGCATACGTCGTACCTCCCTACCTCTATCTTATTCCCGACTATATCCTACGCTGCATACTTCCCAGCCCTGTCCCATCGCTGGCTATATCTTACACCATGTAATCATACCCCTATCCTTTATACAGCTCTCAATGTTGCATACTAAAGAAATAAAGTGCCTAGAGTTTGATTTTTCTGTTTTTTAACTTTCTTTACTGTCCCTGGGATTTAATGCTGAAGGCCAGCAAAATAAATTGAGTTGGAGCTAGTTACATAGCGCCAGTCGCTAACTCTTCTTTGTTCTTCTAGAGTCAACAAGAGAAAGAGATAATAAGATGAGCAGTTGTCGCTGCCTCCACCGGTTTACGCAAGGATGGCCCCATCATCTGTCGTTCCTGGCCACCATCTGTCATGTGCCATCGCTCCTCCTCGCCCTTTCCTCCTCCGTCCTCCTCCCCCTCTTCCTATTCGACCTACCCTCTGTCGAGGGAGCCCCATAGGAACAAACCCTAGGTTGATGTTGCACGACTGTGAATGTTAGAAGCAGAAGGCGTGCTGCCCATGACGATAGTGCGGTGTTCAAAAAAGCTCATTGATTTAAAAAATATTCATGATCTTTACAAATAAAAAATAATGAATTTCAAAATTGTTCCCAAAATTCAAAATATGTTAGCATATTCCAAATTTTGTTCCCAGCAATTTAGAAATCACTGATTCAATGTTCACAAATTTTAAAAAACTTCGCCAAAAATTGTTCCCAAAGTTTTAAAAATGTTCATCAATTCAAAAAATTCATGAAATTAAAAAAGAACTTTTTAAAGTGCTCACACATTCAAAAAAACTTATGAATTTCAAAAAATGTTCCTAAATTTCATAAGATGATCCTGATTTTGATATGGAGAATTAAGAAGAATATAAAAGCAGGAAAAAGAAAAACACATAAATAAAAAACTAGCTAGGGAAAGTTCTAGAACCTTCACAAAAATGGTGGAAGAGTAGCACGTAAAAATTGCTAATATGGGCTGACCCATTTATGAGCGACCAGTCGGGGCGTGTGCATTTGGTATCTATTCCCTGGCCAACACTGGAAATAGGAGCTAACATTCTGTATGGGAGCTCCTAGTCGACGCCTTATGCCTCGTCTAGGAGTTCTGGCGCCCACTAGCTGCTGCAATGGGCCGACACATTTTACCACTCGCGATGCGGTCCTCGGCAGGGCGCGTTTCGTTCATCGGTCAACAATTGACTTTTGAAAGAAAAAAATATTTTTAAGAAAACCGATTTTTTGCAAAATAAAAAGTAAAAAAATCGTGATTTTAAAATTTTCATGGGTTTTTAAAAAAGTTAACAACTTTAAAAAATCACGAATTTGGAAAAAAAGTTCATCAAATTTGAAAAACAACTATATTTCAAAAAAAAACTGTTCATCAATTTTGGAAAGAAGTTCATCAAACATGAAAAATATCCATCGGATTTGAAAAATAAATAATCATTTTAAAAAAGGTTCATATTGGAGGGTAAGAGAAAACCAGCATGGCCCAATATTCATATGAAAAATTAATTACTCGCCCATCCTGGCCCAAAATCATGGACCGGAGGAGTGTCATGTCACACATACGTTGATACGTTTGCCTAAAAAAACATACGTTGATACGTATTCCCTCCGTCCTTAAAAGAGTGTATTTCCAACTTTGTTGGAAGGTCAAAATATTTCAAAGTTTGACCGAGTTTGTGCAAAAATATGTCAATGCTTGTGAAATCAAATAGGTATATGACACAAATATATTTTATTATGAATCTAATGCTACTAATTTGATGACATAAATTTTAATCTATTACTGTATAAATACAATCAAACATAAAAATTCAATTTTCCAACAAAGTTGACGCTGCTGCAGATTCGATCGACTTCGTGGTTTTTTCCCCCAAAACCCTAAAACCCTCTAGCGGCGATTAGGGTTTTGACCGTGGAACTCGTCTTCGCCCGGAGATTAGTCGATGGTGGTGAGGTCCTGCCCGCTACAAGATGGTTGCTCCCGGCGGTGCTGCGAGCGGGGGGGGGGGGGGGGGGGTGGAAGGCGCGGCCCAAGCGAAGCGCGCGGCACGGAAGAAGCTGGAGGAAGCCCTAGGAAAACTTGATATCTCAGAAGAAGAGGCTACTCCCTTGGTAATCGATGATCGCGTCGAGGGAGCACCGGCAAGGTGGTTGGTGGCTGGCAAAATTCTTCATCGCAGTCTGTTCCATATACAGACCATCACCAATGCCTTGAGGCCGGCCTGGGGTAACCCAAGGGGATTGAAGTTCAGATCTATGGGCTTTAACACGTTTGTGGCTGAATTTGAAACCCAACGTGATCAGGATCGTGTGTGGGGTGGATCGCCATGGCACATCAATAAGCATGCCGTGGTGCTGGCGGAGTTTGAGGAACATATGAGACCGGACGAAGTTAAGTTTGACAAGCTCTAAATCTGGGCTAGGGTTGTGAATCTCCCCTACAATCTAAGGGATGAATCTTGGTGGGGCGCCGATTGCAAAGCAGATGGATAAACACGCCCAGTCAATTAGCTTTGATCACACCTGTCGTGGAATTGTCACGGCAGATGTCCTAGTGTGAGGACTTAGTCGCGAGGCCAACACATCTACGCGGTAGCTTGAAGGGGTTGGTCGGAATCGAGAGACGTGAGGCGGATCAACACACAAGACAAGGATTTAGACAGCTTCGGGCCCCGGGAAACATCATCCGGTAATAGCCCTACATGCTGTTTGTGGCTAGGTTTCATTATGCTCATGAGAGAGTCGCCGCATAAGCCGGCTCCCCCTTTATGTCTAGCCCTAGAGATTGTTTCTTTCTTCTCCCTCTTTGGGGAGCCCTGCCCCTCCTTATATAAGTTGAAGGGGCGGGTTACATGTGGAGTCCTATTAGGATTAGGACTAGTCTATTACAAGTGGAATCCTAGTCTACCCCCCTTAAGGGAAAACTCCTTATGCCTTTCCTCGTAAACCGGCCCACCATAACATGAGCTGGCCTTCTGGGCCTTGGTCCTAGTCTTCTATCTGACCCGCCGTTAAGGGCCATCCGTGAGCCGCCAGGTTCGTGAGTCGCCACTACGACGGGTTACCAATGAAAACGCCAAGCCCGGCCGAGTCATACTTCCGGCCGGGTCATAACGCAAGGTATATCCCCGACATTAGCCCCCAGTTTAATTTGGATTCTCCATGTTAAACTGATCCTGTAAAATAAACACAAGAACAAACTTGATAGGTTGTGCTCCTGGTTAAATATTTTCCTGAATCGGCACCTGATCATCTTTAAGTCCTTGTCATTTCCTCTTGGATGCATACTCAAGATCTTATAGCAAATATCTTTTAACAGATATGTCCAAACCTTGCCAATGCAAAAAATCCAGGCACTTCTTAAAAAATCCGGGTCAATAGGCCAGCTTCATAACCAATTTGCTGACATTGGCTCTTGTAGAGAAATATTATAAGAAATAATCCATTTGAGTCAGCCTTTAATGCTCTGACTTGACAAAAATATTGGTCTTGAAGCCGGCTGAATATCAGTTTAATATTTCAAGACCAATATTTTTGTCAAGTTAGAGCATTGAAGGCTGACTCAAATGGATTATTTCTTATAATATTTCTCTACAAGAGCCAATGTCAGCAAATTGGTTATGAAGCCGGCCTATTGACCCGTATTTTTTAAGAAGTGCCTGGATTTTTTGCATTAGCAAGGTTTGGACATATCTGTTAAAAGAGATTTGCTATAAGATCTTGAGTATGCATCCAGGAGGAAATGACAAGGACTTAAAGATGATCAGGTGTCGGTTCAGGAAAATATTTAACCTGGAGCACAACCTATCAAGTTTGTTCTTGTGTTTATTTTACAGGATCAGTTTAACATGGATAAATCCAAATTAAACTGGGGGCTAATGTCGGGGATATACCCCGCGTTATGACCCGGCCGAAAGTATGACCCGGCCGGGCTTGGCGTTTTCATTGGTAACCTGTCGTAGTGGCGACTCACGAACCTGGCGGCTCACAGATGGCCCTTAACGGCGGGTCAGATAGAAGACTAGGCCCAAGGCCCATAAGGCCGGCTCATGTTATGGTGGGCCGGTTTACGAGGAAAGGCATAAGGAGTTTTCCCTTAAGGGGTGCAGACTAGGATTCCACTTGTAATAGACTAGTACTAATCCTAATAGGACTCCACAACACTGGTGGTTTCCTGCGTGCTAGGATTACCATCGAAGTCGAGAAGCCTTTGAGGAGGTGGATCCTCATCGATTCTGCCAGGAGGAAGAAAGTGGATATGTATGACATACAATATGAATAGGTTCCATATTTTTGCTTCTCATGTGGCAGGTTGGGACACTCGGACCCGTACTGCCCAACACCGGGATCGGGGGATGAGAATGGCGAGCTCCCTTTTGGATCTATGTTGCAGTCACCAAAGGACTATCGAAAGCAGGCGTTGTCAGAAAATTCCTTCAGAGACCATACTGGGGCCAGCAACAAACAGGCGACAAGGAACTCTAGTAACAAGAGAGATACGGGGGAGGAGGTGACTTCCCCAGTGAAGAATAGGCAGCAGCAGAAACGGAAAGATGCGCCGAACCAAGTTTACAAGCCTGTGGCTAAAACCACACTGCTGCTCACCGATGGAGGTGCAGAAACGGGTGTTGATGGTAATATTCTGGCTAGAACTGATGCAACATCAACAAGCCACGAAGAGGGAGAGGACTTTGTTAGGGAAATAAAGAAGAAGAAACCTACACCTGAAAATTCGGCAGAGACCGCGCCGCGGTCCTGCCAGTCCCAATGAGTTGCATCGGCTGGAACTGTCGGGGGCTTCGGAACCCCAAGGCAGTTTGATAACTTCGTAGTATTGTGAAGTTGGAAAGCCCCGCTCTTCTATTTGTCATGGAAACAAAAATAAGAGCTAAAAGAGTAGAAGATTTGCAGAGCAATTTGAGTTTTGCTGCCTGTTTTGCCGTAGACAGTGTGGGCCTTAGCGGCGGCATTGGTCTGTTTTGGTCCCGTGATGTGTCAGTTGAACTTAGGAACTACAGTCAACGTCACATCGATGTGTTGGTTACTAAAAAGCTACTGAATTCTCCACCTTGGAGATTCACGGGGTTTTATGGAGCAGCGCGTGCGGAAGAAAGATACCACAGTTGGAGGTTTTTGCGTTCACTTCACTCTATTCCTCATGATGCATGGTTTTGCATGGGGGATTTCAATGATACTTTAGACTCTAATGAACATTTTAGCCGGGCTGCTCGTCCAGAGGGACAAATGCGAGCATTTAGAGAGGTGATTGATGAGGTTTCCCTCCAGGACTTAGGCTGGTCAGGTACGGCATACACATGGGATAATCGTCAGTCTGGAGTGGATAATGTTAAAGCAAGGCTGCATCGAGCCTTTGCTAACGAAAATTTTCGGCAAAAGTTTCAGTACATCAGGGTTCGGCATCTGTCCTTGGTGGAGTCTGATCACTGCTTTGTTGTTGCAGAAATCAAAGAAACGTTCGAGACATGTGTCGTGGTTCTAAGTCTGACAGTAATGTAGGGGGTAGGTATGGAGAGGCAAGATCTTAGCTATGGAGTAGTTGTAAGCACACGAGGTTTACGAGTTCAGGCCCTTCTCGGAGGAAGTAATAGCCTTACGTCTCGGAGCCCGGAGGCGGTCGACTGGATTATGTGTGTATGAATTACAAGGGTGCGAACCCTTTACACCGAGGAGGGGGGTGGCTTAGAGTTCGCCAGACCCCTCCGGCCCTCAGTTATGCAGGGTTTTAAGTACACTAAGGTCGGGCGTTACTGGTAACGCCCCTAATAAAGTGCTATGATGACCATAAAAGCTACTTAATGACCGACCGTTAGCGTGCGGAGTGACTTTAGGTCTCCTGGCTGTTGAGTGGTTGCTTCTTGGTCGAGTGATTGCTTCTTGGTCAAGTGTCTTCGAGTCTGTCGAGTGGAACACCTCCAAGTCAATTGAAAGGTGATTTCTTCTAGAGATGTCCTTGGGTAGGGCAGTTAGGACAGGTCCATGACCCTACCCTAGGTACATAGCTTCATCATTAGCCCCCGAATGGATCGAGGTTTGAGTGGGGAAGGAGTTGAGAACTTCTCCGACTCATTTTTCATGCCATGGGCATATCTTGGTTCGGATCAATGAACCTGAGTGACGACAGCAACTTCCTTTTTAGTCGCCTTGATCCATTCTTAGTTTTTTGTCGAGTGAGTTTCTTTACTTGAAAAGCTCCGAGTGACGATGTGGAGGAGATCTTCCGTCTGACAAGTTGTTCTGCTGCCCGCGGATTTCGCGGGATTCGAATTTTGGGAAGCGCGCGGGACGGGGGAGGCCGCAGTAATCGGATGGGATAGGGCGGAGCCGCCTCGATCTCTGCGCCACCTTTTTCGCCACGTATCGCGCGCGCGATTGTTACGGGATTTGACAGGATCGTCCGGGCCTACCACTCAGCCACTCGGAAGTGACCTCATATAAGGCGTCGGACCGGGGTTTCTTGAACAGTGCGTTCTCATTTCCTCTTCTCCTCTTCAGCCTTCTTCGTCGTGCTCGCTCTCGCCCCAGCGCCGCTGCTCCGTACGTGTCTCGCCGGTGACGATGGGAAAGGAGAAGACGGTGGATCTGGAGCGGGCGAAGAAGACGACGGCAAAGGCGAAGGGGAAGGCGACCAGTCGGGGTGGATCTTCCTCACGAGCCGGCCTACCGAAGGGCTGGATCCAGGGCGACTGGATCGCTCGACGATCTGCCAAGAAGACCTCGACGACCTAGCCGACGGAGGACTGATCCCCCATGGATCGGCGTGGCTTCCGGGGAAGGAATCCGAGCCGCAACCTCGGGAGGGTGAGCGCATTCTCCTTGCCACTCACGTCGACCGTGGGTTTTCCTTGCCTCCTCACCCTTTCTTTCGGGGATTTCTAAATTTCTTTGGGGCACAACGCCACCACTTCACTCCCAACACAATCGTGTATCTCGTTGCTTTCGTGTCTTTATGCGAGAATTTCTTGGGTTGTCGGCCTCACTGGGGTCTTTTCAAGCACATTTTCACCTGTCGTTCTCAGACGGTGAAAAAGGCCAACCCGAGTGATGAGAGAACACAAGTGATTCAGATGTGTGGGGGTCTTGGTGTTCAGATGAGAGGGAAAAGTTCCTTTTCGGCCATGATTCTTCCCGACTCGGTCCGCGGATGGCAGTTGACCTGGTTTTACTGCAAAGACCAGCCGACGCCAGGGCAGTCGACTGGCCTCCCTCCTTTTACCATGGACCGAGTGAGGAAACCCTCCTCTTTGAAGGTGATCCCGGAGGAGAGGGCGCAAGTTAGGGTGCTGGTCGAACGAGTGGTACAGCTTATCCGTGACGGGGTCACTGGCATGGATCTCTTGGAGGTTTTCCTTCGGCGGCGCATCCAGCCTCTTCAAGCTCGAGACCATCCGATGTGGATGTATTCGGGTCTTGACGACACCACTCGGATTCACCCGGAGGAGGTCGATGACGACACACTGGAGGGGTGGCTGTCGGGCATCACCTGAAACAGGACAACCCCAGGGGAGCCAGGAGAGTTCCTCCATTCGACCAGTCCCATGAACCAGAAAAGGTCCGATTCTGAGCTTTTGATTATAATCTGAATTCACTCGCGCAGCTGTCTATACTGCGTCGACTGACTTTATTCTTCCTGCTTTCTCTCAGGCCCTTATCGAAATGTACTCAGTGCCCAATGGAGAGCAAGAGCAAGACCCGGAAGGAGAGGCGAGCGGCGGCGACAATGGCGAATGGCATTCTGACGGAGAAGGGGATGAAGAAAGCGACGACTCAAGTGACGAAGAAGAAGTCGAGTCGCCTCCTCGCAGGGAGAGGCGATCCAAGCTTGACCAAGAACGACCGAGCGCCCGTGAAAAGGCGATTGCTCAGATTGGTCAGTCTTCAAAGCGTCCTCGGACATCTTCACCAACCCCAACTGAAAAAGCGTCAAAGCATCCCAAAGTTGCAGAGCAGAAGCCTCGGAAGGCGTTGCTGAAGATTAAGATTGACATCCCCGTCGCTTCTACGTGAGTGTCTCCCTTTGTATTCACTCGACGCTCCGTGCTGTTTATTTTTTCTTGATTTAACCAGACAAACTTTGGAACTGGTAGCGCTGCTACTTCCGGGACCTCAGCTTACAGGGATGAGGATGAGGTAATGGAGGATGCAGTCACTTCCAATCTGGGTATGATTTCTATCATTCTGTATTTATTTGGTCGACTCAACTGCAATGTGTACCACTGGGTGATGTGATTTTGGCGATTGATCTTTGAACAGCTCCTAACATTATTGACCTCCCCGATGATGATGATGAAGAGCCTGAGAGGCCTTTGACGAGGAAAAATAGGAAAGCTCCTGCAAGCAAGGTGCCACAGTCGACGCCGATGGCGGAACCAGTCGTTCAGGACGCTGGTGATGCCAATCGGGGTTCTGCTACCTTTGTCGTACCATTGCTGAGTGCCCTGCCTTCTTCGTCGACTGCTCAAGCTCCTGCCGGCCCACCTTCAGTTTTTGGGATCCATCATGTCCCAGAGGACGAAGTGAATGCTGCCAAGGAAGCCATACGCCAGGCGGGCATTATGATGGAAAAGATGAAGGCGGTGCGGGACGCCAGTCAGGCCGCCTATGACGCCAACTCGGCTCTCCAAAGCAATGTTCAGGTTAGTTGGTCACCGCTTGTTCTGTTAGGATATGCTATCTGAAGACTCTCTTTTCGAAAATCTTTGCATCTGTACACCCAGTGGGTGCGTCGATTGAATTTTTGGACTAGTGGGGGCACGCTGAGTGCACCCACTGGGTGTAGTCCCCGAGACTACGGTGGACTGCTGGCAGTCGACTGTAGTCTTTGTATTTTGATTCTTTCGCTCGATCTGGTCTGGCCATGTCGAGTGTAAACCGAACCGGTGGGGGCACGCAAAGTGCACTCGCTGGGTGTAGTCCCCGAGACTATGGTGGACTGCGGGCAGTCGATCGTAGTCTTAGTATTTATTGTCTTTGTCATTTTTTGCTGTAAAATAACTTCCCCTCCCTGATTGAAGAAATCTTGTGATCTTGGAGCTCGCTTCGCTGACTTGGAGAAACAGCAGATCCAGCTAAACCTTGACTTGGAATTGGCCAAGACAGAGCTGCAAAAGGCCAAGGACGACGCCAATGGTAAGACGAGCTTGTCGACTGGTTTGTCTTTGGCTTGAGTACCCTTCTGCTCTTTCTGAATCAAGCACCATTTCTTTGCAGAAAAACTGAAGGAAGCTCTAGCAAAGAAGGATCAGGATTTGGCTGCTGCTCAAAAGAAAGCTGACGACAGAACCGCTCTGGCTGAATAGAAACTGGCTTCAGTCGGCCAATTGGAAGAAGAGAACGCCAAGATGAAATCTTCCCTAGGCGAAGCCAACAAGGAGGTCACGCGCTTGAAGAAGGACAAGGTCAACCTGAACGAGAAGATGGAAGGCATCGCTCGCAGGAGGGACGATCTGGAGAGCTATCTGAGGAGCCTTGCCAAGAAGTTGTTCATCAAGCTTGAAGGTATACATTTTGTTCTGACTGATTTTTTTGTCGACTCAACATACGGGAATTGACTTATCCTTGGATCGTGAATGCAGAGTTTTGCCAGAACTTCAAGGAGGAGACTGGGCGGATTGAGCTAGGTTTGGACCCCCATCAACTCTCCCGTAAAAGATGAAACTGCCATGAATCTGCTCCGACTGGAATCCCGCATCGACGGTGTTGTGGACTACTTGGCTCGACTAAAGGTCGCCACATCACGGATCGACACGGCACTTTGGCCAGGGGCCACGCTCCAGAATGATCTCGAGTCTCTGATGACTCGACTTAACGAGATCCCTGGTCGAGTGCAGGAGTGGAAGAAATCTTCTGCCCGGTGTGGTGCTGATGTGGCTCTGTCTTTGGTTCGTGTCCACTGCAAGGAGGCGCGAGAAGATAAGCTGGCAGCAATCAAGGTCGCCAACACCCAGAGGCATGACTTCCGATCTTTTATGGAGACTTTTATTGCTGCAGCCACTCGGATCGCCGACGGCGTCGACCTGGACGAGTTCGTTGAGCCTGCCAGTTCTCCTCCTGCGGAGTGAACAAACTTTTATGCCCCACCTTAAATTTGCCTCAGAATGCCGAGTGGTTTTTGTAACCGTTAAACTCTTTCGGGCTAAATGCCCGAGCACTTCGATCTGCGGTCTGGAACCTTTAGGATTTATCTGAACTTGGTTTATCGTTGAATATCTTCATGAATTCTCCGTCGAGTGGAACTCGTTCTTCACTCAAGACAACTTTCATATTTGTGGCGCAGCTCCGAAGGAGAAGGTAGCAGTCGACCTGCACCTCGTTGTCCTTGAGGATTGGGGTGTGTTTCGTACTTAGGCGAGTACTGGACTGCAGCTAAGCCTCCGAGTGGGAGGGTCTCTCTCCACTCGGTAGGATTTTCAAACTTAGGCGAGTACTGGACTGCAGCTAAGCCCCCGAGTGGGAGGGTCGCTCTCCACTCGGTAGGATTTTTCAAACTTAGGCGAGTACTGGACAGCAGCTAAGCCCCCGAGTGGGAGGGTCGCTCTCCACTCGGTAGGATTTTTCAAACTTAGGCGAGTACTGGACTGCAGCTAAGCCCCCGAGTGGGAGGGTCGCTCTCCACTCGATAGGATTTTCAAACTTAGGCGAGTACTGGACTGCAGCTAAGCCCCAGAGTGGGAGGGTCGCTCTCCATTCGGTAGGATTTTTCAAACTTAGGCGAGTACTGGACTGCAGCTAAGCCCCCGAGTGGGAGGGTCGCTCACCACTCGGTAGGATTTTCAAACTTAGGCGAGTACTGGACTGCAGCTAAGCCCCCGAGTGGGAGGGTCGCTCTCCACTCGGTAGGATTTTAAATACTTAGGCGAGTACTGGACTGCAGCTAAGCCCCCGAGTGGGAGGGTCGCTGTCGGTGTCAAAACCGGCGGATCTCGGGTAGGGGGTCCCGAACTATGTGTCTAGTCCGGATGGTAACAGGAGACAAGGGACACGAAGTTTTACCCAGGTTCGGGCCCTCTCGATGGAGGTAAAACCCTACATCCTGCTTGACTAATATTGATGTTATGGGTAGTACAAGAGTAGATCTACCACGAGATCGAGGAGGCTAAACCCTAGAAGCTAGCCTATGGTATTATTATTGATGTGTATGTTGTCCTACGGACTAAAACCCTCCGGTTTATATAGACACCGAGTAGGGTTAGGGTTACATAGAGTCGGTTACAATGGTAGGAGATCTGCATATCCGTATCGCCAAGCTTGCCTTCCACGCCAAGGAAAGTCCCTCCCGGACACGGGACAGAGTCTTCAATCTTATATCTTCATAGTCCAGGAGTCCGGCTGAAGGTATAGTCCGGCCATCCGGACACCCCCTAATCCAGGACTCCCTCAGTAGCCCCTGAACCATGCTTCAATGACGACGAGTCCGGCGCGCAGATTGTTTTCGGCATTGCAAGGCGGGTTCCTCCACCAAGTACTTCATAGAAGATTTCGAACAAAGATAGTGTCCGTCTCTGAAAAATAAGTTTCCACATATTGCCATAGAGAGAATAATATTTACACAAATCTAATCTGCTGACGTATTCCATAGTGTGACATCACACCACGGCCAAGCTTTTATTCGAACCGTTTTACTGTCCCATCTCAGCGCGTTATGCGAGGCGGCTTCCTTGGCACGTCTTGTTAAAGCAGAGATCGTGTCCCCTTATTCCGGGATTCTCATCAATACGGGCGTGGGTAACCCAACCGCTTCTAGGACTCTTAGATTGTAGGCAAGTCCAAACGGGCACGGGGAGGACGCTTGATATTCACCCTCTTTATAAAGGGGACAAGGCTTTTATTTTTATCTCCCGTGCTCAATCGAATCCTTCCCCCACCTCAAGCTCAAACGCCCGAAGTCCAGGTCAGGCGCCCCGAACCTTCAATCATGTCCGGATCTAGCCTTCAAGGCCGATGGATGCCCTCCTCCGTCACGGAAGAAGACATCAAGAAGTTGAGGGAGGCCAGATATCTGACCGCCGAGATTTTACATCGGCTGCCTCCCCGAGGGCAGGCCGTCCCCACCCCCAAACCCAACGAGAACGTCGTGTTCGTTTCCCACTTCCTCCGAGGTCTAGGCCTTGCCCCGGATCCTTTCGTCAGGGGTTTGATGTTTTACTATGGGCTAGATTTTCATGATCTAGCTCTGGACTCCTTTCTTCATATCACGACATTTATTATCGTGTGCGAGGCCTTCCTCCGGGTTACCCCTCACTTTGGCCTATGGCTCAAGACCTTTGAAGTGAAGCCAAAGCTGGTCGAGGGGGAGCATGCAGCGTGTGGAGGTGCCTTAATATGCAAGATGACGGGAGCTTCGTGGCCCAAAGGTTCCATCCCAGAGGTGTCTGAATTGTGGCAACAGGAGTGGTTCTACATCACGGCTCCTAGAAGTGCCAAGTGGGCGCCCCCCCCCCCCCCCCCGTTTTCCGCTCGGGCCCCCCACCACAACTGATGTCATGGATCAGCAGAGGTCTGAGCTGGGGACCAGCCAAGGACGTGCCTATACTGCAAGGCCGCATTCGAGATCTCTTCAATGGAGATTTCAGTTTGGTTGCGGTGATACAGGTTATGCTGGTTCGTCAAGTCCAGCCTTGCAAACGCCGGCCTCTTCGCCTGTGGGAGTTCAATCCTGAGGGACCACGTGCCATTCAAAATTTTCTCGGCCTGACGCACGAGGAGATGTACAAGTCATTCTTCGGACCTCAGACGGAGTGTCCGGAAATCACCGAGGACGTGGGCCTGAGTAGCAACCGCACCGCCAAACAGGTAAGGCATCTTCCGGCCGAACATACTTTCTCTACTTTGTTACGAAGTTATCTCTGAGAGTTTGCTTTTTGACCAGGACTGGCTAACAAAGGCGAAGTTGATTCGGTGTTCGGCCCCCCTCCCTGAGGGTTTGGAAAATCCGGTATTGGAAAAGATGCTCCAGACCGCACCTTGCCCGGAACCCTTGAAGGAAGATACTGTGGGGATAATGCGGGCGGACGCGGGCCCCCAACGCTGCCCATTCTAACCGAGGGAGCGAGCGTCTCCATGAAGGAAGACGACCAGAACAGGAAAAGGACCACGCTCGGGGATTCGGAAGCCGAAGCTTCCAAACGGGAGAAGAAGTCTCCCACAGAGGGTCCTACCTTGGGGGGCGCAGTTGCCGCACAAAGTCCGCGGGGGGATCAATTCTCCCGCGAGTCATAAGTGACCCGAAATACTCTAACAGTACAGATATGCCATCTTTTTCTTCTGAGAAGATAACCACCGCATATATTTTTGCAGTTCGGGCCTTAGCCCCTCTCAAATGAGCTCGTCTTCAGGGGAGCTTCTTCCAGAGATGATGGAGAGCGAAACGCCTCCTCCGCTCCAGAAGCGGGCGACCCTGAAGTGTCGTCGTGGAGGGCCTCTCCGAGTCCGGTGAGGCCAGAAGATAATCCCATTGATCCCCGAAGCTCCCGGTGTACGGCTCCCGAAGAGAGCAGACAAAAGAGTCCGGCACCGTCTAGTGTGCGATCGGATGTTCTGAGGGAGTTGGTGGGGCGAGCGGTCATCTCAGATGAACACCGTGTGCTGATGAATACGGTGATGGAGAGAATATCGTCCGCCGAAAGCGGATTGCATGAAGCTTTTATGAGTCTACTGACAGGCTTTGAGGTACGTAAAAGAATGTATGGTAGTCCTGCACATGCTAGGTGTGCCCTGTGTAGATAGTAGCCTCTGAGACTCTGGTTGTCGTCGGAAACGACGACGAACAGAGGATCATATTCCCAGGCAATAACCATACTACCTCTATGTGCAGGTGATGGAAGCTCCGGTGGCTAGCCGGACTAGCGAGTTTGCCCATTTAGAATGGCAGTTGGATGCAGCAGACGCCGACATCGAGCTTGTTAACAAAAGGGTTGCCGAGGCACAGGGTAAGTGTCATTATCTGGTAAATGCCGCAATAGGAAGAGCGGTATGATGCCAGCATCTTTAATATGTTGTGACTACAGATGGAGCTGCCACTGTTGAAGCCTTGCGGGCAGAACTTGCCCGAGCCAAGGAACAAGCGAGGTTGGGTAATGCGGCTGCCTTGAAGGCGTCCGAAGAGTTGCAAGCCGAGAAGGCCGTGCATGGCGAGAGCCGAGACAAGATGGCCAAGATGGCTATAGAATTAAAAGTCGCGCCGACCGTTGCCGGGTTCTTGAAAAAGAAAACCAGGCGAAGGCATCGTACCTTGAAAAGGCTGCTGCAACGAAAAAGAATCTCCGCTCTGCTATGAGGGCAAAGAAGGAGGAGCTGCGGGAAGCCAGGGATATTGTAGCTGGGAAATCCTTTATGTTGCGGAGGAAATTCGGAGATCCACGGTATGCCCCTCTGGATTGGATGTGGAGTTCGGAGGATGTATATATGGATTTGGCGGCGAGCGCTGCCGATGCGGCCAAGTACTTCCAAGGTCAGACGGACTGTGGAGTAGACCAGCTGTTTTGGAGACAATTCCATTCTCCCGAGCGTCCACTTTCATTGACTGACCAATTAGCCGAATGGGCCAAACTAAATAGGTTGTCCAGACTCTCCATGAGGTCTGTTCTGGATCAGTTATGGCCGGAAAGGTCAAAACCGAACAGCTATTTCAGCTTGGTGCAGCAGTTCCTTGACGTGGTGCCGCGCATTAATGCGATGAAGAGGTTGGCGTGCATAGAGGGCGCACGGATGGCCTTTTCCCGTGTTAAGGCATACTGGGCGGAGATGGATGCTACCAATGTTGCAGCGCGGGATTCGGCTATAGGTCGAAAGGCTGCTGAGCACTATTTTGAAGAAGTTCTTGAGGGTGCCCGCTTGATAGAGACCCAGTGCTCAAAAAATATTATGTTTGAGTGATATGTAATCTCATTGTAAGCGAAATGCTTTTATAAAAATTTTATAAGGCTATTTTTATACTTTTTCCTGAAAGTAATATGATGCCTCCTGGGCGGCTGTTTATGTATACATGTGTATAACCTGAAAGATTGCAGTCGTTGGCTTCGGCCCCCACGCATATAATGCGGAGGTGCTCGCAAAAACACGCGTTCACACTTAAACCAATGTCTTGGTCCTATTAAGGAGGTGATAGCGGAGCGAGCGAGGCAACCGGACTATAATGCTTTAGCACTTTCACTTAGCCATAGGAGTTTGACAGTGGGGCTACTAGATAGCCCCTGGTGGCTCCGCACTCTCCCGGTTCCGGGGTGCGTACATGCCTGGCCGGAAAACGGCCCTTCGTTAAGGCGGAGGAATTCTAACATTCCCACAGGTCATCGAGTGGTTGACCAGTCTCACGCTATATCGTGACAGTCAGTTTTCGGCTTTCTCTACTGAGGTGCTCGTCCGGATGAACCAGGGCACAATCGCAGTAGTTCTCCTGGTGCTACCTTAGCCGGTAAAGCGGAATGTAAGGCACCAAAACACAGGAGCCGAGCAAACCCAACATTTGACCAAAGATAATGATTCGTAGCTGATGCATATCGAGCCAAACTCGCGACGCCGAACACTCCCTAAGGTATTTGGTCTTTGTGGTATAAACCGGGCCTAAATAATGGCCTTTGTAAGAAGCCCCTTGTGTCCAGGTACGTGCATTGTTCTGGCGTGGCCACATGCCAAGACGTCAGCATCCTTCTCAACGATGGATATGTATCAACAAGAGACAGTAAAAAAAGGTTTACGCAGGGTCTTAATCTAAAAAGAATCCTTGGAGCGGGTCCCTGCTGCACGTCTGCGCCTGTGTCTCCGTTGTGCCGTATCCTGGACGGGTGTAGCACGATGATCGTCTGTAAAAGATAGGAAGTTAAGTGAAAAAGTTGTCGTGCAAAAAGGATAGTTTTTAAAGAAACCATGTGTAATTCAAGATGATAAGAAATTGCCACTTGTTTGCGCGCGTTGAGCCCCTTGTATTGACAAATAGGGGTGTGACCATTCCGTATAAATAGCGGCACCGGACTTGATTAGTTGTATTTGAGGTCTTGACGACCTATTGGATGCTTTCGTTTGTCTGGGCGCCTTTAGTGTGTGGCGGCCAAGGTAGCCTCACTCTCTTCGGCGCGCAGAGATCGCTTGATATTTCCGTGCACTGTAATGATGCCCCATGGACCGGGCATCTTGAGTGTGAGGGAGGCGTAGTGCGGTATGGCATTAAAGCGAGCGAAAGCTTCGCGTCCGAGCAGTGCTTGATAGCCACTTTGAAACGGAGCGATGTGGAAAGTTGAATGCTCGCGACGGAAGTTATCGGGGAGCCGAATATTACTTGTAGTGAGAGGGAGCCCGTACAACGAGCCCCTGGGCCTGGCGTTACTCCTTTAAAGGTAGTATTGCTATGGCGAATTTGTGTTGGGTCTAATCCCATGCTGCGGATTGTATCCTGATATATTAGGTTTAGGCTACTGCCGCCGTCCATCAGGACCCTTGTGAAGTGATATCCACCAATTACTGGGTCTAATACCAGGGCAGCCCATCCTGCGTGTCGGATACTTGCTGAGTAATCGCGATGGTCGAAAGTGATCGGTTGAGATGACCAGCGGCAGGACTTCGTAGTGATAGGCACTTGGGTATACTTTCCTGGGAGTGCCGTATTGTTTTTTCCCTTGATTATGTGTAACACGTTTACTGTTTTGACTTCTGGTGGAAATTTCTTTTGTTCCACCGTGTCTTGCTTGGGAGGCTCGTCCTCGTCTTCACTTGGTGTATCCTCCCCCTTATGTACGGCGTTGAGCTTGCCGGACTGCTTGAAGACCCAACATTCTCTGTGGGTATGATTAGCAGGTTTACCAGGGGTACTATGGATCTGACATACTTGGTCCAGAATTTTGTTGAGGCTGGACAGTTCGTCCCTGGTGCCTTTAGGCGGCTTTTGACCTGGCCGAGAGCTTTTGAATCCGGCATTTAGTGCCGTTCCCTTCGTGCTGTCTTCTTTATTCCGGCGATTGTTATTGCTGTTGCGCTGTGATTTCCCATTTCCATCTCTAACTTCAGATGTACTGGGGTCGCTGGTGCTGCATCTGGCTAGCCAGCTGTCCTCCCCCGCGCAAAAGTGGGTCATGAGGTTTGTTAATGCGACCATTGTTCTCAGCTTATTTTGGCCGAGGTGTCTGGCGAGCCATTCGTCACGGACGTTATGCTTGAAAGCTGCTAAGGCTTCGGCGTCCGGACAGTCGACAATCTAGTTCTTTTTAGTAAGGAACTTGTTCCAAAGCTTTCGGGCTGACTCTCCGGGCTGTTGAGTTTTATGACTCAAATCATCCGCATCCGGAGGTCAGACATATGTCCCTTGAAAATTTGTCCGAAAAGCGTCTTCGAGCTCTTCCCAACTTCCAATGGAGCTTTCGGGGAGGCCTTTGAGCCAGTGACGAGCTGGCACTTTGAGCTTGAGGGGTAGGTACTTGATGGCGTGGAGATCATCTCCTCGAGCCATATGGATATGAAGGATGTAGTCCTCAATCCAGACCCCAGGGTCTGTTGTTCTGTCGTATGCCTCTATGTTTACGGGCTTGAATCCCTCTGGAAATTCGTGGTCCAGAACCTCATCAGTGAAACATAGGGGGTGTGCGGCACCCCTGTAGCTGGGTGTACCGCGTTGTTCGGATGTTTGTTGTGTTGCATTGCATGCTGGGGCGCGCTTGCGTGGTCCATAGATGGATCTGGTTGCGTCGTCTTTTGGGCGCGAGCCCTCGCATGGGTCGCATCTTGTATTGTGAGCGGCATTGTATGCCGCCCTGTGTTGGTAGAGGGGTCATCTATCCGACCAGGTGGCTACTTTGATATTTGGTTGTGGGGGTTCTGAGGCCTCCTCATCGAATTCGGGTAGCAGCTTCCGCTTTGGGTAGCTTTTGGAAGGGCGATTGTCGCTGTACCTTGCTGCAGTGCTGAGTATTTTACTCCATCTGAATTGAAGTGTGTCTTGCGCGGCCTTGAGCCTTTGTTTCTGCTTTTTCAGGCTCCTCGCGGTGGCAACAAGCCTTTTACGGGCAGTCTGTTGCTCCAGGTGTTTGTCCGGCGTTATGTCGTCCGGACCATTATCCTTGATAGGATTTGTTTGTTCGGTTTGATTATCCGAATTGCCGTTGTCTGGCAGCGGTTCGCCCTGCTCCAGCGCTGGGTCTGCGTGATTGCTATTTCTGTCGAGGCGGGATTTGGGGCGGCGCTTGCGTCACCGCTTTGACTGCTTTTCGAGGGAACAAGCCTTCGGTGCGTCCTTCCGCTCCTCGTCGTCATCTTTTGGTGCGTCCACCATGTATACGTCATATGACGAGGTGGCATTCCAGGGCCCAATAAGCGCTGGTTCTTCATCATCTCCTTCATCGGCGTCCATACCGTCGATATCTTCGGAGTCGAAGTCGGGCATGTCGGTTAAGTCGTCGACAGTGGCTACAAAGTGGGTGGTGGGTGGGTTTTGAATTTCTTCATCGTCCGTACCCCAACCTTGCTGACCGTAGTCCGGCCAGGGCTCTCCTGATAAAGAGAGAGACTTCAGTGACTTCAGGATATCGCCGAAAGGCGAGTGCTGAAAGATGTCCGCGGCAGTGAACTCCATGATCGGCGCCCAATCGGATTCGATCGGCAGGGGCACGGAGGGTTCAGGGTCCAGAGAGGAGCCCGGCTCCTTGGAGTCACAAGTCTCGCAAAGTACGGGGCTGGTGCTTGGCTCAATCGCCGTTGGGGTCGCAGCCCCTGAGGTGGCGTCCAACCGCCCATCCTCGATCGGCGCAGTTGGCTCCGAATTAAGGGTTGGAGCCGATGCGGGGGCGGCCTCCAGGGCACTGTTCGGCGGCAGAGCTAAATCACGCTCGTCGTGACAGTGCGGCGCGCTCAGCAATGGCTCGAATCCATCGAAGATCAAGTCCCCACGGATGTCAGCCATGTAGTTAAAACTTCCAAATCTGACCTGACGGCCAGGGGCGTAGCTTTCGATCTGCTCCAGACGGCCAAGCGAATTGGCCCGCAGTGCGAAGCCGCCGAAGACGAAGATCTGTCCAGGGAGGAAGGTCTCACCCTGGACCGCATCGCTATCGATGATTGTAGGAGCCATCGAGCCTGACGGCGACGACACAGAGGAACTCTCAATGAAAGCACCAATGTCGGTGTCAAAACCGGCGGATCTCGGGTAGGGGGTCCCGAACTGTGCGTCTAGGCCGGATGGTAATAGGAGACAAGGGACACGAAGTTTTACCCAGGTTCGGTCCCTCTCGATGGAGGTAAAACCCTACGTCCTGCTTGATTAATATTGATGATATGGGTAGTACAAGAGTAGATCTACCACGAGATCGAGGAGGCTAAACCCTAGAAGCTAGCCTATGGTATGATTGTTGATGTGTATGTTGTCCTACGGACTAAAACCCTCCGGTTTATATAGACACCGAGTAGGGTTAGGGTTACATAGAGTCGGTTACAATGGTAAGAGATCTGCATATCCGTATCGCCAAGCTTGCCTTCCACGCCAAGGAAAGTCCCTCCCGGACACGGGACGAAGTCTTCAATCTTGTATCTTCATAGTCCAGGAGTCCGGCTGAAGGTATAGTCCGGCCATCCGGACACCCCCTAATCCAGGACTCCCTCAGTCGCTCTCCAATCGGTAGGATTTTCAAATACTTAGGCGAGTACTGGACTGCAGCTAAGCCCCCGAGTGGGAGGGTCGCTCACCACTCGGTAGGATTTTCAAATACTTAGGCGAGTACTGGACTGCAGCTAAGCCCCCGAGTGAGAGGCTGGCTCACCACTCGGTAGGAAATTATTTTTACAAACTTAGGCGAAACGGATTCGCAGCTAAGCCACCCACTGGGGGATTTCTCACGCAGACAAAAACAATAACAATCACTAGGAAAATTGTAATGCTCTTGTCTTTGATAAATAAACTACAGAAGTTTTTCTTATTACATCTCATCCGAGTGAGAATTCAAGTATAAAAGGGGCGGAGCAGCTTCGCATTCCAGGCTCGTGGCTCATCAATCTGGCGATCGACGTTATAAAGGTGGTACGATCCATTGTGGAGGACTCTGGTGACTATGAAGGGACCTTTCCAAGTAGGAGCGAGTTTGTGTGGTTTCTGTCGATCCACTCGGAGGACCAAGTCTCCTTCTTGGAAGGCTCGACTCTTCACAGTTCTGGCATGGAATCGACGCAAGTCTTGCTGATAGACGGTCGATCGGATCATGGCCATTTCTCTTTCTTCTTCCAGGAGGTCGACTGCGTCCTGCCGGGCTTGTTCTGCTTCATCTTCAGAGTAGAGCTCGACTCGGGGTGCGTTGTGAAGCAGGTCACTCGGCAAAACTGCTTCGGCTCCGTAGACTAGAAAGAATGGGGTTCTTCCAGTCGATCGGTTCGGGGTTGTTCTCAATCCCCAAAGAACTGACGGAAGCTTGTCGACCCATGCACCTGCTGCGTGCTTGAGATCGCGCATTAGTCGGGGTTTCAGTCCTTTGAGAATTAAGCCGTTTGCTCTTTCCGCTTGTCCATTCGACTGGGGGTGAGCGACTGAAGCGTAGTCGACTCGTGGGCTTTGAGAGGCGCAAAAGGCTCTGAATTTGTCAGAATCGAAGTTTGACCCATTGTCAGTGATGATACTGTGCGGAACTCCATATCTGAATATCAACTCTCTGATGAAACTGATAGCAGTGCAAGCATCAAGATTCTTGATAGGCTTAGCTTCAATCCATTTGGTGAACTTGTCGACTGCTACTAGCACATGAGTGAAGCCGCTCCTGCCCGTTCTCAGTGGTACAACCATGTCCAGTCCCCAAACAACGAAGGGCCAGACAAGTGGAATGGTTTTCAGGGCTGACGCGGGTTTGTGCGACATATTGGAGTAAAACTGACATCCTTCACATTTGTCGACTATCTCTTTCGCCATTTCATTCGCCCTTGGCCAGTAGAATCCCGCTCGGTATGCTTTAGCCACAATGGTCCGAGAGGACGCATGATGACTACAGGTCCCCGAGTGGATATCATCAAGGATTATGTGACCTTCTTCTGGTGTTATACACTTCTGACTGACTCCAGTCGCGCTTTCTCTATACAATTGTACCTTTATGACTGTAAAGGCCTTGGATCGACGGACGACCTGTCGAGCCTCTTCTTCGTCCTCTGGGAGTTCTTTCCTTAGGATGTACGCGATGTACGGTACCGTCCAGTCGGGAGTGATGACCAAAACTTCCATGATCAGGTCGACCACAGCTGGAACTTCAACTTCAATCGAATCCGTGGCACTTTTTGGCTGCGGAGCTTCTTCAGTGAAGGGATCCTCCTGAACTGATGGTGTGTGGATGTGTTCCAAAAACACATTGCTGGGAATGGCTTCTCTTTTGGAACCTATTTTCGCCAAATCATCAGCTGCTTGATTTTTCAGTCGGGGTATGTGATGAAGTTCTAACCCCTCGAATTTCTTCTCCAACTTTCTCACTGCATTGCAATAACCAGTCATGGCCGGACTTCTGACGTCCCACTCCTTCATCACTTGATTAACCACCAAATCTGAGTCGCCATAGACCATGAGGCGACGGACGCCGAGTGAAATGGCCATGCGCAACCCATATAAAAGTGCTTCATGTTCTGCTTCGTTATTGGAGGAATCAAAGTGGATTTGAAGAACATATCTAAGCTTATCTCCTCGGGGGGAGACCAATACTACCCTGGCACCGGAACCATTCAACATTTTGAGACCATCGAAGAACATGGTCCAATGCTCCGAGTGAACCTGAGTCGGCAGTTGTTGTTCAATCCACTCGGCGACGAAATCTGCTATTGCTTGGGACTTGATAGCTTTCTTTGCTTCAAACTTGATATTTAGAGGAAGGAGTTCAATCGCCCATTTTGCCACTCGACCAGTTGCATCTCTGTTGTGCAGGATCTCTAACAATGGAGCGTCGCTGACGACCATAATGGAATGATCAGAGAAGTAGTGAGCAACCTTCTTTGTGGTCATATAAATCCCATATACAAGCTTCTGATAATGAGGATATCTTTGCTTCGACGGGGTCAAAACTTCAGAAACATAATATACTGGGCGCTGAACTTTGAAGGCTTTTCCTTCTTCTTCCCGCTCGACCGTAAGTACCATACTGACGACTTGTCCCGTGGCTGCGATGTAAATCAGCAAAGGCTCTTTGCTGATTGGGGCAGCAAGCACCGGCTGGGTGGAGAGCAGAGCTTTGAGCTCTGCAAACGCTGCATCAGCTTCAGGAGTCCACTCGAACTTGTCTGACTTCTTCATCAATCGGTAAAGAGGCAACGCCTTTTCACCGAGACGAGAGATGAATCGACTTAAAGCGGCCAAGCAACCAGTAAGCTTCTGGACGTCGTGCACTCGCACATGACGTTTCATCCGGAGTATAGTACCAACTTTTTCTGGATTGGCGTCGATTCCTCGTTCGGAAACGAGAAAACCGAGTAACTTTCCGCCAGGAACTCCGAATGTGCACTTTGATGGATTAAGCTTGATATCATACCTCCTGAGGTTGGCAAAGGTTTCAGCAAGGTCAGTCAGCAGGTCGGAACCCTTCCGTGACTTGACCACAATATCATCCATGTATGCTTCCACGTTCCGACTGATTTGAGTGAGCAAACACTTTTGGATCATCCTCATGAATGTGGCTCCGGCATTCTTGAGGCCGAATGGCATGGTAACATAACAGAAGCACCCGAATGGAGTGATGAAAGCTGTTTTGATCTCGTCAGGTCCATATAGACGGATCTGATGGTACCCGGAATAGGCATCTAAAAAAGACAGTCGCTCACATCCCGCAGTCGAGTCGACTATCTGGTCGATGCGGGGGAGAGGAAAATGATCTTTCGGGCAGGCCCGATTGATATGTTTAAAGTCAATGCACATGCAAAGTGACTTGTCCTTCTTGGGGACCATGACAACGTTGGCGAGCCACTCGGAGTGGTAAATCTCTCGGATGAACTCCGCTGCTAAGAGCCGAGCCACCTCCTCACCAATAGCCTTTCTCTTCTGGACGGCGGACCATCGGAGATGTTCTTTGACAGGTTTCACTTTTGAGTCGACTCGTAGGCGGTGCTCAGCCAGCCCCCTGGGAACACCCGGCATGTCAGAAGGCTTCCATGCGAAGATGTCCCAGTTCTCACGGAGGAACTGGATGAGCGCTTCTTCCTATTTGGAGTCGAGTGTTGTTGAGATATGAGTCGGAGCAGCACTGGGATCGGTTGGGTGAATGTGAACCGGCTTCGTTTCACCAGACGACTGAAAAGCTAATTCTGTAGCGGGCTTCTTGGCTCGCAACAAATCACTCGGGTCTGCAGTCTTCTGGTACTCCTGCAGCTCCACCACTGCCATCTGAGCATCAGCGATCTTTGAGCCTTTCTGAAAACACTCTTCTGCTTTCTTCCGATTACCCGTAACAGTGATCACACCTTTGGGACCAGGCATCTTCAATTTGAGATACACATAACATGGTCAAGCCATGAAGCGTGCATAAGCTGGCCTGCCCAAAATAGCGTGATAAGCACTCTGGAAATCCACAACTTCGAACGTCAACTTTTCTTTGCGGTAATTCTTGGAATCACCGAAAACCACATCAAGAGCAATTTGGCTGAGTGACTCAGCCTTCTTCCCAGGAATGACTCCATGGAAACTCATATTGCTGGTACTGAGTATGGACATCGGAATGCCCATCCCTTTCAATGTCTCAGCATACAGTATGTTCAAACCACTGCCACCATCCATCAAGACTTTGGTCAGTCGAGTGCCTTCAACAACTGGGTCAACCACCAAAGCTTGCCTCCCAGGGGTGGCAATGTGCGTTGGGTGATCGGACTGGTTGAATGTGATGGTAGTCTGAGACCACTTCAGATAACTGGGTGTCGCCGGAGCAACCATATTCACCTCACGGTTGATAACTTTTAGTCGACTTTTGCTTTCAACATCAGCAAAAATCATCAAGGTGGAATTGACCTGGGGGTATCCATCATCACTGTCTTCCTTGTCCTCAACTTTGTCCGACTCCTTTTCCTTATCTTTGGGATGTTTGCCCTGGAACTGCTGGATCAAGAGCCGAAACTGTCGAGTGGTATGTTTCGGGTAAATGAGCTTACCCTCTTCATCTTTCTTGGTGTGGATGTGACATGGCAAATCCAACACATCATTTCCGTCTTGGTCTTTAACTTTCTTGGGGTTCCAAGGCCCTTTGGGTTTCCCCTTAAACTTTCCTTGAGTTACAGCCAAGGCTTCCCCAGGAGCAGCTGGCTCGGCTTTCCGCTTCTATTTCCGATTGGAATTTCCTCCCCCGGTTTCTTGGGCGACTGACTTGTGCTTGCCAATCCGGAGTCGATCCTCATCTTCACCATTAGCGTACTTGGTGGCAATCTCCATCATTCGATTTAGAGACATGTCTCCGGTTCGACCGAATTTCAGATTCAGTTCTCTGTACTTGATGCCTTCTTTGAAGGCACAGACTGCTTGGTGATCAGGCACATTCTCTACCATGTGATGTAACGTGATCCATCTCTGGATGTAATCCCTCAAAGTTTCATTCGGCTTCTGCACGCAAGACCGCAGTTCCGTCAGCCCTGCCGGTCGCTTGCATGTTCCTTCAAATGTGGTGACAAACACTCGGGCGAGATCTTCCCAAGTGTAAATGCTGCTGGGTGCTAACTGATTCAGCCACGCTCTGGCCGAGCCCTCCAACATGAGAGGCAGGTGCTTCATGGCCACTTCATCATTGCCACCGCCAATCTGGACAGCCACTCGGTAGTCTTCAAGCCAAGTATCGGGCTTGGACTCACCAGTGAACTTACTGACTCCAGTCGCCAACCTGAAGTTGGGAGGAATCACAGCGGCCCTGATGGCTCTACTAAAGCACTCTGGCCCCGAAACATGTACTCTGCTGCTGGTAGGTGCATCTCTGTCGTGACCTTCTCGGTGAGCTCTGTTCCTGTCGACCAAACCTTGAACGAGAATGGATCTCGCATCAAAGCCTGGTTCCCTGGGGTCGACTGGAATCCTTCGCCCAACACTATGAGGGCGCCTGTCATCCTGCTGTCGAGGCACATACGATCCACTCCTCGGGGGAGGGGTAGGCACTCGACGTCGATCGTCACGACTGAATCGGTGATCATACTGCTCACGGTTCCCGTACTGATCACGTCGGTCCCCACGTCCCTCACGCCTCGGGGGCGATCTTGGGCTATGAGCCGACTGGACTGTGTCTGCAGCAATGGATTTGCTATGAATCCTGTTCCGCGACTGAGAAACAGCGGAATTCTGGTCTCCTGCTGCCCGGAGTAACGCTCTGATCTGCAGCAAGCCTCTGCCAGCCTCTAACTGGGAAGGCTGAATCGACTCTGCTATACTGGCTGCAGCTGCTAAATTCTGAATCGGAGTTCGATATACCTGCAGGGGCGGAAAGAGCTGACGTCGACTGGATTCTGGAACCCGTTGTCGCGCACGCTCGTCGAGTGCTCGTTGGAGGTTCTCCAGTCGTGCGCTCAGCCAAGTTTGCCAGGCGCGCGTCCTCCAAGGCACGAGCCTCGGGGGTTTCTCCAACGATAGGAGTGTGCAGTGCATCCATGTTCCGGCGACGAAGTTCTTCTCTCTACAGCGACGTGAGAGGCTCGGGGAGATATTCCTCATGGGGATGCGACGGGTCGCCTCCACCTGCGCCTCCGTTGGTAAGGGGAAAACTGGGAGGACTGCGCGGTCCATCGACCATCAGAACCTCCGCCGCCGGATCACTGCTGTCGCACTCGGATGCGGTCTCTGCGGAGCCAGTTGACAGGTCGAACAGGCCGTAGAGGGATTCGTCAGGCTCGATCACCGCGACTTGAGGGGTGGCCGACTGGCATGCCGCCGCATGTCTCACCCATCGCTGAAGTCTCGATCGACCGGAGCGCTTGCGCCGGCGGGAAACAGGAAGGTAGGACAACACAGGGGCCGACCGATAATGGGTCGACGGTTGCCGCAAGAGGATGCCGCGGACGCACGCGCGAAAGTGCGTTGCCCCACGGACAGGGAGTGCGTCGACGTCGAGCGGAGCCTCCTGAAGCCAAGCGGAGTCGTCGGCGATGAATGTGAGCGCGCCGAGACGGATCTCGCGGCCTTCCACCAAAATTCCGCCAGAAACCATGATGATTTTGATCGAAAAAGATCGCAACTCCTACAACAAATCGCTAAGACACCGGCCCCAAGGTGGGCGCCAACTGTCGTGATTCTAAGTCTGACAGTAATGTAGGGGGGTAGGTATGGAGAGGCAAGATCTTAGCTATGGAGTAGTTGTAAGCACACGAGGTTTACGAGTTCAGGCCCTTCTCGGAGGAAGTAATAGCCTTACGTCTCGGAGCCCGGAGGCGGTCGACTAGATTATGTGTGTATGAATTACAGGGGTGCGAACCCTTTACACTGAGGAGGGGGGTGGCTTATATAGAGTTCGCCAGACCCCTCCGGCCCTCAGTTATGCAGGGTTTTAAGTACATTAACGTCGGGCGTTACTGGTAACGCCCCTAATAAAGTGCTATGATGACCATAAAAGCTACTTAATGACCGGCCGTTAGTGTGCGGAGTGACTTTAGGTCTCCTGGCTGTCGAGTGGTTGCTTCTTGGTCGAGTGATTGCTTCTTGGTCGAGTGTCTTCGAGTCTGTCAAGTGGAACACCTCCAAGTCGATTGAAAGGTGATTTCTTCTAGAGATGTCCTTGGATAGGGCAGTTAGGACAGGTCCATGACCCTACCCTAGGTACATAGCTTCATCAACATGATCTAGGGCCAAGAAGCAGTTCAGGTATGAAAATATCTGGCAAACTCATTCGGACTACGATCGGCTCGTCTCCGATACTTGGCGAGGAATCCAGCGTAGCCCGGGGCTACAAGGCATTGCCTCGGCATTAGGGGAATTGCAAGCAACTCTGGAACCTTGGGGATCCAAGGAGTTTGGGTGTTTGACAAGGCGGGTCAGACAACTCCAAAAGAAAATCGACCGGCTTCGTTCCCTGTCCATTGGTCGTGGCCCATCGGAGGAGGAACAAAGCAAAGTTATAAAGTTAAGGGAGGCACTGCATCTAGAAGAGGTGTGGTACCGCCAGCAGTCACGTGTACCTTGGCTACGGGAGGGAGATCGCAACACAAGTTACTTTCAGGCCCAAGCCAGGCAGCGCAAGAGGATGAACAAAATTCAAGGACTTAGACAATCTGATGGATCGATTTCTGTGGATGAGAACGAGGATAAGGAAGAAGTACAACAGTTCTACCAGAACTTGTACCAGTCCGAAGGTTTTCATGATCCAAGCGAGTTACTAGCTCATGTTCCCACCCAAATCTCAGATGCTATGAACATGGAGCTCACTAAACCCTACACTGCAAAAGAGGTCAAAACTGCGCTATTCCAGATGGCTCCTTCAAAATCTCCTGGTGTAGATGGGTTCACGGCAGGGTTTTATCAGCGACATTGGGATCTTCTCGGTGGAGAAGTTACTAATGTAGTTATGGAATTTCTAAATGGCGGGGAGTTAGCTTCTGGCCTGAATGACACCTCCATTACTATAATCCCAAAGGTAAAACATCCCCAGTCCATTTCTCAGTACCGTCCAATTGCATTATGTCATGTCTTGTATAAGATTGCGAGCAAAGCAATTACAAATCATCTGTGATGCATAATGGATGAGGTTATGAGTGAGGAACAAAGCGCTTTTGTATCGGGGCGTCTTATTACTGATAATGTGCTTGTGGCATACGAGAGTGTGCACACAATGCGGAGGAGGAAAAAAGGATATAATTATTCTTGTGCGGTCAAGTTAGATATGATGAAAGCTTATGACCGTGTCGAGTGGCATTACCTCGAGGCAATTCTGTCCAAGCTGGGTTTTAGCATTGTCTTTGTCGGGCTGATCATGAAATGTGTATCTTCAGTTCGCTTTTCGGTTCGAGTTAATGGCGCGCTCCTGCCTTTCTTTACCCCTTCAAGAGGGCTTCGCCAAGGTGACCCTGCGTCGCCATATCTGTTTCTTATATGTGCGGAAGGCTTTTCCTCCTTATTTAAATTCTACAATGGAGGTATTATTGACAGAGGTCTGAGAGTAAGCTATATATCACCGTGGATCTCTCATCTGCTCTTTGCAGACGACAGCCTCATTTTTATTGATGCAAAAGATCAGAGTGCCCTCGGACTTAATGAGATCTTGAGAATCTATGGTGATGATTCTGGACAGCGAGTAAATCGGGACAAAAGTTCTATCTTCTTCAGTACAAATACTCCTGACCAGGTGAAACAAGGTATGAAAACAGCGTTGAATAGCCAAGTGGAAGCGTTCAATGAGAAATATCTAGGGTTACCAACGGCTATGGGTCGCATCACAAGTGGTACTTTCGATCATATCAGTGAAAGATCTCGTGGCCATATGCAAGGGTGGTCGGAAAAGTTGTTTGCATGCGTTGGGCGTGAAACTCTTATTAAGTCAACAGCTCAAGCTATTCCAACCTACCCGATGAGTTCATTCTTGTTCACAAAAAAGGTAAACAAGAGTCTGACCTCCCCTATGGCGAAATATTTTTGGAGCAGCTCTCTTGATAAGAAATTGATGCATTGGTTGTCATGGGAGGAGATGACTAAACCAAAGTGCATGGGCGGAATGGGCTTTAGAGACCTACATTTGTTCAATCTTGCAATGCTAGGCAAACATGGGTGGCGGTTCATGACTAATCCCAACTCCTTGTGTGCAAGGGTTTTGAAGGGTGATACTTCCGGGATGCAGATTTCATGCAAGCGTCGGTTCCAAAATCGGCATCGGCTACTTGGAAGGCCATCATTGTGGGACGAAAGGCTCTAAGTGTGGGGCTGATCGCATGGGTGGGAGATGGAACCACTATTTCTGTGTGGCACCAAAAATGGATACCAGGCACTATCTCCATGATCCCGATCTCGAGACCATCTAATACAAACATCGAGAGAGTTTCCGAGCTCATCGATTCAGAGAATTGGTCCTGGAGACAAGATGTTGTTAGGGCAACCTTCATTGCCCCCGATGCGGATGCCATTCTTAATATCCCTATCCGGCGGGGGGGGGGGGGGGTGAGGACTCCTTTGCTTGGGCTTTCGAAAAAGCTGGTAACTACACTATGAAGACGGCGTACCGAGCTCTCATGACTCAAAACGAGCGCTTGGCGCGAGAGGAAGGGACGGCTACCGGGACCTCAGGGAACGATCAACAATTGTGGAAGGCTTTATGGAAGCTCAATGTTATACCCAAAGTGCGGGTCTTTTGGTGGAGAGTTCTCCGTGGCATTCTCCCAGATGAAAGTACTCTCAAATATCGTCATATTGCAGTCATAGATCGATGAAAAGTATGCATGACTATGAGTGAGGATTTGAAGCATGCACTGATACACTGCGCGCATGCTCGTCGCTTTTGGGAAGAAGCGTATGCGTGGTTCGGCCTCCAGCTACCGCGACTCCACCCAGATTCATGGGCGCGTGATATTATATGTGATGCGAGGTTTTCTGATGATGACCGTGCTAACATTACAACAATTATGTGGTCAATCTGGCACTCCCGAAACCGCATCGAACATGGGGAAGAAGGGTGTGATCCTGCAGCCACTATCCGATCTACTAAGGAGGCTATTGCGCTCCTGAACCTTCCGCGCAAGGCAGCTGAGATCCTGCCAGGATTTGGATGGCGGCCACCTGAGGGAGAAGTGGTTAAAATCACCACGGATGGTGCGCTCAACTTTGAAGACAGTCGAGGTGGAGCAGGAGGGGTTGCTCACTCGGCCGCGGCTCTACTAGGCTCCTGGAGCAAGCCTTACACGGGGATCTCGGATCCTCTTATCATCGAAGCTTTTTCACTGCGAGATGGAGTTCTGTTTGCTGCCTTAAGGGGACTCTCGCATGTGATCATAGAAGTGAATTGCGTGGAGCTGGTGATGCTCTGAAAAACCCGCCACAATTCTCGTTCAGTTATGAGCCCTATCTTGCTAGAAATAGGAGAGCTTAGCAATAGTTTTACTTTATTTGATGTTCAACATGTAAACCGGTCGGCAAATCTTCCTGCGCATCTCTGTGCTAAACATGCACGCACACTGAATGTAATGGATTGCTGGCTAGAGGACACTCCTGGCTTCCTTGTGACCAGTTTATTGGCTGATTGTCCTGAAAATGCCTTTGTCTGAATAAAGCTCTCTGAATTGCCTGTAAAAAAAATAAAGTTGAAAGTACACTCTTTCAAAAACAGATGGAGCATAGGAGAACCGATTCGTAGGAGAACCCCATGAAAAATTCGTACATGACGCGGGGGAGAGCGATCTGGGACAAAGTAGCTTTGAGCCGGAGATGCAGTACACACACCATCGAACGACGCGCCATGTTGTTCTCGGAGGCCAGCGCCCCGGGCGGGTACCTCGCCCCTTCCTTGCGACGGAGCCATGCCATGCGGGCGCGCGCGGGAAAAGGGAAGAAGAAAACCCGGTGCCGTTCATGCGGGCTCGCAGCGGAGGCCGTTGGCGCCGGGCGGGCAGGGGGTGGCGTCCCGATCCGGCCTCGTCTCCCTCCACGTCCGCCGCGCGCTCGCCGCGGGACAAGCGAAAAGGTGTAAGAACGGCAGTCCGACGAGCCGGAGCCGTTGCGATCGACGTGGCCCGATATATATCCATCCGATGCCATTACGTGCAAGCCAGAACGCTCTACCCATCCGTCCGTCCGTCCGTCCGCCCGTTGTCACCTGTGTCGCATGGCCCGTGCATGCATGGCATACTGGTGCTCCCTAGGCGACGCACCCCCAACAACCCGAGGCGTTCGTCATGGGCTTTACGTCCAGACACACATTTGTACTCGTGCGAGCGGCTTTTGGCGCCGGAACGCATGCGGCCGGACCCGGGGCGACGGGGTTCGAAAAGCGTGCGTCCGTTTCTGACTTTCTGCAAGGGTGACAAGCACGTGTACGTGTATGGGAAGATGAGGCCTCGAGGAAGGGAGGAAGTGTGTGTGTCCATGACGACGCGCAACCTTTTTTGTTTGGGCCGAAACGTGCGAGGAAAACGGAAGCTCTTTTGCTGGTGGAGGTAGATGGATAGAGAGGAGTGACGGCGTGCGTATGTGCGTGAGGACGAAATGCAGGTGCGTGGCGCTGGGTTGGAAATCTATATTACAGAAGAAGAAGAAAAAGGAAGATGATAATTGTTCCCGAATTTAAAATGGAAAAAAGGAAAATGAAAAGAGAAAGGAAAGTATGATAGTAAAAAATAAATAAAAAGAAACCGGTCCAAGGAAGAGAGGCACGTGATAGCAAAAGGGAGGAAAACGGTAGTCCGACAAATATTCACTGATTCAAAAATGTTCATGAATTTAAAAAATTTCTCTAAAATTCAAAAAAAAGTTAGCGATTCAAAATATATTCACGCAACCCATTTTTGTCCCTCCCTTTCCAGTCCTTACCCCACCTTTGGCAATCCTATGTGCATCCGACCTACCTTCCCACCCCTATCTTGTTCATGGCTATATCCTACAATGCACACTTTCGCCCCTATCCCATCGCTAGCTATATCCTACACCGCGTAATCACACCTCTACCTTTTCTACAAATCTTGGTGCTGCATACTAAAGATCCTCAAGTGCCTAGTGTTTTTTATTTTTCCTATTCTTTTACCTTTTTTTTTACTTTTCCTGGGATTTACTGCCGAAGGCCAGCAAAATACATTGGATCGGAACCCTTACATACCACCAGTGCTCTCTCTCTTCTTCGTTCTTCTAGAGTTAACAAGAGAAAATAGAGACAAAGGGGAGCAGCCGTCGGCGCCACAATCGGCTCACCCATCGCCGGCCCCATTGTCCGTCGTTCCTCGCCACCATCTGTCGTATGCCATCGCACCTCTTCGCATGTTCCTCCTTCGCCCTCCTCTCCCTCTTCCTATTGGACCTACCCTCCGTCAACGGAGCCCCACGGGGACAAACCCTAGGCTGTTATCGCATGGTTGTGAATGCTAGAAGCCGAAGGCGTGCGGCACATGACGGTAGTGCGGGATTCAAAAATGTTTATCAACTCAACAAATATTCACGAATTTCATAAATAAAAATAATGGATTTTAAAAAAAATCCATTATTCAAAAAGTTCCTACATTCAAATATACTAGCACAATAAAAAAAGAAATTAAAAGTCGCTTATTCGAAAAATGTTCACAGATTTAAAAATATTTTCTAAAAATTGTTCCCAAAGTTTTAACATGTTCATCGATTCAAAAAATTATTCTCAAACATTGTTAAATACTCACACATTCAAAAAATATTTGTGAATTTCAAAAATGTTCCTGAATTTCATAAGATGATCCAAATTTAATAAAAGATTAAAATATAAAATAATAAAAATGTAAAATAAAAGAAAAACACATAAAAATTGATGCAGGGAATGTTTTAGAACCTTGGCAAAACCGGTGGAAGAGTGGCACGTGAAAATCGGTAATATGGGCCGACCCATTTATGAGAGACCGGTCGGGGGCGTGCGCATTTGGTGTCTATTTCCCGACCCGCACGGGAAAATAGGAGGCAGGAGCTACCATTTCGTATGGGAGCTCCTAGTCGGCGCCTTATGCGCCGGTTAGGAGTTCTGGCACCCACTAGGTGCAGGAATGGGCTGGCCCATTTCACAACTCACGTGCTAGGGCACATTTGGTTCGTCGGTCAATAGTTGACTTTTGAAAAAGTATACTCAAAAAACCAATTTTTTTGGCAAAAAATCATTAATTCAAAAAGGTTCACGAGTTTAAAAAAACACAAACTTAAAAAAAACACAAATTTGAAAATAAGTCATTAATTTTGAAAAAAGTTCACAATTTTGAAAAGTTCATCGATTTTGAAAAAGTTCACCAAATTTGGAATAAAATCATAGGATTTAAACAACTGTTCATAAAATTTGGAAAAAGTTCATTGATTTTAGAAGAGGCCATTGAATTTGAAAAAGGTTAATCAAGTTTTAAAGTTCATCGGATTTGAAGAAAAGTTCATTCATTTTTTAAAAAGTTCAACAAATTTGAGAAATGTTAATCAATTTTTTAAAAAAAATCACTGATTTAAAAAAAATCAGATAGAAGGGTAAGATAAAACCCAGCATAGCCCAATATTCACATGAAAAATTAACTATTGGCCAATCCCAGCGCAAAATCTTGGGCTCGTAGCCGATTCCATGAGTGAGAAGAACTCCTTTTTGTTCAAGAGGAGTGTTATGTCACACATGCGAACCGGCGGCGGAGCTACAGCAAGGCCAGATGGGCCATGGCCCGCCCAGCCCATGGCCCAAACAATGAAGAGTACAAAGAAACCTGGCCCTTGTGAGAGAAAAAAAAATACGTGTTCTCCTCAGCTCGGCCCACCTCGGTCCGCCCAACAAATTTTGGGCAGCTCCGCCACTGCACATGCGTATCTGAGAACCCCATAAAAATTTTGTACATGGGGGGCGGGGGAGGCGATCTAGACAAATTAGCTTTTTTTTTTAGCGACTCTAGACAAAGTAGCTTTGAGCCGGAGATGCAGCACACGCCATGAAACGTTCTCGGAGGCCAGCGAGCGACCCGGGTTCCTCGCCCCTTCCTTGCAACGGAGCCACGCAGACGCGCGCGCGGGAAAAGCGAAGAAGAAAACCCGGTGCCGTTCCGCGGGTTCGCCGCCGAGGCCGTTGGCGCCGGGCAGGGGAGGAGGGTGGCGTCCCGATCCGGCCGCCCGCTCGCCCCGGGACAGGCGGAAAGCTGTAAAAACGCTAGTCCGACAAGCCGGAGCCGTTGCGATCGACGTGGCCGCATAGCCGTCCGATACTCCCATTACGTGCAAGCCAGCTTGCTCCATCCATCCATCCACCGCCCGTCCGTCCGTCCATCGTCACCTAGTATACGTCGCATGGCCCGTGCATGCATGCATGGCTTACCGGTGCTCCCTAGGCGACGCACCGCCAACAACCCGAGCTCTCGGCCGCTACGTACCCAGCCAGCAGTGCCCCTGTCGTCATGGGCTTTACGTCCAGACGCAAATTTGTACTCGCGCGAGCGGCTTTAATTTTGGCCCCGGAGCGAGCGCATGCGGCGATGGGGCTGGAAAGCGTGCATGCGTTTCTGACTTTCTGCAAGGGTGAGCCAGAAGCATGTCCACGTGTCCGGGGAGCCGAGGAAGCGTGTCCACGACGCCGCGCAACGTATTTTGTTGGGGTCGAAACGTGCGGGGAAAACGGAAGCTTTTCTGCTGGCGGAGATGCATGGATGGACGGCAGTGACGCCGTGCGTATATGCGTGAGGACGAAATGCACTGCGTGGCGTTGGGCTGGCGATGTTTATCCTGGTGCTCATCAATTAATGCCGTGTGTGTTTATTGTTTTCCCTCCTTTTTTTTTGCTTTTGCTACCATTTTATCAGTGAGGGTGAAAAGATATGCCCTGCTCACGTCCACCGGTTACTGACGTCGTTGGAAATTACGTCTTTGCCCTCCTCCCCGCATCAATCGAAAAAAAGGATTGCATTTTCTTTTCCTTTTTTTGCATAACTCAAATCTATCGAAGCCAATGCAAACATTTTTGGGCCGTAAAATGGAAAACACCAAGATAATTGTTTTGTATAAAAATTAATTGCTTCCCCAATACGCAAGACATTTGTATCCTCAAATTTAATTACCCGATCCTCGTCGAGGTATGAATTAAGAAAATGCATTCATCGCGAGGGGTGCGCCTGCGGCAATGTGTCAGGACGGAATAGGTAAATAAAAGATCGGTGCCGCGGTAGTAAAGTGTTGCCCGGTCCTGACCTCTTTTCACGCTTCATACACATGTCTCCTCTTTTTATACCAGTTTTCTTCTTCGAAACCTCCCACCGCCAAACACCCCTCTGCTCTTCTCCAGACTTTCGTCCACCCTTCTTCTCGCCCCACCCATTCAGTCCACCCAACCGTCGCGCAATGGAGATCCACCCCCTTCTTCTCATGCCCATCCTTCCAGTCCACCTCACCGTCGAGCAATTGCGATCCACCCCCTCGTTCTTGTGATCATCCTTCCGGTCCACCCCACCGCCACGCAATGGAGATCCACCCCTCCTTCTCGCTCCCATCCTTCCAGTCCACCCCACCGCCGCGCAATGGAGATCCACCCCCTCCTTCTCGCGCCCATCCTTCCAATCCACCCTATTGTCGCACAATGGAGATCCACCCCCTTCTTCTCATGCCCATCCTTCCAATCCACCCCACCGTCGCGCAATGGAGATCCGCCCCCTCGTTCTTGTGATATGACCATCCTTCTGGTCCACCCCACCGCCGCGCAATGGAGATCACCCCCTCTTTCTCGCGCCCATCCTTCCAGTCCACCCCACCATCGCGCAATGGAGATCCACCCCTTTCTTCTCATGCCCATCCTCCCAGTCCACCTCACCGTCGCGCAATGGAGATCCACCCCCTCGTTCTTGTGATATGACCATCATTTCGGTCCACCCCACTGTCGCGCAATGGAGATCCAGCCCCTTCTTCTCATGTCCATCCTTCCAGTCCACCTCACCTTCGCGCAATGGAGATCCACACCCTCGCTCTTGTGATATGACCATCCTTCCGGTCCACCCCACCGCTACGCAATGGAGATCCACGCCTCTTTCTCGCACCCATCCTTCCAGTCCACCCCACCGTCGCGCAATGGAGATCCACCCACCCCCTCTTTCTCGCGCCCATCCTTCCAGTCCACCCACCGTCGCGCAATGGAGATCCACCCCCTCTTTCTCGCGCCCATCCTTCTAGTCCACCCCACCATTACACAATGGAGATCCACCCCCTCCTTCCCGTGCCCATCCTTCCAGTCCACCCCACCATCTCACAATGGAGATCCACCTTCTTCATCTAGCCATCGAATCCTAGTGAAGATCACTGTCTGGGTCAACGAGCAGCCTATGCCATGTTCTCCTCGAGTTGGGAGCTGCTCCCCCACTCACGCCAAGAATAACCGCCCGCGGCAGCCGAATGCCCTTGGGTGGATCTAGACGCGGACACGGAAATTCTAGAGCACAGTGAGGTTTAGTTAGCCACGGGTGAGAATAAATGATGTTACCTTGGGAACGATGCCCGAAAATCCAGGGGGGTCGACTGAGGCAGCAAGGAAGAACGGCGGTTGGGAGGGGCGCGACGAAGAGAAGCGGGGAATAGCGGTGCTGGCGAGAGGGAAGGAGTCGGCGGTCGAACTGAGCGGGGCGGGGCGGCAGTTGCGGAGGCCGGATTGGGGTGGGACGGGGTGGGTCAGGGGGAGGAGGACGAAATTCCGGGCGGGGGCGATTGAGGCGGCGAGGTGGGACAACGACAGGGACGACGCGACGATATGGAGCAAGGGGTGAACGGAGCGACGCAAGTGAGGGGGAGGGGGGGCTCACGTCCAGATCCCGGTGATGCCCCGCCGTCGATCAACTCTCCCCCCTCCTTATCCCCCCACCGGATTACTAACTCTAAACATGTTTTTTCTCAAATAAAACACCAGAAGCTGTAGATCGGCGTAAGGAAAAAGAAAGGAAAAACACATAGGGCTGTTTTAGTACTTTCATTTCATCAGTTTTTGCCCCTATGGTAATTCGTTCACCTATTTAATTAGCGAAATGCCGCCGTCCACCGAGAGTCAGTGGCCATAATACGAACGAACTGCCGCCCCATGGCTTCCTCCTCCTCTTCCTCCCGTACCCTTTCGCCCTCCTCCGCCTGACCCGCCCCGACCCGGTTGCCGCCCCGCCCCGCCCCGTTCTGCTCGAACGCCGTCCACTGCCCTCTCGCCGTCGCCGCCGTTCCCTGCTCATCCTCGTCCGCGCCCCTCCAAATCGCCGTCCCTCCTCGCTGCGTCAGCCGGCGCGCCCGGATTTCCCGGGCACGGGTTCCGAGGTAATTCGTTCCTTCTCACCCGTGGCTAGGTAAGCCCCACTGGGCTCTAGGATTTCTGCGCGCGCCTCTAGATCCGCCCGCACGCATTCGGTTGCCGCGGGCGGTTTATTTTTAGAGCGAGTGGGGTGGGGGGGAGCAGCTCTCAGCTCGACGCGAACCGGGCAAATGGTGGGCTGCTCGTTGAACTGGACAGTGATCTTTGCTGGAATTCGAGCCATGTTAACTTGATTTCACGAGATTGATTGCCTAGAGGTTTTTCATTTCATCCTTGGACCGTGTTTCTGTAATTCGGGGCCAGGAGGCGCTGCTGTCTCTGTCTGAATATGTGTTTATGCTTTGGGTGATGCCGTTCAGAGTTGAAACGGATGTTTGTGTGACGGCAGCGCCGCTAGAGTGGCCTGTGGGTTCAACGATATTGATTTGGGTGATGCCGTTCAGAGTTGATTTCTGCAACCGTGGTGTGGGCACTGGACTGCATCATACATGCAGTGCTCTTGGCTGGGCATTTTTTTTCACAGCGTGCTGGCTTTTAGATTAGTTACTGATAAACTAACATGATGTATGGATGCAGATTATTCGGGTGGGGGATGTGTCTGGACGAGCGAGTGTAGTTAATTAGCTATTAATGCTGCTGTTTTTGGCTTTTTGCAGTGAGCTGTCGGTACAGGGTAGAACTGCTTAATGATACACATCAGTCTGATTTTCAGGTGGCTAAACACTCTTGTTTTTACTCTTCGTCGTCTAAGTGACAGTAAACTATTTCAATTGCCAATTGCTGTCTGTTCTCTCTCTCATCTTGATTCTATTACTGCAGGTTTTAAGTCTGGAAGATTACCAAGACCCAAGGGTATTGCCTGAGCAGAGTAATTGAGTTCTAAATCTGCCATCATGTTTAATTATTAGTTCCAAGTTTGTTCTTTATCAATAAATGATGTTATGGTTGATCCTTGTCTGTGCAGGAAATTTACACCTCATTTCCATTTTTATGATGATAATTTATTCATCTGCAAACTATTCCAAAATGCTATGAGATTAAAACATGTCAAACTAATATGTCCCGATTTTATTCATTTAATGCTCTGTTGTAAGTTTATGCTTTGTGTATGTTCTTATGCTGGCACTAGATCTGTGTCTGTTCATCCTCCACAATTAGTGTACAGTTTTCTGTCGCCATTATGTTTATCAAGATTGCTGATGCTAAGCCTTATCTACAGCTGAAGAATGCCTGTTCTTGCCAAATTGATATCTCTCTGAAGTTTTTGTCCTCTACCATGACTACTTAAGAAAACATGTTTTCCTCGCATTTTGCATGTCGACTTTTACAGGGTTTGGACTGACTGCTGACCATATTTAGTTAATCTGATTTGCAGGAAGAGTTAATGAAAAAGCATTGTTGATCCATAAGCAAGGGCATTGTGGTTGGCATCATGCCACATAGAAATATGTGTTGGACACATCAGGGTGATAATCTTGAATCAGAGGAAGGACAAGCTCAGCCTGAAAATTACAATAATGGTGGCACTGGGAGTAATTTATCCAATCAGGGCGTGCAAGTTGCTCTTGGAGTTCCAGGAAATACTACTAGTGATGGAGTCCATGATTCACGGAGTTACTATGAGAGCATTAATAATCAGCGCCAGCATGCTCAGAATTTATACCCATATGGAGGCGTTGATCCGAGTTTTGTCTACCCATCGACTATGTACAATCCCGGTATGCCAACACCATCTGTGAACAGATATGTTCCTCATGCAAGTTTTGGACAGGGCAATCCACCACCCTCACCTTCATATCATCAAGTTGCCACAGGAGCTAGGGATGTGAGTAGCAGCAGTAGCAGTTTTGGTGATGCTACCAGACAATCCATGAAAACGAGGAATGCTGTAACTGAGAGTGGCCATCATTTTGATCATGGATTTGCAAGCTCGAGTTCATCTGCTCATGTGCCTCAGAATCCTGCACAATGGACATGGGGTGCTTCATTTGAATCACATGGTGCACCAAATGGCTCTTCTGCTGATGGACCAAACAGGCCATCACCAATGGCTACTCACCCAGCATTGGTGCGTCATGGTAACTATGTATTTCCAGCTGGTCACATGGCCCAGGGCAATACATGGACTACACACCCTGCAAATGTTATTGCTGATGGAGTCCCACACTGGGCATACAACAATGCAGTCCACAATCCTTCAGGTAAGTATACCTTCGTGATTAATAAAAGTGAAATTGTTTTGCTAAGTGATGATTCAAGGCACCTTTTTATGGCTGTCAGTAGTTTTCATTGGATAATTAGTGGCTTATATTCTTGGTAGCTTTCATTAGTTAGATTAACTGTAACCTTTTATAAGTTATGGCCTGGCTATAGGATATAATTCTGTGAGTGAGATGTGGAGAGGTAATCGAAAATCTTGCTTTTTTAACAGGTCAGTTTGCTCATCCAGGAACAATGGGCATGCAAAATGGTAGTCTTCAAGATTACCAAGCTGGCCCTTCTGCTACTTTTCATGGGCCTTTACCTCATTTCAACCAGATTCCTATGCATAGCATGCAAACTCCTGCTATGCTTAATCATATTCAGATGCAAGGGCCTCAGCGTCAAAGCAATGTAGTGCAAGGTGCTAACCCTTCTGGAATGGTGCAAGGTGCAAACCCTTCTGGGATGGTGCAAGGCACACACCCTTCTGGAATGGTGCAAGGTGGAAACCCTTCTGGAATGGTGCAAGGTGCAAACCCTGCTGGAATGGTGCAAGGTGCAAATCCTTCTCGAAGGGCGTTCACCTGGGATCCATGTCTGCCTTTCTCCAGTTCTGGACATACTAATGGACCTCCAGTTCATGCATTTTTTACAGATCAAGTTTACAATGGGAGTCTAAGACTTCTTCAGGTGATTCACATTTCCATACATTCTTCTCATGGAATGATAGCATGCATGTAGCTCTAATTGCATAATTAATGCTGGAAAACATTATCTTCCTTGGATACTTTGTTTGCGTCTACCTGCTGTTTCTTGCGAGGCATAGAAGATGTATTACTCGTTTGCATGTATAATTTGGACTTGAATCCTTGATTCTGCAAGGATACTCATGCTTCATACTTATGCTGGAAACACAATTTCATTTTCGAAGAGTAATTAATTGATGTAAGAATTTAGTCATAAAAGATCTCTGGGATATTTTTTCAAGAAAACATTGCCAATTATTGCCCTTGGTTGCTGAAGTGCTGCACATTTATTTTACTTGAAATCTTCAAAATATGCCTGTCATCAAGTTTTAGAAAATCAAATTATCTAAACATTTTTTGTGAGCCCTTTACCATATGTATTTTCCCCTGCAATCTGTGTTGCATGAATAGCATGCCCTAATTTTGGCCAAGACAAATGAAACCATTTTTTTCCATTGCTGTGATACGTGATTATCATGTTTCTGTTGTCTTGCTTGCCTACTTCCTCTATTAGTATCTACAGACATTAAAATTTGCCATCCGTACCTCACTAATACTGTATTTCTACATGACTGGGCTTACTTTTATGAGTGATTTCCTTTTGAGTATGGCTATCTGATGTAATCAATCTGCCCATACAGCAAGCTGCTATGGCGACTATGTCAACATTTTATGATGCAATACATCTTATTGACGAACAATGGGATATGGGGCTAGATATAGACAGCATGACCTATGAGGTATGGAGCAGATGACCAACTCACTGGATTGTGAGTTTCTCGCAGATACTTTCGCGGGTTTGCATGTATGTAACTGATAAAATGCGGTCCTGCTCTCCTGCAGGACCTTCTAGCATTGCAAGAACAGATTGGAGATGTCCATACCGGTTTGCCAGAAAGGTACATCCGTCAAAATCTGAGGGTACATCAGTATGTTGTTCCCAGGGCAGCTCGCGGGTCCGATCAGTCTGTGGAGAAGGATGCTTGCATTATATGCCAGGTATTTTCCCTTACACATTCTATCTCTTGTGTTAATAACACCACTGGATCTTAATCTCTAAGTTTTGTACTGTACTAAACAATTAACCTGACAACATTTACATAGTAATAATATTGTAACTCCTTATCCTTTTTAGAAGCAGCTTATTTACCTAGAACAGTCAATACGCCCCTTTGTCACGATCAACGGCTAGATTAACCAGATATACAGTTTTGCTGTCAATGCCCGTCTCTAGTTTCTAAAGTGTGTTTGTTCCGTGTCTTTGCAGGAGGAGTTTGAGGCGAGAGAACTTGTAGGAACCCTCGACTGCGGTCACAAGTACCATGAGGCGTGCATCAAGCAGTGGCTGATGGTGAAGAACTTGTGCCCCATCTGCAAGGCAACAGCTTTGCCAGCAGAGTGAAGCAGCGGGTGACCGGCGTCAATAAATCATTTGCCGCAGCAGTGACTGAGATTCAGCTCAGTTTCTTGTAGATAAGAGATGTTGGATGATTGTGTTATTTACCTGTAATTTCCTGTTCGGTTTGTTGTGGACATAGCCTGCCCCAAAACTGTATAGCCAGAGAATGGTTTCATTTCCTAGACTGCTCTTAGACCCCCATGGTGCCTGAACTTCTCTCATCATGGTTTTCCTATTGCCCGTTTTATCTATTTGTACATTGTAATTAGACCTATATATTTCCCTTTGCCAAAAATCAGAAGTGAGAACTCAAATGGTTCTTTCTTCTGGATGCTCTATGGTTTTCTTAGTTCTGCGGTTTTGATTTTGACGGGGTAGGGGTGTTTGGTTAGGCTTAACTTTGGCCTTTGGAGTTAGGTTTATAACTCAAAAAGCATCTATTCTTATGCTCTTAGCTTTGGCTTTTTGCTTTTGACTGAATACTGTTACATGATGGTATAAGCCAAAAGCACAAAAATATATGTTTTGGGGGCTTATAAACCAAACTCTAAAAGCCCAACTTTTGCCTAACCTATAATCTAGCAATGGTTTTTGGCTTTTAACTTTAGTTTGATGATGGGAGTCAGCCAAAATATTTGGTACAGTAAAATAGTTTACGACAAATCCCCTGAATGAAATGGAACTGTGTAATAAATCAGCAGACTCAGGAATAGACAGATCCAAGAGGTAGAAAACATCCAAGGAAAGGCCTGTAAGAAATTCACGATAACCCCACTCACACTTTCAAATCCCTAAACTATACCAGCAAAAGCTGTAGTCCTGAACGAATCAAATGTATCAAACATGGCAAAATGAACACTGGGATATGGTTGATGGCGCATGAATACAAACGAGGACTATGACTGCAATAACATAGTGCCCTCCCCTACAGTATAAGATGCCAAGCCACCATCTTGAGCTAAGACGAACAACAGTTGGATTTCTTCACCGCGGAGACGTCGTCCTTGGAGCCGACGTTGATGGTCTTGCCCTTGGGGGGCGCGGCGGGGTCGTCGCCGATGTCGAGGGCCTTCTTGCTCACCACGCGGTAGATCTGGGAGAGCACCTCGGTGAAGGCGTCCTCGACGTTCATCGCCTCGAGGGCGGACGTCTCCATGAAGAAGGTGTTCTCCCGCTCGGCGAAGGCCTTGGCGTCCTCGGACGGGACGGCCCTGAGGTGGCGCAGGTCCGCCTTGTTCCCCACGAGCATGATCACGATGTTGGCATCCGTGTGGTCCTTGAGCTCCCTCAGCCACCTCTCGACGTTCTCGAAGGTGACGTGCCTCGTGACGTCGTAGACGACCAGGGCGCCCACCGCCCCGCGATAGTACGCGCTCGTGATCGCCCGGTACCTGCGGACGCAGCGCAAATCGACGATCAGTCGCTGGCGCAGGTAACAGTTGAACAGCTCTCACTGAACACAGGCAATTAAAATAGTCACTCTCATTGCCCAATTGATGATTACAAATTGTTCAGCACAGGAGTTGTAATTGATGGCTACAAGATGTTTCCTCGTCAACTAGCAAGCATGTTCCCCAAACCCCATATTATGCTCTAACAGTTGGACTGCATGTAAAGCCTATATCAGGGTCAGCTCCTGGCCCTACACAATCTTCAGTTGCAGCAGCACATTGCTAAAAATATGATACCCTGAACCTTCAGTGAAGCATGGCAGGTCGCCCAATCATGGGAAGCTATGTATGGATCGACACAATGCCAAATCAAATCTCAACATCCAGTGAAGCATTTCAATCGAACACAGCAGTGTATGCTTCTGCAGCTTCCAAGCATCCAAGGGGTCATGAGATCCACATGGCACACCGGCTGCTGTAACGACAGGGGAGGGAGGGGGGGTGGATCTGGGGACTGGAATGGGGGGGATGGGTACCTCTCCTGGCCGGCGGTGTCCCAGATCTGGGCCTTGACGACCTTGTCGTCGACGTGGATGCTGCGGGTGGCGAACTCGACGCCGATGGTGGACTTGGACTCGAGGCTGAACTCGTTGCGGGTGAAGCGGGTGAGCAGGTTGGACTTGCCCACCCCCGAGTCCCCGATCAGCACCACCTTGAACAGGTAGTCGTAGTCGTCCTCCGCCCTGTAAGCCATCTCCCTCTCCCTCTCCCCTCCGGCCGCCTTCTTCCTCGTCGGCGGCGGGCTCCCTCGGCCTCCCCTCCTTGCCGCTGCTTCTCGTTGGCTGGATAGATCGTATCGCGGCCGTGGTTGTTGTGGCTTCCGCTCCGCTCCGCTCCGTTAGTCGGCCGCACGCACGCCGCGCCAGCCGCCAGCGACCTGACGCGACGTGCCTGGGCCCAAGGAATGGGAGTGTGTGCTCTAAGCGAGCGGGTGGCCCAGTCCAGCCCATACGTGTTGGATGGGCCTGGGCTGCGCTCACCCGGTTCACTTCACACGGTCCTTCCCACTCACAAAAAGAGAGAGAGAGAGAACCAGTCACACTCCACTCCACTGACGGCCGCGGCAGCAGGAGCGGCGCGGCGCGGACGGCGAGACGACCCCAGCTACGGCACCGGGGCGACGGCGCTGCTCTCTCTGGTATCCGACTCCCCCTCATCCTCGCGCCTCTTCCGCATTCCTCTCCCGCTCGCTAGGAGGGCTTGGGAGCCGGGATGGCCTTGGGCGCGCCCGCCGTGCCTCTGGCCATGTGGCGCTTACGGCAGATCGACGCCTGCTCTGGCGAGGGGACGCCTATGATCTCTGGCCTCGTCTCTTGCCGCGCGGGGTGTGGGTCTGGGGTTCCATCCGTCCGTCGCAGCTCCCGCCGCATTCGCGAGCCGTGCGCGCAAGGTGTTCGACGCATTGCCTCTGCGCAACCAAATGCTGCTGCCGTGCCGTGCAGTCATTCTTCTCGCTGTATTTGGTTGGAATGGATGGTTGGGGTTCGATGAAAGGTCAGTGTGGTCGCTGTCTCGCTGATGGTGTCGTTTCTTTGCGCTTGCAGGGCCGATGGCAGCGGAGAAGAAGCCGCACTCGCAGCCGGCGCTGTCGTGGTCGTCCATCCCGCTCGACCTGGCCGGCCTGGTGCTCCGCCTGCTCCCCACGTACGCCGACCGCGCCCGCTTCGCCGCGGTGTGCCCACAGTGGCGTGCCGCCGCAAAGCGGGAGCAGCTGCTGCCCCCGCCACTGCCACTGCTCGCGCTGCCTGACGACACCTTCTACAGCCTACCGTATACCAAGCCCTTCCGCTTCCCTGGCTGCGGCTTTGCTGGGTATCAGAGTGCCTGTGGCAACTGGCTCGTCTTCCCCCGTGACGACGGCTGCTTTTTGGTCGACCCCTTCTCTAGGGAAACAGTGACGCTCCCTCCTCTCTCCAGCGTCCGGCTTCGGCCTGCAAATGCAGTCGCCAAATGGTCAGAGGAGGGCACCGTGAAATATGCGGCACCTTACACTACATGGATGCATATCAATACATCTGAGAAGCTGCACATAAGTAAGCTAATCCTATGCTCGCCAAATCTCGTTGCTGCACTAGTCGGCATTGGACACACCAGTCAGATTCTCATGTGCCAGCCAGGGGCCTTGTCGTGGTCACTATGCGCCTACGATCGGTGCAAGCAGTTCGAAGACATGTCATTTTACCAGGGAAAGCTCTACGCCATTGCCAATGACGAGAACCTTCTTTTGGTTAACATCAGCCAGGACCAAAGCACCGGCGACCCGCAGGTCTCTCGGATTGGACAAGTCATCGAGGGTGAGCCATGGAATCCAATTGTGTTCAATGACAACACTATGCCCTGCAAGAAGCTCTACCTGGTGGAGTGGCATGGGCCGTTGCTGATGGTACGGAGGGCGGTTTGGTGCCAGGTACCTGCACCTGGAGTGCGCGGTGAAGTTGTTGCCAGAGAGAGCAGCTTTGAGGTTTTTGAGGCTGACTTTGAGCATTCACGGTGGGTCGACGTGTCGGCTTTGGGGGGTTTGATGTTTCTAGGGCGAAGGTGCTCCATGGTTTTGTCCTTGTCTCACTATGGGATCCCCGATGGTCACATCTTTTTCTTGGATGATGATGAGGAGAATCTTGTGGAGTATGGCTATGACAAGGAGAACACTTCTTTCGGCACCTATGACATAAGATCTGACAGAGTCCGTTCTGTTCATCCAGATATTTCCTGGAAGCGTGGCGATGAGATGCGTCTGGCAGCATGGCTCTTCCCGCAGGACTGAAGCGGAGGTGTTATACTGTTATCCCTATGCATGCTGCTTCTGGGTTATCTGACCGTGCCATAGCTGTTGTTGTTCAGTGGTTTTTTTGCAAGCTGCTCACATGTTACCCATCTGACCGTGGTATGTATGGTAGTTGGTGTGGTGTTCAGTGGAACCCATGCAAGCCATGAAATGCATTAGTAGTAATTTATCTGAGCTAGGTTACTCTGTTAAGTGCCGTGTATTAGTACTTGTCTGAACTAGTAATTGTGGTGGTTGATATGCAAGCTGTTGACTGTGTCGGTTTTCAACTGGTACTGTGGTTGTTGCCTGTGCCTACGAAAAAACTCAAAATGCATAACTTCTTCTCTGTATCTTTGACATGGTGGTCTCTTTTATCTGAACTAGGTTACTCTGTTAGTTACAGTCTTATTCTGGTACTCTGAACTAATTTATGGTCGTTAATGTGCAAGCTGTTAACTGCATTGGTCTTCAACTGGTACCTTTGATTGTTATTGTGCGTATGGAAGATGTTTAAAACGCATAACTGCTTATATGTATCATTGGTGTCGTGGTCTTTTTTCTATGCTGCGATGATTTGGCATGGTGGTGTGTGACTCCCTGTAGATTTGTTTTTAGCTGAAGTTGTGCTGATCCTTGCGCAGTTGTGCTGTTAGTGTGGCTTGAACACATTTCAGCAACTTTTTCATGTATCTAGCAATTTTTTTTCTGTGAAAGCAATCATTAGACGGTGGGACATGTTTGTAGATAATTTATTTGTATGGAATATTTTTAATTGTCAAAATTTGTAAAAGCTGCAAGAACATTTTATGGTCCTTTTATGGTTTTTGAAACATATTTCAAAACAATTGTACAAGATATTTGCTGGAAAACTTATTATTATTATATTAAATATTAATTTATCAACCATAGTCTATAAATTCTATAAATTATTTATTTATTTAAAACATTAATAACAGTCAATGAAAACTTAATCTTGTCTTCCAACCCACAGCATGGCTAAAGAAGGGATCTAACACACCCAACATCTAATAGGGGATTCTTAATGAAGAGTGTTTTTTTGGCTCCAGGATCGCATGATCCATTTGAAAACAACATTGAGTCATTTGCACGTGAGATTTAAACAAATTTGGCTGACTAAAGGAAAATCCTGAACGCACCTAATTGCGTACACTTTGTTTGAAAAGTAAAATCATCTGCGTACCTGCTCCATTTGCGGAATATTTCCTTTAATATGCCTTTTTTTTCTCCATCTTCTCTCAGTCTGTTTATTATTTTTTTGTCTATTCTCTTTCCATTATTTGTTTATCATCTTCTTTAAATTGCTCCTTTCATTTTTCTCGGCCTTTGCATATACATAAGGTGTTCATGTTTGTTTCACAAAATGTTCAGGTGATAGTTGTAGGCTGGTCGGCTTCAAAAATAATAATTGTTTACTGGTGATTGGTCTGTACCGAAATTGAACTGCAAAAACGTCTGAATTTTTGGTAAGGAGGGAGCAACAATTTGTGTGTTTCTTAAATGCATAAACATATTTCGTAGACGGCATAACACTTCAACAGTTTTTTCCTATACGAACATGAAAATTCGCTGGAACAATTTATACTTTTTTTATGGACCCTGGGCATATTAGAAACATGCTTTAGAATTTCCTTGAACAATTTATTTTTCACACCCACCCACACACACATGTATTTGTTCAAACAGTATTGCGTAAATATTGGGGAAAATATATTGAAATCAATCTCGAAGTCGCCAAGTGCCAACTGAAATCGACATTGTTCCTCTTTGAAAAGGAGAAGGCGGGAACTCATTTTCTTATGCCGACGTGGGCTTTTATTCAGTGACTGAGCGTGCGGGCCATACGGCTTGGCTTGGCCTGGGCCTGCGCATCCACAGTCGTTGGACTGATACTTACCCTAAAAAAAATCCTCAAAAAAAAAAGTTGGACTGATACTTTAGTTGGTTCGGGAAGCCACACACTCCACTCTCCACTCCACTCCACTCCGCAGCAGTCACACACTCCCCTCCACTCCACTCCACACTCCAGCTCCGGCGCGCACGGCAACTCCGATCCCCTCTCCGGCAGCGGTACCCGCCTCCCTCCTTTTCCCCACGGGCCTTCCTCCTTCCTCCCTTGCTCGCTCGGTGATTTGGGCCCCCCCTCACGAATCCCGTCGCTTCCGCTGGCGATGCACGCCAGATGTTCGACGCATTGCCTCCTCGCCGGGGAATGCTTCCGTTCCGTGATTCTCGTTGGTGTTTTCTGTCTCGTCGTGATGTCGGAATCCCGCCGCTTTCGCTGATGCCGTTGCTTGCTTGTTTTGCAGTATTGATGGCGGCGGAGAAGAAGCCCCACCTGCAGCCACCGGCGCTGTCGTGGTCGTCCATCCCGCTGGAGCTGGCCGGCCTGGTGCTCAGCCTGCTCCCGGCGCATGCGGACCGCGCCCGCTTCGCCGCGGTGTGCCCGCAGTGGCGTGCCGCCGCGAGGCAGCAGCAGCGGCTGCACCCGCCGCTGCCGCTGATCGCGCTCCCCGACGGCACCTTCTACAGCCTCCCCTACCCCACGCCCTTCCGCTTCCCCGGCTGCGGCTTCGCCGGGTACCAGAGCGCCTGCGGCAGCTGGCTCGTCTTCCCCCGCGACGACGGCTGCTTCCTGGTCGACCCCTTCTCCAGGGAAACGGTGACGCTCCCTCCTCTCTCCAGCGTCCGGCTCCGGCCTCCGAACGCAGTCGCTAAATGGTCGTATGAGCATGGGACAAAACTGGCCGACCCTTACCTCACATGGATGCATATCAAGGACTCGGACGAGCTGCACATCACTAAGCTAGTCCTGTGCTCGACGAATCTAGTTGTTGCCCTGGTCGGCATTGGGTACACCAGCCAGATTCTGATGTGCCAGCCAGGGGCCTTGTCGTGGTCAGTACGCGCGTACGATCGGTGCAAGGGGTTTGAAGACATGTCATTCTACCAGGGCAAGCTCTACGCCCTCACCAAAGAAGAGAACCTTCTTGTGGTGAACATCAGCGAGGACCATAGCACCGGGGATCCACAGGTTTCTCGGATTGGACAAGTCATCAAGGGTGATCCATGGTATTCAATTGCGTTCACCAACAACGCTATGCTCTGCAAGAAGCTCTACCTGGTTGAATCCTGTGGGGCAATGCTGATGGTACGCAGGACGATTTTCTGCCGGGTTCCTCATGACGGTGGAGCTGTTGCTGGACCAAGCGCGTTTGAGGTTTTCAAGGCTGACTTTGAGCATTCAGGATGGGTCAAGGTGTCGACGGTGGGGGCTGACCAGGTGTTGTTTCTAGGGCGAAGGTGCTCCAGGTCATTGCCCTTCTCTCGGTATGGGGTCCCGGGTGATCACATCTTGTTTTTGGATGATGATGAGGAAAATCGTACGGAGTATGGCTATGCCGAGGAGAACACTTCTTACGGCACCTATGCCATGGGATCCGGCAGGTACCGTTCTGTTCATCCAGACATTTCCTGGAAGCGTGGCGATGAAATGCGTCTGGCAGCATGGCTCTTCCCTCATGATTGAAGCACTGTTATTCTATGCAAGCTGCTACCAGGCTATCTGACCGTGCTATAGATGTTATTGTTCAGTGGTTATTTTGCAAGCTGCTCACATGTTATCTATCTGACCGTGGTATGTATGATGGTTGGTGTGGTGTTCAGTGGAAACCATGCAAGACATGAAATGCATTAGCAGTATTTATCTGAACTAGGTTATTCTGTTAGTTGCCATGTGTACAGTATTAGTAATTCTCTGAACTAATTATGATGGTTACTATGCAAGCTATTAACTGCGCCGGCTTTCAACTGTTACTATCTTTACTTTTATCTGAAATGCATCATAGTATTTTTTTTATTTTCTATTTTGCAATAATTTGGCATGGTGGCCTCTGACTCTCTGACCCACTGTAGTGGTAGATTTCCTTTGTGCACAAGCAGCTATCTTGTGATGGGCCTTGTGCAGTTTTGTGGTCTGAACACCTATTTCAAAAACTTTTTCAAGCACGGGACATATTTTGCTGTCTACACAGTTATTAGACAGTGGAACATGTTCCTAGATAATATTTTGTACTATTGAATATTTTTATTTGTCAAATTTTTTTCTAAAAGTTGCGACAAATTTTATTGCCATGCATATTTCAAATAGATGCTGAAACATATTTCAATACAGCCATCCGAAATATTTTCTGGAAATTTTATGATTATGAATACATTTTTATCAAACCCAATTTATGAAATATTTATTTATTGAAAACTGTAATAGTCAAGAGAAAAATAATCTTGTACTCCATCCCATGGCATTACTGAAGAAGAGATCTGGCGCACCAATCATGAAAGGAGATTCCTAATGCAAAGTGGACTTTTGGCTGTCAGGATAAACTGATCCTTTTTTAATAATGTTAAAAAACGGAAATAAACAGTACAAAAATAAAAATGAGAGTGAGTCATGTACCAGTAAATTTCTTTTGTGTAATCAGTTGGTGATTCACAGTATGCATGAAAAATGTATACTGCCAATGAGCTACAATTGTGTTTTCAAATTTGAAAAAGTGTTTTGGTTTATTATTTTTTCTGCAGTTCAAAAAATCAGTTGCAATTTGAAAACAATATTGAGTCATTTGCATGTGAGGTTTGCTTTGAATTTTGGGTGAGTTTTTAAAAAAAGAATATCCTCTGTGCATCCCCTCCATTTGCTGGGTCACCCAACAAACATCTTTGTTTGGTTTTCCTTTCATTAATATTCCCTCTTCTCTCTTTTTTATTTATTATTTCATTGTAATATTATATCTCTTCTCTTTTCATCATATGTTTATGATGTTCTTTAAATTTTATTTTTTTACGTTTCTTGTCCTTTGCCATACATAAGCCTTTGATGTTTGCTTTACAAAAGTTTCAGCTGATAGATTTTTATTGGGCGATTTCTAAAATAAATTGTTTATTTGTGACTAGATCGGTACAGCTTTCTTCTGATAGAAGGATGCGTTGTTTTGTTATAAGAGGTCAAATCAACTCGAAGGAGTGTAACCCATTATTCTTTTTGAAACTAGCAAGTCGCATGTTTCTTAAATAGATAAACATATTTCATAGACTAAGAGCCTGTTCGGTACTCCACCGGCTCCACGAAATCCTACGCTCCGGCTTCTCCAAGCGAGCACCAGCTCCTCCATCGATTGTGGGAGCGAGGAAACTGTTCGGCCTGTTCGCTCTGCTCCAGTTTATGAGATGGGCTGAAAGCCCAATCTGGCCTAGGGCCCATACGGAGGGCATGTGGCAGGACAGAAAAGGTACGAGAGACATAACGTGGGAGCAACTAGTTAACGAGCGCTCCTTCGGGAGCCTCGCAACGATCGTGGAGCTCTCAGCCATTCGCCACGTGTCGCGCTCTGGACGCTCCCTTCGGATTTTATTTTTTTATTTTTCCGCACGCGTTTCCGGTTTTTTAAACGGGGTTTTTTTGATTTTTTTTCGACGTTTTGGTTTTCCCCCGGTCTTTCTTAGCTTTTCGATCAAAAAAAAATTACGCGAAAAAACGCGTTTCTTTTTCTTTCGTGAAAGTCATGGTTTTCTTTCGCGAGAGGCATGGTTGTGCTTTAGCAAGAGTCACGGCCGTGCCTCTTGAAAACGAAAAAAAAACGCATTTTCTGTTTTTTTTTCTTTCGCGAGAGTCACGGTTTTACTTTTGCGAGAGGCACGGTTGTGCTTTCGCGAGAGTCACAGCCGTGCGTCTCGGAAAGGGAAAAACAAAACGCATTTTTTATTTTTTTCGTTCGTGAGAGTCACGGTTTTGCTTCCACGAGAGGCACGGCCGTGCCTCTCGGAAAAGGAAAAAATATGCGTTTTCTGTTTTTTTTTTCTTTCACGAGAGTCACGATTTTGCTTTCGTGAGAGGCACGGTTGTGCTTTTGCGAGAGTCACGGCCGTGCCTCTCGGAAAGAGAAAAACAAAACGCGTTTTTTGTTTTTTTTTCGCTTATGAGAGTCACGGTTTTGCTTTCGCGAGAGGCACGGTTGTGTTTACGCGAAAGTCACGGCCGTGCCTCTCGAAAAGGGAAAAAATACGCGTTTTCTGTTTTTTTTTCTTTCGCGAGAGTCACGGTTTTGCTTTCGCGAGAGGCACGGTTATGCTTTCGCGAGAGTCACGGCCGTGCCTCTCGAAAACGAAAAAAAACGCGTTTTCTGTTTTTTTCCTTACACGAGAGTCACGGTTTTGCTTCCACGAGAGACACGGTTGTGATTTTGCGAGAGGCATAGGCGTGCCTCTTTCGGAAAGAGAAAAAAAACCATGCTCTCGGTTCGGGTTTTCCGTCCGGTTTTTTTTCGTCCGGTTTCTTTCATGAAAAAAGTTCGTCAAAACCTATCAACATGGGATCTAGTTTTGAAGATCTCGACGTGAGGAATCCAATAGTGAAAACGGTTCGAGATTTGAACGCACGGTTTAAGAGATAAAACGTTTTGAATAAACGGATCTATGAAAAAAGGGAAAACTTTCAGGTTGCGACAAGTGGTGCGCTATATGTGCGCCACTCGTCACGATATGAGAAAATGGAGTGTTCTTTGCAACGAGTACTCCTTAATTAATGATTTTTAACATAACATGAACAAAGCGGTACGCAACTTATCGGTGGCAGTGTGCTGTAAATTTGACGAACTCCTTCGTTTCCAGGATCTACGGAGCAGCCCATTCCCAGCTCTGCGATTTTCATCTGCGTATCGCTCCGCTCCGCTCCGTCGACTCCATGGAGTTGCAGCGTTCGAGTCAGCTCCATCGGCTCTCGGACCAGAGTTGTGGAGTGGAGTGAATCCGAACGGGCCCTAACACTTCAATAAAAAAGATCTGTACGGAACATTAATTTTTTATACCTAAATGTTTTTTCCATAAACCGTCAGCGTATTAGAAACTGTTTTAGGATATTTGTGTACATTTTCTTTCACATGTCAGGCGTTTTTTTATTGACCTCGATCTCGAAGTCTACATCGCCGACTGAACTGAAATCGAAATTGTTTCTCTCTCATTTTTTTGAGGGGTAATGTTTCTCTCTCATAAAACGAGAAGGCGGAAACCTCTTTTTATTTTGTTTTGTAGTGAGAGAGCATGCGGCCCATACGCCTTGTGTGGGCCTGGGCTGTACGTATCCACAGCCTAGCACTCGCTCACTTGACACGGCCCCGTTCGGGCAGCCACACTCCACTCGCTCCATTCTGCACGCCAGCGACAGCAGCCGCAGCCCGCAGCGCGGCGGGGACAGCAACTCGACCCCATCTCCGGCACCGGGAGGGCGACGGTCTCCCTGGTACCCGCCACTCCTTCACTTCACGAGCGTTCCACCTCTCCCCTTGCCCTCTCGGTGGGGTTTGGATCTCGCTCCCTCCTCACCCCGCGGCAGCTGGCAATGCGCGCAAGGTGTTCGGCGCATTGCCTCCGCCCGGGAAAAAAATGTTGCTGATGCAGTTTCTTCTTTGCACTGTAGGACCGATGGCAGCAGAGAACGAACGGCACTGGCAGCCACCGTCGTCGTGGTCAGCCCTCCCGCTGGAACTGGCAGGCCTGGTGCTCCGCTTGCTCCCCGCATACGCCGACCGCGCCCGGTTCGCCGCGGTGTGCCCACAGTGGCGTGCCGCAGCCAGGCAGAAGCTGATGCCCCCTCCACTGCCGCTGCTCGCGCTCCCTGACGGCACCTTCTACAGCCTCCCCTATGACGAGCTCTTCCACTTCCCCGGCTGCGGCTTCGCTGGGTACAAGAGCGCCTGCGGCAGCTGGCTTGTCTTTCCGCACGACGATGGGTGCTTCCTTGTCAACCCGTTCTCCAGGGCTACCGTGACGCTCCCTGCTCTCTCAAGTGTCCGACTACGGCCTCCAAATGCAGTCGCTAAGTGGTCAGATGTGGGAAAGGCGAAATGTGCCCAACCCTTCTGCACATGGATGCATATCAATGATTCACGCGAGCTGCACATAATTAAGCTACTCATGTGCTCGCCAAACCTCGTTGCTGCACTGGTCGGTGTTGAATACACCAGTCAGATCCTAATGTGCCAGCCAGGGGCCTTGTCATGGTCGGTACGTGCATGCGATGAGTGTAAGGATTTTGAAGACATGGTGTTCTACCAGGGAAAGCTCTACGCCATTGCCGATGACGAGGACCTCCTTGTGGTGAACGTCAGCAGTGACCAAAGCACCGGCGATCCACAGGTTTCTCGGGTTGGAAGGGTCATCAAGGCCAAGGGTGACCGCTGCTACAAGGGGGACCTCAGCGTCTACCATGTTGTGTGTCGAGAGAACTCTGTACCCGTCATGCCCGTCAAGAAGGTCTATCTGGTTGAATCGTGTGGCGCCTTGCTGATGGTACGCAGGGAGATTTGGTGCCAGCCTCCTAGACCTGGAGTGACCAGTAAAATCGTTGCTGGAAAGAGCGAGTTTGAGGCATTCAAGGCTGACTTTGAGCACTCACAGTGGATCAAGGTGTCGACCGTGGGGGATGACCAGGCTCTGTTTCTAGGGCGAAGGTGCTCTAGGGCTCTGTCCGTGTCTCGGTATGGCTTACTGGGCAATCGCATCTTCTTTTTGGATGACGATGACGAGCATCGTGTGGACTACTTCTACGATGAGGACAACACATCTTGCAGCTCCTACGACATGAGACTCGGCGATGTCTCTTCCCCTCATCCAATGATTTCCTGGAAGCGCCGCAACGAGATGCGTCTGGCAGCATGGCTATTCCCCCGGGACTGAATTGAAGGTGTTATATTGTTGTTGACTTGTTGCTATACAAGCTATTCCCATGTTTATATAACCATGCTGTAGATGTTGGTGTCCATCCTTTATTTTGCAAGCTGCTCGCAGGTTATCTATCTGGCTGTGGTAAACATGGCGGTTCATTATGGTGTTCGGTGGTCCCATACAAGCCGTGAAATGCCTTAGTGAAGAGTATTTAACTTTCTTATGCCATAGTTGCCATGTATCAGTGATTGTCTGAATTTATTATGGTGGTCACTATGCAAGCTGTTAACTGCATCGGTTTTCAACCTGCACTGTGGTTATTTTGTTGTCATGTTGTTTGACGGTTATTGTGCAAGGCTGCTCACATGTGTTATCCATCTGACCATGGTATGTATGGTGGTTGGTATCGTGTTCAGTGGTTCTCCTAGGAGCCGCGAATTGCATTAGTAGTATCTATCTGAACTTTGTTACTACTTTGTTAAGTGCCTTTAATCAGTGTTTGTCTGAACTTATGATGGCGGAGTACTTACTACTACTACTACTCAGGTGGTTTTTCAATTAGTACTGTGGTTGTTGCTATGCCTCTGAATGATCTTAAACTGCGTCACTGTATCTTTGGCTTGTTTTCTTTTTTTCTTTTGCATTGTTTTGGCAACTAACTCTGAATTGGTAGATTTGTTTGTGCTCGAGTTGTTACTCTCTTGTGATGGCATTTAACTTGCAATGAACATTGTTCAGTTGTGCTGCTAGTGTGGTTTGACTGGATTTGGAGATTCACAGTTAATTTCTTGGTCCCTGCTCGAAGGCAACATGAATCGAAGTTGCTATGCGGATAAGCTGGCAAGCCATTTGAAAAGCTATTTAATCTCTATTTCTAATGAAGCAGTTGGTAGTCTTCACCGGTCAATTTTCGTCCCACCTCCCCTGGTTTTTTTTGATACTTCGTCCCACTTCCCGCAACCCACCGTTCCCCCGCATCTTACCTCCCGACCGCTAAAAAAATCATCAAGTTACAACAACGCCCATTGAGAACCGCGATGGTTCACAGGTAGAAAAACGTCCTAAACAAATCTACTACGGTTAACCTACAAAAATACAGCTGACCGATCTGAAACAGAACCCCTAGGACCCGAAAAATCGTCGTGCCCTCGATGCCATTGCTTGTCGCTGTCAATCCTCCCTATCGTGCCTTTCTGGACACAGCTTCCGTCCCCGCCGCTCAAACCCTTAGCCGCCGTCGCAGCCGCTCAAACCCTTGACCTCCTTCACCGCCGGTCCATCCCTTCGACGCCACCTTCCGAGTGCAGAGACAGGAAGATCCCGTATGATCAGTCGCTGATCATCGGATCTGCGGGCGATCCAGTCGACTGGACACTATCTGGACCGGCGATTGCAAATACATGATGATCCCGTCTGATCCCTCTGAGATAAGCTGATATGGACCGGCGTGACCCTCCCAGGTTTGGCGTTTATGTAATTAAACCTTTACAATACAAATCCTACTGCTAACCCTTACAAATCTTGATCTCTGATCGGTACCGTGATCATACGGTGCCAAGACTGACTTTGTGATCTCTGATCGGTACCGTGGTCATACTGTGCAAGATGTGAGAACCTGGAATCAAAAAATACAGGTTTCGTCACCATTCAATGACGGAGGAAAAGGAAATTTACACAGTACTGGCTAATATGACCACGGTTCCATACCTGCTTTGATCGATTTGTCAGCCCCAAATTCTTTACTCTTCTTGATTGAATGCTTGCAGGTGGTGAATCATCTCGTTGCCGGTGTCAGAATAAGCATCAAGTGGCAACACTCATCTCTTTTACCTGCAAGGATCTCAATTTACGTGCACATAACTGACTCCCAGGTATCTTGCAGGTGACTTCTACTCCAGGAGTCTGAGGCTAGTGACGGCCCTCGGAGACGGTGTCATCAGCAGCAGCATCTGGCAAGTGCATCGAGTTTGCAGCTCACAACTTCAGTTTCCAGCCTCAAAGTGACATAAACAACAGGTAGTTATGACACTTGCATCTAATTGGTTCCATGCAATAGTCAAGGTTTCTATCCCAACTGAGTTTCAACAGCCTCAAAGTGAAGGTTCCATCAAATGGTTCTTGCACCTGTTATTGGGACAAATGGTAATCAGAAAGAAAGAAAAAATCTCATAGCACAAATTTATCTTACATTGATGAGAAATCAGATTTGTTTTTGCAGTGCTAAATTTTTTTTGCCTGTTTGAACTACCATCAGAAGCACCCTTTGTTTTCCATATGAGCCAGTATATGCTAATAGATGATGCATGTTTCTGCCCTTATTACACGGCCTCAAACTGCATCACTACCAAATAGAAAGTTCTGCTAGCCATTTGACCTCCTTCTCTTTAGTCAATGCACACTACCTGTTCTGGTGGCAATTACAGCGAACTGCTTAATTATTATTTGGTAGGTTGAGAACACGCAAAGTCTGTAGACTCATGCCAGCACACCATAAACAAATTACCATATTGTAATTGCCAGAACAGTAGATAACTAATATACAGCATCTATAATCCCTAAATTTTAGTGCTAGGATTCCTAATGGTCTGAAAATCCCATATCAACTTAAATAAAGTTCTATTGCCTCACTGGTTGTAACACTAAAGAAATCAATGGCCCAATTAATTGTTCTCAATCACAAATCACAGCGACGAAGTATATTCTGAATTTACATCTGATGTGACACCACGCATGAAAAAGCTGGTAGAACATTCCAATCATACGGGAATTGTAAGACGCATACCTTTTATCTTTTGTTAAGATCGGCTTCCATCGCTAGGAGTTCTTTTTCCTTTTTTCTTCACATCCTATATGAGATAATAACATGCAAAATATAAATATATATCAAAACTAACTTCGCACATGAACAGTTTTACCCTAGATAGTCAATTTTGTAAGGCGAACTTTGAGCTGGCACATGTAAGGCGAACTTTGAGCTGGCACATAGGATAGAGCTGAAGCTTCAAATTGTTTCAATATTTATGCTCTGAATCTACTTATATAATAAGCCGTAGGTTAGAGCTTACGCTTCAATTTGGATGACCTGAAGCTATTTATAATATGAACTAATCCATAACAAGTAATGAACCATATGGTGTAGCTGAAGCTTCGCAAAACCTACTGCATTCACGGAACCGGAGTAGTACTACAGTTGGTGCAAGAGGCATATCTACTGATTTCACCAAATATCACAGGAACCGGCTATTTCGCCGTGCCAGGAAGTTTTGTTGATCATTAGGATGCTATATATATCCAAGTTCTATGTGATGAGTATGCAATAAAAGTGTATCTGATAACCTTGTTGAGATGATTTTGAGCTTGGGAAGCACCCTGATATCGACTATGCATCTCACAACTTTTGAAGATCTCGAGTTTGCAGCTCATAACAGGATCACATGCAAAAAAGTCACACAAAATAACCATCTGGATGAAGAGAAACAATAAATCTGAAAAATAAAATACTTGATACTAAATAATATTAAACCATAAGGTTGAGCTGAAGCTTCACATAACCTAATGCATTAACGGAACAGTAGTAGTACTATAGTAGGTGCAACTGGCATATCTAAATGTTTCACCAAAGATCACCTGAACCTGCTCTTTCGCCGCGCCAGCAATTTCTGATGATCATTGAGATGCTATATATGTCCAAGGCCTTATTGATTAAGTAACAACATAACAAACTGCTTGAGTAAAGTTAGTTTTACAATATCGAGCTTGGAGCACCCTCAATGTTATGCGGCTGTGCGTGTAATCCAGTCCTGCCTTTTAATCTCATCATGCATATACACTGGAGATCGAAGATTGATTGCAAGCATCAATTTTGTACTGTATGATACCATGAAAACCTTTTGGTTCTAGAAAATACAGCAGTATGACCAAATGATGAATGTATACGGTCCACAAATAAAGGATCAAAGAGAACATCTAGCAAAGTTCAATCCTCATCCTTACTTCACTTCAGGCAAAGGTCATTAATTGTCAGTTATGTGTACTTGCATAGGTGCGTATGGGTAATTCAAGAAGCAAGGCGGTTGATCAGCAAACAAAAGAGGTCGTTACTACGGGTATGCTGGATTTCTACAAGAAAGTACTACACATAGGTTATTTGCATAAACGAACATTCGCAATCTTTTATTATCATGTTTTGCGGTCCTTAAAAGCGTGATAACTGTTGATCCTAATACTACGGGCATGCTTTTACCTATCATAATGTGGTACACATGAGTTCTGTGCATTTCTGATAATCACATGCTAAAAGCATAATGCTTTTCAGGCCTTACGAGCTCTACAATAGTTGAAGATAACAATGCAAGCATCTTACCCAGATCTCAAAATGTTGGGGAAAATTCAGCTACGGTTCCAGGTATTTTGCTTGTGTGAATATTGTTGGGAATTTTGCCATGTAGATACGACGGCAATATCATTGGCCTTATATTCATGATGGTTATAACTCTACAGATGGATCATTGTCGCTTTCGGATGGAGAGCATAATGAGGCTTCCTTCACAACTCCTAATATACAGAATTTAGAATTTAGCAAATATGTAGATGGTACTCACTCAACCGCATTACATCTGGCAAGATTGTTTAACCATATAATGTCGCATATATATCATTGATTTTATTTTCTTAATGGGTACAACCCTACAGATGGAACAAGTTCGCTTCGTATTAAAGACCATCATGATGGTTCGTTGTTGGGTTCCAACAATCTAACTCTTGATTGTGGCACAAATGTAGCTGGCAAAAACACCATTGGTACCGACTCATTCATATTTAAAATGCCATTAGTATACTTATGGGAAGTCATTTTCGTGTACAATGTGTTGCAATTTTTTCATATTGGTAATCTATAGGCGGTGAACCTCCAAACGAAGATATCGATGGTGCGACAAAGCTAACAGGTATTCCCACGGATGCTTATCTAACATCCATTATGACCTGATGTACATATGGTGCGACAAAGCATTATGGAATTTGTGTTTTATACTTTTGACATGTTGCAGACGACATCAGATCCATCGATCTAAGCCATATATCAAATGAACAATTCAACACACAAAGGCGTGCAGCTTATCATAAGAAACCAGTCCAAGACAATGTGTTATTGCAAGAGGTTCAACAGACCTGCTTTTCGAAATCTGGTAATTTGTTTAACTGCATGTTGATGACTAATAGTTGCGGCATTCAACTTATGTAATAGTACTCTTATATTTTGTGTCAATGTGATCTACATGAGTTGTAAACATAATCTTGCTACATGCAGATGCTGTTTTTATTCACTAACAACCATATTTTTAATTCATCTCGTAGAACATCTGGAACTTAACAATGCGTGGAGGCGGGAATCTTATCGCATGAGCAAGACACAGGGTTTGAAAAAACAACAAGTCGATAGCCACATGGTTCAACGTCGTACGCTAGGTGATATCATGAATGTTCGTCAACCTAATCATGTGATCTCGGGTACATCATTTACTCATTGTTTATCAATTTTCATGCGTGGCGTCCCCTTGTTATATCATCATATAATACTGACCTATCATGTTGAATCAGATGACTTGAATGTCACCAAAGAGAATGCGGCAATAACGGAAGAAGATCTCAAAAGAGATCATAGAAACGCCCTGAGGAGAGCTTCTTATCGGAGGAAAAAAGAGCGGGTTCTCCAAGAAGATAAACTCCGCACCCTTAATGAGTCTGGTAAGAACTAATGACCTTTGAATCATCACTGTTATCTTCGAGTCATTTCTTAACCATTAAATTTTGTGTATAATTTACTAACCATGTTTAACCAGACAACCCAACTAGCTCCGCCTATACAACATTATCGCTGACTGACTCAGCATTTACTATTACAACTACGGAGACATCTAATCTGGTTAATGACAATGATCTCCATGGTAATCGACTTGTGAATAAGATGTCATCAATGTGCTCAGATTATGTTTTACTCACTAGCATTTAAATTATGTCCAAAATGACACCAGATGTTGACGAGAATATACTTGAAGAAACTTGTCATATAAACGAGGAAGATCGCAAGAGAGATCATAGAAATGCACTAAGGAGAGCAGCTTATCGGAGGAAAAAGGATAAGATGATAGCAGATGAAAATCTACGTCCACTATCTAATTCAGGTAAATATGATTATTATTCATGCACAGTGCATACCTTCTCATACCAACAGTTGCTTTAATGACACGTTTACTGATAAATGAATTTTGCCGTTGACCCAACTTAATATAATTGATGCAATTAGCATAGTGTCATATGCTAGATCTTAATGCAAATTATTTATATTTGAGTACGTGAAGACTGTTCTGAAATTCATTAGTCACTAAAACAGTATTTATCTAATGTTGCTTGCACACCTTCTTTTATAAAGCCACCGCTGATAGCCCTAACTATACAGACTTATTGCATGATGATGCAACATTACCCCCTCCATCATTAGACGCCTCCGTTCTTACCCATGACAACGACCGAGCTAAGAGGATACAGAGAAACTCTCGTAGCCGAGCATGTTATCAGAAGAAAAATGTGGAACTAACGGTTGATGATAGAGAGGATTTGAATGAAAAGATACGAGGGAAGCGCGTGCAGCGCCGCAAAAGCATGTCGGAGATTGACAAGGGGCAGTCAAGTGCTCAAAGGAAGGCCTGTTATGCTAAAAGGAAAAACACCCCGTGCCAAGAATCCCTCGCACTCCCACGTCCAGACATTACTAACTTAACATCTGATAGTCTCGCAATACCCCTCTCTCGGGCTGCCGAAGATGATTCATCGGATGGCGACCCTCCTCCTGTCATGCCAAATTACGGTGTTTGCACCGATGGTATGTAATAGCTTTTCTTTTGTTCTGTTGCAACTTCTCATCAACCTTGTTCTGACATCATGCGGTCTTTGTCACATTCTCCGCAACGTAAATGCAGAGGACATCGATGTGTTAGCAGAGCCCATCATGGGCGATGAGCCGACACCAGCCGAATTGATGGATGAGGAGTACTACATGTATCGGGACCAAGGTATGGTCAACTCAGAACTTGGAAGGCCAGGAGCTTCATTGTAATTGTAGTGCCCGTGCATTTGATTTTGATGATCATGTTTCAATGAATGCCTGTAGGATCGGATAATGACACATTCAAGGATGACGAGGAAGCGAGCATGTCGTCTGTTATACCTAGCGACGTTGATCCATTAGACTGTGTGTACACAAACATACTAGACAGCACCCACATCCTGAAGCTCGACGCAAACTGCAAACACTGCAAGGTCATAAAGTTTGTGTCTGAGACTGACGGATTCTGCTGTCGCAATGGACAGATCGAGCTTAAACAACCGGAACCAATCCCAGAGCTTATGAGGCTATGGTCCAGCATGGATGCCGATTCTAGACATTTTCGTGAGAACATACGGTTCTTCAATGGGCATTTCGCCTTCACAACCCTTGGCATCAGCCTTGATGAGAACTACACAAACATGAAGTCTGGGGTGTACACATTCCGGGCACACGGAACCATCTACCACAATGTGCATTCGTTCGGGCCTAGCTCACATCCAGAACATTTGCAGTTGTACTTCTATGATGACGACCCAACCATAACTCATCGTAAGGCGGCCACAAAGCAATTAGACCAAGATGTTGTGAAGAAGTTAGTAGACATACTTAAAGAAAACCCGTACTCCCAGCAATTTAGAAGTTTGGGTGCACACAAGGACAACCTTGATGATTATAGGATTGACCTAAACACCGATAAGAGGCTTGACCAAAGAAAGTATAATAGACCATTGTCATCTGAGGTTGCTGCAATTTGGGCTGAGGGCACCGACCTGGCAAAAAGGTTTGACCGGAGGATAACACTTTATGGTAACAACAATGAAAGGCATAGTATACGCGTGTCATCCGGAGCATATGACCCGTTGTCTTATCCCCTATTCTATCCAAGGGGGGAATTAGGTTGGCATCCGAAACTACCTAAACATAATGTTCCTTGGGAGGCTGTACTACATCCTCAACTGGTCCATGATGATGATGATGATGCAGGTATGACATCTGTGTCCCTTTATGTTTCAAATAATAAATTATTTTTCACATGCGTCAAGGTTTTGATGCTATTCCATCGTGTGCAGAGGGTAATAGCAGGTTGTGCGTCTCCGTCAGAGACTACTACTGTTATATGCTGCAGACACGGCCTGCAATCTTCAATCCCATACTCTGTGGAGCACGACTGCTGCAGCAATGGGCTATCGACATGTACGTTAAGATTGAGAGTTGTCGATTGCGGTGGTATAGGAAGAACTAGACGCAGATTCGTGCCGACTTGTATAAAGGAGTTGTTGATGCCATCACTTCGGGGGAGACGCGAGCAAGCGCTGTTGGGGTTAGAATAGTGCTCCCTGGAACATACCCTGGTGGCGATCGCGACATGAAGAAGAGGCATATGGATGCCATGGCAATTGTCCATACATACGGGAAGTCAGACATCTTTCTCACCATGACTTGCAATCCTAAATGGGAAGAGATAACGAATGAGTTGCTGCCTGGTCAGACGGCGCAAAACTGACCTGATATTGTGGCACGTGTGTTCTATGGCAAACTAGAGCACATGAAATACATGTTGTTCAAGAAACAAATCCTGGGTGTTGTAGTCGCTTACGTATACGTAGTCGAGTTTCAAAAAAGGGGCCTCCCCCACGCACATTTTTTGTTGATCATGGACTCAACATATAAGCTTATCGTCCCGGAACAGTATGACCGACTCATTTCCGCGGAGCTCCCAGACAAGCATAAGTATCCAGATTTGTATGCAACGGTGGTAAAACATATGATGCACGGACCATGCGGTGCTCTCAACCCGAAGAATGTTTGCATGCAAGAAAACGGTTGCAAGTGCAGATACCCACGGCCGTTCAACGAGAACACAGCACAGGGGAAGGACTCATACCCAGTTTATCGACGGAGAGACGATGGAAGACGTGCTAAGGTCCGAGGAAAGATGTTGGACAACAGATGGGTAGTGCCTTATAACCCATACCTACTGCGGATGTTCAATTGCCACATCAACGTTGAGGTCTGCTCTAGCATAAAGGCCGTGAAATATCTTTACAAGTACATTTACAAGGGCCATGATAAGGCTTCTTTCAGCATCGATCAGCCCGACGCCGATGGTAACATTGATGAGATCAAGAGATACGTTGGCGCTAGGTGGGTCACCCCTCCGGAGGCTATGTGGAGGATCTTTGGCTTCCCACTTTGCGCCAATTACCCGCCTATCTTGCAGTTGCCCCTTCATCTCCCGAATATGCATAGGGTTGCATTTAATGCGCAGGCTGACTTGAAGAATGTTGTCGCCTCCGAAAATGCTTCAAAATCCATGTTAACGGAATATTTTAAGGCTAACCAGGAACACCCTCGGGCTAGACATATATTGTACAAGGATTTTCCCGGAAGCTTTACGTGGCAGAAGAAACAGAAGTATTGGGAGCCGCGGGTCGAGCGTTTTCAAATTGGGCACATAGTGTCTGCCAATCCTGGCGAGGGGGAGCGATACTACCTGCGTGTGTTGCTTAACCATGTTACTGGCAAAACATCCTTCGACGACTTGCTCACTGTGGACGGCGTGCTATGTGGGAGCTTTAGAGAGGCTGCTGAAAGGTTGGGACTGATCGAGGCAGACAACACGCTCGACGACTGTCTTAATGAGGCTGAGCAGTGGGCGATGCCATGCTCACTTAGGAGGCTCTTCGCAACCATCTTGGTGCACTGCGAGCCAGGCGATGTGCGTGGTCTATGGGATCGGCACTTCGAGCCTATGTCAGATGACTATCGTCGATCACGCACGTCCCCTGACGAGGTGGAGCAGATGCTGTTGCTTGACATTAGGGGGATGTTGCAGTCCATGGGTAAAGACATTGTTGATTTCACTCTTCCAAGCATAGATGATGCGTTTGACCCTACAGAGGGCGAGGCAAGAGAGGTTATCGAGGAATCAACCGTTGAGTTTGACATGGATGACACAAAATTGGCATCTTCACTGAACATGGAGCAGAGGGCCGCATACGAGGAGATACTAGGGGCTGTTGAACACGGTGATGGGGGTGTATTCTTTGTTGATGGCCCTGGAGGTACAGGTAAGACCTTCCTATATAGGGCGATGCTTGCCAAGGTGAGGAGCCAGGGCAAGATTGGTATCGCTACCGCGACGTCCGGCGTCGCCGCTTCTATCATGCCTGGCGGCATGACTGCCCACTCGAGGTTCAAGATCCCATTGAGTTGCGATGATGGAGCCTCGTGCAGCTTCACCAAGCAGAGTAGGACCGCCAAGCTGCTACGGATGGCCTCATTGATAATATGGGACGAGGCCAGCATGACGAAGCGACAAGCGGTTGAGGCATTGGATAATAGCATGCGCGACATCATGGGAATACGCGACCGACCCTTTGGAGGAAAGACTGTAGTATTTGGCGGGGACTTTAGGCAGGTTCTTCCGGTCGTCAGAAGGGGGTCGCGGGGCCAGATAATTGATGCAACCCTCTGAAGTTCTCATCTATGGAAGGGTATGCGGCAGCTTCGGCTCAGCACCAACATGAGGGCTCATAATGACACATGGTTTGCTGATTACTTGCTAAGGGTCGGCAATGGCACTGAGGATGTCGACGATCAAGGCAACATAGTACTCCCAGAAGATATTTGTCTGCCGTCTACAGGCGAGGTTGACGACCTGGAGAAGCTTATTGAGCACGTATTTCCGAGTCTAGATGACAACATGGCTGATTCGAATTACATGACATCTCGAGCAATCCTTTCCACAACAAACGACAATGTAGACAAGATAAACATCCGCATGATAGAGCGTTTTCATGGAGATGAAGTAATCTACCATAGCTTTGACAGTGCGGAGGATGACCCATATGGCTACTATGCTCAGGAGTTTCTGAATGGATTGACTCCTAACGGTCTCCCTCCGCATGCTCTCAAGCTAAAGCTGAATTACCCTGTCATACTTCTAAGGAACATTGATCCAGCTAATGGTCTGTGTAATGGCACTAGGCTTGTTGTTAGAGGTTTTGAGAGGAACACCATTGATGCAGAAATCGTGATTGGACAACACGCTGGCAGGAGGGTCTTCCTTCCTCGAATACCTCTCTGCCCATCTGAAAATGACATGTTTCCATTCAAGTTTAAGAGGAAGCAATTTCCTATAAGGCTTAGCTTTGCTATGACCATTAACAAGGCTCAAGGGCAGACTATCCCGATTGTTGGTGTGCACCTACCCAATCCCGTGTTCTCACATGGTCAGCTCTATGTTGCTTTGTCTCGAGCCACCGCGAAGAGAAACATAAATATACTCATTCAGAAGGAGAAGCCGAAGGAGAAGACCAACAAGCATAAGGACAATACAAAGAAGCGAAAAAGAACGACCGTGTCCTTACTGACCTCGATGAAGAACATCGTCTACAAGGAAGTCCTTACAGGTTGAACACCGGTTAATAGCAAGGCAGGTTTTGTAATGACAGAGCAATTACTTTTGCGAATGTCAAGACATGCTGTAATTCGTTTTTCTACATGTATCTTTCTAATTGTTATTTTGATAGTTGGAGGTATATTCGATATATTCGAGCTACGCACTGCAGTTCAATAATCAGCCGTCATATTGGCACCATCATCGCTGTTATGGTTTTTGTACTATTGTTGTTTTTATGGCAATGTACATGTCACACAACGTATTATTTAGTGTGTAATTTGTGGTCCAGATCTAATGATTGGCCTGCTAAATACCTTGGACATGCAATGAACTTTTTAAATTAAGGCAAGTTATCATACCCGTTCTTATTTATTTTGGTAATTTGATACTATGATGTACTGTAAATTTATTGGCGTCCTTATTATCTATCTATTATTCTGATATGTCACAACTAAAAGATTCAGATCGGTTTGAATTATAAGACCAACACACGCATAAGGGAAGTTTGTCCAACTCTTGAAAATATATTTTGTATATGTACTTTTAATAAATAATAAAATGCGTTTAATGCGTATTTGCTAATAAGTTTAAATACATGTTCTACTCTGTAGATCGTGGCAATGCAAATGTAATTTTGCCGAAGTGTGCAATATTTAGCAAAAGTTATATTACTTGTACTTTCAGGGAGCTATACTAATTAATTAACAGTACAATTCAAGTTACATATTATTCTATTCCATTGGTTCATTTACGTTTATGAGATTACTGCGGATCTGAAAGAGTTCTAAACTATAAATTTGTACAAGGCTGCATTAATCTTGGACCTAGCGAGGATTGGTTCAGGGAGCAAGCATCGCTTCATGGTTTTCTGGTCCATGAGAACTTGTGTTAGGCTGATATCGAGCATCGTGTGTTGTTGTGCCTTTGCGGGACAGCAAGGATTCCACTAAGATGGTTTGTTGGTCTGCGGGTGGTCGACTTATAGTTGCACCCAGCCAAGACTATTTGCTGTGCTGGCATCAAATAATTAAATGTTCATCGAAATGTGTATCCTGTTCTAGATGCCATGTAATACTAGGATTCTCATTTTACCTTATGATGAGAGCATGCACTAGATTATTCTTTTGGTTACATCCGTACGAACTAACATGTCAAGTAAGGCTCTTAGCTAATTTTCTAGAGCAAGAATATCTATTACTTATGGATATTTTCCTATCACATTATACATCTCATTATATATAGAGCTCCAAGTCCATGCTAAATAATTAAACCGTAGCAACATGAATCTATGAAGGAAATTACTATAGATATATAATGAGATAGGAAATTTGGTGTCAAACTTGGAGCAGAAGTAGGATATACAAAAAGATTTTCGGAAGAAACAAACCTCGTATGATACAAGTATTGATTAGAGATTATCATATTTTCCTACTATTTAGCATGAAGTTTATTTTTTAATGGCATGTTTAAAACATAACCTCAAACCAAAATTAGAAATAACTTAATTAATATATATGCAAAATATAAGATGCCAATATCCAGATATAATAACCGGAAACAAATAATATATTATCGGCATACTTAGTATTAATTACGGCATGTGATCATATCCGGTGTTTACAAAATGGCAAGATTGTTGTTTTTTAATGTATTATACTACTGTGTTGATCACGCCGAATCACAACTTTGATTCCATCGAATTTTTAGTGATTGTGATCATATGAGTTAATTCATTTTCCGATTTTGTAAATATTGTTTCCTGATAAACATCTATAAAATGCTACACCCTTTAATCAGCCAAACCCAAAGCATACCGCTCTAACACCCTTGCCGCTATAGCTAACTTTGACATGTCGTCATCCAACAACATCGATGATGAAGAACAAGAAGAAACTAGGGAGCTGCACCCTGATGATATTGGTCAACTGGAACAAGATGAGGAAGAACAGTGCCGAGATGGGAATGTTGGTGAGGGATCTGCACCGAGATGTAAGAAACTAAAGATGCATGATCATAACCTGCCTGTTCAATTCCCATCCATGCTTTCGTCGAACCATTTTGATAACCTAATCCGACGTCGCGAGGTGCATCACATCCCTCATGCACATGTCCCCTTAGGCTGGGATATCCAGCATGACAGGGGGTCAAGTGCAGCGAGGAAAGATGTTTGGGGTACCAACAACTATGAGATTCTGCAGGCACAAAAGCATACTAGCATGTTGGTGCAGGTTTTGATTGACCACATAAATCATTTGACGAAGGTGGTCGAGAAGCATATTCAAGCATGTGACAAGAAGCCACCACCAGCTGATAAGGACGAAGCATAAGGAGATCTACAATAATGTTGAGATGATAGGTTGTTTTTTTTCATCCCGTGTAACCGTTCGGACTTGAACAATAATAAAGTCTCATTTTCAGTTCATTTATGCATGCTACGTGTGGGCTAAATATGCGCAATGACAATCTGATTTTCCCTTATATCTTATTTATTTCCCTAATTACGCTCTAATTTCTTAAACTAATTCTACACGATGATCGGCAAAAAAACAGCTTAATATCAAACTATAATTTGTCACCCTAATTCTTAGCCGAAAGTCCTCATTGCAGGCATGCACACGATCTCTCCCATCTCTCTATGTGCACCTTCTGCATACTAGGGTCTCTCGCTGCCGTCCAGGTGGCTCTTGGTGCCGCCACGTCTTTGATCTCCTCCGCCAATCCACTACGATCCTACTAATCCGTGTTACAGGTTCGTTGACTTCCCTCCATTGTTTATCTCAAATCGAGCAGAACAGAGTGGTTTTTCTGGATCTGCACTTTTCAGCCAGGGGGGCCGACGCAGGCGTGTGATTGCTGGTTTATGCCGCTCCGTATGGCAGAGAGAGCGTGTGTTTGTGAGAAAGGCGCAAGGGCCAGAGCAGCTCTATCCTTCTGTGTAATTTTGATGCCGACGAGCAGCAGCAGCCAGGCCTCACGCGTTGAGAGAGAAAGATAGATGAGCTATAATTTTTAAGTACTGAATGATCCTGCTCATATGTTGCTTCTGCGGATGCATAAACAGAGAGCATTTGCCTAATGAGGTTGTTGCTAATGCATACGCACAAATAGACAACATTATAACATTTGGTAGCTATTGGACTGTGTACTTGTACTACTATTACGAGACGTGCTCTATTATTGTTTCTCTTTTGTACCTATGTGTGTCATTAAGACAGTCGTGATGAAAAAGAATACACAATATTCTCACGTAGTGGCAATTATATTATTTGACATAGATGATGATCGTGAAGTTATGTGTTAGGCATGATATATTATTTGTCCCATAGCTACGCACGGGCAGAGACCTATATCATAATTTTATATATCATCAAGTTAATGGAAAAATTAAAATATATTATAATTAATTAATATATTAATGTGAATATAAGAAAGGTTAATAAGTATCCATAAAAAAGAAAGTTTGTTTTTCAAAGGCAAGTGATAAATCATATGCGTTTTCATAGGCAAGTGATCATAATGTTAATCAAACTGAAGATCATGGACCGATTTTGTTATGTACGTTTCCTTGTTTAATAATCAATATTTAATAGGTTGCCGAATATTACATATCTGAATATAGATATGTCACCCACGGGGGCCTAGCCAGCCAAAATCAAATTTTCATTTTCCCGCCGTCCACTATGCTTATATAAATAATCCCCGCTGCCCACAAATTTTATGTACAGGAAAAGTCATCTCCTCCGCGACGACCATGGTGATCTCATACGGATCGATCACATCTAAGAGGGTGGTGGCGCCGCTGCCAGCTCCTGTCACCAGTCAACTCATCTCCCCTCCGATGAACAGGCAAGATAGAATAATCTTTTAGTACGTCTATTTGCCATCACTATATAACGGGTTTTTTTCTTCAAATAATCACCATTGTTTTTCCACTTGTTCTTTTATCTAAAAAGATGGAGCACATGGGATACACTAGAACATAGTAATAGGCTTGGCGATCAAATCATCTATTGTCGGCTTGTTTTCATCTTGTATATTACTTAAAACCAGATGGACAGTGAGTCTGAATTACATATAATTTTTTTTTCATCGTGTACAAACCAGATGTAGCAAGCACTAACACAATCACCTGAGTATATTAGTATTTGATTAGCATTCATTTATATAGTTTTTTAAGTTCTATATTGATGGTCTGGCTGTAATCTCATTGGGTTTGTTTCTTATAACCAGTGGTTACTGCATGTTTTCAAATCCATATTTATCCCATATGCAATAGTTCTGATTGCAAAAAGAAAAAAATAAGCAGAACATGAATAATATGTATCAATTTGGCATGATTAGTGTTGGGCCACTAGAATGTTATGCTGCTTGTCTGCTAAATTTTTTGCTCCCCTTGGAAAATAATTTTACCTGATCCTTTTGTTTTTTTATACGCACAGGAATATGAATTTTCATCGCGTCCAAATGGAACACATATATCATAATTGCTGGATTATTCAAGCTAGGGTCATGTGGAAGGCTCACATCAAAGAGAATGGAATGGGAAACTTGTACCTTCAGTGCATACTACTCGATCGGCATGTAAGAATACTTTATAGCCCATATTTTTTAAATACAATTTTGATAAACATGTTTATTTGCTCATTGTTGTTATGTTTCATGAAAATTTATTAGGGAACACAGATGGAAGCCATTGCATACAACAGCCAGGCAATCCGTTTCAACAACGTGCTAGAAACCGGTAGGACCTATGATTTCAATCGCGTCAGGTTCAACCCCACAGAAATGCCTGATGGACATTTCTGGTACCTAGCCATGGACTTTGTGACCACACTAAGTTCTACGACCGAGGTTACGATGTCAGCGCAACAGATAACGTCGACAATTTGCCCACCGTGCTTCCCACAGTTTGAAGAAATCTTTGAGCTACGGGACAAAACCATCACGGGTGCATCATTTAATTTGTTGTTTTTGCATATTACTCCGTACAACTCAGAGTCTCATTGTGATTTCAAATTTGCAGATGTGGTTGCTATCCTTGCCTATGTTGGTCAGATAGAATTTATGTGGGATTCAATATATAGGCGCCGCGCCCCTTCCCTCGAGATTGGCCTCATGAACTTTCAGTAAGCGCTAATTATAATATGAGATCATCATATGCTTCTTTTTGTAATTCTATTGTTGCAATGTTACTCACATTTGTATTTGTTTGTAGACGGCAGATAATTTTCTTACGTGTACGTGAAGAGCACGTTGGGCCTAACTTCTGGCATTTGCAATGCACTGACAACCTGTTCGAGAAGTTTGCTGTAACTTACATACAGGTAAATCAGAGGCAGCGTTGCTTGCAAACTATGAGGGAGAGCACATTCTTCATCTCTCCCAACATTAATGATGATCATCATTATCTACAAGGTAGGGGCTGCGTTCTATTTTAAAATTGTTTTCAATATATTTTTTCTATAATACTATTTCACTACTATATAACACTGATTGTTATCGTAGATATCCATGAAGCCAGCCTGACGACACTTGATTAAACACGTGCTTACGTCAATCGTGTTGTTCAAGGTAGGAACAATGGACGTCAGAACTATCACAGCCGAAATTAGAGCATCCTTGAGGGTTTTGGACGACTGACTATGTACTGATGCATATTCAAATGTCGCAAATAAATGGCTTCTACAGTTTTGTTATGGATCGAATTGAGAATTATCATTTTGGCATTATGATTAATGTATTATACATATATATACCTTCATAATACGCAGTGTTCAGTATTTCGTCTTACGCCGTCGTCCTTTGTCCGTCTCTCCCCCACCATTCCTTTTTTCACACAAGCCAGGAAAGGAAACAGCAGACACACGCAGTAGTTTTTTTATTGGAATAACTGACTAAGTCCTCTTCCCCTTGTGCGATCCCAACACATGCATGATCCTGAGATAACAACACGCGCACCCACGCCTCCGCCAACGCATGTTTGGCCCCATCCGCCCGAGTCCTCTGGTCCATGTTCTCCCTCTCTTATCCCTCCTCCATTTATGCCTTATCGATCCTAACACGATGGTGCGCGAACGGCGCGCATATAAGGATTATGTTGAAGTTGGAATATATACCAAACAATAGTTGCTTCATTTTTACCTTTACAACTTTTACGTTTCTCATGACTATGATCATTATAAACTCTTACTTGATCTTCAAAGACTTGCGGGAATAAAAGGCCAATGTGCGGTGTTTCATGCACTATCATATTGTGACTAGACTCATTACAGCTGTATTTTATTGATCAAGTAAACTATAGACATAATTTGCGGGAATATTTCTTTCTAGAAGGCTTCCTATGTGTATCTGTAGGGCTTAACTAGATGTGTCTAAGTTATTCCACGTTCATACGAGGCACTCAAACATAAAACCAAATGAAAACACTACCCACACCAATTACATGTGATTTAGATGTGCAATATATACTACTTAAAACACATCTAGACGTGCATCGGCAAAAACGAGGTTTTATAACTCAAAATTTTCTCTCCATGGAGATATACCCGTGCGTTAAGAATATGGATCAATACATGTAAAAGAAGTGGGCTGTAGTATCATAATTCAATTAAGGGTAAAGATATAGATTATTCCACATGGTATAGGTTATATTATGTTATATGTACCCCGTTGCAACACACAGGCGCCTATGGATCATATCATCATGTCTACAGTTTTTGTTATGGCAACTTGTAATTATGGAAGGATATGGGCCACCTTCCGAGTACTTGACAACGATTACTTAAAGTTTCCAATACGATGTAGTATCCAATCTAACGGTGTGGCCTACCATACGTTCAATGGGTTTCCCATTTTGGCCATTAATTTTCCCTTAGTCGGATTTGCTTATAAGGAAAGTTAAATCCTGCTTGTTCCGATCTGGAAAGGGAGACATATATAATAGAATTATAATCGGCGTTTATTTATTTGCCCATTGTAGTATGGAATAAGAATAAATGCTTTTTCGTTTAGATGCAAGGTTTTATAATGGATACATGCACGGATGGAATGATATCGGCACCTTCCAATCCAATGCTAATGCCTCACCGACCTGTTAGAAGGACAAGTCCCCTCCGATTATCATATATATGGCCCGACTGTGAGTCCACCATTGTCTAATGCCCCCTCGCTCGCTCATCCTGGTGCTAAGACGACTTTCTGCCCGCGGTAATGGCTGCAATGCCGATTTTTGATGGAGTGGATGACGCAGTCGAGTACATCTACAACTACGTCATGGATTCCTCAGACGAGGAGGAATTAGAGTTTGTTCTGGCAGCCCTAAACTTCATCTATACTTTAATTGCAATTGTTAGCTGAGATCACTACCATTATAATTTGTTGCATGCATTTACTGAAAGTTCATGCTATCCTTTCTAAATACATAAGGTTCTTAAGATCTAACGTAGTGGTTGCAAATAAATGGCCATGTTGTAATATTATCCTTTTACATTACCCCATTATAGGACCATCCACCCCACGTTATTTTAAAGTACAATATTTTTATGAACGGTAGTACATTGCAACGCGTACTGTTGCATGATACATGTGCCATCTACACATTAGTTCATAACTGTAATACTATAGCAATACATTGCATTCGAACATGTCAGAATATATTTGGTTATCTCAATAAATAGTACTCCTATCCTGAATTGACACTACGATTCCAATTAGAATATACATACATTTCAGACCTTACTAAAGTTTGGAAAAAAATGTACTATTATTTGCCCACACATTGAAGTATTACATTATTTTGATACCCTTATTTTTCTAACAGATTTGCTATCATGCTGTCTTGTTTGCAGCACAATATGGATAAGGAGCACTCGTCCATTCGTTATCGAGTTAAGCCTACGGACTATCCAAGACACCATGCGAGGTGATACATGGGTCAATCCGAACTGCTTCGATCTTGCAGTGCGTAAGCTTACTAGCGACACGATACAGAGGAATGCAGGAACAGACTTTGTTGGCTCCACGCATATGTTTGATTTGCGATTCCATCGCCTAGCACGGGTGCTGATTCAGACTGGCTTAGGCCAAGCTGAACGCACCAACTTGTTGATTAACAATGTCATTGTACGGCCTTTGCCGAAATACGACGTGCTCATGACCCCGTCCATTGTAAGGATTTACATTCTTAACAATTGGTTTGTATACTATCTGTTCACCATTAACTTTGTATACCTATTGCAGTACCTATTGCCGTTGTATTTGGTGGATTCCTCCTACGGCCTCCTTGCAGTTAATATTAAAAATAGGAGGACTCTCCTGATTGATCATTCCAATGAGTCATTCTTAGGCTCAGAGGACTTTCATGACAAGGAACTTAAGAAGGAAGCCCGTATAGTTTTGCAAGAATTCGGCAGTGTGTTGCAACAGGGGAGGCCTGGTTTGAATCCCCATCTCGTGGATTGGCCACAAGATCATACACTTATTACAGCCCCGCGGTAATTTTTTAAATTGGTCATGCATATTATAGCCACACAGCTATAGGTTCTAATATATGTAGACTTTTGGTCACAGCCCAGATTCTGGATTGAAAGTCCTACAGGAGATGGCTCACCAAGATGATACTCGTGGGCATAACATGTCCAGGACTTCGGTACGTGCATATCTAACAAGTTTATGTCTTCCATAGCTATGTTAATTATAATTTTATGTTCTTCCTATCATGTATGTCTGTTGTGCAATTATTTTTTCAACAAGTTATTAAATTTTTGTTTATGTTTTCTAGGATTCAATACAGCTCAGAAAGCACTTGCTGGTCCAGATGCTGATGATCAAAGGCAATGAAGCAGCTGGAAACATCCCAGCTGAAATTACAGTGTCCTTGAGGTTTTTGGATGAATGACTCCGGACTGATGCATACTCATATGTCGCAAATATAATAAGCTAATAGAACTTTGGTAGGGATCAAATTGAGATTTATGTTTTTGGCAATATGAATAATGTATTGGATTATATATATATATATATATGTATATATATGCAGTGAATAAAGGATTTGATGGATCCCTCTAGCTTCCTTTTCGCTTCAACGTTGTCTGCTTGTTTTGGTTCTATCTATTAATTTTGACTTCTATGTATATTTTGTACTATAACACTCGTGGCCACAGGAGCAGGTTTGTTGCTCCAGGTGAACCGGAGGCATTTTGTAATGGACCATGGCAGGTTCAGCCGGCATGCGAGGTTTACAGTCATGCCTCACATCATATACTAACTCGTATCCTATAACTCCATCCATACACGCACTGCTATACGATACAAGGTTTACATTGGCGGCCATCCCCACATGCAATTTATGGAATAGCCAATTTAAAAACATGCTGGATATAATGGACGTACCTTCAATTGCCTTTGATCTTCAAGTTCGCACATGATCCACATATCTCTGTCATGCTCATGATGTCTCTGATAACCAGCTGATTAAATTGTATGTGTTCCTGATTAGAGTAACCAACATAAGCCCCTTCCAAAGTTTTTTCTTATTGACTATATAAAGTACAAGACGGTGCCAACATTTTTCGACAAACAGTATACGTTACCAACATTTTCAAATTTGGGGGGGGGGTGTTGGGTGGTAGAATAAAACGTTTGTGTTGTATGGATGAACTTTCTCTAAACATAATAGCCATATATATCTACCTATCACGTTAAATAACAATAAAATAAAGGAGGCACTAATGACTGAATAAGAGGACGAAAAAATATGCATATGCATCTCAATATGTATCAAGGTTGCCCCTGATTGTAGATTTGTAATGGACTCAAGTTATTAAAATGTTCTGGATCTTACTCTTACATGAGAAGGCATCAAGGCTGCCCCTGATTGTAGATTCACCAAGGTTAGGTTGGTAAATGAACACATTTACACTGAAAACAGAAATATGTAATACGTTACATTAGTATCAAGGAATTCCCATGTTACCATCAGCACGACGAGTTCAAGAAAGAAGAAAAAATCTCATACCAGTCTAACGGGATGTATTATAATAGCTTCATGTCGAATGTCTTGTAAAGTGAGTTCATATATAGTCGAACGGGATGTATAATAAAAGCTGCCAGATCAAAACATCAAAAGATAACTACAATGAGTTTATATACAGTCAACCAAACAAGTGACATAAAAAGGCCAAAGCATTATTTTTCAGTGAGAAAATAAGTGAACAAAAAAACATTATAATTTCACTTTTACAACTTTAATATTTTAATAGACAAATCACAGATTGTATCTATTGCATTTTTTATATGCGAAAATTTTATACATAGTAAAAACTATTTTGTGACTTAAAGAAATACTAAAGAAACAAAATTGTTTTAAGCATGTTTGGATCTTTTACATCTTCTCTGATTTATTAGCAGACGTACTCCGTTGCAATCCTTCGGTGTATAGATCAATATGAGTTAATAAATTAAATATTTCATTTGTCTGTGATAGAAAAATAAGATTGTATTAAATCTAGAGATATGATTACCCTAATAAAGATATAATGCTTGTACATACAGACGACCACGGGGAGGAGGAAAAGGAAGTTTCTTTTATTTCCTTTTCTGTTGTATTCACAGACAAAGTGGGCTGAAATAATGTAATCGGGAATATATTATCTGATACTGGGAGAAAGATCAGATCCGTCCACAAGTTATAAAATGTTATACATGGAAATGAATAACTGCTTTAATTAAATGACGTTGATCATTTGGAAGGCAATATCAACTCTCTAATTTATTAGATGTCACGGTAACAAAATGATAAACTCCATCTGCCTACTATTTAACCACCCACCCAAGTTCACATATATCCCATCAGCAATGTCCGACCGAGAACTAAAGAACTAATTTTCTATCCAATGGAGGCGATCATTGGGAACGCTGCACATGCACCCGAAGAGGGTGCGTCTGTGGCCCGGGAGGATGTTCCCGGTCCCTAGGAGGATGTGCCTGCGCCCATGGATGTTTTGCCCCCACCAATGCATGCCGTGGAAGATGCACTCCAATACATATTTCACTTTATCATGGGCATTCGAGACCAAGATACATTAAAGTAAGTTGTCTTATTATACATTCTTTTACTATATACAAATAATGTTGGAAAACTCTTTTACACAGCAAGGAAAGATAGCTAGATGGGCAATCTTAAAACATTCATAGGTACATGTATAAGTTTTTTAGTTGAATCCGACGCTACATGAACAATGACATGCAAAGCCCATGAATTAAGGTTCTAGATTTGATACGTGTAGGTACATCTAGGTGAGGACAATCTGATCTCGTGCAATGTCATGCAATCTAAACATGAATTCGGTTTGTTAGTATAGACAAAGTTAAACTAGAAGATGACCATTGATGTCTTTTGTTGGGAATTTTTTTCCAGCTTAATATGGATAAGAAGCTCCCGGCCGTACCAGATCGACATCAGCCTCCGAATGATCCAGGACACCCTTTTTTCATAAAAAACTTCATCCCGAATGCTTCAACCTTGTTGTACGTAAGCTTGCGAGCGCTGAATTAGAGAGGACCGCAGGCACTAACTGGGTTGGGAGCAAACATTATTTCGACTTGCAGTTTCATGCTCAGTCACAGGCCCTGAGGTACTCCTGGACGACTCAAGGAGAGCGCATCACGACGCTGATTAACTATGTTGTGGTCCAGCCTCTTCCTAAATATGATGTGTTCAACTCTATGATTGTAAGAGACGCTGATTCTTAAAGTTAGTTTTACTTATTATAATAGCAATTGACATGTGTTGACCTGCCAAAGTATCTACTACCATTGAAACTTTCGGATTCGTCGTACGGGTTACTTGTAGTCAACCGGCTGAGGAGGAGGGTTGTCGTGATGGATCCATCCTTCAACACGTTTGATCCTGAAGATAGCACTCATAACATATTGATGAGGAAGGAAATCACACTGCTGAAGGAAGAATTCAACACTGTGTTGCAGACTAGGATCGCTGGTTGGAATAACCAAATCATGGATTGGGAACAAGATACCATGTCCTGTGCTGCTCGTCGGTAATATACTAAATTGATCGCATACATAAGATGCAGACCGTTATAATGTTTAATATTTATCTATTTTGTCGCAGCAAACACTCCAGCTTCTTTGTGCTACAGGAGATGGCCCACCAGATTGGTCGTTTGCGTAGCATGGGCTGGATGAACACTACCATAAGTACATAAATGATGAGTTGATGTGTGCTAATTAATATCCAACCATTTTATTAAATGATTTGAGTTTTTGCACCTTTCCTAGGATCCTATACAGCTCAGACACCAAGCTACGGTCCACATGTTACTGTTCAAAGACAATGAAGCTGCTGCAAACATCCCGCCAGAGATTAGAGCGGCCCTGAGGGTTTTAAGCAACTGAAGATGGACTGATGCATGCAGATATGCCAAGAATGTTTTCCTATACTTCAGATTTGTTATGGATCGTTTTGATAATTATTTATTTTTGATATGAATAAATAGATAATAAGTTTGTGGGGTCCTCTATAGACGTATGTTCAAAAAGATTAGGATGTTTTGGTATTATCAACCTATTCAAACTTTATGGTGTTTTGGTATTATTGAAGTTTGGTTTTATTACCATATTGTTGGATTATTAATTGATTTTGTTGCAACGTCATGAACGAATCATTCGGTTGTCTGCCATGAATGAGCATTTAGCTCCATTTGGGAAGCTGGACAGGGGTAATAGGGCTTGACGCTAGATGAGATGAGCAGCCAGAGTTTAATGTTTTTCACATACTAGGCAAATGCATGTGTGTGCACAGGATATTTACATCCTTCGGCGGCAGCATTGTGCCTCCAACTGTTTCTGCACCTACTGTCATTTTCCTCGAAGATGTACAAAGCGGATGTCATATTCCCCCGCCGTTAGAGGATCAATTCACAAAAAATTCTTCCGAGGATCACTCCCCTTGCCGATCTTCCCGATTAGATCCCCATGCCCCTCTCCCGATCGCTGCTCTTTCCCTAAAAACCCCCACTGGTTTCCAGCGCCTCCAACCACAACTAACTCTCGCCCCCACCGCTCAGGTCGCTTACGGCAAACCGAATAAGGATGTGGAGGCGGATGTGGGTTAGATATGGATCATTATTGTCTTGGACGTCGACGAGCGGTCGTTGATGGGGCGGGGGTGGCGCATCAGGAGTTATCCTTCTTCCTCCATTATCATATTCCACTCGCTTGCCGGTACCATGCACCTCTCCCTCTCCCTTTGTTCTGACCTCTGCCACGCTAGGAATTTGAGATGTGCAGGAATACTATAAGGAAGAAGAGAACGAGCAAGAAGCCGAGGTAGTGGGTACAGCATCCGGGTCGAGAGTAGGTCTTAGCCACGCTTCATGGTGCAGGTGAAGATAAATTCAGCCATTTCCTCGGACAGGCTTTGCTCTGTCGGCGGCGCGGTCAGAGAGCATATGGCAGGAGCGCGCGGCCGGCCTCCTGTACGCAGTTGGTGCCTTGGTGTGCAGTGGCACGACTGCGCCCGAGCATGGAGATGGGTTTCGTGTAAGGGCGTGAAGCATGCGTGTTGTCGTGCTGCCGGCTGTGCTCTGCTCTGCTCACGGAGGATGCAGAGGGGTTGGTGGCTTTGGCGCTGGGAAGAGGAAGCTCGTTGTGCTCTATCTTGTGGTTCAGAGAATATACTGTGTAGCCTGTACTATTCCTCTATGTCTTCCTCCCTGCTAATTCCTCTGTCTATGACAGTTATTTCCTGACTATTTGTGTGCACAGATCGAAATAACAATAGCAAGGAAAACTTGGAATATGTGGGACCATGACTAAACTCGATCTTTTTATCTCCCTCTGAAGTCACAGCTTGGTTTGTACTTTTTTGGGGGAGCTAATGTCGATTTGTAGTGATTAATCATCCATTTGATTGAAAGTTCAGGTGGTCTTGGGGATCTCTAGGTGGCAGAAGATAGACATTTGGTGCCTTTTTGTTGCAAATATTTCTAGGTTGCTAGGTAGGCCAAGATTTCTCAACTTGCTGCAATATTCAGTTGTTGTATGTGGTCCTAGGCTCACACGAAATGCTGAATCATAGCAGTGAATGTAAGTTTTATTCCATGTATAGTACGTAGCAGATTTATAGCTTAATATACTTGTATAAATCCTACAACTCCCACATTAACACACGAGCAGCCCTAAATAGTAAAGTCCATCCACGATATGTCAAAAGATCCATAAAGTCATGAATTATATTTGGCAAAAATAACTATAGGTAAATATAACGTCAATTCGTATTGATCAACATCAACGCTAAAATAAAAAGTTGATTCCATAAATCCACAATTAGTATTGGTTACCTTTGGCATTGGGAAACCATGGATAATCTGGAATTGACAGCATTCATCGAACTTGTGTGGTCTCTCAGATATTACAACTGCAACAAGTATAATGAGACTGTACATTACTACCAAATTATTGAATGAAGTATTGGTACAAACTGTTAAATCATACAAAAATAGCTAAGCAGGAAGATGATTAGTGTGCATGCTGTGATTTTTGTTTGCTGTAGCTAAATTTGGCATGCAAGCAATGAAAATCTTTTTATTTAATTAATACAATAATTTAATTCTTTAGACAGTTATGATTATTTAGTTATTTGCTTATTTATTAACAGGTGTGCATTTGATGGAAAAAGGAAAGAGATCTGCACCATCAACAATGGTATATATGGTAGAAAACATTGTTATATATGGTAGAACTATATTCAGCCATGATCTGCTACCCAGTTATTCTCCGCATGTCCTACCTATATATGTTAACCTTCTCTGCCATCCCTCCTCCCCCTCCTTGCTCTTCCTTCGGCCATCACAACAGCTGACCTGGACGAAAATTTCCCAAGGAGTACCTTGTGTAAGCAAGGAGCATCTTTAAGGCGAGTTCCTCTAGGTACGAACAATTCTGGATCTTTATATTCTCTAAAAGTGTAATAGTTGTTATACTAGGATCATGTTTGGTTGAGATATACTATCAAAAGTATGATTTATCTTGCATTTTCTGTATGTTCACCTACAAAATTATGCATGCAATTCTGAACACATGATTTTCTGAAGCACATTATATAGCAAAAAAAAGCATGCATGCAATTCTTAACATGGCAGAGAACAAACAAATAAACAAACACTTATGAAAATCTTAATATTATGACAGTCATAATAATAAGTCCTTTCATGTAATAAAAGCCCTGCGCGTTGCACCGGTGTACAAAATGTAAATCTATGCTTACACACTTGAAAAAAAGTACAAACAAACAACATTGCAATCAGTCAAACAGACATATCAGAACAAATAATTCAAACAATTTTGGTTAAAAATATTTGTCAAACATCTAATACCTTATAAGTTTGCAAATCCCGTACCATTCGTAGGAAACATACACATGGATATGCTCTTACTTGATTTTCCACATGGCAAGTTGAAATAATTTTTGTTGTATCAAAAGTATTGTGATAAGATTTAGGATCAAAATTGATGAATGATTTCGGATTATGTAGTCAACAAGACAATACAAATATATCTCATTGTTGCATGCCTAAGGCTCAAACCCAAAAATAGCCATGCACCCATAGTGAACAATAACCAGACAAATCATGAGCAAATTCATTCAAAAAGATTGGCTGCATGTTCTCCATTTATAATTCACAACCAAGAGTCAAGTCATGGTCGTAGGTAAGTTTCATAGCAGAGTATATATTGAGCCTTGGCTGGAAAAATAGTTGGAAACTAAATAAATAAATTAAATTGATGGTCATGGTTGTTTGTCAATTAGTGTCAGTGTTGGCAGACAATGATACAACTAACAATCGAGAAATGAACTTGCTACTTAAATTGCTTGCTGGTTAGAATAATAGATCCATTATAATTTGAACAGAAGCTTTTATAGAGGAAGACTCATCTTAGCACCGTAGTAGGTCCGGCTGGTGACAGCGTTGGGGACTTGGTGACGAACTGGCCAACCACACCATGCCGCAGAGTTGGGGAGTCGTTGCTCCTTCCCGTGGCTGTGAGGCCGGGTCACGGCGCCTCGGCTCATCAGGAAATAGGAACCACATCAAACCATTATATAAAGGAAGAAGAAGAGGACGAGAGGGGCGGGATCAAGAAGGGGGGCGACATACCGGAGCTGCTGGCGATGCAGATCGAGGAGACGAACACCGCCGCGGATGCGACAGGAACTGGACCGGACCGAGCACCCGATCCCGTTTCATTGAGCTCGCTGCGACCGTTACCCGTTGGTCGCGCTGCACACAGCTCGTCGGATCCCCTGGCCGCACAGGTAGGTCGTCTATGGGCGGAGTCACACGGTCGACGCGCGCGACCATGCGGTGGGGGGAGTGGAGATGGCCGAGCAGCTGGTGGGGGTGGAGAGGACCGGTGAGGCCGCCCCAATATCTGCCGCGGCATGGGATGGATCATAACAATTTAATATGTGTGAACTAATTATCCATAACTACCTTAATTAAAATAGTAGTGACTTAGCTAAAACAATTAAAAAACATGATCCAGATCCCATAATAGTTCCATCTACAATTAATCGGCCAAACATCCAGTGACAACCACTGTGCTAAGAAGTATCAAACTTAGCACACCTCATAGCAGTTCATGTTTGTGCTAAGTCACTACATGATTGAGTGGAATAGTTAAGAGCTCGTATTTATTTGTGAAGGCATGTATAATAGTAAACGAAGTAGTCGAACGCCTGTTTAAGTTTGTTAACCATGCTATGGTAACTGCATAATATGCTACTAACTAAAAGTGACATCATCAAAAACAAAAAAACAAAAACACATACATAATAATTGCTAATAAAATGACAGGCAAGCTTGCATTGAAAGATAACAGTCCATCAATTATATGCTGCTAGAAAATTAAAATCAGGGGCTAATCTGTTTGGATTTAGTTTAATTCAATCCTAAAATTCACAAACAACAATTATACACTGCTAGAAATTAAAAATAAAGCACACATAAAAATAGGTTATCCTAAGCTTAGTTCTACTACGGTTACTTTCCCATGAAGAATTTTTGTCCTCCATACTACATTTCCAGTAAAATGCATAGGCATCAAAATATGAAGAGTAAAGCACCCACATTAATAATAGGAGCTGTCAATATGGATAACTTTGAATTGCAAGAGGACATGGCTGAGCATTAAATGAAAAGAGAGGACACAACCTAAAATCTTTTTCCACATGGATAATAAAAATTAAAATTGGAGAAGCAAAAATAAGAAGAAGCCCTCACATATAATCGACATGTTGAAGGTGAGGGAGCTGACATATACATCCTCTCATCGCCACATGCATCCCAGTTTGCTCTGGCCCGCATCAGTACAGCAGGGCAATAGGTGCCAGTGCTGCTCCTGCAAATGTTAATGTGGCCTTCACAAGTGGGTCTGGTTCGTAATAGCAGTGGCTAATAATAGGAAATCATTAAACATGTTACTTTGAGATATGCATGCCAAATAATGCCTGCTCAGGTGATAACTTTTCTTGGGAGTGTACTTTTGTGATAATTTGGTAAATTTGCATAAATTCAAATCAAAGCAATTGATTCTGCATAAGCTAATTATATGCCACACCACAATCTAAGATAGTTTAACCTCCATTGGTTCATGACTTGTTTTCTGAACATCTTAGGGTATTTGATAACATAGTTTTTAGATAATGTGCAAGAGCTATGCGCTTCTTATTTTAATCCGAAAGCATTACCGATGATAAGAAACTGACCAAGAAAGGATTTCTCAGAAAGTTAAGTAAAAACATACACCAAACCTAGCAACAGGTGCATGAAAGGCGCACAGCTGTACCCCTTCTATAAAAGGTCAATGTCTTTTGTTATCCGTCATGCACAGCAAGACGGTCTGCAACATATTGAAAAAGAATGCTCAAAGTTGTAGCAAACATCTGCACAAACCCTATAATAATGCTCAAGGTTCTAGCAAACATCTCCAAAAACCCTAGCAAACATCTAGCAAACATCAGCAGAAACCCTAGCTAACATCTAGCAAGCATCTACACAAACATATGGAAACTAAAATGCTCAATATTCAGTTCAACATCTGCACAAAACCTATAAAATAGATCTAAGGATGCAAAGATGCTGCCACAGATTAAGGATTAATTTGCTTACCATCAGATAAGCGGGATCCGTGCGAGCTAGCTGTTGCTGAGAGGGAGTTGCTGCCGAGGGGTGCAGCAGCATGAGGCAGGCACAGAGCGATGTCCTGTGGCCGGCTGGCTGGAGCGGTGGGGATGTGGAGGGGTGGTCAGAAGCGCAGTTGGTTGAGGTGGTTGTGTCCCCGCGGCGCGTCGGTCGGTGCACAGCGTGCTGAGTGCTTGTGCATGTCATCCCTCCTCGCCGAGGGCGGCGGCGTCGGCAAGCAGTCTCGTCCTCGCCGTGCATGCGAGGTTTGGTCACCGCCCCGCGCCACAGATAGAATAGAGAACCACATCAGCACGCTAGAAACATTCGAAGAAGACTAGGAGGGGCGGATCTGCCATAGGGAGTGTCGTACCGGAGCTGTGGCGTTGCAGATCTGGACGCAACTCCTCGGATCCACTAGCGACATCGCCGGAGAGGAGCGCCGCCGTGGATCCGTGTTGAGTGCATGTGCATGTCATCCCTCCTTGCCGAGGGCGGCGGCGGCGGCAAGCAGTCGTCGTCCTCGCCGTGCATGTGAGGTTTGCTCATGGCGCCGCGGCACAGAGAGAACAGAGAATGAGTTTAGTGGCTAAGAAGACGAGGAGGGGGTAGATCTGAGCAGTCCGTGTTGAATGGATTTGTGAGGCATGGGTAGTGGCTTACCGGAGTTGTGTCGTTGCAGATAGTGACGCGTCACTGCGGATCCAGCTGCGACATCGCCGGAGAGTAGCGCCGCCGCGGATCCGACCGGAACGGGACCGCATCCATCACCCGCAGGTGCTCCAGGAAGCGCGCCCCGTCCGTCGCGCTCGGTCGCGCAGTCCACAGCAGGCAGCCCCAAGGTCAGTGGATGCAGGAGACCGATGCGGTGGCCGGCGGGCGGGAGAGTGGGTCTTCCTGCTCGTCGACGCGGGCGGCGATGCGGCGGGGGGAGGGGAAAGGGCGAGAGGGTTTGTGTGAGTGAGACAAGAGGAGATGAGAGAGTGAGCGAGACGAGAGGATAAGGTATGTTAGGTAGAATGCGGCGGGGGGAGGGGAACGGGCGACGGCGCGTCGTTTTAGTTCTGCTGCCGCCCAAGAGGCCTGCGTGCCAGGTGGGCCGTGCTGGCGGGCCGCGCAACAGGCCCGTCGTGACGGGCATGGCGTTTTTTTTGCTGTTTTCTTTTCCTTTTTCTCTTTATTTTTTTGGGTTTCTGTTTATATTTTATTTCCTATTCTTTTTTATTTTTTAGTTAAATAAATTTGTTTTAATTATAATATACAGCGTTCGTTGCATGTCACAAAAGTGTTCAATAGTATTAATGAAATGTTCATGGTTTTTTAAAATAGTTCATCATCCATTACAAAATTGTTCAACATTTATTATAAAATGTTCAATGAATATATAATCATTGTGTTTTTTAAATTTGGTAACTGTATATTACAAAAATTCGAAATATGTATTAAAAATTTGTTCAACTTATATTACAAAAATATATAATCATTATATTTAGGAAGATTTTATTTTCTTTTTTCTCTTTTTTATTTTTGTTATGTTTAATTTTTTTTCCTATACTCTTTTATTCTTTATTTATAATGTTTGGTTTTTATTATAATATACAGAGTTCACTGCATGTCACAAAAGTGTTCAACGGTATTAAGGAAATGTTCATGTTTTTTTGAAAAGTTCATCGTCCATTACAAAATTGTTCAACATTTATTGTAAAATGTTAAGTGAATATATAAACACTGTGTTTTTTAAATTTGTTAATTGTATAAAACAAAAAGATTGAAATATATATTAAAAAATTGTTCAACTTATATTACACAAATATATAATTGATGTGTTTTTTGTTTATTTTCTTTTCCTTTATCTCTGATTTTTTTTCTGTTTATATTTTTTTCCTAAACTTTTTATTCTTTATTTAGATTGTTTCATTTTTTATTATATGATGCATACAAAAATCCTATTTATATTTCAGCATAGATATAAAGTGATGGGTTCCGACATACGCACTGATGAAACGGTGACAGTCCACACTGAAACACCACGAGAAGAGGTGCATATAGCTAACCTTACTCTGTATGTATATTATAGATGATAGTATGAATGGTCTATTTATATTCTTGTTTAATCAGAATATAGGAGACATGGATATGGATATTGGAGATGCACAGAAAGAATACATGGAGGTTTCAGATGCAACGTCGAAGGAAGGGACCGGATATTCACAACATAATAACGTCGAAGAGGTTATATCTCATAACAAACCAAAAAAGATGCTAATTTGCGTGTTATCCCTCTAGGTATATGTTTATATTATTATCAATCTTATTTTTGTGATATTGCCTTTTGTATTCAACTAATTTGGCTCATTTTTTTAACTAAGTTGTCTCACTTTTTATGAATTTGACAGACTATGTTTGTACCCCTAGAGATATTACAGTCATCGAATCAATAAAGTCTGCCCGCAAGGATACCCAGTTCGTGGACATTGGAGATGCCTTGTTAGCAACCGATGATTTGAAATGCCTTATAAAAAATGATATGTTCTTACATGACGGTGTAAAACCAATTGCACAAACTTTGTAATCAATAATATGAACAATATATAATATCATAAAATATAAATATATCCTAAATGTTGTTTACAGGTGATAAATGCTTACATATATTGCATCCTTGCTCACGACCATCTACAAGATAGGGCGGGTGAAAAGGTACACATTATTAGCACGTTTGTATCTGGCCAGATAAAAGAAGACGGTGAAAGAGACATCGACCCATCAAAATATCGTCGCATTGTGCGTCATGTTAATAATTATCTACAACAAGATATGGTTAGTTGTTGTCTTCATATTCATGCATATATTTATGGATTTTTATTTAGTTCTTATGTCTAATGATTTATTAATAATTATGTCTAATTGTGATTGTGATTTGTATGATATTTACACCAGTTATTCATTCCGATAAACATGCCGGGCTACCATTGGTATCTAGCAGTCGCCAATGCCAAAAAACGAGAGATCCAAGTATTGGACTCACTTGGTGAGAATGTCAAACGCAATGACCTTGCTACTACGGTAACTATCTATTTTTTACTCATCTTAACATATGTTTTGTTTGACTTCATCCCTAACATTTCTCATATGATAGTTACGGGGGCTCGAGAAATGGCTGAAACTTGCAGAGCAGAGTCCGGAGTTTATCAGAGGTGATAAGTGGCCCGATCTCAATGTTACAGAATGGACGGTTGAAGAGCAAATTCAGGAGGCAATACAAACCGATGGGTAAGCAATTGTTAAAATTGTTTGTTTATTTGATTCATCTGTGTGATATTCTAAAGCACACTTACCAGATATTATAGCGTATCATGTGGGTTGTTTATGCTGAATTACATGGAATATTGGACATCACATGGACTGTCAGACCAGTTCACCCAGGTATTTCATTTTTATACATTATTTCGTTATTTTATCTGAAAATATTATATAACTTTTTTGTATAAATTTTTTTAGGAGGATATGAAACATTTTCGTCAAAAATTAGCAGTCATTTTGCTTGATTCAGAGCTTAATTTGCTAAAAGGATGTCCCATATACCATAAACCTGTCAGCGAAGACACTTTAGCTAATTCTGATTTCGAGATCCTGGATCATCCTCCTGACGTAGTCGAAGAAAAACGTCCTGCCCCAGTCACTATCATTCCCACGGACCAACTGTCGTGGTTCTAACTCTGACAGTGAGGTAGGGGGGTATGTATGGAGAGGCTAGATCTCAGCTATGGAGAAGTTGTAAATACACCAGGATGTACGAGTTCGGGCCCTTCGCAGAGGAAGTAACAGCCCTACGTCTCGGTGCCCGGAGGCGGTCGACTGGATTATCTATGTATGAATTACAGGGGTGCCAACCCCTGCTACTGAGGAGGGGGGTGGCTTATATAGAGTTCGCCAGACCCCTCCGGTCCTCAGTAATGCAGGGTTAAAATACATTAAGACTGGGCGTTACTGGTAACGTCCCTATTAGAGTGCTATGATGACCATAAAGGCTACTTAATGGCCGACCGTTTGCTTGCGGAGTGACTTTAGATCTCCTGTCAGTCGAGTGGTTGGCTTCGTAGTCGAGTGGTAGCTTCCTGGTCGAGTGTCTTGAATCCGTCGAGTGGGATACCTTCAAGTCGGTTGAAAGGTGACTTCTTCCAGGGATGTCCTTGGGTAGGGCTCTTAGGACAGGTCCATGCCCCTACCCTAGGTACATAGCTTCATCATTAGCCCCCGAATGGATCGAGGTTTGAGTGGGGAAGGAGTTGGGGGTCCTTCCGACTGGTTCTTAGCGTTATACGAATGTCTTGTACTGGATCAATCGTCACGGATGACGTTGTCAACTTCTTTTGGTCACCTTGATCCGTTCTTGGTCTCTCGTCGAGTGAATTTCCTTACTTGTGGAATACCGAGTGCCGGCACGAGCGGGCTCTCCAGTTTGATGAGTTGTTCTGCAGCCCGCGGATTTTGCGGGATTTGAATTTCGGGAAGCGAGCGGGACGGGGACGGCCGAAGTAATCGGATGGGATAGGATGGAAGCTCCTCGATCTCCGCGCCACCTTTTTCACCACGTACCGCGCGCGCGCCTGTTGCGGGATTTGACGGGATCACCTGGGCCTACCGGTCAGCCACTCGGAAGCGGCTCCTTATAAGTTGCCGGCTCGGGGCTCCCCAACAGTGTGCTCTCGCCTTTCCTTCTCCCCCCGCAAGGTCCTCTGCCACCTCCGCTCCGACCCTAGCACCGTAGGTCCGTTCGAGCCTCGCCGGCGACGATGGTGAAGGACAAGACGTCGGCTTTGGAGCGCGCGAAGAAGGCGGTGGTGCAGGGGAAGGGGAAGAAGTCCGCTCGGGGCGGATCTTCCTCGAGGACTACTCTGCCTAGGGATTGGATCCAGGGCAACTGGATGCCCTCGGTGATTCGGCAGGAAGATCTTGACGACATGGTCGAGGGGGGAGTCATTCCCCATGAAGCTGCGCGTCTCCCGAGGGGAGAAGTCGAACCCCAACCTCGTGACGGTGAGTGTGTCCTCCTCGCCACCCATATCGATCGCGGATTTTCTCTACCTCCTCATCCTTTTTTCCGGAGCTTTTTGAACTTCTTCGGAGCGCAGCTCCACCATTTCACTCCCAATTCCATCGTGTATCTTGCGGCTTTCGTTTCCTTGTGCGAAAGTTTCTTGGGTTGCCGCCCTCATTGGGGACTCTTTAAACACATCTTCACTTGCCGTTCCCAATCGGTAAAGAAAGCCAAGTCGAGTGACGAACGGACGCAAGTGATCCAGCTATGCGGGGGCCTAGCGATCCAGATGAGGGGTAAAAGTTCTTTTCCGTCTATCACTTTTCCCGAGTCGGTCCGTGGTTGGCAGTTGACCTGGTTTTATTGCCAAGACCAGGTGACCCCAGGGCAGTCGACTGGTCTTCCCCCTTTCTCTCTGGACCGAGCTCAAAAGCCTGCCTCTCTGAAAGTGTTGCCGGAGGAAAAGGCGCAAGTCAAGGTGCTGGTTGGTCGAGTGGTTCAGCTTGTCCGAGACGGCGTGACCGGCATGGACTTGCTGGAGGTCTTCCTTCGGAGGCGCATCCAACCGCTTCAGGCTCGTGACCACCCTATGTGGATGTACTCGGGTCTCGACGACACCACTCGGGTTCACCCAGAGGAGGTCACCGATGAGATGCTGGAAGGGTGGCTGTCGAGCATCACAGGGAACAAAGACAACCCCCGAGGAGCCAGGAGGGTTGTCCCGCTTGACAGTACATACGATGTAGACCAGGTCTGACCTTGTGTTCCCGACTGAGATCTTGCTTTCTTCATTCGCTCTCTTTGAATCGGTCGACTGGCTTTCGACTTGTCTGCTATTCTCCAGGCAACTACAGAGATGTACTCGACACCCAACGGAGCACAGGGGCAGGCCGAGGGAGGGGAGGCGAGTGGAGGCGAAAGCGGAGACGAACAGGGGGAGTGGGAGTCTGACAGCGAAGGAGAGGGAGACGACGGTGTCGACTCCAGCGAAGAGGAGGAGGAGGAGGAAGCTGGACCTCCCCGCTCGGAAAGGCGATCCAAGCTTACACACGACCCTGCGCGGGAACGTGGTAAGGCGACTGCTCCCGTTGGGCAGTCGTCGAAGCACCCTCGGACCTCTTCTCCAGCGCCGACTAAAAAAGCTCCCAAGCACCCCCGCGCGGCGCCGTCCGAGCCACCCAAGGCTCTGCCCAAGATGAGGATGACTGTCCCCACCATTTCTGGGTAATGATAGAACTTGTTCTCCTTTGTCGACCGTGGACGGATCCTTGGTCGATCCACTGAGCCGACTGACGGTCTTTCAAAATTTGCAGTGCTGCTACTTCTGAGATCTCCGCCAAGGACGATGATCAAGAGATGGAAGATGCTGTTACTTCCAACCCTGGTATGATTACTGATGTTCTGCCTTGAATCGACTGACGATTTCTTATAACTCTGGTCGATTGAATTTTTCTCGTAGCTCCTCCTCATGTTATTAGCCTTCCTGATGACGAAGACGAAGCGCCGCTGAGAGTGAGGCGGAACAGGAAAGCGTCGGCTGGCGAGACTCCACAATCCACTCCGGCGCCTGAGGCCATAGCTCGAGACGATGGCGACACCACCCGGGCTTCTGTGACTTTCGCCAATCCTCTGGCAAGTGCGCGGCCCTCGACGTCGACCGTAAATCCGCCTTCGCTCTTCGCCACACACCACGTCCCTGAGGACCAAGTGGGTGCAGCTAAGGAAGCTATACGCCAGGCAGGCATCATGATGCAGCAGGTCAAGGTGGTTCGAGAAGCCAGCCAAGCGGCTTATGACGCGAGTTCAGCTCTTCAGAGTAACATCCAGGTCAATCGATTCACTGCTTGTTCTGTTAGGGTATGCTGTCTGAAGAATCTCTTTTCTGAAGATCTTTTAAATCTGTACACCCACTGGGTGTTTCTGTTAAGTTTTTTGGTCGAGTGGGGGCACGCTGAGTGCACCCACTGGGTGTAGTCCCCGAGACTACGGTGGACTGCTGGCAGTCGACTGTAGTCTTTATATTGCGTTGCTGTAGTTTTACTCCTTCACTCGGTTTGGCCAGGCCATGTTGAATGAAACTGTATCCGGTCGACTGCGGGCAGTCGATTTTTTTTTCAAAACCAGTGGGGGCACGCTGAGTGCACCCACTGGGTGTAGTCCCCGAGACTACTGTTGAATGTTTTTGATTCAGCTGTAGTCTTAGAAACGTCATCATTGTCTCTTGGTTACTCGGAAGCAACTTATCTTGGACCTCTGTCGACTGACTTTTGCAGAAATCCTGTGAACTTGTGGCTCTCTACACTGAGTTGGAGAACAAACAGATCCAGCTCGACCTTGACTTGAAGCTCGCTCAACAGAACCTGCAGAAGGCGCGAGACGAAGCAAAAGGTATGGCTGGCGAGGTTTCTCATTCTTGACGAGTGACTTCCCTTTCTTGCCCATTCTTGATGTTGAGTTCACTCGACGTTCTGTAGATGAACTGGAGGAAGCTCTGAAGAAGAAGGATCAAGATCTTGCCGAAGCACAGAAGGAGGCCTCGAGCAAAACGAAGCTTGCAGAAGAGAAAATGGCTTCGGTCGGAACTCTTGAACAGGAGAACTCCAGACTGAAAACTGCTCTCGAGACAGCTAATCGAGAGGTCAGCCGACTGAAGAAAGACAAGATGGTTCTGCACGACCAGGCGGGTGAGCTGGCGGGGAAGGTAAACGATCTGGAGGCTTATCTCGGTGGACTCGCCAAGAAGCTATTCGTCATGCTCGAAGGTAATTATTCCGACCCGGCTGTCTTGCAATTACCAAGCCCGCGTAAGGCCACTGTCTTATTCTTGAATCGTGTTTGCAGAATTCTGCCAGAGCTTCGAAGAGGAAACCAGTCGAGTGGAGCCAGGCTTGGATCCCGCCAATTCTCTCGTGAAGGACGAGGCTGCTATGAACGTGCTCCGACTGGAGTCTCGTGTTACCAGCGTTGTTGACTATCTTGCTCGACTGAAGGTTGCAATGTCGCGGATCGACACATCACTCTGGCCTGGAACGACGCTTCAGAACGACCTCGAGTCCCTGATGGTTCGACTGGATGAAGTCCCGGGTCGAGTGGCGGAATGGAAGAAATCTTCTGCTAGATGTGGTGCTGATGTCGCTCTGTCTCTGGTCCGCGTCCATTGCAAGGAGGCGCGAGAAGAAAAGCTGGCCGCCATCCAAGTTGCCAATACCAGGAAGCACAACTTTCAAGACTTCATGGAGACTTTCATTGCTGCTGTTACTCGTATTGCAGACGGGATCGACTTGGACGAGTTCGTCGCCCCTTCCAGTCCTCCACTTGAGGAATGAAAAACTTTTATGCTTCACTTTAAATTTGCCTCGGAATGCCGAGTGGATTCTGTAACCGTTAAACTCTGTCGAGCCGAGGGCTCGAGTACTTTGATCTGAGGTCTTGGACCTTTGGGTTTTATCTGAACTTGATTTATCGTTGAATATCTTCGGGAATTATCTACCGAGTGGAACTTGGCCTTCAGTCAAAATAACTTCGTATTTGTGGTGCAGCTCCGAAGGAAAAGGTAACAGTCGATTCGCATCTCGCCGTCCTTGTGGATTGGGACGTGTTCCGAACTTAGGTGAGCACTGGGCTGCAGCTAAGCCCCCGAGTGGGAGGTTTGCTCTCCACTCGGTAGGATTTTTATATACTTAGGAGAGTACTTGGACTGCAGCTAAGCCCCCGAGTGGGAGGTTTGCTCTCCACTCGGTAGGATTTTCAAACACTTAGGCGAGCGCTGGGCTGCAGCTAAGCCTCCGAGTGGGAGTCTGGCTCACCACTCGGTAGGATTTTCAAATACTTAGGCGAGTACTTGGACTGCAGCTAAGCCCCCGAGTGGGAGGTTTGTTCTCCACTCGGTAGGATTTTTATATACTTAGGCGAGCACTGGGCTGCAGCTAAGCCTCCGAGTGGGAATTTGGCTCACCACTTGGTAGGGTTTTCACATACTTAGGCGAGTACTTGGACTGCAGCTAAGCCCCCGAGTGGGAGGTTTGCTCTCCACTCAGTAGGATTTTCAAACACTTAGGCGAGCACTGGGCTGCAGCTAAGCCTCCGAGTGGGAGTCTGGCTCACCACTCGGTAGGATTTTCAAATACTTAGGCGAGTAGTTGGACTGCAGCTAAGCCCCCGAGTGGGAGGTTTGCTCTCCACTCGGTAGGATTTTCAAATACTTAGGCGAGTACTTTGGACTGCAGTTAAGCCTCCGAGTGGGAGTCTGGCTCTCCACTCGGTAGGATTTTCAAACACTTAGGCGAGCACTGGGCTGCAGCTAAGCCTCCGAGTGGGAGTCTGGCTCACCACTTGGTAGGATTGTAGCTAAGCGTTCGAGTGGGAATCTGGCTCACCACTTGGTAGGGTTTTCACATACTTAGGCGAGTACTTGGACTACAGCTAAGCCACCGAGTGGGAGGTTTGCTCTCCACTCGGTAGGATTTTCAAACACTTAGGCGAGCACTGGGCTGCAGCTAAGCCTCCGAGTGGGAGTCTGGCTCACCACTCGGTAGGATTTTCAAATACTTAGGCGAGTACTTGGACTGCAGCTAAGCCCCCGAGTGGGAGGTTTGCTCTCCACTCGGTAGGATTTTCAAATACTTAGGCGAGTACTTTGGACTGCAGCTAAGCCTCCGAGTGGGAGTCTGGCTCACCACTCGGTAGGATTTTCAAATACTTAGGCGAGTACTTTGGACTGCAGCTAAGCCCCCGAGTGGGAGGTTTACTCTCCACTCGGTAGGATTTTCAAACACTTAGGCGAGCACTGGGCTGCAGCTAAGCCTCCGAGTGGGAGTCTGGCTCACCACTCGGTAGGATTTTTTGCAAACTTAGGCGAAACGGATTCGCAGCTAAGCTACCCACTGGGGGATTTCGTACGCAAACAAAAGTGACAGCAATTACAGGAAGAACTGGGACACTCTTGTCTTTGATAAACTACAGAAGTTTTTCTTATTACACCTCATCCGAGTGAGAATTCAAGTGTAAAATGGGCGGAGTAGTTCCGCATTCCAAGCTCGTGGCTCGTCAATCCGGCGACCAACGTTGTAGAGATGATATGCTCCATTGTGGAGGACTCTGGTGACGATGAAGGGGCCTTCCAAGTAGGAGCAAGTTTGTGTGGTTTCTGTTGATCCACTCGGAGGACCAAATCTCCTTCTTGGAAGGCTCGGCTCTTCACATTTCTGGCATGGAATCGACGCAAGTCTTGCTGATAGATGGTCGATATGATCATAGCCATTTCCCTCTCCTCCTCTAGGAGGTCGACTGCGTCTTGCTGGGCTTGCTCTGCTTCATCTTCGTTATAAAGCTCGACTCTGGGGGCGTTGTGAAGTAGATCACTCGGCAGGACGGCTTCGGCTCCGTAAACCAGAAAGAATGGCGTTCTTCCAGTCGACCGGTTCGGGGTGGTCCTCAGTCCCCACAAAACTGACGGAAGCTCGTTGACCCAAGCGCCTGCTGCGTGCTTGAGATCACGCATCAGTCGAGGCTTCAGTCCTTTGAGAATCAGACCGTTTGCTCTTTCAGCTTGTCCATTCGACTGGGGATGCGCGACCGACGCATAGTCGACTCGTGTGCCTTGAGAGGCGCAAAAAGCTCTGAACTTGTCTGAATCGAAGTTTGACCCATTGTCAGTGATGATGCTATGCGGGACCCCATATCTGAATATCAACTCTCTGATGAAGCTGATAGCAGTGCTAGCATCAAGATTTTTGATAGGCTTGGCTTCAATCCATTTGGTGAACTTGACGACTGCCACAAGCACATGTGTGAATCCGCTCCTGCCTGTTCTCAGTGGACCAACCATGTCCAGTCCCCAAACAGCGAAGGGCCAGACGAGTGGAATGGTCCTCAGAGCTGATGCTGGCTTGTGCGACATGTTGGAGTAGAACTGGCAGCCTTCACACTTGTCGACTATCTCTTTCGCCATTTCGTTTGCCCTGGGCCAGTAAAAACCCGCTCGGTATGCTTTGGCCGCGATGGTTCGAGAGGACGCATGGTGACCACAGGTCCCCGAGTGGATATCATCAAGGATTATCTGACCTTCTTCTGGCGTTATGCACTTCTGACCGATTCCAGTTGCGCTTTCTCTATACAACTGTCCTTTTATGACTGTGAAAGCTTTAGATCGACGGACGATCTATCGAGCCTCTTCTTCGTCCTCTGGAAGTTCTTTCCTCAAGATATACGCGATGTATGGTATCGTCCAGTCGGGAGTGATTGCCAAGACCTCCATGACTAGGTCGACCACAGCAGGAACTTCGACTTCAGTCGGATCTGTGGCACTTTTCGGTTGCGGGGCTTCTTCTGTAAAAGGATCCTCCTAGACTGACAGCGAGCGGATGTGCTCCAAAAACACATTGCTGGGAATGGCTTCTCTCTTGGAGCCTATCTTTGCCAGATCATCAGCTGCTTGATTTTTCAGTCAGGGGATGTGATGAAGCTCTAACCCCTCGAATTTCTTTTCTAGCTTTCTTACTGCGTTGCAGTAGCCATTCATAGCTGGGCTTCTGACGTCCCACTCCTTCATCACCTGATTAACCACCAAATCTGAGTCGCCATAGACCATGAGGCGCCGGACGCCGAGTGAAATGGCCATGCGCAACCCATACAAGAGTGCTTCATATTCTGCTTCATTATTGGAGGAATCGAAGTGAATCTGGAGAACATATCTGAGCTTATCTCCTCGGGGGGAGACCACTACTACCCCAGCACCGGAACCATTCAGCATCTTAGATCCATCGAAGAACATGGTCCAGTGCTCCGAGTGAACTTGAGTCGGAAGCTGCTGTTCAATCCACTCGGCGACGAAATCTGCAATTGCTTGGGACTTGATAGCCTTCTTTGCTTCAAACTTGATATCTAGGGGAAGGAGTTCAATCGCCCACTTCGCCACTCGACCAGTTGCATCTCTGTTGTGCAAAATCTCTGATAGTGGAGCGTCGCTGACGACTGTAATGAAATGGTCAGAGAAGTAGTGAGCAACCTTCTTCGTGGTCATGTAAATCCCATATACAAGCTTCTGGTAATGGGGATATCTTTGCTTCGAAGGAGTCAAAACTTCAGACACATAATATACTGGGCGCTGAACTCTGAAGGCCTTTCCTTCTTCTTCCCGCTCGACCGTAAGTACTGTACTGACAACTTGTCCCGTGGCCGCAATGTAAAGCAGCAGAGGCTCTTTACTGATTGGGGCAGCAAGCACCGGCTGGGTGGAGAGCAGAGCTTTGAGCTCTGCAAACGCTGCATCAGCTTCTGGAGTCCACTCGAACTTGTCATACTTCTTCATCAGTCGGTAAAGAGGCAACACCTTTTCACCGAGACGGGAAATGAATCGACTTAGAGTGGACAAGCAACCTGTAAGCTTCTGGACATCGTGTACACGCACAGGGCACTTCATCCGGAATATGGTGCCAACTTTCTCGGGATTGGCGTCGATTCCTCGTTCGAAAACGAGAAAACCGAGTAACTTTCCACCTGGAACTCCGAATGTGCACTTTGATGGATTGAGCTTGATATCATATCTCCTGAGGTTAGCAAAGGTTTCGGCAAGGTCAGTCAGTAGGTCGGAACCTTTCCGTGACTTAACCACAATATCATCCATGTATGCTTCTACGTTCCGACTGATCTGAGAGAGCAAACACTTCTGAATCATCCTCATGAATGTGGCTCCAGCATTCTTAAGGCCGAAGGGCATGGTGACATAACAGAAGCACCCGAATGGGGTGATGAAAGCCGTTTTGATCTCGTCGGGTCCATACAGACGGATCTGATGGTACCCTGAATAAGCATCTAGAAAAGAAAAACGCTCACACCCCGCGGTCGAGTCGACCACCTGGTCGATGCGGGGGAGAGGGAAATGATCTTTCGGGCAGGCCCGATTGATATGTTTAAAGTCAATGCACATGCGAAGTGACTTGTCCTTCTTGGGGACCATGACAACATTGGCGAGCCACTCAGAGTGGTAAATCTCTCGGATGAATTCCGCTGCTAAGAGCCGAGCCACCTCCTCGCCAATAGCTTTCCTCTTCTGGACGGCGGACCGTCGAAGATGTTCTTTCACAGGCTTGAACTTCGGGTCGACTCGTAGACGGTGCTCAGCCAGCCCCCGGGAACTCCAGGCATGTCAGAAGGCTTCCATGCGAAGATGTCCCAGTTCTCACGGAGGAACTGGATGAGCGCTTCTTCCTATTTGGAGTCAAGCGTCGTTGAGATGTGAGTCGGAGTAGCATTGGGGTCGGTCGGGTGAATGTGAACTGGCTTAGTTTCACCGGACGACTGAAAAGCTGATTCTGAAGCTGGCTTCTTGGCTCGCAGCAATTCACTCGGATCAGCAGTCTTCTGGTACTCTTGCAGCTCGACTACTGACATCTGAGCATCAGCAATCTTTGATCCTTTCTGAAAACACTCCTCTGCTTTCTTCCGATTGCCTGTAACGGTGATCACACCTCTGGGGCCGGCCATCTTCAACTTGAGACACACATAGCACGGTCGAGCCATGAAGCGTGCATAAGCTGGCCGGCCCAGAATAGCATGATAAGCACTTTGGAAGTCCACAACCTCAAATGTCAACTTTTCCTTGCGGTAATTCTTTGAATCACCGAAAACCACATCGAGAGCAATCTGGCCGAGTGACTCGGCTTTCTTTCCAGGAATGACTCCATGGAAACTCATGTTGCTGGCACTGAGCCTGGACATCGGAATGCCCATCCCTTTCAACGTTTCCGCATACAGTATGTTCAGGCCGCTGCCACCATCCATCAGGACTTTGGTCAGTCGAGTGCCTTCGATAATTGGATCGACCACCAGAGCTTGCCTCCCAGGGGTGGCAATGTGCGCAGGGTGATCGGACTGGTCGAACGTGATGGCAGTCTGAGACCACTTCAGGTAGCTGGGTGTTGCCGGGGCAACCATATTCACTTCACGGTTAATGACTTTCAGTCGACTTTTGCTTTCGACATCAGCAAAAATCATCAAGGTGGAACTGACTTGGGGGTATCCATCGTCACTATCTTCTTTGTCCTCAACTCTGTCTGACTCTTTTTCCTTGTCTTTGGACTGCTTGCCCTGAAACTGCTGGATCAGGAGCCGGCACTGTCGAGTGGTATGCTTTGGGTAAATAAGATTACCCTCTTCATCTTTCTTGGTGTGGATGTGACATGGCAGATCCAAAACATCATTTCCATCTTGATCCTTGACTTTCTTGGGGTTCCAGGGCCCCTTGGGGTTTCCCTTGAATTTTCCCTTGGTTACGGCCAGGGCCTCCCAGGAGCGGCTGGCTCGGCCTTCCGCTTCTACTTCCGACTGGAATTGCCTCCGGTTTCCTGGGCGACTGCTTTCTGCTTGCCACTCCGGAGTCGATCTTCATCTTCTCCGTTAGCGTATTTGGTGGCAATTTCCATCATCCGATTCAGAGACATTTCTCCGGTCTGACCGAACTTCAGGTTCAACTCTCTGTTCTTGACGCCTTCTTTAAAGGCACAAACTGCTTGGTGATCTGGTACATTCTCAACTGTGTGATGCAAAGTGATCCACCTCTGGATATAATCCCTCAGAGTTTCACTCGGTTTCTGCACGCAAGACCACAATTCTGTAAGGCCTGCTGGTCGCTTGCATGTTCCTTCAAAGGTCGTGACAAACACTCGAGAGAGATCCTCCCAAGTGTAGATGCTGCTGGGTGCTAACTGATTCAGCCACGCTCTGGCTGAGCCCTCTAACAGGAGAGGCAAATGCTTCATAGCCACCTCATCATTGCCGCCACCAATCTGGACAGCCACTCGGTAGTCTTCGAGCCAAGTGTCAGGCTTAGATTTGCCGGTGAACTTGCTGACTCCAGTCGCCAACCGGAAGTTGGGAGGAATCACTGCGGCCCTGATGGCTCGACTGAAACACTCTGGCCCCGAAACACATACTCTGCTGCTGGCAGGCGCATCCCTGTCGTGGCCTTCTCGGTGAGCTCCGTTCCTGTCAACCAGACCCTGAACGAGGATGGATCTCGCATCAAAGCCTGGGTCCCTGGGGTCGACTGGAACTCTCCGCCCAACACTATGAGGGTGTCTGTCATCCTGCTGTCGAGGCGCATATGACCCACTCCTCGGGGGAGGGGTTGGCACTCGACGTCGATCGAACCGGTGATCATACTGCTCATTTCTTCTGTACTGATTGTGCCGGTCTCCGCGTCCCTCACGCCTCGGGGGCGATATTGGGCTGTGAGCCGACTGGACTGTATCCGTTGCAACGGATCGACTGTGGATCCTATTCCGTGACTGAGAAACAGCGGAATTCTGGTTTCCCGCTGCCCGGAGCAACGCCCTGATTTGCAACAAGCCCCTGCCAGCCTCCGACTGGGAGGGCTGAATCGATTCTACTATATGGGCCGCGGCTGCCAAATTCTGAACTGGGGTTCGATATACCTGCGTAGGCGGGAAGAGCTGACGGCGACTGGACTCGGGAGCTCGCTGACGCGCTTGTTCGTCGAGTATTCGCTGGAGATTCTCCAGTCGAGTGCGCTCGGCCAAGTTAGCCAAGCGCGCGTCCTCCAAGGCCCGGGCCTCGGGGGTTTCTCCGACGATAGGAGTGTGGAGTGCATCCATGTTCCGGCGGCGAAGCTCCTCTCGCTGCAATGACGTGAGAGGTTCGGGGAGATACTCATCGTGGGGATGCGACGGGTCGCCTCCACCCGCGCCTCCATCGGTGCGAGGGAAACCGGGAGGACTATGTGTTCCATCGACCGCCAGAACCTCAGCCGCCGGGTCGCTGCTGCCGTACTCGGATGCGGTCTCCGCGGAGCCAGTCGAACAGGCCGTAGAGGGATTCGTCGGGCTCGATTGCCGCGACTTGTGGGGCTGCCGACTGGCAGTCCACGGCATGCCTCACCCACCTCTGAAGTCTCGACCGGCCGGAGCGCTTGCGCCGGTGGGAGATAGGGCGGGAAGATGACTCGGGAGCCGACCGATACTGGGTCGACGGCTGCCGCAGGAGGACGCCACGAACACATGCGCGGAAGTGCGTCGCACCGCGGACGGGGAGGGCGTCGATGTCAAGTGGAGCCTCCTGAAGCCAAGCGGAGTTGTCGGCGATGAACGTGAGTGCGCCAAGACGGATCTCGCGGCCCTCCACCAAATCTCCGCACGAAAACATGGTCAAAGGGATCGGAAAAATCGCATCTTCTCCAACTAGGCGCTAAGACTCCTGCCCCACGGTGGGCGCCAACTGTCGTGGTTCTAACTCTGACAGTGAGGTAGGGGGGTATGTATGGAGAGGCTAGATCTCAGCTATGGAGAAGTTGTAAATACACCAGGATGTACAAGTTCGGGCCCTTCGCGGAGGAAGTAACAGCCCTACGTCTCGGTGCCCGGAGGCGGTCGACTGGATTATCTATGTATGAATTACAGGGGTGCCAACCCCTGCTACTGAGGAGGGGGGTGGCTTATATAGAGTTCGCCAGACCCCTCCGGTCCTCAGTAATGCAGGGTTAAAATACATTAAGATTGGGCGTTACTGGTAACGTCCCTATTAAAGTGCTATGATGACCATAAAGGCTACTTAATGGCCGACCAATTGCTTGCGGAGTGACTTTAGATCTCCTGTCAGTCGAGTGGTTGGCTTCGTAGTCGAGTGGTAGCTTCCTGGTCGAGTGTCTCGAATCCGTCGAGTGGGATACCTTCAAGTCGGTTCAAAGGTGACTTCTTCCAGGGATGTCCTTGGATAGGGCTCTTAGGACAGGTCCATGCCCCTACCCTAGGTACATAGCTTCATCACCAACGTCAAATACTTCCCGACCTCTGCAAGTACATCATGTCGATCGATGATGCCGGGTGTTTGGAGTAAGCATCATGTATCAATATTTAATGTGCGGATGTATATTATTGTTCTTCTTACCATCCAAATTACAGGAAGGTATGGGTCCGGAGTTGCACACCCGATCCAATGAGCTTAAGTCTTAAAAAACTTCAGTGCATACTTAAGATGGAGCAGCCTATGGACAATGATTGCTTCAACACTGCTGTGCGTATGCTGGCATGTGATGAGGGAGTATTGTTCACAGACCCTCCTATACACTACATGGATCTACGATTTTGTGTAAGTTATCGTAACTCTTCATTCTATGTGCCATTAGTATCAACATGTTTAAACAATATTTCTTCTTTTACTTAGTCCATGATGCTAGAGTCAACACGAGGTCAGAAGTTTTGTGAGAAGGAAACTATTCAGACATTGGCAACATTATTTGATAGCTGGCCTGGAATGGAGAACGACATCTCATCTTGCAATAAGGTAAATAAAATATTTTGTCCATTGTTATGATGGTTTGTTGTTGTTTCTAATAACTCCACTTGTAGATTTATCTTCCCTATGCATCCATCGGCCGATACATATTGTACGTCATCGACAAAGAGGCACGTCGTCTATATATTATGGATCCTATTCAAACATCACAATCGTCAGAGGATAAAAACTTGAGGCATTCATTGAAATTAAAAAGTTTTGCAAGGGATTTCAAAGAAACAGTCGAAATAAAGATGCCTGGTTGGAATTATGATATATCTAAATGGCAACGTTTATTTCCGTTTGGTGTTCCAACGAGTGTAGATGGGTAATGAATTCATAACAAGAGTATTTACTTTTGTTATCACTGTATTTTTTATATTATTAAATTAAATTTTTTTCAGGAATGTGTCTGGCTATTTTATTTTTCATTTTATGCTCTGGTGGAACGGTAAAGAATTGGTGAAGCCGATTTGCGCGGTGAGTATTGTGCGTTACATGTTTTAAGACCTTCGGCGTGAAATTGTCATACTAACTACATGTCTTGTTTCTGCAGGATGAGAATGAATTGAGGAAGCATTTTTTATTATACTTACTAAAACATCGTGGGAATGAAGCTAGAGGAAACTTTCCTGATATTGTGAAAGAATTTCTTAAGCGCATCATCTAGATATTAATAGTTTTATAATAGATGTTTAGTTGGAACATCACTCAGTTGTTACATGGACATCTCGTTATTTTTTCTTTTATGTTATCCAATTACATTGCAATAATGGACTTCCGTTATTAAATAATTGTGTTTGTGTTATATTGTTTGTATGTGTAAAATATTTCAAGAGCCCATGACAACACACGGGCATTCTACTAGTAGATCTAATTAACCAGCTTACAAAGGAACGAACAAGGCGTTCCAGGTCTTCCATTCCATCTACTCATATAACACTTTTACAGGTACTCCTAAAACACTTCACGCAATTCAAATAAAAAGGAGGGCGCACTAACAGGTCATTTATCTGGTTTTGCCTTTTGATTGTGATTTTCCTTAGAACAAAGTAAAAATTTAGCATGTAGTAGTTTTTAATATTGAAACCAGTTTTCGAAGTCGAGTGAACATTTATTTAACATAGTGAATATTTTATTATGACCAAACATGAATATTGCCTCGTAGACAGTGGAAGATATCCACAAATATTATTCAGGTACAATTTTTGTTGGTTGAAACACTTCACAAAGTTACGAGAACATTTTATCTTTGATGCATAATTAAAAATAAAATTAAAAAATGTTTTTTGTGTGCTTCCATGAAAAGCACATATGTATTTCTTGTGAAGGCATAGATTTGTTTCCGCGAGAAGCACATCTGTGCTTCGCCGAAAGAACAAAAAAAGTCATGTTTTTTGCTTTCATGAGAAATACAAACTTGTGTCGCACGTCTGTGCTTCTTAAAAAGAAAAAGAAAAATATAATATCTTTGCTTCTTTAAGAAACATAAATTTACTTCTCGTGGAGGCACTGGCTTTGGTTTACTTCCGCGCGCGCTGTGCTTCTTGGAAAGAAAGAAAACATAATTCTATATGGGCCGGCCCATTCCTACCCTGGCCGTTCGAAATCCGAAATCCAACCTCTCGACCGCAGCATGCAGCAGGGATTCGAAATCCGAAACGCCCGCGCCGCCCGTATAGCTCGCGCACGAACGTAGCCAAGAAATACGCCGTCTGCATTAACTGCGCCTGCCTATGCGCACAAGCCTGCCTGGTTTCAAAATTTCATCTTCTTCCCGATCCAACTTCAACTCGTCCCGGCCAGGAGAGGAGAGGCCGGCGATCGAGATGCACGCGTGCTTCCGTGGCGGCGCCGGCGACAGCACGGCCGCCAGGTCCATCAGCGTCGTCAGGGGCTTGGCCAAGAACGTACGTACCCCGTGCCTGCATCTGCGTGCGCGCATTGCTTGCTTCGTGCCTGCTGATCAGTCTGTCTCTCTTGTGTTTTCAGATGAAGGCCATGTCTCTCAAGGCGAAGGCGGCCGGGGGTGTCGGTCATGCGCGGCCGCGGCGGAGGCAGCAGAAGGAGGCGGACCGTGAGCGTTACATGGATGGTTCAGGGCTGACGTCGGCCAAGATCACGCCGGCGCATCTGCGGGACGAAGCGGACGACCGCCGGCATGATCATCTGCTGCACACGGAGGACCGGGACAAGTGCTGCTCTCCTTCGCTGGACGCCGACGACGATGCGGCTGAGAAGGGCGACGACAGCGCCGACGAGTGGGTGGCGGAGCCGGAGCCGGGCGTGCTGATGACGCTGGCGCCGCGCCCCGACGGCACCAACCGCCTCCGGAAGGTGCGGTTCCGGGACGAGCTGTTCGACGACTGGGCGGCGCAAAGCTGGTGGGCGGACAACCACGACCGCATCGTCGAGCTCTACAGCCTTGTAACCCAGTCCGACGGCGATGGCAACGACGACACACCTGCCACCCCGTGCCAGTCCGAGTCCGACGAAGAAGAAGCGCTGCCGGTATGCACGCACGGCTGCGCTTGATCTGATCGATCATTTGCTTGATTCGATTCGACCGACTGAATTGCAATGCTTGTGTTGTGGTGGATTTGGTTGGCACAGGATGATGCGATGGCGGCCGGCGAGCCGTCCAGCGGGAGCAGGTCGAGCGGCACGGCGGGGTCGCCGATACTGGGCCTGGTCACCGCGCCCGACACCCTCAGAGGATGCAAAACGCCACCAACAGTGACCTCGACACCTAAAGCGGTGGCGCCGGCGGCCCAAGAAGACGAGGAGGAGGAGGAGGGCGACATCAGCGACCACCACCAGAGGAACACGCCGTGGAGCGAGTGGGTCGAGGAGTACGAGCCCGGCGTGTTCATCACCGTCCGGGCCTACCCCGATCACCCCCTGCAGCTCCGGCACGTCGAACTCAGGTACCAATGTCCAAGATGAAGAGATTGAGGCCCTGTTTGGATTAGCGTTTCTGCTCGTTTTCTGGCCGGTATAAGATACGGACCTCCTCCGGTTCGTTTTCATTTCAGGCTGATCTTAACTGTTGACCTGTAACTTACACCTGTAGAATAAATACACGCGTATAAAATTACCCCCATTCCAAGCGGTGCCTGAGGTGTGAAGCTAGCTAGTAGGTATTGGACTGAGAATGATTGAATTGGTGTTGCATTTCATTGCAGCCGTGAGAAGTTCGGCGAGGTAAAGGCGAGGGTGTGGTGGCAGGAGAACAAGGACAGGCTGCGCAGCTTCTACTCCTTCTGAAGCTCTGCCCGCATCCATGTCCTCGGTCTGGTTACAGATGAACATACCATGCTCATAATCAGCATTGCAAGGTGAAGAAAAGGGAATAATGGAATTATGCTAGTACATGCTACTGCACTAAAAAAGGATTCATACAAATCAACAAATACAGTACACGTTCTAATTCTTTTTTTTTTGCGAGAAACCTAATATTTGTTCCGGACACTTGGCGAAATTGTGTCTGCGATTCCTGTAATGTTCTTCAGTTGTACTAGTACTTAGTACATTAGTTCTCCCCTCCCATTGATCGACTGGTGATGTGCATATGGTTTCTTTTCTTATAAGGCTATAAATTCTGTCCACACTCTTGTTCGCCTAGGTTCAGAGTTTCAGACATAGTGCATAGAGTTTCAGGCATACATACGTTCACTGGTAAAGTGAGTCGCTGGCCTACACTACACGTGGCTCTACGATGCCTATGCAAATACCCAACACATTCAGATTGCCCCGGGCGTCGCCGATAGCGACACCGTCACGATCCTAGACCGTCTTCAAGGGCTATGCAACAAATGTTTATGTCCGGTTTTGCCGACATGTTCGGGCGTGTTCATGAATATTTTCATATTTATCTGCAAAATCATGGTACCCACTACCCAAGGGCATTTCTACTTCTCCGCCTTAGGGCCTGTTCGGTTGACAGGGAAAATGGAGGGGTTTGGGAGGGATTGGCAGGGATTACACCCTCTACAAGTCAAAACCTCCTTCAATCCACCCCAATCCCTCTATGGGGAGGTGTAACCGAACAAAGCCTTAGCGGATTTTAATCCAACAGTTTATATGCGCCATGGAGTTTCAACCGGAACAAGAAACCGTCGCGGCCGATGTGAGTACTGAAGACTCTGCAACACTGCATGCCACCATGGCAAACCACCGTGCACGCCGAACAACACTAGGCACCGATGACCTGTCAGTAATGGAGGAACTATACCGTGGCGATTTGATTTCAGATACCCCGAATTGATAATCTGATACAAGTTCCCTAGGATTTTAGAGCCAGGCTACAACGACTTGGAGAAGAAGAAGAAGATGACTCGATCCACGAAATGCGCTATAAGGGAAAGGTATTATGTGCGGTAAAGAAATGGTCAGTTAACAAAAGCGTGGTGAAAGTAAGCTCCACGAAATGCGCTATAAGGAAGAGAACGGTCGAGTAAAAGTGGATTCTATCGTCGCCGTGAGCTATTGATCTCTTCACACGTCAACCGATCGTTCTCTTCCTCCTTTGAACCTTCAGAGAGCTCGGTGTTGAATTATTCGAAGAGATTCAATTTTGTCAGGTTCAGAACATCTGGATCCTGAAAATTGCACCTTGCTGAAGATGATCCTTGCCCACAAGGATGAGGAGGAGGAAACCATGAGCGAGTGGTTCCATTGGAGAATTCTGGGAACGTGTACTTGATGGAATCAACATCGTCCCAGGTAGCCTCTTCGAGTGACATGTTCAGGCACTGAACCAGCTCCTGTGTAACCAATTTTTGGTGTCTAGGAACAAGTCTTGTGTCTAGTACCATGATTGGTGCCACTTTTGTCTTGCCATGTGAGTAAACCAGAGGAAGTCCTGGAGCTGTAACAGCCAGGACCTGAGTGTTTCCTTAACTGACTGATGCGAAAGCATCATGTATCTGTGTAGTGTCAGGTAATTGTAGTTTGTATACTTCGCAAAAAAAAGGTAATTGTAGTTTGCATGCTCAAGTACTCACCTTCTGTAAAATTATGAAGGGGCCATAGAGTTTTGTTGCAAGTTCCAGTCCTATTCTTATACCAAATGCCGCCAATCGGTATGGTTGCATTTTTAATAAACCATGTCACCAACTTCATATGTTACGTCAGTCCTTTTCATATTCGCATGCTTTTTCATTCTAACTTGATCTTTCTAACAAATTGTGTTGTAATTGTTGATGTATGCTTTTTTTCCTTCTAAAAATGTTCTAGCCTAAGTGCCTAACTATATACACTGGACCAGGAACGTATATTTCATTTATAAGAGGAGGAGGCAATCCATATAAAATCTGAAACGGGGTGAACTTGGTGGTTGTGTGGTAGGAGGTGTTGCATCACCACTCAACAAATAACAACCATGAACACTTTTTAGGCTCAGCAAAAGACCATACTTCTCAAATAAGCCTCTATCTTTGGTTCATCCTCTCAGTCTGGCCATCTGTTTGAGGGTGATGTGTGGAACTATTTAGAGCAACATTCAGATATTTGAAAATGGTTTGCCAAAAAATGCTGGTGAAAATCATGTCCCGATTAGTCACGGTTGACACTGGCATGCCATGTGATTTGGAAGTGTTGTCTACAAATGTTTGTACCACATAGACATAGTTGAGGAAGACATGAATTCAAAACCTCTCAAGTCATATAGCTGTGAGGAAGTGAAATGCACCCTTTTTCAAATGTTCCCGACTAAAGCATAGGTGCCTGATGGTTATCCGATGCATTCCTTTCAACGACATTGGGACATCTGTGGTGCTGAAGTTTCAACATTTTCCGAATTTTTTGAGGTGAAGAAAGTCTCGAGAGCATCAATATAGATGTCTCTTTCCTGGACACCGTGCAGCAGATTGTAGAGATCCTTTTAGATGTTATCGATGCCTTGAGAACAGTCATCGAGCGCATGAGTGCCGCAATGCCTGGCGTCCCCTCAGCTCCTTGGGAAGAGCTATTGTGTCGCCATTGCCCCGCCTCCCTGTCGAGCACCAACAAGCTCCATCTCCATACAAGGTCCAGGAAGAAGCCCTGCCCCTCTCGAAGGCATTTTGTCGTGATTCTTGGGCATCGATCGTTTCTGCTCCTGCTGGCTCAATGGCCCCGACGGATACCTCGATGCGGCCCACTTTGGAGAGGCAGGCTGAGTTGCTGTGCTCTGAGCTCCTTGGTATGGCTTCCTTTCAGCTTGAGAAAACGGTCCAGCCTCTGCGTGATGTCGTTGACTCTATGAAAGGTTGGATGTTGCGGATGGAGAGCTTCATGGAGCGAGCTGAGGCTGCACTGGGCGGGCTCTCCCTGACGCCGCCTGTGTTTGCAGACTACTCATGTGTTGCACCCTTTGATTATGCCCGATGGTAGCTTCGACGCTGAGAAGGGAGACGAGCTTCATGGTCGTTTCTCCCCTCGGGCTAGGGCCAGCTCATCGCCATTAGCCTCGGAGGGACTTGACAATGATGTGGTTGTGACTCCGGTGTTACAGATCATGCCCGAGCTTCGGGAGTTGTGTGGGGGCCTGGTTTTGCCTTTGTGTGTCGAGCAACTACAGGTAGACCCTCCCGAGATCTCGAGTGTGGCTTTGCCACCAACATCACCCCTGGAGTCGAGCCAGATAGCTGATGCTGAGGAGAGTAGTGATTTGGACAGTGCAATCTCTCGCTCTCCCAAGTCCATTGGGCGTCAGGCGTTAGTCATCGAGCGCGGAGTTCCAGATGTTGCTGCCCTTCCCTCATCTGCGACCATCGAGCAGGTGATGCCCGTGAGTGACATGGCCATTGAGCCAAGTGTGTTGGCACCTACTCCAACTCCAAATTCAAATGCTCTCTTCGTGAAGGAACTTTGTGACTTGCTCGCTAGCGTGGAGGTTGCTAGATCTGGTTTGGGCAGGTCGATTGCTTGCCTCCTGACAAGAACACCAATAAGGGGCAAACAAAAGAAGATGGGCAAAGGCAAGAGTGACATCATAGGCAAGGCGTCTCTGGTTGCTTGATGGATAATCTTCGGTCTCTCGGCTTGTTCTCTTGGATTGGGAGGTGCATGATGTCTTGTGTTGTGGTGTTTTTGTTGGGATTCACTTGGCGTAGTAGTAGTGTCAGGGTTTATGGATGTTGTGCATTCAGAGAGTTTGGCAAGGGCCGACTGTGTGGTTGGGGGATTTCGTGCCATGTGAGTAGTTAGTCCGTGCTCTATTTATGTAGGTTTTCGCCCAGTTTTTCTTAAATTAACTGGGCAATTCTCTTCTTTTTAATTAATCGATGAGGCAAAACTTTTACCTCCGTTTCGAAAAAAATTTAGACAATTCTTGTCCTAATCCCGTAGGTGAATGATCCCACATTGCTTTCTTGATGGATTGCACCGTATCTCTGTGTGTCTAGGCTCTTGCAAATCAAGACTTGGTGGAGTTGATGAAACAAACTAGTGACCAAATGCTAAATGTTGAATTTCTTCCTGATGGATTCTCTACCATATATAAATTTTTGTGTCTGTTTTGATCACTCTATGGGCCATTTAGCTTGCGAGTAGGCCCTACATGAGCATGAATTTCAAAGTCCGCAAGGAACACACATGTTTGTTAAATCATCCGAGCCCCAAGCCCAGCCTCAGCCGCAAGGTTATCAGAACTCTTGTCATCAGGCACTTGGTTTCCCTCCCATTCCTGCTATTGCTAAGTTTCGAGTAGATGGAGCAGATCATCAAATATTAGATCTTTTAGTGTTATCTGCAAGGATTCAACATGACATTACCTTGGATCTTGGGCTATGGTGTGCCCAAGAGTTGTTGATCCATCTGTGCTTGAATCTATGTCATGTCGGGACGGTAGGCATAGCAAATGATTTATTGCTATCCCGTCGACATCAGATGGATTGCATAGGAACATCTTTTAGAAAATAAAAAAATGGGTCGACATCATTTTATTATTGTTTCTTCATCTTTTAGAAAAGACTTAATTTTATAAGGCACATGCTGACTAAATACATCGATGCATCCCCGCTATAATAAAAGTAAAATACATCGATGCAAAAAAAAAAACTGGTCTTTCTGTAGGACGCCAGCTCCTTTAATCTCCTCTTGCCTGCGTGTTTAGAAAAAAGAAAACCTCTTCCACTCTACTCCACTGACGGCAGCGGCGCGGCGACCAGCGCACCGCGGATCGACCCCAGCTCCGGCACCGGGAGGACGGCGCCGCTCTCTCTGGTACCCGACTCTCCCTTCTCCTGACGCCTCTTCCGCTTTTCTCGCTCGCTCGGAGGGGCATGGAAGCTGGGGCCTTGGCCGTTGGGTGTTCCTCCCCGCGCCCGCCGTGGTCGTCCGGCCATCAGGCGCTTACGGCAGATCGACGCCTGCTCCGGCAACGGTACGGCGCTGCTCTATGGCGCCATCCTCTTCCTCTCTTGCTAGCCCGGGTTCTGGGGTTTGGGTTTCCGTCTCGGCTCCCGCCGCGTCCGCTGGACATGCGCGCCAGCCGTTCGACGCATTGCCTCTGCGCGGGGATGTTGCTGTGCCGTGATTTTTCTCGTTGTGTTATGTTGGATGGTCGATGTTCGATGAAAGGGCAGCGATCGCTGATGATTTTGTTTCTTTGCACTTGCAGGGACGATGGCGGCAGAGGAGAAATCACAGTCGCAGACCGTGCGCTCGTGGTCGTCCATCCCGCTTGACCTGGCCGGCCTGGTGCTCCGCCTGCTCCACTCGTACGCCAGCCGCGCCCGCTTCGCCGCGGTGTGGTTCGCACGGGGAGGTAATGCTGTGGCCTGTGGGGTTTGGCCGTTTGGGTTTCTGTCCCGCCCCGCTGCGTTCGCTGGCCATGAGCGCCAGGTGTTGGACGCATTGCCTCTGCGCGAGGGAAATGCTGTTGTGCCGTGATTCTTCTTGGTGTGTCTTCAATGTCGGAAAGCGAGGCAACGTTCACTCATGCTGTTGATTCTTTGTTTTGCAGGGATGATGGCGGCAGAGAAGAGACCCAACTTGCAGCCGCCGGTGCTGTCATGGTCGTCCATCCCGCTCGACCTGGCTGGCCTGGTGCTCCGCCTGCTCCCCGCGCACGCCGATCGTGCCCGCTTCGCGTCAGTTTGCCCGCAGTGGCGTGCCGCCGCGAGGCAGCAGCTGCTGCCACCACCACTGCCGCTGCTTGCGCTCCCTGACGGCACCTTCTACAGCCTCCCCTATACCAAGCCCTTCCGTTTCCCTGGCTGCGGCTTCGCCGGGTACCAGAGTGCCTGCGGCAGCTGGCTTGTCTTCCCCCGCGACGACGGGTGCTTCCTGGTCGATCCCTTCTCTAGGGAAACAGTGACGCTCCCTCCTCTCTCCAGCGTCCGACTCCGGCCTCCAAATGCAGTCGCTAAATGGTCGTATGAGCATGGGGCAAAAGTAGCTGACCCTTATGTCACACGGATGCATATCAAGGACTCAGACAAGCTGCACATAAGTAAGCTAGTCGTGTGCTCACCAAATCTTGTTGCTGCCCTTGTCGGCATTGGATACACCAGTCAGATTCTAATGTGCCAGCCAGGGGCCTTGTCATGGTCAGTACGTGCATACGATCGGTGCAAGAGGTTTGAAGACATGTCATTCTACCAGGGCAAGCTCTACGCCCTCACCAAAGGCGAGAACCTTCTTGTGGTGAACATCAGCGGCGACCAGAGCACCGGGGATCCACAGGTTTCTCGTATTGGACAAGTCATCAAGGGTGATCCATGGTATTCAATTGCGTTCACCAACAACGCTATGCTCTGCAAGAAGCTCTACCTGGTTGAATCCTGTGGGGCAATGCTGATGGTACGCAGGACGATTGTGTGCCGGGTTCCTGAATCTGGGCTGTATGGTGAAGCTGTTGCTGGATGGAGCGCGTTTGAGGTTTTCAAGGCTGACTTTGAGCATTCACGGTGGGTCAGTGTGTCGACCGTGGGGGCTAACCAGGTGTTGTTTCTAGGGCGAAGGTGCTCCAGGGCTGTGTCCTTGTCTCCGTATGGGGTCCTGGGTGATCAGATCTCGTTCTTGGATGATGATGAGGAAAATCGTATGGAGTATGGCTATGACAAGGAGAACGCTTCTTTTGGCACCTATGACATAAGATCTGGCGGGTTCAGTTCTGTTCACCCAGAGATCTCATGGAAGCGTTGCGATGAAATGCGCCTGGCTGCATGGCTCTTCCCTCATGACTGAAGCGCTGTTATTTCTATGCAAGCTGCTACCAGGTTATCGGACCGTGCTATAGATGTTATTGTACAGTGGTTATTTTGCAAGCTGCTCATATGTTATCTATCTTACCATGGTATGTATGGTAGTTACTGGTTGGTATGGTGTTCAGTGAACCCATTCAAGCCATGAAATGCATTAGCAGTACTAGTATGGTTATCAGTACTAATGCCTGAACTCATTATGGTGGTTACTATGCAAGTTGTTAACTGCATGGGTTTTTGAACTAGTACTGTGGTTGTTTCTGTGCCTGCGAACATGGTCTGTTTTATCTGAACTAGATTACTCTGTTGGTTGCAGAGCATCAGTAATCGTCTGAAGTAATTATGGTTTGTTACTGTCTAAGTTATTGCATTGGTTTTCAACTAGTGCCGTGGCTGTTGTGCATATGGAAGATTTGCGATGTTTTTGGCTTGGTGGCCTCTGACTCCCTATAGTGGTAGATTTGCTTTGTGCTCAAGTAGATATCTTGTGATGAGCCTTGTGCAGCTGTGTGGTTTGAACACATATTTCAAGATTTTTTTCAAGTACAGAGCATCTTTTTGCTGTCTACACAGTTATTAGACAGTGGAACATGTGCGTAGATAATATTTTGAATTAAATATATTTATTTGTCATTTGCGTTTGAAAACAATACTGAGTCATTTGCGTGAGGTTTGCTTTTAATTTTTGGGTGAGTACAACATCTTTTCTAAAAGGAAAATCATCTGCCCCCTCCGTTTCTGCGTTTGCTGGGTCACCCAATAATCATTTTTTTGTTTTTTACTTTCCTTTCTATTCCCGCTTCTATCTTTTTTGTTTCTTTTATTTTTATATTTTTATATCTCTTCTCTTATCATTATTTGTTTATATCTTCTTTGAATTATATTTTGTATGTTTCTTGTCCTTCGTCTTTACAAAATATTTCAGGTGATAGTTTTTTGTTGGGCAATTTCAAAATAATTTGTTTATTGATGACTTGATCAATAAAACTTTTATTTTTTTAGAATCAATATAACTTTAATTAGTTCTTTCTTTCCTCCTCCACAAGAAAAACTCTTTCTCCTCCCGTCAGTGCCGCCGTCAGTCTATCCCATCTCAGATGGCTTCTAGGCCATGTAGGTGCGGAGGATCTCGGCCCCTCGCCGACGGGAGGGACCCCACTCTCGTTCTTGTTAGGTTTAGCGTCTTGGTTAGGGTTGTGTGGCGGCGGCGACGTCCATTCGTAGGAATAATGTCTCCCACGTTCTATCCCCACGCTGATGGTGCGTCTAGTATCGTTGAATGGTGTGTGGAGGTGTGTCTTCGTCGGTTCTCGTGGGATTCGGTCGGTGCTGATTTTCGATAGTTCTGTTTGGATCTGGTCTTCGTTCGTCTTCATTTGAGTATTTATAAGTTTGATCCTTTCGATCTAGGACTTTCTTCATCAGCGATAGTTGTTGCTCTGGTGTGTTGGTCTTACGGGGTCTTAGCACGGCAATTTCCCTATTGTCTACTACAAAAAGGTTTGTTCGGCTTTGGTGAGGGAGGGGCAATGACGGTCTTAACCCATTTTGTTTGTGAAATTAGCATGTTGCGTGTTTCTTAAATAGATAAACACATTTGTTTATTTATTTTGTGGGAGAAGATAAACACATTTCATAGACTAACACATTTCATAGACTAACACTTCAAAAAAAAAACACATACAGAACATTAATATTTGTATAGCTAAATGTATTTTCCACACTGACAACATATTAGAACCATATTTAAGGATATTTATGAAGAAAATCACAGCACACGAATTTGTTCCAATTATATTATATAAATGTGGGGAAATTATTTTCTCTCCCACACGGAGCGCTAATTATATGCTTGGTGTAGATGGCTTGAAGATGAATGTATGAGAATAGGGCGACTGAATCGAAAAGTTGGAAGGGTTTCTTCAAGTTGCCTTCCAACACATGGAGGTCAATGGCAGACAAAGGATGTGTTGTCCATGTCGTAGATGTGGAGAAAACAAGAATGGTAAGAACAAAGATGAATTTGAATATCATTTGTGGAAGAGGGGTTTTAGTGATGGTTATACGCGTTGGACATAACACGGTGAGGATCTGACGGCAGTGACGATACCGAAGATGTTCATAATGAGAGAGATGGCGACGACGCACATGTACCGGGTAAACACGAAGATGAATAAAATTAAGAAGACACGAATGAGAAAATCGAAGGTAGTGAGAATATAAGGAGATGTTGGATGACGTGCATGATCAGATGGTGCAAGACAGAAAGTCCAAATGAGATAGAAAAGTTTGAGCAATCATCCATGGAATTGTAAACCCCTTTGTATCCTGGCAGCGAAGAAAAGCACACGCGCCTTGCAGTCGCACTAAAAAAATTCTAAAGATCAAAACAATCCACAATTTGGCCAAACAAAAGCGTCGACACATTGTTAAAATATCTTGCAAAGGTTTGGCCAAAGGCAACAAGTTGCCTAAGTAGACCTCATAAATGTTTAACAAATTATTATTTTGTAAAATGTAAATACTTGTACTAATTCAAATCTCTAATTAAGGGTTTTGGAAAAGAAAATGGTTTTAAGATGCTGTTTTCCAAGAGCTGGGGGGCGCCGATTAAGGGCCCGGTCCATATAGCTGGGCCTGGGCTGCACACATCCCTCGAAAATTACCCTCAGTTGGTCACACACAAAAAAAACTTACCCCTCAAAAAAAATTTTTGGTCCCGTTCGGGAAGCCACACCACTCCGGCACCGGCGTCCCCGGGGTGCAACAGGAGTGGCAGCCTGCCACCGGCGTCCCCGCTCTGGCACCGGGACGGCGCTGCTCTCCCTGGTACCCCGCCTCTTCCTTCTACTCACCCACCTTTCTCCTTCTTCCCTCGATCGCCTACAGGGGGTGTCTCTGTCCCTGCATCAGCAGCGTCTGGTCACGCACACCAGCTGTTCGACTTATTGCCTCTGCGCGGCAGAAAAACGTTGTCTTGCCGTCATTCTTTGCTGATGTTGTTTCTTCTTTGCAGAATCGATGGAAGCAGAGAACAAGACGCACTCGCAGCCACCGCCGTTATGGTCAGACCTGCCGCTGGACCTGGCAGGCCTGGTGCTCAGCCTGCTCCCCGCGTACGCCGACCGCGCCCGCTTCGCTGCGGTGTGCCCGCGATGGCGCGCCGCCGCGAGGCAGAAGCTCCAGACCCCTGCGCTGCCCCTGCTCGCGCTGCCAAACCGCACCTTCTACAGCATCCCCTATGATAAGGCCTTCCGCTTTCCAGGGTGCGGCTTTGCTGGGTACAAGAGCGTCTGTGGCAGCTGGCTTGTCTTCCCCCGCGACGATGGGTGCTTCCTTGTCAACCCTTTCTCCAGGGCGGTCGTGACGCTCCCTCCTCTCTCGAGCGTCCGACTCCGGCCTCCAAATGCAGTCGCTAAATGGTCACTTGAGCACGGGTCAAAATATGCCGACCCTTACCCTACATGGATGCATATCAATAAGTCAAAGAAGCTGCACGCAATTAAGCTAATCCTGTGCTCGTCAAACCTTGTTGCCGCACTGGTCGGCGTTCAACACACTAGTCAGATCCTAATCTGCCAGCCAGGGGCCTTGTCGTGGTCGGTACGCGCGTGTGATGAATGTAAGGATTTTGAAGACATGGCATTCTACCAGGGCAAGCTCTATGCCCTTGACGATGACGAGAACCTCCTTGTGGTGAACATCAGCAACGACCAAAGTGTTAGGAAAGCAACTTATCTTTATTGAAGGCCCAAGGGGCATATATATATTACACATGACTTGAGGTGCAAGGAAACTAAACATAGACTAATAAGGACTCCTAGACCAATACTAATACTCCTTAACACCCCCCCTCAAATGCAAAGCGTATGCAATAGCATTGCATTTGAAGAAGTGTAATACTAAAAAAAAATGATAATCCAGATCCGTGTCTTGAGAGTGTCGCCGTAGCATGAAGAGTCTTCAAAACCTGTCGAGTCGCCAAAATGAAGAGATGGCACATCAGAGAAAGACACCGCATCAATAGAAGATACAAAAGAAGTATCAAGAGAAGATGGGTTGTCGAAAGAAGATAGCACATCAAGAGAAGAAGCATTGCTTAAAGAATCATGGCCCATGAAAACCGACGGCGAAAGAAGCTCGGCGGCAAGAGAATGGGCTTAGATCAACAATGCAAAGAGAGGCCACAGAAATCCTATACAGAGGACAATGACCAGAAAAAGGCTGACGGACAAAGGTATGTTGGACTCGCATGGCATGAGAAACACAAAATATCAACGGATTTGGTGGACGCAGTGAAAAACAAAGAAAACTAGAAAGCATAGTAGACTAGATGCAATGACTAAAAGACTAGCAGCGGTGGCAGCAGAAGGAACGTGAAGCTTTTTTTTTTTTACTCAACACATGCGCAGCAACTAGCAGGCTAGCAGGAACGCAGCAGCTGAGCAGAGCAGCAAAGGGCAGCGGGAACAGTAGCAGCACGCAGATGGACGTGCGGGAGCAGAGCAGCAGCCAACCGGGAGGAGTACACGCGGGCGGAGCAGCCGTCATCGGCCTTAGCTGGATGAGGCGGCCTCGATTTGGATTGGAACGGGGTAGTAACTTGATCTGGCGCACGCGTGTGTACGCGGCGCCGTAGCCAACCAGGTCGAGGCATCCTGCCTTGCGGGCGATCACGGCTGGGCAGGCACACGTCACCGGCGTCACGGGCATCACGGCTTGGATCGACCGAAGCAGCTGGGCGGCAGGTGCTCCGTGGTACGTGGTAGGTGCCCACGCAGCTTGGGAACGATGCCAGAAGACGAGATCGACCCAGAACAGATCGATATAGGTGGAGAAAAAAAATTGGTTCGTAAGGACGAGTTGCAGCGTCCGGAGACCTAAACCTAGGCTCTGATACCATGTTAGGAAAGCAACTTATCTTTATTGAAGACCCAAGGGGCATATATATATTACACATGACTTAAGGTGCAAGGAAACTAAACATAGACTAATAAGGACTCCTAGACCAATACTAATACTCCTTAACACAAAGCACCGGCGATCCACAGGTTTCTCGGATTGGAAGGGCCATCAAGGGCAAGGCGGATTTCAGGTTATACCATGTTGCGTCTGAAGAGAATGGTTTGCCCGTCAAGAAGCTCTATCTGGTTGAATCGCGTGGCATGTTGCTGATGGTACGCAGGAATATTTGGTGCTAGGTTCCTGAAATTAGACCTGGAGGGCCTCGTAAAGCTATTGCTGGACAAAGCGAGTTTGAGGTATTCGAGGCTGATTTTGAGCACTCGCGATGGATCAAGGTGTCGACCATGGGGGATAACCAGGTGCTGTTTCTGGGTCGAAGGTGCTCCAGGGCTGTGGCCGTGTCTCGGTACGGGTTGTTGGGCAATCACATCTTCTTCTTGGACGATGATGACGAGTATCGTGTGGACTACAGTTACGTCGAGGAGAACACAGAATGCAGTGCCTATGACATGCAACTCGGCGACATCTCTTCCCCTCATCCAATGATTTCCTGGAAGCGCCGCAAGGAGATGCGTCTGGCAGCATGGCTATTCCCCCAGGACTGAATTGAAGGTGTTGCATTGTTGTTGGGTTGTTGCTATATATAAGCTACTCCCATGCTATCTGACCATGCGATAGATGTTTATTTTGCTGGCTGCTCACAGGTTAATGGTATGGTGTTCGGTGGTCTCATGCAAGCTGTGAAATGCGTTAGTATAACTTGCTTATGCCGTTAGTTGCCATGTGTATCAGTAAATTGCCTGAACTAAATATGGTGTTTACTATGGAAGCTGTTGACTCCATCAGTTTTCAAGTACAATTGTGGTCATTACTATGTCAGTAAATGATCTTAAAATGCATCATTGCTTATCTGTATCTTCCGTTTGATGATATCATCCTTTGCGATAATTTTGCACTCTGAATTGGTAGATTTGCTTGCGTGGTTTGGCTGAATTTGGAGATTCAGTCACTGCTTGAGAGTAGTTTATCTGTGCTGCCGCAGTTACTTTCTCAGCCCCCTTCACCGGTCAAAGGCGACATAAATTGAAATTACTATGCGTGATAAGCTGCCAGGCCATGTTACCATGTCGTGGATTTGAAGAGTACAAAGTTGTGATGAGCCTTTCTTTTTTGTATAATCGTGATGAGCCTTATGTAACTGTGCTTGACCAAGCATGGATGTTTTTGGATGAGTGCAGTTTGTTAAAAGGGATCATATGAATGGGAGCACTGTTAACTACTCCCTCCGACTGGTCTTAAAAAACGTCTTACATTATAGGATGAAGTAAGAGTTTTTTATTCATATGTGCCCTCCTTTTGCTTGGTCGCCCAAAAACTACAATTTGTTTTTCCTTTCTTTTCTTGCTTATATTTTTTCATTGTTTGCTTTTTAATATGTATTTGCATCACTATTTTTTATTTTTAGTTTTATGCCTCTCTATTTTTTTTCTAATTTCTTTTTTCTAAAATCATTGTCCTTCGCCAATATATAAGCCATTGATGTTATTTTACAGGTGATAGTTGTTTATGGTGTACTGGTCTATATAATTATGTTACCATGTCGTGGATTTTTTTTTAAAACGGTGGCAAAGATTGCCTCATCTACTAATTAAGTAGAAAAGAATTGCCCAGGGCGGCGTAGTAGTTGTGGTTGGGTCAGGGTGAAGTGTGAACGGACATAGAGAGAGGGTGAGAGAGAGAGAGATCTAGGTACACCCGCAAAAAGAGAGAGAGAGAGAGAGATCTAGGTTAGGATATGTTCGTGTGTGGCTGCTGAGTTGGCTGCCTAGTCAGCTTTGACTTGGTCAAAACCAGTTGACCAGGCTAAAACCGAGTAAGGGTTGTGTTTTGAACTGTTTGATAAGTTAAGGGTGTAGTATGGCCGGTTTTAAAGATGAGGGTTGTAAATCAAACTGCCTGGTTAGTTCAAGGTTGAAATGTGGATTTTTCTTAATTTGGAGTTGCAGTCGATGTTCCGGGGTACTTTCATCTGTGTGGTCGCAGTTAATTTTTTTGTCCCCTTCACGGGTCGAAGCTGACATAAATTGAAATTGATATTTTCGCTCCAGGGTTGTTTTGCACTACATCTGGGAGCATCTTGTGCACTCATGCGTAATGAGTTTATTTTTCTACACATATGTCCAGAAAATAATATTTCAGAGAGATACTGTTACCCCAGTAGACGGATTCCATAGCCCTGCAAATATATTAAACTTGGAGCATGATCTGATTAGCTAAGTGTTTTCCAGTACCTATCTGCTCATGTTTGCTTTAGCTAAGTGTTTTCCAGTACCTATCTGCTCATGTTTGCCGGGAAGCTTCTGAACTCACATTTGATATCCGCTCTTTGCAAGATGGATCTCTCTTGGTTGGCGAGCCCAGCAAGATGGATCTCTTTCTTGGAGTTTCATTTTTGGTTTTTGCTTCTTCTTCATCTTGCTTTTCTTTCTCTGTATTTACATTTTTTAATTCTGTAAATTTATATCCATGTGTGTTTCTTTTCTTCTTCTTGTTAGTAGTTGCTTTATTCTACCTTTTCTTGTCCTTTTTGAGGATCTTTTCTTCTTCTTTTTATCCCATCCACAGGTGAAAAATTCCTATTGCCACTCGTTGTGTGGAATAAGCATGGTCAACATAATTTTGAATCCTCATGGGGCCGAACCATTTTAGCTAGGGTGGGATTTTTTTATTTCTTATTATTAGAATTTCTTTTTGTCTTCACTTTTATGGATTTCATAAATTAATTTATTGGGGTTTCCCTTTTTGTTTCATTTTTCTTTAATTCCTTTACTGCCATTTTTATTTTCCGGTCGCTAAAATTTGTATTTATGTTTTTCTGCATCATTTTCTATTTTTACGAATTAAATATGTATACATATATTTATCTAATGCATGGAGTATTTTTTCCCTACTAATGAATATATATTTAGGTATTTTAAAATAGTTATATCTGTGGATAGTGGAATATATTTAATTATTCTAACATATTGTACCTTTATATCCATCGAAACATTTTTTTCAGCAGGGTTTTATTTGCCCATGTGTGTCTAACAAAATATACACATCATGTTTGTAAATTATTTCGAATAGTAAAAGAATTTATACAAAATTTAATATGCACCATCTTTGCATTCCATGAACCTTTATTTTTCTTTAAAACAAATTAAAATTATTCACAGATTTCGTGGGGCCAAACGTCACTAAGATATAGTAGCCCGGATGACCTTTGAATTCGAACCACGTGACATGTGTGGTAAGCAATCCAAACTATTCTGAAAAAAAAAGACCTTTGAATTCAAACAAAAACACCTGAAAAGAAATTCTGTAGTTTTTATGTTAAGTTGAAGACGGTCACGGCCATTTCAAACGTTGAATCGATTGGGAAATAAATCCCCCGGAAAAAAGAAAAAGAATGGGAAATAAATACATTTTGGCTGAGCCATACAGGTAGGTTGGCTGGGCCTGGCTTGAGCCATACAGGTAGGTCACCCGCTCCCATTCGGGCTTCCACGCTGCACTCCCTAAAAAAAACTCCACCCGCACAGCAGCCAGAGCGGCGAGCTGCTCACCGGCGAAGCGCGGCGCGGACGGCCAATCGACCCCGCTCCCGGCGCGATCTCTCCGGTACCCACCTCTTCCTTCTCACCTCATCGTCCGGCGTACTCTTTTGCTCGCTCACCGGAGTTCTCTTCCTTGCTCCCGCCATTTCCGCTAGCTATGCACGCCAGGTGTTCGACGTATTGCTTGCCGGGTCTGGGACTGGTTGCGATGTACGATGACATGATCTTGTTGCTTTTCTGCAGGACTGATGGAAGCAGACAAGAAACCACGCTCGCAGCCCCGGTCACCGTGGTCAGACCTCCCGCTGGACATAGGAGGCGTGGTGTTCAGCCGGCTCCCCCGGTACGCCGACCGCGCCGCCTTTGCTCTGGTGTGCCCGCAGTGGCGTGACGCCGCGAGGCGGCAGGTCCTGACCCTGCCACTGCCGGTGCTCGCGCTCCCAGACGGCACCTTCTACAGCATCTTCTACCCTACGCTCTATTCCTTCCCTGGCTGCGGCTTCGCGGGGTACGAGAGTGTCTGTGACAGCTGGCTCGTGTTCCCACGTGACGACGGCTGCTTCCTGGTCAATCCATTCTCCAGGGCCACCTTCATGCTCCCTGCTCTCTCCAGCGTCCGACTCCGGCCTCCAAATGCAGTCGCTAAGTGGTCACTCGAGGATGGGTCAAAAGTTGCTGACCCTTACACCACATGGATGCATATCAATACGGAAAAGCTGCACATAAGTAAGCTACTCCTGTGCTCGCCAAACCTTGTTGCTGCACTGGTTGGCATTGGACACACCAGCCAGATTCTAATGTGCCAGCCAGGGGCCTCGTCGTGGTCAGTGCGTGCTTATGATCAGTGTAAGGGGTTCGAAGACATGGCATTCTACCAGGGAAAGCTCTACGCCATTGCCAATGACGAGAACCTCCTTGTGGTGAACATCAGCCAGGACCATAGCACCGGCGATCCACAGGTTTCTCGGATTGGACAAATCATCAAGGGTGAGCCATGGTATCCAGCTGTGTTTGAGGACGACACTATGTGCTGCAAGAAGCTTTACCTGGTTGAATCGCATGGGGTGTTGCTGATGGCACGAAGGACAATCATGTGCCAGGTACCTGGACCTGGAGCGGTGCCTATTGAAGTTGCTGGACTGACTGGGTTTGAGGTTTACAAGGCCGACTTTGAGCATTCACGGTGGGTCAAGGTGTCGACCGTGGGGGATGACCAACTGCTGTTTCTAGGGCGAAGGTGCTCCAGGGCCATGTCTGTGTCTCAGTACGGGTTGCCTGGTGATTATATCCTCTTCTTGGATGATGATGAGGAGAATCGTATGGACTACTGCTACGACAGGGAGAACACTTCTTTCGGCGCCTATAAAATGGGATCCGACGGTGTCCTTTTCCCTCATCCCTATATCTCCTGGAAGCTTTGCGATGAGATGCGTCTGGCTGCATGGCTCTTCCCTCGGGACCGATGAGAATGAGTCGTAATGCTATATATATGCAAGCTGCTCCCAGGTTATCTGGCCATGCTATAAATGTTGTTGTTCCGGGGTTATTTTGCAACCTGCTCATAGGTTATCTATATATCTGACGGTGGTATATATGTATGGTGGTTGGTATAGTGTTCACTGGTTTACCTACAAGACGTGAAATGCGTTAGTAGTATTGCTACTATCTATCTATCTGAACTTTGTTACTCTGTTTAGTGTTGTTTGTTAATCAGCGCTTGTCTGAAGTTATTATGGTGGTTTTTGATTAGTAACGTGGCCTATGAAAGATCTTAAAACGCACCATCGCTTATCTGAATCTTTGTCACTGTGGTCTCTCTTTTTCTTTCTTTCCTTTTTTGCGATGAATTGGCATGGTGGTCTTTTTTTTTGGCTGAAATTGCTACAGTACCTTGTAATGCATCCTGAGCTGCTTGTCAGGTGCGTTTGATTTGATTTGAGATTCAGCTAGTCAGTGCTCCGGAAATATTTTATCTGTGCAATTGCAGTTAATTTATTGCTCCCTTCACCGAGTGATAGTGACAAATTGGAATTGCCATACCTGACAGCCACCTTTTTCGTGCTGTGATTTCAAAAGCACGAAGTTTATTTTTCCCGCAAAAAAAGCATGAAGTTTATTTGAGTGGCTACTTATGAACCCAGTGATGCTAAAATGGATATGCCTAGAACAGAGAGGGGTGCAGTGCCATTAGAATGAACTGTAGGTGTTGTTTGCACTGCGCCAGAGAGCATCTGGTGCATGTCTCCTTTGCTTATTTCATACTCCCTCCGTCCAAAATTATCGCGTCTTAGATTTATCTAGATACTGTTGTATCTAACACATCTAAGACAAGTAATTTGGAACGGAGGGAGTACTCTTAGATTTCTATTTCTACAATTGTGTCCAAAGGATAATAGTTTTGTAACTTTTGTTACCCCAGTACACGCAGACCATAACCCTGCAGAACAAATTAAACTTGGAACAGGATCAGAATAGCTAAGTGATTTCCAGTGCTTATCTAGCCATGTTTCCAGGAATCATGTTAAATATGTATGCACACCTGGACCTAGATTTATTAACATTCCGGCAATCGCATCTTCTTCTTGGATGATGACGACGAGTATCGTATGGACTACTATTACAACGAGGAGAACACATCGTACGGCGCCTATGACATGTGACTCAGCAGCGTCTCTTCCCCTCATCCAATGATTTCCTGGAAGCGCCGCATTGAGACACGTCTGGCAGCATGGCTCTTTCCTCAGGACTGAAGTGAAGGTGTTATATTGTTGTTGGGTTGTGGCTATACAAGCTGCTCTCATGTTATCTGACCATGCTATAGATGTTGTCCAGTGTTTATTTTGCAATCTGGTCACATGGTATATCTATCTGACATTCTGACTGGTATGTATGGCGGTTGCTAATGTGTTTTGGTGGTCCCATGCAAGCCGTGATATACGTTGGTATTTAACTTGCTTACCCTGTGTCCCTGTCAGTTGCGATGTATCGTCAATCATCAGTTGTCTGAACTTAATACTATGTTGCTATGTATCGTCAACATGTTAAATGTATTGGTTTTCAATCAATACTGCGGTTGTTGCTCTGCCTATAAAGATCTTAAAATACATCTATCTAAATCATGTAGTGATGGTCCCTTTTTTTCATGTGATGTCGACTCCCTATAGTAACTAACTCTGTAGTGGTAGATTTGTTTTGCAAGTTGCTCAGTTTTTATGATATTTAACTTGTGATGAACCTTGCGCGGTTGTGCTTCTAGTGTAGTTTGATTGAATTTGGGGATCCAGTCAGTGGTCCGGGGTAGTTTCATCTGTGCATTGGCAGTTATTTTTTTTGTCTCCTTCACAGGTCGAAGCCGACATAAATTGAAATTGATATATTTGCTCCAGGGTTGTTTCCACTGCATCTGGGAGCATCTGGTACACTCATGCGTTTGTTTTTCTACACATGTGTCCAGAAAATAATAATACAGAGAGATATTGTTACCTCAGTAGACGGATTCCATAGCCCTGCAAAATATATTAAACTTGGAGCATGATCTGTTTAGCTAAGTGATTTCCAGTACCTATCTGGTCATGTTTGCTGGGAAGCTTCTGAACTCACATTCGATATCCGCTCTTTGCAAAATGGATCTCTCTTGCTAGGCGAGCCCAGCAAGCATCTCTTTCTTGGAGTTTCGTTTTTGGTTTTTTGCTTCTTCTTCGTCTTGGTTTTCTTTCTCTGTATTTTACATTTTTTTCAATTCTGTAAATTTATATCCATTTGTGTTTCTTTTTAGTAGTTACTTTATTCTATCTTTTTTTCTTGTCCTTTTATAAGGAACTTTTTTTCTTCTTTTTATCCGGTTGCCAGGTGAAAATCCTATTGACTCACACTCGTTGTGTGGAATAAGCATGGTCAACATAATTTTGTATTGCCACGGGCCTGACTAATTTTAGCTAGGGCGGGACTTTGTTTTTTATTTCTTTTTTTGGAATTTATTTTCTTCTTTTTATGGATTTCATAAATGGTAATGCTAACTGGTGAATGTTCGCTGAGAAGGAACTCTCAGGGAATGCACACGCAACCACTTGATCGGGGATCAAACGATGACAGGTTTTGGAAATATTGCCTTCTCTAGGAAGGGATTTCCATGCTTGTCTGAACAAATTGCCATCCCCTACAACTAAAATTGTCATAGAAATCATTCGCAAATGACATCCTCCCCAGCGAACGTTCCCAGCTAATAGGGTCCTTTCATAAATTAATTAATTTGGTTTTCCCTTTTGTTTGTTTTTTCTTCAATTCCTTTACTGTTTTTTGTTTTCCGGTCGTTAAATTTGTTCTTTATGTTTTTCTGCATCATTTTCTATTTTAATGAATTAGACATGTATAAATATATTTATTTTATGCATAGAATATTTTTCCTACTAATGAACATATCTTTACAAAATTTTAAAAATAGTGATATCTATGGATAGTGGAATATATTTAATTATTTTATTATACTGTACATTTTATATCAATCGAAGTAATGTTTTTACACAGAGTTTTATTTGTCCATGTGTGTCTGAAAAAAAATTCACATCACATTTGTAAATTATCTCGAATACTAAAACTGGTTTATACAAAATTTTAGTATGCACCATCTTTGCATTCCATGAACCTGTTTTTTTCTTTCAAGTCTCCAGTAATACAATCGACATTGGAACTCAAATAAAAACATCTGAAAACGAAGTCTCTTTTTATTTTAAGTTGATGAAGACGGCCACGAATGGGAAATAAACAAGAACTATATTTTCCTATATTTTGTCTTTTTTAGGGGTACTACATTTTGTCTGAAATGCCCGTTGGATGAGCGCTGGGCTGGGCCTGGGCTGCACTCACTTGGTCACCCGGCCCCGTTCGGGCTCCACGCTGCACTCCCACTAAAAAAACCTCAAGTCGCACAGCAGCCAGAGCGGCGGCCGGCGGGGTACCCACCGGCGCGGCGCGGACGGCCAATCGACCATTCGACCCCTGCTGCCGGCGCGATCTCTCCGGTACCCACCTCTTCCTTCTCCCCTCATATCCCGGCCTACTCTTCTGCTCGCTCACTGGAGCTTTCTTCGCTGCTTCCGCCGTGTCCGCTGGGTATGCACGCCAGGTGTTCGACGCATTGCTTGGCGCGTTTGGGGTGGTTGCGATGTTCGAAGTACGATATCATTCGATGATGCTGTTGCTTCTTTTCAGCCTTGCAGGAATGATGGTAGCATACAAGAAACCACACCCGCAGCCACAGTCGTCGTGGTCAGACCTCCCGCTGGACATAGTAGGCCTTGTTCTCAGCCTGCTCCCCGAGTACGCCGACCGTGCCGTCTTTGCTGCGGTGTGCCCGCACTGGCGTGCGGCCGCGAGGCAGCAGCTCGTGCCCCCGCCACTGCCTCTTCTCGCGCTCCCAGACGGCACCTTCTACAGCATCTTGTACCCTAGGCTCTATTCCTTCCCTGGTTGCGGCTTTGCAGGGTACGAGAGTGTCTGTGGCAGCTGGCTCGTCTTCCCACGTGACGACGGGTGCTTCCTGGTCAATCCATTCTCCAGGGCCACCGTCACGCTCCCTGCTCTCTCCTGCGTCCGACTCCGTCCTCCAAATGCAGTCGCTAAGTGGTCACTCGAGGATGGGTCAAAAGTTGCCGACCCTTACATCACATGGATGCATATCAATACATCGGAAAAGCTGCACATAAGTAAGCTAATCCCATGCTCGCCAAACCTTGTTGCTGCACTGGTTGGCATTGGACACACCAGCCAGATTCTACTGTGCCAGCCAGGGGCCTCGTCGTGGTCAGTGCGTGCTTACGATCAGTGTAAGGGGTTCGAAGACATGGCGTTCTACCAGGGCAAGCTCTACGCCAGTGCCAATGACGAGAACCTCCTTGTGGTGAACATCAGCCAGGACCATAGCACCGGCGATCCACAGGTTTCTCGGATTGGACAAATCATCAAGAGTGAGCCATGGTATCCAGTTGTGTTGGAAGACAACACTATGCCCTGCAAGAAGCTCTACCTGGTTGAATCGCATGGGGCACTGCTGATGGTACGAAGGGCAATTTGGTGCCGGGTACCTGGACCTGGAGTGCCTGGTGAAGTTATTGCTGGAGTGAGCGGGTTTGAGGTTTTCAAGGCCGACTTTGAGCATTCACGGTGGGTCAAGGTGTCGACCATGGGGGATGACCAAGTGCTGTTTCTAGGGCGAAGGTGCTCCAGGGCCATGTCTGTGTCTCAGTACGGGCTGTCGGGTGATTATATCTTCTTCTTGGATGATGATGAGGAGAATCGTACGGACTACTGCTACGACAAGGAGAACACTTCTTTCAGCGCCTATGACATGAGATCCAGCAGTGTCCTTCCGGCATGTCCCAGTATTTTCTGGAAGTGTTGTGATGAGATGCGTCTGGCTGCATGGCTCTTCCCTGAGGACCGATGAGAGTGTGCCATAATGTTCTATATATGCAAGCTGCTCGGTTATCTAGCCATGCTATAGATGTTGTTGTTCCGGGGTTATTCTCCAACTTTCTCATAAGTTATCTATCTGACTGCGGTAGTATATGGTGGTTGGTATAGTGTTCACTGGTTCCCCTACAATCCGTGAAATGCATTAGTAGTAGAAAATAGTAATATTGCTGCTGTCTATCTGAGCTTTGTTACTCTGCTAAGTGCTGTTTGTTCATCAGTGCTTGTCTGAAGTTGTTGTGGTGGTTACTACTATGGTGGTTTTTGACTACTAAAATGGTTGTTGCTGTGCCTACGAAAGATCTTAAAATGCATCACTGCTTAATCTTTGACTGAGTGGTCTCTCTTTTTCTTTCTTTCTTTTTCTGCGATGAATTGGCATGGCGTTCTTTTTTTTTTGGCTGACTACCTTGTAATGCGCATCTTGTGCTGCTCGTGAGGTCCGTTTGATTTGATTTGAGATTCAGCTAGTCAGTGCTTCGGAAGTATTTTATCTGTGCAATCGCAGTAAATTTATTGCTCCTCTTCACCGGTTGACGGCGAAATAAAATGGAATTGCCACACCTGACAGCCACCTTTTCGTGCCGTTATTTCAAAAGCACGAAGTTAATTTGAAAGGCTACTTATGAACCCAGTAATGCTAAAATGGAGCAGACAGGGGTGCAGTGCCATTAGAATGAGCTGTGGGTGTTGATTTGCACTGCGCCAGGGATCATCTGGTGCATGTCTCCTCTGCTTAATTCATACTCTTAGATTTCTCTTTCTATATTTGTGTCCAGAAAACAATAGTTTTGTAACTTTCGTTACTCCAGTGCACGCATGCCATAACCCTGCAGAACAAATTAAACTTGGAACATGATCAGATCAGCTAAGTGATTGCCAGTGCCTATCGGGTCATGTTTTCAGAGAAGTTTGTGGACTCATGTTAAATATTAATGCACACCTGGACCTAGATTTATTAACATGCCGGCAAAGTAGTCAACAAGGTGTTTCAGTTTTTCCATCTATTCCTAAAAGTACTTCATCCCGATCTTGAAAAACCGAAGAACTAGCTTCATTGATTGGTCCTTTTTTTTCTTTTCCTTTTTGCTCTCATATGTATTGTTTCTTAATTATTATTAAAAAATTGAATGAAACCTACCCGATATTGTGGGTTTATGCCCTTGTGACACCATCTAAAATCTCATCAATTCCAGGCTTCGGGCTTGTATCTGATCATTTGATATTGTTCTACTTATTAATATCACATGTTCCCTCTGTAAAAAAATATAAGAGCGTTTAGATAACTAAAGTAGTACATTTTTAAAAATAATTATGTTTGTTTATCAAATGCACTTTTTTGTGAGGAAAAGCATGTTCGAAGATTCCTTAACTTTTTGCATACTAGTAAGTGTGCACGTGCAATGCATGTCAAACCATGCAAAAAAAAAAACTTAGTGGGATATTTAAGTGATGAGTTCATAGTTCAAACGTGAGCAATGTGTGGGTGTCAGTTTTGGCAAATTAGTGTCTAAAAAAATGGTTTGGCAAAGCAGGGAGTGATATATCCTAGTCTGTTATAACTGTTAGGAAAAATAAGAAACGAATGAAAAAAATATCATATTAATAGGTATTTCATTATTGAGAATATACACAATAAAGATTACATCAACCACAGAGTTATGAATTCACATTTCATATGATACATTTCCATAGAATTTACATATATACATGAATCAAAGGTCGACAAAAACAGACGTGCATCATGTCAAAAACACAAGTGCCCGTCATCGTCGCGATGCGCTGCAACAAATAAGAGTAAAAAAAACCAAAGCACCATTCCGATATTCGATTTTGAAACAGTGGGGATAGGTACCTCTTCATTCAGAAGAATATGATACAATTTATTGCCTTGATTGATCACCTGAACTTATTTCAACCTCACTGTTGCAGTGAGGATGTCCCTTATACTTGCCATGTGACTGCTCAATGCTTGTAAAATCCCAACACAATGAAGAGAATGAGACCAAAAGCTATGGACAAAAAGTCGTAGAGAACAAATATGAATAAGACAACAAAATTTATGAGGTCAGGTTCTAGAAAACATTTTGAGACAGAATAGAGACAGAATATCATTTTGGCAACCTTGCTCATATGTTTTAATCAGTACAGAGTATGTACCTGAAACAGATTGCCTTTCACCACACCTTTTTTCTCCATTGATGTGCTTCTCTGTAAATGAAAGCCTCTGGACAAAACAACACCCAGATTTGAGAAGCATGGAGGCTACTTTTAGTAGAAAACACAAAAGGGGCAATCTTATTATCACGCTTTCTATTTGGAGTATTGTGATCAGTTAAAATAACCAATAGAAAATCATTTTATTGTACAGTATAAATCATGTTGCAAGGTAGATCATTTTATTGTACAGTAAGCTCTCCAAAAGCACCTAAATTTCAGTGTACAATCCGAATTGGTAAGAATACCTATAAACATATAGGCATGGAAATTCTTAGTGCAAAGATTAAAACAACAGAATTGTGTAAACTTACAAGTTTTGCAGATTTTTTCTGAAATCGATTATTTTCTATCAGATTATTTGCTAGAACTAATATAGAGTTGGGATAGTTGACATTGATGATTAGTAGTACTACTTGGTATCTATCAATATTGTTAGTCGAACTGAGACTGCTTACAACCATTTGCTATAGAATTTACAGGTGTACTGAAGGATATTAATCAAGAGCAGCCAAATCATTTCATATATGAAGCGAAAATCAAGAATTACTGGCATTAAGGTAATCAGTGAAAGCACATACCCGAACAAAATTTGAAGCAACCAATTTGATTACATCAATTATAAAGAGTATAGATACATCAATTATAACTGGAACTGAAGATCAGTCACACACTTGTTGAAATGGAGCAAGGTGTGATGACTTAGATTGTCAAGGATTCAGAACATGAGTGAGAATTTGAAGTGCGAAGAACATACCAGGATCCTATGGGGAGAATGTGGTGGGGCCTGTCTAGGCGATTGGGCAACCGCAGCAGGTCATTGAACTTGGGAGTCTTGGCCATCAAATCCTTGACAATCTCCTCAGCCTTGTACGTCACATTATACCAGCTAAGGGAGGCCCTGTATTACAGCAAGAGGTGTTCAGAAATCAGATCTTGAAAATAATGCTACACTGTATGCAGAATCATGTCAACTGATATAGAGGGAGATATGACATATGAGTCAATCACCGAAGCTGCTTGCTGCGGAGCATGGCCACGAACATCTTGTTAAGTTTCACGGTGTCGAGGTGAGAGTTGGGTTACTTCTTGAGGCTGCGCATATAATACAGATATGGGCAGAGAACATACCTTTACTATTGATGACTGCAACGCAGGGGCCGCTCCACCACGCCACTTCTCAGGCTCGCTTGCCGACTGCGACGCCGGCTAGGAGGCCTCGTGTGCCGCCCACCGGAGGCGGCCACCGCCGGCTGCTGCGGGTTTGTCGTGGCTTCCGTCACCCCACACTGTGGCTCAACGACCCAGATGGTAGCGAGATCCTGGCAGCCGGATCACACCCTGCACACGTACGCCCTCCATCACCTTGTCGTCACCCCGGACTTCTTGGCCCGCACCGACTCATCCCCCATCCCGCCCGCCGCAGCCGCTTCAGCCGACGGGGTCGAGCAGGCGCTCCGCGGGCGTCAGCTCCCGCGCTTTCTTCTCCTGCCGCAGCGGTGCCTCGTCCCTCGCCGCGTACCACAGGACCGACCTCCCATTCCCATCTCCCCCTGCCTACTCTTACCGGTCTTCCTCGACGGGACGTGAAATAAGGGAATGGGTGCTAGGTCTCGGAGAGCCCAAGGGAGCGGACCAGCGGATGATCCCGAGGATGGCTCGGCGAGTGCAGCCGCCAGGGACGCCGACGCCGAGGGGATTCTCGTGGCCGTCACAATCGCCAGCGGCAGCGTCCACGGCAGGGGAGGACGCGTTAATTGTGCCTATTTTTCTGGAATTGATCGCTTTATTATTTTTTTCTGGCCGCGGACTACAAGGGTTCGATAGATATGGCAGAGTTTCGTCCGCCCACGTGAATTGCTAGACGTACACAGGTGAGGGTTAAGTTTTACGTTGATGGTTAGATCTAATTAGGTGGGTCAGATCGTGTGGTGATATTTTCTCTCGGTAGTTTTGTGTACGTGTTTTCGGATGCGTTTAAGAATATGTTTGCTTGTTTAATAGTAGTAGAGATATAAATAAAATCCCATGTGGCATTTTGCCTTTTAAAAATGTTTGATTTTATTTTTTTACTCACAGGTTCTTACTTCCTCACTCTAAATAGTTTTTTTCTTCTCCAAGTTCCACTGTTGCTGCTTCAAGGTATTGGGCCATGTTTGGATGTTTGGATCAGCGAGAGCAGGCCCATAAAGCTTGGCTCAATAGTACTCATTGGTCACATGGTCCCGTTCGGGCAAGCCACTCCACGTTTCTCAAAAAAAAAAGGGCAAGCCACTCCACTGTCCACACTCCACTCTCGCACGACAGCAGCAGCGGCGGCGGCGGACTACACACCGGCTGCGGCACGCCGCGGACGGCAAATCGACACACACTCCCGGCGCGGCTTCTCTGGTACCCTCCTCTTCCTTCTCCCCTCACCTTACCGTCCCCTTGTGCTCGCTCAGGGGGATCCGTCCTTGCTCCCGCCATGTCCGCTGGCTATGCACGCCAGGTGCTCGACGCATTGCTTGCCGCGTTTGGGGTGGTTGTCGATGATGATGTTGCTTCTCTTCTGCAGGACTGATGGCAGAAGAGAAGAAACCACACTTGCAGCCACCGCCGTCGTGGTCAGCCCTCCCGCTGGACCTAGCAGGCCTGGTGCTCAGCCTGCTCCCCGAGTACGCCGACCGCGCCCGCTTCGCCGCGGTGTGCCCCCAGTGGCGTGCGGCCGCGAGGCAGCAGCCCCAGACCCCGCCACTGCCGCTGCTCGCGCTCCCGGACGGCACCTTCTACAGCCTCCTCTCCGGCAAACCCTTCCGCTTCCCTGGCTGCGGCTTCGCTGGGTACGAGAGCGTCTGTGGCAGCTGGCTCGTCTTCCCGCGTGACGACGGGTGCTTCCTGGTCAATCCATTCTCTGGGGCCACCGTGACGCTCCCTGCTCTCTCCAGCGTCCGACTCCGGCCTCCAAATGCAGTCGCTAAATGGTCAGGCCACGGAAGTGCAAAGATTGCCGACCCTTACATCACATGGATGCATATCAATACATCAGAACAGCTGCACATAAGTAAGCTACTCATGTGCTCGGCAAACCTTGTTGCTGCACTGGTTGGAATTGGGCACACCAGTCAGATTCTAATGTGCCAGCCAGGGGCATTGTCCTGGTCAGTGCGTGCTTATGATCAGTGTAAGAGGTTCGAAGACATGGCATTCTACCAGGGAAAGCTCTATGCCATTGCTGATGACGAGAACCTCCTTGTGGTGAACATCAGCCAGGACCATAGCACTGGCGATCCACAGGTTTCTCGGATTGGACAAGTCATTGAGGGTGAGCCATGGTATCCAGCTGTGTTTGAGGACAACACTATGCGCTGCAAGAAGCTCTACCTGGTTGAATCACATGGGGTGTTGCTGATGGCACGAAGGATGATCTTGTGCCAGGTACCTGGACCTGGATGTTAGATTTATAATCCCGTAGGATCTACTTAACAGATCGTAAGCCAGACATTAGATCACCTAATAGCACAGATCAGAGAGATGGATTAGGTTCTTACCACCAATGGAAGCAGCCATTGGTGTCGACGGTGCGAAGTCCCGTGCCTGCTCGATGCAGGCTTGATGCAGGCTCGGTGAAGAGGCTCGGTGAAGATGCACAGATCAAGCCTGCATCGAGCAGGTATGGGACTTCGCACCGTCGACACCAATGGCTGCTTCCGTTGGTGGTAAGAACCTAATCCATCTCTCTGATCTGTGCTATTAGGTGATCTAATGCCTGGCTTACGATCTGTTAAGTAGATCCTACGGGATTATAAATCTAACAATGGTATCTTGAGCATGGTTAAGCCTAGATTAGATCCCTAAGATGATCTGTTTAAGTTTGATGATCATGATTACGACCTAATGATTAAGGTTAGCCCTCTGTTAAGTCAAGTCCTAGGGTTAAGAGGTTTCTGTTTAAATGACTAATCTGCTACTGGATCAGTGCTAGTTCCTTTATGATTATCAACAAGTTATGTTAGTTTACCTGTATCACGCTTCCGCTTCAAGTAAGGTTAATTAGCACTGGTTTTGTTTCATGTTAAGAATATAGGAGGAGGGGAATCAGATGAATCACTCGTTTTTTCCCCTAATTATGAGAAACCCTAGCCCTAGATTTTTTTCCCCATTCCGAAATCCCAAAATCAGAGTTAAAATGTTGAAATTAAGAGAAAAAGGTGACGGGCTCACCCAGATGACGCCGGCTTTCGGGGTCCGCACGGCCGCCGCCGTACGCGCACGCCATGGCCGGGACGCCGCCGCCCTTCGGGGTGGCGCGCGGAATGAAGCAGCAGCCGCCGCTGCTGCGCTCACGCACGCGCGCGTCGCCTGGCCTCCGCGCCTTGCACGCCGTCGTCGCCGCCGAAAGCTTGCGCCAGCGACCGCTGGCGAAATGCCCCGCAGCCGCCGCCTGCTCGCGCCACCGAACGCCGTACTCGCGACGCCCGCAGCCACGCTCGCCGGAGGAGCGCGCCGGACTCGGTCCGCGGCACGCTGCTCCGTCGAACGCAGCCACCGCGCCGCCATGGCCGTCGTTGTGCGTCGCCGTTCCGACGATTGCGGGAACGAAATGGGGAATTGGCCCCTAGGGTTTGACCCTCGCTCGTTTTGCTCCGTGCGGGATGATCGCGGCCATCGGCCCGATCGGACGGCCGAGAGCGACGGGTGGCTCAGGGCAGGCCTTCGGGCATTATACGGGCCGCCTTCGCGGCTGGGCTTCGGCCCGAGTTGTCTTAGCCCGCAGAAAAGGCGTTTTTTTTTTGTTTACTGGGCTAGGATTTAAAGAGCTGCCGTGGGTTTTGGGCTAAAATTGAAGTTTCTGTGCGTTTTCTATTTATTCAGTGTGTTTCCGTATTATGATTATTCCCAAAATGTTCTTGCACTGTTATAAATAGAAAATTGACAGAAAAATGATTCTAAAAATTATGGTTTAGTTTTCTGAATGAAATGGAACCAACGAGAAATTTTATTTAGAAAACTTTTATGAATTAATGTTTGTGTCATTTTATGGCACATTTATGTTCATCCCATGGTAGTATCAATAAATGGAGAATTATTAATGTTGGAAAATTGATATTACACATGAGATTAATTTGATCATTTTTGTAATACAGACCAACGTTGTTTTACATTTTTGAATCATTCCGTTAATTCCTTATTATTTTCTGCCCAACGGTGATATAATTTGGAGTTAATTTTTGCATGAAAATTGATCAAACCAACGTAGGTTAATTTTTGTGCAATTTAATTTAATTATGATGTTCTTTTCCTTTACTTATGATATTTCGAAACATGACAGCTTCCGGTTCTCGTGGCCTCGAGATCGAGCCACTTACTGGGAATAACTTCCAATCGTGGAAGGACTCGTTGCTTTTGCACCTCGGATGGCATGAGGTTGACCTCGCACTGAGGGAAAGTAAACCAGTGGACCCTGCAAAGGGTGCCACTGGGTATGCTGAGCTTAAGAAAGATTATGATACTAAAGTTGAGAAGTGGGAGAGGTCAAACAGAATGGCGCTCCTAATTATGAACTTCTCCATCTCGACTGAGATTAAAGGGGCTATTCCTGCCAATGAAAGTGCCGCCGAATATTTGAAATCGGTGGAGGAACAATTTAAGGGCTCCAAGAAAGTGTATGCAGATGAGCTTTTGCACAAGCTGCTTGCAAAATATGACGGGCATGGAAATATGAGGGAGCACATCTTAAGTATGAGCAATGCCGTAGCAAAGCTTAAAACCATGAAGTGTGACTTGAACGAAGAGCTTCTGGTGCTCCTAGTTTTTAGGTCACTACCCTCACAATTCAATCCATTCAAGATAAACTATAACTCTCTTGAAACCAAATGGAAACTATCTGAACTCATTGCACATTGCGTTCAGGAGGAAGAGAGAATGAAGAGTGAGCAGAAAGATCAAGCTCTCCATGTTAACTCTGCAAAGAGGAAGCATGAGAACCATGCTCATAACAATAATGTGCCCAACAAAAAGCAGTATTCCAAAAAGAATCCTCCAAAGCCTAACCAATGCAACGAGGCAAGTTGTTCACGTCCCGCACCTTCAGCGGCTACTTCAGTTAATCTTACAAATGCCGCTGGAGAAAGACTTTGCAATTTTTGCAAGCAGCCAAATCATTTCAAGGCGGATTGTCCAAGTTTTCTTAAGTGGCTGAATAAAAAGGGTAAGGATGAGATCACTCTTGTAGATGAATCTCTATATGTTGATTTTTCTGAATCTACATGGTGGATTGACTCAGGTGCGACTGTTCATGTCGCGAATTCTTTGCAGGGATTCCATATAAGCCACACCCTAAAGGGAACAAGAAGACTTAATGTCGCGAATGGGAAGGAGGCTGAAGTTGAAGCCGTGGGCTCCCTCACCTTGAAGTTGCACACTGGTTTCCTACTTCAGCTCAAGGACGTTCTTTATGTGCCTACTTTGAGTAGGAATTTGATTTCAGTTTCATGTTTAGATGATTTTGGATTTCATTGTACCTTCGGGGAGAAACAATGTTTTTTAAAGTATTGTAATAAGGATGTTGGTCTCGCCGTCCGACGAGGCAAACTTTATATGTTAAATCTTTCCGGTTATCCTATGTGTGTGAATCTCTGCGAGATGAATATGAATGAACGCAATCATAAAAAGAATGGGAGAAGTATCAATCCTTCTTCGAAATTGTGGCATCGTCGCTTGGGCCACATTTTGAGGGGGAGAATGGAACGATTGATTAAAGAAGAAATACTTCATCCGCTAGATTTCTCTGATGCGGGCAATTGTATTGACTGTATTAAGGGAAAATATGTGAAAACAATTAAGAAAGGAGCAGTAAGAGCCACATCGGTCCTTGAACTTATTCATACTGACATATGTGGACCTTTTAACGTAAAGTCTATGGATGGTTTTGATTCCTTCATTACCTTCACAGACGATTTCTCTCGCTATGGCTACATTTACCCCATACGTGACCGATCCGAAGCTTTGGACAAATTTAAGATTTATAAAGCCGAGGTTGAAAATCAACTCAACCTAAAGATCAAAGTAGTACGGTCTAATCGCGGGGGAGAATATTATGGCAGGCATGCTCCTTATGGGGAAATTCCAGGACCGTTCGCAAAATATCTTGCTGAAAATGGAATAATTGCCGAATATTCAATGTCTGGTGAACCTCAGCAAAATGGCGTAGCTGAGCATCGCAATCGCACTCTTATGGATATGGTACGTAGCATGCTTAGTCATGCGAACTTACCAGTAAGCCTTTGGATGGAGGCATTGAAAACAGCTGCACACATCCTAAATCTTGCTCCAACTAAGTCAGCACCGAGCACACCTTACGAGATGTGGGTGGGAAAGAAACCGAGTTTGAATTACTTGCGAGTGTGGGGCTGCCCGGCTGAAGCTAAAGTATTCAATCCACATATTAAGAAATTGGACCCAAAGACAGTCAGTTGTTTTTCATTGGGTACCCTCATAGAGGAAAAGGATATCGCTTTTATTGCCCAGGTCATACCACCAAGTTTGTGGAAACCAGGCAAGCGGTGTTTTTTGAGGATAATGAAGTCACTGAGGTTAGGGCGATTGATCTTGAGGAGAAGCGGGTGTACGTTCCATCCCCGACTATCCAACAGAACTTTATCCCTATGCCTAATATGCATGAGACACCTACTGGTGATCCTGAACCTGAAGTGGATCCTCAATCTGATGAGGAGCCTCAGCATAATGAAGATCCTCAGCATGATGAGGATCCTCAGCCAAATGATGATCCTCAACCCAATGATAATCGACAACCTTCTCGGGCAAGAGAAAATGCACATACTAATGAGCCTGTGAGAAGATCACAACGGGAAAAGAAAAAGGCCATCTCTAGCGATTATGTCACTTTCATGTGTGAGGATGAAAATGACATAGGGAAGGCACAAGATCCGACCTCATATAAAGAAGCCGCTAAAAGTGAAGACTCGTCCAAATGGTTGGTAGCCATGGAAGACGAATTGAAATCTATGAGCTCGAATGATGTTTGGGACTTAGTAGAAGTTTCTGATGGAGCCAAAAGGGTAGGCTGCAAGTGGGTCTACAAAACCAAATATGATTCCAAAGGGAACGTCGAAAGGTTCAAAGCGAGACTTGTAGCAAAAGGTTTTACACAGAGAGAAGGAATCGATTATAAGGAGACCTTCTCGCCTGTGTCATCCAAAGATTCTTTCAGAATTGTTATGGCACTTGTAGCTCATTATGATTTGGAGCTGCATCAAATGGATGTTAAGATGGCATTTCTGAATGGTGACTTAAAAGAAGTTTACATGACTCAACCTGAAGGTTTTGTCGTGGAAGGAAAAGAACACATGGCATGTCGTTTAAAGAAATCCATATATGGCTTGAGGCAAGCTTCAAGGCAGTGGTACCTCAAGTTCGACGAGATTATTAGAACTTTTGGTTTTAAAGAGAATGAAGTGGACAACTGCATATATGTTAAATTTAAAGGCAGTAGGTTCACATTTTTAGTCCTATATGTGGATGATATTCTATTGGCTTGCAGCGATAAAGATATGTTGCATGAGACCAAGAGATTTATGTCCTCAAAATTTGACATGAAGGATCTCGGTGAAGCCTCGTATGTCCTTGGCATCGAGATTCATCGAGATAGGTCTAAAGGAACATTAGGACTATCGCAAAAGGCATACTTTGAGAGAGTACTAAGGAAATTCAATATGCATAAGTGCTCTTCCTCACCTGCCCCCATAGTTAAGGGCGATAAGTTTGGGACTTTCCAATGTTCGAGGAACCAAAATAAAACTGATCAGATGAAGTCGGTTCCTTATGCTTCAGCTGTCGGAAGCATCATGTATGCTCAAGTATGTACACGCCCTGACTTAGCTTTTGTAACCGGGATGCTTGGCAGATTTCAATCTAATCCAGGACCGGATCACTGGAAGGCCGCAAAGAAAGTCTTGCGTTATATGCAAGGTACTAAAAATTTCATGCTTACATATAGAAAGTCCGATAACCTGGAAGTTATTGGTTATTCAGACTCTGATCTTGCCGGGTGTGTGGATAGTATGAAATCCATGTCAGGTTATATATTCACACTCGCTGGAGGAGCCATATCGTGGAAAAGCTCCAAGCAAAAGATAGTTGCCTCATCTACGGTGATGGCAGAATATCTAGCATATTTTGAGGCCACCGGGCAGGCTGTATTCCTAAAGAATTTCATTCCCGGACTTAAAGTGGTTGACAGCATTTCCAAACCACTGACATTGTACTGCGATAATGAATCCGCAGTTTTCTATGCGAATAACAACAAGTCAAGTGCTGCTGCCAGGCACATTGACCTAAAGTACCATGTTGTTCAACATAGAATCCAGGATCAAACTATTAATGTTAAGCATATCAGTACGACACTATGCTTGCGGATCCGTTTACTAAAGGCTTACCACCCAATATATTTCGTGAGCATGTAGCCGGCATGGGATTATTGGAAGCCTCTTGATTCTGGAATTATGGGACCGCTAATATAAACCACTCCCAATAAGAAAAATGTTTCCTTTTCGAAATAGGATGTGTGCTATGAATATTGAGGTTCAATGGCTTTTCATCGGCTGTTGTAACACCTTACTCTGGTATATTATTCCTATGGAGAATGGACAAAAGTCATTGAGCCTAACGATCAAAGGGGAGAATGTTGGTATTGATCTAGAGGCCCAATGGGCCAAAACGAAAATAAAAGACCAGAAATAAAGTTACGTTAAAGAGAGAAACAGGGAGGCCACGAACCAACGTTCGTACCCCTCGATCTCAACTTACGCGCCCTAATCGGGGGCACCCTAACCAACTATGGTTTTGGTCCCCTGTCGCCAGCGCACATAAAAAGATGGGGGAGCAGCCGGCACCTACGCTAGACTAGTTCTCGTACGGTTTACTCCTGCTCCCTACATCCCTAAACCCTAACCGATTTGGGGGAGCGCTGCACGACGGGGGACCAAAACCATAGTTGGTTAGGGTGCCCCCGATCAGGGCGCGTAAGTTGAGATCGAGGAGTACGAACGTTGGTTCGTGGTCTCCCTGTTTCTCTCTTTAACGTAACTTTATTTCTGGTCTTTTATTTTCGTTTTGGCTCATTGGGCCTCTAGATCAATACCAACACTGGAGTGTGCGGTGAAGTTGTTGCTGGACGGTTTGAGGTTTTCAAGGCTGACTTTGAGCATTCACGGTGGGTCAAGGTGTCAACTGTGGGGGCTGACCAAGTGTTGTTTTTAGGGCGAAGGTGCTCCAGGGCCATGTCTGTGTCTCTGTGCGGATTGTCGGGTGATTGTATCTTCTTCCTGGATGATGAGGAGGAGAATCGTATGGATTACCGATACGACGGGGAGAACCCCTCTTTCTGCTTCTTTGAGATGAGATCCAACGATGTGTATTCCGCTCATCCATTTATTTTCTGGAAGCGTTGTGATGAGAAGCGTCCGGCTGCATGGCTCTTCCCTCAGGACTGATGAGAATGTGTCATAGCTTTATTTATATGCAGCTGCTCTCTGCAGGTTATTTATATGTTGGTGTTGTTCCGGGGTTATTCTGCAACCAGCTCTAGGTTATCTATCTGACGGTCGTATGTATGGTGGTTGGTATAGTGTTCAGTGGTTTCCCTACAAGCCATGAAATGCATTAGTAGTACATGTATTTTTCTGAACTTTGTTACTCTGTTAAGTGCTATTAATCAGTGCCTGCCTGAACTTATTGTGGTGGCTACCACTGCTATGGTAGTTTACAATTAGTAAGGTGGTTTTTGCTGTGCCTATGAAAGATCTTAAAATGCATCACTGCTTATCTGCATCTTTGTCATGGTAGTTTCCCTTGTTTTCTTTCTTTTTTTGCGATGAATTGGCATGGTGGTCTCTTTTTTTGGGCTCAAATTGCTACCTTGTGCTAGTTGTGAGGTACGTTTAATTTGATTTGAGATTCAGCTAGTCAGTGCTTCGGAAGTTTTTTATCTGTGCAATCGCAGTAAATTTATTGCTCCTCTTCACCGGTTGACGTCCAAGTAAAATGGAATTGCCACACCTGGCAGCCACCTTTTCGCGCCGTTATGTCAAAAGCACGAAGTTAATTTGAATGGTTATTTATGAACCCAGTAATGCATAAATGGATATGCCTGGAGCAGACAGGGGTGTAGTGCCACTAGAATGAGCTGTAGGTGTTGTTTTGCACTGCCCCCAGCCCCAGGGAGCATCTAGTGCACCTACACGCATCCGTGCAAGCAAAGCACGTGACTTCTGTGAAAACAACGATGGCTGGGGTCGAAGTCGATTCATGACAAAAGAGGACCTTGACAAGTCGGAGCATCTCAAGGATGATTGTTTCGCCATCCGGTGCGACTTTATCATCGCTGAAGCCGCTGCTACTGCCTTCATTGAGGTGCCGCCATCTAACTTATGCGAGCATCTGAACCATCTCTTTGCGACCAAGATTGGCGCCGATGTGATGTTCGAGGTCGGCCAAGAGAGTTTTGCTGCTCACCGAAACATTCTCACGGCCCGTTCCACCGTCTTCATGGCGGAGCTCTTCGGCCCCATGAAGGAGGGGACCACGGCAGGTGCCATACAGATACAAGACATGGAACCCAACGTGTTCAACGCTTTACTTGGTTTCATCTACACCGACTTGATGCCCAAGATGATGAAGGTGGGAGGAGAAGCAGAAGCAGAAGAAGGTGGAACCGATGAGGTTACTTGGCTGCGACACTTGCTTATTGCGGCGGATAGGTTTGATCTCCAGCGGCTCAAGTCAATGTGTGAAGAGAGGCTGTCGGAGCACATAGATTTCAGCTCAGTGACGGCCATCCTTGGTCTGGTAGCACAGCACCATTGCCGCGGACTTAAGGAGGCCTGCCTGGAGTTCCTCAAAGTACAATCTGCTGCAATCTTGGGAGGAGTCATGGCGACCAGCGATTGGCAGCGCATGTCTGCAACTGACCCCTCTGTTCTGAACGAGCTCATCGCCAAGCTTGCCTTGAAAGCGTAGTTCGTTGGCTGTAATGATTGCAAGTCGCTGGAGATCAGTTTTGTGCACGATAATGGTGATGCTAATACGATTGCTCGCATAATTAATCAGTTTTGTGCTATCTCTGGTCAGACTCCCAACTGGAATAAATCTGCTATTTTATTTAACTAGGAAAATTGCCCGTGCGTTGCAACGGGAGAAACAAAACCTCACACGTGACGATCTAATATGTTAAAGCACACTACTGTGCAAATTGAGAATATGGTTCTTTGGTGTGCTGCCTGGAAGATAGATTAGTAGCGGCTGCATTAAACCAGGGTTCAAAAATATCTTGCTCTATGATGGGCTAAAATAGTGTCGGATTCATTTACAGTGGCTAGAATATTTGTGGATACCATCCATCCACTTGTTTGACTGCAGCAAGTGAAATCATTTATAGAGCCTGTGATTTCTTGTGTAAAATCTTACTGGTATTAAACCCAAGAAATCCCTCGGGACACTGTATTTTTTTATGTGTAGGACATCGATTTATTTACATCATGACTGTTTCCTCAGTAAACTTTATTACTTACCTACAACGTGACTGTTTCCTCGGTAAATCCATTGACACCTTTCTAAACAGCTACTTGTTCTGAAGCTCCAGTCATAGCCATTTGATCAAAAGCAAAGCTCTTCAGGTTGTGTTTTCTCCACCCGAGGAATTTCAAGCAGACCCATCAGCCTGGCTCCTAAGACGAAAGAAATATACACCATTTCCTACCACAAATAAGATAAACATGTTTGTTCTGATTACACCCATTCACATACTATTGAGACTTGAGATCAGTAAGGACACAACATAATTAACCAATAACACTACACGCGGACACAAAAGCTAGGAGATGCACACACAAACCAAGCTGCATTTGATAGCAATCGTACCACCAGATGGTCTCCAGCATGGGTGTCAAGACCACCGCCTCCATCTCGTTGCGGTCTCAAACAGAACCACTTTCAGATGCCTGTACTTGTAAGCTAGCTCTGCATATAGCAAACAAGAGGTTGCACATGCTGCAAGAGCACCTGGCCTGGTTAGTGTGTTGGATAAGCTTTGCACATAAGTACCCTAGTGATAAGCTTTGCTCATGGTCTATGTCATCGTCAGTGCATGTGAAAATCTCCTGAAGTGCCTCACAAGTCATATGACTGAAGCGCACCAGCGGAACCAAATGAGAACTCAAGATCTTACGTCTTTCTTCTAATTCTGGTATTGCACACGGGCCCAGTTGAGCAACAGACGGTACAAGACATCTTCATTTTTTCACATGTAGGTCAGTGCTTGAAAATATGGCTTCAATCCCAGCAAGTGGCATGTTCATCACTTCATTTCGGAACCTGAAATAATACAAACCAAGCCTTGAGTACACTTCATACATGATTTTGTTTCAACAATGTGTACACTTCTGTATGAAAAGGAAAGAAAAGGTGGCTCCATCCAATGGGGATCACACACTTATGCATATCACTGTATTTGTTGGCAAGGAAATCCTTAGCTGCAACTATCAAATGGTGAACTTCAACTGCCATCGAAGTGAATCATGGATAGTCTAGGTAGAGCAGCGCAGATTCTGTGGTCATATGAAAGCTTGAGAGCAACTGGCTACAATGCCTCATGCAAGAGAGAACCTCAAATTTATCGGCATCCATTAAGATGTCAACCAGAATAGCAGGCTCGGTTGTTTGTTAACTTTCCACTGTACAAAAAGCTCAAAAGCTCCATAAGGGCATTTTCCTCTGTTCCAAGTAGAATAGAAACAAAAAAGCATAAGGATTAAAGAAAGGGTTGTGAATGGTTATTTAAGTATGACTGTTGACTTTTGGTATTGGGGAAAGCTATATGTACCGAATTGTAGACCAAAAATCAATTTAGTAGGTAAAATCAAGAAGTGAAAATAGACTAACCATCATTATTAGAGATAGTCGAAAAGTGATGGAAAAACTCATAAATGTAAATGCATTCATCATTACAATTAATCAATATTTCAGTTGTTCGTCTGCCTCATCATCCTTCTCTAGTTGTCATAAACAAACTAAATATCTCTAGTGAAAAAAATAAAATACATATAAAAATCTTACAGCTGGGCAAGGACTATAATTCCAGGTGCATACCTTTTCTAATACACAATGGAAATCTATAGTGGGAACAACTCTATTACCATTACTGGACATAAGCCCATAATATCCTCTAAATATAAAAGGCATAAGCAACGACACACAAAAATAACACTTCCTTACGTCTTTGTAAATTACAGATTAGCAACTTGACTCCATTTGATAATAAAAAATAACATTGTTTCTTTCCGACCATTAAAACTGAATATGACAAAAATTTAGAATATATAGGGCCAAAATTTCCTACAGGAGAGAAGAAACTTGGCATCCTAAATATAGGACTTTGTGCAATGTTTTAGAAATATAGCTGAATGCAAACCATGGTTCAGATTCAGCTCAAAATTCAGATAGACACTTTTTAGTTTAATTTAAAATGCATCAAGACAAAAATTAATACTCCCTCTATAAACTAATATAAGATATTTCAGGTAACTACTTTAGTGACCTAAAATGTCTTATATTTGTTTACCGAGGGAGTACATTACTGCAAGGTCCATAAGTGAATCTCAAAGAAAACGTCCATGGGCTGAACCAACATGTACACCCAATTCTAGACTACATATACAGTTTTCTAGCAAAGACAACATAACAATGTTACCTAGAGTGGTGCTCCAAGGGATTTCTAGACATACTATGACTAACTCCTCTAGCACAATTATTGAGCAGGTGAACTGATGCAGAGCAACTACACAGTTTAGTCTCAAAGGAGATAGAATATGTAGAAATAGCTTTCAAAATCCACACATAATAAGCCTGTACATGCGAAAGGCAAAAATTGCAGGTCAATGGTCCACTTAAGATAATGCCCGCGGTGTGGTCTTCTGAAGAAGAAATCGCTGCCTAGCTGGGAAACACCTAAAACCTGACGTGAAAAATAAGTTGATCCACCTGAATGGATACAAACATTACTTTCACATACACAGTGATTGGACTCGGAATCAGGCACTGGCATATGCAAGCATTGGAAAATATTTGCGAGAATCACAATACCTGGGACTCAATAGTTTCTTCAGAAAAGTACCCATCAAACCAAGATTTAATATACCATCAAGAATGTCTGCCATAATTTCCTCTGTCATCAGGAATTCCTGCCAATGTCCTGTTATACCATCAAGAGATTTAATAGAGCTATCTTGAGATCAAGCAATGGAGTTTGGAGCTGCTGTTCGCTGCAGGTTTATCATATTATCGGACATTCAATCGTCTCAAGCACATAACCTACTTACGCAGGGCAGTCCGCGCTCCAGTCCATGACATGATGCATTGGACATCACCGAACGATCTCCGGGGATGATGGAGTGATGGTAGCTTGGCTAGTTCGACAGCCCCCTGTTGTCGGTCTCCGGCCACCCTCATTCCTTCGCAAATGTCGCCGGCCGGCCACCGACGACAGCTGACCGTTGCTGCTGAACTTGGCCTCCAATGCTTCCTCTAGCCGCCTCCTTTAGTTTGGCATATCTGCAGCGTAGAGACCAACACGATCATTTACCCCATGTAAAGTGCAATTTGGAAGAATGCAAATGTGTACACAATTACTTCCACTGTATACATGGAAGTAGCGATGCATTGACTACAATACCCTGATTAAAAAAGTAATGAGTAACAACTCAAGTAAGAAATCAAAAACATTGTACCTGATATTCAATAATGGGAAGTGCACATGATTAACTTGTGCTACTTGCGCTCCATCATCAACCGATTTTGATCTATCATAAAATAAATGTCACAACCTCTGGCATCAGTAGTGGCATATCATTGTCACTTTGACCAATTACCAGAACACAAACAAATCAAATCTGACCCTACATCTCTCTCTATAGCCAATAGGGAGAAGCATCATCACTCACCTCGTCCACCGACGCCACCCGTGCACGCTCACGTCCCCGTGTTGACCACCATGGTTGAGCCTGCTGGGAGTAGAGGTGGGGGTGGAACAGGGAGGGAGGAGGGAGATGGCGAGGGAGAGATGGAGAAGAGGGGCCGCGCGCGGCAGGGCGGGGCGGGAAGTGGCGGCCGCAGGGGTCGCGGGGCGGGGCGGAGCAGGAGGTGGCGGCGGCGGGCGGCGCACGGCGAAGCGGAGCGGGGCAGGAGGTGGCGGCGGGCTGGAGGTGGAGATGGGATCGAGGAGGCAGGGTGGTGCGGCGGCTGGGCTATTTTTTTCCTTTTCTCTCCTTCGTACCAGTTCCGCTTGACTTATGACGAGGACTGCGGGTTAATTTCTCATAAACGAGGGGACGTTTTTGCAAAAAGGCCGACGAGGGACGACCAAAAGCAATCGCTGGTTTATTATTATATTAGGGAAGAGATAAAAATAAAAACTTGCATCTTGGGCACCCTCTTATTCTCCCAAGCAAGAATAGAGCTGTTGCTTATGATTTTATTATTGAAAAGTTTAAAGCTATACTTAATAGCTGCAAGGCCAACAGACTCTTCCATGCTGGTAGGCGTAGGCTCACTCTTATTAAGTCTGTCTTTGCCTCTTTGCATGTAGTGATCTAAACGTCCTTATATTTCTTTACGGAGGGAGTATATGTCAATTAATCTTTTGAGCAAAGGTACTATTGCTAAACTTACTTCTATCATTACGAAATTCTGGTGGACTGGGATTCAAAATGACAATGACTCCAAGCCTATATGTTTTAGAGCTTGGGAAGAGATATGCAAACCTATGCATGAAGGTGGGTTGGGCATCCGAGATTTTTCTCTTGTTAACAAATCTCTTGTGGCCATGGCTGCTTGGAGAATCATTAAGAATCCTTCATCTCTTGTTGCCAAAATTCTCAAAGTTAAATACTTTCATAACACCTCCATTTGGAAACTCCATATTTCTTCTCGTAAATCTGCCTTTTGGGCCTCCGTTATTAGAATTCTTCCGTTAATGCTTGATTCTTGTCGATTGCAAATCGCGAATGGCAACACTTGTATCTGGACAAGTCCTTGGTACAAGGATTGGAAGAACATTCATGATCACTTAAAACTGAATCTGGATAGGCCTTGTCCATGCGTTATTAGTGATCTTTGGCAACCCAATACCAAACTTTGGGATGCAGATAGGATTAGCACTTTCTTTGATGATTACTTAAAAAATGAAATTATGAACATTCCTGTCCATAATGCTAATCTGCAAGATACTATATGTTGGACTCATACTCCTAGTGCAGATTGTACTACAAAGAGTGCATACAAGACTTTTATGCAGGAGACTCAAGGTGCTTCTACAAGACGAGGATCACACATCACGGATCAGGAAATAGCACTTCTCAATCAGGTTTGGAAAAACAAATCCATTGCTCCCAGAGTTAAAACCTTTGTATGGAGGCTTATTAGAAGGGCTATAGCTTCTGGTTTAAGAGCATCTAGGTTTCCACTCATATTAAAAAAGAATGTTGTAGATGTGGACAATTAGAAAATGACTCACAACTTTTATTTCATTGCAACTTTGCGAGATCAGTTTAGTTTAAATTTGGCTTCAAAACCGATGCGCTGGACACTAACTTGTATCCTTCTAATGTCATTCACTTGATTTTTTTCCACCCAACATTCAGAGTTATATCGAGCCACAATATTTACTTTTCTATGGAATATTTGGAAAGCTAGGAATGATCTTTTATTCAAAAAGAAAGTTTGGACTCCTTTGCAGGTGGTTTATGCCACAAAAGCAATGCTAAATGCAGGTCTAAAGGAGAACATTGAGGAAAATGGCAGGATCTCAACTAGTACTAATAAAAGAAGTTTACCATGCACAAAATTGTCCTTGCAACATGCAGGTCCCCTGGCTTATGTTGATGCGGCTTTTAATCCAACCGTAGCAGGAAATGAAGCTTCATTTGGAGTATTCCTGAAAAACGAGGATTCCAATCACTCCATTTTCATACAAGCAGCGGCATCGAATGTGTTTTCTGTTTTGCAGGTACTCTTAGCTGCTTCGGTTGTCAAAGCCTTGGGCTGGAACTCGATCTCTTTCTTTTCTGATTGCAGGACTTTGGTTGAAGCTGCCGAAGCAAGGGATCTAATGCAAAATCCAGGACATTGGACAATCAGACCATTACTTGCAGATTTCTATGATATTACATCGAGCTTAAGCTCTTTCAAGGTCACACATATTCCAAGGATTAATAATTTCCTTGCTCACCCTCTGGCAGAAAAGGCTTTCTCATGCAGATCATCCTCTGGTTGCTCTATTCGATGCAGTAAATCCTCTACGATGTAATTTCAAAATGGCTTTCGAAGCCATTTCATTTCCTTTAGGAAAACTACTGTCTGTACACTGTTTGGGATGTTGATGTAAATAAAGTTAAGCCCTCTTTGAGGGCTTCAGGTTGCCAAATTTTTTTTTACTCTACCAGCTATTGTGGAATGTGGTGCTGATGCATGATCTTAAGACTGTAACGCTGGGAACTAGCGAGGTGGGACCAAATAAGTCGCGCTCATACAAAGCAGCTGCGGTGTAGATGGGCCGAGCCTGTCTTGGAGCCCATGCAATCGAGTCGGCGGCGGCCGCCGAGGTGGTCGTGGTCGGCGGCGGGGTCTGCCCCCGGAGGAGTGCAGCCGGAGCCAGGCGGCACAGCAGATTCGTGTGCTTCGACTGAACTTGGAGGCTCTTCAGAGCATTTGGGATGTGTGCAGCAGAAGCCGTTAATTTCTTGGCCCCCTTCGCGGCTTCACCGATGGGATCGAAGGTGACATGAGTAAATCAGACCTGACAAGCCATGTCTTCCGTGCCGGGGATTAACCATGGACCGGAGACACGCGGGCAGGCACGAAGTCAATTCGAAAAGCCATTTAGAAATTGTGTAGTGCAAGTGCAACGATCGATATTATGCAGGGCACAGAGAGGAGTGTAGCACCGGTGCCGGTAGTACGAAGTGTAGTAGCGGTGGTTTTGGACTGCATGCAAGAGCGTGTCGGAAATGTACGTCACCGGTGTTGATACTGGGACTGGCTACACGTCAATCGCCTGAAAAACAGAAAACGGTCAGTCGATCCTCCTTCTCCGGCATTAACCGTTCGATCAAGATCCAATGAACGCTGGTCGTCTTCAACCTCCGACAGATCTTCTTCCTCTCTCTCACCCGTCGATCCAGCCCAGCCCTAACCGCCGCCCCCCACCGCATGCAGCCGCCGGCGCTCTCGATCGTGACCGCCTCACCGCCCCACCCTCCCCTGAACCACCCCCATCGCCGGTCTTCCACCACCGCCGGCCATCCCTCTAGCCCCCCGCGCCGAGGTGTTTCTCCGGCGAAGTCTCACACCACCCCCCACCACTGCCCCCACCCTAAACTCTAAGATAGATATTGGGGTAGCCTGTCCAGCGAGCTTCTTCCTCCCGTCCGGCGAGTTTCTTCCTCCCTTGCACCTTTTTCTTTCTTCAACCAAAATCGATTGACCCAAAATTCGAAAGCCAGGCGATTGACATGTAGCTATTGTAGTCGATACTACATGTCTCCGTATAAAAATGCCATCGCCATTTACTCCCCCTTATCTCAAAAGCAGGTCGTAGTAGTAGCAGACTAGCAGTATATACTATTATTATCTTTAATCCAGTGTTCAGTGTAGTTATTTGGCCATGTTTCCCGGAAGTGCGCTTGGAGACCATGCATGGCGTCCACGCATGCATGTGGTGGTTAGCAGTTGGTGCTAACTCCATCACGCTGGTTTATCTTATTTTGACATGACATGCATGCATGGCGAAATTATGGGCCGGTTCATATCCAACACTTTGATCGATCTACTCCAACTTTCTGATCGCTCATACGTATCGCTGTGCGCACAATTCCTACCAGCATTCACCCGTGCCATGCAATGCAGCTCGAAGAAGGGAGGATCGATGCACCCAAAAGCATGCAACGCCCAGTACGCGCACAATAAACTTGGGCTAGATCGATGGATAGATGGTAGTAGATCTCATCTCCCTTGCAGTGCAGGAGGTAGCGTTCTCCGCTGCCACCCCTCCGTAAATACTGTTGCGTCTGCCACGGCAGCGGAAAGTCTCAGGAAGGCCGAGATTCCCGACGCGGTCGCCTTCAAATCAAATTCAATGGCGGGCAGGCACGGTGACCACGCCCGGGTTGGTCCTCCCGTCGCAGTTTCCTCCGTCCACGAAGTACGGAGTACGTGCGTGCGTTCCCCATGCAATGCATGCAGGAGGCTCTGCTCTGCTCTGGCTTGGCCTGCCCCCCCAAAACCCAGGAGAGGAAGCCCTCCCGATCGGTGCTTGGGCGGCAGGGGACACAGCCATTGCTTTGCCATGGTCCATGGACTGGACACCATACGTGCGTGCGTGCGTGCGTGCGTGCGTGCAGGTAGTTAATGCATCACGCACGCGTTGCACCGCGGCTTCCTCTGGAAAAGCTTGCAGCTCGCAGCGGGAGTTGCACTGAACCACGTTAGCCCGTGGAACGCGTAGCGGCTCCGCCACCGTCGTACGTTACGTCGCTCGGAAGAGTGGCACGGAAGCGTGCAACGACTGGAATGAAGACTGAAGCAGAGAAACAGGAGGAGGACGGAAGGGGAGCAGGTGGAATAACTGCTGCCGCTGAAGAAGTTAAGACGCGCACGTACGTTGGATGTGTGTGTTTGGTTACATGCGCGGCGCACGCATCGTAGCTAGCTCCTCTGTCAGCCACCCACGGGGCGACACATAGACCGGCTGCGCAGGCGTGCACGTACGCTCAGTACGTACACCGGTCGTCCGAACGCTCAGCACGTACGCATGCGTGCGGCCTCGGGGGTCGCGCAAACGCATGCATGCATGCGTGGTGTGTGCATGGGTGGGATCAGGTGGATCGAGCGTGCAAGTATGGAGGACGATGCATGGCGTGCCGCCGAGCGAGCGTGCGCGCGGCGGTCGGGACAAGGAGGAAGAGCCGGCACCAGCGCCGCGCGCGGCCTGAGCGACACGCCACGGTGCGCGACTGGAAGGTCCAGTCAACGATCGATCGGCACACCGAAGATGCCGGGCCTGCCAACGGCATCAACCGGCATGTCAACATGCACACGCACGGATGCCCCAGGCTTCATGTGGAAACGGACGCCCAAATGTACGTGCGGCGGGGCCGGTGCTCGCATAGTATACTACCAGTATGACCCATCACGGACGACGCCTAAACAAATTAAGCCGCGCCGACCGATGCTCTCTCGCCGGCAGCTCGCGCTAGCTGTACCACACGGCGTCACGGCACACGTCCGCCGCGGGCATGCAGGATGCTGGGCACAAACCACGGATCCATGCCGATGGGCGCGTCCAGTTCATCGATCACCTCCGCACGCGCACCAGCAAACGTGAGTGATCACGCTCCAGCTCGTGCGCTGCGCATGCAATGCCGCCGCGCGCGCGCTGTACGTGCCGCCCAAGTGCTGCCTGCCGTCCGCGCGCTGCCTATCGAAACCCGGTCTCCGGCCGCTCCCCCGGTCTTCGTCTTCCCCGATCGGCCGACTTAACTCTTGAGCAAACGACACACGCATCCGCACGGGCTCCCGTCGTATTCCCCGGCCGCACGTACGTGCCATTTACTGCTGCTCCTTCTGCGCTCGTCTGCGCACCAACTGCATCCCATTACAATAATGCACGCGCCATCCTCTTCCCTCGCGTGATCGGCCGGCCGGTACGTCACGGGACGGACTTCTCCTGCTGAACCCAACCCAGGTGTGCGTGGCCGAGGCCGTACGTGCGACCAGGGAGGAGAACGCAAAACCGATCCATGTCCTGCAACGCTCAACTGAAAATGCCATTCAGCGTTTCGAAAGAAAAAAATGCCATTGGCAGGGCTGGTGGATGGAACTCGGGTGAACTAAGAGCAACTCTACAGAGTCGTCATATCGAACTCATCGGCATAATAATCGTCAAGAGTGTGGTTAGGTCTTAGTCGACTGAGATTTAACCAAGTTTCAGTCAAGCGACATAACATGCTACCCTCGCAAAAAAAAAAGTGACATAACATGCAAAAGAGAAAAAGAAAAAACAGAAAAGTATTTTTTTTTGCATTGATCTCAATGTAAATTTTATGGATATAGCACCGACTGAGACAGTCGGCTGAGCCTTAGCACGACTGGATCGCCAATATGGTATCTCGGTTGAAAAATCCACCCTTGTTTCCCGCTAGAGCGTGCACATTTGCGGGTATATAGACCCCCATCGCCCCCCTTAATCTCCGGCGCAACCAGATGCCCTTCTCTTCCTCCTTCCCCATCGCCTCCATGATCACCCCATCGCCCCCTTCGCTGGACACCACCTCGCAGCCATCTTCCACCTTCCACATTGCCGCCACACTAAACCCCATCGACCATGTTTGTGCGGTCACGCCCTCCCTGCGGACCTGTCGCAAGCAGGACGAAAGAGGACTGCACTAAGAGAGTAATCTAGAAGAGGTGTGACACTACTCGAAGTGGGTCGAGGACGACGTGCACCGTAAGGCTCAATCAGCTGTCGGCCACGCCCGCCTACGTGCCTCCTTCAAGTAATTCGACTGCATGTCGGTGGCCGCCATGGCAGAAATGGACATCGTGCTCATGCCGGCCTTCAAGATTATTAAGGTTGATGTGGCATTATCCCGCATCCAGGACGCACCGCGTTCGTCGGCCACATGGTCATGGAAGTCGTGGCAGGCGAAGCCCCCCTCCCACCTGCGAGGTCACTTTGAATAGGAGGAAATGCATGTAGTTCAAATAACATAGAATCTTAGTTGTAATCCTTCTTCAAATCAATTTTATAAATCCATGTTGAAATTCTAGTGAAAATCGATGTTGAAATATGGTACAGAAACTTTCATTGTTGAGGTTGGGAATGAAACTGAATTGAAGTCTGAATGACAAAGTGGGGCGCACATGTAAAAAAAATACAGAGGTTTCCATTTTGGCGATTCTGTGTTTGCGCATAGCGGCCTCGGCCTCCATATTCATAAGGAGCGCACTCCATATCCCATATGGAGACTATGCTAAGCAACTTTTAATAGTCTCCTTATGGGCAGCCTCCATACCGCATATGGAGCATTCTTCATATGGATATGGAGGTTGCTAAGGCAAACCGCAAACACAGAGTCATCATAATGGGCCTTCATATTCTTCTTTACATGTAGGCCCTGCTTGTCATTGACTACAACATTTCTTCCCTGATTCCCCATCGAGAGCACATGTAAGAACTTGAGTGCTTGGCTCATAGGGGTAGTGAAACACATGAATCCTACTCGGAGGATGAACCCCATCGAGAGCACATGTAAGAACTTGAGTACTAAATATAGGCATAGTAAAACCAAGTGAAAAAGTATAATTAACAAGTTAGCATAACATTATGCCAATGTAGAGTCCAGTCGCATACCTCATGCATAGGAATTGTAAAATTCATGCCATTTAACTTTGAAAGTAAGATCAAAGATTTCTTTTCCCTACCTTTTTTTACTCCACTCCTTTGAACAAAGGAATGAATAATGTTGTTAAATAAAAAGTTCCTATTTGTATACATTTATTCTAGTTTTCTTATGAATCAAACAAGCACTTAGGGCCTCTTTGATTCACAGGATTGTTAAAACATGGGAACAAGATGAACACAAGAATATGATTGTAAAAACAAAGGAATTTGCATAATTGTGTGTTTGATTTGCAGGAATAGGAAAAACACATGCATGAATCTGAAAAGACACGATCAAATTTAAATTAAAACACGTGCAAAGGTAATATTAGATCAATGTTATATTTTCCGGGTTCCTTTGTTATAGAGTGCAAAGCAATCCTTAGGAAAAGAGAACTTTTCCTAAGGATTCCAATCCTATGAATCAAACCAAGCACCTAGGAAAACAAGGCAAGGATTGCTTTGCACTCTATTTTAGAGGATATTTTTCATCCATTCCAAACTCCCTTTACAATTCATTTGATTCAAATGAACTTTATAGTAATTTTAGAGGATTCTTATCCTAATAATTTTTCGTGCACACGTTGTATGATCGTATGATTGAAATCCTTATAGAAAATCCCTAAGGATCTCTTGGAATTCTATTTTGACGGAAATTTTCATCCGCTCGAACCTCTTTGCACAATTCCTTTGTTTTTTTCCTGTGGCATCAAAAACTCACTGTTCCAAGTTCCCGTGATTAACTAATCCTATAGGATTCGACATGACATGTCACTCCAATTCTGAGTTTTTCCTATTCATGTGTTCCAAATAAGCCTAAAATTCCTTTGTTTTCCCCATGAAATCCAAACCAAAGGAAAAAAATCCCTGCATTTTCTTGTGACCCATTCCTTTGAATGAATGTTATTAGCATGGGATCCTAAGTTTTTTCTCCACTATTGCTATGGAAATATTGGTCTGACTTGTATTTTGGAATTCTTGAAACCATGTTAATACATTTCTGGAAAAGCAAGCATGGATTTTTAACAAAATGACATTGAGCTATAGCTCAATGCATAATGCGCACACAGGGCGACAACACGTTTAGTTATCATCACCATGTGTAATTCATTTAATATTTGTTGCAAAATATAATATCTTTCCTTTTGTAGTTTATTTGACTACTTTATTTTGGAAGTTTTGCTAATTTGGAGGCGACTAATAATCAATTAATTTAATGTCATTACCAAGAACCATTTGGTATTGGCATAATGGATTCATGCATGTGCAAAGTGACGAGAATATCTTGCTCGGGCGATTATCGGGAATTGAATAAGAAATAACTACTAATTTTAAAACTGACTAAACTATAGTCACTATATTTTTATGGCATGTTTGGAATGTATCAATAGTAAAAATGCAGGAATGCAATAAAAAAAAAGAGTCGTTGAGAGCACAAGAATTCTGTCAACTTGGGTCTTCGGTTCATAGGGCTAGGAAAACATACGGGTCTTACTAATCATAGTCTTGAAAAAGTATAATTAACATGTTGTTATAACATTATGCCGCCGTGGACTCTAGTATCTTACCTTGTGAGTAGGAATTGTAAAATTCTTGCCTTTTAACTTTGTAAAATTCCTTCTCCTGGGAGCTGTTACACCTTTCTCAAGTTTGAAAGTGAGATCAAATATTCTATTTTCCGTCTCTACTTCTCTTTACTCCACTCCTTTGAACCAAAGGAATGAATAATGTCGTTAGAAATTTTTTCCCATTTCTATTCTTTTCCTATGAACCAAACCAGCCCTACTTATATGGTTTGACCATGTGTTACTCTATCATTATTACTGTATACTAATTAGTATGCCCACATCATAGTCTCCGGTGCAAAAGCACTACTAGTACTGCTAATACAAGGCCATGCAGAAAGGCAGTACTTTTGCATGCCATGCATGCATTCCTTGCTAGGCAATCTAGAGAGAATCAAATCAGTAGTGACTGCACCTTCTTCCACTTCAACACCTCAACAGTGTGCAGTCAATCTCAAGCAAGCAAAGCAAAGCATCCATCCATGAGTAATGAGCAGTAGGACTACTACCAGTCTACCGCCCTTTAATATTCCTCCCCTCCCTATGCAACTTTGCTGCTACTACTAGCCTACTGCTACATCCACATCCCATTCACACACACACATGGATCCATGCCCAAGTCCAAGGGAGCAAAACAAAAGGAAGGATGACATGGGCGGTGACATTAACTACTGCTCACAGACTGGGGTAGGTCGCTGAGGCGAGGCCGCAAGGGCGCCACGCCATTATAAGCAGCCGCTGAGGGTGAGGATGGGAGAGCCATAGCCAGATCCATAGGGTTCTTCTTCTTCCTTACTGCTCCTCTACAGATCGAAGCAACTACCACTCTCAGATCACATCATCGGTCGCAGCCGCAGCTAGCTCGATCTGCTCACCCATGGCGTCCTCGAACAAGCACTGGCCGAGCATGTTCAGGTCCAACCCTGCTGCCTGCGACTTCCACCACCAGCCTGACATGAGCAACACCCACACCAGACCCTCCTTGATCTCCTCAGGTATATGCCGTCGCCGTCCCTCGTCCTCTCGCATGATTTGCAATTTTGCATCGGGATATCATGTTTTTTATTAGCTTGTTGCATGATCTGTGTGCGTGTAGAGAAGCTAGGGTTTTCTGACGAGCTGATCCGATCGGTTTGTGGATGCTAAATGGCAGGGCTTGACCAGGAGACCACAAGGAGCCCGGGGGAGACGAAGCCGCGGTGGAACCCCCGGCCGGAGCAGATCAGGATCCTGGAGGGGATCTTCAACTCCGGCGTCGTCAACCCTCCGCGCGACGAGATCCGCCGCATCCGCCTCCGTCTGCAGGAGTACGGCCACGTCGCCGACGCCAACGTCTTCTACTGGTTCCAGAACCGCAAGTCTCGCACCAAGAACAAGCTCCGCGCCGCCGCGGCCGCAGCCGCTGCCCAGGGCCAACAGCCTACCGGCGGCCGCGCCGCCGTGATGCGCGCGTCCCTAGCGGTGAGGACGCCTGCGCCGGCTCCCGTGACGCCGCCGAGGCGTTTCCTCGCGCCGTCCGGCACGCTCCAGGCGCCGACATCCTCGTCGTCATCCTCCTCCGACCGCTCCTCCGGATCCAGCAGGTCGGTGACCATGAAGACCACGGCCATGGCGTCTGCTGCGGCAGCCTCCTTGTCCCAGCCGATGCTGCCGCTGTCGACGACCGCCGCCATCGACCTGTTCGCCCCGGCACCACCACTGACACCGTCGCCTGCGCTCTCCACGTGCCAGCTCTACTACCAGCTGCAGAACCATCCCATGACGTCGATGCCGACGCCGACACTGGCGTGCGAGCTGGTAACCTCCGCCCCCGAGCCGCCGCCGCACCTCCTGCAGTGGCCGCCGCAGAGCCAGAGCCAGTACCTGCCGGCCACCGAGCTCGGCGGCTTCCTCGGCTCGCATGCCCACACGCAACCGACGGCGGTCTCCCCTGGCGCGCTCCTCCTGCCTGGCCTCTGCACCGACTCGGCGTTAGGGCAGCACGAGATCGTGGACGACATGAGCTGCTCCAAGCCGGGTCTCGGCGTCGGCGGCCAGTACCACTTCAACGTCGCGGCGGATCCACCCTCCGACGCGGTGAGCGCCGTGATTAAGGACGACGAGAAGGTCAGGCTGGGGTTTCTGCACCACTACGGCCTCGGCGCCACCGCCGGCGCGGACGTCAGTGCGGCCGCCCTCCCATGCATTCCGCCTACCGGCAACGCCGCCGCAAGCTCTGCATTCACCGATCAGCTGCAAGGTACTATGCTCAACTGTTCATCAGCCAGTAATTTGAATGTACTCCTACGTAGCACGTTTTCATCGATCATTCCACCCATAATCCGCCATGCATTGCTAGCTGCTCACATACGTACGGTACGGTACACCATGATAGTTTGCCAGAGCTTAGCGTGTGCATGCATAGCTGCGCCTGCCCTGTCACTGTCTCGATCTACCTGCCGCTGCATGCAAAGCTTGGCTCTAGCAGAGCTTGACACCAATGGAGAAAGCCGAGCACTTGCCACTTCCATCATAGAGTACAACACGGCACATAGATCCATAGATTAGCACGGACGACGACATGTCTTTCCCGCTGCATGCTAGCAGCTTGCATGCCATTGCATTGCATGCATGGTACGTAGTACGCACACATAGCTCCAATCGATCGATCGATCGGATGCATGCATGCGTGGTGCGTACCAAAGACCCAGCGTGCTGCAGGCAAGGGGACAAGGTTAGGCCATGTACAAGAGAGACCTATCCTGTCATGGCTTTGTGAGTATGTGCATGCTGTTGTTGACGCCTGCACAGGGACACTTCCATGTCAAGGATAGGGGAACCTGTCAGCTCTCCCAACTGTAGGAACTTGAATGTGCCAAAATATTGTGAGCTGGTGTCCGTAGGGACGCGGACATGACATGGTTGTTGTGAGCCAAGCGACGTGTCGATCCATGCGTGTACTTCATTTTCTTTTCTTTTTTTGAAATTGTGTTCTTCATTGTCTAGCTTGATGGGAAAGCATCAAATCATCCATATATAGTGGAGATTGTTACTATTATAGCTACATATATTTACTTGGCAAGAAGTTTAGGCGAAAACCTGCTAGTAGTAGTTTAAGTATGTTGATGCAAAAGAAGTACTTGAAAGATGGAACTACTATGACAAATTAAGCTCTGCCTTTCCGGATTCTAAAACCGCAGGCCTAGTGGTAATAACACATGAATATGATAGGAATGCGCGAGCACAATATATGATAGTTGTGAAAAATATAGAAATTCTGCGGAACTGACATTGGTTCTTGATAATAGGAAAAACACATGAATCCTACAAAGTGTAGTGAAATCAAGGTAATAACATATGCAAAAGTAAGATTAATTAGTATGCAATCTATGGCCTTTGCTTTGTTTTTCTTGATAGGAATGTAACAAAAAATACTCCCTCCATTTTTATTTACTTCACATGTTAGTTTTGTCTCGAGACAAACTTCGTAAACTTTGACCAACTTTATACTAAATCAATACCATTAGAATATCATTCAATATATTTGCATACAATATATATTTGTTATTGTGAAACTTTAGACTGTTTTCGATAAACTTGGTCAAACTTTATAAAGTCTGACTAAGGCCAAAGCTAATATGCGGAGTACATAAAAACGGGGGAGTATATGTTTGGGCAGATAGGATATTCGAAACTCAAACAAAGGAAGATTCTTTCTCTTTATTTATTTCCCCTGTGTTCCATATATTTGAATCAAATGGAAGAATAGTGACACTATGTTTTTCCTCCATTTCTCCTATGAATTGAGGGCAATGTTTTTGTTTCATCGTTGTGCATGAACCCTAGGAAAGACAACGTTTCTACTACTTTTCCCTCCCATAGATCCTAGACATTGTTTGCATCCATCATTGTGCGTGCGATCTTAGGAAGGGGTAGATCACGCCCTGCACACAAAGCTTTCCAGCACGAAAGCTGGCACTGGCTTGGGATCCCAGGGAACGCGCGCAGGCAGGCAGGCGGGTATCTTCAGAGAACAGTTACTGATCGATCTGCCTGTATGGTCATGTCACGGCAGAGCTTCTTCCCAAGCCATGCAAAACCTCTGATGGATGCACCGATCGATCGGGAGGGTTTAATTGGAGCGCGTACGTTGTTGAGAGGATTGAGGCGACGGCGGTCAAAAAACTGCTACTCCGATTCCGATAGATAGCTCGGTCTCCAAGCAAGCAAGCAGATCACTTGAATGCTAGCTGTAGCTTCGTTCTCGAATCCTTCTCACATCACAATGGTGGCGTCGCTTCCGAGATTGGACGTGTGCATGGCACCTCCGGGTCAGAAGAAGATGCCTCTGCCTGCATGCTTGGATCTCCTCCTGCACTGCATACACAACTACACATGCATATGCATCCATAGGGTTTGGTTCTCCATCGTATACGCAGGTCATAAATCGTGCCAGCTTTTTGTTGCAGTGGTTGCACGTTAGATTAATTTTTGGTACTTCTGTTTTGCGGTGGAGCAGGGCTGCTGGACGCCGGGCTGCTCACCGGAGGAGGCGCGCCGGCGCCAATGGCGACGGTGGTGACCGTGGCCGCCGGGCGGCCGGGCGCCCCCGTGCAATGCTACAGCGTGCCGGCGATGGCGCGCATGGACGTGAAGGCGCTGTTCGGTCCGGCGGCCGTGCTGCTCGGGCAGTCCGGCGAGGCCATCCCCGTCGACGGGGCCGGGCTCACCGCCGAGCCCCTCCAGAACGGCGCCTGGTACTACGTCCTGGTACGTGCCACTCATTCTCTCTGTCTACGTGCCCTCTCCTTCACTAGCCAAGTTAATTGACCAAACACTAATTAATTGTACCATTTCCGCCTAGATTTTAATTTATTTCTACGTCGTTGTAATCTACTACATGTTTTTCACGTCTTATTTTCGTGTGCAGATGTGAGTGACTCGCTGAAGATCGATCGCCAATGCTGTGTACGTGTTGGGTCAAGCGTGCCGCGCGGGAGATTCCGGCAAGGCGAATTATAGTTATTATCTCTACCTAGTTGCTACAAGGGGAAAAAGTCCTTATATATAGCTAGCTGCTAGTATATTTTGCTTTGGTCTGTATGTGGATCTACTATAGTTTCTAATGGAGCGCCTTGTGTTACTCTTATTTTAGTGAAGATCTCTTCTAACATGGACAATAGTGTTGGCTTAATTTCCTGTTGCAATAAGCCGCCCCATGTTGCTAGTACTATTCAGTGGTGGTATTAAGATTTAAGCATCCTCTTATTGTTAAAAGAAGATCTAAAGTTGGCTAACATGCATGTATGAGATGAACATGAGATGAACTTTGATGAGAGGCATGGGAAATTATTAAGTGTATGTTTGGTTGGTGTATTTAAGGTTGCCACTATTTGTCACAATGTTTAGTGTTTAGCTAGTCATTTTTTGTCTCTCATGAAATAATTAACTTTGATGAGAGCACGCTCATTTTTTGTCTCCTCCGTATAGGCAAAAGAGAGGTGTAAGCATGCATATATCCTTTGTTATACTTTCCCCAACATAGCCCTCTTCTCATGTAGCAATGTAGCGCCAAGAGGGTTGATGCCCCCTCCCTCTCATAGAAGCAACTCATAGACGATTTTTTGTTGGGCGTGAGATAGTTCATCGAGGTGGTCATGCTGCTCAGGCACACCTGCAACCCGGTTCCATCGATCGGCTCTGAATCACTGTTGAGTTGCTCTAGAACAACATCCATTTCTCATTTCATTTGAATTAAATTACAGATTATCCTAATGTATGTTCACATACTTTGTTCTTTTTTCCTGTTCTGTGTGTACAAGTGAGTGACCCATTGATGATCGATCAATGATGTTGCATAGACGTTGAGTGAAGGGTGATGCGTGAGGAAATTAGGTATTTCCATGAAATTTGGTCCCAAACAAATTCATGAGGATCTCTTCTAACATGAATATTAGTGTTGGCTTGATTTCCTGTTGCAATAAGCCGCCCCATGTTACTACTATTCAATGGTGGTATTAAGATTTAAGCATCCTCTTATTGTTAAAAGAAGATTTAAAGTTGGCTAACATGCATGTATGAGATGAGATGAACTTTGATGAGAGGCATGAGAAATAATTAAGTGTATCTTTGGTCGGTGTACTTAAGGTTGCCACTATTTGTCACCGTGTTTAGTTTTTTTTGAAAACTCCTCCCATATATTAATTAAATAAAAATGTTCATACAATCGACTATTACAACTTCAGCCACGCAGGGCGGAACACTATTAAGACTCACACCATCAAACCTATTAACAAAACTGAATTTAGCTATTTCATGCGCACCCATTTTGCCCTTCTGTTAATTTTGGAAATCTTGAAACTTGTCATCAACCTGGAAAATGCTCAATGCCTCCATCTTCAGATCAGCTAGGAAAGACCTGTCCAAATAATCATTTCCTAGAAAGGAAGCCACAAAAGAACAATCAGTTTGTAAGATGATGGGCTTGTGTAGAGTAATACCGATGTAAACCCTGCGAGGGTCGCTCTAAGTTCCGCTTCATCCACGCTATTGCAAACCCCAATATAATCCCATGAAGAAATGATCACTTCTCCCAAATGATTCATGGCAACCACACCCACACTCGGAGAGCTAATGGCCTCCACAAAGCTTGCATCAACATTAATCTTAATGGACTCCGGGTCGGGTGGCTGCCAATTCACAACTTTTTCTTTCACTTCAATGGTATCATAAAACCCATCTCCTTACCTTTGTTGGTAACCTCCATCATCCTATTGGTATGACAGGACGAGAAGGACCCCCAGTAGTTTTGAATAAAGCTCACAGAGGTAGAGATAGTTTCCTTTCCCTTACCAAAGATCAAGTCATTCCTTAGGTGCCATGCCCTCTAAAACATGAATATAACTTGCTCACGCACCGGCGACGTTAACTGCTCCAATAAAATAAGTAGCCAATCCGGCACAGTGTTTAATTTTTGGCTAGAAATGCCTGAGAGGTTACGTGATCATCATAGAATTAAAAGGCTCTTTTATTTGGTGTAAGGTAGGATGAATGCATGCCTACACTATGAATAGTGCAAAGTACTAGCAAGTAAGGGCATCTCCAACGCGGGCCCTTAAACCGCCCGCATACATTTGAACCGGGCAGTCTGGACGTGTTCTATCATCCAATGCGATCCTATATCAGTCCGCTCGGCGGCCCAGGCGCACTTTTTCCCGCAAACCCAGGACAAATTAGGGGGGCTTTCACTAGTAGAAAAAGGGTCAAATGTGAAGCACATTAGTGCCGATTTGAATTTGAGCCGACACTAATGTGTCCATTAGTGCCGGTTCCAATGGCTGCGGGCGGAGATCATTAGTACCAGTTCATGGGCAACCTTTAGTACCGGTTCATGCCACGCACCGGTACTAATGAGGTTGTGTCAGGCTGTGGTCAGGCTGAGGCCCCACGAACACCTTTAGTACCGGTTCATGGCATGAACCGGTACTAGAGTTTCTTAGTAAGCTGATTTTTAGTCCCACCTCGCGAAGAGAGAGGCAGTAGGAGCGGTTTATAAGCCGTGAGTGCACAGACGATGAAGCAGAGGCGCAATGCTCACCTGCACGTTGCTTAGCTTCAAGCCTTTCGGAATAGCATAGACTGCACGGAGCTATGTGCAGTGCAGTCTACACTATCCCGAAAGGCTTGAAGCTAATTAACGAGCATTGCGCCTCTTTTTTATTTTTAATAACTTATTACAACTCCGGACTTCTTGTGTTACGACAAAAACTGGATGCACTTCGTGTACAAACTGAACAATCTCTTTCGAAGTATCAGGGCCGATTTCTGACGAAAACTCATCTGTTACACCGGCACTTCATTTTTTAACTTATTACAACTCCAGACTTTTTTGCGTTCAGTACGCACCATTCAAAGCCACATAATCAACTTTCAACCCTTTTTGACATCATTTGCTATTTTTCATTCATTTACCGATTTGTTTTGAGAGCTAAATGACCGTGAAATTGAAAATCACTACAAAATGAACTCTAAAAATGTTGAAACTTGGCATGGTATCATTATTTCACCCACATAGCATGTGCAAAAGAGTAGAGAGAGTTACGGCAAAAACTGGACGCACTTCGTGTACAAACTGGACAATCTTTTTCGGAGTATGAGGGTTTCAGACGAGAACTCGTCTGTTACACGGTTACTTCATTTTTCTAAACTTATTGGTGTTGGGTTTCGTAGTAATTTCAAAAAATTTCCTACGCACACGCAAGATCATGGTGATGCATAGCAACGAGGGGGGGAGTATGATCTACGTACCTAGTAGATCGACAATGGAAGCGTTTGGTTGATGTAGTCGTACGTCTTCACGATCCGACCGATCAAGCACCGAAACTACGGCACCTCCGAGTTCTAGCACATGTTCAGCTCAATGACGATCCCCGGACTCCGATCCCGCAAAGTGTCGGGGAAGAGTTCCGTCAGCACGACGGCGTGGTGACGATCTTGATGTACTACAACAGCAGGGCTTCGCCTAAACTCTGCTACAATATTATCGAGGACTATGGTGGCTGGGGGCGCCGCACACGGCTAAGGAAAAGATCACGTGGATCAACTTGTGTGTCTCTGGGGTGCCCCTGCCTCTGTATATAAAGGACTAGAGGGGGGGGGGGGAGGTGGCCGGCCAAGGAGGGCGCGCCAGGAGAGTCCTACTCCCTCTGGGAGTAGGATTCCCCCCCAATCCTAGTTGGAATAGGATTCGCGGAGGGGGGAAAAGAGAGAGAGGGGCCGGCCCCCTCTCCTTGTCCTATTCGGACCAAGGGAGGGGAGGGGCGCGCGACCCATGTAGGGCTGCCTCTTATCTTTTCCACTAAGGCCCATCATGGCCCATTTAGCTCCCGGGGGGTTCCGGTAACCTCCCGGTACTCCGGTAAAATCCCGATTTCACCCGGAACACTTCTGGTATCCAAACATAGGCTTCCAATATATTAATCTTTATGTCTCGACCATTTCGAGACTCCTCGTCATGTCCGTGATCTCATCCGGGACTCCGAACAAACTTCGGTACATCAAAATGCATAAACTCATAATATAACTATCATCGTAACCTTAAGCGTGCGGACCCTACGGGTTCGAGAACAATGCAGACATGACCGAGACATGTCTCCGGTCAATAACCAATAGCGGGACCTGGATGCCCATATTGGCTCCTACATATTCTACGAAGATCTTTATCGGTCAGACCGCATTAACAACATATGTTGTTCCCTTTGTCATCGGTATGTTACTTGCCCGAGATACGATCGTCGGTATTCCAATACCTAGTTCAATCTCGTTACCGGCAAGTCTCTTTACTCGTTCTGTAATACATCATCCCGCAACCAACTTATTAGTTGCAATGCTTGCAAGGCTTTAAGTGATGTGCATTACCGAGAGGGCCCAGAGATACCTCTCTGACAATCGGAGTGACAAATCCTAATCTCGAAATACGCCAACCCAACATGTACCTTTGGAGACACCTGTAGAGCTCCTTTATAATCACCCAGTTACGTTGTGACGTTTGGTAGCACACAAAGTGTTCCTCCGGCAAACGGGAGTTGCATAATCTCATAGTCATAGGAACATGTATAAGTCATGAAGAAAGCAATAGCAACATACTAAACGATCGGGTGCTAAGCTAATGGAATGGGTCATGTCAATCACATCATTCTCCTAATGATGTGATCCCATTAATCAAATAACAACTCTTTGTCCATGGTTAGGAAACATAACCATCTTTGATTAACGAGCTAGTCAAGTAGAGGCATACTAGTGACACTCTGTTTGTCTATGTATTCACACATGTATTATGTTTCCGGTTAATACAATTCTAGCATGAATAATAAACATTTATCATGATATAAGGAAATAAATAATAAATTTATTATTGCCTCTAGGGCATATTTCCTTCAGTCTCCCACTTGCACTAGAGTCAATAATCTAGTTCATATCGCCATGTGGTTCAACACTAAGAGTTCACATCACCATGTGATTAACACCCATAGTTCACATCGTCATGTGACCTATACCCAAAGGGTTTACTAGAGTCAATAATCTAGTTCACATCATTTATGTGATTAACACCCAAAGAGTACTAAGGTGTGATCATGTTTTGCTTGTGAGATAATTTTAGTCAACGGGTCTATCACATACAGATCCGTAAGTATTTTGCGAATTCTATGTCTACAATGCTCTGCACGGAGATACTCTAGCTAATTGCTCCCACTTTCAATATGTATCTAGATCGAGACTTAGAGTCATCCAGATCTGTGTCAAAACTTGCATCGACGTAACTTTTTACGATGAACCTTTTGTCACCTCCATAATCAAGAAATATTTCCTTATTCCACTAAGGATAATTTTGACCAATGTCCAGTGATCTACTCTTAGATCACTATTGTACTCCCTTGCTTAACACAGTGTAGGGTATACAATAGATCTGGTACACATCATGGCATACTTTATAGAACCTATGGCTGAGGCATAGGGAATGACTTTCATTCTCTTTTTATCTTCTGCCGTGGTCGGGCTTTGAGTCTTACTCAATTTCATACCTTGTAACACAGCCAAGAACTCTTTCTTTGACTGTTCCATTTTTGAACTACTTCAAAATATTGTCAAGGTATGTACTCATTGAAAAAACTTATCAAGCGTCTTGATCTATCTCTATAGATTTTGATGCTTAATATGTAAGCAGCTTCACCGAGGTCCTTTTCTGGAAAATTCCTTTCAAACACTCCTTTATGCTTTGCAGAATAATTCTACATTATTTCCGATCAACAATATGTCATTCACATATACTTATCAGAAATGTCATAGTGCTCCCACTCACTTTCTTGTAAATACAGTCTTCATCGCAAGTCTGTATAAAACTATATGCTTTGATCAACTTATCAAAGCGTATATTCCAACTCTGAGATGCTTGCACCAGTCCATAGATGGATCGCTGGAGCTTGCATATTTTGTTAGCACCTTTAGGATTGACAAAACCTTCTGGTTGTATCATATACAACTCTTCTTTAATAAATCTATTAAGGAATGCAGTTTTGTTTATCCCTTTGCCAGATTTCATAAAATGCGGCAATTGCTAGCATGATTCGGACAGACTTAAGCATAGATACGAGTGAGAAATTCTCATCGTAGTCAACACCTTGAACTTGTCGAAAACCTTTTGCGACAATTCTAGCTTTGTAGATAGTAACACTACTATCAGCGTCCGTCTTCCTCTTGAAGATCCATTTATTCTCAATTGCTTGCCGATCATCGGGCAAGTCAACCAAAGTCCATACTTTGTTCTCATACATGGATCCCATCTCAGATTTCATGGCCTCAAGCCATTTTGCGGAATCTGGGCTTATCATCGCTTCCTCATAGTTCGCAAGTTCGTCATGGTCTAGTAACATGACTTCCAGAACAGGATTACCGTACCACTCTGGTGCGGATCTCACTCTGGTTTACCTACGAGATTTGGTAGTAACTTGATCTGAAGTTACATGATCATCATCATTAGCTTCCTCACTAATTGGTGTAGTAGTCACAGGAACAGATTTCTGTGATGAACTACTTTCCAATAAGGGAGCAGGTACAGTTACCTCATCAAGTTCTACTTTCCTCCCACTCACTTCTTTCGAGAGAAACTCCTTCTCTAGAAAAACTCCGAATTTAGCAACAAAAGTCTTGCCTTCGGATTTGTGATAGAAGGTGTACCCAACAGTCTCCTTTGGGTATCCTATGAAGACATATTTCTCCAATTTGGGTTTGAGTTTATTAGGATGAAACTTTTTCATATAAGCATCACAACCCCAAACTTTAAGAAACGACAACTTTGGTTTCTTGCCAAACCACAGTTCAGATTGTGTCGTCTCAACGGACTTAGATGGTGCCCTTTTAAACGTGAATGCAGCTGTCTTTAATGCATAACCCCAAAATGATAGTGGTAGATCGGTAAGGGACATCATAGATTGCACTATATCCAATAAAGTACGGTTATGACGATCAGACACACCATTATGCTGTGGTGTTTCAGGTGGCATGAGTTTGTGAAACTATTCCACAATGTTTTAATTGAATACCAAACTCATAACTCAAATATTTGTCTCCGCGATCAGATCATAGAAACCTTTTCTTTTCTTGTCACGATGATTTTCCACTTCACCCTGAAATTATTTGAACTTTTCAAATGTTTCAGACTTATGTTTCATCAAGTAGATATACTCATATCTGCTCAAATCATCTGTGAAGATCAGAAAATAATGATACCTGTCGCGAGCCTCAATATTCATCGGACCACATACATCAGTATGTATGATTTCCAACAAATCTGTTGCTCGCTCCATTGTTCCGAAGAACGAAGTCTTGGTCATCTTGCCCATGAGGCATGGTTCGCAAGCATCAACTGATTCATAATCAAGTGATTCCAAAAGCCCATCAATATGGAGTTTCTTCATGCGCTTTACACTAATATGACCTAAACGGCAGTGCTACAAATAAGTTGCACTATCATTATTAACTTTGCATCTTTTGGTTTCAATATTCTGATTATGTGTATCACTACGATCAAGATCCAACGAACTATTTTCATTGGGTGTGTAACCATATAAGGTTTTATTCATGTAAACAGAACAACAATTTATTCTCTTACTTAAATGAATAACCGTATTACAATAAACATGATCAAATCATATTCATGCTTAACGCAAACACCAAATAACACTTATTCAGTTTCAACACTAATCCTGAAAGTATAGGGAGTGTGCGATGATGATCATATCAATCTTGGAACCACTTCCAACACACATCGTCACTTTACCCTTAACTAGTCTCTGTTTATTCTGCAACTCCCGTTTCGAGTTACTAATCTTAGCAACTGAACTAGTATCAAATACTGAGGGGTTGCTATAAACACTAGTAAAGTACATATCAATAACATGTATATCAAATATACTTATGTTCACTTTGCCATCCTTCTTATCTGCCAATCACTTGGGGTAGTTCCGCTTCCAGTGACCAGTCCCTTTGCAGTAGAAACACTTAGTCTCAGGCTTAGGACCAGACTTGGGCTTCTTCACTTGAGCAGCAACTTGCTTGCTGTTCTTCTTGAAGTTCCCCTTCTTCCCTCTGCCCTTTTCTTGAAACTAGTGGTCTTGTCTACCATCAACACTTGATGTTTTTCTCGATTTCTACCTTCATCGATTTCATCATTACGAAGAGCTTGGGAATCGTTTCCGTTATCCCTTGCATATCATAGTTCATCACAAAGTTCTACTAACTTGGTGATGATGACTAGAGAATTCTGTCAATCACTATCTTATCTGGAAGATTAACTCCACTTGATTCAAGCGATTGTTGTACTCAGACAATCTGGGCACATGCTCACTAGTTGAGCGATTCTCCTCCATCTTTTAGCTATAGAACTTGTTGGAGACTTTCATATCTCTCAACTCGGGTATTTTCTTGAAATATTAACTTCAACTCCTGGAACATCTCATATGCTCCATGACGTTCAAAAACGTCTTTGAAGTCCCGATTCTAAGCCATTAAGCATGGTGCACTAAACTATCAAGTAGTCATCATATTGAGCTAGCCAAACGTTCATAACGTCTGCATCTGCTCCTGCAATAGGTCTGTCACCTAGCGGTGCATCAAGGACATAATTCTTCTGTGCAGCAATGAGGATAAACCTCAGATCACAGATCCAATCCGCATTATTGCTACTAACATCTTTCAACACAATTTTCTCTAGGAACATATCAAAATAAACACAGGGAAGCAACAACGCGAGCTATTGATCTATAACATAATTTGCAAAATACTACCAGGACTAAGTTCATGATAAACTGAAGTTTAATTTAATCATATTACTTAAGAACTCCCACTTAGATAGACATCCCTCTTAATCCTCTAAGTGATTACGTGATCCAAATCAACTAAACCATGTCCGATCATCACGTGAGATGGAGTAGTTTCATTGGTGAACATCATTATGTTGATCATATCTACTATATGATTCACGCTCGACCTTTCGGTCTCCGTGTTCCGAGGCCATTTCTGTATATGCTTGGCTCGTCAAGTATAACCTGAGTATTCCGCGTGTGCAACTGTTTTGCACCCGTTGTATTTGAACGTAGAACCTATCACACCCGATCATCACGTGGTGTCTCAGCACGAAGAACTTTCGCAACGGTGCATACTCAGGGAGAACACTTCTTGATAATTAGTGAGAGATCATCTTATAATGCTACCGTCAATCAAAGCAAGATAAGATGCATAAAAGATAAACATCACATGCAATAAATATAAGTGATATGATATGGCCATCATCATCTTGTGCTTGTGATCTCCATCTCCGAAGCACCGTCGTGATCACCATCGTCACCGGCGTGCCACCTTGATCTCCATCGTAGCATCGTTGTCGCCTCGCCAAGCTTGTGCTTCCACGATTATCGCTACCGTTTAGTGATAAAGTAAAGCATTACATCGCGATTTCATTGCATACAATAAAGCGACAACCATATGGCTCCTGCCGGTTGCCGATAACTCGGTTACAAAACATGATCATCTCATACAATAAAATTCAGCATCATGTCTTGACCATATCACATCACAACATGCCCTGCAAAAACAAGTTAGACGTCCTCTACTTTGTTGTTGCAAGTTTTACGTGGCTGCTACGGGCTTAAGTAAGAACCAATCTCACTTACGCATCAAAACCACAACGATAGTTTGTCAATTTGACTCCGTTTTAACACTTGGTTCAACTAAAGTTGGAGAAACTTTCACCCACAAGCTACCTCTGTGCAAAGCACGTCGGGAGAACCGGTCTCGCGTAAGCGTACGCGTAATGTCGGTCTGGGCCGCTTCATCCAACAATACCGCCGAACCAAAGTATGACATGCTGGTAGGCAGTATGACTTATATCGCCCACAACTCACTTGTGTTCTACTCATGCATATAACATCAACATATAAAACCTAGGCTCGGATGCCACTATTGGGTTTCGTAGTAATTTCAAAAAATTTCCTATGCACACGCAAGATCATGGTGATGCATAGCAACGAGGGGGGGAGTATGATCTACGTACCTAGTAGATCGACAACGGAAGCGTTTGGTTGATGTAGTCGTACGTCTTCACGATCCGACCGATCAAGCACCGAAACTACGGCACCTCCGTGTTCTAGCACACGTTCAGCTCGATGATGATCCCCGGACTCCGATCCAGCAAAGTGTCGGGGAAGAGTTCCGTCAGCACGACGGCATGGTGACGATCTTGATGTACTACAGCAGCAGGGCTTCGCCTAAACTCCGCTACAATATTATCGAGGACTATGGTGGCTGGGGGCGCCGCACACGGCTAAGGAAAAGATCACGTGGATCAACTTGTGTGTCTCTGGGGTGCCCCTGCCTCTGTATATAAAGGACTAGAGGGGAGGGGGGGAGGTGGCCGGCCAAGGAGGGCGCGCCAGGAGAGTCCTACTCCCTCTGGGAGTAGGATCCCCCCCCAATCCTAGTTGGAATAGGATTCGCGGAGGGGGGAAAAGAGAGAGAGGGGCCGGCCCCCTCTCCTTGTCCTATTCGGACCAAGGGAGGGGAGGGGCGCGTGGCCCATGTAGGGCTGCCTCTTCTCTTTTCCACTAAGGCCCATCATGGCCCATTTAGCTCCCGGGGGGTTCCGGTAACCTCCCGGTACTTCGGTAAAATCCCGATTTCACCCGGAACACTTCCGGTATCCAAACATAGGCTTCCAATATATTAATCTTTATGTCTCGACCATTTCGAGACTCCTCGTCATGTCCGTGATCCCATCCGGGACTCCGAACAAACTTCGGTACATCAAAATGCATGAACTCATAATATAACTGTCATCGTAACCTTAAGCGTGCGGACCCTACGGGTTCGAGAACAATGCAGATGTTGGAAATATGCCCTAGAGGCAATAATAAATTAATTATTATTTTATTTCCTTGTTCATGATAATCGTTTATTATCCATGCTATAATTGTATTGATAGGAAACTCAGATACATGTGTGGATACATAGACAACACCATGTCCCTAGTAAGCCTCTAGTTGACTAGCTCGTTGATCAATAGATGGTTATGGTTTCCTGACCATGGACATTGGATGTCATTGATGAGGGGATCACATCATTAGGAGAATGATGTGATGGACAAGACCCAATCCTAAGCCTAGCACAAAGATCGTGTAGTTCGTATGCTAAAGCTTTTTTAATGTCAAGTATCATTTCCTTAGACCATGAGATTGTGCAACTCCCGGATACCGTAGGAGTGCTTTGGGTGTATCAAACGTCACAACGTAACTGGGTGACTATAAAGGTGCACTACAGGTATCTCCGAAAGTGTCTGTTGGGTTGGCACGAATCGAGACTGGGATTTGTCACTCCGTGTAAACGGAGAGGTATCTCTGGGCCCACTCGGTAGGACATCATCATAATGTGCACAATGTGATCAAGGAGTTGATCACGGGATGATGTGTTACGGAACGAGTAAAGAGACTTGCCGGTAACGAGATTGAACAAGGTATCGGGATACCGACGATCGAATCTCGGGCAAGTATCGTACCGATAGACAAAGGGAATTGAATACGGGATTGATTAAGTCCTTGACATCGTGGTTCATCCGATGAGATCATCGTGGAACATGTGGGAGCCAACATGGGTATCCAGATCCCGCTGTTGGTTATTGACCGGAGAACGTCTCGGTCATGTATGCATGTCTCCCGAACCCGTAGGGTCTACACACTTAAGGTTCGATGACGCTAGGGTTGTAAAGGAAGTTTGTATGTGGTTACCGAATGTTGTTCGGAGTCCCGGATGAGATCCCGGACGTCACGAGGAGTTCCGGAATGGTCCGGAGGTAAAGATTTATATATGGGAAGTCCTGTTTTGGTCACCGGAAGAGTTTCGGGGTTTGTCGGTAACGTACCGGGACCACCGGGAGGGTCCCGGGGGTCCACCAAGTGGGGCCACCAACCCCAGAAGGTTGCGTGGGCCAAGAGTGGTGAGGGACCAGCCCCTTAGTGGGCTGGTGCGCCTCCCACAAGAGCCCATGGCGCCTAAGAGGTGGGAAAGGGGCAAACCCTAATGGGATATGGGCCTTAGGGCCCATATTGGTGCGCCTCCCTCTCCCATCCCCTCTTGGCCGCCCCCCTTGCTCCCCATCTAGGGCTGCCGCCCCCCTAGGGGTGGGAACCCTAGAGGGGGTGCAGCCCCTCCCCTTCCCTATATATATGAGGCATAGGGCTGCCCATAAGACACGCGATTCGATCTCTCGTTGGTGCAGCCCTGCATCTCTCTCTCCCTCCTCTTCTGTGGTGCTTAGCGAAGCCCTGCAGGATTGCCACGCTCCTCCACCACCACCACGCCGTTGTGCTGCTGTTGGATGGAGTCTTCCTCAACCTCTCCCTCTCTCCTTGCTGGATCAAGGCATGGGAGACGTCACCGGGCTGTACGTGTGTTGAACGCGGAGGTGCCGTGCGTTCGGCACTTGGTCATCGGTGATTTGAATCACGACGAGTACGACTCCATCAACCCCGTTCACTTGAACGCTTCTGCTTAGCGATCTACAAGGGTATGTAGATGCACTCTCCTTCCCCTCGTTGCTGGTCTCTCCATAGATAGATCTTGGTGACACGTAGGAAAATTTTGAATTTCTGCTACGTTCCCCAACAGCAGACATGACCGAGACATGTCCCCGGTCAATAACCAATAGCGGGACCTGGATGCCCATATTCGCTCCTACATATTCTACGAAGATCTTTATCGGTCAGACCGCATTAACAACATACGTTGTTCCCTTTGTCATCGGTATGTTACTTGCCCGAGATACGATCGTCGGTATTCCAATACCTAGTTCAATCTCCTTACCGGCAAGTCTCTTTACTCGTTCTGTAATACATCATCCCGCAACCAAATTATTAGTTGCAATGCTTGCAAGGCTTTAAGTGATGTGCATTACCAAGAGGGCCCAGAGATACCTCTCCGACAATCAGAGTGAGAAATCCTAATCTCGAAATACGCCAACCCAACATGTACCTTTGGAGACACCTGTAGAGCTCCTTTATAATCACCCAGTTACGTTGCGACGTTTGGTAGCACACAAAGTGTTCCTCCGGCAAACGGGAGTTGCATAATCTCATAGTCATAGGAACATGTATAAGTCATGAAGAAAGCAATAGCAACATACTAAACGATCGGGTGCTAAGCTAATGGAATGAGTCATGTCAATCACATCATTCTCCTAATGATGTGATCCCATTAATCAAATAACAACTCTTTGTCCATGGTTAGGAAACATAACCATCTTTGATTAACGAGCTAGTCAAGTAGAGGCATACTAGTGACACTCTGTTTGTCTATGTATTCACACATGTATTATGTTTCCGGTTAATACAATTCTAGCATGAATAATAAACATTTATCATGATATAAGGAAATAAATAATAACTTTATTATTGCCTCTAGGGCATATTTCCTTCAATTGGAACTCCAGACTTTTTTTGCGTTCCGTATGCAGCATTCAAAGCCACGTAATCAACTTTTAATCATTTCTGACATCATTTGCTATTTTTCATTCATTTACCGATTTGTTTTGAGAGCCAAATGACCGTGAAATTGAAAATCACTACAAAATGAACTCTGAAAATGTTGAAACTTGGCATGGTATCATCATTTCACCCACATAGCATGTGCAAAACCGTAGAGAGGGTTACGGCAAAAACTGGACGCACTTCGTGTACAAACTGGACAATCTCTTTCGGAGTATCAGGGTTTCGGACGAGAACTCGTCTGTTACACGGTTACTTCATTTTTTAAAATTATTTGAACTCCAAAATTTTTTTGCGTTCCGTATGCAGCATTCAAAGCGACGTCATCAATTTTCAACCCTTTCTGACATCATTTGCTCTTTTTCAGTCATTTACCGATTTGTTTAGAGAGCTAAATGACCATGAAATTGAAAATCACTACAAAAGGAACTCTGAAAATGTTGAAACTTGGCATGGTATCATCATTTCACTCACATAGCATGTGCAAAAGAGTAGAGAGGGTTGCGGCAAAAACTGGACGCACTTCGTGTACAAACTGGACAATCTCTTTCGGAGTATCAGGGTTTCGGACGAGAACTCGTCTGTTACGCGGTTACTTCATTTTTTAAAACTTATTTGAACTCCAGACTTTTTTCGTTCTGTATGCATCATTCAAAGCAATGTCATCAATTTTCAACCCTTTCTAACATCATTTGCTCTTTTTCAGTCATTTACCGATTTGTTTAGAGAGCTAAATGACCGTGAAATTGAAAATCACTACAAAATGAACTCTAAAAATGTTGAAACTTGGCATGATATCATCATTTCGCCCACATAGCATGTGCAAAAGAGTACAGAGGGTTACGGCAAAAACTGGACGCACTTTGTGTACAAACTGGACAATCTCTTTCGGAGTATCAGAGTTTCGGACGAGAACTCGTCTGTTACGCGATTACATCATTTTTTAAAACTTATTTGAACTCCAGACTTTTTTTGCGTTTCGTATGCAACATTCAAAGCGACGTCATCAATTTTTAACCCTTTCTGACATCATTTGCTCTTTTTCAGACATTTACCGATTTGTTTAGAGAGCTAAATAACCGTGAAATTGAAAATCACTACAAAATGAACTCTCAAAATGTTGAAACTTGGCATGGTATCATCATTTCACCCACATAGCATGTGCAAAAGAGTAGAGAGGGTTACGGCAAAAACTGGACGCCCTTCGTGTACAAACTGGACAATCTCTTTCAGAGTATCAGGGTTTTGTACTATATAAAAAACTACTCAGAAACAAATAGAAGAAAATAAATAAAGCAGAAAAGAAAAAAACTACTCACAAATAAATAGAAGAAAATAAATAAATCAGAAAAGAAAAGAAAAAACTATGTAAAAAAACTACTCAAAAATAAATAAAGCAGAAAAGAAAAAATATAAAAAATTATTGGTGCGCTATCCAGTGGGCCTGCTAGGCCCTGGGCTTGTAAATTCAGGCCCACAAGGCCCAGCAGGCTCACAGGATAGCGCGCCATAGTTAGGCCCATGAGTCTGGTTTATAGAGGAGTTCGATAGAGCAGCCGCGACTGGGTTTATAAACCAGTGCGGCTGCCCTTCGCCCGGCGAGGTGGGACTAAACTTTGCGCACCGCAACGTACCCCTTTAGTACCGGTTCATGGCTCCAACCGGTACTAAAGGCTACTTTATTTAAGTATATTTTTCGTAAGTGCTTAGTTGAATTAATTAGTTGAACTAGTTGAATTAACAGAACTAGTTGAATTAGTTGAATTAATAGAACTAATAAGTGTTTAATGTTTCACCTATGAACATAGGGATGTCGTCTGACGACGAACACGATTTCACTATGTGCGAATACTGCGAAGATCAGCGCGGCCTATGCGGCAGAAATTTTCTATTTGATGATAGGCGCTTCAGCATCAAGCTGGATGAGAACTTCGAAGTGGATACAGTAACTCACAACGACAAGTCTTTTTTCATAATTAAGCATGACTTATGCTTCATTTGCTTCAACTTATAATTTTAATTTTTCACTATTCTACTAGCGTATCCCCTGCCATGCAAGAATTTTTGTCTTGGGTAAGATAGGTTTCAGTCCTAACAAAACTATGGAGGTAAATTTTTTTTACTTGAAGACAGAGCATGGTTATACCTTCAACGTCAAATTATACAATGCAGACACATACACCTATTTTGAATGCAAAACTTGTCAATCACTATGCAAGGCTTATGCATTTGAGCTTGATATGGTTATCACCTTTGATATTCGTCCGCAAGATGATATTGAAGGTAATAGAGACATCTGGGTCGATGTGCACACGCCTCCAGTTCTACCATTATGTGAGTTTCTCAACCATATTTATGTCTTCGATATTGTATAGTTGACAAGTAATTTTTATTGATAGCTTATTTCCAATCAAGCAAACATGTCCGGTGCTTGGTAGACAGGACCGTCCACTGTCCCGGGGCTGAACTAAACTGTGAGGAGATAATTCATTATGTTTCATGGCTTGAGGATCTTCATACTGTCAAGACAAATTTTCTTCCTGCACTTAGAAATGTTAGTACTCAAAACGTGCGACCAATAGTGTTCGTACTGAACTACGGTCACATACATTTAGGAAAGATGGTAAGATTTTTACTATTTGTCCTAAGTGCATCTTTTGCATACATTATTTTTTAAGCTAAACTTCATTGCTAAGTATGTTATTATACGATGTTCTTCAACAGGGACTCCCAATGAATGTTGTGCCTGATTGGATCGAGACTAAAGGTACCATGAATATTGTTAGCTTACGGCCAAGATATCCTACAATGCACTTTAGTGGATTCAGGATTTCTAATAGCGAGGAATGCTTAATAGTAAAAGACTGGAGCAAAATTGTGAACGATCGCAGAGAAGTACTAGGGGGAAGCAATCAGAAGCGCAACCCACGATTAGGAGACAGGTTCATCTGCATGCTTCAATATGATGAATCAGGAGAGCTATACATGTTCTATGCTATTTTACCCGAGAGAGAGCAGCAGGAGTGATTAGCTAGTTCATGCTCTTAGTACTTGTCCTCTCATGCATGCCCGTGTTCTCCGTCCTGAACTTAATCTCAAAGAGTGATTTGCTTTTGTGGTGTTATGAACGCTTATAATATCATGACCATGTTGAACTCGATGATATCTTTGCTTTTGGTACAAGTGAATGTTTCTTCTTTAAGCTAGTGTTGGTGGTGATTAGATAGCGGTAATGACTATATGATGATTAAATAGTGGTAATGACGACTATGATGATTTTTAGCTAGCTAGTATATACTGTTGTTGGTGATGATATATATGATGCAAGAGTTTTATATTAATATGATATGATGATGATGATGATGTTGATGAGTTATTGTATCATTTATGAAAGAAACCGCAGATTAGTTTCAAATGGATGGATCCTAGCTAAGTTATCAAGTATATGCCATATGCATATTACCTTGATCACCTGAGTGATCAAGTAATATGGGTATGGCATATACTTGATCACTTAGCTGCCAGGATCCACATGCATCCAGTCAAAACTAATATGCGGTACTTTCTCCTAATGATTTAACAACTCATTATAATGTAAAACAATCACTAAATTAAATTGAAAATACAAAATAAAAATAAAAATAAAAAATAAAACAAAAACACCCCAAACATTTAGTACCGGTTGGTGTTACCAACCGGTACTAATGATCTACCCGCACCCGGGGCCAGGCTCGTGCCACATGGTGGCACTTTAGCGCCGGTTCGTGCCGAACCGGTACTAAGGGGAGGGGGGCTTTAGTCCCCACTCTTTAGTGCCGGTTGTAGAACCGGCACTAAAGGCCCTTACGAACCGGCGCTAAAGCGCGATTCTGCACTAGTGTTTGCGGGCGTACGGACCACTGCCACGCCTGCTCCTGGCTGCCCCGGCTCATCCAAAACTCTTCTCCCTCGCCAGCGTGCGTTCCCACCTGGCGCCAGTGAAGGAAATATGCCCTAGAGGCAATAATAAAGTTGTTATTTATATTTCCTTATATCATGATAAATTTTTATTATTCATGCTAGAATTGTATTAACCGGAAACTTGATACATGTGTGGATACATAGACAAAACACAGTGTCCCTAGTAAGCCTCTACTAGACTAGCTCGTTAATCAAAGATGGTTAAGTTTTCTAACCATAGACATGTGTTGTCATTTGATGAACGAGATCATATCATTAGGAGAATGATGTGATGGACAAGACCCATCCATTAGCTTAGCATACTGATTGTTAAGTTTTATTGATATTGCTTTCTTCATGACTTATACATATTCCTTTGACCATGAGATTATGCAACTCCCGAATACCGGAGGAATACCTTGTGTGCTATCAAACGTCACAACATAACAGTGTGATTATAAAGATGCTCTACAGGTATCTCCGAAGGTGTTTGTTGGGTTGGCATAGATCAAGATTAGGATTTGTCACGCTGTGTATCGGAGAGGTATCTCTAGGCCCTCTTGGTAATGCACATCCTATAAGCCTTGCAAGCAATGTGACTAATGAGTTAGTTACGGGATGATGCATTACAGAACGAGTAAAGAGACTTGCCGGTAACGAGATTGAACTAGGTATGAGGATACCTGTCGGTGTCAAAACCGTCGGATCTCGGGTAGGGGTCCCGAACTGTGCATCTAAGGCGAATGGTAACCGGAGGCAGGGACACGATGTTTACCTAGGTTCGGGCCCTCTCGATGGAGGTAATACCCTATGTCCTACTTGATTGATCTTGATGATATGAGTATTACAAGAGTTGATCTACCACGAGATCGTAGAGGCTAAACCCTAGAAGCTAGCCTATGGTATGATTGTATGTTGTCCTACGGACTAAACCCTCTGGTTTATATAGACACCGGAGGGGGCTAGGGTTACACAGAGTCGGTTACAAGGGAGGAGATCTACATATCCGTATTGCCAAGATTGCCTTCCACGCCAAGGAAAGTCCCATCCGGACAAGGGACGAAGTCTTTAATCTTGTATCTTCATAGTCCAACAGTCCGTCCAAAGGGTATAGTCCGGTTGTCCGGAGACCCCCTAATCCAGGACTCCCTCAGTAGCCCCTGAACTAGGCTTCAATGACGATGAGTCCGGCGCGCAGATTTGTCTTCGGCATTGCAAGGCGGGTTCCTCCACCGAATACTCCATAGAAGATTTTGAACACAAGGATGATGTCCGGCTCTGCAAAATAAGTTCCACATACAACCGTAGAGAGAATAATATTTCCACAAATCTAATCTGCTGACATGTTTGGCAGCACAACATCATGTCATGGCCCAGTCATTATTCGAACCGTTTTTCTCAACCAGCACTGCACATATCGCGAGGCGGTTTTCCTGACACGTCTTGTCAAAGCAGAGATCGTGTCCCCCTTATTACGGGATTCTCATCAATATGGATGTGGGTAACCCAATCGTGCCTGTTGGTATGACTCCTCGATTTTAGGCAAGTCCCAAACGACCATGAGGAGGACGCTTGATATTCACCCTCTTTATAAAGAGGCCAAGGCCTGTCCTTTTTTCCCTCTCGTGCTCAATCGAATCCTTACCCCGCCTCGAGTTCCAGCACCCAAGGCTCAGGTCAGGAGCTTCGGACCTTCAACCATGTCCGGATCCAACCTCCAAGGTCGGTGGTGTTAGAGTTATATTAAGTGATGTCTTTTGGCCTTTTGTATTCTAGTCTCTTGGCATCCTCTTGTAGCCTTTTGGCATCCTCTTGTATGTGTATATATGTTGGCATTGGCCTCCTAATAATACAAGTTGCTATTCTCCTAACATCAACATGGTATCATGAGCCTAGGTTAGGGAATTTTTTCTCTTGGTTTCACAACTTACCCTTCCGATCCACATCCTGGCTGTGCTGTTCCACATCGCTGCTGCCTCCCTCCTCCTCTGCTGCCGCATCACATACAACCTGCCGTGCCCAATCCAGGCCGCTCCTTCCGCTGCTGTAGGTTGGATCGATCGGATCCTTGATTCGAGTCTCCAGCCACCACCAACCTGATCTCCGCCGCCGGCTTTCTCTGTCAACTGCCGCTGGATCTCGTCCGGCTGCCTCTCGGCTTGTCTTCTAGCCGCCGCCCGCTTGTCTGACCGCCGCCCGCTTGTCCGGCCGCCGCCCGCCGCCCGCCGCCCATCGGGGGCTGCTCTTCCAGCCGCCGCCCATCGGAGTGTGCACTTTCGGTCACCGCCCGGCGCTCCTCCGGCCCCGTCCGCCGGCCGCCACGGACGGCCGCCCGTACGGCCCCGCCCTCTCCGAGTTGCTGCTGGCTTCTACGGGCGCTCCCGTGCATGCGTGTGAAACTGCCGCTGTTTAAGTCCAGAGATCGCTGCCTTGGGCTGCTGTGGGCCGCTGTGTTTGGCCTGCCTTAGTCGGCTTGCCTTTTGTTTTTGTCTGATTCATCTGCTGCTGGTTCTGGCTGCTCTCACCTTGGCTAGTTGAGTCTTTGTGACAGAAAAGGAGCACCATGTCTTTGGCATCATCTAGCTATGTTGCCATCCCGCGCTGCCCAGTGATATTCGATGGGGCTAACTATGCTGAGTTCGTTGCCTTTATGTGCATTCACATGCGTGGCATTCGTCTATGGGGTGTTCTTTCCGGTGAGGTCCCCTATCCTCCGCGCCCAGTGCCTCTTGTGGCTCCTACCCCACCACCGACACCACTGACTCCTGACACAGATGCTTCTGATGCTGATAGGGCTGCAGCCACAGTTGCTGCTGATGATGCAGCTGCTGCTTATGACCAGGAGGTCTTGGATTATTCAAATGCTCTTTCTGTTTATTGTGACGATCTGGCTGCTTACACTCAGTGGTGTGACGATGATGCTCGTGCTGCGACTATTCTCACTTCCAGTGTTTTGCCTCAGTTTGCTTCTGAGTTTATAGGTCTCGGTACTGTCTTTGAGATGTGGACTCATCTTCGTCAGTGCTATCAACCCTCTGGTGATGCTCTCTACTTGTCTATGGTCCGTCAGGAGCATGCTCTTCAGCAGGGAGACTCCACTATTGATGAGTTCTACACTCAGAGTTCTGCTATCTGGCGCCAGCTTGACTCCCTTTGCACTACTGTTTGTGGCACTTGCCCGTGTTGCCAAACTATGAGGTCAGACTTGGAGTTTTAGTGCGTCTATGAGTTCTTGTCACGGCTCCGTGGGGAGTTTGAGCCTCGACGTGCTCAGTTGTTTGCGCGTGGCCGTGTTCCTATTTCTGAGGTGCTTTCTGAGCTTCGTGCTGAGGAGACTCGCCTTCATGGTGCTGGCTTGCTTCAGGTTCCCTCTATGCTCGGTGCTCGAGCTGCTACTCCACCAGTGTCTTCTCGCTCCAGTGCTCCGCCGCTACTACCCACTCCTCCGGGTAATGAGGCCTGCTCTCATGAAGGCCGCTCTCATCCTCGTACTCATTGTGACTACTGCAACAGGGATGGTCACCCCGAGTCTGATTGCTTCAAGAAGAAGCGTGATATGCGTAATAGGGAGCGCAATTCTTCTTCTAGGACTCGTGCTTCTTCCTCGATGCCGTCTACTGTCTCCTTGACTAAGCAAGATATTGTGAATCTCAAGCGTCTACTTGCTGCTTCAGGTTCTTTGACAGGTACTGCAGGCTCTGTGACTGGTGCTTCTAGTGCTGAGCGACCACTGTCTACACAGTCAGGTAAATCCCCATGGGTTCTGGATTCTGGAGCTTCATTTCATATGTCCTCCGATTCTTCTATCTTGTCCTCTCGTAGATCTCTCGATTTTCCTATTAATGTTATTACTGCTGATGGTACTCCTCTTCCTGTTGCGAGTCGAGGCACTCTTGCCACTTCTTCCTTTTATGTTCCAGATGTTTCTCATGTGCCTCGCCTGACCATGAACCTATTTTCCGCGGGTCAGCTTACTGATTCTGGTTGCCGTGTCATTCTTGACGTTGATTCTTGCACTATCCAGGATCTCCACACGAAGGCTCTGGTTGGGGCTGGCCCGCGCCGCCATGATTCTTAGGGGCTTTGGGAGTTGGACTGGCTTAATGTTCCTTCCGCTATCACCACACTCGCCAGTCCATCTGCCTTCGTCGCTTCAGCTACCAGCTCCTTCCTGCAGTGGCATCATCGACTTGGTCACCTTTGTGGTTCTCGACTATCGTCTTTAGTTCGTCATGGTCTTCTGGGGCCTGTCTCAGGAGATGTCTCCTTGCGGTGTCAGGGTTGTAGGCTTGGTAAACAAGTTCAGTTACCTTATCCTACTAGCGAGTCAGTATCTCAACGCCCTTTTGATTTAGTACATTCAGATGTGTGGGGTCCGGCTCCCTTCTCTTCTAAAGGGGGCCATCGCTACTATATTATTTTTATAGATGATTTCTCTCGCTACACTTGGCTTTACTTCATGTCTTCTCGTAGCGAGGTTCTCTCTATTTATAAGCGGTTTGCCGCCATGGTCCACACTCAGTTCTCTACACCTATTCGCGTGTTTCGTGCTGATTCTGCTGGCGAGTATATCTCCAAAATGTTGCGTGGTTTTCTTGCTGAGCAGGGTACTCTTGCTCAGTTCTCTTGTCCTGGTGCTCACGCTCAGAATGGCGTGGCTGAGCGCAAGCATCGTCACCTTCTTGAGACAACTCGTGCGATGATGATTTCCGCCTCTCTTCCACCTCATTTCTGGGCTGAGGCTATCTCCACTGCCACATATCTCATAAACATTCAACCCTCATCTGCTCTACAGGGAGGTATTCCTCTAGAGCATCTTTCTGATCATTCTCCTGATTATTCTGCTCTTCGGTTGTTTGGTTGTGTTTGTTATGTTCTCCTCCCCCCCGAGAATGCACCAAACTAACCGCTCAGTCTGTAGAGTGTGTTTTTCTGGGCTATAGTGATGAACATAAGGGTTATCGGTGTTGGGATCCTATCGGTCGATGGATGCGTATTTCTAGGGATGTGACTTTTGATGAGTATCGTCCATTCTACCCACGACCATCCTCTTCGACCTTTTCAGTAGAGGATATCTCTTTTCTCACGTTTCCTGATACACCTCCCTCGGTGCCTCATATTCTTACTCCTCCTTCTCGTCCCACTATTGCAGATCCGACACCATCTTCTCCTATCGTTTCTTCTCCTTCCTTATTGCATGACACTCCACCTTCATCACCGATGTCTTCTCCATCTCCATCACCTCTGGTGGTTTCTTCCCATCCCACTTTTCCTTTTCATTATACCCGTCGTCGACGTCTTATGGATGAATCTACTGACGTGCCATCTACTTCTGGTGCACCATCTTCCTCGTCCCAGCCGACTTATGGTCTTCGGGCTCGACCTTGCCCTCCTCCTGACCGCTATTCTCCTAGCCAATATGGCCTTTCAGTTGTACTTGAGCCTACCTCTTATCGTGATGCTATTATTCATCCTGAATGGTAGTTTGCGATGGCAGAGGAGATTGCTGCTCTTGAGCGCAACGACACATGGGATCTGGTTTCTCTTCCTCCCCGTGTTCGTCCCATCACTTGTAAGTGGGTCTATAAGATTAAGACTCGCTCTGATGGTTCTCTCGAGCATTATAGCGTTCGTCTTGTGGCTCACAGCTTTCAGCAGGAGCATGGTCGTGATTATGATGAGACATTTGCTCCTGTGGCTCATATGACCACTGTCCGCACACTTCTCACCGTGGCCTCTGTTCGCCACTGGTCCGTGTCACAACTTGATGTTAAAAATGCTTTTTTTAATGGTGAGTTGCATGAGGAGGTTTATATGCAGCCACCACCTGGGTATTCAGTTCCCGATGGCATGGTTTGTCGTCTTCGTCGCTCTCTCTATGGCCTTAAGCAAGCCCCTCGTGCTTGGTTTGAGCGGTTTGCCTCTGTGGTCACTGCTGCTGGTTTTTCACCCAGTGATCATGATCCAGTGTTGTTTGTCCACCTTTCTGCTCGTGGTCGCACTCTTCTTCTTCTTCTATATGTTGATGACATGATCATCACTGGCGACGATTATGAGTACATTTCCTTTGTCAAGGCCCGTCTTAATGAGCAGTTCCTTATGTCTGATATTGGTCCTCTTTGTTACTTTCTTGGGATTGAGGTTTCCTCCACCTCTGCTGGCTTTTTCATTTCCCAAGAAAAGTATATCCAGGGCCTTCTTACTCGTGCGGCTCTTAGTGATGAGCGCACTGCTGAGACTCCTATGGAGCTCAATGTTCACCTTCGTGCTTCTGATGGTGAGCCCTTGTCTGATCCGACATGCTATTGAAAGTGCGTTATATCGACTAGAGGGGGGGGGGGGGTGAATAGGCGATTTTTATGAAATTCTTCACTGAGGAATTTGCCGGTGAGCAAATTCCTTAGCGAAGAACTACTAGCAGCGGAATAAGTACTCAAAAGTAAACATAACAGAATACAAGCATAGTCATCATGATGAAATGAAAACAGGCACAAAGTACAGGAAGCGTAAGCACAGGATAACACAGGATGAAGACAAACAGACTGAAGAAATTGAACTGAGGAAATTGAGAAAGTCTTCAGACAAAGTATTCAAACACAGATATGAACAAGCACACAACTCAATTATGAGGAAATGAAAGAGTTGAGGAAATGGAACCAGTAAGCTTGGTGAAGACAATGATTTGGTAGACCAGTTCCAACTGCTGTCTCAGTTGTACGTCTGGTTGGAGCGGCTGAGTATTTAAACTCGAGGACACACAGTCCCGGACACCCAGTCCTGAACATGCAGCTCAGGACACCCAGTCCTCACCGTATTCTCCTTGAACTAAGGTCACACAGACCTCGTCCAATCACTCGTAGTAAGTCTTCAGGCGACTTCCAAACCTTCACAAACTCGGTCACTCGGCGATCCACAGTTCCTCTTGGATGCTCTAGACCATGATGCCTAACCGTCTGGAAGAAGCACAGTCTTCAAAGGTAACAAGCGTCGGATCCACGTAGGATCAATCTCTTCAGTGATGCTCAATCACTTGGGGTTTGTAGGTGTTTGGGTTTTGGGTTTTTCCTCACTTGATGATTTTCGTTCAAAGTCCTCAGAGGATGGGTTTCTCTCAAATGACAAGTGTCAGTTTCTCTCGGAGCAGCCAACCAGCTAGTGGTTGTAGGGGGCGGCTATTTATAGCCTAGGGAGCAGCCCGACATGATAAGACATAAATGCCTTTCAATGATATGACCATTAGGTGGACAGATATTTTTGGACAGCTGGCGCATAGCACGACAACGGTCGGAATTTTGAGTAGCAAAATCCTCAGGGCTATCATGTTCCTCATTGTGTAGGCAATCCGCACTGGCGAATTCCTAACTCCTCAGTCAGAACAAATTCCTCAGAGACCAGAAGAACTTCGTCTCTGTCGCTGAAGAATATGACTGGACTATATGAGATTTCCAATGGCTTCACTCGAAGGGATTGGTAGGTGTAGGATTTTGAGTTGAGCATCACATGGAAATTTTCCTTAGTATTTCCTCGACCCCCTTTAACAGTACGGTGTTTCCTATGACTCAAGAAAGAGAAAATGAAACTACGAAAACAAAAGTCTTCACGCTTCATGTTCCTCGAATGAATACCAAGTCTTCAAGGTCACACCAATTTCTTCACTTTCAAAGTCTTCAGAAAGTCTTCAGTCAAAGAACTTCAATTTTTAGGGGTCGACTTTCTCTGTAAATATCAAACTCCTCATAGACTTATAGACCTGTGTACACTCACAAACGCATTAGTCCCTTAACCTATGAGTCTTCAATACACCAAAATCACTAAGGGGCACTAGATGCACTTACAATCTTCCCCTTTTTGGTGATTGATGACAATATAGGTTAAGTTTTCAATGGGGATAAAGATATGAAGTGTAAAATACTGATATTGAGGAATTTGATTGCAAGATATAGAAGAACTTCCCCTGAAGATGTGCATAGTGAGGAATTTTCTTTTGAAGCAATGCACACTTGAAGAGTTGAATCATGGAGATCTCCCCCTATATCTTGTAATTCATACACGCATTTGACATATAAAAGTGAAGAATTTGAAATGCATTATGAAATATGGTGACTGATGTAATTCAGCATGCGTGCAATAATATTAACGAGGAATAAGCATGTAGAAAAACATATCAAGAGTATCAGAGGACCATCGGGTTTAAGCTTACAACTCGATCCAATAAAAGTCTCAGAAGAACGAGAGTTGTAACTTGAAAAAAAACGCCCATATAGAAAGACCCGCTTGAAGACTAACTCAAAATTCTCCCCCTTTGTCATCAAATGACCAAAAGGTTCGAATATGAGGACTAACGCCCCTGAAGAATATCAAGTTGATGAAGGAGCGCCGGCGTTGTTGGGGTCGTGTGTTGTAGTAGGGCCTGCCGCAGTGTCGTCCAAGTCTTCATTTTCATCAGTGTCGCGTGATGAAGAATATGAGCTGGCCACCAGAGAAGGAACCTTGACCTTCTTGAATTTCTTCGGTGGAGGTGCAGACCAGTCAAAATCTTCATTGAGACCCATTTTCTTCAGATCTTCTTCACCATATAGATGTGACAGGATTGCCCAGGTGCGACCGAAGACTTGATGGAGGTAGTAATGGTTTTTCTTCACTGCATTGTGTGTAGCAGTCATGTTGTGAAGAAGTGAACCAAACTGATGCTTAACCCATTTGTGATTTCGATCCACCTTCTGATGAAGACTAAGCAGAAGTTCACGGTCAGTCATCACGCGCGGAGCAGTGGCTCAAGGAGTAGACTTGGGTGCATTGGTAGAGTCATGTGTGGCAGAGTCATCATTGGTGGAATAAGAAGCAGCTTTGCAAAATTGACCATCCAATGGACGAATGCCTTCATCTATAACAGCTGGTGCCTTGCCCTTTCCATTAACTGAGGAATAAGTCTACTTGAGGACTTCAATTGGGGGCAAGTAGCTGAGGTGATTCTGAAAATCAGCTTTGTAGTTGAGTGAAGGCCTTGTCCTGAGGAATCTCATAATCCAATGTGCATAAGGCTTCAGCTCAGACGGAGACAGTGCAACATTTGCCAGAGTCCTCATGAAGAAATCGTGATAATTGACAGGAATGCCATGAACGATGTTGAATACCAGATTCTTCATGATGCCAACAATTTCCTCATCAGATGAGTCGTGGCCTTTGATAGGACTGATTGTCCTCGTAAGAATACGATAGACAGTTCTGGGCACGTAAAGCAATTCCTTCACGAGGAATTTGGTTCTTGGTGCTTGACCTGGCTTCAAAGGTTTCATCAGCACCTGCATGTAATGATTTGTAAGCTCAGGTTCACTATAGATGCAACGAGCTTCTTCAAGGGGAGGACTGAGTGGTAAGGCACGAAGCAATTCAGAGGCTGGTGCAGTGTAGTGAGCATTTTCAGACATCCAGTCCAGCACCCATGAATTCACATCTTTAGAATCTCTTGTGATGTGCAGCGTTGCATAGAATTGAAGAATCAGTTCTTCATTCCAATCGCAGATGTCAGAGCAAAAGTTTAACAGTCCAGCGTCATGAAGAACACTAAGGACTGGTGCGAAGCACGGCAGAGATTCCATGTCCACGTGAGGAATATGCTCATGATAGAAGATTTTCTCCTTGTTGAACAGCACCGAGGAATAGAAATTGGCTTGACTAGCAGTCCCGAAATGCCTCTTCCTAATGCGAGCAGAGTTATATGGGTTGTAATCTTCGAAGAATACGTGCTCGCTGAAGAAATCATCAGCCTTGAACTTTTGCTTGTGTGAGAATGGATCCTTTGGCTTCGGCAGAGGAGTGTCAGTGAGTTGCATCATGACCTCAGGAATCTCAATCGCAGGTTCTTCAGACTGAGGAATTTCTGGTTCCTCTTCAGTGGCAGTCTGTGTCTTCAGATGTTCAACACCAGCATTTTCTTCAGCACTGGTGGCTGGAATTTCCTCATGCACAAATGAAGTGGGGTGAGTTTCTTCAGAGCCCATTTGAACAGTTGGTGTAGGCAACTGAGGTATTTGCTGCAACCATGTGAACATTGGAGAGTTTGGATGCTGACTTTCCCAGAATTCATCACTGAGTACGGGTGTGGAGCAGCCAACGTCCACATCTTCATCTTCCATTTCTTCAACGCTAGCCTCTTCAGCTGTGAACTGAGGCATGGGCGAGGAGATGACAGGTGTTGAAGGGATCGCATCCACTTCAATTTCTTCATCCAACTGCTCAGACGAAGCAGCAGAAGGAGTTTCTTCATCAGATCCGCTGGGGATCACATATTCTTCATCAAAAGGAACAAGGTCCTTTGATGGCCTGGTTGAGATGGGAACAACATCAATGGGATTAGCAAATGAACTGATCAAAGGCTTCATCTTCTTCGGAGCTGAAGAATCTGAAGTAGCTGATGCTTTCCTTTTCTTCACTGCAGCACGCTCTGCAGCCTTGGTCTTCTTCACATCTGATGCAGATGGAAGGATTGGAATTGAAGTTGGCGCAGGAGCAGCTGGGGAATTTGGTTGATTTTCTTCAGGCACAACTGATGCAGTTGCCCTGATTTGTTCAGTTTCTTCAGGCGCACCACTAGTGGATTCCCTGGCAATTTCTTCAGCAGCTGGAATGCAGTCATCAGCCCTGGAACTCACATTTTCTTCAGCAGCCTGATTTTCATCAGTGGTGCTGGCATGTTCTTCAGTAGGCTGAGCGGATGCTTCAGCCTGAGGAACTTCCTGTTGTGTTGGGGCAGCAACATTGGAAGTGAAGTTATCCGCAAGTTTCACAAGACGAACCTTGGCTCCAAGCCAATCAGCGCGATATGCGTCAAATTCATCACTGAGTTTCTTGATCTCAGTTTGAATAGTGACAAGTTCTTCAGTTGTCATAGAGACAACATTTTTCTTCAGATAACGCTCTTTCTTGTACTGCACTTTCTTGATCTGCCTGGCCTTCTCAAATTTCCACTTTTCTTCTTGAATGAAGTGGGTCAGCATGTGACTTTGGCCAGGAGTCAGCTTGAAGTCAGGCATGGGAGTGTTGGGGTCCTTGTGCCAAACATCAATGTATTCGAGGATCAACTTAGGATCCAAAAGCAGTGGCACCTCTGTTCCCTTGGCTCTAGCGGCCCTGACTTGCCTGTCTCTGATGATTTTTGCAAGTTCATCATCATCATCTTCGTCTTCTTCAGACGGCACTTGGAAAGCGACTTGCTTCTTTTGAGGACTTGGTCGAGGACCGCATCCAGCAGTTGACTTTGTCTTCAGCATGAGGGGCCAGCTGAGGAACTTGGTGCAGCTGAGGAACTAGCTGAGACACCTGAGGCAATAGATATGCCTGCAGTCCTTTGGCACGAGGCAAGATGCACAGGTGCTGAGGACTTAGTCAGAGCTACCGAAGACTTTGGCGGAGGAGCTGAGGACTTTTGAGGAATTGTCCGTGAGGGCTTTGAGGATTCTGGCCGTGAGGGCATTGCTGATGAGCTTGGCCTTGAGGGCATTGTGGGTGAAGCATTTGGCTTGCGCGCATGCTTCTTTGACATAGCCTTCTTTGGCTTGACAGCAGAGGCCTCAACAGAGGTAGCAGCAGCAACAACAGAGTCTTCATTGAATTTCCTCACTGCTTCTCTGGCTTGCTTAGCCAACTTAGCTCGGCGCTTGTCCCACTCGTCAGGATAGTCCTCACCGCGCTTGAGGCTGGTGGATCAGCTATTTGGCCAGGTGCCAATGGAGCTCTTGGTCATGGAGGATTGAGTGCGAATTTCTTCATGTACTTTGGAGTTACATACCTGTACTCCCTCCATTCTCTTGCCCATCTCCTTTCTATCCTCTGTACGCGCACCTTGCGCTGATTTTTGTCCTCTTTTCCAAACTTGGCCTCACCAGGAGTGCAGTAATCTTTGTATATGTCCTCAGGGATTTCAAAGGCAGTCATGACCTCAGGCTTCTGTCCTCCTTTCTGTGGCCTTTTACCATCAGCCATTTTCTCCAGTTGAGGAATTTGAACAATCGAATTCTCTGAAGAAGTATGCAACTTTTCTTCGAGGAACGCTGCAAATGAGTTAGGTTGATGAGAACCTAGTGATTCAGCAGCCGACATGAGTACCTGTGAACAGAGTATAGTTGCGAGGAATTTGAAGAGGTCATATGCATTCTCAGAGGGTTTTTTTAAAAAAGAACAAGTTTGAGGAATTTGACCAGATGAGTCTTGAAGAATTTCACTAAGCGTTCTTTGTCTTAGGTTCCAGAGTTGTATAGATCGAAGATCCACACAACTGAGGAATCTTGAAGAAAAATGATGCTTAGAGAAATGAATCAAGAATAGATGACTTGTGAGGTGTTTAGTGTGTGAAGCTATGAAGAAAAACACTTTTGAAGATTTTGTAGATAATCATTCGAATCAGCGAGGGCAGTAAAAGTAACTTTTAATTACCCTGGACAAAGAACACGACGAACAGTGAGGTGTAGAGATGAAGTTCGTCTGTGTAGATCTTCCACGCCCTAACTCGGCGGAGGAAGACGGCTACGGCGGCGGCGGAGTGAAGATTTCCGTGGTCGGCGCGAGTACGTTGGCGACGAGGTCGAGGCAGTGAAGCTCTTCCTCACCGGCGGTGATGAAGTAGCGGCGGCGCTAGGGTTTGAGAAGCTCGAGCTGGAGAGAGAGATCGAGCGGAGTAAAAGAAGTGAGGAAGGGAAGGAGGGGTATTTATAGCCACGGTGAAAAACTGCTCGCCCGAAGAAATTGGACGAACGTGCCCCTGACCCTTCTCATTCGCATGACATGTGTCACCCACGTAGTGAGAAGTGGAGATCGTGTTAGATCGTGGGTGAGTGGATAAGTATATCGTGGGATGCGGAACGGTTTGAGCGGCAAAGCCGAAAATTTAGATAAGATAGGTTTTAAAGTTTCGTTCGCAATTTCTTCAGCTGACAAGGACACAGTGAAGATTTTGAATGAGTTTCAAATAGAACGCACATGAAGAATTTGTGAATAGATTGGGTTGAGTATAGCATAGAGGGGAAGGGTCCGATCACATTCACTTAGCAGGGAAACCAACTTGAAGGATTAACAATAAGTGAATGCTGTAGAGGACATAAACTCATATATATATAGCAAATGAAGAAAAACGACGGAAACAGTGAAGACAATGCAAAGTTGAAGAATATGATCAATTGAGGAATTTCAACTTTTGGTGGTGGCGTGACCCACCGTATAAGAATGATGATTTCAGACACCGCGTACAATTATCGTAGGGTTCTGAGAATCAAATTCTTCGTTAATTTCTTCACACTAAGAGTGTTATTCTTCATTGATTGAAGAAAAACGTTTCTTCATGTGTTGCACATCTAAGTCATCAATTTTGCATAAGTGTTAGGATGAGTGTCCTTTTCAAAGAACATTCGAAGATTCTAGGATATTTAGCTCACACCGCAACTTGCTAAATCTCTTCTCATCCAAGGGCTTTGTGAAGATATCGGCTAGCTGTACTTCAGTCTTCACATGTTCAATAGAAATGTCGCCCTTCAACACATGATCACGAAGAAAATGATGATGAATCTGAATGTGCTTTGTCTTCGAGTGCTGAACTGGGTTGTGAGCAATCTTGATGGCACTCTCATTGTCACAGAAGAGAGGCACATTCTTCATGTTGACGCCATAGTCCTTGAGAGTTTGCTTCATCCATAGCAATTGAGCACAGCAAGAACCAGCGGCAATATACTCAGCTTCAGCAGTAGATAGTGATACGCAGTTCTGTTTCTTCGAGGATCAACAGACCAAAGATCGTCCGAGGAAATGGCATGTACCAGATGTTGACTTGCGGCCCACACAATCACCAGCATAGTTAGAGTCAGAATAACCAACGAGATCAAAAGCCGAGCCCTTGGGGTACCATAATCCAAGTGTTGGTGTGTGAGCTAGATATCGAAGAATATGCTTCACAGCCTTATGGTGTGATTCCTTCGGTGTAGCTTGAAATCGGGCACACATGCAAACACTAAGCATTATATCTGGCCTAGATGCACATAGGTACAATAAAGAGCCAATCATGGAGCGGTATACCTTATGATCGAAGTCAATACCATTTTCATCAGTGCACAGATGGCCATTTGTGGGCATAGGAATTTTGACGCCTTTGCAATCTTGCATGCCGAATTTCCTCAGTACATCCTTGAGGTATTTCTCCTGAGATATGAATATGCCATTGCGTTGTTGACGAATTTCAAGACCTAAGAAGAATTTCAACTCTCCCATCATAGACATTTGATATTCTTCACTCATCATATAGGCAAATTCATCACTATAATGTTGGTCAGTACAACCAAAGATAATATCATCAACATATATTTGGCACACAAACAATTCACCATCATAAGATTTAGTGAAAAGAGTAGGATCGAGTGAACCGGGTTTGAAGCCTTTCGTCACGAGGAATTCCTTCAAGGTATCATACCACGCCCGTGGGGCCTGCTTGAGGCCATAGAGGGCCTTGTTGAGTCTGAAGACTTTGTCAGGATTCTTTGGATCTTCAAAACCTGGGGGTTGAGTGTAACGCCCCGAGACCGATGTGCCAGGTGTCGTGCAGTTATTCGCTGTTGTTGCGTTGTCATTGCTTGCGTGTCATTCATCTCTTATCATGTCATCATGTGCATTGCATCATCATGTTTTCAAAACTTGCATCCGAGCATTTTTTCCGTTGTCCGTTTTGCAATCCGGCGCTTCGTTCTCCCCCGGTGGTCATTTCTACCTTTCTTTCTTGTGTGGGGATTAAACATTTCCGGATTGGACCGAGACTTGTCATGCGGCCTTGGTTTACTACCGGTAGACCGCCTGTCAAGTTTCGTACCATTTGGACTTCGTTTGATACTCCAACGGTTAACCGAGGGACCGAGAAGGCCTCGTGTGTGTTGCAGCCCAACGCCCTTCCATTTTGGCCCAAAAACCCACCTAACTCTGTTCCATCATCTCGGTCGTTCGATCACGATCGCGTGGCCGAAAACCGCACCTCATTTGGAGCTTCCTAGCTCTCTCTACCTATAAAAGAGCAACCCTCCCCGAAATTTCGGATCAATTCGCGGCCTAACCCTAGTCTTCTTCCTCCACCGCGCATCCGGACGCGTCCACGCCGCGCCGGACATGTCCGCTCACCGCCGCCACATCACTCCGACCAATCAGAGCATGCCACGTCACAGCCGCCGCCTCCCGCATCCAACCCGCGCACGCCACATGTCCTCCCCGCGCCCACTTCGTCGGGGCCCGGAGGAGCCCAGATCCGGCCCTCCCCGGGCCCGAGCCGAGCCGCCGTTTTCCCGCACAGCCGCCGCCCACGCCCGTCGTCTTCGCCATCTCCGGTCGCCGGAATCGCCCCGCCGGAGCGCTCCGCCTCGCCGGCGCGGTTCCCCACGCCCGTCGCCGGCCACCGCTAGGTCTTCGCGCCGCCGCCCACACTCGGCGCCGCCTCTTCGCCCGACGCCTCGCGCCGCCTCCCGGAGCGCGTCGCTGCCGTTGACCCTCGCCGAAGGCCCGCCGCCCGCGCCGTCCTTCGTCGCCTCGCCTCGCCGGCGGGAACCGGCGTCGCCGCCCCTGCCTCCCCGATCCGATCGGGATCGAGGGAGACGAGCGTGCCCCCGTTGACTTCTTCGCGGGCCCCGAGTTCGGCCCAGCGCGCCACCCCTGCCTTCGGCCTAGCTCCAGCCGGCCTCATTCGGCCTGCCTCTCCCTCCTTCCTGGGCCGAGCCCATGGGTGAGCCGCCCCAGCGCCTCCCTGTTGTTTTTTTTCCTTCCCTGCTGTTGGGCTTGCCCCAGATTCGGCCCGCATCGTTTTTTTCTAGATCTGGACGTTTTAGCTATTATTCCTGAGATTGCCAGTTTTACAGATTAGACCCTCATGTTCATGCATTTAATAACTCATGAACCGTGCATCGGATTAAAATGTTTTATATATGAAACTTGCTCAGAATTTTGTGTAGATTAATAATATCCAACTTTCATCTATGTTTAAAATGTTAAAAATGTTGTTTGCATTAATTTGCTCCTATGCCATGTTAAAATGATTTAATTCATAACTAAATAACCGTAACTCCGTTTTTAATAAATTATATATGTAAATGGGGTAGGATTTTGCCTAGTTTAACATGGTGCACTCATATTGCATGTTTAACAACTCTAAAATAATGTTTAGGGCAGAACAGTACCAAATCTATAATATGCTCATGAGGAGTTTCCGGAATTGTTGTTCGTTGCTTCCGGCCTCATTTAAACTTGCCTAGATAGGTAGTTTTGTTGTGCTTCACCTCTTGCCATGTTAATCAACATTTAATATTGTTGGGGTACATAAACGGGAGAGAACTAAATAATGGTTGTGATGTTCCATCAATATGCATCCCGATGCATATTGAGCTCCACTCAATTTGTAGGATTGTTTGTGCACTTTGCCATGCCATGCTTCATTAAACCGGACATGCATCATACTCGATTGTGCATCATGCCATGTTGATGTGTTGGTTGTTTACTATGTTGTTTGCTTCTTTCCGGTGTGCTTCTTCGGGTTGTTTCCGACAACGTCGTGTTTGTGAGGACCCATTCGTCTACGTTCGTTTGTCTTCTTCATGGACTCGTTCTTCTTCCTTGCGGGATTTCAGGCAAGATGATCATACCCTCGAAATCACTACTATCTTTGCTATGCTAGTTTGCTCGCTCTTGCTATGCCAATGCTACGATGCCTACCTTTTGCTGGTCAGCCTCCCAAATTGCCATGTAAACCTCTAACCCACCATGTCCTAGCAAACCGTTGATTGGCTATGTTACCGCTTTGCTCAGCCCCTCTTATAGCGTTGCTAGTTGCAGGTGAAGATTGGAGGCCGTTCCTTATTTGGAACATTTATTTACTTGTTGGGATATCACTATATATCTGATTTAATTAATGCATCTATATACTTGGTAAAGGGTGGAAGGCTCGGCCTTATGCCTGGTGTTTTGTTCCACTCTTGCCGCCCTAGTTTCCGTCATATCGGTGTTATGTTCCCGGATTTTGCGTTCCTCACGCGGTTGGGCTATAATGGGAACCCCTTGACAGTTCGCCTTCAGTAAAGCTTTTCCAGCAATGCCCAACATTGGTTTTACCATTTGCCACCTAACCTTTTATTTTCCCTTGGGGGTCACGCGCCCAAGGGTCATCATTATTTTAACCCCCCGGGCCAGTGCTCCTCTGAGTGTTGGTCCGAACTGAGCTGCCTGCGGGGCCACCTCGGGGAAACTTGAGGGTTGGTTTTACCCGTAGCTAGTCTCATCTGAGTGTGCCCTGAGAAAGAGATATGTGCAGCTCCTATCGGGATTTGTCGGCACATTCGGGCGGTGTTGCTGGTTTAGTTTTACCCTATCGAAATGTCTTGTTGTACCGGGATACCGAGTCTGATCGGAACGTCTCGGGTGGAGGTTTATTCCTTCGTTGACCGTGAGAGCTTGTGATGGGCTAAGTTGGGACACCCCTGCAGGGATTTGAACTTTCGAAAGCCGTGCCCGCGGTTATGGGCAGATGGGAATTTGTTAACGTCCGGTTGTAGAAAACCTGAACTTGACCTTAATTAAAATGAATCAACAGCGTGTGTAACCGTGATGGTCTCTTTCCGGCGGAGTCCGGGAAGTGAACACGGTTGTTGGAGTTATGCTTGACGTAGGTAGTCCAGGATCACTTCTTGATCATACCTTTATCGACCGTGCTTTGCCTTCTCTTCTCGCTCTCATTTGCGTATGTTAGCCACCATATATGCTAGTCGCTTGCTGCAGCTCCACCTCATGCCTTGACCTTACCCATAAGCTTAAATAGTCTTGATCGCGAGGGTGCGAGATTGCTGAGTCCCCGTGGCTCACAAATACTTCAAAAACCAGTTTGCAGGTGCCGATGAGTCTGTGCAGATGACGCAACCAAGCTCAGGATGATCTCGATGAAGATCTTGTCCTTTGTGTTGTTTCGTTCTAGTTGATCAGTAGTGGGGCCCAGTTGGGGTCGATCGGGGCCTTTGTCGCATTTGGGGTTCTTCTTTCATTTTGGCTCCGTAGTCGGGCCTTGATTGTATCTGATTGATGTAATGTTTTATTCATATAATTGGGTGAAGTGGCGATTGTAAGCCAACTATGTATCTCTTTCCCTTATTATATTACATGGGTTGTGTGAAGATTACCTCACTTGCGACATATGCCTTCAATGCGATTATGCCTCTAAGTCGTGCCTCGACACGTGGGAGATATAGTCGCATCGAGGGTGTTACAAGTTGGTATCAGAGCCTTCCCCGACCTTAGGAGCCCCATTGCTTGATCGTTCTTAGCGGCCGAGTTGTGTCTAGAAAAAAAATGTTTTGAGTCATTTAGGAATTATATATCGGAGAGTTTAGGAATTCTTTTTACTTCCCAGTCTCCTCGTCGCTCTGGTAAGGCATCCTGACGTAGAGTTTTGACTACTCTCTTCTCAAATTTCACTTTTTTTAGGATCACGCGGGTATCTTGGAATCGTTCCGATGGTTTTATGATGAGAACATTGTCTTGGTGCCTCCTGTCAGGGGTTTTGTGGAAGTGTCCCGGGGAGTTGAGCTCTGAGGTGTTGTCGTCATAATTTTATCGTTGCAATTCTGGAATACCTGAGTTTAGTACGCCGACATCAAAAATCTCTTTTATGCAGTTCATTGGTGAGATAACCTCGACGCCACCCAGTACTAGGGCGGGAGTTCGGGAGTATTGCCATAACTTGTATAACGGATGCTTTTCGAAGGTTGAGGTAGATGATTTCCGAAGGTTTCTTGGTTATGTGTTGAAGGATGGATACAGCTGGATGTAGGAATTGCTAGTTTTGGGTGAGATATTATGCTTCCCCTGTATCCCCAACACCTGATTGCATAACCGGAAAGTTTCGGGAGTTTCATAGGTGGGAATTCAAGTAGCTCTTAGGATATCTTTCCGACAGATGTATGATATGAAATTGGGGTTCGACGTCTAGTGGTCCGCCTATTCACGGTCGGTTTTACAGTGGTCTCGTTGTGTCTTAAAGAGTCCTTGGCTATGCTGACTCGGGGACGCTTCGTATGTCATGTGCACTGCCTTGTACATGATGGTGCTGTACGATCGAGCCTGTGTAGGCCCCACCACGAAAACTTCGGACGAAATCTCTATCATATGTTTGTTCCGGCTTATTCTGCAAGCCAACCCTTTGTTTTGTTTTGAGTTGTGGTATTCGAGTTGCTTCGAAGTCGAATGTGGATTCCATACCTTCCCCAAATGGTGTTCTCATACTCCGATGTGAATACCAATCCTTCTTGATCATCAAGATTGTCTTGTCAATCATTTTCACCGGTGAGTTTCTCTTCAAGTGGATCCGACCATTTCAACTTCAGCACGTTCAAGTATCAGTTCTTCTCAACGTTGGTTGTTTTCATCCATCACAAGTTGCCTTTGCTTTTCCCACCCTCCCACCCTTGTTTCTTCAAGGACCCAGATTTCTTATTCAAGTATCCATTTTATTGACGGAAATCTCTCCATTCTTTCTTTCAATATTCTTATCCGGTGATTGAAGATACTAACGGAGCTTCAAGTTATCATTATTCGTTCTTTTTCTTCTCCGGTGGATTCAATTCAAACATTATTGATCATAACTTTTTCCTTGTTTGCAAATACCTTCTCATGCCGGTGCTCCTCATATTTTTTTCTCTTCTCGCTATTCAATTGTTCCGGAGTGCTAAAGTTATCTCAGAAGATTTGTGTCCACTCTTAATCCGTTCAAGCTATTTTGAGGATGTTATACCATTCGAGCCTTTTTATTCAACTGGTGCATTCTCTCTTTTAAATCCTTCAATGGTGTTTCTTTTGAGTGGGCCCTAACCCACAAGTCTTTTCCCAGGATCTTACTTGACTCTTCTTATTCTCCCGGAGTTAGTCTCAAATTCTTTCCAAAAGTTTGACGTAAGAATGAATTATCATCAGTCAAATGCTTTTCTTCAAGATCTATCGAATTCTTTTCATCAGTGGCTCAACCTTTCCATTCTTCATCCCGGAGTGCCTCAACAATTCTTGGTGGTGTTTCCCGTTGTAATTCTCAGATTTTGAAGACCGAAGAAGAGTTCTCTTTAATCGTGCTCCATTCTCTTCAAGATTCATGGTGCTAACTTGTTGCCATCCTCTCATAATTGTTTTCGATTGTGAGAATCTTTTCCACCCATCAGGAGAAATTCAAGAGTCTTCTCAGTTTGTTATCCGGATTCCATCAAGTCAGGTTTATTCATTCTCAGTTTGCAGTTTTCATTCTCCGATCTTACCGGTGCTTCGTTCGAGTAATCTCTAAACAGTTTGTGATCTCTTCGTTCTCTTGTATCTAAATTCTCTCAAGCACCTTCGTTCATTTGCTAATTCTTACCGGTGATGCACCCCTACTTCGATCATTTTCAATTCTTACGGTGGATTCGTTCAAGATTTCTTCTTCTTTCTTATCATATCAATTTATTCGTTGTTTCTATCCTACTGATGGTTCGTTGAAGATTTTCTCGAGTTTATGTGATATCTCTCTTAATCCTTTCTACGAGAATGAGTAGTGTGCCAAATCCGTTGATTGTCATCAATTTCAATTGGTGATGGATAAGCATAATGTAATTCTTATTCTTGTTTCATCCTAATGATTAATTCTTATTCCGGAGGCCCTTCAAACTCTTGGTTTCATTTGTTTCATCTTCTCTTTTTCCCGGAGTTCCAAGCTCTAATTATCACGGAGATCCGTCTAAATCATTGCAAGGATTCACCTTGTGTTTCCAATTTCTCTTTCTTTTCATTCTTTTGTTTACCGGAGTTCTTCATGGAGGTTCTACATAATGGTCCATCAAGGATTTAATTCCTTTTCGAAGTGTTCATCGAGATTCTTTTCAAAGGAGCTCAAGCTTTCTTCATATTGTAATCCGGAGTGCTTTCTTTATTCCGTATCATTGGAGGTGGTATTATGTCATTCTTGATAATTGGAATTCATGTTTCATGATTCACATGTTGTCAAGAATGAGATATTTTAAATCCATCAATCTCGTCATTGGAGTTACCTTGGGTTATATTTCACCTAAAGCCTTCCCTGAGGATTGTTGCTATTTATGGTGCTTATAATTGACCCAAGTTCTTATATTATCCTCCCAGTGAATTGAGTTTCTCGTCTCCTTGTTCATATAAATCCAATCAATTCTTTTCCCGTGAGTGGCAGGCTGTCACCTCATAATTTGAGATGTTTTCCATAAGACCATATCAAGTTTATTCTTTTCGTGGTGGATTGTTTCAACAACTCCGTGTGACCCTTCTCTTTAAGATGCTTTCAAGCTCATTGGAGGTAGAAGATGTTGTTTTCTTCTCCGTTCTTTTGTTCCGTCGATACAACTTCTATTCTTTCGTTCCGGAGGCGTCGTGTTGTTGCTCCTCTCAACCCATCATCTCGTTTGTCTAAGATCATGCTCTTTTCATGATTTCCCATTTAACCGGAGTGTCGTGCCCTCTTTTCAAGTTCTATCACCTTATCAAGTTATTATTCAACTCCTTTTCTTTTCAACCGGAGTGCTGCCGGAATTTGGTCTTCCTTGATCCCCTTCTTTAACCGGAGTGTTTTCAATATATATCTTGCCCTTCAACCTCAAGGTTTTTCGCAATGTTCTTTATTCCTCTCTTCTAACGGAGTGTTTTCAACTTCGTTCATCTCAGTTGTATTTTTTTCTCGAAATGGCTTAACCTTTTTCAAGGTTCGTGGTTTCACTTGTTTGTCAAAGAAGCAACTTAAGTTTACCTCTTCTCTTTTCTCCTCCGTTTTCCCTCTGGTGCCATTCTAGATCTCGGGACGAGATCCTCTCGTAGTGGTGGAGTGTTGTAACGCCCCGAGACCGATGTGCCAGGTGTCGTGCAGTTATTCGCTGTTGTTGCGTTGTCATTGCTTGCGTGTCATGCATCTCTTATCATGTCATCATGTGCATTGCATCATCATGTTTTCAAAACTTGCATCCGAGCATTTTTTCCGTTGTCCGTTTTGCAATCCGGCGCTTCGTTCTCCCCCGGTGGTCATTTCTATCTTTCTTTCTTGTGTGGGGATTAAACATTTCCGGATTGGACCGAGACTTGTCATGCGGCCTTGGTTTACTACCGGTAGACCGCCTGTCAAGTTTCGTACCATTTGGACTTCGTTTGATACTCCAACGGTTAACCGAGGGACCGAGAAGGCCTCGTGTGTGTTGCAGCCCAACGCCCTTCCATTTTGGCCCAAAAACCCACCTAACTCTGTTCCATCATCTCGGTCGTTCGATCACGATCGCGTGGCCGAAAACCGCACCTCATTTGGAGCTTCCTAGCTCCCTCTACCTATAAAAGAGCACCCCTCCCCGAAATTTCGGATCAATTCGCGGCCTAACCCTAGTCTTCTTCCTCCACCGCGCATCCGGACGCGTCCACGCCGCGCCGGACATGTCCGCTCACCGCCGCCACATCACTCCGACCAATCAGAGCATGCCACGTCACAGCCGCCGCCTCCCGCATCCAACCCGCGCACGCCACATGTCCTCCCCGCGCCCACTTCATCGGGGCCCGGAGGAGCCCAGATCCGGCCCTCCCCGGGCCCGAGCCGAGCCGCCGTTTTCCCGCACAGCCGCCGCCCACGCCCGTCGTCTTCGCCATCTCCGGTCGCCGGAATCGCCTCGCCGGAGCGCTCCGCCTCGCCGGCGCGGTTCCCCACGCCCGTCGCCGGCCACCGCCAGGTCTTCGCGCCGCCGCCCACACTCGGCGCCGCCTCTTCGCCCGACGCCTCGCGCCGCCTCCCGGAGCGCGTCGATGCCGTTGACCCTCGCCGGAGGCCCGCCGCCCGCGCCGTCCTTCGTCGCCTCGCCTCGCCGGCGGGAACCGGCGTCACCGCCCCTGCCTCCCCGATCCGATCGGGATCAAGGGAGACGAGCGTGCCCCCGTTGACTTCTTCGCGGGCCCCGAGTCCGGCCCAACGCGCTGCCCCCGCCTTCGGCCCAGCTCCAGCCGGCCTCATTCGGCCTGCCTCTCCCTCCTTCCTGGGCCGAGCCCATGGGTGAGCCGCCCCAGCGCCTCCCCGTTGTTTTTTTCCTTCCCTGCTGTTGGGCTTGCCCCAGATTCGGCCCGCATCGTTTTTTTTCCAGATCTGGACGTTTTAGCTATTATTCCTGAGATTGCCAGTTTTACAGATTAGACCCTCATGTTCATGCATTTAATAACTCATGAACCGTGCATCGGATTAAAATGTTTTATATATGAAACTTGCTCAGAATTTTGTGTAGATTAATAATATCCAACTTTCATCTATGTTTAAAATGTTAAAAATGTTGTTTGCATTAATTTGCTCCTATGCCATGTTAAAATGATTTAATTCATAACTAAATAACCGTAACTCCGTTTTTAATAAATTATATATGTAAATGGGGTAGGATTTTGCCTAGTTTAACATGGTGCACTCATCTTGCATGTTTAACAACTCTAAAATAATGTTTAGGGAAGAACAGTACCAAATCTATAATATGCTCATGAGGAGTTTCCGGAATTGTTGTTCGTTGCTTCCGGCCTCATTTAAACTTGCCTAGATAGGTAGTTTTGTTGTGCTTCACCTCTTGCCATGTTAATAAACATTTAATATTGTTGGGGTACATAAACAGGAGAGAACTAAATAATGGTTGTGATGTTCCGTCAATATGCATCCCGATGCATATTGAGCTCCACTTAATTTGTAGGATTGTTTGTGCACTTTGCCATGCCATGCTTCATTAAACCGGACATGCATCATACTCGATTGTGCATCATGCCATGTTGATGTGTTGGTTGTTTACTATGTTGTTTGCTTCTTTCCGGTGTGCTTCTTCGGGTTGTTTCCGACAACGTCGTGTTTGTGAGGACCCGTTCGTCTACGTTCGTTTGTCTTCTTCATGGACTCGTTCTTCTTCCTTGCGGGATTTCAGGCAAGATGATCATACCCTCGAAATCACTACTATCTTTGCTATGCTAGTTTGCTTGCTCTTGCTATGCCAATGCTACGATGCCTACCTTTTGCTGGTCAGCCTCCCAAATTGCCATGTAAACCTCTAACCCACCATGTCCTAGCAAACCGTTGATTGGCTATGTTACCGCTTTGCTCAGCCCCTCTTATAGCGTTGCTAGTTGCAGGTGAAGATTGGAGGCCGTTCCTTATTTGGAACATTTATTTACTTGTTGGGATATCACTATATATCTGATTTAATTAATGCATCTATATACTTGGTAAAGGGTGGAAGGCTCGGCCTTATGCCTGGTGTTTTGTTCCACTCTTGCCGCCCTAGTTTCCGTCATATCGGTGTTATGTTCCCGGATTTTGCGTTCCTCACGCGGTTGGGCTATAATGGGAACCCCTTGACAGTTCGCCTTCAGTAAAGCTTTTCCAGCAATGCCCAACATTGGTTTTACCATTTGCCACCTAACCTTTTATTTTCCCTTGGGGGTCGCGCGCCCAAGGGTCATCATTATTTTAACCCCCCGGGCCAGTGCTCCTCTGAGTGTTGGTCCGAACTGAGCTGCCTGCGGGGCCACCTCGGGGAAACTTGAGGGTTGGTTTTACCCGTAGCTAGTCTCATCTGAGTGTGCCCTGAGAAAGAGATATGTGCAGCTCCTATCGGGATTTGTCGGCACATTCGGGCGGTGTTGCTGGTTTAGTTTTACCCTGTCGAAATGTCTTGTTGTACCGGGATACCGAGTCTGATCGGAACGTCTCGGGTGGAGGTCTATTCCTTCGTTGACCGTGAGAGCTTGTGATGGGCTAAGTTGGGACACCCCTGCAGGGATTTGAACTTTCGAAAGCCGTGCCCGCGGTTATGGGCAGATGGGAATTTGTTAACGTCCGGTTGTAGAAAACCTGAACTTGACCTTAATTAAAATGAATCAACAGCGTGTGTAACCGTGATGGTCTCTTTCCGGCGGAGTCCGGGAAGTGAACACGGTTGTTGGAGTTATGCTTGACGTAGGTAGTCCAGGATCACTTCTTGATCATACCTTTATCGACCGTGCTTTGCCTTCTCTTCTCGCTCTCATTTGCGTATGTTAGCCACCATATATGCTAGTCGCTTGCTGCAGCTCCACCTCATGCCTTGACCTTACCCATAAGCTTAAATAGTCTTGATCGCGAGGGTGCGAGATTGCTGAGTCCCCGTGGCTCACAGATACTTCAAAAACCAGTTTGCAGGTGCCGATGAGTCCGTGCAGATGACGCAACCAAGCTCAGGAGGAGCTCGATGAAGATCTTGTCCTTTGTGTTGTTTCGTTCTAGTTGATCAGTAGTGGGGCCCAGTTGGGGTCGATCGGGGCCTTTGTCGCATTTGGGGTTCTTCTTTCATTTTGGCTCCGTAGTCGGGCCTTGATTGTATCTGATTGATGTAATGTTTTATTCATGTAATTGGGTGAAGTGGCGATTGTAAGCCAACTATGTATCTCTTTCCCTTATTATATTACATGGGTTGTGTGAAGATTACCTCACTTGCGACATATGCCTTCAATGCGATTATGCCTCTAAGTCGTGCCTCGATACGTGGGAGATATAGTCGCATCGAGGGTGTTACATTGAGCAACATATACTTCTTCCTCAAGCTTACCATTGAGGAATGCACTTTTCACATCCATTTGATATAAAGTGATATCATGATGGTTAGCATAAGCAAGTAATATGCGAATAGCCTCAAGTCTAGCAACAGGTGCAAAAGTTTCATCGAAATCAATTCCTTCAACCTGTGTGTAGCCTTGAGCTACAAGCCGTGCCTTATTCCTTACCACAAGGCCAATTTCATCTTGCTTGTTGCGGTAGATCCACTTTGTGCCAATGATATTGTGCTTGCGAGGATCTGGACGTTTGACCAGTTCCCGGACATTGTTGAGCTCGAACTGATGTAATTCTTCTTGCATGGCCTGAATCCACTCAGGCTCCAGAAATGCTTCATCTACCTTAGTGGGCTCTGTAATAGAGACAAAAGCATAGTGCCCACAAAAGTTAGATAAATGTGAAGCTTTTGAGCGTGTGAGAGGACCTGGCGCTTTGATGTCATTGATGATCTTTTCAACTTGCACTTCTTTTGCAATGCGAGGATGAGCTGGTTGTCGTTGAAGAATTTGATCAGCATTTTCTTCAGCACCGTTTTCTTTAATATTTTCTTCAGGTGCATTAGCTTGACGTTCTTCATGTTCTGGAATGAATTCTTCAGCAAATTCTTCAGTAGGAATGACATCCTCAGTAGCCTTGAACTTGATTGTTTCCTTAGGTGCTGGTTCATCTATCACAGTAGGTAGGTGCTCTTTTTGTGAGCCATTAGTTTCATCGAACCACACATCTACAGTTTCAACAACCTTGTGAAGAACGTTGTTGAAGACTCTGTAGGTGTGCGAGTCCTTTCCGTAACCAAGCATGAAACCTTCATGTGCTTTCGGTGCAAATTTTGAGTTGTGATGAGGATCTCTAATCCAACATTTAGCACTGAAAACTTTGAAATAACTTACATTGGGTTTCTTATCAGTGAGGAGTTCATAGACAGTCTTCTTGAAGAATTTGTGAAGATATACTCTGTTGATGATTTGGCATGCAGTATCAGTTGCCTCAGTCCAGAAACGACGAGGCGTTTTGTATTCATCAAGCATAGTGCGAGCCATCTCAGCAAGAGTCCTGTTCTTGCGCTCCACGACGCTGTTCTGCTGAGGAGTGTAAGGAGCAGATAACTCATGACTAATACCAAGTTCATCAATATAGTCATCGAGACCAGAATTCTTGACCTCAGTGCCATTGTCACTTCTGATGTGCTTGATCTTCACACCAAAGTTGGTTGAAGCCCTCGAGGAAAATCGTTTGAAGACTTCCTGCACTTCATGTTTGTAAGTAACAAGGTGTACCCATGTGTAACGAGAGTAATCGTCAACAATAACAAAGCCATATTGAGATGCTTCATTTCAAATAGCAGAATAATGATTAGGACCAAAGAGATCCATGTGAAGCAATTCAAATGGGCAAGTGGTGGTCATGATAGTCTTCGCTGGATGCTTGGCCTTAGTCATCTTCCCAGCTTCACTGGCTCCGCATAGGTGGTCCTTGAGGAATTTGACATTCTCAATGCTAATGACATGCTTCTTCTTCGCAAGCGTGTGCAAATTCCTCATGCCTGCATGACCAAGTCGTCGATGCCAGAGCCAGCCTTCTGAAGCTTTTGCAAGTAGACACACGGCTGGTTGTGGTCCTGTAGAGAAATCAACAATGTACATGTCTCCTCCTAAAGCCTTCGAAGACTTTGGAATTGTCAGCTTCCATAACCACAACACAACGGTACATGCCAAAGACAACAACCATATCAAGATCACAAAGCATTGAGACAGACATAAGGTTGTATCCTAAGGACTCAACAAGCATGACTTTGTCCATGTGTCGATCCTTTGTGATCGCAACCTTACCTAGACCCAATACCTGACTTTTTCCTTTGTCAGCAAAGATGATATGCTTCAGATGTGACGGAGATAATGGAGCATCCATCAATAGATTCTTGTCACCAGTCATGTGATTTGTACATCCACTATCAAGGACCCACTCAGTGGCTTTGGGTTGATCATCCTGCAGATGAATTAGTGCAGCTTACAAACTCATATACTTCATCAGTGAAGAATATGACATCAATTCATCAGATCAATTTCATCAAGCAACAGAACAGATAAAGCAGTGTGAGTACGTGAGAAATGAAAGTTCATTTCTTCATGATTAGCCTGCGTCCTATCAGGCATGCTCAGGTATCCAGCAAATTCTTCAGACAATTACGTACGTCTGGAGACCTGACCCTGCAGAAGAGATTAGTTCTTTTTGTTCACCACCCACATCTGAAGGGGTGGCAAAGAGTTCATCATTCTGCGAGCTCCATACGAGAAGGATGGCATAGAAGCCAGTCCATTTCGTTTCACATAAGAGGGGTTAGAATAAGCATAAGAGTAAGCAGAGAAATTCTTCGAGGACTTATGGACATAATAATTTGAAGAATAATGCACATATCCATAATCCTTAGATCTTCCCTGCGAAACAGACGGGTTAGCACGATGATGTTCATATGAGGACTTTGATCCTTTTGAGGAATATGATCCATGTGAGGAGTTTGGTCCGTATGAGGACTTGGATCCATATGAAGAATTTGATCTGGGGTTCCTATTCTTCACGGGTGGCGTCATGATGACATTCACCTGAAGATTTTCAAGGCATCTTTTGGGAACCCAGATTTTCTTCATAGGGGAACCATTCCTGCAGTTAGTGCCAACATATCTAGCAAATACTTCACCATTCTGATTTTTGAACAATTTATAGTTGGAGTCAAATGACTCATCATCAGAACGAGGAGATTCACATGCAAATCCAAATAAGTTAGATGGATCAACTGGAGGTCCCTTTGCAGCAACCCATGTAGTTTTGGGGTATTGCTCAGGCTTCCAATATGTACCATCAGCATTGAGTTTCCTCTCAAAGGCAATACCCTCTTTCCTAGGGTTCCTGTTGAGGATCTGATTTTTAAGCACATCACAAAGAGTCTGATGCCCTTTGAGGCTTTTGTACATGCCTATCATGTACAATTCCTTCAGCCCTGCATCGTCAGTGATACTAGCAATGTCCTCAGATGAGGAATTAGTGATAGCAGAGGCATGTGAAGAATTTGAAACATTAGCAGCATTTGAACATTCAGGTGAAGAATTAGCAGATTCACGTTCAATGCACTTCAAACATGGTGGAACAAATTCTTCCCGAGAAGCGCTGATTTGTTGAGAAAATAATGAATCGCGCTCCTTCTGAAGATCTTCAGAACTTACTCTTAGCTTCTCAAGGTCTTGCTTTCTTTGAAGAAATTCATAAGAAAACTTCTCATGATCAGATAAGAGAGTGTTATGTTGATCTTGAAGGGTGTCATACTTAGTATGAAGTCTCTGAAGACTTTCAGCCAAAGCTTTTGACTGATCCATTTCTTCACCCAACATATCATCGCTTTTGTTTAGCATATAGTGAAGTTTTTCCAAAGCTCTTTGTTGTTTAGTGGCAAGGGAAGCAAGTTTGACATAGCTGGGTCCAAATTCATCACCAGATTCATCATCACTAGACTCGGATAGGTAGCATTCAGTTACCCCAGCATCTTTGGCCATAAGGCATGATGCAGAAGATGATGATTCTGGTTTGAATGTCATCGCTTTGAGAGATTCCTTGAAGTCCTCAAACCAAGGATCATGATAGGTTCGATGACCTTCATAGACCTCAGAGAGACGGTCCCAGATGAGCTTCGCATGATTGAGATGCATGATATTCCTGAACTGATTTTGTGACAAACTGGAGTAGATGACATCCTTCGCCGTGAGGTTGAGAAGAGTATACTTGCGAATGTCATCAACTTCCGCCATCTTGCATAGATCAGTCAGACCAAACTCAGTGACGGTCCACAGCTCGCTGTTCATCGCCATGAGGCGTTTCTTCATCATGGCCTTCCACTTGGGATACTCGTGACCGTCAAAGATGGGGCATGTCACTTTCATCATATCTGCGGTCGACATAACTAAAACTCCAGGCGGTTAAACCAAAATCACACAGAACAAGGGAGTACCTTGCTCTGATACCAATTGAAAGTGCGTTATATCGACTAGAGGGGGGTGAATAGGCGATTTTTATGAAATTCTTCATTGAGGAATTTGCCGGTGAGGAAATTCCTTAGCGAAGGACTACTAGCAGCGGAATAAGTACCCAAAAGTAAACATAATAGAATACAAGCATAGTCATCATGATGAAATGAAAACAGGCACAGAGTACAGGAAGCGTAAGCACAGGATAACACAGGATGAAGACAAACAGACTGAAGAAATAGAACTGAGGAAATTGAGAAAGTATTCAGACAAAGTATTCAAACACAGATATGAACAGGCACACAACTCAATTATGAGGAAATGAAAGAGTTGAGGAAATGGAACCAGTAAGCTTGGTGAAGACAATGATTTGGTAGACCAGTTCCAACTGCTGTCTGAGTTGTACGTCTGGTTGGAGCGGCTGAGTATTTAAACTCGAGGACACACAGTCCTGGACACCCAGTCCTGAACATGCAGCTCAGGACACCCAGTCCTCACCGTATTCTCCTTGAACTAAGGTCACACCGACCTCGTCCAATCACTCGTGGTAAGTCTTCAGGCGACTTCCAAACCTTCACAAACTCAGTCACTCGGCGATCCACAGTTCCTCTTGGATGCTCTAGACCATGACGCCTAACCGTCTGGAAGAAGCACAGTCTTCAAAGGTAACAAGCGTCGGATCCACGTAGGATCAATCTCTTCAGTGATGCTCAATCACTTGGGGTTTGTAGGTGTTTGGGTTTTGGGTTTTTCCTCACTTGATGATTTTTGCTCAAAGTCCTCAGAGGATGGGTTTCTCTCAAATGACAAGTGTCAGTTTCTCTTAGAGCAGCCAACCAGCTAGTGGTTGTAGGGGGCGGCTATTTATACCCTAGGGAGCAGCCTGACATGATAAGACATACATGCCCTTCAATGATATGACCGTTAGGTGGATAGATATTTTGGTACAGCTGGCGCATAGCACGGCAACGGTCGGAATTTTGAGTAGCAAAATCCTCAGGGCTATCATGTTCCTCACTGTGTAGGCAATCCGCACTGGCAAATTCCTAACTCCTCAGTCAGAACAAATTCCTCAGAGACCAGAAGAACTTCGTCTCTGTCGCTGAAGAATATGACTGGACTGTATGAGATTTCCAATGGCTTCACTCGAAGGGATTGGTAGGTGTAGGATTTTGAGTTGAGCATCACATGGAAATTTTCCTTAGTATTTCCTCGACCCCCTTTAACAGTACGGTGTTTCCTATGACTCAAGAAAGAGAAAATGAAACTACGAAAACAAAAGTCTTCACGCTTCATGTTCCTCGAATGAATACCAAGTCTTCAAGGTCACACCAATTTCTTCACTTTCAAAGTCTTCAGAAAGTCTTCAGTCGAAGAACTTCAATTTTTAGGGGTCGACTTTCTCTGTAAATATCAAACTCCTCATAGACTTATAGACCTGTGTACACTCACAAACGCATTAGTCCCTTAACCTATAAGTCTTCAATACACCAAAATCACTAAGGGGCACTAGATGCACTTACAGCTATCATCATCTTGTTGGGAGTCTTGTGTATCTTGCTGTCACTCGTCCAGATATCTCTTATCCTGTCCATATTCCGAGTCAGTTTGTTTCTGCTCCCACTTCAGTTCACTATAGTCACCTTCTTCGCGTTCTATGATATCTTCGTGGCACGATCTCTCATCGTCTCTTTTTCCCCCGTTCCAGCTCATTACAGCTCCAGGCCTATTTGGATGCTACGTGGGCTAGTGATCCTATGGATCTCCGTTCACTTTTTGCCTACTGTGTCTTTCTTGGTGGTTCCCTCATTTCCTGGAAGACGAAGAAACAGACTGCAGTTTCTCGTTCGAGTGTAGAGGCCGAGTTGCGAGCTATGGCTCTTCTGACGGCTGAGGTGACTTGGTTACAATTGTTACTGGAGGATTTTGGTGTTTCTGTTACTACACCTACCACCCTCCTGTTAGACAGCACTGGTGCTATCAGTATTGTGCAGGACCCCATGAAGCATGAGCTTACCAAACACATTGGTGTTGATGCTTCTTATGTGCGCGCTGCTGTGCAGGATCATGTTGTTGTTCTTCAGTATGTGCCTTTTGAGTTACAACTAGCGGACTTCTTCATGAAGGCTCAGACTAGAGCGCAACATGGATTTCACCTCTCCAAACTCAGTGTTGTGGATCCACCATGAGTTTGAGGGGGGGTGTTAGAGTTATATTAAGTGATGTCTTTTGGCCTTTTGTATTCTAGTCTCTTGGCATCCTCTTGTAGCCTTTTGGCATCCTCTTGTATGTGTATATATGTTGGCATTGGCCTCCTAATAATACAAGTTGCTATTCTCCTAACATCAACAGGTGGATGCCTTCCTCTGTCATAGAGGAGGACATCAAGAAGCTGAGAGAGGCCAGGTATCTGACCGCCGAAATCTCGCACAGGCTGCCTGCCCGAGGGCAAGTCATCCCCACTCCCGAACCCAACGAGTGTGTTGTGTTCATCTCTCACTTCCTCCGAGGGCTAGGCCTCGCTCTGGATCCCTTTGTTAGGGGGCTCATGTTCTATTATGGACTGGATTTCCATGATCTGGCCCCGGATTCCCTCCTTCACATCTCGTCGTTCATCGTCATGTGTGAGGCCTTCCTCCGCATTACCCCACACTTCGGCCTGTGGCTCAAGACTTTCAATGTGAGGATGAAGATGATCGAGGGGCGGCACGCAGAGTGCGGAGGTGCCGTAATAAGCAAAAGCGCTGATGCTCCATGGCCAGAGGGTTCCTTCCCAGAGGTGTCCAGTTTATGGCAACGGGAGTGGTTTTACATCACAGCTCCCCGGAGTACCAAGTGGGTAGCCGCCCCAGCCTTTCGCTCGGGCCCTCCACCACAACTGACATCATGGATCAACAAGGGGCTGAACTGGGGGCCAGTAAATGATGTGCCAATATTGCAGAGTCGCATACGAGATCTCCTTAAGAGAGATGTCAGCCTGGTCATGGTAATGCAAGTCATGCTAGTTCGTCAAGTCCATCCTTGCAAACGTCGACCCCTCCATATGTGGGAATTCAACCCAGAAGGAGTGCAAACTATCCAGTACTTCCTCGTCATGACGCTCGAAGAGATGTGAAATTGTTCTTCGGACCCCAAATAAAGTGTTCGGACACCACCGAGGATGCGGGTCTGAGCTGTAATCGCCCTGATACCCAAGTAAGTAATCCCATGGCCGAACACGCTATCTTTTTATTTATCATAACATCATTCTGAAAAGTCGCTCTTTGACTAGGACTGGATAACAAAGGCGAAGATGATCAGGTGTTCGGCCCCCCTTCCCGAAGGCTCGGCCAATCCGGTACTAGACAGAATGCTCGAGCTGGTGCCTTATCAGGCGCCCTTAGAGGAAGATAAATGGGGAAATAAAGAGGCTGAAAGCGGGCCTCACTCACTATTCGTCCAAACCGGGGGAATTGGCGCCTCCATGAAGGAGGATAACCAGGGAGAAGAATCTGACATTCCCTCTCCCCGAGGAAGGAAGAGGACCACCTCCGAAGACCCGAAAACCAAGGTTTCCAAGCGGGGGAAGAAATCTTCGCCAGAGGGCCCTGCCTCGGAGGGTACTCTTGCCGCACAGTGCCCGCAAGGGGATTAGCCCTCGACCGAGCTATAAGTAAACAAAAGGTACTTAATAGTGAAAAGTATCCTACCTTACTTCTAAAGACAATAACCGAAGCTTATATCTTGTAGTTCGGATCGTAGCCCTTCTCGACAGAGTTCGTCTTCGTGGGATCTTCTTCCGGAGATGATGGAGAGCGAAACACCTCCCCCTGCCACCCCGCCTCATGAGGCGGGCGACCCTGAAGTGTCGTCGCGGAGGGTTTCTCCTGATCCGCCAAGGCCAGAGGGTAATCCTTTGGCCACCCGAAGTCCTCAGTATTCGGCTCCTAAAGAGAGCAACAAAAAGAGTCCGGAACCGTACAGTGTGCAGTCAGACGCACTGAAGGATCTTCTGGAGCAAGCGGCCATCTCAGAAGTGCATCATACACTAATGGGTACGGTGATTGAAAGGATTTCATCTGCTGAAAGCGGGTTGCATGCAGCTTTTATGAGTCTGCTGAAAGGCTTTGAGGTACGTGAAATAGTGTATGTTTTTGACAGTACCGCATGCGTTAGGTGTGCCCTATGCAGATAGTAGCCCCTGAGACTCTGGTTGCCATCGAGGACGGTGGCAAACAGAGGATCATAGTCCCAGGTAATAATCAGGCCGCCTTCATGTGCGGGTGGCTGAAGGTCCGGTGGCTAGCCGGACTGATGAGTTTGCCGAGCTAAAGCGGCAACTTGATGCGGCAGATGCCGACATCGTTCTTCTCAACAAGCGGCTTGACGAGGCACATGGTATGTGATTTCTCCGGTGATCAACACATAGTAAGAGGAGCATGATGCCAGTATCTTTAATATGTTGTGACTGCAGATGGAGCTGCCACCGTGGAGACCCTTCGGGCGGAACTTGCCCAAGCCAAGGAACAAGCCAGAAATAGTGATGCAGCCGCTCTAAAGGCGGTCGAAGAGCTGAGGGCCGAACAGGTCGCGCATTGCCAAAGCAAGGAAAGAATAGCCAAGATGGCCATTGAGTTAACAGATGCCGCTGACCGTTACCAGCTTCTTAAAAAAGGAAGCCGAGCGAAGGCGATGGACATGGAGAAGGCTGATACGTCTCCGTCGTATCTATAATTTTTGATTGTTCCATGCCAATATTCTACAACTTTCATATACTTTTGGCAACTTTTTATACTATTTTTGGGACTAACATATTGATCCAGTGCCCAGTGCCAGTTCCTGTTTTTTGCATGTTTTTTGTTTCGCAGAAAATCCATATCAAACGGAGTCCAAACGGGATAAAAACGGACAGAGATTTTTTTAGGAATATATGTGATTTTTGGGAAGTGAAATCAATGCGAGACGATGCTTGAGGGGCCCACGAGGCAGGGGGCGCTGATGTCTACTACACAACCTTCTTCTTGTAGACGTTGTTGGGCCTCCAAGTGCAAAGGTTTGTAGGACAGTAGCAACTTTCCCTCAAGTGGATGACCTAAGGTTTGTCAATCCGTAGGAGGCGTAGGATGAAGATGGTCTCTCTCAAGCAACCCTGCAACCAAATAACAAAGAGTCTCTTGTGTCCCCAACACACCCAATACAATGGTAAATTGTATAGGTGCACTAGTTTGGCGAAGAGATGGTGATACAAGTGCAATATGGATGGTAGATAAAGGTATTTGTAATCTGAAATTATAAAAACAGCAATGTAACTAATGATAAAAGTGAGCATAAATGGTATTGCAATGTGTGGAAATAAGGCCTAGGGTTCATCCTTTTGCTAGTGTAAGTCCCCTCAACAATAATAACATAATTGGATCACATAAATATACCTCAACATGCAACAAAGAGTCACTCCAAAGTCACTAATAGTGGAGAACGAATGAAGAGATTATGGTAGGGTACGAAACCAGCTCAAAGTTATTCTTTCCAATCAATCCGTTGGGCTATTCCTATAAGTGTCACAAACAGCCCTAGAGTTCGTACTAGAATAACACCTTAAGACACAAATCAACCAAAACCCTAATGTCACCTAGATACTCCAATGTCACCTCAAGTATCCGTGGGTATGATTATACGATATGCATCACACAATCTCATATTCATCTATTCAACCAACACATAGGACCTCAAAGAGTTCCCCAAAGTTCCTACCGGAGAATCATGACGAAAACGTGTGCCAACCCCTATGCATAGGTTCATGGGCGGAACCCGCAAGTTGATCACCAAAACATACATCAAGTGAATCACGTGCTATCCCATTGTCACCACAGATACACACAGCAAGACATACATCAAGTGTTCTCAAATCTTTAAAGACTCAATCCGATAAGATAACTTCAAAGGGGAAAACTCAATCCATTACAAGAGAGTAGAGGGGGAGAAGAAACATAAGATCCAACTATAATAGCAAAGCTCGCGATACATCAAGATCGTATCATCTCAAGAACACGAGAGAGAAAGAGATCAAACGCATAGCTACTGGTACATACCCTCAGCCCTGAGGGAGAACTACTCCCTCCTCATCATGGAGAGCACCAGGATGATGAAGATGGCCACCGGAGAGGGATTGCCCCCTCCGGCAGGGTGCCTGAACGGGTCTAGATTGGTTTTCGGTGGCTACGGAGGCTTCTGGCGCCGGAACTCCCGATCTATTCTCCGTTCTGGAAGTTTTAGGATACGTGGGTATATATGGGTGAAAGGAGTACGTCGGTGGACCGAAGGGGGGACCACGAGGCAGGGGGCGCGCCCCAGGGGGGTGGGCACACCCCTACCCTCGTGAGAACCTCCTTCATCTTCTGACGTAGGGTCCAAGTCTATCCGGTAGGTTTCCTTCCAAAAATAACTTCTCCAGTTGATTTCGTTCCGTTTGATATTCCTTTTCCTCGAAACACTGAAATAGGCATAAAACAGCAAATCTGGGCTGGGCCTCCGGTTAATAGGTTAGTCCCAAAAATAATATAAAAGTGGAAAATAAAGCCCAATATTGCCCAAAACAGTAGATAATATAGCATGGAGCAATCAAAAATTATAGATACGTTGGAGACGTATCAGGCGCGCCCCAGGGGGCAGGCTCGCCCCTTACCCTCGTGGCCACCCCGTAAGGTAGTTGGTGCCGTTCTTTCGCCGCAAGAAAGCTAATATCCGAATAGAGGTCTTGTTAAAATTTCAGCCCAATCGGAGTTACGGATCTCCGGTAATATAAGAAACAGTTAAAGGGTAGAATCTGAGAACGCAGAAACAGAGAGAGATAGAGAGACAGATCCAATCTCGGAGGGGCTCTCGCCCCTCCCGCGCCATGGAGGCCAAGGACCAGAGGGGAAACCCTTCTCCCATATAGGGAGGAGGTCAAGGAAGAAGAAGACGAAGGGCCCCCCCTCTCCCCTTCTCTTTCGGTGGCGCCGGAACTCTGCCGTGGCCATCATCATCACCGCAATCTTCACCAACAACTTCACCGCCATCATCACCAACTCTTCCCCCCTCTATGCAGTGGTGTAACCTCTCTCTTACCCGCTGTAATCTCTACTTAAACATGGTGCTCAACGCTATATATTATTTCTCAATGATGTATGGCTATCCTATGATGTTTGAGTAGATCCGTTTTGTCCTATGGGCTATTTGATCGCTACAAAAAAAAGACACATCCATGACATTTTGGGCCGAACGAAATTTTTTTCTGTCATACATATGACACTTCTATGACAATAATTGTGACAAAACCCGGTATCATCATAGATGTGGTGGGCTCCTACTTCTATGACAAAAAATCATGACAGAAAATGGGCTTTTCGTCCTGGGCGGGCCGGAGACACAGCTGCATGACATTCTTTGGGCCGTCCATGACGGAAAAAACCGTGGTAGAAGCGAGGGGGAGGAAAACTTCTGGGAGTTCCCGGTTACGGTGGGAGGTCGGGGGCCGAGCGATGCGCGTTTCTATCGTACACGTACGCGCGTGTGTGCGAGGCGTTAGCTCTAACTGAACCCGAGCGAGGCGTTGGGCTCTAACTGAACCCGAGCGATTGCACTGCAGGCTACGCGTTACTGAACCCGAGTGATCGATCGATGGCTGTTAACTGAACCTGATTGAGCGATTCCTTCGCTACTACTGCTAACTAAAGCCGATCGATTGGATGAACAGTGAGCGTTGCGGGGGGGGGGGGGGGGGGGGTTGGATAAACAGTGAGTGGTGGCGTTGCCTCTGGATGAACAGGACCCCGTGGTGTGGTGGAGGGCTGGATGAACAATAGACGGTGGAGGGGTGCCCGTGGAGGGGTGGTTGAACAGGACCCCGTGGTGTGGAGGGCTGGATGAACAGTAGACGGTGGAGGGGTGCCCGTGGAGGGGTGGTTGAACAATAGCCGGTGGAGTAGCGTGCGGTGGAGGCTGGATGAACAGGAGCCCGTGGAGGCTGGAGGAGGTCGACGGTAGCCCGTGGAGGCTGGAGGAGGTCGACGGTGGAGATAAACAGTATCCCGTGGAGTCCCGTTTTGCGGTACGCCACACCCCTCCCGATGAACAGGACCCCCGTTTCCACCGTAGGAGGTCCGTTTTGTCCGTTTTGCGGTACGCCATACCCCTCCCGATCAACATGACCCCCCTTTCGACCGTAGGAGGTCCGTTTCGTCCATTTTGCGGTATGCCACACCCCTCCCTATCAACATGACCCCCGTGTCGACCGTAGGAGGTCCGTTTCCTCCGTTTTGCGGTACGCCAGACCCCTCCCGATGAACAGGATCCCGTTTCGAATGTGGCCGGTCGAACACAAGGCCGTTTCCTCCGTTCTGCGGTACGCCAGGCCTCGTTTCCATCGCATGTTCCGTCCAAGCCCTCCCGATGAACACGACCACACATTCCGTTCCGACCCAGCCGGTTGGCTCCCACGCGTTCCGTTGCCTCCCGATGAACACGACGCATTCCGTTGCCTCCCGATGAACATGAGCATTCCGTTGCCTCCCCATGAACACAACGACGACGCTGTTTCTCCGTTCCGACCCAGCCATGTACACGAGCCCTGGCCATACGTATGCGCGAGTAGGCGTTCGAGACCCTGCCCGTATGTACACATACGTGGCCGTATTTTCTTTCTTGCACCCTGGCCACTGTACGTATGTGTTCATGCTACGTGCGCGCCTCTACTATGACACGTGCGCGCCTCTACATCCACCAGTATATATGTACGTACACATTCGTGACCAGAATGACAACGCTACGTACGCTTCGACCAGGTGGGTCCCAACTGTCAGGCACTTCCTTGCGTGCGAAGATGTAGCTGGTGCGTCCCAACAGTCAGGGGGGAAACGTCTTTTCGTGAAATACGATGGCCCATCCGGTGGGTCCCCGCTGTCAGGTGGAGGAATAATTATTTTGCACGTAATAAGGAGGCACTTCCTTGCTGCGGCCGTGGACCCAGCTGCAGCCTCTCCACGTACAGTCCACGTCCGATGGAAGCCGTTCCTTGACCACGTTGACCACACCGCGCCAAGAGCACCAGGGCGGTGGACGATGGCGAGGCCTATGAAGGGGACGACGCGGAGCCGGGGAAGACGCGGCAGTGGATGCCCACGCGTAGAGGAGTACGAGGGTTCACTTGTTCGCTGCGGTGTGAGGCTGCCGTCGCCGCAGAATAACAGGGGGTGTGGGTGAGTAGAGGGATGGCCTGGCCAGCGGTGGGAGTAGTAGGGGGCGGTGAGGCCTCTGCCGCATCGTAGCTGGCCACGGGAGGCAGGAGCACGAGGCACGACCGGCGCTGGTTTGGGCGGCTGGAGCAAGAAGACCAGAGGTTGAAGAAGCACTACGGCCGTTGGATGGACATCATACGGTCACTGGAGCTAGAATCATGCATATTGACTAAGTTGACAAAGCCCTCCGTCCCCGTCAACTTAGTAGACCCACAAGTCAGCCTGCCACTATACTAGGTCCCAGCTAATAGGGGGAGTATTCATTTTTTTGTGCGTAATAAGGAGGCACTTCCTTGCGTGCAAAGATATAGCTGGTGGGTCCGAGCTGTCAGCAGCGGTAACATTTTTTTCATGAAATACAGAGGCCCTTTTGGTGGGTCCCTGATGTCAGGTGGAGGAATCATTATTTTGCGCATAATAAGGAGGCATTTCCTTGCGTGCGGCCGTGGACCCAGCTGTCGGCCTCTCCACGTACAGTCCACTTCAGATGCATGTCGGTCGGTGACCACGTTGACCAAGCCGCGCCGAGAGCACCAAGGCGGTGGACGACGGCAAGGTCTAGGAAGGGAACGACACGGAGGCAGGGAAAACTTGGCAGCTGTTTCCCACGCGGAGGGGTGTACGACTGTACGAGGGTTTACTGGTTCGTCTGCCGTCGCCGGAGAATAACAACAGGTGTGGGTGAGTAGAGGGATGGCTAGGCCAGCGATGGGAGTACGGTGGGGCGGTGAGGCCTGCGCGGCAGCAGAGCCGGCCGTGGAGAGGAGGGAGCAGGCAGTCCCGCCAGCGCTTGTTTGAGCGGCTGGAGCAGGAAGAGCAGAGATTGAAGAAGCACAACGGCCGTTGGATGGCCATCCAACAGTCACTGCTTGTGCGTCAACCTTTTTTTAGGAAAGCCTCAAATCTGTGGAAAACAACATACAGCCCATCTGCCATTATTTCTAATAATTTAAAGCCCATTTGCTAATTATTAAGGTTTTTTTGGAGCCCATATTCTTTTTGTTAGCATTACAGCCCATATTGTGGCCACGGTTAAAAAATTATACGAAATTTTGCATATTTCGGTGTGGTCCGAAATGTTTTTAATCCTGAAATTTTGACTCACATTCAAACTGATTTTAAAAATAAATGTATATCAATATAAAATCCAACAAATTCTCCATGCATAAAAATTAATGTAATTTAAAATCTCGAAATAAAAAAAGATATTTGAAACTAATTGCCGGTTTGATGTGTTTTAAAAATGTACAACCCATTTCTCATTACTGATGGGCCATTTTCTCGGCCAGCCGAATGAAAGCTCTTCTCGTCTTGAAAGATTTGCAGCCCAACAGGCTTGACAAAGCGACTTAGCAAATCACAAAAAAACTGGGCTGTGGCCGTGGACCCTGCTCTCAGCCTCTCCACATACAGTACTCTTCCGATGGAATGTTGTTGACCACGTCGACCACGCCGCGCCGAGAGCACCAAGGCGGTGGACGACGGCGAGGCCTAGGAAGGGGACAACGCGGAGCCGGGGAAGATGCGGTAGTGGATGCCCACGCGAAGAGGAGTACGAGGGTTCACTGGTTCGGCTGCGGTGTGAGGCTGCCGTCGCTGCAGGGCCTGGCTAGCCGTGGGAGTAGTAGGGGGCGATGAGGCCTCAACGGCAGCACAACCGGCCACTGGAGGCAGGAGCAGGCAGTCTCCCTGGCGCTGGTTTGGGCGGCTGGTGCAAGAAGAGCAGCGATTGAAGAAGCAGCAGGACCGTTCGATTCAGATACAATGGTTACTACTGCTAGAATCGTTTGTTGACTAAGTTGACAAGCCATGCGTACGCGTCAACTTAGTGTTGGGGAACGTAGTAATTTCAAAAAATTTCCTACGCACGCGCAAGATCATGGTGATGCATAGCAACAAGAGGGGAGAGTGTTGTCTACGTACCCTCGTAGACCGTTCGCGGAAGCGTTATATCAACGCGGTTGATGTAGTCGTACGTCTTCACGATCCGACCGATCCAAGTACCGAAAGCACAACACCTCCGAGTTCTGCACACGTTCGGCTCGGTGGCATCCTCGCCTTCTCGATCCAGCAAGAGGGGCGAAGTAGTAGATGAGTTCCAGCAGCACGACGACGTGGTGACGGTGTTGGTGAAGAACAATCTTCGCAGGGCTTCGCCTAAGCACTACGAAAACTATGACAGAGGATAAACTAGAGGGGACGGGGTTGCCGGCACATGGCTTGGTGTTTCTTGATCTGTCTTGGGTGCTAGCCCTACACTACTAGGGGAAAGCCTATACACAGAATCTTACCAGCAGCGCGCTATAAAATCAGGCGCTGTTGCTAAGTAGCAGTAGCGCGGGCTGTGGAAACTCGCTGCTGAAACAAGTTTAACAGTAGCGCGCGCACTCCAAGCGGCGCTACTGCTAAAATTCCCACGACGCCGCCGCGAGGCCAGTTATAGCAGCAGTGCATTAAAATAGACAGCGCTACTGCTACGTAACGTAGCAGCAGCGCATTCAGGCAATAATCGCTACTGCTAAATTAACTACAGATCTCACTAGCCTCATCCACAGATCACACTCACACACACTCACGGTCTCCTCCTCACCCCCACGCCACCGGTCCTCCCCCATCGCCCCTCCCCCGATCTGCGCCGCTGTCGCCTCATCCTCCTCACTGGACTCGGTACCAGCCTCCTCCTCCGTCCTCCCTCCACTCGCCGCTGGCCGCCCCCTCCTCGCTCCGCCTTCCTCCTCGATCCGTCCTCCCTCCACTCGCCGCCGGCCGGCCCCTCCTCACTCCGCCTTCCTCCTCCGTCCTACTATCTTCTCGCTCCTCGAGTCGCCCCTCCTTGTCCCTCCTCCCTGATACATTTTGATTTAGTAGGCTTTCATATGTAACATTTTGATTTAGTTGATTTAGTATGCTAGTGGATTTAGTATGCTAGTTGATTTAGTATGCTAGTTGATTTAGTCGATTTAGTTGATATGATTCAGTTGATTTAGTAGGCTAGTTGATTTAGTTGATTTAGAACATTTTGATTTAGTTTATTTAGTAGGCTAGTTGATTTAGTTGATTTAGTAGGCTAGTTGATTTAGAACATTTTGATTTAGTTGATTTAGTAAAATGGCGCCACCACCAGCACCACTATGTCAACTGTGCAAGTCAAGGTGCGCCAGCAGCCTTGCAACTGGCAAGCTGTTCGGCATCTACTTCCATCCGAGTTTTTGTCGTGCGGCGGTAAGAAATTAGATGAAATGTAACAACTATTTTATTTTTAGTGTTGACATTACTGCATTGTGTCATTTTGCTTTTCTTACACAGATCGTCCCATGCAATGTGAGGTTGAAATTCAACAAGCTGACAGGAGACACTGTGACATTTGAGGCTCCTGGGGGCCGTACACTATGGAGGTCGAGAAAGGATGCAATATGTCACAGATTGGAGGAGATGGATGGGCCCGTTTCCTCCCTCGCATGCGTCTTACTGGTGGTGAGTTGATCAGATTCTCCTTCAGAGCAGAAAGACCCAAGCTGGTTGTCATTTATATCAACCTGGTGGAAGATGATGAAGATGACGAAGATGATGAAGATAATGAGGACCCACTCAATGAAGATGATGAGAACCCACTTCATGAAGCCATCATAGCTCAAAGAATGAGGCTGAGCGAGGAGGAGGTGTGCAACCTATGGGACATAATTCCGCCACGTGATGACTTTGTTGGGGTGCCATTCGTGACCCGCCTGACAAGTACCATGGTCGATCGGCATGAAATGGTATGTTATACGTACTGCATGTTGTAATTTGATGATATATACATGCTGTATTGTTATACTTACAAATCTAGTCGATGATATACTTTAGTGTAGAGTCTGATCACATGCTTAGGCTATTTATTAATTGATATGTTTTTCTTATTCAGAGATTGCCAAAGAACCTATCTGTGAGTTGTGGTATCGAGCCTGATGAAGAAGGCTCAGTTGGACTACTCCTTACCGCAAGGGGCTCTGTCGGTGTCAAAACCGGCGGATCTCGGGTAGTGGGTCCCGAACTGTGCGTCTAGGCCGGATGGTAACAGGAGGCAGGGAACACGATGTTTTACCCAGGTTCGGGCCCTCTTGATGGAGGTAAAACCCTACGTCCTACTTGATTAATATTGATGATATGGGTAGTACAAGAGTAGATCTACCACGAGATCAAGGAGGCTAAACCCTAGAAGCTAGCCTATGGTATGATTGTTGTATATGGAGTTGATTGGCTACGGACTACAACCCTCCAGTTTATATAGACACCGGATGGGGTTAGGGTTACACAGAGTCAGTTACAATGGTAGGAGATCCTGAATATCCACATCGCCAAGCTTGCCTTCCACGCCAAGGAAAGTCCCATCCGGACACGGGACGAAGTCTTCAATCTTGTATCTTCATAGTCCAGGAGTCCGGCTGAAGGTATAGTCCGGCTACCCGAACACCCCCTAATCCAGGACTCCCTCAGTAGCCCCTGAACCAGGCTTCAATGACGACGAGTCCGGCGCGCAAATTGTCTTCGGCATTGCAAGGCGGTTTCCTCCTCCAAGTCCTTCATAGAAGATTGTAAACACCAAGAGTAGTGTCCGGCTCTGCAAAATAAGCTTCCACATATTTCCATAGAGAGAATAATATTAACACAAATCAAATCTGCTGACGTATTCCGCAGTGCGTCATCACACTACAGCCAAGTCCTTCACTCGAATCATTTTCACTCTTCCACCTCAGCGTGTTTTGCGAGGCGGTTTCCTTGGCACGTCTTGTCAAAGCAGAGATCGTGTGCCCCCCTTTTACGGGATTCTCATCAATACGGACGTGGGTAACCCAATCATGCCCGTTAGCATGTTTTCTTGATTAAAGGCGAGTCCCAAACGGTTACGGGGAGGGCTCCTGGTATTCAACCTTTTATAAAGGGACCAGGGCCTTACTCCTTTTCTCCAATCCCAAAACAAGTTCGCCCGTCGCCTCAAGTTCCAACACCCTAGGCTTCAGATTCCGGGCGCCTCAGACCTTCGACAATGTCCGGTTCCGACCTTCAAGGCTGATGGATGCCCTCCTCCGTCACGGAGGAGGACGTGCTAAAGTTGAGAGAGGCTAAGTTCTTGACCGCCGAAATTTCGCATAGGTTGCCTGCTCAAAGGCAGGCTATTCCCAGTCCCCAGCCCGGTGAGAGCGTAGTGTTCATGTATCACTTCCTTCGGGGGTTAGGCTTCCCGATGGATCCTTTCGTGAGGGGGCTGCTGTTTTATTACGGGCTGGAATTTCATGACTTATCTCCGGAGTCCATCCTCCACATTTCCTCATTCATCGTTGTGTGCGAAGCATTCCTCCGTGTTACTCCTCACTTCAGATTATGGCTCAAGACTTTTGGAGTGGAGCCGAAGATGATCGAGGGACAACACGCAGAGTGCGGAGGCGCTGTCATAAGTAAGAATGCTGATGCTCCATGGCCCGAGGGCTCCTTTCAAGAGGAGCTCGGCTTGTGGCAACGAGAATGGTTCTACATCACCGCTCCCAGGAGCGCCAAGTGGGCGGCGCCTCCTGCCTTTCGCTCGGGTCCCCCATCACGGCTAGCGTCACGGGTCAACAAAGGATTAGATTGGGGGTTATCCAAAGACGTGCCCTTGTTGCAGGGCCGCATCAGGGATCTCTTAGAAAGAGACCTCAACCTGGTCAAGGTGACGCAGGTCATGCTGATTCGCCGAACACTGCCCGGCAAACGTTGCTCCCTTCGTCTGTGGGAGTTTAATCCGGAGGGACCACGAGTTCTCCATCATTTTATGGGCGCAACGCCCGTGGAGATGTATAAACTGTTCTTCGGATCACAAATGATGTGTCCGGATTTGACCGAGGACGCAGGCTAAGCTGCAATCGCCCGGATACCAAAGTAAGTAACCTTGTGCCTGGACCTACTATCCATATAATCGTCATAAACTTGCCCCTAAAGGAGCTGTCCTTTTAAACAGGAGTGGATAGCGAAGGCAAAGCTGATCAGGTGTCCGGCTCCCCTTCCCGAAACCAGGCCGGATCCCGTGCTTGTCAGGATGTTGAAGATAATGCCTTTGGAGGGAAGTAAGGGGAAGGACAAGGGAACTATGGCCTCCTCGAAGGAGGCTGCTCCGAAGGGAGGAACCGACATATTCCTCTCCCAAGGGGAAGAAGAGGGCCGCCTCTGACGAACCGGAGACCATGGCCCCGAAGCGGGGGAGAAAATCCTCGTCAGAGGGTCCGACGCCGGGGAGTTCCTCGGCTGAACTACGCCCTCAAAGGGATCAGCCCTCCAGCGAGCCATAAGTAGAGAGAGGTTTTCCTTTTGAGGGATGAGAGAAATCCTTGATTTATATCTAAGAAGATTAACCGAAATTTTACCTTGTAGCTCGGACCTCAGCCCTTCTCAGCAGAGCTCGTCTTCGGGGGATCTTCTTCCGGAGATGATGGAGAGCGGGACGCCTCCCCCTGCCGTACCGCCTAGCGAGGCGGGCGACCCTGAGGTGTCGTTGCGGGGGGTTTCTCTGAATCCGGTAGGGGCGGAAGATAGCTATGTGGCCCCCCAAGGTTCTCCACGTCGGGCCTTCGAAAGAGGCCGTAGGATAAGTCCGGCACCGTCTGGTGCTCGGCCGGAGGAGCTAAAGATTCTGCTGGGGCGAGCTTCCATCTCAGAGGAGCACCGTGCATTGATGGGCACGGTGATTTAAAGGATTTCATCCGCAGAAAGCGGATTGCATGAGGCCGTCAAAAGTTTACTGACGGGTTTTGAGGTACGTTAGATAATGTACACTTTTGTCAGTTGCGCATAAGTAAGGTGCGCCTTGTGTAGATAGTAGCCCCTGAGACTCTGCACGTTGTCAAGAAATGATGGCACACAGAGGATCATAATCCCAGGTCTAAGATGTCGCCTTTGAATGTAGGTGGCGAGGTGTCCGGAATCAAGCCGAACTGATGATGTGGCCGAACTAAAGAGGCAACTGGACATGGCAGATGCCGACATTGCGCTTGTCAACAAGCGGCTTGATGAGGCTCAAGGTATGTAATTCTTCGGGCGGCATCAGGTAAGAGGAGCTTCATGCCAGTGTCTTACAATGTGTGTGCTCGACGCAGATGGTACGGCCGCCGTGGAGAATCTTAGGGTAGAACTTGCCCGAGCTAAGGAGCAAGCCAGAAAAAGCGATGCGGCTACCGAGAAGGCCCTTGAAGAGCTGAGAGCCGAACAGGCTGCTCATTACCGAAGCAAGGAGGAGATGGCCGAGATGGCCGAAAAGTTAAAAAGCGCTACCGACCATTGCAGACTTCTTGAAAAAGAAGACCAGGCGAAACAGACGGACTTAGAGAAGGCCGTTGCCAATGCCAAGGACGCGCGCTCTGCGATGAGAGCTGCGAAGGAGGAGCTGCGTCAGGCCGAACAGATTGCGGCTGGAAAGCCCTTTATGCTGCGAAGGAAATTTTGTGATCCGAAGTTTGCTCCGTTGGACCGGATGTGGAGTGTGGAGGATACCTATCTGGACTTGGCAGAGAGTGCTGCTGATGCGACCGAACACTTTCAAGATCAGAAAGATCGCGAAGTGGAAAAGCTTTTCTGGTCGTAGTTTCACAATCCAGAGTGTCCACTAGCAGTGGATGATCGTTTGGGTCAATGGGCTGAACTGAATAGGTTGTCTGGACTCGCCATGAAGTACGTCATGGGTCACCTGTGGCCGGGAGATCGGAGCCGACGAGTTATTTCAGCTTGGTGCAGCAATTCCTTGACGCGGTGCCGCGTATAAATGCAATGAAGAGGTCAGCATGCATAGAGGGCGCTAGGATGGCTCTTGCCCATCTTAAGACATACTGGGCAGAGATGGAGACCACCGTTGTTGCGTCTCGAGATTCGGACCAAAGCTGATTACCCTCCGAGTACTATTTTCAGGAAGTTCTTGAAGGCGCTCGTGTAATAGAGACGCAGTGCCCGAAAGATGCTATGTTATGATAGCATATGTATTTATAAAGTAATATTTTGATAAACTGTAGTGGCCTTTTTTATACTTGTGCCTCCAAGTATTGGGAACACCTCCTGTGCGGCCGTTTTAAGATATATATATATATAGAATCTGAAAGATGGCAGTCGTTGGCTTCAGCCCCCACGCACATAGTGCGGGGGTGCTCGCAGAAGACGCATTTTCACACTTAACCCAACGTCTTGGTCCTACAAAGGAGGTGATAGCGCAGCGGGCCAGGCAACCGGACTATAATGCTTTAACACTTTCACTTAGCCATAGGAGTTTGACAATGAGACTCTTGAGGTAGCTCCTTGGTGGCAACTGCGCTCGTCCGAATTCGGGGCGCGTATGTGCCTAACCGAGAAGCGGCCCTTCGTTAAAGCGGAGGAATCTGATAGATTCCGATAGGTCATCGAGTGGCTGACTAGTCTCACGCTACATCATGACAGTCAGTTTTCGGCTTTCTCTACTGAGGTGCTCGCCCGGCCGAACCGGGGGCACAATCGCAGTAGTTCTCCTGGTGCTACCTTAGCCGATAGAGCGGAACGTAAGGTAGCCGAACTCAGGAGCCGGGCAACCCAACATTTGACCAAAGACATGATTCGGAGCTGATGCATATAATGCCAAAACTCGCGACGCCGAACACTCCCTAAGGTGTTCGGTCTTTATGAGTGCAGGCGAAACAACACTCTTTATTAAAAAAGCCCCTAGTGTCCAGGTACGTGCAAAAATTCTGACGCGGCCACATGCCAAGACGCCAGCCTCCTCCTTGGTTATATCAGAAAGAAAAAACCAGGGGATGTGTAGCAACAAGAGACAGTAAAAAAGGTTTACACAGGGTCTTAATCTAAAAAGAATCCTTTAGGACAGGTCCCTACTGCACGTCTGCGCCTGTGTCTCCGTTGTGCCGTATCCTGGACGGGCGCCACACGATGTTCATCTGCAAAAGAGAGGAACTGAGTTGAAAACGGGTCGTGCCAAAAAAGTTTAAAATAAGCAAAGTATAAAGTAAGATATATAAGATTGAGCTTTATTGTCTCTTATTGTATATGCATGGAGCCCCTAGTGCGGGGGTATATGGCTTCTAGGCCTGCATCAATGATGATTTTGCACCGAACTCATCCATCCGTGTTCGTGGTCTTGAATGACCTATTTCGAAGTTTCTTTTGGCCGGTGAGGCCATTTTGCTGTGGGGCTGTCAAAGCGGCCGCACAGTCCTCCGCTTGGGGAGGCGCACTTTAGTGCTTCCCCTTCAAAGAGATGATGCCTCGTGGACCGGGCATCTTAAGCGTAAGAGATGCATAATGCGGTATTGCGTTAAAGCGAGCGAAAGCTTCACGTCCCAGTAGTGCTTGAAAGCGACTTGAGAACGGGATGATATGGAAGGTCAGCTTTTCGCGGCGGAGGTTATCGGCAGAGCCGAATATGACTTCGAGCCGAAGAAAACCCATACAATGGGTGTCCGGACCAGGTATTACCCCTTGAAAGGAGGTTTTGCTGCGGCAGATTCTTGCTGGGTTTATTCCCATGTGCTGGATTGTATCCTGATATATCAGGTTTAGTCCATTGCCGCCGTCCATAAGGACATTTGAAAACTGGAGTCCGCCAATTATTGGACCGAGTATCAAGGCAGTCCAGCCTACATTCTTGATATTCCTAGAATAATCTAGCTGATCGGTTTTGACAACCAGTGGCAGGACCCTTTGGGCCGTGTGGTGCGTACCTTTACGGGCGCCGCACGTTTTGTTATGTGAAGTGAGTTCACTGTTTTTACTTTTTGTGGGAAGTTCTTTTGTTTCCTGGTGCTCTGCTTTTGGGGTTCGTCCTCGTCTTCGCTTGGTGTGTCGAGCCCCTTGTGTTCGGCATCGAGTCTGCCGGATTGTTTGAAAACCCAACAGTCTCTGTGGGTATGGTTAGCAGGCTTCCCGGGAGTACTGTGTATCTGACATATCCTGTCCGGGATTTTACTTAGGTTGGATGGATCGTCCCTGTTATCCTGGGGGGGCGATTTTTCCTGATTTTGTCGTGAGCCTTTGAATCCGGCATTGACTGCCGTGCTCTTCTGACTTTTGTCCTTAGTCCAGCGACGGTCCTTGTTGCGTCGCGGTTTTCCGTTTCCATCCCTAGTTTCGGATGTACTTGGGTCGCTGGGGCTGCACCTTGCCAACCAGCTGTCCTCCCCTGCACAAAAGCGGGTCATGAGGCTTGTTAGTGCGGCCATTGTTCTTGGCTTTTCTTGGCCGAGGTGTCTGGCGAGCCATTCGTCTCGGACGTTATGCCTGAAAGCTGCTAAGGCTTCGGCGTCCGGACAGTCGACTATCTGATTCTTTTTAGTGAGGAATCTATTCCAGAACTGCCGAGCTGATTCTCCGGGTTGTTGAGTTATGTGACTAAGATCGTCTGCATCCGGAGGGCGGACATAGGTCCCTTGAAAGTTTGCTCGGAAAGCATCCTCGAGCTCTTCCCAGCTTCCAATTGTGTTTTCAGGAAGGCTTTTAAGCCAATGCCGGGATGGCCCTTTAAGCTTAAGGGGTAGATATTTTATGGCGTGGAGATCATCTCCTCTAGCCATGTGTATGTGGAGGATATAATCCTCGATCCAGACTCCAGGGTCTGTTGTTCCATCATATGCCTCTATGTTTACGGGTTTGAATCCCTCTGGGAATTCATAGTCCAGGACCTCATCGGTGAAACATAGGGGGTGTGCGGCGCCCCTGTATTTGGGTGTGCCGGATTCTGATGATGGCTTCATAGCGTTGCTTACGAGAGCTTGCTTTCTTGGCCCATAAATGGACCTGACTGGGCCATGATGCGAATCCTTAGGTGGGTCGCATGCCGATTTAGGTGCGGCGCCGCTTGCCTCTTTATGGGGTCGTCTATCCGACCATGTGGCTTTTTCATTTTTTGAATGCGAAGTCTCTAGGGCCTCTTCGTCGAATTCAGGCAGTAGCTTTCTTTTCGGATAGCTTTTAGTGCGGCGACTGTCGCCGTACTTATCTGTGGTGTTGATTATTTTGCTCCATCTAATCCGGAGTGTGTCTTCCGCTGTTTTTAGCTTCCGCTTCTGCTTCTTTAGGATGCGTGCAGTTGCAACGAGCCTCTCGTGGAGGTTCTTCTGCTCCATAGGTTTATTCGGCGTGAGGTCGTACGGAATGTCGTTTGCGCCGGAGGAGGGATGTTCGGTTTCTCTATCCGTGTTGCCCTGTTCGGACGGTTGCTCTAAGGCCTGCTCGTCGTCTACCGGCTCGTCCTGCTCTATGGCTGGGTTTTCGTTGAGGCGGGGCTTGGGTCGGCGTTTACGCCGATGCTTTGATTGCTTTTCGGGGGGTCGATCTCCCGTCCCATCCCTTTTTTCCTCATTGTCGCTTCCTTTAGGGGTATCCACCATGTACACATCGTGAGATGAGGTGGCTGTCCAATGCCCTATGGGCGTTGGTTCGTCGGTATCTCCTGCATCGTCATCCATGCTGTCAATGTCTTCGGAGTCGAAGTTGAGCACGTCATTTAAATTGTCGACAGTGGCTACCAAGTGGGTGGTGGGTGGGCTTTGAATTTCTTCATCGTCCGTATCCCATCCTCGCTGACCGTAGTTCGGCCAGGGCTTTCCTGATAAGGAGAGAGTCTTGAGAGAGTTCAGGATATCGCCACAAGGCGAGTGCTGAAAGATGTCTGCGGCGGTGAACTCCATTATCGGCGCCCAATCGAATTCGATTGGCAGGGGCGCGGGGGGTTCGGAGTCCGGGGAGGAGTCCGGATCCTCGGAGTCACGAGTAGTGCAGAGTGTGGGGCTAGAGTTTGGCTCGATCGCCTCTGAGATCGCAGCCCCTGAGGCAGCGTCCAACTGCTGATCCTCGATCGGCGCAGTAGGCTCCGAATCGATGGTCGAAACCGATGCGTATGCGGCCTCCAAGGCGCTGTTCGGCGGCAGAGCTATATCATGCCCATTGAGACATTGCGGTGCGCTTGGCTGTGTCTCGAATCCGTCGAAGATCAAGTCCCCGTGGATGTCAGCCGTGTAGTTTAGGCTTCCAAACCTGACCTAATGGCCAGGGGCGTAGCTTTCGATCTGCTCCAGGTGGCCGAGCGAATTGGCCCGCAGAGCGAAGCCGCCGAAGACGAAGATCTGTCTGGGGAGCAAAGTCTCACCCTGGACTGCATTGTTGTTGATGATCAAAGGAGCCATCGGGCCTAAAGGCGACGACACAGAGGAACTCTCAATGAAAGCACCAATGTCGGTGTCAAAACCGGCAGATCTCGGGTAGTGGGTCCCGAACTGTGCGTCTAGGCCGGATGGTAACAGGAGGCAGGGAACACGATGTTTTACCCAGGTTCGGGCCCTCTTGATGGAGGTAAAACCCTACGTCCTGCTTGATTAATATTGATGATATGGGTAGTACAAGAGTAGATCTACCACGAGATCAAGGAGGCTAAACCCTAGAAGCTAGCCTATGGTATGATTGTTGTATATGGAGTTGATTGGCTACGGACTACAACCCTCCGGTTTATATAGAAACCGGATAGGGTTAGGGTTACACAGAGTCGGTTACAATGGTGGGATATCCTGAATATCCGCATCGCCAAGCTTGCCTTCCACGCCAAGGAAAGTCCCATCCGGACACGGGACGAAGTCTTCAATCTTGTATCTTCATAGTCCAGGAGTCCGGCTGAAGGTATAGTCCGGCTACCCGAACACCCCCTAATCCAGGACTCCCTCAGGCTCTGTCACCACATGTACTTACCGCATGGGCACAGATGGTCGCACACACTTGAACTCGGTTGGGTGGAAGAGATTACTCGTTGGCAAGAATCTTCGTGATGGACAGGCCATCCTAATTACTATCAGGAACACCCACCGCCCAGGCTTGAGCATGATGATCGTCTTCGATATCATCTAGAACTACATATGTGTATGTGGCTATATCATCTAGAACTACATATGATGATCGTCGTCGATATCATGTAGAACTACATATGATGATCGTCGTCGATATCATCTAGAACTAAATATGATGATTGTTGTCGATGTCACCTTGTACTGCTTGAGGATGCATGTTGAGTATATATGAAATTGTTATCTAGTACTCCCTCGGTTCCAAATTACTCGTCGTGGTTTGAGTTCAAATTTGAACTAAAACCACGACGAGTAATTTCGAACCGAGGGAGTACTACCTAGTACCTATAATGCTTTATGAAATTGATATCTAGTAGTACCTAGTATCTGGAAATTGCAGTTTATCGAAGCCGGAATGGGGAAATGGTGAAAGATATAACATTAGCACTGGACCGGGAAATCGCTACAGCTAAGTAATAGCAGTGCGTTCCTGAAAAGCGCTGCTGCTATAGTCAATAGTGGTAGCGCGGGTACAGGCAGCGCTACTACTAAGAGTTAGCTGTAGCGCCTGGTAGCGCGGGTACCCGCGCTGCTGATAGGCCTAAAACCCGCGTTGCTGCTAGCCTTTTCCCTAGTAGTGCTACCCCTCTATTTATATGTTGAGCCTTGGGGTCGAAACTTGGAGTAAAAGCCTCCACAAAGTCGGTTTCACCCGAAAGGCAAGAGTCCTTTCGGACTCCAGGGCCAGACGCCAGGGTTCCCGGCGTCTGGCCCCAGACGCCAGGGACCCTGGCGTCTGGCCCCTGGACTCCGCAAAACTTCCTTTTGCGCTTTCCAAAAACCTTGTGGGCTTTCCCCTTTGGCACGAATAAAGTGTTCTCGTACCCAAACATTTCGGGAAACATCTGGAACCCATTCCGGTGACCAAACACTATTATCCCATATATCAAACTTTATCTCCGGACCATTCCGGAGTTCCTCGTCATGTCCGTGATCTCATCCTGGACTCCGAACAACATTCGGTCACCAACATACATAACTCACATAGTACTATATTGTCAACGAACGTTAAGCGTGCGGACCCTACGGGTTCGAGAACTATGTAGACATGACCGAGACACCTCTCTGGTCAATAACCAATAGCGGGACCTGGATGCCCATATTGACTCCTACATATTCTACGAAGATCTTTATCGGTCACAGCGCATAACAACATACGTTGTGCCCTTTGTCATCGGTATGTTACATGCCCAAGATTCGATCGCCGTTATCTCAATACCTAGTTCAATCTCGTTATCGGCAAGTCTCTTTACTCGTTTCGTAATACATCATCTCACAACTAACTCATTAGTTGCAATGCTTGGAAGGCTTATAGTGATGTGCATTACCGAGTGGGCCCAGAAATACCTCTCCGACAATCGGAGTGACAAATCCTAATCTCGAAATACGCCAACCCAACAAGTACCTTCGGAGACACCTGTAGAGCACCTTTATAATCACCCAGTTACGTTGTGACGTTTGGTGGCATACAAAGTGTTCCTCCGGTAAACGGGAGTTGCATAATCTCATAGTCATAGGAACATGTATAAGTCATGAAGAAAGCAATAGCAACAAACTAAATGATCAAGTGCTAAGCTAACGAAATGGGTCAAGTCAATCACATCATTATCCTAATGATGTAATCCCGTTAATCAAATGACAACTCATGTCTATGGTTAGGAAACATAACCATCTTTGATCAACAAGCTAGCCAAGTAGAGGCATACGTGTGACACTCTGTTTGTCTATGTATTCACACATGTATTATGTTTCCGGTTAATACAATTCTAGCATGAATAATAAACATTTATCATGATATAAGGAAATAAATAATAACTTTATTATTTCCTCTAGGGCATATTTCCTTCAGTCTCCCACCTGCACTAGAGTCAATAATCTAGTTCACATCGCCATGTGATTTAATACCAATAGTTGACATCACCATGTGATTAACACCCATAGTTCACATCAACATGTGACCAACACCCAAAGGGTTTACTAGAGTCAATAATCTAGTTCACATCGCTATGTGATTAACACCCAAAGAGTACTAAGGTGTGATCATGTTTTGCTTGTGAGAGAAGTTTAGTCAACGGGTCTGCCACATTCAGATCCGTAAGTATTTTGCAAATTTCTATGTCAACAATGCTCTGCACGGAGCTACTCTAGCTAATTGCTCCCACTTTCAATATGTATCCAGATTGAGACTTTGAGTCATCTGGATCAGTGTCAAAACTTGCATCGACGTAACCCTTTACGACGAACCTTTTGTCACCTCCATAATCAAGAAACATATCCTTATTCCACTAAGGATAATTTTGACCAATGTCCAGTGATCTACTCCTAGATCACTATTGTACTCCCTTGCCAAACTCGGGGCAGGGTATACAATAGGTCTGGTACACAGCATGGCATACTTTATAGGACCTATGGCTGAGGCATAGGGAATGACTTTCATTCTCTCTCTATCTTCTGCCGTGGTCGGGTTTTGAGTCTTACTCAACTTCACACCTTGTAACACAGGCAAGAACTCTTTCTTTGACTGTTCCATTTTGAACTACTTCAAAATCTTGTCAAGGTATGTACTCATTGAAAAAACTTATCAAGCGTCTTGATCTATCTCTATAGATCTTGATGCTCAATATGTAAGCAGCTTCACCGAGGTCTTTCTTTGAAAAACACCTTTCAAACATTCCTTTATGCTTTGCAGAATAATTCTACATTATCTCCGATCAACAATATGTCATTCACATATACTTATCAGAAATGTTGTAGTGCTCCCACTCACTTTCTTGTAAATACAGGCTTCACCGCAAGTCTGTATAAAACTATATGCTTTGATCAACTTATCAAAGCGTATATTCCAACTCCAAGATGCTTGCACCAGTCCATAGATGGATCGCTGGAGCTTGCATATTTTGTTAGCACCTTTAGGATTGACAAAACTTTCTTGTTGCATCATATACAACTTTTCTTTAATAAATCCATTAAGGAATGTAGTTTTGTTTATCCATTTGCCAGATTTCATAAAATGTGGCAATTGCTAACATGATTCGGACAGACTTAAGCATAGATACGAGTGAGAAACTCTCATCGTCGTCAACACCTTGAACTTGTCGAAAACCTTTTTGTGACAATTCTAGCTTTGTAGATAGTAACACTACTATCAGCGTCCGTCTTCCTCTTGAAGATCCATTTAATCTCAATGGCTCGCCGATCATTGGGCAAGTCAATCAAAGTCCATACTTTGTTCTCATACATGGATCTCATCTCAGATTTCATGGCCTCAAGCCATTTCGCGGAATCTGGGCTCATCATCGCTTCCTCATAGTTCGTAGGCTCGTCATGGTCAAGTAACATGACCTCCAGAACAGGATTATCGTACCACTCTGGTGTGGATCTCACTCTGGTTTACCTACGAGGTTCGGTAGTAACTTGATCTGAAGTTACATGATCATCATCATTAGCTTCCTCACTAATTGGTGTAGGTGTCACAGAAACTGGTTTCTGTGATGAACTACTTTCCAATAAGGGAGCAGGTACAGTTACCTCATCAAGTTCTACTTTCCTCCCACTCACTTCTTTCGAGAGAAACTCCTTCTCTAGAAAGGATCCATTCTTAGCAACGAATGCCTTGCCTTCGGATCTGTGATAGAAAGGTGTACCCAACAGTCTCCTTTGGGTATCCTACGAAGACACATTTCTCCGATTTGGGTTCGAGTTTATCAGGTTGAAGCTTTTTCACATAAGCATCGAGCCCCAAACTTTAAGAAACGACAACTTTGGTTTCTTGCCAAACCACAGTTCATAAGGCGTCGTCTCAACGGATTTTGATGGTGCCCTATTTAACGTGAATGCGGCCGTCTCTAAAGCATAACCCCAAAATGATAGCAGTAAATCAGTAAGAGACATCATAGATCGCACCATATCTAGTAAGGTACGATTACGACGTTCGGACACACCATTACACTGTGGTGTTCCAGGTGGCGTGAGTAGTGAAACTATTTCACATTGTTTTTAACTGAATGCCAAACTCGTAACTCAAATATTTTACTTCTGCGATCATATCGTAGAAACTTTTATTTTTGTTACGATGATTCTCCACTTCACTCTAAGATTCTTTGAACTTTTCAAATGTTTCAGACTTTGTGTTTCATCAAGTAGATATACTCATATCTGCTCAAATCATCTATGAAGATCAGAAAATAATGATACCTGTCGCGAGCCTCAATATTCATCGGACCACATACATCAGTATGTATGATTTCCAACAAATCTGTTGATTGCCCCATTGTTCCGGAGAACGGAGTATTAGTCATCTTGCCTATGAGGCATGGTTCGCAAGCATCAACTGATTCATAATCAAGTGATTCCAAAAGCCCATCAGCATGGATTTTCTTCATGCGCTTTATACCAATATGACCTAAACGGCAGTGCCACAAATTAGTTTCACTATCATTATTAACTTTGCATCTTTTGGTTTCAATATTACGAATATGTGTATCACTACGATCGAGATCCAATGAACCATTTTCATTGGGTGTGTAACCATATAAGGTTTTATTTATGTAAACAGAACAACAATTTATTCTCTTACTTAAATGAATAACCATATTGCAATAAACATGATCCAATCATATTCATGCTCAACGCAAACACCAAATAACACTTATTTAGGTTCAACACTAATCCCAAAAGTATAGGGAGTGTGCGATGATGATCATATCAATCTTGGAACCACTTCCAACACACATCGTCACTTCACCCTTAACTAGTCTCTGTTCATTCTGTAACTCCCATTTCGAGTTACCACTCTTAGCAACTGAACCAGTATCAAATACCGAGGGGTTGCTACGAACACTAGTAAAATACACATCAATAATCTGTATATCAAATATACCTTTGTTCACTTTGCCATCCTTCTTATCCGCCAAATACTTGGGGCAGTTCCGCTTCCAGTGACCAGTCCCTTTGCAGTAGAAGCACTTAGTCTCAGGCTTAGGACCAGACTTGGGCTTCTTCACTTGAGCAGCAACTTGCTTGCCGTTCTTCTTGAAGTTCCCCTTCTTCCCTTTGCCCTTTTCTTGAAACTAGTGGTTTTGTCTACCATCAACACTTGATATTTTTCTTGATTTCTACCTTCGTCGATTTCAGCATTATGAAGAGCTTGGGAATCCTTTCCGTTATCCCTTGCATATCATAGTTCATCACAAAGTTCTACTAACTTGCTGATGGTGACTAGAGAATTCTGTCAATCACTATTTTATCTAGAAGATTAACTCCCACTTGATTCAAGCGATTGTAGTACCCAGACAATCTGAGCACATGCTCACTTCTTGAGCTATTCTCCTCCATCTTTTAGCTATAGAACTTGTTGGAGACTTCATATCTCTCAACTCGGGTATTTGCTTGAAATATTAACTTCAACTCCTGGAACATCTCATATGGTCCATGACGTTCAAAATGTCTTTGAAGTCCCGATTCTAAGCCGTTTAAGCATGGTGCACCAAACTATCAAGTAGTCATCATATTGAGCTAGCCAAATGTTCATAACATCAGCATCTGCTCCTGCAATAGGTTTGTCACCTAGCGGTGCATCAAAGACATAATTCTTCTGTGCAGCAATGAGGATAAACCTCAGATCACGGATCCAATCCACATCATTGCTACTAACATCTTTCAACTTAGTTTTCTCTATTAACATATCAAAAATAAAACAGGGGAGCTAAACGCGAGCTATTGATCTACAACATAGATATGCTAACACTACCTGGACTAAGTTCATGATAAATTAAAGTTCAATTAATCATATTGCTTAAGAACTCCCACTTAGATAGACATCCCTCTAATCATCTAAGTGATCACGTGATCCAAATCAACTAAACCATAACCGATCATCACGTGAAATGGAGTAGCTTTCAATGGTGAACATCACTATGTTGATCATATCTACTATATGATTCACGCTCGACCTTTCGGTCTCAGTGTTCCGAGGCCATATCTGCATATGCTAGGCTCATCAAGTTTAACCTGAGTATTCTGCGTGTGCAAAACCTGGCTTGCACCCGTTGTAGATGGACGTAGAGCTTATCACACCCGATCATCACGTGGTGTCTGGGCACGGCGAACTTTGGCAACGGTGCATACTCAGGGAGAACACTTTTATCTTGAAATTTAGTGACATATCATCTTATAATGCTACCGTCAATCAAAGCAAGATAAGATGCATAAAAGATAAACATCACATGCAATCAATATAAGTGATATGATATGGCCATCATCATCTTGTGCTTGTGATCTCCATCTCCGAAGCACCTTCATGATCACCATCGTCACCGGCGCGACACCTTGATCTCCATCATAGCATCGTTGTCGTCTCGCCAATCTTATGCTTCCACGACTATCGCTACCGCTTAGTGATAAAGTAAAGTATTACAAGGCGATTGCATTGCATACAATAAAGCGACAACCATATGGCTCCTGCCAGTTGCCGATAACTCGGTTACAAAACATGATCATCTCATACAATAAAATTTAGCATCATGTCTTGACCATATCACATCACAACATGCCCTGCAAAAACAAGTTAGACGTCCTCTACTTTGTTGTTGCAAGTTTTACGTGGCTGCTACGGGCTTAGCAAGAACCGTTCTTACCTACGGATCAAAACCACAACGATGGTTCGTCAAGTTGGTGCTGTTTTAACCTTCGCAAGGACCAGGCGTAGCCACACTCGGTTCAACTAAAGTTGGAGAAACTGACACCCGCCAGCCACCTGTGTGCAAAGCACGTCGGTAGAACCAGTCTCGCGTAAGCATACGCGTAATGTCGGTCCAGGCCGCTTCATCCAACAATACCGCCGAACCAAAGTATGACATGCTGGTAAGCAGTATGACTTATATCGCCCACAACTCACTTGTGTTCTACTCGTGCATATGACATCTACGCATAAAACCAGGCTCTGATGCCACTGTTGGGGAACGTAGTAATTTCAAAAAAATTCCTACGCACATGCAAGATCATGGTGATGCATAGCAACGAGAGGGGAGAGTGTTGTCTACGTACCCTCGTAGACCGTTCGCGGAAGCGTTATTTCAACGCGGTTGATGTAGTCATACATCTTCATGATCCGACCGATCCAAGTACCGAAAGCACGGCACCTCCGAGTTCTGCACACGTTCGGCTCGGTGACGTCCTCGCGTTCTCGATCCAGCAAGAGGGGCGAAGTAGTAGATGAGTTCCGGCAGCACAACGGCGTGGTGACGGTGTTGGTGAAGAACAATCTTCGTAGGGCTTCGCCTAAGCACTACGAAAACTATGACGGAGGATAAACTAGAGGGGACGGGGTTGCCGGCACACGGCTTGGTGTTTCTTGATCTGTCTTGGGTGCTAGCCCTACCCCTCTATTTATATGTTGAGCCTTGGGGTCAAAACTTGGAGTAAAAGCCTCCGCAAAGTCGGTTTCACCCGAAAGGCAAGAGTCCCTCTCGGACTCCAGGACCAGACGCCAGGGTTCCCGGCGTCTGGACCCAGACGCCAGGGACCCTGGCGTCTGGCCCCTGGACTCCGCAGAACTTCCTTTTGCGCTTTCCAAAAACCTTGTGGGCTTTCCCCTTTGGCCCAAATAAAGTGTTCTCGTACCCAAACATTTTGGCAAACATCCGGAACCCCTTCCGGTGACCAAACACTATTATCCCATATATCAAACTTTATCTCCGGACCATTCCGGAGTTCCTCGTCATGTCCGTGATCTCATCCCGGACTCCGAACAACATTCGGTCACAACATACATAACTCATGTAGTACTATATTGTCAACGAACGTTAAGCGTGCGGACCCTACGGGTTCGAGAACTATGTAGACATGACCGAGACACCTCTCTGGTTAATAACCAATAGCGGGGCCTGGATGCCCATACTGACTCCTACATATTCTACGAAGATCTTTATCGGTCACACCGCATAACAACATACGTTGTTCCCTTTGTCGTCGGTATGTTACTTGCCCGAGATTCGATCATCGGTATTTCAATACCTAGTTCAATCTCTTTACCGGCAAGTTTCTTTACTCGCTCCGTAATACATCATCTCGCAACTAACTCATTAGTTGCAATGCTTGCAAGGCTTATAGTGATGTGCATTACCGAGTGGGCCTAGAGATACCTCTCCGACAATCGGAGTGACAAATCCTAATCTCGAAATACGCCAACCTAACAAGTACCTTCGGAGACACATGTAGAGCACCTTTATAATCACCTAGTTACGTTGTGACATTTGGTGGCACACAAAGTGTTCCTCCGGTAAACGGGAGTTGCATAATCTCATAGTCATAGGAACATGTATAAGTCATGAAGAAAGCAATAGCAAGAAACTAAACGATCAAGTGCTAAGCTAACGAAATGGGTCAAGTCAATCACATCATTATCCTAATGATGTGACCCCGTTAATCAAATGACAAATCATGTCTATGGTTAGGAAACATAACCATCTTTGATCAACGAGCTAGTCAAGTAGAGGCATACTAGTGACACTCTGTTGTCTATGTATTCACACATGTATTATGTTTCCGGTTAATACAATTCTAGCATGAATAATAAACATTTATCATGATATAAGGAAATAAATAATAACTTTATTATTGCCTCTAGGGCATATTTCCTTCAGTCTCCCACTTGCACTAGAGTCAATAATCTAGTTCACATCGCCATGTGATTTAATACCAATAGTTCACATCACCTAAGGTTTATCAATCCGTAGGACAGTAGCAAATTTCCCTCAAGTGGATGACCTAAGGTTTATCAATCCGTAGGAGGCGTAGGATGAAGATGGTCTCTCTCAAGCAACCCTGCAACCAAATAACAAAGAGTCTCTTGTGTCCCCAACACACCCAGTACAATGGTAAATTGTATAGGTGCACTACTTCGGCGAAGAGATGGTGATACAAGTGCAATATGGATAGTAGATAAAGGTATTTGTAATCTGAAATTATAAAAACAGCAAGGTAATTAATGATAAAAGTGAGCGTAAACGGTATTGCAATGCGTTGAAACAAGGCCTAGGGTTCATACTTTCGCTAGTGAAAGTCCTCTCAACAATAATATCATAATTGGATCACATAACTATCCATCAACATGCAACAAAGAGTCACTCCAAAGTCACTAATAGCGGAGAACGAACGAAGAGATTATGGTAGGGTACAAAACCACCTCAAAGTTATTCTTTCCAATCAATCCGTTGGGCTATTCCTATAAGTGTCACAAACAGCCCTAGAGTTCGTACTAGAATAACACCTTAAGACACAAATCAACCAAAACCCTAATGTCACCTAGATACTCCAATGTCACCTCAAGTATCCGTGGGTATGATTATACGATATGCATCACACAATCTCAGATTCATCTATTCAACCAACACAAAGGACCTCAAAGAGTGCCCCAAAGTTCTACCGGAGAATCACGACGAAAACGTGTGCCAACCCCTATGCATAGGTTCATGGGCGGAACCCGCAAGTTGATCACCAAAACATACATCAAGTGAATCACGTGATATCCCATTGTCACCACAGATATCCACGGCAAGACATACATCAAGTGTTCTCAAATCTTTAAAGACTCAATCCGATAAGATTACTTCAAAGGGGAAACTCAATTCATTACAAGAGAGTAGAGGGGGAAGAAACATCATAGGATCCAAATATAATAGCAAAGCTCGCGATACATCAAGATCGTATCACCTTAAGAACACGAGAGAGAGAGAGAGATCAAACACATAGCTACTGGTACATACCCTCAGCCCCGAGGAAGAACTACTCCCTCCTTGTCATGGAGAGCACCGGGATGATGAAGATGGCCACTGGAGAAGGATTGCCCCCTCCGACAGGGTTCCGGAACGGGTCTAGATTGGCTTTCGGTGGCTACGGAGGCTTCTGGCGGCGGAACTCCCGATCTATTGTGCTCACGGGTGTTTTTAGGGTATATGGAGATATATAGGCGGAAGAAGTACGTTAGGGGGGCCACGAGGGGCCCACGAGGGTGGAGGACGCACCCAAGGGGTGGGCGCGCCCCCTGCCTCGTGACCTCCTCGCAGATCCCCCAACGTGCACTCCAAGTCTTCTGGGCTTCTTTCCTTCCAAAAATGAGTTACGTGAAGTTTCAGGTCAATTGGACTCCGTTTGATTTTCCTTTTCTTCGAAACCCTAAAATAGGGTAAAAACAGAAACTGGCACTGGGCTCTGGGTTAATAGGTTAGTCCAAAAAATGATATAAAAGTGTATAATAAAGCCTATAAACATTCAAAACAGTAAATAATATATCATGGAGCAATCAAAAATTATAGATACGTTGGAGACGTATCATAGGCCCACAGGTCTGCCTCCCAACCGGTGCGCCCCAGATGTCAGTGGGAGGAATCATTTTTTTCACGTAATAAGGAGGCAGTTGAGTGCATGCGGCCAGGCCAGCGAAGGGAGTAGGGTGGGCCGGGGAAGCCTGAGCGGCATCACAGCGGGCCATAAGAGGAGGGAGGAGGCAGTCCCGCCGGCACTAGTTTAGGCGGCTGGAGCAGGAAGATTAGAGATTGAAGAAGCACGTCGGCCGCTGGATGGACATCCAATAGTCACTGCTGCTAGAATCGTGTGTTCACTGACAAAGCCTTGCGTAAACAAGTCAGCCTCAAAATATGTGGCGTGTACAGCCCATTTGCAATTATTTTTATAATTTTTACTCATTTTCTAATTCATATGGAATTTATTGTAGCCCGTTTCCATTTTTAGAATTGCTGGCCATTTTCTGGTCAGTACCGGGGTCAAAAAATTAACTAAATATGTGGGAAATTTTGAAAAAATTCGCAAATTTTTGCCGGGGAACGAAATATTCTTAATCCAAAAATTAATAGCCATACTAAAACAAATTTAAAAATAAATTAGTACTATGTCATGTTAAATCCAATGAAATACGTATAAGATATCAGTGAAGAACAAAAACAAAAAAGAAACTTATATCCCATTTGCTATAATTTTTTTGGAATTTTCAACCCCTTTTGATATTACTTTTAACAGACATTGACCATACTCTTAAGCCAGGCCGGAATGCATCCCTCCTTGTCTTGAAAGATTTGCAGCCCAGTAATTCGAAGAAAACAAATAGGCCTAGCTTGGGTATTCTTCAAAAAGAAATACTGGGCTACCTATTTTCCCAAAGAACTGGTGCATGAGCATTTAGCTTTATTTATTTATTTATGTTTAGGGGACCATGTGCATGTACCTGGGCCGGATTCATGTGAGAGCCTCACTTCCAGTTAATTATGGGCTTCTCTATTGGGCTTTCATCAGTGGGCTGCATGTTATCAACAAGTGGAAAATGTGTTCCTTACGAAAAATAGTATGCGCTACGTACGGTACGGGGCACTAAAGGATCGAACCGTGCAACGACTTCCAAAACATTGTGTTTGTCGTTCTAACAACACATTTATTCAACCAGCAGACGAAATATACTACTGATTGTACATTGAAAACAGCAGTAGCAGCAGCAACCAGGGCTGGGGGTGCAACAGAAGCAGTAAGCAGGCCAGAAGAGTGAAGACCTCCACGAGCATCCAGCTGCCACGACCATCGACGAGCACCATCCAAGACGTGTTCATGCCGACCCAGTACATACCGTTTATGTATTTGAGGCTGACGGGGATCGGATCGCAGTCAAGGGGGTTGATGCTCGCCACCCTACGATCGTTATGCTGCGTGACATGCCATTTCTGAAGATCAGGCGGCATCAGCAAGCAAGGAGCTGGCTTAAAAAGCTCCGGCCTAAGGGCTTTGAGTAAACGGTATAGCCTCGACGAGCACGCGGCGAGCGGCATGGTACTGAGATTGTCCACACGCGAAAAAATGAGCTTGATTACCTCTGTGGGGAGCGAATTCTAGCCACTCTTTCGGCGGACGCTGCTCGGTTCTGCCATTGTTAGTGCTTGGGTTTTGGACGAGGCGGGGGGGGGGGGAGGCGCCTTAGCCGGGATGGAAGATTGGACGAGATTATGTGCAGACAAAGATGGAGAAGCGAATATGTGCTGCGAGAAGTGGACAGGTGATGATGACTAGAGCACGCCGCTTGACTTACGAGACACATACCAGCAGCGTAGGGTCATGTTGATGCCAGACAACTTGCTTGAGTGATCACAATACTGGTACTCCCTACAGTGCTATGCCCTAACTTGCTTGAGTAGAGTAGTAGAGTAGGACTCTGCTCTACTACTAGCACCGGAGGAGTAGTATATTCTAATCTAAAATAGTTACAAACTTCAATGCCCGAGTGTGGAACGACTACGAACCGTGCTCAAAGACCGTGTCTACGTGGTGTTTGGACATGGGCGACAACCTCAACGCCAATGGTGCTGCTCCCGTTGCACCGTATGTGTTTCTGTCCTTCCTGTTCGAAATCGTGGTAGAATTCATGATTTATTTTGTGCTTATTCAGATTAAATCTCGTAGTAACTTGCTCATATATTCAACTGGCGCAACGTCCCCTACAGCCACTCCCGTTTCATGGACGACCTGGTCGATGCCTCCAAGGAGCCCTTCGTCCATTGCTATGAGTGCCTGATGCCATTTTGTGGCTCGCCGGCGGACATGGTGCATCACCTCACGGATGCGTGCAGCATTCACTGCTGGCCCTTGGCGGAGAACATCAAGTACGAGACATGCTACTCGTTCATGATGCTGGAGTCGCTGGAGGATCACCGCCGCCTGCTAGTATCGGAGGAGGACGACAGTGACTTCCTCTTGATCATGGGCACCGTTGAGGCCCGCGCAGGCCGCCGCCCCGTCTCTGTAATGTGCGTTAGGGGCGACGCCGCTGACGCTGACACTAACACGAGGCTGATGTATGGGTGCGTGGTCAGTGTTACTACCCCTCCGGGCCGTGTGGGCGGCGACACCGGCCTCATCGAATGAACTTGGACTCTAGGGAGCTGGGACTATCCCGCCAATGTGGACTTGGAAAACCCATGGCATCCTTTACCCACCGACGCAGTGCACGGGGACTCCAAGGAGGTTCACCTGGACATACGCATTATCAAGTTAAATGTTGATCATTAGTCTTCGCTCAATGTAATCCGCTATCTAAGCATGTGGAGACTTCCATGCAGGATCTTGCTCTATTGGAGTATTGCGCATGAATAAAAGTGTATCCGTTTATGGTTTAGTCTAGAATCTTCCATGTATGAATTTTTACTACAGTACTGGTGAAAGACTTACGATGAACCATTTCTTACATCTCCTCTGCCCGCTTGCAAGTCATCCTGATTTAATCCCTCCGTCTAGTTGTATAAGGGCATGGTTAATATTACTTAATAGTATAACCAACTGTTGACTATAAGAAAGTGCCATGTCATCTGTAGCCAACATGCATAACAATCGATACTCAAAAATTAATTCTTAAAGATCATTTCTTGCAAAGCACAATATGTGTTATTTCTTCACAAGTTTTGGATGCAAGTTTTGGGCACCTTACTACTATAGATTAGTACGACCAAAAATTGAACTAACATTCTATATAGTACGATAAATGCTGATGCATGTCACCTAAAATTATATCATTCAAAACTATGTTCAAATACGAATCCAACGATATAGTTTTTGTTGACATGCACTAACATTTTGTCAGTTAAATCTTCAGTCAAATTCAATGGGGGACTCATAAACCACGACTGATGTAGTACAAGTGTAGAGGGCGGCGCTGCACGGGAGTCTCACCTCTCACCCCGCTCGTGGCGCGGCAGTAAAGCCGTCATATCACAAAACTCAACCACTCCTAGTAATAAGTGGCCTAGTAAAATAAATGGACAAGCAACCATCACATCCCTCCGTCTTTTTTGCATTTCATCTCTCTGCATTTACTTTCTCCGGTTCATCTCGCACACTCGATCCCTAGCTACTACTCCTAGGGCCAGTTCTTTTGGCGGCTTCCCCAGCTTTTCCCACAAGACTAGTCACAGTGGAGAGTACTAGTCATTTATTTGGGCTTCTAAACTACTACTCCGTCCTGGTTTATTCCTCACCATTGTAATTTGTGCTAAATTTTGACCAAAGATTTAACTGGTTTATTCCTCACCATTGTAATCCCTCCGTCTAGGTGTGTATGTCATCTTACGAAAACCAAATAATCCCAGAACAGTTAGGCACGGTGCATTAACTTCTACCTCGTTTCTTGTTTCTTGACATATCAACCAATAAGAGATAAATAGCGTGCATGCTTTTAATGACTTGAGATATCAAACACGACATGCAGTGGTTAGTTCATTGCATGCAATACTATTAATTAGCAAATAAACATTAACGTTTCTCGTTTTCTCCTCCTCCTTGGTCACGACGCACAGTCTAAGATGACTTACTCACCTAGACGGATGGAGTAGTGCATGTGACATGCACTAACATTTCATTAGTTAAATTTATGATCACATTTGACACAGATTACAATGGGGATCAATAAACCAGGACGGAGGTAGTAGTTATGGGATTACTAATCAAGAAGCCTAAAAGAACTGGCCCCTGGTACTCCTACTAGTAGTAGTACTCAAGTTGGAATTCCAATTGCACGACACAACTTGTTAGGCAAAAAATTCGATACAGGGTGTAGGAAGCGGTTTGGGAATTTGCATGCCTTTCCAACCAGTGAGATACTCCGTACAAAGTACGACAGAGGAATAACCACAAAGAAGGAAGCTAAAAGTAAACAATCAAACGAGCATTTTTGCATTTGTTTGGTATTGAATCGTTTCACAAGCTTTACTAGTGCTATTTTTCTACTTTTACAAAAACCGCATCGTAATGTTAAAACGTGCATTTGCACGTACTCCCTCCGTCCGGGTTTATTAAAGCCTAAAGACAACTTCTCTTAGACCAAGACACATAGTAATTTGCTCACATTAATTCTTCCATTCCACTCCCAATGCACTCTCTCACATGCATGCAGCCAATGAAAAAGCACACATGAAGTGTATTAACTTTTCAGCCATGGCACCAACAACAATAGCTTTCAATACAACCAATGAAATGGTTGCATGCATGCACCTTTCCAACGCGCGGCCTTATAAAAGGGGACATGCAATAATAGTACTCCCTCTGTCTAGGTGTATAAGTCTTCCCTCCTTCTTGGTCACGGTGCACAACCAAAGATGACTTATTGACCTGGACGGAGGGAGTAGCATAGTCTGCAAGCATATATCGAGAGATACGTGTAGTGCGATAGTATATAGTAAAGTTTGTGCTATATGCACGTACTTGAAAAATGCATACGAATACACAAGGTTTCCAAACTTTCCCTTTTACATACTTAATTAAGGATGCTAAAAATTCCTGAACGTTCGGGATTTATCATTTGCGTCCCAAAACTAATGAGATCGCCTTACGAAACAAAAATTATACTCCTCCTAAAAGCCACGACGCTCGCAGGAGCGCTTGCGGCGCGCCACGAGTGCCCTAGTGCGCGGCCGTTTCCCAGCGCGCCGACACAACGCCTCTTCCTCAGCCTCGCAACTCGCGAGGTGCTGATTGGCGGCTTGCCGGCGGGCGAGCGCGATCTCACCGGTGTGGTGATCCGGCGCCAACAGGTACTCCTCCTCGCTGGAAGCGTGCACCCGATCCACGTACCGCCAAGCGTAGATGAGGCACTTGGGCCCGACTGCACTCAGGGCGTCGGCACGGGCGTCCTCCGCCACCCTCACGGCCCTCGCACGAGCCTTCTGCCAAAGAGCCAATTGCCTGACTCTCTCGGACGCGACATAGGCCTCCCAGGCAGCTTGTTCCGTGGTGCGCTTCTCTTCCTCGGCCTTCTTCTCCACCTCTATTTTGGCGCGCTCTGCTGGAGGCGAAGCCTCCCACAAGTCGACATCCATTTCTTTCCAAAGCTCCTCAAGGCTGGGGGGGCTCGGCGGGCGGCGCGGCGTTCTCCTCGTAGCGGGGAGCCGACACGTCCTCTGGCACGCGTGCTGGCGAGATTGGGAACGCTGACGCGTCCACCTCGACGCGTCACGGCGAGGAGCGGAACACCGACGCGTCCTCCTCGACTAGTGGCGACGAGGAACGGAATGGCGACGCGTCGCATCGTGGCGAGGAGCGGAATGCCGACGCGTCCTCCTCGACTAGTGGCGGCGAGGAACGGAACAGCGACGCGTTGCGTAGCGGTGAGAAGCGGAACACCGACGCGTCCTCCTCGACTAGTGGCGGCGAGGAACGGAACATCGATGCGTGACCGTCCGCGCGGTGTAGCGAGGGGCTCCTAGGGCTTGGGAGGGGCGATGCCATGGTGGTCGACGTGAGAGGGAGGGGGAGGAGATAGCGATGTCGTGGGAGGCGCATTATTTATAGCGAGCACTGGCACACCTACGTAAGATATGGACTGAGCTGCACTGACTTAACTGCAGGTCCAGTTGCGTCACTGACATGTGGGCTAGACCCCTGTTGGGCCCATATGTCAGTGACCCAATGCACCTGCAGTTAAGTAACAGCTACGTGGGCATATTTGTTGGAGTAAATTATGGGGGAGCGAATGGGTGGAAATATTGCTGGTCACAACGGATTGGACGAGCGTGGGGGGAGGAGAGTCATGCATGCATATTAAATTAACCCCGGTAAAAAAGATATTTTAAACGTGGCTACTCGATCTATGGCAACTGGCGAGCCACCGCGCTCCAAGTCGTTCACCTGTGGTCCCGACCATCAACTCCTACGGATCAAATTATCATGCGAGCTGACTATTCATACAAAGGTGCTCCACCACGTACCCGGCACCCGCGAATGCAGCAATCGTGCACCTTGGGTTTTAGGGTTTATTTGTTAACGCCGCCTTTACATAACACTCATGTGTGCAAGACAGCGATAGGCCGACTGCGTGTGTGCGCCTCTTCTCTTCGTATATGTACTCCACCGTTTGTCTGGTCTCCAAAAAATTATAATAACTACTAGCAATGTGCCAATGCGTTGCCACATGATCAAAGTAGATTAATACATATTCATCGATTTGATAGAAAAAAAGTCTAGTTTTGAAATACGTATATCACTAAAAATATGTTATGTTTCACTCAAAATATATTCCTTTGGCGGTTTTGATGAGATAAGGGAGGAATGTTGTTGGTTTCAAGATTTGAGAAGTGGTATATGTCTAATTTCTACTCTTACTAGCAAGATGCCCGTGCGTTGCACGGAACATCAAGATCTTGTGGGAGAAAAGGATGAACGAGGGAAGGCCTTATCTGCAAATGTGGTGAAGAGTGCGGGTAAATTGCCATATTTTCCTTCCTATCCGTCAGATACAAATCGGACGACCTACATTGCAGGATGGCAGGCCCACCATCATCACCAACTCTATTTTTTATCCCTACTCTTATAAAAAGCATTGTCGGTGATGATCGTGTGCCTGCCATCCTGCAATATAGGCCGTTCGATCTATATCTGACGGATAGAAAGGAAACTATGGCAATTTTGCAAAAAGATACCCACACCCCTCTCCACATTTGCAAATAAGGCCTTCCCTCATTCATCCTATTCCCCCACAAGATAAACTACTCATACAAATGCATCTTGATGTTCCCTGCAACGCATGGGCATCTTGCTAGTTGTTGCAAAAAGCCCATGTGTGTGTGAGCGATAGGGAGAGTGGAGGAGGACGGAGTGCATGTGTGACAAAGACACTAGGAGTGTGTCTGCGATAGGTATCGGCTTAAAATGAGGCGATAGTGTGTGTGTGCAGGATCGAGAGGGCGTGTCTCAAGAAGGGAAGAAAAATCTACATAGATACAAGGAGCGGGAGAGAGACATGTATGTGATGGTGGAAGCACGAGTGTGCGGGTGTATAAACCTATCTAGAGGCTAGCTAGTCGATAAATGTTTGTGAGAGAAATACGAGTCGGGGTGTGAAAGCGAGAGTTTTGTGTGTGTGTGTGTGAGTGAGACGGTAGTCGGGAAGGGGAGTGGAAGCAGGAGTTGTGTGTGTGTGTCTGTGAGAGAGAGAGAGGAGATGGTAGTCGGGGTTGTCTGATCGGTAAAGAAATGAATAATGTCAGTCTGGGATGGAGACGAAAAGGTGACCGCAACAAATGTTGTGTCTACAGGAGAGAGAGAGAGTAATTTTAGTGGTATGAGTCATATGTAGAGACATATAGGGTGTGTGGGAGAATCCCATAGAGAGAAAGACAAAGTGAAAGATGAGTGGAGACTGTGTGTGTGGCGGTGAAAAAGAAAGCTTAGGTACCGAGTGATACCAGAGAACAGTAGAGACGTGAGAGATAATGAAAACCGTGTAATGTATAATGATAGGGAGAGTCTGACACTTCTCAAGGGAGACGTCGAGAGACCATATTTGCGAGGATAGGAGAAACATGAAGTGAGCGTGCGGGTGAGCTAGAGAAAAGAGAGTGATAGCTACCTGAAGGAGCATGCATGCGAGAGAGATGGGCGTGAAAGGAGTGAACAAAAAAGGGATTCACATATTTGAATTCGAGATGATGATACATGTAATCCATACTCGAACCAAAATTGATCTATCAAACACGCATACTCATATGAATTCACGCACATCTATGCTATTTAATATGTAGATATTACTGATCCATACATTTTAGTATAACATAATTTGGTTAATTTTTTTCGAATTCAACGTTAAGATTTCGAGATCGTTGTATTTGTAAATCATATTATACATATAAAGGAGCATAATTCTTTGTTGTGCTTTTGAAAGTATATATAAAAATGATGTATATAGAATGTAATTCCAATTGAAAATGGATCCCGCCCGAAAAAAATAGAATACAAACGGGACTCGAAGTGAGTTGGCACGGTAAACGTGCACTCTGCAAAATTTGAACGAAGCGGGGAAAGTCGCAGTAACCGCCTGAAACCAAAATATGCGAGATGGAAATCACTACTGCCTATCCCTGCCACGCAAAGCCTATCTGCTGGATTTCTATAGGTTTCGATAGGGGTAGGTTTGTAATTTCACCCAAATGTGACGTAACCGCCTCTCACCCGGATTCATACACAGTGGGCGCCAAAACACAGTGTGTCCTCGGCCGAAATCTACTCCCTCCCCGATTCATATTCATACACGGTGGGCGCCAAAAACAAACTCTCATCGGCAAATATTTGGTGTATGCGAGATTACCGTCCTATCCCCAACCGACTAATGTTGCTGTGATGTAGTAGAAATTTGAAACGGGGGCTAAGTTTGTAAATTTCCTCGCATTTGAGACAAGCGCGCCCTGAATACATGGTTCCCCCTTCCTCTCTACCTCTCTTTTCCTCATTCGTACTCCATGGGCACCAAAACACCCTCTCCACCCCACCCTTGTCAGGACCAGATTTTCGGGATATTAATTTCCCAGAAAATGGCCCTTGTGCTCACCAACCCCAGGATTACTGTTAGCTGATGAGACACCAACTTGATACAGAAACTCCAAGCAAAATACAAAATGTGTAGTACAAGGCCATTCTGGCCTATGAGTACAACAAATGGTTTCTAGTGGTTGATGGCGGAAGCGGTTTGTGGTTCATCAGTGTCTATGGGACTCCATTTCCCACAAGAACAGCTGACCTGGATAACTCCTATCTTCGTGAGGCTGCTATCATCATTGCGTAGGTTCCGGGGCTGTCATCGCAATGCCTCCTCTCCATGCTTGAAATCTGGCCAAGACAATAGCCACGGACAAGCCAGTGAGTACTTTGAATGTACTCGCAAACATTATGAACACATGTATAATATAACAAATGATAAACATGCTCTGAAATGTTCTATGATCACAACGTCAGTCACAAAATAAAAATCCATGATGCACGCAGGCAGGTTATTCATATACAACATGGATATGCAATAAGGGAGTTGAAATGGAATGCACCGATCGGGTGTCTGAAGCGACGCCTCGAAAGGATAATAATATAAAGCATGCCTCAGTCGGGCGTCTGAGCGACACCACATAAAGGGCTTATAAATAAAAGAAATAACAAGCATGCCACAGTCGGGCGTCTTTGCAACACCACATAAAGGGCTTATAAATAAAAGAAATAACAAGCATGCCACAGTCGGGCGTCTGTGCGACACCACATAAAGGGCTTATAAATAATTTAAATAACAAGCATGCCACAGTCGGGAGTCTGAGCGACACCACAAAAAGGGCTTATAAATAATTTAAATAACAAGCATGCCACAGTTGGTCGTCTAAGAGTAACCACATAAAGGGCTTATAAGTAATTTAAATAACAAGCATGCCACGGTCGGGCGTCTGAGCGACACCACATAAAGGGCTTATAAGAGAATAATCACAGTGAATATCCAGGAGGTAGAACCATCCCAGGGATACTCAATAATTCAAATAATGTAAATGGTTAGTCCATAATAATAGTACCATAATCATCATGAGTCACAAGTCATGATCCATGTTCTGGTTTAGCAATTTTTCCTCCGAAGACCGACACTAAGACCGACACTTGACCCATCCCAAACTGTAGTCCTTAACCATGGATACGGCTATTCGAATAGATATAATCTCTGTAGAGGGTGTACTATTTGCCCATGAGTAACGGATTGATTTAGTCCATCAGGACTAATTTCGTCTACGGTCTTTTAATTGAAAACACACCTAACCGCACACACCAGCCTAACTTACCGGTGCCTGGAATCACCCACGACACCCGTTAAGTGAAACTCTAAGTGGGGAAGCTACAACCTCGACTAGCATGGGATCACAAAACTTATAACACGTGCAAACTAGCGGAGCTACCCCCTCAGCTCCAACCGGAAACACCCATGCTCCCGGACCAGGTGGCATGCCTATCGGATGCAGCCGGTATCTTCCACCATGGCCTCTCTGTACGGTGTGTGCTAGGAAGGGGTTGACAACTTACTAAACCGTACCCTACATATGGCAGGGACAAGTGGTAGTACGAAACAAGTATAGGGGTTACTGGAACAAGACTCGATCTATGGTCGACTCAGGAGGTTAAAGCATTTCCTGCAGGGTAAGCATAAGAAATATATTTCACACCAATCAAACAGAATCACCACTCATCATACCTGACCATGCCTTACCGGACATAACCGTCTCGACGAAGAACTAGAGACAAGCTCGTGCCTACCCAAGACAGAGACTTTCCCGGATTCCTTCCGATAGGCATGAAAGGCATAAGAGGGTGATTACTATCAGAAGCATATCAAAATCCCAACAGCAAGGAATCATCATTATGCACTCATGAATATGATCATAGCACCACAAAAAAAATACCGAATACTTCGCGTCAAGGTGGTGTCGTATTTGCATCAAACGACACACAACAAATATTATGCCGGGGTTCAGAATTCTTGCCTTCAAGAGTATGCAAGTGGGGGTGCACTTTTTGAAAGTTGCCTTGTTAGTCAAAATCCTATTTTACGAAAATTTGAATTAACACAAGTTTCAAAACAGTAAAAAAAGTTGTTTGTAAAATTTTCAAATAAATATGAAAATAAACTAGACAAAATTTGAGAAATAACAAAAAAAGAATCAAATCAATTGGACTTATATTTAAAAAGTTACAGCCAGTCAAAGTTTAGTCAATATTCTGTTTTTAATAAAAACAGAAAAGGAAAACGGTTCAGGGGCTTACACTTTCCCCTAGAGAAGGCGTATTCGGTGGAATATGTTTCCACTTAAGCCAGCGTGGGTCGACTCGTGGGTCACTGACAGTGGGTCCCTTGGGCCCACTGGTCAGGTTTGACCAGTCGCCCGCGCCTCCTTCCTCCTCTGTCCGAGCGATGGCGGGGCTCCGGCGATCGCCGTCAATGAATGGCGGCTCCCCGCGGGATTCGGAGGGCGGGGGTGGATCCGCTGGTCCAGGGCAGTCCTCCCAGTGGTCGATAGGCTGGCGGGGGTGGAGGGGGTCGCCGGCGGCGAGCTCCGTGACGGACGGTGGTTTCGGGAACAAGTGGGGGCTTGGGCTACGGTGGCTCCCGGTCGAGGCTGGGGTATTGGGTGGCTCCGCACGGTCGAGGGGAGTCGGACGGTGGCGCTGGAAGGACAGGGGAGGCCCTGCTTGCGACGTTCGGCACCGGAGCGTGGCGGCGGCCGAACTGACCGGAGACGAGGAAGAAGGCCTCCCTTCGTCGATTACTGGCTGTAGGGGCTCTAGAGGGATGGCCTGAGGTCACCTGAAGGTCTAGACGAGCTCGGGGTCCCTATTTATAGCGTAACTAGGTCGGTTCTGCGGCGGCCGGGGATAAGATCGACGGTGAGCTGCTTCTGTGGCTGTAGATGACGTGGCGATGCAGGGGGCGGCTTGGAGGAGCGAATGGATGAGCTTGGGCTGTTCAGGGGCGAGCTGGCCCGCGGCTGTGGCTCGGGAGGTGCCGTCCATGGCAGGAGCCTACTGCGGCCGTCCGCTAGCTGCCATGGCCAACCTGACGGTGGAGCTGCGGGGCTCCAGGGGTGGCCTGGATGGTTCTGGTGAGAGGGTGAGAACAGGCGTGGCTCTGCAGGCGAGCAAAGGCCAAGGCGCGGGGTAAGCAAACGCGGCGGCTCAGTTGCGCGCACGCGTACAAAACGTACGCTCTGGGCGCGCCCAGAGGACGCGCGCTATGTGCTCGACGGAATGCTAGGGTGGCCTAGAGGGCTTGGGCGACAATGCAAATTAATAGAACAAGTTCAGAGGTGGCTAGGAGATTAGTGGACATGGCTGCTGGGTCAGGGGATCAAGTCCACAATGTAAACTAGAAACTATATCAAAACTTACCATGCACTCAAGGTGCTCGACAGAATGCCATGGGCATCTGGGCATCCCTTCTGGTGGCAAAAATCTCCAGATCAGAGTCTCTTTAGATTTAGGTGATGGTGGCAAGGTTAGTTTGGCAAGACCAGAAACTTGTTAGTGCAAGTTTTTGAGAAAATCAAATCTGGACAGAAAATAAAGGTCATTAATGCATGGACCAAAAATATTCAAATGGTTCCCGAATCCTGGACTTAAGGGTTTGGTAGGGTGTACTTCAAGCAGGACAAATCCCAAGGCAACAAGAGCAAGATAGAATATGGTTGCAGTATAAATCACCAAACTGGACCAGAGAGGAAAAGAGGATGATTTGCTCAAATTTTTCAAGGAACACCAATGGGTTTTTGCATATAGTTGAATTAAACACTACTACTAACATCCCCCAATATTTGTGGGATTTTTAAAGAAATATTTAAATAGTTTGTAGTGCAAATTACAATCTGGACCAGATTTGAAAACTTGAGGTAGGGCTCAAAATCTCCAAATGACTAAAAGAGATCTTTGCATAAAGGTGATGTAGGAATATCACATGACATCCCCAAATTTTGGTGGAAATTTTAAAGAAGTATTTAATAGGGTTGTAGTGCAAATGGACTCTAAAACTTATGAAAAAATCACTTTAAAAGCAATAAAGCTCAGGAAAAATAATTGTAGAAATAATACCACCGATAGAAGAAATGTTCTTGGGAAGATATACAAGTCCAACAATATTTTTGAAAGATTTTCCCTTGGGGTGAAAACTCCACAATTCAGGAGAAAAGAGTGGTTCCGAATCAAAAGAAAATCCAGAAAATAAAAATTTAATTTACCATGGCAAAAAATTTAATTAATAAATCATGGTTAAATTTTTGGGGTGTTACAACCCTCCTCCGTCCGCCACCCCATCCACCGCCGTCCTCCTCCACCATGTCGGAGATGATACCCCAACGCCGCTGAGGAAGTCCTGGATTCGGGGTTATCCGGACAGCCGGACTATATCCTTTGGCCGGACTGTTGGACTATGAAGATACAAGATTTAAGACTTCGTCCCGTGTCCGGATGGGACTCTCCTTGGCGAGGAAGGCAAGCTTGGCAGTATGGATATGTAGATCTCCTTCCTTGTAACCGACTCTGTGTAACCCTAGCCCCCTCCGGTGTCTATATAAACCGGAGGGTTTAGTCCGTAGGACAAACAACAACAATCATACCATAGGCTAGCTCCTAGGGTTTAGCCTCTTCGATCTCGTGGTAGATCAACTCTTATACTACTCATGTTATCAAGAATAATCAAGTTGGATGTAGGGTATGACCTCCATCAAGAGGGCCTGAACCTAGGTAAACATCGTGTCCCTGCCTCCTGTTACCATCCGCCTAGACGCACAGTTCGGGACCCCCTACCCGAGATCCGCCGGTTTTGACACCGACATTGGCGCTTTCATTGAGAGTTCCTCTGTGTCGTCATCGTTAGGCTTGATGGCTCCATCGATCATCCATAGCGATGCGCTCCAGGGTGAGACTTTTCTTCCCGGACAGATCTTTGTATTCGGCGGCTTCGCACTGCGGGCCAACTCACTTGGCCATCTGGAGCAGATCGAGAGTTACTCCCCTCGCCACCAGGTCAGGTTTGGAAGCTTAAACTACACGGCCGACATCCGCGGAGACTTGATCTTCGACAGATTCGAGCCCTTGCCGAGTGCGCAGCATGGTCACGATGAGCATGATTTAGCTCCACCATCGGACAATGTTCGGGAAATCGCACCAGCGACCGCTCCGACCCTCAGTTCGGAGCCAGTTGCGCCATCTAAGGACGGTTGGATAGACCCCGTCACGGAGGCCGCATCTTCAGTGGCGATCGAGCCAAATACCGACCTTACCCTTCATGGGAGCCGTGACGCCGAACTGCCGGATTCTTCCCCGGCCACGGACTCCGAACCGCCTGCGCCCGTGCCTGTCGAATCCGACTGGGCGCCGATCATGGAGGTCACCTCCGCGGATATCTTTCATCACTCGCCCTTTGGCGACATACTGAACTCATTAAGGTCTCTCTCCTTGTCAGGAGGGTCCTGGCTGAACTATGTCCGGCAGGATTGGGATGCGGATGACGAAGAAATTCGCCGCCCACCCACCACCCACTTAGTAGCCACTGTCGACAATTTGACCGACATGCTCGACTTCGACTTAGAAGACATCGACGGTATGGACGACGATGCAGGAGACGAACAAGAACCACTGCCCACAGGACACTAGACAGCCACATCGTCATATGATATATATATGGTGGACACACCCAAAGAAGGCAATGGCAATGGGACAGCGGAGGATGACCCCTCCAAGAAGCAACCCAAGGTCCGACATCAGCGGCGCCGCTCTAAGTCTCATCAAGGCAAAAGCGGTGATACCGGCACAGGAGATAATAGCACTCCGGACAGTGCCGAAGATGACAACAATCCCCTCCAGCAAGATTTAGAGCAGGAGGATGGAGAAGGCAGCCCTCCCGAGAGAGCGGCAGATGGAGAGGCGGAGGATGATAATTACATGCCTCCCTCCGAAGACGAGGCAAGCCTCGACGATGACGAATTTGTCATTTCTGAGGATCCCGTCGAGCAAGAGAACTTCAAGTGCCGGCTTATAGCCACGACAAATAGCCTTAAGAGAAAGCAACATCAGCTTCAAGCTGATCAAGATTTGCTAGCTGACAGATGGACTGAAGTCCTTGCGGCCGAGGAATATGAACTCGAACGCGCCTCCAAGAGTTACCAAAAGCGCAGGTGGCTACCCCGACTAGAGGAGGAAGCATCAAAACCTACATCTCCAGCGTATGACGCGGCTAATCAGCCACCTCGTGGCCGCGACAGAGAGGCATTTCAGGCAAAAGCTCAGCCCGCAGCCTGACGGCACTCAAATAAACATGTCAAGGCACGGGGAACGCGCTAGACCTACGATATGTATTGGAGGACAAAACAAAACAAGCAAGATAAATCTGCGGATCACGAGGGTGCGCCACTATGCGAGACGATAACCGTCACGCCGAATACAGTAAAAGTAAATCCGGCCGGGCCGAACACAGTGGACAAGACTCATCTGAGCTGCGTCGCGATATAGCCCAGTACAGAGGCGCCGCACATCCCCTATGCTTCACAGATGAAGTAATGGATCACCAAATCCCAGAGGGTTTCAAACCCGTAAATATCGAATCATACGACGGCACAACAGATCCTGCGGTATGGATCGAGGACTTCCTCCTGCACATCCACATGGCCCGCGGTGACGATCTACACGCCATCAAATACCTCCCACTCAAGCTCAAAGGACCAGCTCGGCATTGGCTCAATAGCCTGCCAGCAGAATCCATTGGCTGTTGGGAAGATCTGGAAGCCGCATTCCTCGACAACTTCCAGGGCACTTATGTGCGACCACGAGATGCCGATGACTTGAGCCACATAATTCAGCAGCCAGAGGAATCGGCCAGGCAATTCTGGACAGGGTTCCTGACAAAGAAAAATCAAATCGTCGACTGTCCGGATGCAGAGGCCCTAGCAGCTTTTAAGCACAACATCCGCGACGAGTGGCTCGCCCGGCACCTTGGCAAGGAAAAGCCGAAATCTATGGCAGCCCTCACGACACTCTTGACCCGCTTTTGTACGGGAGAGGACAGCTGGCTGGCTCGCAGCAATAACATATCAAAGAACCATGGTACTTCAGATACCAAGGATAGCAATGGCAGGTCACGTCGCAACAAACACAAGCGCCGCATCAACAGCGACAATACCGAGGATACAGCAGTCAATGCCGGATTCAGAGGCTCTAAACCTGGTTAGCAGAAAAAGGCATTCAAAAGAAGCACTCCGGGCCCGTCCAGTTTGGACCGTATACTCGATCGCCCGTGTCAAATACACGGCACCCCCAACAAGCCAGCCAACCACAACAATAGGGATTGTTGGGTGTTCAAGCAGGCCGGCAAGTTAAATGCCGAAAACAAAGATAAGGGGTTACATAACGATGACGAGGAGGAGCCCCGGCCACCGAACTCCGAAGGACAGAAGAGGTTCCCCCCACAAGTGCGGACGATGAACATGATATACACTACCCACATCCCCAAGAGGGAGCGGAAGCGTGCGCTAAGGGACGTATATGCGTTGGAGCCAGTCGCCCCAAAGTTCAACCCATGGTCCTCCTGTCCGATCACCTTCGATCGCAGGGACCACCCCACTAGTATCCGTCATGGCGGATTCGCCGCACTGGTCCTAGACCCAATCATCGACGGATTTCACCTCACTCGAGTCCTTATGGACGGCGGCAGCAGCCTGAACCTGCTTTATCAGGACGCAGTGCACAAAATGGGTATAGACCCCTCAAGGATCAAACCCATAAAAACGACCTTCAAAGGCGTCATACCAGGTGTAGAGGCCCATTGCACAGGCTCAGCCACACTGGAAGTGGTCTTCGGATCCCCGGATAACTTCCGAAGCGAGGAGTTAATCTTCGATATAGTCCCGTTCCGCAGTGGCTATCATGCACTGCTCGGGCGAACCGCATTTGCGAGATTCAATGCAGTACCGCATTACGCATACCTCAAGCTCAAGATGCCAGGACCTCGGGGGGTCATCACAGTCAATGGAAACACAGAGCGCTCTCTTCGCACGGAGGATCACACTACGGCCCTCGCAGCAGAAGCACAAAGCAGCCTCTTCAGGCAGTCCACCAGTTCGGTGATTAAACACCAGACACCGTTAAGCGCGCCCAGAGTAATCTGCAACAAGACCGCCTGGCACGTTCTGAGCTCGCATAGCAATGTGGCCCCCACCCCAGTCCCAGCCAAACTGCGAAATCCAATTACGCATTGAAAGTACCATGGGCATAGGTGGGGGGCACGACTACGGCACTCCCCCAAAAGCGGCTCAACCGCTCTAGGGGCTTCCCGCTTTGTTATTTTTTTCTCTTTCAGGACATTACTCTCTGGAAACCCCGTCCGGCAGTACGATTACCGGACACACGATACAAGAACCAAGGAGGCAGAAAGCTACGTCGCACCATGGACCTCCCAGGTGGTCTCTGATAACGAGTGAAATACCTGCTTTAAATACCATTCCTCAGCTTGCCCTTGGATGGGACATGTCAAATAGTCCTACTTTTTGCTTATCACACTACTTGTATCATTCTGCTTCGATGCACCTTTTTGAATAAACAATGCATAGCACTAGACTATTACCGCATTCTCTATTCCTTTTTTATATATATGTTCATTCATGACATTCAGCACCCGTACACTCTGGTAGGGCTAATATGCCAGGGGCTTAAGCGTACCCCATAATACGGCGTGAGAAGTCCGAACACTTTCGACAGTGCGGCACCCCGAACTTATAGCATTATATGCATCAGCTCCGAATCATGTCTTGGGTCAATAGCTGGGTTTGCCCGGCTCCCATGTTTTGGTACCTTACGTTCCGCTATATCGGCTAAGGTAGCACTGGGAGAACTACTATGATTGTTCCCCGGTTCATCTGGGCAAGCACCTTAGTAGAGAAAGCTAAAACTGACTGTCATGATAAGGCGAGAGCTGGTTGCTGTTCGAGAGGTCTCGAGTCCCTAAAGACTTATGCCGCTTAGGGCGAGGAGTCGGCTTTGTCCGGCTTAGGCGTGTATAGCGCCCCGAATTCGGCCTTCTGAATACTAGGGGCTTCGCCAAAATTTAAAATTGTAGACTTATATGGCTAAGTGAGAGTGATAAAGCATTATAGTCCGATTGCCTTGTTCGTTGCGCTGAGCACCTCCCTCGAAGGACCCAACAAATGGGAAAAAGAGTGCTTAGATTTATCCCGAACACCCCAGCACTCGTGGCATGGGGGCAGAAGCCAACGACTAGCCATCTCTCAGATTTGATAAACAGCCACACAGAAGGTAATATTTTAAATTCAAACAAGCATTGCATAGCGCACATGAACAAGTTTTCATAACACAGGATCACACGAGCAAGTTCATTCAAAAATTACATCCTTCGCACACTCGTCCGCCACCAGACGGGCACCCTTCAGGACACCCTCATAATACATTTCAGGGTGGCGATGCTCCTTGCCCTGCGGCGGCCCCTCCTTCACCAGCTTCTCAGCGTCCATCTTGGCCTAGTGCACCTTCGCACGGGGAAAAGCCCGGCGCGCACCTTCGACGCAGACAGACCGCTTTATGACTTCCAGCCGTGGGCAGGCATCCACAAGCCGCCCCACCAGGCCGAAGTCGTAGCTGTTGGGAAGGGAGTCACCAGGCCACATCCGGACTATAAGGCCCCTCATGGCCTGTTCGGCCGCCTTGTGCAGCTCGACCAGTTGCTTCATCTAGTCGCTCACAGGTATCGGTTGTTCGGTCCCAGTATACTGAGACCAGAACAACTTCTCCGTCGAGCTTCCCTCCTCGGTCTGGTAGTACTTTGCGGCATCCGACACGCTGCGGGGCAAATCTGCGAATGCTCCTGCAGAGCTCCGGACTCGGGTAAGCAACAAGTAATTTACGTTCACATGCTTGCTTTGCATAATGAATAACTTGCCCGCCGCTATCTTCCTCATCGCCTCAATTTCCTGGAGGGTCTTTTGAGCTTCAACCTTGGCATGCTTCATGCTATTGAGGGCCGTGGCAAGCTCGGACTCTCGCGTCTTCGAGTCAAGCTCCAAAGTCTCGTGCTTCTTCACAAGAGCCTGGAGCTCTTGCTGCACCTCGCCCACCCGTGCCTCTTTTTTTTCCCGCTCGGTGCGCTCCTTGGCCGCTTTGTTTTCGGCCTCAGACAATGCTTGCTTCAGGGTCGCCACTTCGGTTGTGGCCCCTGGCACATCCATGATGATCCTATCATTTTGCAACCACATCTTTTTTTATAGATAGACAAGGTATTGCTTACCTTTGTTCTCCTCGAGCTGCCTCTTGGCAAGGACGAGCTCTTTCTCGGACCGCTCAAGGTTCTGCTTCAGTGCGGCGACCTCCACAGTCAGTGCGGCAGAGGTCAGCAGCGAAGCCTGCATACGCATATAGACATACTTGTATTAGACTCCTGCAGATATTATTTGATCCTCTATTCGGCTTTTCTTTGTGAACACCAAACAGAGCATCAGGGGCTACTGTCTATGCGGTAGTATTTTCCTATATTTTAAATACTTACCTCAAAGCTTGTTAGAAGGCTGGTACAGGCTTCAGTCAGTCCGCTCTTGGCGGACTGAACCTTCTTGATCACCGCACTCATAATAGTGCGGCGCTCTTCGTCGATGGAAGCACCGCTAAGCGCTCCTAGCAGGTTGTCCGGTGCCTCTAGATGGATAGAGGTCACCGGCACGGGCGGCTTTCCCCTCTTGGAAGGGGGCCGCCTGCCGGAGTCCGGAACCAGTGGAGGTTCCGGCGCGGTGTTCGACTGAGGGCCGAACTTGGAGCCCTGGGGCGTCTTGCTCCCTTTGCGCCTGGAGTCCGGAAGGTCGCCTTGAGGCCCCTCCGGGACTATCTCCCCCCGGCTCGGTGCCCCTTGAGACAATACCTCGACATTGTCCGTAGGGCGAGGAGAGGAGGCGGTTGGAAGTGTATCACTATTCATATTCGACGAGTCCAAGGAACGGTCCGACGAGGATACGTCGATACGGGCTCGGGGCAGACTGCATGATCATATTCGACGTTAGGAGAGAAGCAGTGCAATAAAAGTATGCTATGAGTTACTCTGGTATCCGAATACTTACGACTTCGCCAGGGGCTTGGCCCTGAGTTGCCACTCGTCTTCGCTGTCAGCGGCGGTGGTGGAACAGTCCGGAAGGAGAGTCCTTCCCTTCTTGGACCCTTCGGCCTCCCCGGTTGGGGCGGCCTTCCTTTTCTTGTCTCCCCCGGCTGGAGGGGGAGAATCTTCATCTTCCTCCTCCTCGTTTTCACGAGAGGAGTGCGTCTCGAAGTTATCATAGGATGAGTCCGATAACACCTGGTGCCGGGAACTCTTTCGGGTTCCCGTGGCCTTCTTCTTGATCTTCTTCTCTGGCACCTCATAAGGAGCCGGAGTCCGCATCTCCGCCAGGAGAGCGTCTGCAGGGTCTTTGGGCAGACGGGACGGACAGTTAATCTGCTCTGATGTCTCCACCTAGTCCTGTCAAAGGCATGGGAGCTCAGACCCCGCACATGGTTAAGCTAAGGGAAATAAATATCCTACCAGATGTACAGAACATATCGAATTCACAGGGCGCTTCGCGCTTAGCCCACGGTCCTCGGTAAGGGAAGGGGGGCCTCGGCGCCCTTGAACAACACCTTCCAGACGTCCTTTTGTGTCGTGTCGAAGAGCTCGTGTAGAGTCTGGTGCTGGGCCGGGTCGAACTCCCATAAGTTGAAAGCCCGTTGTTGACACGGGAGGATCCGGCGGAAGAGCATGACCTGGACTATGTTGACAAGCTTGAGCTTGTTGCCTACCATGTTCCGGATACACTTCTGGAGTCCGTCCAACTCCACCGATGAGCCCCAGGACAGGCCCTTCTCCTTCCAGGAAGTGAGCCACGTGGGGATTCCGGATCAAAACTCGAGGGGCCGCCACCCAGTTGGTGTCGCGCGGCTCGCTGATGTAGAACCACCCCGATTGCCACCCCTTTAAGGTCTCCATGTAGGAGCCCTCGAGCCATGTAACGTTGGGCATTTTTCCCACCATGGCTCTACCGCATTCCGCTTGTTGGCCGCCTACTACCTTCGGTTTGACATTAAAGGTCTTAAGCCACAGGCCGAAGTGGGGCCGGATGCGGAGGAAAGCCTCGCACACGACGATGAACGCCAAGATGTTGAGGATGAAATTCGGGGCCAGATCTGAAGGAAATATGCCCTAGAGGCAATAATAAAGTTATTATTTATTTCCTTATATCATGATAAATGTTTATTATTCATGCTAGAATTGTATTAACCGGAAACATAATACATGTGTGAATACATAGACAAACAAAGTGTCACTAGTATGCCTCTACTTGACTAGCTCATTAATCAAAGATGGTTATGTTTCCTAACCATAAACAAAAGAGTTGTTATTTGATTAACGGGATCACATCATTAGGAGAATGATGTGATTGACACGACCCATTCCATTAGCTTAGCACCCGATCGTTTAGTATGTTGCTATTGCTTTCTTCATGACTTATACATGTTCCTATGACTATGAGATTATGCAACTCCCGTTTGCCGGAGGAACACTTTGTGTGCTACCAAACGTCACAACGTAACTGGGTGATTATAAAGGAGCTCTACAGGTGTCTCCAAAGGTACATGTTGGGTCGGCGTATTTCGAGATTAGGATTTGTCACTCCGATTGTCGGAGAGGTATCTCTGGGCCCTCTCGGTAATGCACATCACTTAAGCCTTGCAAGCATTGCAACTAATGAGTTAGTTGCGGGATGATGTATTACAGAACGAGTAAAGAGACTTGCCGGTAACGAGATTGAACTAGGTATTAAGATACCGACGATCGAATCTCGGGCAAGTAACATACCGATGACAAAGGGAACAACGTATGTTGTTATGCGGTCTGACCGATAAAGATCTTCGTAGAATATGTAGGAGCCAATATGGGCATCCAGGTCCCGCTATTGGTTATTGACCGGAGACATGTCTCGGTCATGTCTACATTGTTCTCGAACCCGTAGGGTCCGCACGCTTAAGGTTACGATGACAGTTATATTATGAGTTTATGCATTTTGATGTACCGAAGTTTGTTCGGAGTCCCGGATGTGATCACGGACATGACGAGGAGTCTCGAAATGGTCGAGACATAGAGATTGATATATTGGAAGCCTATATTTGGATACCGGAAGTGTTCCAGGTGAAATCGGGATTTTACCGGAGTACCGGGAGGTTACCGGAACCCCCCGGGAGCTAAATGGGCCATGATGGGCCTTAGTGGAAAAGAGAAGAGGCAGCCCTACATGGTCCGCGCGCCCCTCCCCTCCCTTGGTCCGAATAGGACAAGGAGAGGGGGCCGGCCCCTCTCTCTCTTTTCCCCCCTCCGCGAATCCTATTCCATCTAGGATTGGGGGGGGGGGGAATCTGGGAGTAGGACTCTCCTGGCGCGCCCACCTTGGCCGGCCGCCTCCCCCCCCTCTAGTCCTTTATATACGGAGGCAGGGGCACCCCAGAGAGACACAAGTTGATCCACGTGATCTATTCCTTAGCCGTGTGCGGCGCCCCAGCCACCATAGTCCTCGATAATATTGTAGCAGAGTTTAGGCGAAGCCCTGCTGCTGTAGTACATCAAGATCGTCACCACGCCGTCGTGCTGACGGAACTCTTCCCCGACACTTTGCTGGATCAGAGTCTGGGGATCGTCATCGAGCTGAACGTGTGCTAGAACTCGGAGGTGCCGTAGTTTCGGTGCTTGATCGGTCGGATCGTGAAGACGTACGACTACATCAACCAAACGCTTCCGTTGTCGATCTACAAGGTACATAGATCATACTCCCCCTCTCGTTGCTATGCATCACCATGATCTTGCGTGTGCGTAGGAATTTTTTTGAAATTACTACGAATCCGAACAGTGGCATCCGAGCCTAGGTTTTATATGTTGATGTTATATGCACGAGTAGAACACAAGTGAGTTGTGGGCGATATAAGTCATACTGCTTACCAGCATGTCATACTTTGGTTCGGCGGTATTGTTGGACGAAGCGGCCCGGACCGACATTACGCGTACGCTTACGCGAGACCGGTTCTCCCGACGTGCTTTGCACATAGGTGGCTTGCGGGTGACAGTTTCTCCAACTTTAGTTGAATCGAGGGTGTCTACGCCCGGTCCTTGCGAAGGTTAAAACAGCACCAACTTGACAAACTATCGTTGTGGTTTTGATGCGTAGGTAAGATTAGTTCTTGCTTAAGCCCGTAGCAGCCACGTAAAACTTGCAACAACAAAGTAGAGGACGTCTAACTTGTTTTTGCAGGGCATGTTGTGATGTGATATGGTCAAGACATGATGCTAAATTTTATTGTGTGAGATGATCATGTTTTGTAACCGAGTTATCGGCAACTGGCAGGAGCCATATGGTTGTCGCTTTATTGTATGCAATGCAATCGCGCTGTAATGCTTTACTTTATCACTAAGCGGTAGCGATAGTCGTGGAAGCATAAGATTGGCGAGACGACAACGATGCTACGATGGAGATCAAGGTGTCGCGCCGATGACGATGGTGATCACGACGGTGCTTCGAAGATGGAGATCACAAGCACAAGATGATGATGGCCATATCATATCACTTATATTGATTGCATGTGATGTTTATCTTTTATGCATCTTATCTTGCTTAGATTGACGGTAGCATTATAAGATGATCTCTCACTAATTATCAAGAAGTGTTCTCCCTAAGTATGCACCGTTGCGAAAGTTCTTCGTGCTGAGACACCACGTGATGATCGGGTGTGATAGGCTCTACGTTCAAATACAACGGGTGCAAAACAGTTGCACACGCGGAATACTCAGGTTATACTTGACGAGCCAAGCATATACAGATATGGCCTCGGAACACGGAGACCGAAAGGTCGAGCGTGAATCATATAGTAGATATGATCAACATAGTGATGTTCACCAATGAAACTACTCCATCTCACATGATTATCGGACATGGTTTAGTTGATTTGGATCACGTAACCACTTAGAGGATTAGAGGGATGTCTATCTAAGTGGGAGTTCTTAAGTAATATGATTAAATTGAACTTAAATTTATCATGAACTTAGTCCTGGTAGTATTTTGCAAATTATGTTATAGATCAATAGCTCGCGTTGTTGCTTCCCTATGTTTATTTTGATATGTTCCTAGAGAAAATTGTGTTGAAAGATGTTAGTAGCAATAATGCGGATTGGATCCGTGATCTGAGGTTTATCCTCATTGCTGCACAGAAGAATTATGTCCTTGATGCACCGCTAGGTGACAGACCTATTGCAGGAGCAGATGCAGACGTTATGAACGTTTGGCTAGCTCAATATGATGAATACTTGATAGTTTAGTGCACCATGCTTAATGGCTTAGAATCGGGACTTCAAAGACGTTTTTGAACGTCATGGAGCATATGAGATGTTCCAGGAGTTGAAGTTAATATTTCAAGCAAATACCCGAGTTGAGAGATATGAAAGTCTCCAACAAGTTCTATAGCTAAAAGATGGAGGAGAATCGCTCAACTAGTGAGCATGAGCCTAGATTGTCTAAGTACAACAATCTCTTGAATCAAGTGGAGTTAATCTTCCAGATAAGATAGTGATTGACAGAATTCTCTAGTCATCATCACCAAGTTAGTAGAACTTTGTGATGAACTATGATATGCAAGGGATAACGGAAACGATTCCCAAGCTCTTCGTAATGCGGAAATTGATGAAGGTAGAAATCGAGAAAAACATCAAGTGTTGATGGTAGACAAGACCACTAGTTTCAAGAAAAGGGCAGAGGGAAGAAGGGGAACTTCAAGAAGAACAGCAAGCAAGTTGCTGCTCAAGTGAAGAAGCCCAAGTCTGGTCCTAAGCCTGAGACTAAGTGTTTCTACTGCAAAGGGACTGGTCACTAGAAGCGGAACTACCCCAAGTGATTGGCAGATAAGAAGGATGGCAAAGTGAACATATGTATATTTGATATACATGTTATTGATGTGTACTTTACTAGTGTTTATAGCAACCCCTCAGTATTTGATACTAGTTCATTTGCTAAGATTAGTAACTCGAAACGGGAGTTGCAGAATAAACAGAGACTAGTTAAGGGTAAAGTGACGATGTGTGTTGGAAGTGGTTCCAAGATTGATATGATCATCATTGCACACTCCCTATACTTTCGGGATTAGTGTTGAACCTGAATAAGTGTTATTTGGTGTTTGCGTTAAGCATGAATATGATTTGATCATGTTTATTGTAATACGGTTATTCATTTAAGTAAGAGAATAAATTGTTGTTCTGTTTACATGAATAAAACCTTATATGGTTACACACCCAATGAAAATAGTTCGTTGGATCTCAATCGTAGTGATACACATAATCAGAATATTGAAACCAAAAGATGCAAAGTTAATAATGATAGTGCAACTTATTTGTAGCACTGCCGTTTAGGTCATATTGGTGTAAAGCGCATGAAGAAACTCCATATTGATGGGCTTTTGGAATCACTTGATTATGAATCAGTTGATGCTTGCGAACCATGCCTCACGGGCAAGATGACCAAGACTCCGTTCTTCGGAACAATGGAGCGAGCAACAGATTTGTTGGAAATAATACATACTGATGTATGCGGTCCGATGAGTGTTAAGGCTCACGGCAAGTATCGTTATTTTCTGAACTTCACAGATGATTTGAGCAGATATGGGTATATCTACTTGATGAAACATAAGTCTGAAACATTTGAAAAGTTCAAAGAATTTCAGAGTGAAGTGGAAAATCATCATGACAAGAAAATAAAGTTTCTACGATCTGATCGTGGAGACAAATATTTGAGTTAGGAGTTTGGGCTTCAATTAAAACAATGTGAAATAGTTTCACTACTCAGGCCACCTGGAACACCATAGTGTAATGGTGTGTCCGAACGTCATAACCGTACTTTATTAGATATAGTGCGATCTATGATGTCTCTTACCGATCTACCATTATCGTTTTGGGGTTATGCATTAGAGACAGTTGCATTCACGTTAAATAGGGCACCATCTAAGTCCGTTGAGACGACACAATCTGAACTGTGGTTTGGCAAGAAACCAAAGTTGTCGTTTCTTAAAGTTTGGGGTTGTGATGCTTATATGAAAAAGTTTCATCCTAATAAGCTCAAACCCAAATCGGAGAAATATGTCTTCATAGGATACCCAAAGGAGACTGTTGGGTACACCTTCTATCACAAATCCGAAGGCAAGACTTTTGTTGCTAAATTCGGAGTTTTTCTAGAGGAGTTTCTCTCGAAAGAAGTGAGTGGGAAGAAAGTAGAACTTGATGAGGTAACTGTACCTTCTCCCTTATTGGAAAGTAGTTCATCACAGAAATCTGTTCCTGTGACTACTACACCAATTAGTGAGGAAGTTAATGATGATGATCATGTAACTTCAGATCAAGTTACTACCAAATCTCGTAGGTAATCCAGAGTGAGATCCGCACCAGAGTGGTACGGTAATCCTGTTCTGGAGGTCATGTTACTAGACCATGACGAACTTGCGAACTATGAGGAAGAGATGATGAGCCCAGATTCCGCGAAATGGTTTGAGGCCATGAAATCTGAGATATGATCCATGTATGAGAACAAAGTATGGACTTTGGTTGACTTGCCTGATGATCGGCAAGCCATAGAAAATAAATGGATCTTCAAGAGGAAGACGGACGCTGATAGTAGTGTTACTATCTACAAAGCTAGAATTGTCGCAAAAGGTTTTCGACAAGTTCAAGGTGTTGACTACGATGAGATTTTCTCACTCGTATCTATGCTTAAGTCTGTCCGAATCATGTTAGCAATTGCCGCATTTTATGAAATCTGACAAATGGATAAACAAAACTGCATTCCTTAATGGATTTACTAAAGAAGAGTTGTATACGATGCAACTAGAAGGTTTTGTCGATCCTAAAGGTGTTAACTAAATATGCAAGCTCCAGCGATCCATCTATGGACTGGTGCAAGAATCTCGGAGTTGGAATATACGCTTTGATAAGTTGATCAAAGCATATAGTTTTATACAGACTTGCGGTGAAGCCTGTATTTACAAGAAAGTGAGTGGGAGCACTACAACATTTCTGATAAGTATATGTGAATGACATATTGTTGATCGGAAATAATGTAGAATTATTCTGCAAAGCATAAAGAAGTGTTTTAAATAAGTTTTTCAAAGAAAGACCTCGGTGAAGCTGCTTACATATTAAGCATCACAAACTATAGAGATAGATCAAGACGCTTGATAAGTTTTTTCAATGAGTACATACCTTGACAATATTTTGAAGTAGTTCAAAAATGGAACAGTCAAAGAAAGAGTTCTTCGCTGTGTTACAAGGTATGAAATTGAGTAAGACTCAAAGCCTGACCACGGCAGAAGATAGAAAGAGAATGAAATTCATTCCCTATGCCTCAGCCATAGGTTCTATAAAGTATGCCATGATGTGTACCAGATCTATTGTATACCCTACACTGTGTTAAGCAAGGGAGTACAATAGTGATCTAAGAGTAGATCACTGGACATTGGTCAAAATTATCCTTAGTGGAATAAGGAAATATTTCTCGATTATGGAGGTGACAAAAGGTTCGTCGTAAAAAGTTACGTCGATGCAAGTTTTGACACAGATCTGGATGACTCTAAGTCTCGATCTAGATACATATTGAAAGTGGGAGCAATTAGCTAGAGTAGCTCCGTGCAGAGCATTGTAGACATAGAATTCGCAAAATACTTACGGATCTGTATGTGACAGACCCGTTGACTAAAATTATCTCACAAGCAAAACATGATCACACCTTAGTACTCTTTGGGTGTTAATCACATAAATGATGTGAACTAGATTATTGACTCTAGTAAACCCTTTGGGTATAGGTCACATGACGATGTGAACTACGGGTGTTAATCACATGGTGATGTGAACTCTTAGTGTTGAATCACATGGCGATGTGAACTAGATTATTGACTCTAGTGCAAGTGGGAGACTGAAGGAAATATGCCCTAGAGGCAATAATAAAGTTATTATTTATTTCCTTATATCATGATAAATGTTTATTATTCATACTAGAATTGTATTAACCGGAAACATAATACATGTGTGAATACATAGACAAACAAAGTGTCACTAGTATGCCTCTACTTGACTAGCTCGTTAATCAAAGATGGTTATGTTTCCTAACCATAAACAAAAGAGTTGTTATTTGATTAACGGGATCACATCATTAGGAGAATGATGTGATTGACATGACCCATTCCATTAGCTTAGCACCCGATCGTTTAGTATGTTGCTATTGCTTTCTTCATGACTTATACATGTTCCTATGACAATGAGATTATGCAACTCCCGTTTGCCAGAGGAACACTTTGTGTGCTACCAAACGTCACAACGTAACTGGGTGATTATAAAGGAGCTCTACAGGTGTCTCCAAAGATACATGTTGGGTTGGCGTATTTCGAGATTAGGATTTGTCACTCCGATTGTCGGAGAGGTATCTCTGGGCCCTCCCGGTAATGCACATCACTTAAGCCTTGCAAGCATTGCAACTAATGAATTAGTTGCGGGATGATGCATTACAGAACGAGTAAAGAGACTTGCCAGTAACGAGATTGAACTAGGTATTAAGATACCGACGATCGAATCTCGGGCAAGTAACATACCGATGACAAAGGGAACAACGTATGTTGTTATGCGGTCTGACCGATAAAGATCTTCGTAGAATATGTAGGAGCCAATATGGGCATCCAGGTCCCGCTATTGGTTATTGACCGGAGACGTGTCTCGGTCATGTCTACATTGTTCTCGAACCCGTAGGGTCCGCACGCTTAAGGTTACGATGACAGCTATATTATGAGTTTATGCATTTTGATGTACTGAAGTTTGTTCGGAGTCCCGGATGTGATCACGGACATGACGAGGAGTCTCGAAATGGTCGAGACATAAAGATTGATATATTGGAAGCCTATGTTTGGATACCAGAAGTGTTCCGGGTGAAATCGGGATTTTATCGGAGTACCGGGAGGTTACCGAAACCCCCCGGGAGCTAAATGGGCCATGATGGGCCTTAGTGGAAAAGAGAAGAGGCAGCCCTACATGGGCCACGCGCCCCTCCCCTCCCTTGGTCCGAATAGGACAAGGAGAGGGGGCCGGCCCCTCTCTCTCTTTTCCCCCCTCCGCGAATCCTATTCCAACTAGGATTGGGGGGGGGGGGAATCCTACTCCCAGAGGGAGTAGGACTTTCCTGGCGCGCCCTCCTTGGCCGGCCGCCTCCCCCCTCTAGTCCTTTATATACGGAGGCAGGGGCACCCCTGAGAGACACAAGTTGATCCACGTGATCTATTCCTTAGCCGTGTGCGGCGCCCCAGCCACCATAGTCCTCGATAATATTGTAGCAGAGTTTAGGCGAAGCCCTGCTGCTGTAGTACATCAAGATCGTCACCACGCCGTCGTGCTGACGGAACTCTTCCCCGACACTTTGTTGGATCGGAGTCCGGGGATCGTCATCGAGCTGAACGTGTGCTAGAACTCGGAGGTGCCGTAGTTTGGGTGCTTGATCGGTCGGATCGTGAAGATGTACGACTACATCAACCAAACGCTTCCATTGTCGATCTACAAGGTACGTAGATCATACTCCCCCTCTCGTTGCTATGCATCACCATGATCTTGCGTGTGCGTAGGAAATTTTTTGAAATTACTACAAAACCCAACAAGATCATGGAAGTCCATCCCATAATAGAACATAAGGTCGCGGACGAATGGATGGAGGGGAAACCCCAGTCCGCGGACGAAGTGGGTGAGGAAAACCACCCTTTCGTGAGGTTCCGGGGCAGGGATGATCTGCCCCACGGCGGGCAGCCGGTGCGCGATATCCGCGGCTAAGTATCCGGCCCCGCGCAGCTTTTTGATGTCTCCCTCCGTCACGGAGGAGACCATCCACTTGCCTCCCGCTCTGGACATGTTTGGAGAGGGTTGAGGAGAAGGATGTGGACTTGGGCGCTGGAGCTCGAGTGCGCGAGAATGGATGAGCAAGGAGGAAGAAGGCGTGGGTAGAAAAAGGTGAACCCTTATCCCTTTATAAGGGCGGACTAGACTATGCGCCCCCACCAGCCTGGTAAAACTCGCTTATCCCCCAAGCGCCGTAATTGATGGCGTGGTTGGGTTACCCATGTCCGTATTGATGGGAATCCCATAATAAGGGGACATGATCTCTGCTTCGACAAGGCGTGCCAAGGAAACCGCCTCGCGAAACACACTGAGGTTGGTTGTGAAAAACGATTCGAATGGTGACCTAGCTGTGGTGTGATGTGACACTGCGAAATGCGTCGGCAGATTATATTTGTGAAAATATTATTCTCTCTACGGTTGTATGTGGAACTTGTTTTTGCAGAGCCAGACACGATCCTCGTGTTCAAAATCTTCTATGAAGTATTCGGAGGAGGAACCCGCCTTGCAATGCCGAAGCCAATCTGCGCGCCGGACTCATCGTCATTGAAGCCTGGTTCAGGGGCTACTGTGGAATTCCTGGATTTGGGGGTATCCGGATAGCCGGACTATATCCTTTGGCCGGACTGTTGGACTATGAAGATACAAGATTGAAGACTTCGTCTCATGTCCGGATGGGACTCTCCTTGGCGAGGAAGGCAAGCTTGGCAGTACGGATATGTAGATCTCCTTCCTTGTAACCGACTCTGTGTAACCCTAGCCCCCTCCGGTGTCTATACAAACCGGAGGGTTTAGTCCGTAGGACAAACAACAACAATCATACCATAGGCTAGCTTCTAGGGTTTAGCCTCTTCGATCTCATGGTAGATCAACTCTTGTACTACTCATATTATCAAGAACAATCAAGCAGGACGTAGGGTATTACCTCCATCAAGAGGGCCCGAACCTAGGTAAACATCGTGTCCCCTGCCTCCTGTTACCATCCGCCTAGACGCACAGTTCGAGACCCCCTACCCGAGATCCGCCGGTTTTGACACCGACAGCCACCCTCCATTACAAAAGATCGACCTCTCTCATTCACGGCTTCGGACCAAGATCCTTGGATCCCGTCCTCTCGCTTCATCCCCGCCGTCGTCCACCTTGCCAGCGCCGCTCCTACGACCGTCTCGTCCACCGTGCCCCGCCGCCACCGTCTACCCTCCTAGATCTGCTTCCATGCCGTCGACAGCCATCGCTACTGCAGCACCGTCAAATTCTCAGCAGATGCGTACACGGCGCCACACCAGAGGCGGTACTCTTTCGTATCTGCTCAACTTATTTATCGCAGCAAGAAAATAGATCGCCACTGCTTTACTCTGATTTCTTGACTTGGTTGAGAAGTTGCCTTTGTCCGGTTTGCACCTTCAGATCCGCCATGGCACGCTCAACACTATACTCCCAATGCTTATGGTTTTCCCCTTTTATATTCCACACTAATTAAATCACAGTAGACTAAATTTCAAAATTGGGTCAGTTGATTTTTCAGAGCTCGCCGGAATTCGCCGGTGCGATCGAAGGGGCTCGGGTGGTTGTGGGGCCTCGACGAACAAAGAAAACTCGACGCGGGTGGGGGTTGGGGTGGGGGAGGCAGAGGAACACAGGTGGTGGGGGCCGGTGGTCCGGCCAGCAGCCCGTGCGGTGTTCTGTATGGGAAGAATCAGAGACGAGGAATAAGAAGGGTTAGGAGACGTAGGATCTTCATCCAACCGCCTGAAATGGTCGAGAGACAGCTGGGAGTTGCATTCTTAATGCGCTCTGGTTCATCATGTGTGGGCACTGCGCAACCAACATTTTATTATCCAAAATCTGCTTGCTCTTCTTTACCATGTTCCTCTTCCATTCTTCTTTAATATGTACTCTCTCCGTTCCTAAATACAAGTCCTTGTATAGATTCCACCATGGACTACATATGGAGCAAAATGAGTGAATCTACACTCTAAAATGTATCTGGATACATCTATATGTGATCCATAGTGGAAATCTCTACCAAGACTTATATTTTGGAACAGAGGGAGTATGATAGTAGTATAGTATGTTCCTTGTACTGAAAATGAGCAGGGACATTTGCAGTGTAGAGGTCTGTACGGTCGGTTGTGATGGACACTTTGAGCCTCTTTGATTCGTAGGATCTTGTAAACATAGGAATAGGATTTGTAGTGGCCTGCCCATTTGAATCCTACAAGAATAACAAGGAAATGCGGGGAGCTGCGTCACCTTTGAGAGTTACACTGATATTAACAGTACCGCACCTTCACTTGAAGAGAGCTGGTATCCGAAGCCTTTCTAGCCGTACCGGCAATACTAGCACATATATTCCAGCAAGTTCCACATTGCTGATTTTACTCTGATACTTAAGGTTTTCCCGTTATATCTACACTATGATCTGTGTAGCTGCTTTGTGTCGCACTAGCAGCAGTCCACTCTTGAAGCTAAACACTGCAATGACTTACAAAATTGTCACCAAGGCATTGAGTGCCATTCTAGATGCAATGAAACTCATATGCTCCCCACCTGTTGATTCTTGTTCAGAATATGATCCTAATGACTATTCTAACCTCGAGGAGTCAAAGGCAGATGGCCTGTCCTGTTCACCCATCAAGGTCCCTGTTCTAATTTGGCAATGTTTTATTGATTGCGGGTATCTTGCATATGTTGTCTTGCATTTCTTCTACTTTGTTGCACCACCATATGCTTAGTTTACTCATCATATATGTCAAGATGCCATGCCCATCCATTATCAATACATATTCCATCTGTCATCATACCATGTTTTTTCACTCAAATGCTGTTCTTGTGCATCAGACATCAAAAAGGAAGAGGGTGATTGCCGAACCTGAAGGAGCACCAGCAAAGTCCTTGAAAAACGTGGTGGTTCCAGGGAAATCAGACAGCACCCCAATTATATTGGTTGTACAACCAGTGACACAAAACTTAGGACCGACTCCAGCAGACTGTACCCATACTTCACTGGCCACACCACTAGCCCCACCACATAGGACCTACACTCCAGCAAAAGGTATATCGATTTCATTTGGCATAGCACCAGTTGTACCACAGAAAAATCCCACTCCAGCAAAAAGTACAGCAAGTCCACCGGCCGAAGACCTATCCCAACTGCAAAGACGGCCAATTCCTGCAGATTGGAACCCCATTCCATTTATTCCCAGTTTAAAAGACAATGCTTTCAATGTTGTTTGGGACTGCGTGCATATATTCCCATCATGGGAAGATTATTGTGAAGACAAACACCATTTTCACATCTTCCTATCCAACTTACGTGTAAGTGCTATTATTAATGGTTATTATTTTCCTGTTTTTCTGCTGATTGAACACATCAACGATTTACATTACATTGTTGTAACTAGGCGAGGGTCAATCTGGATAGTCATGAAGAGCAAAGCTTGCTTGTGCTTTTCAAGGAAGCATTGCAGTAGTATCGGTGTTACATGTGGAAATCGCACTTTGATGGCAAGTCTATAAACGAATTTCTGGTGAAGTCTCCTGTGCTAAATTTAGAAGACATTGAATGGAAAAACCATGTTATGCACTGGTCTCGTTCCCAGGATGAGGTACTGTCTATGAAATCACATGACAATTTGAACTTCTATTTTTTTGCATGTGCCTTACGGATCTTTTTTGCAGGAAATCTGCTCGAAGAAGAATTCCGGTTTGACAAGAACGACAGGATATCGCAATATGCTGCCCGCTGCTTTGCTCTTGTTAGTACCTGTTGTCCTGTATCATTGTACTTGCACACATATCTGGTTCATTATGTGACAACAGTATGCATGATAGCTTGCTTATCAATTGGCCGCTCCAAATTATCTGATCTGTATGAATGGTTACATTAGTGTAGAATATATCTAATGCCAATGTTTTTTTAGCTCTGCATTGTTCTTGTAAGTACATGATGTCCTTTATCAGTGTACTTATAATGACAGGTAGTTGTTCATGTACCATCACTCTGCAGCTTATTTTCCTTTGCCCTCCATTTTCTACACATCAGATCTATATTTACTCTTACCATAAGGTTAGTACTGAAGAAGTTTAGCTGTGCATTGCTCTTGGTTGTACCTTTTGCCTGTATCGCTGCACTTACATTTATAGCTACTTGGTTATGTGGCATCACTCTTCATCTTATCTTAAATATACTCCATTTTTTCGTATATTATCACATATATATTTACTCTTAACAAAATGTAGAATAAAGGCAATGCATTTGAAGAAGATTCTGTGGTAAACTTCTTGAATTCCCCCCCCCCCCCCCCGCCCATCAGCATGGACAAGGCCTTTATAGAGTCTGTCTTCACCAATAATGTAAGTTTGTCCATCTCAAGCCTTCAAACTTTGTTGTATATATTTGGTTAGGCATGACTGCAACAGCTATTTATTTTTTGTGTTTGCATCAAATTGCTTGTTTAAAGTTTATTATGTAGTTCATAAACAAAAGTTTGTCCTTTCTCAATTTAAGTTTTCAGTTGTACAACCAAGTTCCTTCTTCATACCATGTAAATTAAACTATACAGAGCAAGTGATCTTCTTTTGCACTGCATGTATGCTTATGTTCTTCATCCGTAATCTAGTGGTGTGGTGAACCTACCCACTACAGCACGATGTCATATTCTGCAATGTCTTAACTATGAACAATGTCATATCATTCTACTATTATTTAAACCGTCTCTTTATTTGCCAATCTGAAATGGTATAAATTGACAGCACACTAACCATTGATACTTACGAGTTCTTGATCTGTAATCTAGTGGTGTCGTGAAGCTGCCAACTCCTTCACAATGTCATTTCCTGCCATGTCTTGACCTGAAAAATACCATATTGTGTTAATGCAATTTTCAACTGTGTCACTTTATTCGTCAGTAAGAAATGTGATGAATTGTCAGCGCTGATACTTTTATGTGCAAAACCTGTCATCTGTCTGCTTGTTTATCTTTCAGAGTGAGGAAGATATAAGTGTTGAACAAGCGCAGTCTCATCATCTTGCTCAGTTGCTTGTGCTGCAGCTCTCCAGTAGGGCTAACCTTTCTTGAACTCTATTGAAGTGATGGCGGTTTTGTATATTATTTTGTCGGCATGTTTATTTGCACTGGTGGCGATCTTTGATGCCCACTGTATGTAATCTGCTGTCTGCTTGTGCTTTATTATTATAGTGGCGAACTTTGATATCTAGTGGATGTAATATGCCATAATTTCTTTATTGTATAGTCTAGGTTTCTTCTTATTCACGATACTGCAATTATTTTACTATACATAATCGGGCCGTCATGCAATCACGATGTAGGTTGGGCCTGAAATGTGCCGAACAGCTCACGGGCCGGCAGTAGCTCGAAATGAACCCCGGCCCATGATTGTCTGAATCAAATCACGGGCTTTTAACAGGCCAAAATTGTCTTAGTCCTTGTTTGGCCCAATCAGATATCGGTTGCGAGAAGGCCGGATGCAAACCGTGTCGTAGTTAGGCCCAACTATATGACGGGCTTTTAACATGCCAAAATTAATATAGGGCTGAAATGTTAAACGGGCCCTTAACAAGCCAAAACTAATATCAGGCCGAATTACTAAGTGGGCCTTTAGCAAGTGGGCCCAAAAGCATAGTGTCCAATTGACGGGCCGAATCTGATATGGGCCCTAATTGATCCCAAAGCCTCTTAAAGGGTCGGACCTGATCTGGACCGTAATTTGGCCCAGAACATGGTAGGCTTTTAACGGGCCGGATCTCATATGGGCCACTATTAGGCCCGGAGCGTGGCAGGCCATTAATGGACCACATCAAATATGGGCCGGCATTTGGCCCAAAACATGGCAGCTAGTTAATGGGCCGGCCTACTAGGGTCCTCAAAATCTTGTGGGCCTACAGCTGGGTCGGCCCATTAATGTCAGCGAAATCTCGTGGGCCTTTAGCTAGGCCGGCCCATTATGATCCGCAAGAATCTTGTGGGCCTTTACCTAGGCCGGCCCATTATGGCACACAAAAATCTTGTGGGCCTTTACCTGGGCCGGCCCATTATGGCCCGCAAAATCTTGTGGGCCTTTAGCTGGGCTAGCCCATTATGGTCCGCAAAATCTCATGGGCCTTTAGCTGGGCCGGCCCATTATGGTCCGCAAAATCTTGTGGGCCTTCAGTTGGGCTGGCTCATTTAAACTTGATGGGCCGGTCCACGTGTCAACATATCATAGGCGCGTCTCGCCCATTGGATGAGTGACACCTGTGCCAACGCGGACCTGACACGTGTCTCCTCCAGCCAATGATGATTTTACACGTGGAAAATCCCCATTGGTCGGGGCTGTTAACGGGTTATCGGATCCCAAACCCGACCCGATAGCTTAACGGTGTTCCGTTACGGTGGATGCCACGTGTCGGTCACCCTTGATGAACGCACTTCTGTGACGCGCGATTTATCGTCATGGAAGTGGACACTTCTGTGATGATAATTTTGGTAATGTCATGGAACACTTCTACGACAGCACATGTATGACTATCTTGATTCTGTCATAAAATCGTCATGGATGTACATGCATGACAGAAAACGCGACCTACTGTGACAAACACGTATCATCACGGAAGTGTATTTTTTGTAGTGGATGATCATGATTGGTTTGAGTTGCATGTTTTATTATTGATGATGTCCTATGGTGCTCTCCATTTCGCGCAAGCGTGAGGGATCCCCGCTGTAGGGTGTTGCAATACATTCATGATTCGCTTATAGTGGGTTGCGTGAGTGACTGAAACACAAACCCGAGTAAGGGGGTTGTTGCGTATGGTATAAAGAGGACTTGATGCTTTAATGCTATGGTTGGGTTTTACCTTAATGATCTTTATTAGTTGCGGATGCTTGCTAGAGTTCCAATCATAAGTGCATATGATCCGAGTAGAGAAAGTATGTTAGCTTATGCCTCTCCCTCAAATAAAATTGCAACAATGATTACCGGTCTAGTTGTCGGTTGCCTAGGGACAAATAACTTTCTCGTAACAAAAAGCTCTCTACTAAAACTAACTTAGTTATTTCTTTATCTAAACAGCCCCTACTTTCTATTTACGCGTTCTTTATTATCTTGCAAACCTATCCAAAAACACCTACAAAGTACTTCTAGTTTCATACTTGTTCTAGGTAAAGCGAACGTCAAGCGTGCGTAGAGTTGTATCGGTGGTCGATAGAACTTGAGGGGATATTTGTTCTACCTTTAGCTCCTCGTTGGGTTCGACCCTCTTACTTATCGAAAATTGTTGCGATCCCCTATACTTGTGGGTTATCAAAGGCCATGGTAGCAGCCAAGGAAGCCCGCTCCAAAATCAGAGCGACGAAGGAGGAGCTACGTCAAGCTGGAGATATCGCGGCCAGGAAGCCCTTTTTGTTGCGGACTAAGTTTGGAGATCCGAAGTATGCCCATCTTGATCAACTATGGAGTTCTGTAGACGCATACGTGGATATGGCAGCAAGTGGTGCTGATGCGGCCGAGTACTTCAAGGATCAAAAAGATCGTGAAATGGAAAAGTTGTTCTGGTCACAGTTCCGTGCTCCAGTGCGTCCGCTGTTGTTGAATGAGCGAATGGCCTAGTGGGCCGAGCTCCATAGATTGTTCGGACTTGCCATGAGGTATGTTGTGGATCATCTGTGGCCGGAAGGGCCAAGGACGAATAGTTACTTTAGTTTAGTGCAACAATTCCTTGGTGCTGTGAGATAACCCACAAGTATAGGGGATCGCAACAGCTTTCGAGGGTAGAGTATTCAACCCAAATTTATTGATTCGACACAAGGGGAGCCAAAGAATATTCTCAAGTATTAGCAGCTGAGTTGTCCATTCAACCACACCTGGAAACTTAGTATCTGCAACAAAGTGTTTAGTAGCAAAGTAATATGATAGTGGTGGTAGCAGCAACAAAAGTAAAGACAGCAAAAGTAATGTTTTTGGTATTTTATAGTGATTGTAACAGTAGCAGCGGGAAAGTAAATAAGTGTCGTGGTTTTGTCACGGCAGATGTCCTAGAGAAAGGACTTAGTCATGGAGCCATCGCGACGGGTTAGCTTGAAGGGGTTAAAGCGGACACAGGGACACAAGAGAGTTTATACTAGTTCGGCCCCTTCGATGAAGGTAAAAGCCTACGTCTAGTTGTGATGGGATTGATGGGGTTTCGATGACTAGGGAGCAAACAAGCTTCGCCTAAGACTCGAGTTGTTGTCTGTTCTTTGAACCACCGCCGGGTCGTCCCTTTATATACACGGGTGACGCCCGTCGGTTCACAAATTCCCAATACCGGCTCATAGATGTGTCCGGTTTGGTCTCTACTTATTCCTAACTTACAATACAAGTTACATACCAACGCTGGTTTACAGCTACAGGCCTTGAACCGACTATGGGCCTTGAGCCCTCATCTGCCTTCTTGGGTTTCAACATAGTTAACTACTGAAGAAGTTAACCCGGCCCAGATAGGCCAGTTTACGCCCAGCAGTGATATCCTCAACATTAGGCCCCAGATTGATTTGAACAGGTTCATGTCAATCCTTAGCAAACATCTTCATCTTCAACACCTTCTTGTAGTTTGTTGAATCGCCGTGATGTCATCTTCTCTGGTCGTTGTTAACCGGCGTGACGTCACCTGTTATAAAGAAACTTATCCATGATACCTTTTTTAATAGGTCTGCGACAATCGAGCCGACAGCTCCGTTTCCAGACCCACGATTCCTTGATTTTCGCGCCTGACACATGCCCCTTGCCTTATAAATAAGACCGAATGGTCATTTCTTTTTCCCCTTCGTGCCCTTCTGCTTCGTCTTCCCCGCGTCGTCCAGCTTCGGAGCTCCACCGCCGTCGACGACCTCTGCTCCAACCTTGGCCGCTGCATCACCCTGATTGTACCAGAGCATCGCGGCGACCTTCTGTTTCTTCCCCGGCTCCGGTGAGTTCTTCACCTTTTCCTCCGTAGATCTGTTTTAGGGTTTCCAAGTTCTTTAGTGTTCATCATATGCTTCGTACTCATATGATAGACCCTATATGAACCTGTGAACCTTTGCTCTGTGTAGCGGTAGTTCTTAGCATCCGCCTTTACTTATATGCCTCAAGACCATAGATCTACCTGTATCTCTGCCCATTGATTCGGTACTGTTCTTTTTTGAACCTTGAATATTCTCCTTCTTTTCTGAACTTGCTTCAGATCCGTTGCTGTAGAGAAATCTTGTGAAATCTGTTTCTGTACACTTATCTATCCGCAATCTCAACTGTTTCAATGCTTAGATCCGGCGGTTTAACTTTGTAGAAAAATTGCCAAACCCGTATATACCATTAGTCCCCTTGTTGAACCGCCAGATGTTGTTGCTTCATAAAACTCCAGTTTAGATAGAGCTGTCTTCGGTTTAACATTATACATACCAGTGCACCTTAATCAATGCATTCTTGAACCGGAATTACCTATCTTGTAGATTTCATCATGGCCAAGCAAGTATATGAGTGCAACTGGGTTCCTTCTCGCGTCACAAAGACTCAACTGAACAATTTAGTCCTGATCGGTTCTTTAGGCAGTAAAAACACCATCCATTGGAGAGCCCCTGGCAAAGAATGTCCTCCCACACCTGAAGAAGGAGAGGTCGTCATTTTCGTAGATCACTTAGCCCGGGGTTTTAAGCCGCCCGGTTCTAAATTTTACCGGGACGTTTTAGCCGATTTTCAACTCCATCCACAAGACACTGGCCCCAACTCTGTTACAAACATGTGTCAGTTCCAGGTGCTTTGTGAGGTGTTCTTTCAAGAGGAACCCACAGTGGAGTTGTTCAGAGACTGTTTCCGTCTAAACCGCCGTACTGAATTTTCTGACGGTTCCAATACGGAATTGGGAGGTGTGGCGATTCAGAAAAGGAAAGAAGTCACATACCCTCATGCCAAGCTGCACAGCCACCCCAAAGAGTGGAATCAAACATGGTTCTATTGCAAAGACACCTCCCCTGCTGGTGAAAATCCTTTGCCTGGTTTTCGTCCGGAGCGGCTTAGCAATACACACCCCTTTCCGCAAAGGTTGACTGCCAAGGAGAGAAGCAAATACGCTCCTCAACTGTCCAAGCTCAGAGCCTTCATGGCCAATGGTTTAACAGGAGTTGATCTCGCTCGCTGTTGGATATCGTGGAGCATACTGCCCCTTAGTCAGCGCTCCAGTTTGATGTGCGAGTATACTGGCAGTGTTGATGATCCACTGCGACATGCTAACATCCAGCTTACCGATGAAGAAATCACAGAGGCTGTGAATAAAATGCTGAATGAACCGGAACACGTCTGTGCTTGAACCGGCCTGCTTCCCTTCTGTGCCACCAACAAACCGCCAGCTGTAAGAGTTTGATTGTTCTTTTTTTGAACCTGTTATTGATGTATCTAGTCATTGTTTAATATCAATGCCTGTTTAAACAGGGCAATGATCCATTTTGGAGCAAGAAACTGCCACAGGAGAAACCAGAAAAACCAGACAAACCAGAAAGATCAATCCAACAAAAGACTAAAGCTGTGAAGAAGACTACCCACAGGAAAAGAACCACTGCATCGTCTGATCCGGCCGCTGATGAAAATGTGGGCAACCCGGACCTTGAGGTAGAGCTTGATTCACTTGGCTTATTTTTCACGCGCCTTATTGATGATGATATTTGTCAGGATGATGCCGAAGCCAGTCATGCTGATGTTGTAGAGGTAATTATTCTTTCCTCCGATTCAGATCCTTTGCCTTCACTAAAAATCCGTCAGGCAGACCTGTCGTGGTTTTGTCACGGCAGATGTCCTAGAGAAAGGACTTAGTCGTGGAGCCATCATGACGGATTAGCTTGAAGGGGTTAAAGCGGACACAGGGACGCAAGAGAGTTTATACTAGTTCGGCCCCTTCAATGAAGGTAAAAGCCTACGTCTAGTTGTGATGGAATTGATGGGGTTTCGACGACTAGGGAGCAAACAAGCATCATCTATGTCTCGAGTTGTTGTCTGTTGTCCTTGAACCGCCGTCGGGTCGTCCCCTTATATACACGGGTGACTCCCGTCGGTTCACAGAGTCCCAACACCGGTCGATATTCGTATCCGGGTTGGTCTCTCCTTATTCCTAACTTACAATACAAGTTTATATACAAATTCCGGTTTACAGCTACCAGTCTTGAACCAGCTACGGGCCTTAGGCCCTCATCTGCCTTCTTGGGCTTTATCACTTTTGGAACTACTGATGAAGTTGACTCGGCCCAGATAGGCCGGTTTACGCCCAGCAGTAATATCCCCAACATTAGGCCCCAGATTGATTTGAACAGGTTCATGTCAATCCTTTAACAAAAACTTCATCTTCAACGTCTTCTCTTAAATTGGTAAACCGCCATGATGTCATCTTCTCTGATTACTACAAACTGGAGTGACGTCATCTGTCATAATGAAGCTATCCATTACGCTTCTTTGTTTAATAGATCGGCGGAAATCGAGGCGATAGCTCCGTTTCGTGGCCCCTTGATTGTCGCGCCTGACTCATGTTCTTTCGCCTTATAAATAGGACCGAAGGGTCATTTCTTTTCTCCTTCCGTTCCTTCTTCGTCTTCCTCACGTCGCCCGCCTCGGAGCTCCGCCACCGCCATCGACCTCTGCCTCATCCTTGGCCGCTGCATCAGCCTGAATGCACCAGAGCATCGCGGCAACCTTCCGCATCTTCCTCAGCTTCGGTAAATCTTCTATCCTTTCCCCCGCAGATCTGACCTAGGGTTTCGCAGTTCTTCGGTGTTCATCTTCTACCTCTTGCTCATATGATAGGTCTTTAGCTGAATCCGCAAATCTTTATTCTGTGCAATGGTAGTTGTTTGACCTTCACCTTCACTTATGCATCTCAAAACCATATATCTATATGAACGTTTTGCTCATTGGTTCGATATTGCTCCTTTGAACCTCTAAGTATTTATCTCTTTTCTGAATTTGCTTCAGATCCAATGCCATAAGGAAATCTTGTGAAACCTGTTTCTGCGTACTTGTCCATCCGCAATGCCTAGATCAGGCAGTTTAACCTTATAGAAAAAATTTCCAAACCAGTATATGCCATTAGTCCCCTTATTGAACCGCCAGATGCTTGTCGCTTCAAAAAAAAACTCCGGTTCAGATAGTTCTGTTTCCGGTTTAACAGTGCCCATACCAATGTATCTTGATCAAATGCATTTTTGAACCGAGATCTTCTACCTTGTAGATTCCATCATGGCCAAGCAAGTGTATGAGTGCAATTGGGTTCCTTCTCGTGTTACAGAGGCTGAACTGGACGATTTAGTCCTGATTGGTGCTTTAGGCAGCAAAGATACCATCCATTGGAGGGCTCCTGGCAAAGAATGCCCTCCCACACCTCGAGAAGGAGAGGTTGTTGTTTTCGTAGATCACTTAGCCCGGGGCTTTAAACCGCCCGGTTCTAAATTTTACCGGGATGTTTTAGCCGATTTCCAGCTCCATCCACAAGATACTGGCCCCAACTCTGTTACAAATATGTGTCACTTCCAAGTGCTCTGTGAAGCATTCTTTCAAGAGGAGCCCACAGTGGAATTGTTCAGAGACCTTTTCCACCTAAACCGCCGTACTGAGTTTACTGACGGCTCCAATACGGAGTTGGGTGGCGTGGCGATTCAGAAGAGGAAAGAGGTCACACACCCTCACGCCAAACTGCATAGCCACCCCAAAGAATGGAATCAGACATGGTTCTACTGCAAGGACACCTCCCCTGCTGGTGAGAATCCCTTGCCTGGCTTTCGACCGGAGTGGCTCAGCAATACACACCCTTTTCCACAAAGATTGACTGCACAGGAGAGAAGTAAATATGCTCCTCAACTGTCAAAGCTCAGAGCCTTTATGGCCACCGGTTTAACAGGGGTTGATCTCGCTCGCTGTTGGATATCATGGAGCATACTGCCCCTTACTCAGCGCTCCGGTTTGATGTGTGAGTATACTGGCAGTGTTGATGACCCACTGCGACATTCCAAAATCCAGCTCACCGATGAAGAAGTCACAGAAGCTGTGAATAAGATGCTGAATGAACCGGAACACGCATGTGCTAGAAACGGCCTGCTTCCCTTCTGTGCCACCAACAAACCGCCAGCTGTAAGACTTTGATTTTTCTTTTTGCTGAATCTGTTAACGATATATCTGGTCTTTGTTTAATATCAGTGTCTGTGTAATCAGGGCAATGATCCATTTTGGAGCAAAAAACCGCCGCAGGAGAAACCAGAAAAACCAGACAAACCGGAAAGAGCAACACGGCAAAAGACTAAAGCTGTGAAGAAGACTGCCCACAGGAAAAGAACCACTGCATCTTCTAATCCGGCCCCTGATGATGAGGTGGATAATCCGGACTTTGAGGTAGAGCTTGACTCACTTGGTTTATTTTTCATGCGTCTTATTGATGATGATATTTGTCAGGATGATGCCGAAGCCAGCCACGCGGATGTTGCAGAGGTAATTATTCTCTCTTCCGATTCAGAAACTTTGCCTTCACAAAAAATCCATCAAGCAAACCGGAAAGTTAAATTTTCTCATCCTCTTGCTTATTTGGATCCTAAACTTCTTATGAAGACCCAACAACACGAAGCTCGTCGCACCACCCGACACAGCGGCCAGATAGTTACCTTCGCCGGTTTACCGTATAGTCCGGTTTGGAAACGCCATTCAGAGGTCTCTAATTTGCTTGTCAGTGCTTGTCCTAAAGCGGGCTGCTTTCATCAACCTCTTAATCCGTCTGACTCCGATTACCAGGTTACTTCCCACTCATCTTCTGGCGAGTCATCGGCTACTCAGCTCCCACCGCTCAAAACGGTGCTTGGGTAAGCTATACTTATTGTGATGTTTGCAGTACATCGCCTTAGAACATATGCTGTATTTGATTTTGTTATTCTCCTCAGGGCCAAACCTAGGCCAAGCAAGAAGGCCCGCCTGGACAAAGCAGCCGAAGAAGATGTCATTCTTGAACCAGGCAAGACACCCAATCTTGAAGCGGCTATTCCTGAGGATATACCCAACGATCCACCGCAGCAGGATGATGATCTTTTTGCTGAAGAGAGACCTACTGACGCCTCAGGTCCTGTCAATCAGCCCACAGGTTCCATCCAGGTTGAAAGCTCCACCGGTCCAGCAAAACCCACTAACAAGCCAATAGCCCCAGTGCAAACCGGCGGTACCCAGGATGATGAAGTTGTCATTACTGGCACTGGCCATACTGAGCCAAGCAATCCTGTCGCTTTATCCAAACATTCTGCCAAGGAAGGATTTGCTGCCTTTGGCAAAGGCAAGTGGAACGCTGATCTGACGACTTATGCTGCTCTGAACGCCTAAGATATCCATTCCGGCTATCTGAACCGGTTGTATACCAGTCGCGATTATGAAGCCGGTCTGGTTAATATGATGAAAGAGAAATACGAGGTAAACTTCCATATGCTCCTTCCTGATTGTATGCTTCCATTCTTGCTAATTCTCCTAGCCCCCAAGGGCCGGTTTGTAATATTCTTTCAAACCGGGACTTACCAATATAAATATTGATGCTTTGAAATTCGCTGATGTAGCCCCCAAGGGCCGGTTCAACTTAATGTAGTTAAACCGGTACTTTAAGTAATTGAAATTGCCGCATCATAATATATACGAGCAAATAGCCATTAGCCCCCAAGTGCCAAGTTGAATACTTGTATTGATCTTGGAACTTTGTAAGCAATTGAAAGATGAAGATCGAATATGCATTAGCCCCCAAGTACTAAGTGCATAACTTGTTATGTGATTGGTACTTGAATCCTTATACCGAGTTGTTGAAGCATATATCTGTATGCATGCAGGCGGAGATGAAGACGAAACAAAACCAAGTCACTGATCTCCAAGAAAACCTGAAAACCCAACAGGCTGAAACCACCAAAGCAAAAGAGGAATTGGCCAGTGCTTTAAGCGCCATGGAACAGCTTAAGGAGAGCTTCAAGAAGAAGCGGGCGGATTGGGCCACTGAAAAGTCTGCTTTGATCAATCGAGCAGAGGATGCCGAGGCTGCACTAAAACCAGTGGCGGATGAACTGACCAGCATAAAGCGGCACGTGCATGCCATGACTACTGCTATCTTTGGTAAGCCACTTTGCCTTCTGAATTGGCTCTGCCTCCTTACAGAGTCGCCGGTTTATTAACCCTTTATGGTATTTCAGGGACATGCATTGGTCACTTGGGGTCAGATGTGCGGACGAAACTGAAAGCCGCCTATACATTGGTTGAACAATTGTATACTGGTGCCCAACGGATCATCTGTACCGCATCTCATTACAAACCGGCGCCCACTTTGATTCAAGATACTCTGATGAAACTGTCGGTGCTTCCTGCCCGGGTTGAAGAGCTGAAGAAATCTGCTGCTCAAACCGGTGCAATCAATGCCTTAATCCGGGCAAAAGCCTGGGTGCCGGATTTTGATCCTATTGAAGCGGCTCAGGGCTATCCCAGCTTGAAGGAAGACGGGTCAGAATTTGGTGAAGCGGATCTGCGAGCAATAAACCGGGAGGTACGTCCGCTAGCTTGTCAATTGGCTGAGGAAGCAGACTTGTCTCATTATCAATCCCAATATGATAGCCAGAACAAGCGAATAGCCGCACCAATCCATGAAATGGAAAATCTGATCCCTCCAATCCGTAAGCATACTTACGCTCCCGATATTGACCCGTGATTGCTGATCCATGATGAAGCTGTTTTTCAAGCGTTAATGGGAATCGACTGGACAACTGTGGATTTCCAGCCACTGGGTAGAGAAATGGAGGCTGAAGCGGCGCAGGATGACCCACAACCATCAGGCCAGGCTGGTGACCAAGCTTGAACCAGAAGCCGGTTTGAAAACTGCCTCTCCTTTGCGAAAAACAATTATATTATTATGGGCACCATGTTGCCTTGTAATAGGCTAGCTGATACCTTTGATGTTGATATGCCTTCGTGCCTAATTTGTTCTTCCTGTGGTAATGAACCTTCCAAAACACTTTCTGAAATGAAAAATTCATCAAGTGCCACCGCGGTTGTACCGTCAGGCGGAATATGATGTCTGCATATATGAAATCAAAACATCCAAAACAAAATTTGAAGTATATGATCAAATTTTTGAGATACATAATACCTGCCATCGTTGCGCGTGAAGTTGGCTTGGCCAATCTTGAAGCGGAGTTTTGCAAACCCACACTGTTGGAGGAGATAACAGCTCCTATATATATATGACGCTGGTTTTACCATGTAAACCGTGCCGGGTTATAATAAACACCGTGTTACTCCATAGGAGGATGTTAACAACATGATCAAACCGGGCAAATAGCCCCAGGATTGACGTGAACTTTGTTCCGTCAATTGATTGGTTAAAAAACTTTGTCAGTTTAAAAAACGCAATAAAAAGCAAAAAAACCCTTCAAAAAAAAGTGTGAAGCAAAAGCAATGACAAAACCGTTTGCCAAAAAAGGTTTATTTAAGCTGATCAAATGGTGTTACCATGGCCAAAACATGACCAAGCTCCCGTTAGGTGTAACTATGGTTCTAGTCAGCCAGGTCCCCAAATGAAACCGAGGCATTTATGCCGACCAAATGGCATGGTCATGGTTCGGGTTCGACCAAGCCCCCAAGTGATTCTGTGGCCTTAGGCCGATCAAGAGGCATGACTGGTTCAGACATGACCAAGTCCCCAAGTGATCTGGTGGCTCTCGCCTATCAAGAGGCATGGTATTGGTTCGGACACGACCAATCCTCCAAGTGATATAACACGATGCTTTTAGCAAAGCGAACTCAAGGGGTAAACCGGAAGCCGCTTTAGAATGACTCCATGTAACCACACATGATGTAAAAGAACAAATACCCCGCTTTAAGCTGAGGTTCCGGTTTATTATAGTTAATATATACATCGTTGTAATATGTAAATAAGTATAACCAATGGCTCAGGTATAATAAGGCCGAAGATAAGCTATGTTCCATGGCCTGTTGGTCTCCTCCTCCGATGTACGTGAGTCCTTATGTTCTCGAATATCGATCAGATAGTATGACCCGTTGTGCAGATTCTTGCTGACCACGAAAGTCCCCTCCCAAGGTGGGGATAACTTATGCATATCAGTCTGATCTTGGATGAGCCGAAGCACCAAATCTCCCTCCTGAAAGGTTCTGGTTCTGACCCGGCGACTGTGATAACGACGAAGATCCTGCTGGTAAATCGCCGATCGGGCGGCTGCGATATAACGCTCTTCATCCAACCGGTCCAAAGCATCTTGCCGTGCTGTATCGTTGTCCGCTTCAATATAAGCCGTTACACGAGGTGAATCATGATGGATATCACTGGGGAGAACCGCCTCCGCTCCATAAACCATGAAGAACGGTGTGTATCCTGTTGATCTGTTGGGCATTGTATTGATGCTCCATAACACAGATGGTAATTCTTCTACCCAATAGCCCGGCGTTCTCTGCAAAGGAACCATGAGCCGGGGCTTGATGCCTCTCAAGATCTCTTGATTAGCTCTTTCTACTTGACCATTGGACTGTGGATGTGCCACTGATGAAACATCGAGCCGGATGTGCTCCCGTTCGCAGAACTCCTTCATAGCACCTTTGGACAAATTGGTAGCATTATCTGTGATGATACTATGTGGAAAGCCAAACTGGAAAATCACTTTTTTAATAAATTGAACCGCTGTGGCCGCATCACACTTGCTGACAGGTTCTGCCTCCACCCACTTTGTAAACTTGTCAACCACCACCAGGAGGTGGGTCTTCTTATCTTTGGACCTTTTGAAAGGCCCAACCATATCCAGCCCCCAAGTCGCAAACGGCCAAGTAATTGGAATCATTCTCAATTCTTGAGCCGGTACATGAGCATGTTTTGAAAACCTTTGGCAACCATCGCATCGTCTGACCAGATCCTCCGCATCAACATGAGTAGTTAACCAATAGAAGCCATGGCGAAACGCTTTAGCCACCCGAGACTTTAAACCGACTGGTGACCACAATCTCCTTCGTGGATCTCACGCAAAATTTCACGGCCTTCTTCAGGAGACATGCAGCGTTGAAAAGCTCCTGATACACTGCAATGATGCAACTCGCCGTTGATAATAGCCATGGACTTGGATCGCCGGATTATCTGCCGGGCCAGAATCTCATCCTCTGGCAACTCGCCCCGGTTCTTGTACGCCAGGTAAGGAAGCGTCCAATCCGGAATAACATGAAGAGCTGCCACCAATTGAGCCTCCGGATCAGGAATAGCCAAATCCTCTTCACCGGGGATCTTGACCGACGGGTTGTGCAGCACATCCAGAAAAACATTGGGCAGGACCGGTTTGCGCTGAGAGCCCAGCCGGCTTAAAGAATCCGCCGCTTCATTTTTCCACTGGTCCACGTGGTCCACCTGGTAGCCTCTGAAATAACCTGCAACAATATCCACCTCACGACGATATGCTGCCATGAGTGGGTCCTTGGAATCCCAAGTGCCAGACACCTGCTGAGCCACAAGGTCCGAGTCACCAAAGCAATTAACTCGACTTAGATTCATCTCCTTAGCCATCCGGAGACCATGGAGCAAGGCTTCATACTCAGCTGCATTGTTAGTGCAAGGGAACATTAAGCGGAGAACATAACAAAACTTATCACCTCATGGGGAAGTTAATATGACTCCAGCCCCTGTGCCTTCCAATTGCCTGGATCCATCAAAATGGATGGTCCAATATGTATGATCCGGCTTTTCTTCAGGTGCTTGCATTTCCGTCCAATCATTGATGAAATTAACAAGTGCTTGAGACTTAACCGCTGTCCGAGGCACATACTTCAAACCGTACGGCCCCAGCTCTATAGCCCACTTTGCAATCCGGCCAGTTGCTTCCCGATTCTGGATGATATCTCCCAAAGGAGCAGAACTGACCACTGTAATTGGATGCCCTTGGAAGTATTGTTTAAGCTTCCGGCTTGCCATAAAAACTCCATACACCAGCTTCTGCCAAAGTGGATACCTTTGCTTGGACTCAATGAGCACCTCGCTGATATAATAGACCGGACGTTGAACCAGATGCTCCTTACCTGCCTCCTTTCGCTCTACCACAATAGCCACGCTGACCGCCCGAGCATTAGCAGCAACGGCTCCTTGTCAATGGGAGCAGCGAGCACAGGCGGATTGGCCAATTGCCGTTTTAAGTCCTCAAATGCTTCATCAGCAGCAGAACTCTAGACAAACTGATCCATCTTCTTCAACATCTGATACAAAGGGATTGCCTTCTAACCGAGGCGACTGATAAACCGGCTTAACGCAGCAATCCGGCCTGCCAGGCGCTGAACATCACTGATACACTTCGGTTTGGCGAGGGAGGTGATTGTTGTGATCTTCTTCGGATTAGCCTCAATTCCCCTATTGGACACCAAGAAGCCTAATAACTTGCCCGCCGGTACACCAAAGACACACTTGTCCGGATTAAGCATCATCTTGTATGTTCTCAGGTTATCAAAGGTTTCCTTCAAATCATCAATCAGAGTCTCCTTCTCCCTGGACTTAACCACGATATCATCCACGTAAGCATGTACATTACGGCCAATCTGCTTGTGAAGACAATTTTGTACACACCATTGGTAAGTTGCTTGGGCACTCTTGAGCCCGAAGGGCATAGACACATAGCAGAAGGCTCCAAAGGGAGTTATAAATGTCGTCTTCTCCTGGTCCTTAACTGCCATTTTAATCTGATGATAGCCAGAATACGCATCCAAAAAACTTAAACGCTCACAGCCCGCCGTAGAATCAATAATTTGATCAATACGGGGGAGGGCAAAAGGATCTGCTGGACAAGCCTTATTAAGATCTGTGTAATCCACACACATGCGCCAGGTGCCGTTTTTCTTGAGGACCAGCACCGGATTGGCAAGCCACTCAGGGTGAAAAACTTCAACAATAAAGCCAGCTGCTAAGAGCCTGGCTACCTCTTCTCCAATTGCCTTGCGTCTTTCTTCGTTAAACCGGCGGAGGAACTGTTTCACCGGTTTATATTTAGGATCCACATTAAGTGTGTGCTCAGCGAGTTGCCTCGGTACACCTGGCATGTCAGAGGGTTTCCATGCAAAAATGTCCTGATTCTCACGGATGAACTCGATGAGCGCACTTTCCTATTTCAGATCCAAGTTGGCACTGATGCTGAACTGCTTGGATGAATCACCAGGTACAAAGTCAACAATCTTAGTTTCTGCTGCCGATTTGAACTTCAGGGCCGGATCATGCTCCGTAGTTGGCTTCTTCAACGGAGTCATGTCCGTCGGATCAACATTGTCTTTATAATACTTCAACTCCTCGGTGGCACAAACCGACTCTGCATAAGCCGCATCTCCTTCCTCGCATTCCAAAGCGATTTTGCGGCTTCCGTGAACCGTTATTGTCCCCTTGTGACCCGGCATCTAGAGCTGCAAATACACATAACAGGGCCGAGCCATAAACTTGGCGTAGGCCGGTCACCCAAACAGGGCATGATATGGACTTTGGATTTTCACCACTTCAAACGTCAAAGTCTCCGACCTGGAATCATGATCATCCCCAAAGGGCACTTCCAGAGCTATCTTACCAACGGGATATGCTGATCTGCCAGGCACTACACCATGGAATACTGTATTAGACGGTTTGAGATTCTTATCTGTTAGTCCCATACGACGGAAGGTCTCATAGTACAGGATGTTAATGCTGCTCCCTCCATCCATGAGCACCTTGGTGAACTTATAACCTCCCACCTGAGGCGCCACCACCAGAGCCAACTGACCCGAATTATCGACCTGGGGTGGGTGATCCTCTCTGCTCCATATGATTGGCTGTTCAGACCAACGCAGATAACGGGGTATGGCCGGTTCAACAAAGTTGACTGCCCGCCTCTGAACCTTCCGGTCTCGCTTGTCCAAGATAGTGGTGAAGACATGGTACTGCCCACTACTCAACTGCTTTGGGTTGCTCTGGTAACCTGACTGTTGCTGCTGTTGGCTGTAACCACCCTGGTTGTTCTGACTATTTTGACCAGTATGTCCGCCCGGATTACCATTGAATCCTGAACTGGAACTTCCTCCACCGTAACCCGGCCCGGATCCTGAGCCACCGCCAGATTCGTGATTATACCGGAAATTATTAGAATTCTTGAACTCCTGCATAATAAAGCAATCCTTCCAAAGGTGGTTTGCTGGCGCCTCCTTCGTCCCATGTCTTGGACGGGGCTGGCTTAGCAGATAGTTTAGGCGGTTTGGGTTAGGGTTGGGTGCTCCATTACGATTTTTCGGTCTACCCTTGCGTCGCTGGCCATCGTCCTGTGCATTGGTATTAGCCACCAAGTCCATGTTACCATCTGCTTTACGCTTGCCTCCACCACCATTGCCTGCCCAGTGATGCTGTTGACCTTTGGAGCTGCTGTTCTTCTTCCCTTTCCCTGTCTTGTCATCATCAGATTCGGGATCCTTGGTACTATCAGAATCAGCATATTTCACCAAAGAGGCTATGAGGGTCCCCATGTCAGCGCAATGACGCTTCATCCGTCCCAATTTCAGCTTCAGGGGCCCAAACCGGCAGTTGCCTTCTAGGGTTAATACTGCGGTGTCAGCGTTGATGCGGTCTGAGGAATGCAACACTTGTGAAACCCGGCGCACCCAATGAGTCGTTGATTCTCCTTCCTCCTGGACGCATGCAGCTAAGTCCACTATCGACATAGGCTGTTTACAGGTATCCTTGAAATTGCTAATAAACTAGGCTCGTAATTGGGCCCATGAACTGATAGAATTAGCCGGCAATCTTTTTAACCAAGTACGGGCCGTTCCTTCAAGCATCATGGTGAAGTATTTCGCACACGCCGCGTCATCCACATCAAGCATCTCCATGGCCATCTCATAGCTCTCCACCCATGTCTCTGGAGGTTGATCCGCCGTGTAATTTGGTACCTTGCGCGGGCTTTTGAAATCCTTGGGCAGGCGTACGTTGCGTAAAGCGGGGATAAGGCAAGGCACCCCCAAAGAACTAGAAGTAACACCAGGTTCAGTCGAGGTGGTTGGACGAACCGGCGTGAGCTGCCGAGCCTGATGTTGTGTGGCTAACTCGGCTTCCCTGCACGCGCGGGCCCGGTCCACCACTCCCTGAGCATTATCAGCACCACCCGCCGGGTTGTTGTCACGGGGTGCCCCACGTTGTTCTTTACTCGACACTGCTGGTTCATCCATATGTCTGCTATAGCTCCGGCTTGGACGGGGGGTCGAGTGGATCCGGTCGCGGCTGTACGAGTACGCTTCCTGTTGGGCCAAAGCTATCCTCAGAAGTTCCTTGACCCGTCGCATCTCTACTGCCTGCAGCGAGTTACCTTCAATTGGAATGGCCTCCAGGCGTGCAGCAGCGGCAACAAGATTGTCCATTGGGTTGGAGTAGTGACCCGGAGGTGTTAAAGCAGCCTGAGGTATAACGGTGTTTTGATGAGGCGGGTCCATCTGACGAGGCTGAACCGGTGCACCGGCCGCAGGGGCTTCTGCCCGACTTCCCTCGAGCGGATTGCCGGCTCTTGGTCCTGGAGTGTTGAAAAGGTCTCTGGCCTCAAAAACCGGAGGTAAGCGGGATCGGTGCTTCCTCCTCATGACTTCATGCGACGCGCTCTGGTCCAAAATAAGCCTGTAGGCCTGTGCGTCTAAAGCGGCCCGCTCTGCGGCCATCCTGGTGTCCTCAGCCACCAGATCCGCCTTGGCCTGGGTGATCTGTTCCTTTACCTTTGCAATCTCCGCGTTGTGAACGCCCTGATCCGGCGGATTGACCTCCGCCATAAGCACAGCCAACGCATCATATAGTTCTGATAGAACCTGAGCCGGCAGGCGCACAGGGCCTCCTGCCCCGGCAGCCATTGCCGCTGCTGAACCGGAGGTCGTTGCCGCAGCGGTCGAAGAATGAAGCGCTGCTTGTGTGCCAGTCATGAATATTCCAACCTGGTTGGGCAGATCAGAGGGGTCCGGAATACTGTCGCCATCGGAACAGCCCCCAATCCGGCCATCTTGAAGCTGATAAAGAGATTCGGTTTCTCCGGTCGATGACTCGTCATCGGAACAAACGACGGCATCGCTGCGAGATTCCGATCCATCCTCATAACTTCCTCCATGGATGACTCCCACGAAGGCACGCTTCATGGCTGGTTTAACCCGGGCGGATCGCGCACGCTGAGCCGTCTCGACGAGGTCGGTGCAGATGTCCGACTCAGGGCCCGGTTCACCGATCTTGCCGATGAAAACGTGAATGCTACCAAAGGGGACCCGATACCCGTACTCAATTGAACCGGCCTCGGGGCCCCAGCCTGCATCGTCGATGTAGAGCTTGCCGCGACGACTCTTAGTCATCCGGCCTACAGCGTAGCCCTCGAGTCCTTCGAAGCGGCCCTCCAAGAACCGGAAACCATCATGCGATAGCCCCACGGTGGGCGCCAACTGTCGTGGTTTTGTCACGGCAGATGTCCTAGAGAAAGGACTTAGTTGTGGAGCCATCGCGATGGGTTAGCTTGAAGGGGTTAAAGCGGACACAGGGACACAAGAGAGTTTATACTAGTTCGGCCCCTTCAATGAAGGTAAAAGCCTATGTCTAGTTGTGATGGAATTGATGGGGTTTCGACGACTAGGGAGCAAACAAGCTTCGCCTATGTCTCGAGTTGTTGTCTGTTGTCCTTGAACCGCCGCCGGGTCGTCCCCTTATATACACGGGTGACTCCCGTCAGTTCACAGAGTCCCAACACCGGTCGATATTCGTATCCGGGTTGGTCTCTCCTTATTCCTAACTTACAATACAAGTTTATATACAAATTCCGGTTTACAGCTACCAGTCTTGAACCGGCTACGGGCCTTAGGCCCTCATCTGCCTTCTTGGGCTTTATCACTTTTAGAACTACTGATGAAGTTGACCCGGCCCAGATAGGCCGGTTTACGCCCAGCAGTAATATCCCCAACAAAACCGGAAGGTTAAATTTTCTCATCCTCTTGCTTACTTGGATCCCAAATTTCTTATGAAGACCCAACAACACGAAGCTCGCCGCACGACCCGGCATAGTGCCCAGGTAGTTACCTCCGCCTGTTTACCGAATAGTCCGGTTCGGAAACGCCATTCAGAGGTCTCTAATTTGCCTGTCAGTACTTGTCCTAAAATGGCCTGTTTTCGTCAACCTCTTAATCCGTCTGACTCCGATTATCAGGTCACTTCCCATTCATCATCTGGCGAGTCATCAACTACCCAGCTGCCGCCGCTCAAAACGGTGCTTGGGTAAGCCATACTTATCATAATGCTTTTGGTGTATTACTTTGTAGCATATACTGTACTGACCTTTGTTGCTCCTTTCAGGGCCAAGCCTAAGCCAAGCAAGAAGTCTCGCCTAGATAAAGCGGCTGAAGAAGATCCTATTCCTGAACCGGACAGAGTACTCAACCCTGAAGCGGCCATCCGTGAGGATGTGCCAAACGACCAACCACCACAAGATGATGATTTTATTACTGAAGAGAGACATGTTGATACCTCCGGTCCTGTTGACCAGCCCAAAAGCCCCATCCGGATTGAGAAATCCACAAGTCTATCCAAGTCTACTGATAAACTGATGGCCCCAATGCAAACCGGCGACGCCAAGGATGATGAAGTTGTTATTACTGGCATTGGCCATACAGAGCCAAGCAATCATGTCGCTTTGTCTAATCATACTGCCAAGGAAGAATTTGCTGCCTTTGGCAAGGGCAAGTGGAATGTTGATCTGGCGACTTACGCTGCTCTGAGTGCCCAAGACATCCATTCCGGCTATCTGAACCGGCTGTATACTAGTCGTGACTATGAAGCCGGTCTGGTTAACATGATAAAAGATAAATATGAGGTAACTTCCATATGCTCTTTCCTGCTTGTATGCTTCAATTCTTGCTGACTCGCTTAGCCCCCAAGGACCGGTTTGTAACCTTCTTTCAAACCGGGACTTAGTAATATAAATCTTAAAGCCTCGAAATTCGCTGATGTAGCCTCCAAGGGCCGGTTCAACTTAGTGTAGTTAAACCGGGACTTAAGTAATTAATATCGCCGCATCAGAACTTATTTGAACAAATAGCCATTAGCCCCCAAGTGCCAAGTTGAATACTTGTATTGAGCTTGGGACTTTATAATCAAGTGAAATATGAAGATCAAATAGGCATTAGCCCCCAAGCGCCAAGTGCATAACTTGTTATGTGGTTGGTGCTTCAATTCTTGCACTGCTTGCTGAATCATATAACTGTCTGTATGCAGGCTGAACTGAAGACAAAAGAGAACCAAATCGCCGATCTCCAAGAAAATCTGAAGTACCAACAGACTGAAACCTCAAAAGCAAAAGAGGAGTTGACCAGCGCCTTAAGCGTCATGGAACAGCTTAAGAAGGATTTCACGAAGGAGCGGGCGGATTGGGCTACTGAAAAATCCGCATTAACCAAACGAGCAGAAGACGCCGAGGCTGCACTAAAACCGGTGGTGGATGAACTGACCAGCATAAAGTGGCACGTGCATGCCATGACCTCTGCTATCTTTGGTAAGCCGGTTTGATTTCTGAATTGATTCTGCCGTCTTACAGAGCTGCTGGTTTGTTAACCCTTTGTGATATTTCAGGGACACGCATTGGTCATTTGGGGTCAGATGTGCGGAAGAAATTGAAAGCCGCCTATACGTTGATCGAACAACTGTACACTGGTGCACAGCGGATCATCTGTACTGCATCCCACAACAAGACGACGCCCACTTTGATTCAAGACACTCTGCAGAAACTGTCGGTGCTTCCTGCCCGGGTTGAAGAGCTGAAGAAATCTGCTGCTCGAACCGGTGCGATCAATGCCTTAATCCGGGCCAAAGCTTGGGTGCCGGATTTTGATCCTATTGAAGCGGCTCAGGGCTATCCCAGCTTGAAGGAAGACAGGTCAAAGTTTAGTGAAGCGGATCTGCGAGCAATAAACCGGGAGGTGCGTCCGCTAGCTTGTCAATTGGCTGAAGAAGTAGACTTATCTTATTATCAAGCCCAATATGACAATCAAAACAAGCGAGTAGCTGCACCAATTCATGAAGCGGAAAATCTTATCCCTCCAATCCGTAAGCATACTTACGCTCCCGATATTGAACCATTGTTGCCGATCCATGATGAAGCTGTCTTTCAAGCATTAATGGGAATCGACTGGACAACTGTTGATTTCCAGCCGCTGGGTAGAGAAACTGAAGTCGAAGCGGCGCGGGATGACCCACAACCATCAGGCCAGGCTGGTGACAAAGCTTGAACCTGCAGCCGGTTTAAACTGCTTCTCCGTTGAAAAACAATGATCTTGTTTTGGGCACCGTGTTGCCTTGTAATAGGCTAGCTGATACTCTTGATCTTAATATGCCTTCGTGCATAACCACTTCAACTTGTGCTTTCTTTGGGTGATGAACTTTCCAAAGTATTTTCTGCAACATAAAAACCTTAAAGTGCCACCGCGGTTGTACCGTCAGGCGGAGTATGATGTCTGCGTATATAAAATCAAAATATCTGAAATTTAAGCATATGATCAAATCTTTGAGATACATAATACCTGCCATCGTTGGGCATGAAGTTGGCTTAGCCAATCTTGAAGCGGAGGTTTCATAAACCCACACCGTTGGAGGAGATAGCAGCTCCTGTATATATATAATGCCGGTTTACCATGTAAACCGTGCCGGGTTATAAAACACCGTGTTACTCCGTAATAGGATGTTAACAAAAAATCAAACCGAGCAAATAGTCTCCGGATTAAAAATGGACCGTGTTCCGTCAATTGTCAGTGTGAACCGGTTTAAAATTTTGTCGGTTTAAAAAACGCAACAAAAAGAAAGAAATATCTATCAAAGAAAATTGTGAAGCAAAGGCAATGATAAAACCGTTTGCAAAAAGAGGCTTATTTGAGTTGATCAGATGGCGTTACCATGGTCGGACACGACCAAGCTCCCGATAGGTGTAGCTATGGTTCGAGTCAGCCAGGTCCCCAAATGAAACCGTGGCATTTATGCCGATCAAGAGGCGTGGCAATGGTTCGGGTTCGACCAAGCCCCCAAGTGATTCTGTGGCCTTAGGCCGATCAAGAGGCGTGACTGGTTCAGACGTGACCAAGTCCCCAAGTGATCTGGTGGCTTTCGCCTATCAAGAGGCGTTGCATTGGTTCGGACACGACCAAGCCCCCAAGTGATATAACATGATGCTTTTGAAAAGCTAACTCAAGGGGTAAACCGGAGGCCGTTTTAGAACAACTCCGTGTAAGCACACATGATGTAAAAGAACAGATACCCCGCTTTAGCTGAGGTTCCAGTTTATTATATTTAATCATAATATATACATCGTCGTAATATGTACATAAGTAGAGCCAATGGCTCAGGTATAGTAAGGCTGAAGATGAGCTATGTTCCACGGCCTGTTGGTCTCCTCCTCTGATGTATGTGAGCCTTTATGCTCTCGAATATCGATCAGATAGTATGACCCGTTGTGCAGATTCTTGCTGACCACGAAAGGTCCCTCCCAAGGTGGGGATAGCTTATGCATATCAGTGTGATCTTGGATGAGCCGAAGCACCAAATCTCCTTCCTGAAAGGTTCTGGTTCTGACTCGGCGACTGTGATAACAACGAAGATCCTGTTGGTAAATCGCCGAGCGGGCGACTGCTATGTCACGTTCTTCATCCAACAGGTCCAAAGTGTCTTGCCGTGCTGTCTCATTGTCCGCTTCAACATAAGCCGCCACACGAGGTGAGTCATGACGGATATCACTGGGGAGAACCGCCTCCGCTCCGTAAACCATGAAGAACGGTGTGTATCATGTTGATCTGTTGGGTGTAGTATTGGTGCTCCATAACACAGATGGTAATTCTTCTACCCAACAACCCGGTGTTCTCTGCAAAGGAACCATAAGCCGGGGCTTGAAGCCTTTCAAGATCTCTTGATTAGCCCTTTCTGCTTGACCATTGGACTGTGGGTGTGCCACTGATGAAACGTCAAGCCGGATGTGCTCCCGTTCGCAGAACTCCTTCATGGCACCCTTGGACAAATTGGTACCATTATCTGTGATGATACTGTGTGGAAAGCCAAACCGGAAAATCATTTTTTGATAAACTGAACCGTCGTGGACGCATCACACTTGCTAACAGGTTCTGCCTCCACCCACTTTGTAAACTTGTCAACCGGCACCAGGAGGTGGGTCTTCTTATCTTTGGACCTTTTGAAAGGCCCAACCATGTCCAGCCCCCAAGTCGCAAACGGCCAAGTAATTGGAATCATTCTCAATTCTTGAGCTGGCACATGAGCACGTCTTGAAAACTTTTGGCAACCGTCACATCATCTGACCAGATCCTTCGCATCAGCATGGGCAGTTAACCAATAGAAGCCATGGCGAAACGCTTTAGCTACCAAAGATTTTGAACCGGCGTGGTGACCACAATCTCCTTCGTGGATCTCACGCAAAATTTCACAGCCTTCTTCAGCAGACACACAGCGTTGAAACGCCCCTGATACACTGCAATGATGTAACTCGCCATTGACAATAGTCATGGACTTGGACCGCCGGATTATCTGTCGGGCCAGAATCTCGTCCTCTGGCAACTCGCCCCGGTTCATGTACGCCAGGTAAGGAAGCGTCCAATCCGGAATGACATGAAGAGCTGCCACCAATTGAGCCTCCGGATCAGGAATAGCCAAATCCTCTTCACCAGGGAGCTTGACTGACGGGTTGTGCAGTACATCCAGAAAAACATTGGGCGGGAACTGTTTGCGCTGAGAGCCCAGCCGGCTTAAAGCGTCCGCCGCTTCATTCTTCCATCGGTCCACGTGGTCCACCTGATAGCCTTTAAAGTGACCTGCAACAATATCCACCTCACGACGATATGCTGCCATGAGTGGGTCCTTGGAGTCCCAAGTCCCAGATGCTTGTTGAGCCATGAGGTCCGAGTCACCGAAGCACTTAACTCGACTTAGGTTCATCTCCTTAGCCATCCGGAGACCATGGAGCAAGGCTTCATACTCAGCTGCATTGTTGGTACAAGGGAACATTAAGCGGAGAACGTAACAAAACTTATCACCTGTGGGGAAGTTAATACGACTCCAGCCCCTGAGCCTTCCAATTGCCTGGATCCGTCAAAATGGATGGTCCAATATGTGTGATCCGGCTTTTCTTCAGGTGCTTGCATTTCCGTCCAATCATTGATGAAATCAACAAGTGCTTGAGACTTAACCGCCGTTCGAGGCACATACTTCAATCCGTGCGGCCCAAGCTCTATAGCCCACTTGGCAATCCGGCCAGTCGCTTCCCGGTTCTGGATGATATCCCCCAATGGAGCAGAACTGACCACCGTAATTGGGTGCCCTTGGAAGTATTGCTTAAGCTTCCGGCTTGCCATAAAAACTCCGTACACCAACTTCTGCCAATGCGGATACCTTTGCTTGGACTCAATGAGTACCTCGCTGATATAATAGTCCGGACGTTGAACCGGATGCTCCTTACCTGCCTCCTTTCGCTCCACCGCAATAGCCACGCTGACCGCACGAGCATTAGCAGCAACATATAGCAGTAATGGCTCCTTGTCAATGGGAGCGGCGAGCACAGGCGGATTGGCCAATTGCCGCTTTAAGTCCTCAAATGCTTCATCAGCAGCAGAACTCCAGATGAACTGATCCGTCTTCTTCAACATCTGATACAAAGGGATTGCCTTGTCACCAAGGCGGTTGATAAACCGGCTTAACGCGGTGATCCGGCCTGCCAGGCGTTGAACATCATTGATACACTTCAGTTTAGCTAGGGAGGTGATGGCCGTGATCTTCTCCGGATTAGCCTCAATTCCCCTGTTGGACACCAGAAAACCCAATAACTTGCCCGCCGGTACACCAAAGACACACTTGTCCGGATTAAGCATCATCTTGTACGTCCTCAGCTTATCAAAGGTTTCCTTCAAATCGTCAACCAGAGTCTCCTTCTCCCGTTGATAAGTTGCCTGGGCACTCTTGAGCCCAAAGGGCATAGACACATAGCAGAAGGCTCCAAAGGGAGTTATGAATGTCGTCTTCTCCTGGTCCTTAACTGCCATTTTGATCTGATGATAGCCAGAATATGCATCCAAAAAACTTAAACGCTCACAACCCGCCGTAGCATCAATAATTTGATCAATACGGGGGAGGGCAAAAGGATCTGCTGGACAAGCCTTATTAAGATCTGTGTAATCCACACACATGCGCCAGGTGCCGTTTTTCTTAAGGACTAGCACTGGATTGGCAAGCCACCCAGGGTGAAAAACTTCAACAATAAAACCAGCTGCTAAGAGCCTGGCTACCTCTTCTCCAATCGCCTTGCGTCTTTCTTCGTTAAACCGGCGGAGGAACTATTTCACCGGTTTGTATTTAGGATCCACATTAAGGGTGTGCTCAGCGAGTTGCCTCGGTACACCTGGCATATCAGAGGGCTTCCATGCAAAAATGTCCCGATTCTCACGGATGAACTCGATGAGCGCGCTTTCCTATTTTGGATCCAAGTTGGCACTGATGCTGAACTGCTTGGACGAATCGCCAGGTACAAAGTCAACAAGCTTAGTTTCTGCTGCCGATTTGAACTTCAGGGCCGGATCATGCTCCGTAGTTGGCTTCTTTAATGGAGTCATGTCCGCCGGATCAACATTGTCCTTATAATACTTCAGCTCCTCGGTGGCACAAACCGACTCTGCGTAGGCCGCATCTCCTTCCTCGCACTCCAAAGCGATTTTATGGCTTCCGTGAACCGTTATTGCCCCCTTGTGACCCGGCATCTTGAGCTGCAAATACACATAACAGGGCCGTGCCATAAACTTGGCGTAGGCCGGTCGCCCAAACAGGGCGTGATATGGACTTTGTATTTTCACCACTTCAAACGTCAATGTTTCCGACATGGAATCATGATCATCTCCAAAAGCCACTTCCAGAGCTATCTTACCAACAGGAAATGCTGAGTTGCCAGGTACCACACCGTGGAACACCGTATTAGACAGTTTGAGATTTTTATCTGTTAGCCCCATACGACGGAAGGTCTCATAGTGCAAGATATTAATGCTGCTCCCTCCATCCATGAGCACTTTGGTGAACTTGTAACCTCCCACCTGAGGCGCCACCACCAGAGCCAACTGACCCGGATTATCAACCTGGGGAGGGTGATCCTCTCTGCTCCATATGATTGGCTGTTCAGACCAGCGTAGATAACGGGGCACGGCCGGTTCAACAGAGTTGACTGCCCGCCTCTGAACCTTCCGGTCTCGCTTGTCCAAGCTAGTGGTGAAGACATGGTACTGCCCACTATTCAACTGCTTTGGGTTGCTCTAGTAACCTGACTGTTGCTACTGTTGGTTGTAACCACCCTGGTTGTTCTGATTATTTTGATTATTATGTCCGCCCGGATTACCATTAAATCCTGAACCAGAATTTCCTCCACCGTAACCCGGCCCGGATCCTGAGCCACCGCCGGAGCCGTGATCATACCGGAAAGCATTAGAATTCTTGAACTCCTGCATAATGAAGCAATCCTTCCAAAGGTGGTTTGCTGGCACCTCCTTCGTTCCATGTCTTGGACAGGGCTGGCTCAGTAGATAATTTATGCGGTCCGGGTTAGGGTTGGGTGCTCCATTGCGATTTGGCGGTTTACCCCTGCATCGCTGGCCCTTGTCCTGCGCGTTGGTGTTAGCCACAAAGTCCATGTTACCATCCGCTTTACGCTTGCTTCCACCACCATTGCCTGCCAAGTGATGCTGCTGACCTTTGGAATTGTTGTTCCTCTTTCCATTCCCTGTCTTGTCATCATCAGATTCGGGATCCTTGGTACTATCAGAATCAGCATACTTTACCAAAGCAGCCATGAGGGTCCCCATGTCAGTGCAATGGCGCTTCATCTGTCCCAACTTCAGCTTTAGGGGCCCAAACCGGTAGTTGCCTTCTAGGGTTAAGACTGCGGTGTCAGCGTTGATGCGGTCTGATGAATGCAACACTTGTGAGACCCGGCGCACCCAATGAGTCGTTGATTCTCCTTCCTCCTGGACACAGGCAGCTAAGTCCACTATCGACATAGGCTGCTTACATGTATCCTTGAAATTACTGATAAACCGGGCTCATAATTGGGCCCATGAACTGATAGAGTTGGCCGATAAGCTTTTTAACCAAGTGCGGGCCGTTCCTTCAAGCATCATGGTGAAGTACTTCCCACATGCCGCATCATCCACATCAAGCATCTCCATGGCCATCTCATAGCTCTCCACCCACGTCTCTGGGGGTTGATCTGCCGTGTAATTTGGTACCTTGCGCGGGCCTTTGAAATCCTTGGGCAGGCGCACATTGCGTAAAGCGGGGACAAGGCAAGGCACCCCCAAAGAACTAGAAGTAACACCGGGTTTGACCGAGATAGTTGGACGAACCGGCGTAAGCTGCTGAGCCTGATACTGTGCGGCTAACTCGGCCTCCCTGCGTGCTCGGGCCCGGTCCACCACCTCCTGAGCATTATCAGCACCACCCCTGGGTTGTTGCCGTGGGGTGCTCCACGTCGTTCATTGCTTGACACTGTCGGTTCATCCATACGCCTGCTATAGCTCTGGCTTGGGCGAGGGGTCGAGTGGATCCGGTCGCGGCTGTATGAGTATGCTTCCTGTTGGTCCAAAGTTGTCCTAAGAAGCTCCTTGACCCGTCGTGTCTCTATCGCCTGCGGTGAGTCGCCTTCAATTGGAATGGCCTCCGGCCGTGCAGCAGCGGCGACAAGATTGTCCATTGGGTTGGAGTAGTGACCCGGAGGTGTTGAAACAGCCTGAGGTATAATAGTGTTTTGACGAGGCAGATCCATCCGACGGGGCTGAACCGGCGCACCGGTCCCAGGAACTTGCGTCCGGTTCCCCTCCAGCGGATTACTGGTTCCTGCTCCTGGGGTGTTGAAAAGGTCTCTGGCCTCGAAAACCGAAGGCAAACGGGATCGGTGCTTCCTCCTCATGACTTCATGCGACGCGTTCTGGTCCAAGATGAGCCTGTAGGCTTGTGCGTCTAAAGCGGCCCGCTCTGTGGTCATCCTGGCATTCTCAGCTGCCAGGTCCGCCTTGGCCTGGGTGATCTGTTCCTTCACCTTCGCAATCTCCGCGTTGTGGACTTCCTGATCCGCCAGATTAGCTTCTGCCATAAGCGCAGCCAATGCATCAAATAGATCTGATAGAACTTGAGCCGGCAGGCGTGCAGAGCTTCCTGCCCTGGTAGCTATCACCGCTGCTGAACCGGAGGTTATTGGTGCAGCAGTCGAAGAATGAAGCGCTGCTTGTGTGCCGGCCATGAATATTCCAACTCGGTTGGGTAGATCAGAGGGGTCCGGAATACTGTCGCCATCGGAACAGCCCCCAATCCGGCCATCTTGTAGCTGATATAGAGATTCGGTTTCTCCGGTTGATGACTCGTCGCCGGAATAAATGACGGTCTCGCCACGAGATTCCGATCCATCCTCGTAAATTCCTCCATGGATGACTCCCACGAAGGCATGCTTCACGGCCGGTTTAACCCGGGCGGACCGCGCACGCTGAGCCGTTTCGACGAGGTCGGTGCAGATGTCCGGCTCAGGGCCCGGTTCGCCGATCTTGCCGATGAAAACGTGTATGCCGCCAAAGGGGACCCGGTACCCATACTCAACTGAGCCGGCCTCGGGGCCCCAGCCTGCATCATCGATGTAGAGCTTGCCGCGACGACTCTTAGTCATCCGGCCCACAGCGTAGCCCTCGAGTCCTTCAAAGTGGCCCTCCAAGAACTTGAAACCATCGTGCGATTGCCCCACGGTGGGCGCCAACTGTCGTGGTTTTGTCACGGAAGATGTCCTAGAGAAAGGACTTAGTCGTGGAGCCATCGCGACGGGTTAGCTTGAAAGGGTTAAAGCGGACACAGGGACGCAAGAGAGTTTATACTAGTTCGGCCCCTTCGATGAAGGTAAAAGCCTACGTCTAGTTGTGATGGGATTGATGGGGTTTCGATGACTAGGGAGCAAACAAGCTTCGCCTAAGTCTCGAGTTGTTGTCTGTTCTTTGAACCGCCGCCGGGTCGTCCCTTTATATACACGGGTGACGCCCGTTGGTTCACAGATTCCCAATACCGGCTCATAGATTGGTCCGGTTTGGTCTCTACTTATTCCTAACTTACAATACAAGTTACATACCAACGCCCAGATAGGCCGGCCCAGATAGTTAACTACTGAAGAAGTTAACCCGGCCCAGATAGGCCGGTTTACGCCCAGCAGTGATATCCTCAACAATAAGCGTAAACCAGTATATGGGAAACTCGTAGGCACCAGATCAGTAATGGATAATTATGCCAGATGCGGTTCATCATGTAACAGTCATAACATAGGGTGACACAGAACTAGCTCCAATTCAACAATGTAATGTAGGCATGTATTCCGTATATAGTCATACGTGCTTATGGAAAAGAACTTGCATGACATATTTTGTCCTACCCTCCCGTGGCAGCGGGGTCCTATTGGAAACTAAGGGATATTAAGGCCTCCTTTTAATAGAGAACTGGAACAAAGCATTAGCACATAGTGAATACATGAACTCCTCAAACTATGGTCATCACCGGGAGTGGTCCCGATTATTGTCACTTCGGGGTTGCCAGATCATAACACATAGTAGGTGACTATAGACTTGCATGATCGGATCAAGAACTCACATATATTCATGAAAACATAATAGGTTCAGATCTGAAATCATGGCACTCGGGCCCTAGTGACAAGCATTAAGCATAGCAAAGTCATAGCAACATCAATCTCAGAACATAATGGATACTAGGGATCAAACCCTAATAAAACTAACTCGATTACATGATAAATCTCATCCAACCCATCACCGTCCAGCAAGCCTACGATGGAATTACTCACGCACAGCGGTGAGCATCATGAAATTGGTGATGGAGGATGGTTGATGATGACGACGGCGACGAATCCCCCTCTCCGGAGCCCCGAACGGACTCCAAATCAGCCCTCCCGGGGGGTTTTAGGACTTGGCGGCGGCTCCGTATCGTAAAATGTGATGATTTCTTCTCTCTTATTTTTTCTCTCCGAAGCAAATATATAGAGTTGGAGTTGGCGTCGGAGGGTTTCCAGGGGGGCCCACGAGGTAGGGGGGCGCCCTAGGGGGGGCGCGCCCGCCACCCTCGTGAGAAGGGTGTGGGCCCCCTGGTCTTCATCTTTGGCAGGATTTTTTATTGTTTTTTCTAAGATGTTCCGTGGAGTTTCAGGTCATTCTGAGAATATTTGTTTTCTGCACATAAAACAACACCATGGCAATTCTGCTGAAAACAGCGTCAGTCCGGGTTAGTTCCATTCAAATCATACAAGTTAGAGTCCAAAACAAGGGCAAAAGTGTTTGGAAAAGTAGATACGACGGAGACGTATCAACTCCCCCAAGCTTAAACCCTTGCTTGTCCTCAAGCAATTCAGTTGACAAACTGAAGAAAGAAAGAAAAACTTTTACAAACTCTGTTTGCTCTTGTTGTTGTAACTATGTCAAGCCAGCATTCAAGTTTTCAGCATAGATCATAACTAAGCACATTTGCAATAATTCTCAGGTCTCATAATTACTCGTATCAATAGCATAATCAACTAGCAAGTCATAATAATAAATCTTGGATGACAACACTTCCTCAAAACAATCATAATATGATATAACAAGATGGTATCTTGCTAGCCCTTTCTGAGACCGCAAAACATAAATGCAGAGCACCTTTAAAGATCAAGGACTGACTAGACATTGTAATTCATGGTAAAATAGATCCAATCATAGTCATACCCAATATAAATTAACAGTGATGAATGCAAATGACAGCTGTTCTCTCCAGCTAGTGCTTTTTAATAAGAGGGTGATGACTCAACATAAAAGTAAATGGATAGGCCCTTTGCAGAGGGAAGTAGGGATTTGTAGAGGTGCCAGAGCTCAGTTTTGAAATAGAGATAAATTGTATTTTGAGCGGTATACTTTCATTGTCAACGTAACAACTAAGAGATGGCGATATCTTCCATGCTAAACACATTATAGGCGGTTCCCAAACAGAATGGTAAAGTTTATACTCCCCCTCCACCAACAAACATCAATCCATGGCTTGCTCGAAACAACGAGTGCCTCCAACATACATCAGGTCCCAGGGGGAGTTTTGTTTGCAATTAATTTTGATTTAGTTTGCATAAAGCATGGGACTGGGCATCCCGGTGACCAGCCATTTTCTCATGAGTGAGGAGCGGAGTCCACTCCTCCTGAGAATAACCCACCTAACACGGAAGATAAGGACAGCCTTGGTTGATACATGAGCTATTCGAGCATACAAAATAGAATGTTTATTTGAAGGTTTAGAGTTTGGCACATACAAATTTACTTGGAATGGCAGGTAGATACCGCATATAGGAAGGTATAGTGGACTCATCTGGAATAACTTTGGGGTTTAAGGGATTGGATGCACAAACAGTATTCCTGCTTAGTACAAGTGAAGGCTAGCAAAAGACTGGGAAGCGACCAACTAGAGAGCGACAACAGCCATGTACATGCATTAAAATTAATAAACATTGGATGCAAGCATGAGTAGGATATAATCCACCATGAACATAAATATCGTGAAGGCTATGTTGATTTTGTTTCAACTACATGCGTGAACATGTGCCAAGTCAAGTCACTTAAATCATTCAAAGGAGGATACCACCCCATCATACCACATCATAATCATCTCAATAGCATGTTGGCACACAAGGTAAACCATTATAACTCGTAGCTAATCAAGCATGGCACAAGCAACTATGATCTCTTATTATCATTCCAAACATGTTTATTCATAATAAGCTGAATCAAGAACGAGGGACTCATCATATTTACAAAAACAAAAGAGGTCGAGTTCATACCAGCTTTTCTCATCTCAGTCAGTCCATCATATATCATCATAATTGCCTTTCACTTGCACGACCGAACGGTGTGAATAATAATAAGAGTGTACGTGCATTGGACTAAGCTGGAATCTGCGAGCATTCAATAAACAGGAGAAGACAAGGCAATATGGGCTCTGGGTTAATTCAACAAAGATGCATATAAGAGCCACTTCAACAATTTAATTATGGTCTTCTCCTACTGACCCCGAAATAAAAGAAAAGAAATAAAACTATTTACATGGGAAAGCTCCCAACAAGCAAAAGAAGAATGGGAAATATTTTTGGGTTTTTCTTTTTAATTATTACTACTACAGCAGAAAAATAAACTACTACTATTTTTTTGGTTTTTCTTAAGGTTTAACAAACACACAAGAAGAAAGCAGGAAAAAGAAAATAAACTAGCATGGATATTATAGTGAAAAAGTATGAGCACCGACATCTAGCAATGAGTGTGTGTGAACATAAATGTAATGTCGGTGAGAAATACGTACTCCCCCAAGCTTAGGCTTTTGGCCTAAGTTGGTCTATGGACACGGCTGGCCTGGCGGATATCCATAATAATAGTTGTTGGGGTCGTACTGTGATGAGGAAGAATAGTTGGGATCATACTGATGTGCAGCGGTTATCGCCTGCTGAGCTGCAGCGTGGAGTCGAGCTGCCTCCGGTCTCCTCTCGTACTCTTCTGCCTCCTCTCTGGTAATAACATATCTTCCTTTTGTCTGTGAATCAAACAAGGCAGGAGCAGGGAGAGTAATACGGAAAACACGTCGTTTATCAAAAATTAAGCGATATAAGAGAGGTGATTCAGGCCTCTCAACAAACTGGTGCGAAGCCATAGAGTCATAATCTAAATATGCAGGAGGCAACTCCATATCACCCTCACGAATGTCTATCTCAAGAAAATGAGCTAAGCGGGTTGCGTAAATTCCTCCAAAGAAATCTCCATTATGTCTATTATGATGCAACCTACGAGCTACAATGGCTCCCATATGATAAGATTGGTCTCCTAACACAGCACTCCTAAGAATGCTAAGATCAGGGACACACATGTGACATGCTTCATCCTTAGCATTTATGCATCTACCGATGAAGAGAGCAAAATAATGTATAGCAGGAAAGTGAATGCTCCCTATGGTAGCTTGCGTTATATCTCTAGATTCCCCCACAATTATACTAGCAAGAAAGTTTCTAAATTCAGATTTAGGGGGATCCCTAACACTACCCCAAGATGGAAGTTTGCAAGCAGAAGTAAAATCATCTAAGTCCATGGTATAAGATTTGTCATAAAGATCAAACATGACTGAAGGAGAATTACGCGAAGATGAATACTCAAACCTCCTCACAAATGAACTTGTGAGATCATGATATTGGGGGCATTTGTTAGCCTCAAAATCCTCAAGACCAGCATTGCGCAAATATGCTTTGAATTCTTCTTTAATTCCCGCACGGTCCATAAATTTTCCGACGGCCATTCGCAAGGCCGTACTGGAGCGTCTCTTGGTGGATCCTCGTCAGCATCGCGCATAGCAATCCTGGGTCCTTGCTTCTTAGAGGAACCACCTTGGAACATCTTCCTAAGCATATTGTTTTTCTCTGAAAAATTCTGAAATTTTTAGTAACTTCAAAATAAAAGTAAACCAAACTCAATAATATTGATAGCAACTACTCCTACAACTGCCTAGAGCCTAAATCAAGCATTAGAACTACTTGGGACCATATAAATTTGACATGCAAGCTCAAGAACATGGTCACCTATGCAGCACAAATTTGCAAAGAATAAAGCACTAGAACAAAAACTAATTGGACCAATGGAGGAGTCACATACCAAGGAACAATCTCCCCAAGCAGTTTTGCGAGAGGTGCTTTGAGCAAGGAGATCGAAAATCACAGCAAAAGTGGCTGGAACTCGTGCTTGAGTTGGTTTTTCGGGTTTGTGTGAGATAGAGGAAGAAGATGGGTGCTGGGATAAGTGGAGGAGGGCCACCGTGGGCCCACGAGGTAGGGGGGCACGCCCTATGGGGGGGGCGCGCCCACCACCCTCGTGCCCAGGTGGCAGCTCCTCCCGCGGTAATTTTTGCACAGTAAATCCTCAAATATTCCCGAAAAAATCATATTAAATTGGCATGGCATTCTGAGGACTTTTATTTTCGAGATAATTTTATATTGCACGGATAAGTCAGGAAACAGACAGAAAATACTATATTTACTTTATTTAATATAAATAACAGAAAGTAAAAGTGGGGTACAGAAGTTTGTGCTTCTAGTTTCATCCATCTCATGCTCATCAAAAAGAATCCACTAACAAGGTTGATCAAGTCTTGTTAACAAACTCATTCCGATAATCATGAAACCAGAGAAATTTCGAATAACACTAAGTTACCTCAACGGGGATATGCACATCCCCAATAATAAGAATATCATATTTCTTCTTGACAGTAGGAAGAGGAAATTCAAAACCTCCAAATATAATCAATGGAATTTTTCCAATGGAGTTGATACTATGAACTTGAGGTTGTTTCCTCGGAAAGTGTACCGTATGCTCATTACCATTAACATGAAAAGTGACATTGCCTTTGTTGCAATCAATAACAGCCCCTGCAGTATTAAGAAAAGGTCTTCCAAGAATAATAGACATACTATCATCCTCGGGAATATCAAGTATAACAAAGTCCGTTAAAATAGTAACGTTTGCAACCACAACAGGCACATCCTCACAAATACCGACAGGTATAGCAGTTGATTTATCAGCCATTTGCAAAGATATTTCAGTAGGTGTCAGCTTATTCAAGTCAAGTCTACGATATAAAGAGAGAGGCATAACACTAACACCGGCTCCAAGATCACATAAAGCAGTTTTAATATAATTTCTTTTAATGGAGCAAGGTATATTAGGTACTCCGGGGTCTCCAAGTTTCTTTGGTATTCCACCCTTAAAAGTATAATTAGCAAGCATGGTGGAAATCTCAGCTTCCGGTATCTTTCTTTTATTTGTAATGATATCCTTCATATATTTAGCATAAGGATTTGGTTTGTGCACATCAGTTAATCGCATACGCAAAAAGATAGGCCTAATCATTTCAGCAAAGCGCTCAAAATCCTCATCATCCTTTTTCTTGGATGGTTTTGGAGGAAAAGGCATGGGTTTCTAAACCCAAGGTTCCCTTTCTTTACCATGTTTCCTAGCAACAAAGTCTCTTTTATCATAACGTTGATTCTTTGATTGTGGGTTATCAAGATCAATAGCAGGTTCAATTTCTACATCATTGGCATTACTAGGTTGAGCATCATCATGAACATCATCATTAATATTTTTATTAGGTTTATGTTCATTACCAGATTGTTTTTCAGCATCAGACATAGAAATATCATTTGGATTATCAAGTGGTTCAGCAATAGGTTCACTAGAAGTTTGCACAGTTCTATCATTTTTCTTCTTCTTCTTTTTAGAAGAACTAGGAACATCAATATTATTTCTTTAAGAATCTTGCTCGATTCTCTTAGGGTGGCCTTCAGGATACAAAGGTTCCTGAGTCATTCTACCAGTTCTAGTAGCCACTCTAACAGCATAATCATTTTTCTTACTATTCATTTCATCAAGCACTTCTTTTTGAGCCTTAAGTACTTGTTCTACTTGAGTGGTAACCATAGAAGCATGTTTGCTAACAAGTTCAAGTTCACCTTTAATATCAGCCATATAATCACCCAAGCGTCTAATCATATAAGCATTTTCTTTTAATTGTCTACCAAAATAAGGATTGAAGTCGTCTTGCTTAAACATAAAGTTACCAAACTCATCCAAGCACTGACTAGCAATTTTAGTAGGAGGAATTTCAGCTTTATCATATCTATAGAGAGAATTTACCTTTACTGCCTGTGTCGGGATATCGGGATCAAGAGGTTCTTCAGTAAATAAAGAATTAAGATCATTAGTTTCTTCAATGGGCGGTGAATTAAGACCATGTATTTCTTCAATAGGAGGTAAATTCTTAACGTCTTCAGCTTTAATACCTTTTTCTTTCATAGATTTCTTTGCCTCTTGCATATCTTCGGGACTGAGAAATAAAACACCTCTCTTCTTCGGAGTTGGTTTAAGAATAGGCTCAGTAATTGGAGCAGGAGCTGGCTCAGGAGGTGCCCAATTATTTTCATTTGTCAACATATTATTCAATAAGATTTCAGCTTCATCCGGTGTTCTTTCTCTGAAAAGAGAACCAGCACAACTATCTAGGTAATCTCTGGAAGGATCGGTTAGTCCATTATAAAAGATATCAAGTATTTCGGGTTTCTTAAGAGGATTATCAGGCAAAGCATTAAGTAACTTGAGAAGCCTCCCCCAAGCTTGTGGGAGTCTCTCTTCTTTAATTTGCACGAAGTTGTATATTTCCCTCAAAGCAGCTTGTTTCTTATGAGCAGGGAAATATTTAGCAAAGAAGTAATAAATCATATCCTGGGGACTACGCACACAACCAAGATCAAGAGAATTAAGCCATATCTTAGCATCACCCTTTAATGAGAACGGAAATATTTTGAGTATATAAAAGTAACGCAATCTCTCATCATTAGTGAACAGGGCAGCTATATCATTTAACTTAGTAAGATGTGCTACAATAGTTTCAGATTCATAGCCATAAAACGGATCAGATTCAACCAAAGTAATTATATCAGGATCAACAGAGAATTCATAATCCTTATCAGGAACACAAATAGGTGAAGTAGCAAAAGCAGGGTCGGGTTTCATTTTATCTCTAAGTGATTCTTTGTTCCATTTAATTAATAACCTCTTAAGCTCATATCTATCCCTGCAGGCTAAAATAGTGGCAGAAGATTCCATATCAAAAAGATAGCCCTCAAGAATAACAGGCATATTTTCATCATCACTATCATCATCGTATTCAGATTCAATAATTTCTTTTTCTCTAGCCCTAGCAATTTGTTCAACAAGAAATTCACTAAGGGGCACAGTAGTATCAGGCATAGAAGCAGTTTCATCATAAGTATCATGCATAGCAGAAGTGGCATCATCAATAACATGCGACATATCAGAACGAATAGCAGAAGCAGGTGTAGGTGTCGCAATCTTACTCATAATAGAAGGTGAATCAAGTGAAGAGCTAGATGGCAGTTCCTTACCTCCCCTCGTAGTTGAGGGATAGATCTTGGTTTTTTGATCTCTCAAATTCTTCATAGTGTTCAGCAGATATAAATCCCAAGTGACTCAAAGAATAGAGCTATGCTCTCCGGCAGTGGCGCCAGAAATTAGTCTTGATAACCCACAAGTATAGGGGATCGCAACAGCTTTCGATGGTAGAGTATTCAGCCCAAATTTATTGATTTGACACAAGGGGAGCCAAAGAATATTCTCAAGTATTAGCAGCTGAGTTGTCAATTCAACCACACCTGGAAACTTAGTATCTGCAGCAAAGTGTTTAGTAGCAAAGTAATATGATAGTGGTGGTAGCAGCAACAAAAGTAAAGACAGCAAAAGTAATGTTTTTGGTATTTTATAGTGATTGTAACAGTAGCAGCGGGATAGTAAATAAGCGTAAACCAGTATATGGAAAACTCGTAGGCACCGGATCAGCAATGGATAATTATGCCGGATGCGGTTCATCATGTAACAGTCATAACATAGGGCGACACAGAACTAGCTCCAATTCATCAATGTAATGTAGGCATGTATTCCGTATATAGTCATACGTGCTTATGGAAAAGAACTTGCATGACATCTTTTGTCCTACCCTCCCGTGGCAGCGGGGTCCTGTTGGAAACTAAGGGATATTAAGGCCTCCTTTTAATGGAGAACCGGAACAAAGCATTAGCACATAGTGAATACATGAACTCCTCAAACTATGATCATCACCGGGAGTGGTCCCGATTATTGTCACTTCGGGGGTGCCGGATCATAACACATAGTAGGTGACTATATACTTGCAAGATCGGATCAAGAACTCACATATATTCATGAAAACATAATAGGTTCAAATCTGAAATCATGGCACTCGGGCCCTAGTGACAAGCATTAAGCATAGCAAAGTCATAGCAACATCAATCTCAGAACATAATGGATACTAGGGATCAAACCCTAACAAAACTAACTCGATTACATGATAAATCTCATCCAACCCATCACCGTCCAGCAAGCCTACGATGGAATTACTCACGCACGGCGGTGAGCATCATGAAATTGGTGATGGAGGATGGTTGATGATGACGACGGCGATGAATCCCCCTGTCCGGAGCCCCGAACGGACTCCAGATCAGCCCTCCCGAGAGGTTTTAGGGCTTGGCGGCGGCTCCGTATCGTAAAACACGATGATTTCTTCTCTCTTATTTTTTTTCTCCGAAAGCAAATATATAGAGTTGGAGTTGGCGTCGGAGGGTTTCCAGGGGGCCCACAAGGTAGGGGGCGCGCCCCCCACCCTCGTGAGAAGGGTGTGGGCCCCTGGTCTTCATCTTTGGCGAGGATTTTTTATTGTTTTTTCTAAGATGTTCCGTGGAGTTTCAGGTCATTCTGAGAATATTTGTTTTCTGCACATAAAACAACACCATGGCAATTCTGCTGAAAACAGCGTCAGTCCGGGTTAGTTCCATTCAAATCATACAAGTTAGAGTCCAAAACAAGGGCAAAAGTGTTTGGAAAAGTAGATACGATGGAGACGTATCACTGTGCCACACATCGACGCTATGAAGAGGTCGGCGTGCATAGAGGGTGCGAGGATGGCACTTGCCCGTGTCAACACATACGGGGCAGAGATGGAGGCCACCACTATTGCAACACAGGGTTCGGTCGTGGGCCGAGTAGCTACCGAGCACTACTTTGAAGAAGTCCTTGAAGGTGCTCGTTCGATAGAGGCTCAGTGCTCGAAGAATCTTATGTTCTAGTGACATGTATTCCCATTGTAAAAACAATGTTTTATTGAATTATAAAGGTTGTGTTTATACTTTTGCCTGAAAGTATTATGATGCCTCCTGTGCGGCTGTTTATTTATATATGTATATAACCTGAAAGATTGCAGTCGTCGGCTTCAACCCCCACGCATATAATGCGGGGGTGTTCACAAAAAACGCGTATTCACACTTGATCCAACCACTACTAGGAAAAGGCCTACAAATGGCGCACCGGTTTTGCCTACTAATGGCGCACCACCGGTGCGCCATTAGTATCACGCCACTAGAATTTTTTACTAATGGCGCACCACTGCTGCGCCATTAGTATCTGGTATGCTAATGGCGCACCAGGCAGTGTGTCATTAGTTTTGCCCACGGTGCGCCACTAGTGTCTGCTATACTAATGGCGCACCACATGGTAGTGCGCCATTAGTAACAATTTTTTTATTTTTTTTTTCTTAATCTCAGGTCACTATTTCACCTATGAGATATCCAACATATATATATACAACAAGCATCCATATAACAATCATAGCCAACACACAAGTTCCATCATATATACATACATAGCCAACACACAAGTTCCATCATATATACATACATAGCCAACACATAGTTCCATCGTTACATATTACAAAAGTTTCACATTGTTCATCCAACACCGTTATCCATCAATTCACAAAAGTTTCACATTGATACAAAATAAAAACACAAATGGAAAAGAAGCACTCCATCCATGCAAGCTTCCGTGAATTAAATCAAATCTGCAAAATGATAAACAAGAAGTTAGAAGAAGAAAAAGAAGAAGACTAGAAGAATACTAGAAGAAGAAGAACACTAGAAGAAGAATAAGAAGAATTTTGGAAAAGAAGAAGAATAAGAAGAAGACTATAAGCTTATTATGTAAACTTGATCATTTTGTGCTAACATAAGTTATTTTGGAGCTAACCTATAGGAAACTAAGCATATAAGCTCTAAGTTAGTATATTAGAGCCAACTTAGGTAAAATGAAGCTAACCTATGTCATTTTGGAAAAGAAGAAGAATAAGAAAAAGACTATAAGCTTATTATGTAAACTTGATCATTTTGTGCTAACATAAGTTATTTTGGAGCTAACCTATAGGAAACTAAGCATATAAGCTCTAAGTTAGCATATTAGAGCCAACTTAGGTAAAATGAAGCTAACCTATAGGAAACTAAGCATATTAGAGATAACATAGGTAACTAAGTATATATATATCATTTTGGAGATCTGACATACCTGACAAAGTTCAGTTCTCATGCATTGTTCTTCTCCTTCTCCTTCCTCAGCCTGATGCGCCAAGAGCGGCGAGGCGGTGGAGGCAGTGGGATGTAGTCTTCTACCTCAATTGGCGTGGTCATGTCGCCCAGCTGTGGGATCGCCGGCGCCACCACTGGTGCGTGGTCATTGTCAGGCACCACCACCATCGCGAGGCCACCTTCAGGCACGACCATCGCTAGGTCATCCTCAGCCACCTCCATCTCTTGCCCATGGTCAGCCACCACCATCTCTTGCCCATGGTCAGCCACCACCATCTCTTGCCCTTGGTCAGCCACCACCAGCGCTAGGTCATCCTCAACCTGATGCCCATCGTCATCCTGCAGCTCCTCATCCCCACTCTGCTCCTCAGTCAACATGTAATTAGTCAAGACAACTTCTCTCATATTTTTAAACTTCCATTTATTTTAATCTACGGTAGAGACATGACATCATCACCCTCCAGAAAAAACCAACAAATATGGCATCAGAAACATATGTGCCACCTGTCAGAAAATATAGAAAAGAAAGCACATAGCTATAAAGATTAGTATTCGAGACTTTGTAGCGAGCTCTGGTTTCTCTTAATGGCAATTTGGGTGAACCTTTCCATGCAAAAAAATTAAACTGTTATACAGATTTTGGACCCCATCATATGCTAAGCAGGTGTGATGGTTCAGGCTTAATATGAAGCAAGCAGTAGATGAGGTGCAAACAAACATCTTTTAAACAAATTGTGGTGGGATATTTCAAGACATTGCGGTTCGAGTGCTTCGGAATGGCTGTGAGATGAGAACTACAGACAATCAGATCCTCTTGACTATAGTACAGCATAAACTGAAGGATAAAAGGGTGTTTGGATTCAGTTAACTGAATATGCTACTCTAGTTCCTGGAGTTGGTTACTTAATTCTGTCTATTCCCATTGGTCTGGCTGACCTTTGGGTAATAGCTACTTATACTTGTTGTTACAGGTTACTGTTGTTATATATACTTACAGTAGCACTGCTAATGATACTAGCCCAAGTGCTTGTGGGTGTGGTGTCCTATTTGTAGAAAAATACCATGTGTAAGTGGAGTGCAGTGTTCTGCAGAAGCAGATGTTCAGTTGGGTGCTACCCTGTCTATTTCTTCTATGCTATCCTTATACTCTGCTTAAGAACAGATGCTACTTGTCTTGGCTATATTCTGCTTTCTTGTCTATTTTTCCATCCCTCTCTCTTCTATTAAACTAATAAGAACAGATGTTGCCTGATCTTATTGCCTATGATGCTGGTCTGAGGCCTCTCTGGGTTCTAAAGTTATTTTTGTGGCTCCAAGAACTCCTACAAATCCTGTGATGCATGACACAACCTTTCCGTGTGAATTTTTCTGTAACTGTACCTAACAGAAAAATTTACTTGAGAATCAACAACAATTTACAAGCCATGGCCATGGTCTCCACTCCCAAACCCTAACCCTATTTACAAGCCATTTTCTGTAACTGTACCTAACTGTCACCTGCGTGGTGGTGCCCTGCACAGCGGTCGTTGAGCTCGCGCGGTGTGGTGAGCTCGTCGGAGATGGACGGGCCCTGCACAGCGGTCGAGACTCAGAGAAGAGGTTGAGGGCAAGAGGAAGAAGAAGAAGAAGGAAGTGGAGGGGAGGGGCTCACCTGCAGTCGAGGGAGTACACGGCGCCGGCCTGGCTGAGCTAAGGTAGGGCAGAGCAGCGCGCGGACGGCGGCGTCGCGTGGCCTGGCTGAGCTGGCGGTCGTCGTCTCCTCCTCCTCGTCCTCCTCCTGGTCCTCCTCCTCCGGCTCGGGGCGCGGGGGCGGCGGCGCGGGGGAGCTACAGTGGTGGGGGCGTGGGGGCGTGGGGCGGCGGCACGGGGGAGCTGTCGTGGTGGGGGGCGTGGGGGCGTGGGGGCGGCGGCGCGGGGGAGCTGCAGTGGTGGGGGCGTGGGGGCGCGGGGGCGGGGGTCGGGGCGGCGGCGGCTGGGGACGGAGGGGACGGAGGGAGCGTGCAGGCGCGGCGGCGGCGTACGGTTGGGGCGGAGGGGGCAAATTAGGTCGAGTGGGGAGGAAGGGAGGGAGGGGAATAGGTGGAGTGGGGGGAAGCTTACTAATGGCGCACCCAGCAGCGGTGCGCCATTAGAATGTTTTTTTATTACAGTTCGAGCCCTCATGTTATATTCCACCTAACCCAATCTACATCAGAACCCGCCCACTAGCCCGACTGGTCGGCACGCAGCACACACACTGGAGGTCCTGGGTTTGATTCCCAGGCTCCCCAATTTTTATTTTTATGCATTTAAAATGTTGTTTGATATTAATTTGTGTTTAAATATGTTCAAACTTGTTTAAATCATAACAGTAATATTTTTTATAAAAACAGTAATAATTTTTTAAAAAAATATGTTCAAATTTGTTATTTGAAAATATTTATGAATATGAAAAAGGTGGAGTGGAGGGTGCGGTGGGTCATCGGCGATGGTGGAGTGGGGGAGGGTGCAGGCCGGGGGTCGGCGGCGGCGGCCGGTGGAGCGGGGGAGGGTGCGGTTGATCGTCGGCGGCGGTGGAGCGGGGAGGGTGCGGTTGATCGTCGGCGGCGAGGGGGACGTCGATGTCCCATGAACACGGTTTTCGAAGACCCGGGATCTCTATCTAGCTGGCGATATGTTGTGTCATCCATGCACCTTACGCATCCAGAAAATCCGTGGACTACCTGCCCCGCGAGATAACCTCAACCGAGATAGTCGTGTAGTAGTGCATTTAAAATGATGTTTGATATTTATTTGTGTTTAAATATGTTCAAACTTGTTTAAATCATAACAGTAATATTTTTTTATAAAAACAGTAATAATTTTTTTAAATATGTTCAAATTTGTTATTTGAAAATATTTATGAATATGAAAAAGGTGGAGTGGAGGGTGCGGTGGGTCATCGGCGACGGTGGAGTGGGGGAGGGTGCGGGCCGGGGGTCGGCGGCGGCGGCCGGTGGAGCGGGGGAGGGTGCAGTTGATCGTCGGCGGCGGTGGAGCGGGGGAGGGTGCGGTTGATCGTCGGTGGCGAGGGGGACGTTGATGTCCCATGAACACGGTTTTCGAAGACCCGGGATCTCTATCTAGCTGGCAATACGTTGTGTCATCCATGCACCTTACGCATCCAGAAAATCCGTGGACTACCTGCCCCGCGAGATAACCGTAACCGAGATAGTCGTGTAGTAGTGAAAAATATATATATACTAATGGCGCACCGCGTAGTAGTGCGCCATTACTAGTTTAAACTAGTAATGGCGCACTTTGACACGGTGCGCCATTAGTTGTTTTGCAAAAAAAGAATAAAAAAAATTTAGTACTGGCGCACTCCTTGTCCGGTGCGCCATTACTAGTTAGAACTAGTAATGGCGCACTTCGGTCGGATGCGCCATTAGTATGTATGTAAAAATGAAAAAAAAATTATCACTAGTGGCGCACCTTTTGTCCGGTGCGCCATTAGTGTCTTCCACACTAATGGCGCATCACCAACAGGTGCGCCATTAGTATATAGTAGTGGCGCACTACTTTCCTGGTGCGCCATTAGTGTCAATCCTATCTATAGCCCTTTTTCTAGTAGTGAACGTCTTGGTCCATGAAGGAGGTGGTAGCGCAGCGAACGAGGCAATCGGACTATATAGCTTTAACACTTTCACTTAGCCATAGGAGTTTGATGGTGGGACTACTATATAGCCCGTGGTACTTCCGCACTCGTTCAAACATGGGGCGCGTACGTACATGACCGGGAAACGGCCCTTCGTTAATGCGGAGGAATCCCGAAGATTCCGCTAAGTCATCGAGTGGTTGACCAGTCTCGCGCTTTATCATGACAGTTAGTTTTCGGCTTTCTCTACTGAGGTGCTCATCCGGATGAACCAGGGCACAATCACAGTAGTTCTCCCAGTGCTACCTTAGCCGATATAGCAGAACGTAAGGTGCCAAAACATGGGAGCCGGGCAAACCCAACATTTGACCAAAGACATGATTCGGAGTTGATGCATATAAGGCCAAATTCGCGACGCCGAACACTCCCTAAGGTATTCGGTCTTTATAACATATGCCGGGCTGAACAATGCCCTTAATAATAAACCCCGAGTGTCCAGGTACGTGCAATATCCTGACGTGGCCACATGCCAATAACGTCAGCATCCTTCTCGGTTGTATTGAGTATCCGGAGGATGTGAACAACAAGAGACAGTAGAAAAGGTTTACGCAGGGTCTTAATCTGAAAAGAAACCTTTTGAGTGGGTCCCTGCTGCACGTCTACGCCCGTGTCTCCATTGTGCCGTGTCCTGGACGGGTGTAGCACGATTGTCATCTATAAAAGAGAAGAACTTAGGTGAAAGTTGTCGTGCCGGAAAATTGGTTATTATCAACAAACCATTAAAATTCAAGATAAGTCAAGTTGAGCCGAACTAGCCCTGATTACACGCGGGAAGCCCCTGGTACCGTCTATGAGGGTTTAACCATCAAACCAATCTCATGTATTATGTAGTGATGCACCGGACTCGTCTGACCATGTCCGTGGTCTTGACGACCTGTAATTTTTTCTGGTTCGTGAGGCCGTCTAGTGCTCGGCTGTTAAAGCCGCCGCACATTCTTCCGTGCATAGAGAACGCTCAATATTTCCACTAACTGTGATGGTGCCACGTGGACCGGGCATCTTAAGCTTGAGAGAAGCGTAATGCGGTACTGCATTAAAACGAGCGAAAGCCGCTCTTCCGAGTAGTGCTTGATAGCCACTTTGGAATGGAGCGATGTAGGAAGTTAACTTTTAGCTTCAGAAGTTGTCAGGAGAACCGAATGCAACCTCTAGTAATAGAGATCACGTATAGCGGGCCTCTGGGCCTGGTATTACTCCCTTGAAGGTAGTATAACTGTGGCTTATTTTTTTCGGGTATATCCCCATTTTGCGGACTGTGTCCTGATATATCAGATTTAGACCACTGCCGCTGTCCATAAGGACTCGTGTGAGATGGTATCCGTTTATTATTGTGTCTAACACCAAGGCAGCCAATTCTTCATGCCGGATGCTTGTCATGTGATCCCCGCGATCAAAAGTGATCGGGCTGGCCAACCAGGGGTTGAACTTAGGGGTGACGGGCTCTATGGCGCGTATATCTCGGAGTGCATGTTTGCTTCTCCTCTTCGTCACGTGGATCATGTTTACTGTTTTAACCTCTGGTGGGAATTTTTTCTGTCCTCCAGTGCTTTGCTGGCGAGGTTCGTCCTCGTCTTCGCTTGGTGTCTCCCCCCCTTGTGTTCGGCGTTTAGCTTACCGGCCTGCTTGAAGACCCAGCATTCTCTGTGGGTGTGATTTGCAGGTTTATCGGGGGTGCCATGAATCTGACATAATTTGTCGAGAATCTTGTTTAGGCCAGACGGTCCATCTCTGCTACCTTTGAAAGGCTTTTTCCGCTGACCTGGTCAAGAGCCCCTGAATCCGGCGTTTACTGCTGTATTATCTGGGCTATCTTCTTTATTTCGACGCTTGTTTTTATTGCGTCGTGGTTTTCCATTACCATCCCTGACTTCGGATGTGCTTGGGTCGCTGGTGCTACTGCGGGCTAACCAGCTATCTTCGCCCGCGCAAAAGCGGGTCATGAGGCTTGTCAGGGCTGCCATTGTTCTTGGTTTTTCTTGGCCGAGGTGTCTGGCGAGCCATTCGTCTCGGACACTGTGTTTGAAAGCTGCTAAGGCTTCGGCGTCCGGACAGTCGACAATTTGGTTCTTCTTAGTGAGAAACATGTTCCAAAGCTTTCGGACTGACTCTCCGGGCTGTTGAATTATATGACTTAAATCGTCTGCATCCGGAGGTCGGACATAGGTCCCTTGAAAATTAGCCCAAAAAGCGTCCTCGAGCTGCTCCCAACTTCCAATTGAGTTTTCGGGGAGGCTTTTCAGCCAGTGCCGAGCTGGTCCTTTAAGCTTGAGGGGAAAGTATTTGATGGCATGGAGATCGTCTCCGCGAGCCATATGGATATGGAGGATAAAGTCCTCAATCCAGACCCCAGGGTCTGTGGTCCCGTCGTACGCCTCTATGTTCACTGGTTTGAATCCTTCTGGGAATTCGTGGTCCAGCACCTCATCGGTGAAACATAGGGGGTGTGCGGCACCCCTGTATTTGGATGTATCATGACGTTCGGACAGTTATAGCATTCGGTTTTGATTTTGTGCCAGAGCACGCTTCCTAGATCCATAGATGGATCTGGTCATACTAGATTTTTGGCACAAGCCCTCACGTAGATCGTGTGTTGACTTTGATCCGGCTGGTTGGCCGTTTTATTTTCCGGCTGTGTGAGCTCTAAGGCCTCATCGTCGAATTTGAGTAATAGCTTGCGCTTTGGATAGCTCTTTGTGTGGTAACCTCCACCATACTTTTCTTCATTGTCGAGCACTTTGTTCCACCTGTTGTTGAGCGTATTCTGTTCGGCCTTAAGCCTTTGCTTCTGCTTCTTCAGACTCCTCGCTGTGGCAATAAGCCTTCTACGGAGGTTCTCTTGCTCCAAGTGCGTTTCTGGGATGATGTGTGCATCTTCGTCCGGGCTGTTTTCCTCCCCAGAGGGGGTTTGATGAGGTTTATCCTCGGCGTCGCCGTGTTCGGACGTCGGATCCGTACTATGTTTGCTGTTTGCAGCTTCATCGTGCTCTGCCACCGGGCAATGTGGTCGTCATTTCCTCTGGAGTCGACTGGAGTGTTATTTTCTCTTGCGCTGTTATCGCTGTTTTTGCCGAGGCGGGATTTGGAGCGGCGCCTACGCCGATGCTTTGTTTGCTTCTTGGAGGGGTCATTCTCCATTATCTCCTCCCTTTCCTCGTCATCGTTTTCTTTGGGTGTATCCACCATGTATATGTCATGTGATGAAGTGGTTGTCCAGTGCCCTGTGGGCACTAGTTCCTGTTCCTCTCCTGCATCGTCGTCCATGCCGTCGATGTCTGCGGAGTCGAAATCGAGCATGTCGGTTAAATCGTCGACAGAGGCTACTAAGTGGGTGGTGCGTGGGCAGCGAATTTCTTCGTCGTCCGCATCCCAATCTAGCCGGACATAGTTCGGCCAAGGATCTCCTGACAAGGAGAGAGACCTTAATGAATTTATCACGTCACCGAAAGGTGAGTGCTGAAAGATATCCGCGGAGGTGAACCCCATGATCGGCGCCCAATCGGATTCGATAGGCACAGATGCAGGCGGCTCGGAGTCCGTGGCCGGAGACGAATCCAGTGGTCCGGCGACGCGGCTCTCGTAAGGGGTGAAGTCAGTATCCGGCTCCATCGCGACTGAGAGTGCGGCCTCTATGGCGGGGTCTATCCCTCCAGCCTCGGATGGCGTAATTTGCTCCGGATTGAAGGCCGGAGTTGTTGCAGATGCGATCTCCCGAACACTGTCCGGCGGCAGAGTTACGTCATGCTCGTCGTGATTATGCGGCGCACCTGACACGGGATTGAATCCGTCGGAGATCAAGTCTCCGCGGATGTCGGCAGTGTAGTTTAAGTTTCCGAACCTGACCTGATGGCCAGGGGTGTAGCTCTCGACCTGCTGCAGATAGCCAAGCGAATTGGCCCGCAGTGCGAAGCCGTCGAATACGAATATCTGTCCGGGGAGGAAAACCTCACCCTGGACCGCATCGTTACCGATGATCGAAGGAGCCATCAAGCCTTACGGTGACGGCACAGTGGAACTCTCAATGAAAGCACCAATGTCGGTGTCAAAACCGGCGGATCTCGGGTAGGGGTCCCAAACTGTGCGTCTAAGGCGGATGGTAACAGGAGGCAGGGGACACGATGTTTACCCAGGTTCGGGCCCTCTCGATGGAGGTAATACCCTACGTCCTGCTTGATTGATCTTGATGATATGAGTATTACAAGAGTTGATCTACCACGAGATCCTAGAGGCTAAACCCTAGAAGCTAGCCTATGGTATTATTGTATGTTGTCCAACAGACTAAACCCTCTGGTTTATATAGACACCGGAGGGGGCTAGGGTTACACAGAGTCGGTTACAAGGGAGGAGATCTACATATCCGTATTGCCAAGCTTGCCTTCCGCGCCAAGGAAAGTCCCATCCGGACACGGGACGAAGTCTTTAATCTTGTATCTTCATAGTCCAACAGTCCGGCCAAAGGGTATAGTCCGGCTGTCCGGAGACCCCCTAATCCAGGACTCCCTTAATACCGACGATCAAATCTCGGGCAAGTAACATACCGATGACAAAGGGAATAACGTATGTTGTTATTGCGGCTTAACCGATAAAGATCTTCGTAGAATATGTAGGAACCAATATGAGCATCTAGGTTCCGCTATTGGTTAGTGACCAGAGATGTGTCTCGGTCATGTCTACATAGTTCTCGAACCCGTAGGGTCCGCGCGCTTAACGTTCGATGACAATTTGTATTATGAGTTATGTGTTTTGGTGACCGAAGTTTGTTCTGAGTCCCGGATGAGAGCACGGACATGACAAGGAGTCTCGAAATGGTCGAGAGGTAAAGATTCTTATATTGGAAGGTAGTATTCGGACATCGGAATGGTTCCAAGTGATTCGGGTATTTTTACCGGAGTACCGAGGTGTTACCGGAACCCCCGGGGGAATTAATGGGCCTACATGGGCCTTAGTGAAAAATTATGGAACTATTGAAAAAGAAGTTTCTAGCAATTGTGTTTGCTTGTGATAAGTCCAGACCCTGTATTATTGGTTCTAAAGTTACTATTCACATTGACCATGCTGCTATTAAATATCTCGTGGATAAGAAAGATGCTAAACCTAGGTTGATTAGGTGGCTTCTTTTATTACCAGAGTTTGATTTGCATATTGCTGATAGAGAGAGAGCTGATAATCCCGTCCTAGATAATTTGTTAATGATAATTTTCACCCAAGACCTGTTAATGATAATTTTCCTAATGAGCAATTAGCTATTATAAATGCTTTCTCTTCTCGTGATAACCCCTGGTATGAAAATTATGTCAATTTCATTGTTGCTAAATATATACCGCTCAATTACACATAACAACAAAGAAAAGGTTCTTCTTTGATTGAATACATTACTTTTGGGATGGCCCACATTTATCTAAAGAAGTAGACGGTGTTATTAGACGCTGTGTACCTGAACATGAGCAAGAACAAATCTTGAGGAAGTGCCACTCTGATGGATATGGAGGGCACCATACTGAAGACAGAACTGCACACAAGGTATTGTAATCTGTTTTTTATTGGCCTACTCTCTTCAAAGATGCACATAAATTTGTCTTTTCCTGTAATGAATGTCAAAGAGTTGAAAATATTAGTAGACGTCGGGAAGTGTCTATGAATTATTCACTTGTTATCAAACCATTTTATGTTAAAGGGGTTTTGATTACAGGGATGTCTATTTTCATGCCCATCATTGCTTAGTCCTCCTCAATTTTGCCCACGCTCATTTGCAGTCCTCATTTTCCCCCTCTACCGCGCGGCCCACCCTTACAAAAGCCCAAATGGGGGTTTGCCGCCGGGTCAAAGTCTTTGACCGTTATCTGGCGCGGTTACTGGCGCGTGGGATACCCCTTGTCAGCGGCAACGCAGTCGTAGGTGGGCTCAGTTACTGACGTGTGGGACACCCCCTACGGGCTCATCTGTCAGGGTGAGTGGTGCATGAACTTGGGACAACCAAAGTTTAAATTCCAAACCATTTGGTATGAATGGCCCACATTGCAAGTTTGACCATATTTAAAAAAATCAAAGAAATTGAAAAAAAAAGACCTCAAAATTTGAAATACCTTTGCATTGAGCCATCTTATGTGCAATACAGCAAGTTTGCAAAAAGAACATTCACAAAATGACCTATTTAGTATGAATTTGCATGGAGTTCAAGGCATATGCATGTGGAAATGATCACAATAGTCCATGAGAACATATCCAAAATTGGCACAACTATGGTCATTACCATTGTGAGCATTTTGTATAAGCAGATATCCTTTTTTTTCCATGTCCCGCCTTACGGCCATGTAAGCCGAGCTAGTGTTTTTTTTTTTTTTTTTTTTTGCTGTGGGTTCTTTATTTCCTACTCGGCTTACACACCTATAAGCCAAGTACCCGTGGTTTTACACTCGGCGTACGTCGCATCACAGAACTACGTGTGATTTTCATGTAGTGTGTAAATTATGTCGTCTGTGTAAAACTGATCCCAATTGTTGGCGGTTCCCGGAATTTGGTCACCAAGGGAAGGTCAATGGCTGTCAAGCTTTTAGATCACCTTCCTCTATGAAGGAACTATGCAAATTCGGTGTGTTGCAAATCAATTCGGTGTCAACCAAAGATGAGTACACATATATGAACACACTAGAAATAGCACCTAATTAATTGCACATACATGTGCTTACTTTACAATCAATCATATCTTTGTGCATACAGATCACTTGAACTGAAATTAGATCAGCAGGAGATCACTGCAGCTAGCTTTGCTTTCTCCTATCATCCATACACAAATTAACATATAACCACACCTAATTAACTAACTACTTGATCATCACCGCCATCATAGCAGACGCGGGAACAAGTAGTCCCAATACTCGCCACCAATATCCTCCAACTCGATCACTCGATTCACAGCTCCTCCGACGTCAGCGCTCATGACGCGCCGATCTTGCACCGTTGGCGTCCCGTGATCCCTCCTCGAGCTGGCGAATGACACCATCTGATCGGAGCATCCATTTCCGTACACCGCCGTGAAATCGGCGTCGACGGTTCTTGCATGATCGGCGGCGGTGGCACTGCTCCTCCTTCTCCTCTTTCGGCGCGCGCGGCCCGTGGAATCCTCGCCAGCGCCGGCGGCGTCCAGGAACTGACCGTTGTCGTGCTCCAGGTCGAGGCGGCGCTGCACTTTCTCGATCGGGAAGTTGAGGTGCGCGCGCGGGCCGCGCATGCGCAGCGCCGCCACGTCGTAGGCGAGCGCGGCCTCGTCCGCCGTGGCGAACGTGCCCAGCCACACCCGCGTGCCCCGCCGCCGCGTGTCCCGGATCTCCGCCGCGAATTTTCCCCACGGCCGCCGCCGCACTCCTCTGTAGCTCTTGGGCGACGCGGCCTTGCTTCCAGCGGCAGCGCTCTGCTGTCCTTCTCCTCCTCGAGGCGAGGCCGCCGCGAGCGGCGGCTGCTCAGCAACTGGTGGTGTGGCCGCCTCCGCCACGCTGAGGAGCTCGTCCCACTCGTCGGCGCCCATGGAGATCCACCTCCCCAGGCTCGGCAGCCGCTGCAGGATCTCGGCTCCGGCCTGATCCACGAAAGATGTCGACGACGCGGGCATCGGCGTGCACCCCGACGGCGTCTCGGTCATGATGGTCGCCCACACGTTCTCCAGGATGTTGCTTGTGTCGCGCGGCGCTCCGATCGCCATGGCTAGCCCTCCGTTGCCGGATAACAATCTCTGAATTAATTCTCCCTGTGATAACGCTGCGCAGGGTTTATAACTTTATATACGTCTGAAACGATCGGCCGGGTGAACTCGTGGTGTCACGGTTGACACGGCCTGGCAGTTGGCGATTCCCGGCGCTGCAAGTCAGAGCGTGGCTGAAGTGCGAAGCAAAGTCGAGAAATTGACGAGAAGGAAGCCATAGCTTAGCTGGGTTGCAATGCAGAAATTCAACCGCCGCGCCGCCGCGCAAGATCTCTGCAGGAATTCAGGGGTGTTCGTACGTGTGCATGCATGTGCATGGTATCTTGCGACAGCCGGCTTTGCCCACGGGATATGCTTTCTTTGTCCAGTAGAGTTGACTAATCGCATGGATAATGTACAATGTGATGCATGGGTCAGCTTACTGCGGCATTTGTTCTAGACTTCTACGTACGTAGTAGCTTAAAATTAGTATTTATTTTTTGCTATTTCTATTGCCAAGAAAACAAATATTCTATACTTGTACCTGTTGGTCGTATAGAGTTGCGGACTTCCAGTTTTATGAAATTTGATGCAATTTGGTGTAGTTTAGCCACAACTGAACTCGATCCGCTGCTGCTCCTTGGTTATCTGAACTATGAAGAGAATTTGACTGACTGCTGATATTTTAGTGTTCTCTGATAAGCAGTGCCTGTATTGTAGTTACGACTAAACTATTAGTATTCCCATACAACATCCCCATCGATTCTCCAAAACAATAAGCTGAAACATCCCTGGACCATGATTAGTTAAGTACCTGATTCCCTTGATGGCCAAGGCAAGCCTGCTAATGATTGGGTCATCAAGACATCAACACCGAAGAGCTCTGGTTTTCTTCCTTGAATGGAATCCAGTTGCTTGACTATTCTAGAAAAATCCAGTTGCTTGATTGATTTGCTTCAGAAGCCATGCAAATATGCAATGCAAGTCATACATGCATATACCACTTGCTCCCATCATTGCGTTCACATCGACATATCTCTCAACGTTGGTCTTACTCTTATCTTTGAACGCGCTCGACGATTAGTTGCTACAAATCTTATAGTTAATCCTTCAATCCTTGTTTGACAAGTTAAATACCCTTACAAGATCACTCAACCTGAACATTTATTCTTCTTCTTGCGGTTGTTCTCCAGGGACACGTACGCATGGATGCAAGTTGCATTGCATTGCTTACTTCTGTGTTATCTCTGGTTGAGCTAGAAGCTACCTAGATTAATCAATTTTTGCTATGCTTGATCATTTCGAGTCGGATTTACTTCACTGAAAGCTGGAAACAGTGTACTTTGCCCGCAAAAAAGAAAGGAAAGTGGAAGAAACAGTGTACCTCAAGCTCTGGATTGAAATGTAAATATCAATATCCCACCGGATCTGTAATTTGTGTTCTATTTTTTGCGAAAATGATCAAATCTATTATTAAAGTTCACCGGAAATACAAAGCATCTCGAACATAATAAAAATTATATTGAGATTTCGAGACCACTGAACGACCACTACTGCCACCAGAACGAGCCGCTGACGCGCTATTGTCATGGCTTGACCTTGACAATGACAGACAGGAAGTCTTCATCGATGAACGCGAGGCGAATCCACGGGCTCGTTGATAAAGTTTGGAGGGGAGAGTTTGCTCTCGACGCCTAGGGTTACGAGAGGAAACAAGAGAAAAACACTCATCCAACACCATCTTTAATTTCTGTTCTCAGTACATTTCTGTTTATCTGTTTTTTGCTTTTCTTTAAAAATGTATGTAGAACATCAAAAGTCTCGTTGCAACCGCGCGCGCGGGGGGTGGGGTATCATCTAGTGCTTTCAAAAGAAAGAGGTCCACCACGGTGGTAACAAAGCCTATACAAAACTATGCAAAATCGATGTAACACATATGAACATGTATACCCACATGTTATAATGTTAAGTGGTCTTTGACTAAAAATGGCATGTATACTGTTAAATCATATTATAGATATCCAATTGAGAATGTAGAAAATTAAGATGCCTCCCAGAATTAAAGTGTTCCTCTTGTTGGTGCTTCAAAATAGCATAGTCACTAAAGGCAACCTGCTTAGAAGGGGATGCGCTAGAGATAAAAACTACCCTTTGTGGGCGAAATGAGAGTATCAACCCGTTGTTTTTTGGGCGCTCTGTTGCTAAAATGCTTTGGAACATAGTGAAATGTGATTTTGATTTGCAGAATATACCTGACAATGGGCATGAAATGTTTAATGTGTGCCTGGCAAACTTTAATAAAAAAGAAAGAAACATGGCAGTTCTTGGTATCCCTGGTATTTCTTGGACAATTTGGAAATTGAGAAATGGTGCTATTTTTCATAACAGCAAGGTTGCTGGTCCTTGTGTTCCTATTAATCTGATTATTAAAATGCTTCACGTTTGGCTTATCTTGCAAATAAATTCAGGAAGACAAGAAGTAATGAGGTGGAGCGTAAAAAGGATTGAGATGATCGATGGTGAAGTTTTTAGGGCTACGCTTGGCTGGAGGACATCACGTAGGATCACTGTGGGATGACCAGCTTCCCCCTCCCGGGCCGAGCTCATTTGGACTTTATTCAGTGATTGTTTGTGTGAAAATAGCGAGGCTTAAGCGTATGCATTATGCAGGGACGCATGCGTGTTATATGGGCAGAATAGCCAGGAGATTTACAAGTTAGTTAGGAGAAGGATTGATCTCCAAGTCAACTAACGACCTGGGGTTTATCTCTTCAGCCTAACAAGATTACAACAGCTCAAACACACGCACACATCTCCTATACATATCTAAACATATACAATGTTTAACACTCCTCCTCAATCACAACTGTAAGTGGAGATTGTGCCTAAATGCTTGCAACTGCCTTAGAGAGAGGGGTTTAGTAAACCCATCCGCAACTTGATCACCAGTAGGTACAAATCTGACATTCAACAATTAGTCAGCCATCCTTTCTCGAACAAAGTGATAGTCTATCTCTATATGCTTTGTCCTGGCATGAAAAATAGGGTTAGCAGATAGATATGTAGCACCAAGATTATCACACCAAAGTGATGCTGCCTTTGGATGAGGAACACTCAATTCTGTCAACAAATTCTGAACCCAAATGACTTCAGCAGTGGCATTAGCTAGAGCCTTGTACTTAGGCTCTGTGCTTGATCTCGACACTGTAGCCTGCTTGTGTGCAGTCCAAGAGATCGGGTTACTCCCAAGGAACACTGTGAAGCCTCCTGTTGATCTCCTATCATCAAGACAGCCTACCTAGTCTGCATCTGAAAAAGCGCGTACAAGCATTGAGTCTGACTTGACAAGTTTAAGTCCAAGACTCTTTGTTCCTTGAAGATATCTAAGTATCCTCTTTACTGCAGTTCAATGAACACTAGTGGGAGCATGCAAGAACTGACAGACTTTATTAACTGAATATGAAATATCTGGTCGAGTCAATGCTAGGTACTGTAATGCTCCTACAATTCTCATGTACCTGGTGGAGTCCTCGGCTGCAAGCAACTCCCCATCATAAAGAGACAATTTTTCAGAGGTGGATAAAGGTGTAGATGAGGGCTTACATCCTTTCATACCCATCCACTGAAGTATTTCTTGCACATACTTTTCCTGTGACAGAACAATTCCATTCTTAACATTTTTACCTCAATCCCAAGGAAGAAGTGCAAATCTTTGAGAAGAGCTTCAACTGCTTGAGATGAGGAGCTTGTAACAATTATATCATCAACATAAATGAGCATAAAAATGGTTATACCATAATGATGATAAAAGAATAGAGAGGTATCTCCTTTAGAAGCAACAAAGCCAAGAGATTGTAACTTTGAAGACAAACGATAATACCAAGCTCTAGGTGCATATTTTAGTCCATACAGCGCCTTATCAAGTTTGTAGACATGCTGTGGTGAGACTGAACTTTCATACCCAGGAGGTTGCCACATAAAAACTGTTTCTTCAAAACACCATGCAAAAATACGTTTTTTACATCTAGTTGTCGCATGCACCAGTTTCTAGATATTGCAACTGAGAGAATTAATCTGATAGTAGCAGCTTTCACTACTGGACTAAATGTATCCTCATAATCAATCCCATACCTCTATTTGAAACCTTTGGCCACCAGACGTGCCTTGTACCTATCAACAGTGCCATCAGATTTTCCTTTACCTTATATACCCATTTGCAGTCAATCACATTCCTGCCCTTGACTGGTGGAACAAGGCGCCATGTTCTGTTTTCCATTAGAGATGCATACTCCTCATCCATTGCCTTCTTCCATTTTGAGTCACCGAGTGCTTCCTCCAAATTTATCGGTTCACATGTGGCACAAAAAGAACCCCAACGAACACAACCATCTTTATAAAATTTTCGTTTAATAACACCACTTTGTGACCTTGTGTGGGATCGCACACGAGGAGGTAGAGTTGGTTGTGCAACTTGTAGCTGTAGCCTGTTTGTTGAAGAAGACACCGCAGAAGATCCAGAATCGGCCCCAGCAGATCCGGAGTCAAACTCCTGTTGAGATCCGGTGTGGGCTAGCGCTTCCTCCCGTGCAGAATTACCACCTGGCAGTTCCTGGCTGGGCTCCAGAGACAGCTCAGGCGACAGTGCGCCTGAGCCCGCATGCACCAAGCCGCCGGTGCCATGTGGGCTGCCCTCAGCCGCAGGGACGGGCCAGCGGTGAGTGCGGGTGGCCCGCCCGATGCCGACCCGCCCAATGTCGTTGCGGGTGTCGCCCGACCGAAGAACCGCGCAACAATTGGCCCACCTGGCCCGCCTGCGACCATGGATCCTGAGGGGATTCGCCCGCCACGATCAGCTTCGGGAGCCCCGTCCTGATCTTCGGTGGCCACCGCTGCACTGTTTGTTTGTTGCATAAAATCAAACGAGTTTTCACCTGTTTCTTCATCATTTTCCTACCCTGTTTCCTGCACACTTTCAGCAGAGTTCTGATCAAAGGTATTAGTCATTGACATATGGCCAGTAGGATCTACTCCCCCTTGAACAAAACGAGGTGATGGTAGGAGATGAGATGGCAAAAGAATGAGTTCTTTGCGGAGTTGTGAACTGGCATTTGGATGGAGGCCAGCAAAAGGAAAAATTTGCTCATCAAAGACAACATCTCGAGAAATATAGACACGTCCCGAGGAGATATCTAGACACTTATATCCTTTGTGGACGCAAAAGGAAAAATTTGCTCATCAAAGACAACATCTCGAGAAATATAGACACGTCTGAGGGAGTCCTGGATTATGGGGGTCCTCGGACAGCCGGACTATATCCTTCGGCCGGACTGTTGGATTATGAAGATACAAGATTGAAGACTTCGTCCCGTGTGCGGGTGGGACTCTCCTTTGCGTGGAAGGCAAGCTTGGTGTCGGTGTCAAAACCGGCGGATCTCGTAGTAGGGGTCCTAAGCTAGGCGTCTTGGAGCGATGGTAACATGGACACGGGGTTTTACCCAGCTTCGGGCTCTCTTGATGAGATAATACCCTACATGCTGCTTTTGATTGTATTCATATGGGTGTAGTACAGAGTACATGTATCTACCACGAGATTGTAGTGATGAATATGAGATTATCTATTGACTAGCCTGGCCTCGGTTTATATAAGACACCGGAAGCCTAGGGTTTAGGAGAGTCCTTGTCTTGGGTGCCAAGTCTTGTGGAGTCTTCCTTGTATGCGGTAGGGGTCGTCCGAACTAGCCCATGAGTATGCGGCCATGGGGTCCTCGACCCAATCTAACTGATCGGGAGACGACGTGGTGAGTACCCCCTAGTCCAGGACACCATCAGTAGCCCCCTGAACCGGTCTTCAAGTTGGGGACGCTCCTCGATTCTTCCGAACTATTCTTCATCTTCGGTCGTCGGTCTTGAAAACTGGTTCAACAAATCTTCCCATCTTCGATCTTGAGGATCGCCAAAGTGTATCCGAAGAGTTTACATGTCGGGTATCCGAGGAGCCCCTTTAAGTTTCCGGCCTTTATCATTGTTGTTATTTTCACGCCCACCTCGGGTTTGAAGTTGTTCCTGAGCGGCAACGTCCTTTTGCATCCGAGCTCCAACGCCGGACTGCATTCGAGGTATCTTTAGCAGTCGAGCACCAACGCCGGACCGCATCCGAGCTCCAACATCAGAATGTATCCGAGCTCCAACGCCGGACTATGTCCAAGCTCCAACGCCGGACTATGTCCAAGCTCCAATGCTGGACTATATCCGAGGTGCCATAGATCACCTTGGTTCAAAAAAGTTGAAGGAGTTTAGCCGAGCTTAATGCCGGAAATGCCCTCTACGGAGCCAGCCACTGGCGCCCGAGCTTTATGCCGGACTGCTTTCGGGGTGTCTATTGTAGTCGAGCACCAATGCCGGACTGTATCCGAGGTGGTGCACCACCTCGACCATGGGCTGATTTTTATGAATTTAATTCCAAATTGTGCAATGTAATCTCTGCCGAGGTGTATAGCCAGTAGCCCTCAAGGTGCGTGTTGGCCTAATATCCGGGATGCACCTGAAGGAAAAAACAAACCGCTGACCCTAGTAGCCCCTGAGACTCAGGTCGATTCATAAAATCAGCCTGAGGATCAATTCCCAGCTCGGCCGCGTACTTAGGAATAGAAACGCGGTGTGCAAAGTCCTCGAGACTCAGGTTGGGTGCGGCCGACCAACCTGAGGATAATAATCTCCTCGAAAACTATACTGCGCTTTAAATTTTCTGCATTGGATTGCCAATGCAGTAGCCCCCGAGACACTGGTCGGATGGCAACACCAGATCAGGGGATCGATGTGCCCTTCTAATATTTGTAAATAATAAGCCCGAAGCCTAGTATCCCCCGAGCCTTAATGCGGGCACGGGAGGCCGAATTAAGGATCGATATCCATAGTAAAATCACAAATTATGTGTAATGACTCTATGTATCCAAATACTTTACATCATTAATGCTCGAATCCGCATTGTACAAAACTTTGTTGACCAACCATCGGCTTCAACCTCCTCGGCTAGGAGCCGAGGAGTGTTTGTCATACTTTATAAAGCCTTTATGAGGGCAAAGATTTACGACAAACAAGGCAATCCGGCCATACGGTTTTATAAACAAAGGTACGCAGAGAGACATGTTATATTATTGTTTAACATAAGAAACATCATCCAAAGAAAATAGTCCTGTTATTGGTTCCTTTCTTTGGGTTGTCATGCAAAGCATGATCATGAAACCTCTGCTCCGATCAACGTGGGAGGAAAATACTGAGGATTTAGTTCGGGGAAAGCTTCCAAACTCTGTGATCTAAATGAACCCAAATTTTCACTTCCGTTGCGACCGTTTATAATCTGAAAGTGACCCATCGCCGGCTTCTACCCCCTTGTAGATGCTACGCAGGGTGTTTCTGAAATAACAAAACAACCCTTAGCCGACGTCTCGGTGCTCGAAGGCGGTTGTGTTGGCGGAAACGAGGCAATCAGATATGCGGGCTTTATAACTTTCACTTAGTCATAGGAGCTTAAAGTTAGGAGGCTAGCAAGTAGCCCCCCGGTTAGTGTTTGGCGACAACCGAGGTCAAGCCGTAAACACTTTGGCCAATGTTATGAACGGTCGGTCATTTAATATAGTCATCGGACCGCTGACCGGTTTATGCTTATTGTGACAGTCAGTTTTCGGCTTTCTCCACTGCGGTGCTTAACCATGTGAGCTGTAAGCACAATCGCAGTGGTTCTCCCTTTGCACATTTAGCCGAACAAAGCGGAACATAGGAGGCAAGCACAGGAGCCAAGCAACCCAACTATTGACCGAAGACACAATTCGAAACTGATGCATATATAGCAATATCCGAGAATTTTTGCCGAATCTCTAAAGGTGTCCGGCGTTGCACTGCGAGACTTATGTGGGAAACACACAAATTGTTTAAAAGTGACATAGGCTTGAAAAACCAAAAAACCTCAGGAAAAACTTGAAGTCCGAACTGGATCAAGTGTTCGGTGCCAATCCAAAAAATTGGTCTTAGAGAAAAAAAAGTGCTTATGTCATGCTTTAACATGACGCATCCTATCACAAGACTTCAAGTGGGTCAGCCTTCGGCTTCAACCTCCCTATCCCGAAGGCGGGGTGTTTCTCGTTAGGCCAGTTTAGCGGACTAAAACTCGAGCGGCCTGAGAGAGAAATCAGGCTACCCGGCTATTGACCACACACTTGCGTCGAAAAAGGAGTGATAGAAAAAGACATTGCAGCGACTGAGAAGAAAAATTTATTGTAAAACGGCTCATGCAAATTTAAGAGCCCCCAAGTGACTTGGGTAAAAAAAATTATGTATAATGATTGTATGTACCAAAGTACTTATATCATATCTATGTTCACCCGAACTTTATATGCGTCTTAACCGACCGTCGGCTTCTCCCTCTTCGGTCAAGGGCCGAAAAGTGTTATGTACTCCACCTGTCGAGAATATCGACGGTGTTTTCGATAACCAGGCAATCAGGTCATAAGGTTGTAACAAACAAAGCGCGCTCAGGGAACTTATGCTATATTACTGACAAAGTGTAAGAAGCATCCTCAAAGAAAATAGTACCCCCACCGATACCTTTCTTTGGTGCTCATTGTTACTATGAGACTTGTGCAATAGATTTTTTGTACTCATGAGTTCCGTTGTGTGCCGACCATAATTGAAAACAATAAGAGCGCTAGCTTTCGGCTTCACCCAGTCTGAGGTCCGTCTCGGATGACCCGATCGTGACAATCGCAGAGGTGCTCCCTTTACTCCCTAGCCGAACAATCGGAAACGTAGGGGTAAACACAGGAGCAAGGCAACCCAGCATGCAAATCGCTTAAGTCAACACGGTGCATATTGTGGCGTAATACACGAACAAGGAACGAAGCCATACAAGTATAATCATTTACAAGAGGAAATGCTTCATAAAGGAAGCCCCCAAATAAACGGGGTATTTGAATTTGTGTGTCACAAACGAAGTTTTGACAAGGAGGTTTTCACAAACAATTTTTTGCCAAAAAAGTATAATGCTTGGTCGAACCGAACACAAATTTAAAATTTAAAACTTTGAGTATGAAAGAGACTTAGCCGGTTAGTGTGTTCGGCATTGATGACGCGCTCCGGGCTTGATGCGGGATAGGGTTCCAGCCCCTAAGCTGGACCCGAGGTGGCCGAGCGGAGAGCTGGGCACTCCGAAGTGGCGACACAGCACGACCGCTATGGAGAGTTGAGGCTCTCAGTTTAGCCGAGGTGACGAAGCAGGTCGGCGGGGTGATGCCGGAGTCTCCGGCCGAGTAGGTTGATGAAGCGGCGACGCGGGGTTGCCAACACAGGGCAGCGCGCCAAGGTGATGACACAATTAGGTTGTGGACGTCGGCACGCCGAGGTGACAGTGCGGCCCGGTCTAAGTCAATTGCCTGGACAGATAAAATATTGCAAACCAGAGATAATAATATATTGTTATATATATATATAATCCTCTACTTAATGAATTTAAGGAAAGTAAATAATTAAAAAAATATGGCCTGAACGCCAAGGTCGGCCCGACAGAGTTGCCGCGGAGATGCTGGCACAAGGACGCGCGCTGAGGCGACGTCACAACTTGGTCGACGCAAGCGGGATGATGACTTCGGTCTGCCATGACACCGTCTACGTGCAAGAAGTAGCACAAGACAGATAATAATAACAAAATAAAGAAAAGAAAATTTCTCTATAATTTTTTTATGTAAAATAAGTTATTAAAGGAGATTTGGCCTGGCGCGAGGCCGATGTGTCGCAGGGCGTCGGCGTGACGAGGTGACAAAATCCGAATTCACAGGGTCGCCCCGGTTATGGAAAGATGAGTGCGGGATAGCGATGGCATATCAGATCACCCTAAGACGACGGCCTCAAGGTAGACCAGACTGTGAAACCTGCAGTACGAACAATCGTCGACGAGCAGAAAATACTCTTTGAAATATTATTAATATGCACAATGTGAATAACTAGAACAATTGCACTTGTCGACTTATCCGATGACGTCGAAGCTGATAGCAGACAAGATGATTATGGATGCTTGCCGGAGTGCGTCAAGAGTGCGTCGGGCCGACCAATATACGGAACTGCCAATCTGAATGCGGAGATCGGTTTGATGAAGGTTCTGACGCGTACGTCGGCTGGCCAGATCGATGCAGACGAAACAAAGCATTTACAAGCATCGGCGAAGTATCTCTGCAAAAAATAATGCAGTACAAACCAACAAAAAATAATATACGTGCAACAATCCCTAGAACATAGTAAAAGGAAAGGGATCCACGCTTCCTGTTGATCGCCTCTTAGTGCACATAGCAATTTGAGGGAAAAGTAAACTTGGCCATGTACTCCACGTGAAGTGGTGGTGTTACGTAGCTAGCTAAACCAGTATTAGCGCCTGATCCTGGTAGTAGTAGCACTAGTTGGCGTGGTAGTCATCAAGAAGTGAAGACCGGTTGCAAAACTAGTACATGATTGCGTTAGAACTACGCAAACCTTAACAAAAATAAAAAACTGCTAGTGGACAACCGACGGCAGGCTGAATTAATTAAGGAAAAAGAATGAGAATAAGGGAAAGGTTCTCCCTTGATGATCGCTGCCCGTGGTGGATTTGTCCTCGGCTCCACGATCAAGAACTGCGTGCGCCGTCATGGCCAGTTTGACAATCCATTAAACACCCCCGTCTGTCGATCAAAGGAGCGGAGTAGGGCGCTAAACGCCGTGTAGGAGCGCGTTGTTGGTCGCAGATTTTTTAGACCTTGACCTCGACCTAATCTGCGGACGAAGCTTGCAAACCAGAGACAATTCTTATAAAAACTAACTTGTGCGAAATAGATTTGTTTAGAAAAATATCACCTGATTATCCCATCAATCCGCGATGATCATCTAGCAGGCTCTCAATAAAAGTACCAATGTCGGTGTCAAAACTGACGGATCTCGTAGTAGGGGTCCTAAACTAGGCATCTTGGAGCGATGGTAACATGAACACGGGGTTTTACCCAGCTTCGGGCTCTCTTGATGAGATAATACCCTACATGCTGCTTTTGATTGTATTCATATGGGTGTAGTACAGAGTACATGTATCTACCACGAGATTGTAGTAATGAATATGAGATTGTCTATTGACTAATCTGGCCTCGGTTTATATAAGACATCGGAAGCCTAGGGTTTAGGAGAGTCCTTGTCTTGAGCGCCAAGTCTTGTGGAGTCTTCCTTGTGTGCGGCAGGGGTCGTCCGAACTGGCCCATGAGTATGCGCCATGGGGTTCTCGGCCCAATCTAACTGATCGGGAGACGACGTGGTGAGTACCCCCTAGTCCAGGACACCGTCACTTGGTAATTCGGATATGTGGATCTCCTCCCTTGTAACCGACTCTGTGTAACCCTAGCTGTTGAGGAACGTAGTAATTTCAAAAAAATTCCTACGCACACACAAGATCATGGTGATGCATAGCAACGAGAGGGGAGAGCGTTGTCCACGTACCCTCGTAGGCCGAAAGCGGAAGCGTTTACCACAACGCGGTTGATGTAGTCGTAAGTCTTCACGATCCGACCGATCAAGTACCGAACGCACGGCACCTCCGAGTTCAGCACACGTTCAGCCCGATGACGTCCCTCGAACTCCGATCCAGCCGAGTGTTGAGGGAGAGTTTCGTCAGCACGACGGCGTGGTGACAATGATGATGTTCTACCAACGCAGGGCTTCGCCTAAGCACCGCTACAGTATTATCGAGGTGGACTATTGTGAAGGGGGGCACCGCACACAGCTAAAAGATCAACTGATCAATTGTTGTGTCTCTAGGGTGCCCCCCTGCCCCCGTATATAAAGGAGCAAGGGGGGTGCAGCCGGCCAGGAGAGGGGCGCGCCAGGAGGAGTCCTACTCCCACCGGGAGTAGGACACCCTCCCTTTTTCCTAGTTGGATTAGGACTTGGGGGGAGTGGAGGAGAAGAAGGAAAGGGGGGCGCCGCCCCCCTCTCCTTGTCCTATTCGGACTAGGGGGAGGGGCGCGCGGCCCTTGCCCTGGCCGCCTCTCCTCTCTTCCACTATTGCCCACTATGGCCCATTAACTTCCTGGGGGGTTCCGGTAACCTCCCGGTACTCTGGTAAAATCCCGATTTCACCTGGAACACTTCCGATATCCAAACATAAGCTTCAAATATATCAATCTTCATGTATCGACCATTCCGAGACTCCTCGTCATGTCTGTGATCACATCCGGGACTCCGAACAACCTTCGGTACATCAAAACATATAAACTCATAATATAACTGTCATCGAAACGTTAAGCGTGCGAACCCTACGGGTTCGAGAACTATGTAGACATGACCGAGACACATCTCCGGTCAATAACCAATAGCGGAACCTGGATGCTCATATTGGCTCCCACATATTCTACGAAGATCTTTATCGATCAGACCGCATAACAACATACGTTGTTCCCTTTGTCATCGGTATGTTACTTGCCCGAGATTCGATCGTCGGTATCTCAATACCTAGTTCAATCTCGTTACCGGCAAGTCTCTTTACTCGTTCCGTAATACATCATCCCGCAACTAACTCATTAGTTGCAATGCTTGCAAGGCTTAAGTGATGTGCATTACCGAGAGGGCCCAGAGATAACTCTCCGACAATCGGAGTGACAAATCCTAATCTCGAAATACGCCAACCCAACAAGTACCTTCGGAGACACCTGTAGAGCACCTTTATAATCACCCAGTTACGTTGTGACATTTGGTAGCACACAAAGTGTTCCTACGGTAAACGGGAGTTGCATAATCTCATAGTCATAGGAAAATGTATAAGTCATGAAGAAAGCAATAGCAACATACTAAACGATCGGGTGCTAAGCTAACGGAATGGGTCAAGTCAATCACATCATTCTCCTAATGATGTGATCCCGTTAATCAAATGACAACCCATGTCAATGGCTAGGAAACTTAACCATCTTTGATCAATGAGCTGGTCAAGTAGAGGCATACTAGTGACATACTGTTTGTCTATGTATTCACACATGTATTATGTTTCCGGTTAATACAATTCCAGCATGAATAATAAACATTTATCATGATATAAGGAAATAAATAATAACTTCATTATTGCCTCTAGGGCATATTTCCTTCACTAGCCCCCTCCGGTGTCTATATAAACCGGAGGGTTTAGTCTGTAGGACAACGACTATCATAATCATAGGCTAGCTTCTAGGGTTTAGCCTCTACGATCTCGTGGTAGATCAAATCTTGTAATACTCATATCATCAAGATCAATCAAGCAGGAAGTAGGGTATTACCTCCATCGAGAGGGCCCGAACCTGGGTAAACATTGTGTCCCCTGCCTCCTGTTGCCATCCGCCTTAGACGCACAGTTCGGGACCCCCTACCTGAGATCCGTCGGTTTTGACACCGACATTGGTGCTTTCATTGAGAGTTCCAATGTTTCGTCACCATAAGGCTTGATGGCTCCTTCGATCATCGGCAACGACGCGATCCAGGGTGAGGTTTTCCTCCCCGGACAGATCTTCGTATTCGGTGGCTTCGCACTGTGGGCCAACTCGCTTGGCCATCTGGAGCACATCGAGAGCTATGCCCCTGGCCGTTAGGTCAGGTTTGTTAACTTAAACTATACTACCAACATCCGCAGAGACTTGATCTTCGACGGATTCGAGCTCGTGTCAGGTGCGTCGCACAGTCACGACGAGCATCACTTAGCTCTGTCGTTGGACGGTGTTCGGGAGATCACACCTGTGGCTACTCCGGCCCTCAATCCGAAGCAGATCGTGTCGTCCGAGGACGGGTGGATGGACCCCGCCACGGAGGCCGCATACCCCCTATGAGACATGTGTTGCCGGACCCTTGGATTCGTCCCCGGCCACAGGCTCCGAACCGCCTGCGTCCGTGCCTATCGAATCCGATTGGGCACCAATCATGGAGTTTACCTCCGCGGATATCTTTCAGCACTCGCCCTTGGGTGACGTGCTAAATTCATTGAGGTCTCTCTCCTTGTCAGGAGACCCTTGGCCGAACTATGTCCGGCTTGAGTGGGAAGCGGATGACGAAGAAATTCATTCCCCACCCACCACCCACTTAATAGCCACTATCGACAACTTAACCGACATGCTTGATTTCGGCTCAGAAGACATTGACGGTATGGATGACGATGCAGGAGAAGAACAGGAACCACCGCCCACAGGGCACTGGACAGCCACCTCATCATATGATATATACATGGTGGACACCCACAAACAAAGCGATGGCAATAAGGCAACGGAGGATAATCCCCTCGAGAAGCAATCTAAGCACCGGTGCCATCGGCGCCGCTCTAAGCCCCGCCATAGCAAAAGCAGCGATACCGGCACAAGAAAGAATAACGCTGTGGATAGTGCCGAAGACGAAGACAATCCCCTCTAGCCAGGCTTCGAGCGGGAGGATGGGCAAGCTAGCCCTAAGGAACAGGCGGCAGACGGAGAATCAGAGGATGACAGTTATATGCCCCTCTCTGATGATGAGGTGAGCCTCGGCAACGAAGAATTTATCGCGCCTGAGGATCCCGTCGAGCAGGAGTGCTTCAAGCGCCGGCTTATAGCCACAGCAAAAAGCCTGAAGAAAAAGCAACAACAGCTTCAAGCTGATCAAAATCTGCTAGCGGATAGATGGACTGAGGTGCTGGCAGCCGTGGAATACGAACTTGGGCGCCCAACCAAAAGTTACCCAAAGCGCAGGTTGCCACCCCAACTCGAGGAGGAAGCATTAAAGCCTACACTACCAGCATATGATGCGGTTGACCGGCCACCTCGTGGCCGAGACAAAGCGGCATATCAGCCCGAAGTCCAGACCGCACCCCATCGCCAGTCAAACAAAAATACCAAGGCCCTGGGTAACACGCGGGACCTGTGAGAAGTATTGGAAAACAAATCGGGACATAAAAGATCGGCCTACGGATCACGGGGGTGCGCCCCAACGCGTGACGACAACCGTCACGCCAGATATACTAAAAGCAAATCCGGCCGGGTCGAACACAGCAGACAAGACTCGTATGAACTGCCTCGTGATATAGCCCGGCACAGAGGCGCGGCACACCCCCTATGCTTCACTGATGAAGTAATGGATCATGAATTCCCAGAAGGGTTTAAACCCGTGAACATTGAATCATATGACGGCACTACAGACCCTGTGGTATGGATAGAGGATTTCTTCCGTAAATCCAAAGATAAGGGGTCTCAAAGCGACGATGGCGACGAGGAGCCCAGATCACCGAGTACATGAGGGCAAAAGAAATTTCCCCCGTAAATCCAAACGGTGAACGTGGTAAACGGCACCTACACTCCCAACCCGGACCGGACACACCCTTAGGGATGTCGACTTAACGGAACCAGTCGTCCCACAATATAAACTAGGGTCGATCACCTTCAACAGCATGGATCGTCCGGTTAACACCAATCAGGGCAATCCAGCCGCACTAGTCCTCGACCCAATAATTGACGGGTGCCACCTCACGCGAGTCCATATGGACGGAGGGAGCAGTCTAAACCTACTTTACCAAGACATAGTGCGCAAGATGGGCATCGGTCATTCGGTGATCAAGCCCGCTAAAACCACCTTCAGAGGTATTATACTAGGTATGGAGGTCAGCTGTACAGGCTCCATCGCCCTTGAAGTAGTCTTTGGATCAACAGATAATTATCGTGCCGAAGAGTTAATCTTCGACATCGGCCCCTTTCGCAGTGATTATCAGGCACTGCTCGGACGAACCGCGTTCGCTCGATTCAACGCGGTACCACATTATGCCTACCATAAGCTCAAGATGCCCGGTCCGCACGGCATCATCACGGTTAATGAAGGCCGAACTTCCCCTCGACACCAAGGAGTATACCGCTGCTTTAACAGCAGAAGCTACAAGTGGAACCTTCCAACCGAACCTCGACTCGACGGCCCGATTCCCGGACACCGCCAAAGGACTTCGAACTACTTCGCGGCAAGATTGCTCGGCTCGTCCAGAGCTCAATTAAACACTCGGCGAAAGCCAGGACAGACCACATACCGCGGCTCAACCGCTCTGCAGCACACAAGCATTTCTTACATTTTGTCTGCAGGTTCAACTTTGCGCAGACCAGGACTGGCGATATGGAAGCAGCTCAAACACGCAAGGGAATCCTTAGATATTCCCTGCGATGACCATCCGACTATACTCCGGATCTGCACACAGCTTCTTCCCCCTGGTCTCAGCAGCTTCCACAGTCATATTTCTTTTTTATCACATTACCTGTACTCACACGCATCGACGTACTATTCAAATACAACATGTGGATTTATATAACACTTACCTGCTGTTATTTCTTATTAAAATTCTTTTGTCAAGTGGCATCTGTACACCGTGATATGCTTTAAATATGCCAGGGGCTTCGTTTTACCCATAATACGACAATAAAGTCCGAACACCTTCATGGAAGTTCGGCACCCCGAACTTATAGCATTATATGCATCAGCTCCGAATCATGTCTTGGGTCAAATGTTGGGTTTGCCCGGCTCCCATGTTTTGCTGCCTTACGTTCCGCTATATCGGCTAAGGCGGCACAGGGAGAACTACTGCGATTGTGTCCCGGTTCTTCCGGACGAGCACCTCAGTAGAGAAAGCCAAAAACTGACTGTCATGATACGGCGAGAGCTGGTCAGCTGTTCGAGAGGTTGTAAAATCTTTAAGGATTTCTCCCGCATAATGCGATAACCAATGCAGCGTGCGATGGATCGGCTTTTCTTCCGATCAGGTGCTTATATAGCCCCTCGTGCGGTCTTTCGAACACCAGGGGATGCGCCTACCTTCCTTTTATAAAGCTCCTATGGCTAAGTGAGAGTGGTAAAGCCCTATAGTCCAATTGCCTGGTTCGTTGTGCTGAACACCTCCTTCGAAGGACCCAAAACTAGGATAAAGAGTGATCAGGTTTATCCCGAACACCCCCGTACTTCCTACGTGGGGGCAGAAGCCGACGACTGGCCAACTCTCAGGATTAATATATAAAACGGCCACGCGGGAGGATAAACTTTTATATAGCAGGCAATAAATAATAGAAATGACCTTGTTCAACATTACAAAGGACAACATGATTGTATTCATGGAAATATAATGTCCTTGGTGCATTGCTCCGCCGCTAGGCAGGATCCTTTCAGGACACTTTCATAATATAATTCGGGCTTGCGGTGCTCCTTCCCCTCTGGCTGTCCCTCGGTCATCAGCTTTTCAGCATCCATCTTCCCCCAGTGCACCTTTGCACGGGCGAAGGCCATTCGCGCACCCTCTATATAGACCGACCGCTTGATGACTTCAAGTCGAGGGCAAGCACTCACAAGCCGCTTCACGGGCCCGAAGTAGCTGCCTGGAATCGGCTCGGCAGGCCATGGCCGGATAATCAAATCTTTCATGGCTAGTTCGGCCGCCCTATGCAGTTCGATCAACTGTTTCAGTTGGTCGGCAAAAGGCACCGAATAATTCGGTGCCAGATACTGCGACCAGAAGAGCTTATCCGCAGTGTTCCCTTCTTCGACTCGGTAGAATTGGGCGGCATCCGATATGCTGCGGGGTAGTTCCGCAAATACCCCTGGAGAAATCCAAACTCAAAATCAGAAACATGATTTTCTCCTTGAATACTTGCTTTACATGGAAAAAAGCCTTACCCGCCGCGATCGTCCTCGCCTCTTGGATCTCCTGCAGGGCGCCTTGGGTTTCCCCCTGGGCATCGCGCGCGGCCTGATGACCCTGGCAAGTTCGGATTTTTTTTTCTCCGTTAAACTCTGCTCCAAGGTCTCGCATTTCTTCACGGACTCTTGAAGCTCCTGCTCAGCTTCAATAACCCTGGCCTCGTGCTTCTCACGAAGAGCCTGCTCTACGGCTGCCTTTTCCTCGGCCTCGGCAATAGCCTTCCTCAGAGCCTCGACTTCGTTCATCGCCCCTGGAGCAAATAATGAAACATATTTTATCATACTGAGAATTTGTTCGCACTGAACGCGAACAAGGCTTGCGCATACCTTGTTTATCTTCCAACTGCCTTTTCAACTGGCCAAGTTCTTCTTCGGCCCGCTCCAGACTTTGATTCAGTCCAGAGACCTCCGGAGCATGAGAGGCAGCAGCCGCTGCAGATGCCTGCTTATAAAAGAAGAGAGATAGATGTCATCAAATGAGTCTTCCTGCGAACATAAAATTGATCCTCTGTCCGGTCCTTTCTTGCACCGAACAGTGTATCAGGGGCTACTATCCATACTATGACACTCTTTGAAACCTCATAAAACATACCTCAAAGCCTCTTATAAGGCTGATACAGGCTTCATTCAGTCCACTCTCAGCAGACTGAATCTCCTTAATCACCGCACCCATCAGGGCACGATGTTCATCGACGATGGAGGCGCTCTTCAGCACCGCCAACAAAACATCCGGCACCTCTGGCTGGACAGAGATTGCCGGTGGAACAGGCACGCCCCCTCTAGTCGAGGGAGGCCGCCTGCTTGATTCTGGAGCCGTATTGGTCTCTAGAATTGCGTCCGGCTAGGAGCCGAATTCAAGATGGCTCCCGCCGTCGACACCCATGGGAATCTTCTCCCCCATGTCTCCAGCCCCCGAAGTTTGACCTCCAGGTGCCGCTTTCACGATCTCTTCCCCCCTCCTTGGCCGGGGTCCTTCTGGGACGAAGCCTCGGTGTTATGCACATATTTAGGGGAAGGGGCCTTCGGGGGCGTCCCGCTCTCTATAGCATCCGAGCTCAGCGAATCCTCTAATGAGGATCGTTCGGTGTGGGACCTCGCCGGACTACAAAAAATATAGCTCAGGTTAAAATATTATGACATGATGAGTCTGGACGCATAAACGTGTTCGGATTTTATACTCACGAGTTCACCAGGGGCTGGGCCCTGGGATCCCACATCGGGATGCTATCGGCGGCGGCAGTGGACTCTTCCGGAAGAGGAGTTTTCCCCTTTTAGGCGACTCGGCCTCCAAGTGTATGGAGGCCGCCCTCTTCTTTCTTCCCCCCGCTGGGGATTCGTCTTCCTCCTTGTCGTCGTCCTCTTCGGAGGCAGATCGGGCGTTGGAGCCTTCGGATATTGTGCCTGAAGTGCCGCGGTGACGAAGGCCGCCCCGGGTCTTTTTAGCCTCCTTCTCGGTCTTCTTCTTCGGCGCCTTGTACGGCGCCGGGGCTAGCATCTTCGTCAGAAGTGGGCCGGCCGGTTCTTCGGGCAACAGGGCCGGATAGTGGATCCGCCCCGCCTTCTTCGTCCAGCCCTAGGGGAGTTGAGGAAAACACATTAAGCATTTCCCTTGGGTTATGCGGGTAAAACGCATAAAAACTTACCGAGCTTGCAGGGCGGAACAGTTGATACCCGCGGTCCTCGGCCGAGTCCGGCCATGATTTTCCGGACTTGAAAAGCACCTTCCAGATGTCTTCGTGCGAGGAACCAAAGAGCTTTCGCAGGGTCTGGTGCTTGGCCGGATCAAATTCCCATAGATTGCAAGTCCGGTGCTGACATGGCAGGATCCGGCGAACTAACATCACCTGGACTACATTGACAAGTTCGATGTTCTTGTCTTCCATATCTTTAACACGCGTCTGGAGCATAGACAGTTCGTCAGACGAAGACCAGTTCAGGCCCTTCTTGGGCAAGGACGTAAGCCGCAGAGGGGCTTCGGATCGGAACTCTAGAGCAGCGGCCCATTCCGTGCTGCGCGGCTCAGTAATGTAAAACCACTGTTGTTGCCACTCTTTGACGGGATCATTAAAAGCACATGTTGGCCATGTGACGTTGGGCATCTTGCTCACCATGGCGCCCCCGCACTCGGCGTGCTCGCCGCTCACCACCTTGGGCTTCACATTAAAGATCTTCAGCCATAAGTCGAAGTGTGGCGAGATGCAGAGAAAAGCCTCGCACACGATGATGAATGTCGAGATGTTGAGGAAGGAATTAGGGGATAGATCATGAAAATCGATCCCGTAATAGTACATGATGCCGCGAACGAATGGGTTGAGGGGAAACCCTAGCCCGCGGACAAAATGAGGGAGGAATACAACCCTCTCTTGGGGTTCCGGAGTAGGAACGATCTGTCTCGCCGTTGGGAGACGGTGGACGATTTTTTTGGCCAGATACCCGGCCTCCCAAAGCTTTTTGATATGCTTCTCCTAGACGGTAGAGGCCATCCACTTGCCTCCTGCTCCGAATCCGGACATTTTCGCAAGGCCTTTGTGGGCGGAGAAGACGAACGCTCGGGCGCTGGAGCTCGGGCGAAGGAGAATGGATCGGGAAGAAGAAAGTGTGGGTGAGAAAGGGAGTTCTTATCCCCTTATAAAGTCAGTAGGGATTCTGCGCCTCCCCACTTGCCTGGTAAACTCGCTTATTCCCCAAGCGTCATAATTGATGGCGCGGTTGGGTTACCCACACCCGTGTTGATGAGAATCCCGTGATAAGGGGACACGATCTCTGCTTCGACAAGACGTGCCAAGAATACCGCCTCGCAATATGTGTAGTAGCTGGTTGAGAAAATGGTTCAAATAATAACCGGGCCATGGTGTGATGTCACGTTATGAAAAGTTGTCAGCAGATTAGATTTGTGGAAATATTATACTCTCTACGGTGGTATGTGGAATTTGTTTTGCAGAGCCAGACACGATCCTTGTGTTCAAAATCTTCTATGGAGAATTCAGAGAATGAACCCGCCTTGCAATGCCGAAGACAACCTGCGCGTCGGACTCATCGTCATTGAAGCCTAGTTCAGGGGCTACTGAGGGAGTCCTGGATTAGGGGGTCCTCGGACAGCCGGACTATATCTTCGGCCGGACTGTTGGATTATGAAGATACAAGATTGAAGACTTCATCCCGTGTCCGGGTGCGACTCTCCTTTGCATGGAAGGCAAGCTTGGCAATTCGGATATGTGGATCTCCTCCCTTGTAACCGACTCTGTGTAACCCTAGCCCCCTCCGGTATCTATATAAACTGGAGGGTTTAGTCCGTAGGACAACGACAATCATAATCATAATCATAGGCTAGCTTCTAGGGTTTAGCCTCTACGATCTCGTGGTAGATCAACTCTTGTAATACTCATATCATCAAGATCAATCAAGCAGGAAGTAGGATATTACCTCCATCGAGAGGGCCCAAACCTGGGTAAACATTGTGTCCCCTGCCTCCTGTTACCATCCGCCTTAGACGCACAGTTCGGGACCCCCTACCCGAAATCCGCCGGTTTTGACACTGACAATGTCCCGAGGAGATATCTAGACACTTATATCCTTTGTGGAGGCTACTGTAACCCAAGAAAGCACATTGTTTGGAGTGGAACTCAAGCTTGTGTTTGTTGAAAGGGCGAAGATTGGCCACACGGCACAACCAAAAATGCGAAGGAAAGAGTAGTTTGGTTTAGTGCCAAAAAGACGTTCTAATGGAGTTTGATTGTTGATGACTCGACTAGGAACGCCATTTATGAGGTAAACTGCGGTGAGAAAAGCTTCATCCCAAAACTTCAGAGGCATAAAGGCATGAGCAAGTAGAGAAAGACCAACTTTCACTATGTGTCTATGCTTTCGTTCAGCAGATCCATTTTGTTGGTGAGCGTGAGGGCATGACACATGATGGGTGATGCCAATACGCTAAAAAAGGACTCAATTTTTTATATTCTCCCCCCCCCCCAATCCGTTGCATAGCAATGATCTTGCAGTCAAAAAGATGCTCAACATGGGCTTGGAAGAGACGGAATTTCTCAAACACATCAGATTTATTTTTGAGTAAATAGATCCAACTGAACTTGCGAAAATCATCGATAAAGCTGACATAGTATTTTTGTCTGCCTATAGAAACGGGTCCAGGACCCCAAACGTCTGAAAAAACAAGCTCTAAAGGAGCTTTCGATTCACTAACTGAACGAGAATAAAGTAGTTGATGACTCTAGGCCATCTGACATGCATCACACACTAACAAGTGATCTTGTTTATTTGACACCGGAAGATTAAAGTCTCTAAGAATTTTCTAAACTACCGGAAGGGATGGATGCCCTAGACGTTTGTGCCACCGTGATGTAGATGGTTTTATGGCGCCAAGCACTTGACGTTGAGGAGCACTCTGCCGTCCGGTCACGGGGAACAAGCCCCACCTACTCCTGTTTTGAAGAATTGTTCTCTGGGTAGCCTGATCCTTGACAAAAAAGACATCAGGGTGAAGCTCAAGGAACACATGATTATCCTACATAAGTTGATAGGAAGAAAGGAGACTTTGATCAGCACTAGGTGCATGAAGAATATTGTTCAAGTTCAAGGAACCGGAAGGAGTAGATAAAACCGAATGACCAATATGTGCAATGTTCATACCTTGACCACTCGCAGTGTGGATTTGCTCGTTGCCGGTGTAGCGATCGCGGACAGCGAGCTTCTCCAAATCTCCGGTCACGTGATCTGTCGCGCCGGTGTCAAGATACCAGTTGGTATCAACTCCATATGAGTGAGCAGCATTCGCAGGCCGATGATTACCACCACCGCCACCGCTGCCGCCTCCGCCGTTGCCATTGCCGTTGCCGCCACCGCTGCCACCAGCAGGGTTACAAATGTTGTTGTTGTAGTTCCGGTCATAGCGCTTCTTGCAACGCCACGTGCCATGGCCTTCGTTCTTGCAAATATGGCAACGCTCGCGATAGTGATCACGGTCACCACCACCCTGACGTGGCGCACCACCGCTGCCACCAGGGTTGTCGAAGTAGCAGCTGGAGCCAGCGTTGCTGTTGTTGTTCTAGCCGCCGTGTCCGCTGCTATTGCCTGTTGGGGAACGTAGTAATTTCAAAAAAAATCCTACGCACACGCAAGATCATGTGATGCATAGCAACGAGAGGGGAGAATGTTGTCTACGTACCCTCGTAGACCGGAAGCGGAAGCGTTAGCACAACGCGGTTGATGTAGTTGTACGTCTTCATGGCCCGACCGATTAAGCACCGAAACTATGGCACCTCCGAGTTCTAGCACATGTTCAGCTCGATGACGATCCCCGGACTCTGATCCAGCAAAGTGTCAGGGAAGAGTTCCGTCAGCACGACGGCGTGGTGACGATCTTGATGTTCTACCATCGCAGGGCTTCGCCTAAGCACCGCTACAATATTATCAAGGATTATGGTGGAGGGGGGCACCGCACATGGCTAAGAGAACGATCACAAAGATCAACTTGTGTGTCTAGAGGTGCCCCCCTGCCCCTGTATATAAAGGAGCAAGGGGAGGAGGCCGGCCGGCCCTTGAGGCGCGCCAAGGAGGGGGGAGTCCTCCTCCTAGTAGGAGTAGGACTCCCCTTTCCTAGTCCAACTAGGAAGAGGGAAGGGGGAAGGAAAGAGAGGGAGAGGGAGAGGGAAAGAGGGGCCGCGCCCCCCTCCCCTAGTCCAATTCGGACTCTCCATGGGAGGGGGCGCGCCACCTCCTGGGCTTCTGCCCTCTCTCTCCCCTCAGGCCCACTAAGGCCCAATACTTCCCCGGGGGTTCCGGTAACCCTTCCGGCACTCCGGTTTTCTCCGAAATCACCCGAAACACTTCCGGTGTCCGAATATAGCCGTCCAATATATTGATCTTTATGTCTCGACCATTTTGAGACTCCTCGTCATGTCCGTGATCATATCCGGGACTCCAAACAACCTTCGGTACATCAAAATATATAAACTCATAATGAAACTGTCATCGTAACGTTAAGCGTGCGGACCCTACGGGTTCGAGAACAATGTAGACATGACCGAGACACGTCTCCGGTCAATAACCAATAGCGGAACCTGGATGCTCATATTGGCTCCCACATATTCTATGAAGATCTTTATCGGTCTAACCGCATAACAACATACGTTGTTCCCTTTGTCATCGGTATGTTACTTGCCCGAGATTCGATCGTCGGTATCTCAATACCTAGTTCAATCTCGTTACCGGCAAGTCTCTTTACTCGTTCCGTAATACATCATCCTGCAACTAACTCATTAGTTGCAATGCTTGCAAGGCTTAAGTGATGTGCATTACTGAGAGGGCCCAGAGATACCTCTCCGACAATCGGAGTGACAAATCCTAATCTCGAAATACGCCAACCCAACAAGTACCTTCGGAGACACCTGTAGAGCACCTTTATAATCACCCAGTTACGTTGTGACGTTTGGTGGCACACAAAGTGTTCCTCCGGTAAACGGGAGTTGCATAATCTCATAGTCATAGGAACATGTATAAGTCATGAAGAAAGCAATAGCAACAAACTAAACGATCAAGTGCTAAGCTAACGAAATGGGTCAAGTCAATCACATCATTCTCCTAATGATGTGATCCCGTTAATCAAATGACAACTCATGTCTATGGTTAGGAAACATAATCATCTTCGATCAACGAGCTAGTCAAGTAGAGGCATACTAGTGACACTATGTTTGTCTGTGTATTCACACATGTATTATGTTTCCGGTTAATACAATTCTAGCATGAATAATAAACATTTATCATGATATAAGGAAATAAATAATAGCTTTATTATTGCCTCTAGGGCATATTTCCTTCAGTCTCCCACTTGCACTAGAATCAATAATCTAGTTCACATCGCCATGTGATTTATCGTCAATAGTTCACATCACCATGTGATTAACACCCATAGTTCACATCGACATGTGACCAACACCCAAAGGGTTTACTAGAGTCAATAATCTAGTTCATGTCGCTATGTGATTAACACCCAAAGAGTATTGAGATGTGATCATGTTTTGCTTGTGAGAGAAGTTTAGTCAACGGGTCTGCCACATTCAGATCCGTAAGTATTTTGCAAATTTCTATGTCAACAATGCTCTGCATGGAGCTATTCTAGCTAATTGCTCCCACTTTCAATATGTATCCAGATTGAGACTTAGAGTCATCTGGATCAGTGTCAAAACTTGTATCGACGTAACCCTTTACGACGAACCTTTTGTCACCTCCATAATCGAGAAACATATCCTTATTACACTAAGGATAATTTTGACCAATGTCCAGTGATCTACTCCTAGATCACTATTGTACTCCCTTGCCAAACTCAGGGAAGGGTATACAATAGGTCTGGTACACAACATGGCATACTTTATAGAACCTATGGCTAAGGCATAGGGAATGACTTTCATTCTCTCTCTATCTTCTGCCGTGGTCGGGTTTTGAGTCTTACTCAACTTCACACCTTGTAACACAGGCAAGAACTTCTTCTTTGACTTTTCCATTTTGAACTACTTCAAAATCTTGTCAAGGTATGTACTCATTGAAAAACTTATCGAGCATCTTGATCTATCTCTATAGATCTTGATGCTCAATATGTAAGCAGCTTCACCGAGGTCTTTCTTTGAAAAACTACTTTCAAATATTCCTTTATGCTTTGCAGAATAATTCTACATTATCTCCGATCAACAATATGTCTTTCACATATACTTATCAGAAATGTTGTAGTGCTCCCACATACTTTTTTGTAAATACAGGCTTCACCGCAAGTCTGTATAAAACTATATGCTTTGATCAACTTATCAAAGTGTATATTCCAACTCCGAGATGCTTGCACCAGTCCATAGATGGATCGCTGGAGCTTGCATATTTTGTTAGTACCTTTAGGATTGACAAAACCTTCCGGTTGCATCATATACAACTCTTCTTTAATAAATCCATTAAGGAATGCAGTTTTGTTTATCCATTTGCCATATTTCATAAAATGCGGCAATTGCTAACATGATTCGGACAGACTTAAGCATAAATACGAGTGAGAAACTTTCATCGTAGTCAACACCTTGAACTTGTCGAAAAACTTTTTGCGACAATTCTAGCTTTGTAGATAGTAACACTACTATCAGCCTCTGTCTTCCTCTTGAAGATCCATTTAATCTCAATGGCTCACCGATCATTGGGCAAGTCAATCAAAGTCCATACTTTGTTCTCATACATGGATCTCATCTCAGATTTCATGGCCTCAAGCCATTTCGCGGAATCTGGGCTCATCATCGCTTCCTCATAGTTCGTAGGCTCGTCATGGTCAAGTAACATGACCTCCAGAACAGGATTATCGTACCACTCTGGTGCGGATCTCACTCTGGTTTACCTACGAGGTTCGGTAGTAACTTGATCTGAAGTTACATGATCATCATCATTAGCTTCCTCACTAATCGGTGTAGTAGTCACAGGAACAGATTTCTGTGATGAACTACTTTCCAATAAGGGAGCAGGTACAGTTACTTCATCAAGTTCTACTTTCCTCCCACTCACTTCTTTCGAGAGAAACTCCTTCTCTAGAAAGGATCCATTCTCAGCAATGAATAACTTGCCTTCGGATCTGTGATAGAAGGTGTACCCAACATTTTATTTTGGGTATCCTATGAAGATTTACTTCTCCGATCTGTGTTCGAGCTTATCATGTTGAAACTTTTTCACATAAGCATTGCAGTCCCAAACTTTAAGAAACAATGGCTTAGGTTTCTCGCCAAACCATAGCTCATACGGTGTCGTCTCAACGGATTTAGATGGTGCCCTTTTTAATGTGAATGTAGTTGTCTCTAATGCATAACCCCAAAACGATAGTGGTAGATCGGTAAGAGACATCATAGATCGCACTATATCTAATAAAGTATGGTTATGACATTCAGACACACCATTACACTGTGGTGTTCCAGGTGGCGTGAGTACTGAAACTATTTCACATTGTTTTAACTGAAGGCCAAACTCGTAACTCAAATATTTTACTTCTGCGATCATATCGTAGAAACTTTTATTTTTGTTACGATGATTCTCCACATCACTCTGAAATTCTTTGAACTTTTCAAATATTTCAGACTTGTGTTTCATCAATTAGATATACTCATATCTGCTCAAATCATCTGTGAAGATCAGAAAAATAATGATACCTGCCACGAGCCTCAATATTCATCGGACCACATACAACAGTATGTATGATTTCCAACAAATCTGTTGCTCGCTCCATTGTTCCGGAGAACGGAGTCTTAGTCATATTGCCCATGAGGCATGGTTCGCAAGCATCAACTGATTCATAATCAAGTGATTCCAAAAACCCATCAGCATGGATTTTCTTCATGCGCTTTACACCAATATGACCTAAACGGCAGTGCCACAAATAAGTTGCACTATCATTATTAACTTTGCATCTTTTGGCTTCAATATTATGAATATGTGTATCACCACGATCAAGATCCAACAAACCATTTTCATTGGGTGTATGACCATAGAAGGTTTTATTCATGTAAACAGAACAACAATTATTCTCTAACTTACATGAATAACCGCATTGCAATAAACATGATCCAATCATATTTATGCTCAACGCAAACACCAAATAACACTTACTTAGGTTCAACACTAATCCCGAAAGTATAGGGAGTGTGCGATGATGATCATATCAATCTTGGAACCACTTCCAACACACATCGTCACTTCACCCTTAACTAGTCTCTGTTCATTCTGCAACTCCCGTTTCGAGTTACTACTCTTAGCAACTGAACTAGTATCAAATACTGAGGGGTTGCTATAAACACTAGTAAAGTACACATCAATAACATGTATATCAAATATACCTATGTTCACTTTGCCATCCTTCTTATCCGCCAATTACTTGGGGTAGTTCCGCTTCCAGTGACCAGTCCCTTTGCAGTAGAAGCACTCAGTTTCAGGCTTAGGTCCAGACTTGGGTTTTTCACTTGAGCAGCAACTTGCTTGCCGTTCTTCTTGAAGTTCCACTTTCTTCCCTTTGTCCTTTTTACTTGAAACTAGTGGTTTTGTTTACCATCAACACTTGATGCTTTTCTTGATTTCTACCTTTGTTGATTTCAGCATCACGAAGAGCTTGGAATCATTTCCGTTATCCCTTGCATATTATAGTTCATCACGAAGTTCTACTAACTTGGTGATGGTGACTAGAGAATTCTGTCAATCACTATTTTATCTGGAAGATTAACTCCCACTTGATTCAAGCGATTGTAATACCCAGAAAATCTGAGCACATGCTCACTTCTTGAGCTATTCTCCTCCATCTTTTAGCTATAGAACTTGTTGGAGACTTCATATCTCTCAACTCAGGTATTTGCTTGAAATATTAACTTCAACTCCTGGAACATCTCATATGGTCCATGACGTTCAAAACGTCTTTGAAGTCCCAATTCTAAGACGTTTAAGCATGGTGCACTAAACTATCAAGTAGTCATCATATTGAGCTAGACAAATGTTCATAACATATGCATCTGCTCCTGCAATAGGTTTGTCACCTAGCGGTGCATCAAAGACATAATTCTTCTGTGCAGCAATGAGGATAAACCTCAGATCACGGATCCAATCCGCATCATTGCTACTAACATCTTTCAACTTAGTTTTCTCTAGGAACATATCAAAAATAAAACAGGGGAGCTAAACGCGAGCTATTGATCTACAACATAGATATGCTAATACTACCAGGACTAAGTTCATGATAAATTAAAGTTCAATTAATCATATTACTTAAGAACTCCCACTTAGATAGACATCCCTCTAATCCTCTAAGTGATCACATGATCCAAATCAACTAAACCATGTCCGATCATCACGTGAGATGGAGTAGTTTCAATGGTGAACATCACTATGTTGATCATATCTACTATATGATTCACGATCGACCTTTTGGTCTCCGTGTTCCGAGGCCATATCTGTTATATGCTAGGCTCGTCAAGTTTAACCTGAGTATTCCGCGTGTGCAACTGTTTTGCACCCGTTGTATTTGAACGTAGAGCCTATCACACCCAATCATCACGTGGTGTCTCAGCACGAAGAACTTTCGCAACGGTGCATACTCAGGGAGAACACTTATACTTTGATAATTTTAGTGAGGGATCATCTTATAATGCTACCGTCAATCAAAGCAAGATAAGATGCATAAAAGATAAACATCACATGCAATCAATATAAGTGATATGATATGGCCATCATCATCTTGTACTTGTGATCTCCATCTCCGAATTACCGTCATGATCACCACCGTCACCGGCGTGACACCTTGATCTCCATCGTAGCATCGTTGTTGTCTCGCGAATCTTATGCTTCCACGACTATGGCTACCGCTTAGTGATAAAGTAAAGCATTACAGCGCGATTGCATTGCATACAATAAAGCGACAACCATATGGCTCCTGCCAGTTGCCGATAACTCGGTTACAAAACATGATCATCTCATACAATAAAATTTAGCATCATGTCTTGACCATATCACATCACAACATGCCCTGCAAAAACAAGTTAGACGTCCTCTACTTTGTTGTTGCAAGTTTTACGTGGCTGTTACGGGCTTAGCAAGAACCGTTCTTACCTACGCATCAAAACCACAACGATAGTTTGTCAAGTTGGTGCTGTTTTAACCTTCGCAAGGACCGGGCGTAGCCACACTCGGTTCAACTAAAGTTGGAGAAACTGACACCCGCCAGCCACCTGTGTGCAAAGCACGTCAGTAGAACCAGTCTCGCGTAAGCGTACGCGTAATATCGGTCCGGGCCGCTTCATCCAACAATACCGCTGAACCAAAGTATGACATGCTGGTAAGCAATATGACTTATATCGCCCACAACTCACTTGTGTTCTACTCGTGCACAACATCAACGCATAAAACCAGGCTCGGATGCCACTGTTGGGGAACGTAGTAATTTCAAAAAAAATCCTACGCACACGCAAGATCATGGTGATGCATAGCAACGAGAGGGGAGAGTGTTGTCTACGTATCCTTGTAGACCGGAAGCGGAAGCGTTAGCACAACGCGGTTGATGTAGTCATACGTCTTCACGGCCCGACCGATCAAGCACCGAAACTACGGCACCTCCGAGTTCTAGCACACGTTCAGCTCGATGACGATCCCCAGACTCCGATCCAGCAAAGTGTCGGGGAAGAGTTCCGTCAGCACGATGGCGTGGTGACGATCTTGATGTTCTACCGTTGTAGGGCTTCGCCTAAGCACCGCTACAATATTATCGAGGATTATGGTGGAGGGGGCACCGCACACGGCTAAGAAAACGATCACAAAGATCAACTTGTGTGTCTAGAGGTGCCCCCCTGCCCCTGTATATAAAGGAGCAAGGGGAGGAGGCCGGCCGGCCCTTGAGGTGCGCCAAGGAGGGGGGGAGTCCTCCTCCTAGTAGGAGTAGGACTCCCCTTTCCTAGTCCAACTAGGAAGAGGGAAGGGGGAAGGAAAGAGAGGGAGAGGGAGAGGGAAAGAGGGGCCGCGCCCCCCTCCCCTAGTCCAATTCGGACTCTCCATGGGAGGGGGCGCGCCACCTCCTGGGCTGCTGCCCTCTCTCTCCCCTCAGGCCCACTAAGGCCCAATACTTCCCCGGGGGGTTCCGGTAACCCTTCCGGCACTCCGGTTTTCTCCGAAATCACCCGAAACACTTCCGGTGTCCGAATATAGCCGTCCAATATATAGATCTTTATGTCTCGACCATTTCGAGACTCCTCGTCATGTCCGTGATCATATCCGGGACTCCGAACAACCTTTGGTACATCAAAATATATAAACTCATAATGAAACTGTCATCGTAACGTTAAGCGTGCGGACCCTACGGGTTTGAGAACAATGTAGACATGACCGAGACACGTCTCCGGTCAATAACCAATAGCGGAACCTGGATGCTCATATTGGCTCCCACTTATTCTATGAAGATCTTTATCGGTCAGACCGCATAACAACATACGTTGTTCCCTTTGTCATCGGTATGTTACTTGCCCGACATTCGATCGTCGGTATCTCAATACCTAGTTCAATCTCGTTACCGGCAAGTCTCTTTACTCGTTCCGTAATACATCATCCTGCAACTAACTCATTAGTTGCAATGCTTGCAAGGCTTAAGTGATGTGCATTACCGAGAGGGCCCAGAGATACCTCTCCGACAATCGGAGTGACAAATCCTAATCTCGAAATACGCCAACCCAACAAGTACCTTCGGAGACACCTGTAGAGCACCTTTATAATCACCCAGTTATGTTGTGACGTTTGGTGGCACACAAAGTGTTCCTCTGGTAAACGGAAGTTGCATAATCTCATAGTCATAGGAACATGTATAAGTCATGAAGAAAGCAATAGCAACAAACTAAACGATCAAGTGCTAAGCTAACGAAATGGGTCAAGTCAATCACATCATTCTCCTAATGATGTGATCCCGTTAATCAAATGACAACTCATGTCTATGGTTAGGAAACATAACCATCTTCGATCAACGAGCTAGTCAAGTAGAGGCATACTAGTGACACTATGTTTGTCTATGTATTCACACATGTATTATGTTTCCGATTAATACAATTCTAGCATGAATAATAAACATTTATCATGATATAAGGAAATAAATAATAGCTTTATTATTGCCTCTAGGGCATATTTCCTTCATTGCCGCCGCCGTGGCTGCCACCAGGACGGCCGTAGCCACCGCGACCCCTGCCCTTTGCAGCAAGGTTGGCGGAGTGCTGGGCAGAGTAGGCCGCGTTCTGGGTGGTGATGCGGGCCTCAGCCGCAAGCAAAAGCGAGAACAACTCGCTGAGTCCGATCTGCTGATCGGTGAAGGCGCGGGTGGAGAGGGCAGAGACGAACCCGTTGTACTCAGACTCGTGCGGAAGACCTTCGAGGATATGCGAGGCGATGTCATCCTCCTCGAGTGGCTTCCCAGCGGCAGCGAGCTCATCCGCCAGCCCCTTCATCTTGGTGAAGTAGGCGGCAGCAGAGAGATCGCCCTTACGTGCATTCCCGATCACCGAGCGGAGCTGAATCTTGCGCGCCCTGGACTACGATGAAAAACTCTGGACCAGCGCTTCCTAGAGGCTAGCGGCAGTAGTGTAGGTCGAGACTTGCATCAAAACCTCACGAGAAAGAGATGCGATCAGGAATGTGAGCACCTGTTGGTCCTGGGTAACCCAGATGGCGTGCTCCGGGTTTGGCGTGGAGGTAATCTCCTTCTTCTCGGCGACCTCCTTCTCGGAGATGAGGACGGCGATAGGCTCCTTGGTCGTTCCATCAAGGTAGCCCATCATCCCAGCGGCCTTGATGTGCGGTATGATTTGGGCTTTCCAAACCAGGAAGTTCTCACGAGTTAACTTCTTTGAGATGGTATGGCAGAGCGTGGCGATGGAGGGTGCGGCCATGGCGACAGAGGAGGAGGAAGACGACATAACCTAGATGTATTGGAAGGACCTTGCTCTGTATACCATGTGAAAATAGCGAGGCTTAAGTGTATGCGTTATGCAGGGACGCATGCGTGTTATATGGGCACAATAGCCAGGAGATTTACAAGTTAGTTAGGAGAAGGATCTCCAAATCAACTAACGACCTAGGGTTTATCTCTTCAGCCTAACAAGATTACAACAGCTCAAACACACGCACACATCTCCTATACATATCTAAACATATACAATGTTTAACACTCCCCCTCAATCACAACTGTCTAAGTTGAGATTGTGCCTAAATGCTTGTAACTGCCTCAGAGATAGGGGTTTAGTAAACCTAGATATGTTTCGTGATCTTAACATCATACTGGAGATCCGACATGTGGGCTTCCCAGGATGATGATGCTCTGAACCATGTTATGTTCCCTGGGTTATCGGCGTTTATGTCGATATAGCCCCCGCCCATGGTCTAGATGGTTTGTTGGGGATAGCCCAAACTGTTTCTATCCTGACTACGCATCATCGTTCCCCTGTTCTGGTGAACCGACCTCGGTGCTCCGCGTACCTCCTGTTTCCTTCCCACCAAAAATCGACTGCCATTTTCAGGCGACTGACATAAAGCTAAACTGATTGCATAAACATATGCTAATCTGCTAATCAAGTACACTTTACAATCAATCGTATCTTTAGTGCATACAAGTTACTGAAACTGCAATTAAATCAGCAGGAGATCACTGTAACTAACTTGCTCTTCTCCTATCATCCATACCCAAATTATCATAACCACACCTAATTAATTACTTGATCATCACTCCCCGCAAAAATAAAACTACTTGATCATCACCACCATCATATAACGATCCCTATACCAGAGGCGGGAACAGATAGTCCCAATACTCGCTGCCAATCTCCTCAACCTCGATCACTCGATTCACAGCTCCCCCGACATCAGCGCTCATGACGCGCCGATCTTGCACCGTTGGCGTCCCGTGATCCCTCCTCGAGCTGGCGAATGACACCATCTGATCGGAGCTTCCATTTCCATACACCGCCGTGAGGTCAGCGTCGACGGTTCTTGCATGATCCGTGGCGGTGGCACCGCTCCTCCTCATCCTCTTTCTGCGCGCGCGGCCCGTGGAATGGTCGCCGGCGTCCAGGAACTGACCGTTGTCGCGCTCCAGGTCGAGGCGGCGCTGCACCTTCTCGATCGGGAAGTTGAGATGCGCGCGCGGGCCGCGCATGCGCAGCGCCGCCACGTCGTAGGCGAGCGCGGCCTCGTCCGCCGTGGCGAACGTGCCCAGCCACACCCGCGCGCCCCGCCTCCTCGTGTCCCTGATCTCCGCAGCGAACTTGCCCCACGGCCGCCGCCGCACCCCCCTGTAGCTCTTGGGCAACGCTACCTTGCCGGGCACGGCACTCTGCTGCTGCCCTTCTCCTCGAGGCGAGGCCACCGCGAGTGGCGGCTGCTCAGCGATGGGCGGTGTGGCAGCGTCCGCCACGCTGAGCAGCTCGTCCCACTCGTCGGCGCCCATGGAGATCCACCTCCCGAGGCTCGGCAGCCGCTGCAGGATCTCCGCGCCGGCCTGATCCACCAAAGACGTGGACGCCGTCGACGACGACGCGGGCATCGGCGTGCACCCTGTCGGCGCCTCGGTCATGATGGTCGCCCACACGTTCTCCAGGATGTTGCTTGTGTCGCGCGGCTGCTGCGACGACCCCGGCGCTCCGATCGCCATGGCTAGTCCTCCGCTGCCGAATAACAATAATCTCTGAATTAATTCTCCCTGTGATCGAGACGAACCCTGCGCGCTGCGCAGGGTTTATATACGTCTGAGACGATCGGCCGGGCGAACTCATGGTGTCACGGCTGACACGGGCTGGCAGTTGGCGATTCCCAGCGTTGCAAGTCAGAGCGTGGCCGAAGTGCCAAGCTAGGTCGAGAAATTAACGAGAAGGAAGCCATAGCTTAGCTGGGTTGCAATGAAGAACGAGTAGTATAAACTTGAGCGCATGCAATTCAACCGCCGCGCCGCCGCGCAAGATCTCTGCAGGAATTCAGGGATGTTGGTGCGTGTGCATGTGCATGGTACCTTGCGACCGCCGGCTTTCCCCACGGGATATGCTTTCTTTTTCCCAGTAGAGTTGACTAATCGCATGGGTAACCATGGATGCAATGCCTAGGTCAGCTCGGCTGCGGCATTTCTGCCCTGTACCCACAGGCAGGTTTGACTTGCGTACGATTGCATTTGTGGTAGCTGAAAGTCTGAAACCAGTACTGTATGTCATTTAGTATTTTCATTGGCCATAAAAAAACATAGTATAGTATATTAGATATTTTGAAAGTCATATTGTACTTTCTAAACTATCAACATCTAGAATACCCAATCCATGCCATTTGGTTCATCATGAAATACATTTTCATACCAAATCAATACCATTATATTCATCATGAAATATATTTTCATATGATCTTTATATTTAGTATATTGTGGATATCAACAATTTTCTTTATAAACTTGATCAAAGTTTGTGAAACTTAACTTTTAGAAAAACCAATGAACATTATATTTTATGTATTGTGGAACAAAGGGGGTGTATCACTTGGTATTTTCATTGGCCAAATTTTTTTGTATTAAGATAAGGATTTTCGTGTACTTGGTTGCGCGCGAATGTATAGTTTCAATTGGAGACCTCTTTCAATTGCAGCTTAATTCTGTTGGTTTTCATTTCTTGGTCGTCTACTCTCAGAGGAATTTAACTGCAAATAATTTAGTGGTCTGTGATCAGTCACGTATTGTACGACTCTAAACTATATTAGTTTCCCCATACAACATCCCCATCGATTCTCCAAAACAATAAGCTAGGTAGAACATCCCCGGACCTCGATTAGTTTAAGTACCTGAATCCCTTCGCGGGCAAGGAAAACCTGCTAATGATTGGGTCAGCAAGACATCAACATGTACTACAAAGAGGTCTGATTTTCTTCCCTGCTGAATCAATCCAGTTGCTTGATTTGCTTCACAAGCCATGCAACGCACACACCCACTTGCTCCCATCATAGCGTTCACATCGAAATATATCTCTCTGCGTAGGTCTTACTCTTATCTTTGAACGCGCTCGATGGTTAGCTATAGATTCATAATTAGGCCTTGATTGTCTGGCAAGTCAACTGGCATGACGAAATCACTCAACCTGGTCATTTCTTGATTGTTCTTCCTCCTCCCTCAGGGCCACATATGTATTCAAAATTGCAAGTTGCATTGCTTGCTTTGATTTCTCATGGCACGCGCATTGCGTTCCCTTTAATTTATGTGCCAATCTGCTTGAGCGACAAGTTAATTAGCAATATATTAATTCCTAATTTCATCGTCTTTGATCATCTTGAGTTGGGAGCACTTGACTGAAATAATAGTAATAAGCTAGGGGAGCAGTGCGCTCCAAGCTCTGAATCTGTGGAGCAGATCGCGTTCGCACGCAGTACTACGCTGGGGTTCAGGGCTTTGATCGGCCCGAAAATGATCGATGAGATGCTTCCCGGTGCAGGGAGGGAGTGGCCGTGGTAGATACGCATGCGTGTGCTCATAAAGTATGCCCGTTGCACTTGCACGATCACAGGTCGCTTGGGGAGGGAGGTTGCAGCAGAATGTTTCAACTTCTTGTGTCCGGACGCATGCATGACGCATGTTGCCGTTCCATCTTCGCTTCGCAAATACTACTCCCTCCGTCCCGAATTACTTGTCTTAAATTTGTTTAGATACGAATGTTAGACACTCTCGATGTAAAGTAGTGATCCAAATGCTCTTATATTAATTTACAGAAGGAGTAGTACATCCGTATCTGACAAATTTAAGACAAGTAATTTGGGAAGAAGGTAATATAATAAAACGTAGTCCCTCCGTTCCAAATTATTTGAAATTTTACGTTTGTCCAAGGTGAAACTTCTGTAAGTTTGATCAATTCAACAAACAAATATGTTGATATACACTATGAAAAAAACTAATTATGATGAAACTTGGCGTTGTAGATGTTGGTATATATTTCTATTGAGCTGCTCAAACTTAAGGACAAACCCAACTCTTCACCGAAGGATGCGCTTGGGATTTGAGAAGGAGATTCGTTAATTATCAGTGCACAATATACATGTTCACCAATTTTGTAGCTCTACAAATTGTTTCCATTACCTTTATAATATTGTCACAACATTACCTTTATATCTAGTACGCACTGTGTTTCCGGCAAGGTTTTTTCAAAGGAATTGGGGAGTGCTGAAGGAGGATATTATTCGTGCGATTAAAAAGTTTTTTGATACAGGTATAATGCCGGAGGGTGTAAATGATACGGTGATTGTTCTTATTCCTAAGGTGAAAAATCCCCAAGCGATCAAAGACTTCCGGCCTATCAGTCTGTGTAATGTTATTTATAAAGTTATATCTAAGTGCCTTGTGAACAGATTGAGACCGCATCTTGATGGAATGATTTCTCCAACCCAAAGTGCCTTTATCCCTGGGAGATTGATATCTGATAATGCTCTTATTGCGTTTGAGTGTATGCATTCGTTAAGTACTCTGAAGGATGGACGGGGTGAATTCTGTGCTTATAAATTGGACCTTGCCAAGGCATATGATAGAGTGGATTGGAATTTTTTGAAGTGTATGTTGAGCACGTTGGGGTTTGCATCAGGATGGATAAAATGGATTATGGTCTGTGTTACTTCAGTGAAATTTTCAGTACACTTCAATGGCCAGCTCTTGGAGTCGTTCTCGCCATCATGTGGCATCAGGCAAGGGGACCCTATCTCACCATACTTATTCTTATTTGTGGCCGAAGCTCTTTCTTTGTTGTTACAGAATGCGTGTACTAGAGGATCTCTTCTGGAGTTCAAGGTTAATAGACAGGCCCCGGGTATTTCACATCTCTTGTTTGCCGATGATTGTCTTTTATTTTTCAAGGGGTCCAGTGAGCAAGCCTTGGCAATCAAAAATATTATTGCGACTTATGAGAAGGGGACAGGTCAGCTGGTGAGCCCTGATAAATGCTCAATCTTGTTCGGCAAGAATTGTACTATGGAGGTCCAAGTGGCTGTTATTGTAATTCTAAGCATTACCTCAGAGGGATTTGAGGATAAATATCTTGGGCTCCCGGTGCCACAAGGGAGAATGAAGGCTGGTAAATTTCAATCCACTAAGGAAAAAGCCCTCAAAATTTTATCGGACTGGATAGAAAAATATGCCTCGCGTGGGGCGAAAGAAACTTTGATTAAATATGTCCTGCAGGCTCTTCCGGTGTACGCAATGGGTATTTTTAAATTTCCGGCATCACTCTGCGAGGAGTTGTCTCATATCATAAGGAATTTCTGGTGGGGTGACGAGGAGAATAGGAGGAAGACTCATTGGCTGGCTTGGGATAAGATGACTAAGCCTAAAGGTGTGGGTGGGATGGGATTCCGGGATCTTAGATTATTTAACCAGGCTCTGCTAGCGAAGCAGGCTTGGAGGTTGGTGGTTAATCCTGAATCTCTATGCGCTAAAGTGATTAAGGCAAAATATTATCCCCAGGGACATATCCTTGATACGGTTTTCCCGCAGTCAGCTTCTCTTACTTGGCAAGGTATTCTGCATGGATTGGATTTGCTTAAATCCGGAGTCATTTGGAGAGTGTGTGATGGGACTAATATTAATATCTGGAGAGATAACTGGCTCCCAAGATCTTCTGGACTTAAAATTACTGCCAGAAAGAACAGGACAAGAGTCAAATGGGTATCAGACTTGATGCTGAGCGGTCCTAGGAGGTGGGATGAAAATATGGTTAGGCATTTGTTTTATCCATATGATGCGGAGGAGATTTTGAGGTTACGTATGCAATCAAACGGGGATGGTGATTTTGTTGCTTGGCATTTTGAAAAAAATGGGATGTTCTCGGTTAAAAGTGCGTACAAGCTTGCGCTTACATTGAAGGATAAAAAAGAGGATGAGGGTCAATGTAGTGAGGTTGTGTTGGGGGAGAGGAAAATCTGGGATGTCATCTGGAAGGCTAATGTCCCTCAGAAGATTCGCATTTTTGCGTGGAGGGTTGCAACTAATAGCTTGGCTGTCCAGGTTAATAGAGTGCTGCATCACCAAACTTCTGTTACGATGTGCACTATTTGTGGAATGGAGGATGAAAGTACTTTTCATGCGCTTCTTAGGTGTCCGAAGGCGGTTGCTTTGCGGATGGCCATGAGGGACATTTGGGAGTTACCTACAGAGAATGTCTTCAGATATACAGGGTTTGATTGGTTTATTGTTCTCCTAAGTCAATTGAGGCATGTCATGCACGGCCAAATTATTTTCATTTTATGGAGAGCATGGCATTTGAGAAATGACTTGATATTTGGTAAAAGAAAGGAATCTGTCGTGGTTTTGTCACGGCAGATGTCCTCGTGAAAGGACTTAGTCGTGGAGCCATCGCAACGGGTTAGCTTGAAGGGGTTAAAGCGGACACAGGGACGCAAGAGAGTTTATACTAGTTCGGCCCCTTCGATGAAGGTAAAAGCCTACGTCTAGTTGTGATGGAATTGATGGGGTTTCGATGACTAGGGAGCAAACAAGCTTCGCCTAAGTCTCGAGTTGTTGTCTGTCCTCCTGAACCGCCGCCGGGTCGTCCCCTTATATACACGGGTGACGCCCATCGGTTCACAGAGTCCTAACAGCGGTTCATATTCGTATCCGGGTTGGTCTCTCCTTATTCCTATCTTACAATACAAGTTTACATACAGATGCCGGTTTACGGCTACAAGTCTTAAACCGACTACGGGCCTCAGGCCCTCATCTATCTTCTTGGGCTTTAACACTCTTGAGTTACTGATGAAGTTAACCCGGCCCACATAGGCCGGTTTACGCCCAATAGTAATATTCCCAACATTAGGCCCCATAATGATTTGAACGGGTTCATGTCAATCCTTAGCAAAATCTTCATCTTCAACATCTTCTCGTAGTTGCTGAACCACCATGATGTCATCCTTTCCAGCTGCTGTAAGCCGAGGTGACGTCATCTGTCATAAAGAAAATATCCATGATATCTCCTTGTTTAATAAACTCACAACAACCGAGGCGACAGCTCCGCTTCCGAAATTTTCGGTTCCTGGATTCACGCGCCTGACACATGTCTTTTTGCCTTATAAATAGGGCCGAAGGGTCATTTCTTTTCTCCCCTTCGTGCCTTTCCTCTTCGTCTTCCTCGTGTCGCCAGTCTCAGAGCTCCGCCGCCGTCGTCGTCTTCTGCATTGACTTTGGCCGCTGCATCAACCTGAGCGTACCAGAAAACTGCGGCGACCTTTCGCATCTTCCTCAGCTCTGGCAGGTCTTCTGCTCTTCTCAACATAGATCTGTTCTAGGGTTTCATGTTCTTTCTGCGTTCATCACCTGTTCATGTTCATATGCTAGCTCCTGGATGCATCTGTGAATCCCTTCTCTGTGTAGTGATAACTTTTAGTATCCGCCTTTAGTTTCATGCCTAAAACCATAGATCTCACATATATTTCCGCCCATTGATTCAATACTGTTCTGCTTTGAGCTTTTGAATATTTTCCTTCTTTTCTGAACTTGCTTCAGATCCATCGCTGTAGACAAATCTTGTGAAATCTGTTTCTGTACACTTACCCATCCACAATCTCAACTGTTTCAATGCTTAGATCCGGCGGTTTAACTTGGTGTAGAAAAAATTAACAAACCGGTATATACCATTAGTCCCCTTGTTGAACCGCCAGATGTTGTTGCTTCATAAAACTCTGGTTTAGATAGAGTTGTCTCCGGTTTAACATTGTACATACCAGTGTACTTTAATCAATGCATTCTTGAACCGAAATCACCTATCTTGTAGATTTCATCATGGCCAAGCAAGTATATGAGTGCAACTGGGTTCCTTCTCGCGTCACAGAGACTCAACTGAACAATTTAGTCCTGATCGGTGCTTTAGGCAGCAAAAACACCATCCATTGGAGGGTCACTGGCAAAGAATGCCCTCCCACACCTCAAGAAGGAGAGGTCGTCGTTTTCGTAGATCACTTAGCCTGGGGCTTTAAGCCGCCCGGTTCTAAATTTTACCGGAACGTTTTAGCCAATTTTCAACTCCGCCCACAAGACACTGGCCCCAACTCTGTTACAAACATGTGTCACTTCCAAGTGCTCTGTGAGGTGTTCTTTCAAGAGGAGCCCGCAGTTGAGTTGTTCAAAGACTGTTTCCATCTAAACCGCCGCACTGAGTTTACTGACGGTTCTAATACGGAATTGGGTGGTGTGGCAATTCAGAAAAGAAAAGAGGTCACATACCCTCACGCCAAACTGCACAGCCACCCCAAAGAGTGGAATCAAACATGGTTCTATTGCAAAGACACCTCCCCTGCTGATGAAAATCCTTTGCCTGGCTTTCGTCCGGAGCGGCTTAGCAATACACACCCCTTTCCGCAAAGGTTGACTGCCCAGGAGAGAAGCAAATACGCTCCTCAACTGTCCAAGCTCAGAGCCTTCATGGCCAACGGTTTAACAAGGGTTGATCTCGCTCGTTGTTGGATATCATGGAGCATACTGCCCCTTAGTCAGCGCTCCGGTTTGATGTGCGAGTATACTGGCAGTGTTGATGACCCACTGCGACATGCTAACATCCAGCTCACCGACGAAGAAATCACAGAGGCTGTGAATAAAATGCTGAATGAACCGGAACACATCTGTGCTCGAACCGGCCTGCTTCCCTTCTGTGCCACCAACAAACCGCCAGCTATAAGAGTTTGATTTTTCTTTTTACTGAACCTGTTATTGATATATCTGGTCATTGTTTAATATCAATGTCTGTTTAAACAGGGCAATGATCCGTTTTGGAGCAAGAAACTTACACAGGAGAAGCCAGAAAAAACAAACAAACCGGAAAGACCAACCCGGCCAAAGACTAAAGTCGTGAAACGGCCTGCTCATAAGAAGAAAACCACTGCCTCTTCTGATCCGGCCGCTGATGATGATGTGGGTAATCCAGACCTTGAGGTAGAGCTTGACTCACTTGGCTTATTTTCCACACGACTTATTGATGATGATATTTTTCAGGATGATGCCGAAGCCAGCCATGCTGATGCTGTAGAGGTAATTACTCTCTCTTCCGATTCAAACCCTTTGCCTTCACTAAAAATCCGTCAGGCAAACCGGAAGGTTAAATTTTCTCATCCTCTTGCTTACTTGGATCCCAAATTTCTTATGAAGACCCAACAGCACGAAGCTCGCCGCACAACCCGGCACAGCGGCCAGGTAGTTACCTCCGCCGGTTTACCGAACAGTCCGGTTCGGAAACGCCGTTCAGAGGTCTCTAATTTGCTTGTCAGTGCTTGTCCTAAAGCGGGCTGTTTTTTTCAACCTCTTAATCCATCTGACTCCGATTATCAGGTTACTTCCCACTCATCCTCTGGCGAGTCATCGGCTACTCAGTTGCCACCGCTTAAAACGGTGCTCGGGTAAGCTATACTTATCATAATATTTCTGGTACATCACCTTGGAACATGGCCGTACAGAGCCCAGCAATCCTGTTGTTTTATCCAAGCATACCGCCAAAGAAGAATTTGCTGCCATGGGCAAAGGCAAGTGGAACATTGACTTGGCGACCTATGCTGCTCTGAATGCCCAAGATCTTCATTCCGTCTACCTGAGCCGGCTGTATACCAGCCGTGATTATGAAGCTGGTCTAGTGAATATGATGAAAGAAAAATTTGAGGTAACTTTCATGTGCTTTTGGATATTTCAATCTTGTTAACTCTCCTAGCCCCCAAGGGCCGGTTTAGAATCTTCATTCAAACCGGGACTTGCTAATATAAATCCCAATGCTTCGGAATTCACTGATGTAGCCCCCAAGGGCCGGTTCAACTTAGTGTAGTTAAACCGGGACTTTAAGTAATTGAGATTGCAGCATCAGAATTTATTCGAGCAAATAGCCATTAGCCCCCAAGTGCCAAGTTGAATACTTGTATTGATCTTGGGACTTTATAATCAAGTGAAAGATGAAGATCAAATAGGCATTAGCCCCGAAGGGCCAAGTGCATAACTTGTTATGTGGTTGGTACTTCAATTATTGCACTGATTGCTGAATCATATAACTGTCTGTATGCAGGCTGAGCTGAAGACAAAAGAAAATCAAGTCGCCGATCTCCAAGAAAATCTGAAGTCCCAACAGACTGAAACCTTAAAAGCAAAAGAGGAGTTGACCAGCGCCTTAAGCGTCATGGAACAGCTTAAGAAAGACTTCAAGAAAGAGCGAGCGGACTGGGCTATTGAGAAGGCCGCTTTGACTAAGCGAGTTGAAAATGCTGAAGCCGCACTTAAACCGGTGGTAGATGAACTGACCAGCGTAAAGCATCAAGTGCATGCCATGACTGCCGCCATCTTTGGTAAGCTTTCTTGACTTCTGTAGTAACTTGGCCTTCTTATGATGTGTCCGGTTTGTGAATCCTTTGTAATGTGGTAGGGACACGCATTGGTCACTTGGGGTCAGATGTGCAGAAGAAGTTGAAGGCTGCCTACACATTGATAGAGCAATTGTATACTGGCGTGCAGCGGATCATCTCAACTGCGTCCCACAACAACCCGGCGCCCACCTTGATTCAAGACACCCTGAAAAGACTGTCTATGCTTCCTGCCCGGGTTGAAGAGCTGAAAAAATCTGCTGCTCGAACCGGTGCTATCAATGCCTTAATCCGGGCAAAAGCGTGGGTGCTGGATTTTGATCCTGTTGAAGCGGCTCAAGGCTACCCCCACTTGAAGGAAGATGGCTCAGAATTCAATGAGGAGGACCTAAGAGCGATAAACCGGGAGGTGCGCCCTCTAGCTTGTCAATTGGTGGAAGAGGCAGACTTGTCTTATTATCAAGCCCAATATGACAACCAGAACAAACGAGTGGCTGCACCAACTCCTGAAGCGGAGAATCTGATCCCTCCAATCCGTAAGCATACTTATGCTCCTGATATTGAACCGTCGTTGCTGATCCATGATGAAGCTGTCTTTCAAGCCTTAATGGGAATCGACTGGACAACTGTTGATTTCCAGCCACTAGGTAGGGAAGCAGAAGCTGAAGCAGCGCAAGATGACCCGCAACCATCAGACCAGGTCGGCGATGAAGTTTGAACCAGAGGCCGGTTTAAATTGCTTGTCTTTTATATTCCGCCGAAAAGAAACAATGATCTTATTTGGGCACCATGTTGCCTTGTAATAGGATAGCCAATACTCTTGCTTTTGAGATGCCTTCGTGCATAGGTACTGGTACTTACACCTCTTTTGAATGATCAAAACCTTCAATCTATTTTTCCTGCAATCACAAAATCTTAAACTGCCAAGGCGGTTGTACCGCCAGCCGGATTATGATCTTTGTATATATATGCAATGAAATTTAGGTATATGATCAAATCTTGTGATACAAACTACCTGCCATCGTTGGGCATGAAGCTGGTGTTGCCAATCTTGAAACGGAGGTATATAAACCTATACCGTCGAAGGAGAAAGTAGCTCCTGTGTATGTAATGCCGGTTTACCATGTAAACCGTGCCGGGTTATGATAAACACCGTGTTATTTCGAGATGTGAATAGAAAGCAAACCGAGCAAATAGTCTCCGGATTAAAAATGGACCGTGTTCCGTCAATTGACAGTTTGAACCGGTTTAAAACTTTGCCGGTTTAAAAAATGCAACAAAAAGAAAGAAATATCTATCAAAGAAAATTGTGAAGCAAAGGCAATGATAAAACCGTTTGCAAAAAGAGGCTTATTTGAGCCGATCAGATGGCGTTACCATGGTCGGACACGACCAAGCTCCCGATAGGTGTAGCTATGGTTCAAGTCAGCCAGGTCCCCAAATGAAACTATGGCATTTATGCCGATCAAGAGGCGTGGCAATGGTTCGGGTTCGACCAAGCCCCCAAGTGATTCTGTGGCCTTAGGCCGATCAAGAGGCGTGACTGGTTCAGACTTGACCATGTCCCCAAGTGATCTGGTGGCTTTCGCCTATCAAAAGGTGTTGCATTGGTTCGGATACGACCAAGCCCCCAGGTGATATTATAAAGCTTTGTTTTTTTTACAAAGCAAATTCAAGGGGTAAACCGGAGGCCGCTTTAAGACAGAATCACTCTGTGTAACCACACATGATGTAAAATAATAGATACCCCGCTTTAGCTGAGGTTCCGGTTTACTGTATGAATCATAATATATACATTGTCATAATATGTACATAAGTAGAGCCAATGGCTCCGGTATAGTAAGGCCGAAGATGAGCTATGTTCCACGGCCTGTTGGTCTCCTCCTCTGATGTACGTGAGTCTTTATGCTCTCGAATATCGATCAGATAGTATGACCCGTTGTGCAGATTCTTGCTGACCACGAAAGGTCCCTCCCAAGGTGGGGATAGCTTATGCATATCAGTCTGATCTTGGATGAGCCGAAGCACCAAATCTCCTTCCTGAAAGGTTCTGGTTCTGACTCGGCGACTGTGATAACGACGAAGATCCTGTTGGTAAATCACCGAGCGGACGGCTGCTATGTCACGTTCTTCATCCAACAGGTCCAAAGCGTCTTGCCGTGCTGTCTCGTTGTCCGCTTCAACATAAGCCGCCACACGAGGTGAGTCATGACGGATATCACTGGGGAGAACCGCCTCTGCTCTGTAGACCATGAAGAACGGTGTGTATCATGTTGATCTATTGGGTGTAGTATTGATGCTCCATAACACAGATGGTAACTCTTCTACCCAACAACCCGGTGTTCTCTGCAAAGGAACCATAAGCCGGGGCTTGATGCCTCTCAAGATCTCTTGATTAGCCCTTTCTGCTTGACCATTGGACTGTGGGTGTGCCACTGATGAAACGTCAAGCCGAATGTGCTCCCGTTCGCAGAACTCCTTCATGGCACCCTTGGACAAACTGGTACCATTATCTGTGATGATACTGTGTGGAAAGCCAAACCGGAAAATCACTTTTTTGATGAACTGAACCGCCGTGGCCGCATCACACTTGCTAACAGGTTCTGCCTCCACCCACTTTGTAAACTTGTCAACCGCCACGAGGAGGTGGGTCTTCTTATCTTTGGACCTTTTGAAAGGCCCAACCATATCCATCCCCCAAGTCGCAAACGGCCAAGTAATTGGAATCATTCTCAGTTCTTGAGTCGGCACATGAGCACGTCTTGAAAACTTTTGGCAACCATCACATCGTTTGACCAGATCCTCCGCATCAACATGAGCAGTTAACCAATAGAAGCCATGGCGGAACGCTTTAGCCACCAAAGATTTTGAACCGGCGTGGTGACCACAATCTCCTTCGTGGATCTCACACAAAATTTCACAGCCTTCTTCAGGAGACACACAGCGTTGAAACGCCCCTGATACACTGCAATGATGCAACTCGCCATTGACAATAGTCATGGACTTGGACCGCCGGATTATCTGTCGGGCCAGAGTCTCATCCTCTGGTAACTCGCCCTGGTTCATGTGCGCCAGGTAAGGAAGCATCCAATCCGGAATGACATGAAGAGCTGCCACCAATTGAGCCTCCGGATCAGGAATAGCCAAATCCGCTTCACCAGGGAGCTTGACCGACAGGTTGTGCAGCACATCCAGAAAAACATTGGGCGGGACCGGTTTGCGCTGAGAGCCCAGCCGGCTTAAAGTGTCCGCCGCTTCATTCTTCCGTCGGTCCACGTGGTCCACCTGATAGCCTTTAAAGTGACCTGGAACAGTATCCACCTCATGACGATATGCTGCCATGAGTGGGTCCTTGGAATCCCAAGTGCCAGACACTTGTTGAGCCACGAGGTCCGAGTCACCGAAGCACTTAACTCGACTTAGATTCATCTCCTTAGCCATCCGGAGACCATGGAGCAAGGCTTCATACTTAGCTGCATTGTTAGTACAAGGGAACATTAAGCGGAGAACGTAACAAAACTTATCACCTCATGGGGAAGTTAATACGACTCCAGCCCCCGAGCCTTCCAATTGCCTGGATCCGTCAAAATGGATGGTCCAATATGTGTGATCCGGCTTTTCTTCAGGTGCTTACAGTTCCGTCCAATCATTGATGAAATCAACAAGTGCTTGAGACTTAACCGCCGTCCGAGGCACATACTTCAACCCGTGCGGCCCAAGCTCTATAGCCCACTTGGCATCCGGCCAGTCGCTTCCCGGTTCTGGATGATATCCCCCAAGGGAGCAGAACTGACCACCGTAATGGGGTGCCCTTGCAAGTATTGCTTAAGCTTCCGGCTTGCCATAAAAACTCCATATACCAGCTTCTGCCAATGCGGATACCTTTGCTTGGACTCAATGAGTACCTCGCTGATATAATAGACCGGACGTTGAACCGGATGCTCCTTGCCTGCCTCTTTTCGCTCCACCACAATAGCCACACTGACCGCACGAGCATTAGCAACAACATATAGCAGCAACGACTCCTTGTCAATGGGAGCGGCGAGCACAGGCGGATTGGCCAATTGCCGCTTTAAGTCCTCAAATGCTTTATCAGCAGCAGAACTCCAGACGAATTGATCCGTCTTCTTCAACATCTGATACAAAGGGATTGCCTTCTCACCAAGGCGGCTGATAAACCGGCTTAACGCGGCAATCCGGCCTGCCAGGCGTTGAACATCATTGATACAGTTCGGTTTAGCCAGGGAGGTGATGGCTGTGATCTTCTCTGGATTAGCCTCAATTCCCCTGTTGGACACCAGAAAACCCAATAACTTGCCTGCCGGTACACCAACGACACACTTGGCCGGATTAAGCATCATCTTGTACGTCCTTAGGTTATCAAAGGTTTCCTTCAAGTCGTCAACCAGAGTCTCCTTCTCCCTTGACTTAACCACGATATCATCCACGTAAGCATGTACATTACGGCCAATCTGCTTGTGAAGACAATTTTGTACACACCGTTGATAAGTTGCCTGGGCACTCTTGAGCCCAAAGGGCATAGACACATAGCAGAAGGCTCCAAAGGGAGTTATGAATGTCGTCTTCTCCTGGTCCTTAACTGCCATTTTGATCTGATGATAGCCAGAATATGCATCCAAAAAACTCAAATGCTCACAACCCGCCGTAGCATTAATAATTTGATCAATACGGGGGAGGGCAAAAGGATCTGCTGGACAAGCCTTATTAAGATCTGTGTAATCCACGGCAAAAGGTGCCGTTTTTCTTAAGGACCAGCACCGGATTGGCAAGCCACTCAGGGTGGAAAACTTCAATAATAAAGCCAGCTACTAAGAGCCTGGCTACCTCTTCTCCAATCGCCTTGCGTCTTTCTTTGTTAAACTGGCGGAGGAACTATTTCACCGGTTTGTATTTAGGATCCACATTAAGGGTGTGCTCAGTGAGTTGCCTCGGTACACCTGGCATGTCAGAGGGCTTCCATGCAAAAATGTCCCGATTCTCACGGATGAACTCGATGAGCGCGCTTTCCTATTTCGGATCCAAGTTGGCACTGATGCTGAACTGCTTGGATGAATCGCCAGGCACGAAGTCAACAAGCTTAGTTTCAGCTGCCGATTTGAACTTCAGGGCCGGATCATGCTCCGTAGTTGGCTTCTTTAATGGAGTCATGTCCGCCGGATCAACATTGTCCGTATAATACTTCAGCTCCTCGGTGGCACAAACCGACTCTGCGTAGGCCGCATCTCCTTCCTCGCACTCCAAAGCGATTTTACGGCTTCCGTGAACCGTTATTGTCCCCTTGTGACCCGGCATCTTGAGCTGCAAATACACATAACAGGGTCGTGCCATAAACTTGGCGTAGGCCGGTCGCCCAAACAGGGCGTGATATGGACTTCGGATTTTCACCACTTCAAACGTCAAAGGCCACTTCCAGAGCTATCTTACCAACAGGATATGCTGACTTGCCAGGTACCACACCATGGAACACCGTATTGGACGGTTTGAGATTTTTATCTGTTAGTCCCATACGACGGAAGGTCTCATAGTACAAGATATTAATGCTGCTCCCTCCATCCATGAGTACCTTGGTGAACTTATAACCTCCCACCTGAGGCGCCACCACCAATGCTAGCTGACCCGGGTTATCAACCCGAGGTGGGTGATCCTCTCTGCTCCATATGATTGGCTGCTCAGACCAGCGTAAGTAACGGGCACGGCCGGTTCAACAAAGTTGACTGCCCGCTTCTGAACCTTCTGGTCTCGCTTGTCCAAGCTAGTGGTGAAGACATGGTACTGCCCACTATTCAACTGTTTTGGGTTGCTCCGGTAACCCGACTGTTGCTGCTGCTGGTTGTAACCACCCTGGTTATTTTGATTATTTTGATTGTTATGTCCGCCCGGATTACCATTAAATCTTGAACCGGAATTTCCTCCACCGTAATCCGGCCCAGATCCTGAGCCACCGCCGGAGCCGTGATCATACCGGAAAGCGTTAGAATTCTTGAACTCTTGCATAATGTAGCAATCCTTCCAAAGGTGGTTTGCTGGCACCTCCTTCGTCCCATGTCTTGGACAGGGCTGGTTCAGTAGGTAATTTAGGCGGTCCGGGTTAGGGTTGGGCGCCCCACTGCGATTTGGCGGTTTACCCTTGCGTCGCTGGTCCTTGTCCTATGCGTTGGTATTAGCCACAAAGTCCATGTTACCATCCGCTTTACGCTTGCCTCCGCTACCATTGCCTGCCGAGTGATGTTGCTGACCTTTGGAGTTGACGTTCCTCTTTCCCTTCCCTGCCTTGTCATCATCAGACTCGGGGTCCTTGGTACTATCAGAATCAGCATACTTTACCAAAGTAGCCATGAGGGTCCCCATGTCAGTGCAATGGCGCTTCATCCGTCCCAACTTCAGCTTTAGGGGGCCAAACCGGCAGTTGCCTTCTAGGGTTATGACTGCAGTGTCAGCGTTGATGCGGTCTGATGAATGCAACACTTGTGAGACCCGGCGCACCCAATGAGTCGTCGATTCTCCTTCCTCCTGGACGCAGGCAGCTAAGTCCACTATCAACATAGGCTGCTTACATGTATCCTTGAAATTACTGATAAACCGGGCTCGTAATTGGTCCCATGAACTGATAGAACTGCCCGGTAAGCTTTTTAACCAAGTACGGGCCGTTCCTTCAAGCATCATGGTGAAGTATTTCGCACATGCCGCATCATCCACATCGAGCATCTCCATGGCCATCTCATAGCTCTCCACCCATGTCTCTGGAGGTTGATCCGCCGTGTAATTTGGTACCTTGCGCGGGCCTTTGAAATCCTTGGGCGGGCGCACATTGCGTAAAGCTGGGACAAGGCAAGGCACCCCAAAGAACTAGAAGTAACACCAGGCTCGACCGAGATAGTTGGACGAACCGGCGTAAGCTGCCGAGCCTGATACTGTGCGGCTAACTCGGCCTCCCTGCGCACTCGGGCCCGGTCTACCACTTCCTGAGCGTTATCAGCACCACCCGCCGGGTTGTTTCCGCGGGGTGCTCCACGTCGTTCATTACTTGACACTGCCGGTTCATCCATATGCCTGCTATAGCTCCGGCTTGGACGAGGGATCGAGTGGATCCGGTCGCGGCTGTACGAGTATGCTTCCTGTTGGACCAAAGCTGTCCTAAGAAGCTCCTTGACCCGTCGCGTCTCTACCGCCTGTGGCGAGTCACCTTCAATTGGAATGGCCTCCAGCCGTGCAGCAGCGGCAACGAGATTGTCCATCGGGTTGGCGTAGTGACCCAGAGGTGTTGAAACAGCCTGAGGTATAACAGTGTTTTGACGAGGCAGATCCATCAGACGGGGCTGAACCGGCGTACCGGTCCCAGGAGCTTCCGCCCGGTTTACCTCCAGCGGATTACTGGTTCCTGCTCCTGGGGTGTTGAAAAGGTCTCTGGCCTCAAAAACCGAAGGCAAACGGGATCGGTACTTCCTCTTCATGACTTCATGCGACGCGTTCTGGTCCAACATGAGCCTGTAGGCTTGTGCCTCTAAAGCGGCCCGTTCAGCGGTCATCTTGGCATTCTCAGCTGCCACGTCCGCCTTGGCCTGGGTGATCTGTTCCTTCACCTTTGCAATCTCCGCGTTGTGGATGTCCTGATCCGTCGGGTTAGCTTATGCCATAAGCAGAGCCAATGCATCAAATAGATCTGATAGGACTTGAGCCGGCGGGCGTACAGAGCCTCCTGCCCCGGCAGCCGTCGCCGCTACTGAATCAGAGGTTATTGGCGCAGCGGTCGAAGAATGAAGCGATGCTTGTGTGCCGGCCATGAATATTCCAACTCGGTTGGGTAGATCAGAGGGGTTCAGAATACTGTCGCCATCGGAACAGCCCCCAATCCGGCCATCTTGTAGCTGATATATAGATTCGGTTTCTCCGGCTGATGACTCATCGCCAGAATAAACGACGGTCTCGCCGCGAGATTCCGATCCATCCTCATAACTTCCTCCGTGGATGACTCCCATGAAGGCACGCTTCACAGCTGGTTTAACCCGGGCGGATCGCGCACGCTGAGCCGTTTCGACAGGGTCGGTGCAGATGTCCGGCTCAGGGCCCGGTTCACCGATCTTGCCGATGAAAACGTGTATGCCACCAAAGGGGACCCGGTACCCGTACTCAACTGAGCCGGCCTCAGGGCCCCAGCCTGCATCGTCGATGTAGAGCTTGCCGCGACGACTCTTTAGTCATCCGGCCCACAGCGTAGCCCTCGAGTCCTTCAAAGCGGCCCTCCAAGAACTTGAAACCATCGTGTGATAGCCCCACGGTGGGCGCCAACTGTCATGGTTTTGTCACGGAAGATGTCCTCGTGAAAGGACTTAGTCGTGGAGCCATCGCAACGGGTTAGCTTGAAGGGGTTAAAGCGGACACAGGGACGCAAGAGAGTTTATACTAGTTCGGCCCCTTCGATGAAGGTAAAAGCCTACGTCTAGTTGTGATGGAATTGATGGGGTTTCGATGACTAGGGAGCAAACAAGCTTCGCCTAAGTCTCGAGTTGTTGTCTGTCCTCCTGAACCGCCGCCGGGTCGTCCCCTTATATACACGGGTGACGCCCGTCGGTTCACAGAGTCCTAACACCGGTTCATATTCGTATCCGGGTTGGTCTCTCCTTATTCCTATCTTACAATACAAGTTTACATACAGATGTCGGTTTACGGCTACAAGTCTTAAACCGACTACGGGCCTCGGGCCCTCATCTATCTTCTTGGGCTTTAACACTCTTGAGTTACTGATGAAGTTAACCCGGCCCACATAGGCCGGTTTACGCCCAATAGTAATATTCCCAACAGAATCAATAACAGTTTCTGCTAGCTTTGTGGAGAATTATTGGGCGTCTTATGCCGCATATCACTCATTGCCTCCAGGAGATTTGAAAAATAAAGGAAAAGGTCCAATGGATGGATTAAGATGGGCACCTGATAATGTGGGAGCTAAGGCGGATTGGACTCCCCCACCAACTAGTTTTTTAAAGATTAATGTTGACGCAAGCTTTGTAGAGAGCATCAGAGAAGCAAGTGTCGGTGTGGTGGTTAGGAATGCGGCTGGGGAAGTCATTGTCTCTTCTTGGGACTTCATTGGATTGTGTCAAAGTGTGGATGAAGCAGAGCTAAGGGCATGCATTGCTGGTCTATACATAGGTATACCTCTCCACAATCCTATTATTTTAGAGACTGATTGTGCGTTTGTTGTGGCGACTCTTGCAACAGAGAACCTGTTGGGGAACATAGCAGAATTTTAAAATTTTCTACGCATCACCAAGATCAATCTATGGAGTCATCTAGCAACGAGGGAGAGAGGAGTGCATCTACATACCCTTGTAGATCGCGCGCGGAAGCGTTCAAAAGAACGGGGTTGATGGAGTCGTACTCGACGTGATCCAAATCACCGATGACCTAGTGCCGAACAGACGGCACCTCCGCGTTCAACACACGTACGGTTGGGAAGACGTCTCCTCCAACTTGATCCAGCAAGGGGAAAGGAGAGGTTGATGAAGATCCAGCAGCACGATGGCGTGGTGGTGGATGCAGCAGGATCCCGGCAGGGCTTCGCCAAGCGCAAGCGGGGAGGAGAGGTGTTACGGAGGGAGAGGGAGGCGCCAAGAGCAAGGGGTGCGGCTGCCCTCCCTCCCCCCCCCCTCTTTATATAGGGGCCTTGGGGGCGCCGGCCCTAGGAGATGGATCTCCAAGGGGGCGGCGGCCAAGGGGTGGCTTCCCCCCCCCCCCCCAAGCCAAGTGGGGGGCACCCCCACCCCTAGGGTTTCCCAACCCTAGGCGCAGGGGAGGCCCAAGGGGGGGCGCACCAGCCCGCTAGGGGCTGGTTCCCCTCCCAATTCAGCCCATGGGGCCCTCCGGGATAGGTGGCCCCACCCGGTGGACCCCCGGGACCCTTCCCGTGGTCCCGGTACAATACCGGCGACCCCCGAAACTTTCCCGATGGCTGAAACTGGACTTCCTATATATAAATATTTACCTCCGGACCATTCCAGAACTCCTCGTGACGTCCGGGATCTCATCTGGGACTCCGAACAACTTTCGGGTTACTGCATACTAATATCTCTACAACCCTAGCGTCACCAAACCTTAAGTGTGTAGACCCTACGGGTTCGGGAGACATGCAGACATGACCGAGACGCCTCTCCGGTCAATAACCAACAGCGGGATCTGGATACCCATGTTGGCTCCCACATGCTCCAGATGATCTCATCGGATGAACCATGATGTCGAGGATTCAATCAATCCATATACAATTCCCTTTGTCAATCGGTACGTTACTTGCCCGAGACTCGATCGTCGGTATCCCAATACCTCGTTCAATCTCGTTACCGGCAAGTCACTTTACTCGTGCCGTAATGCATGATCCCGTGATCAACCACTTGGTAACATTGAGCTCATTATGGTGATGCATTACCGAGTGGGCCCAGAGATACCTCTCCGTCATACGGAGTGACAAATCCCAGTCTTGATTCGTGCCAACCCAACAGACACTTTCGGAGATACCTGTAGTGTACCTTTATAGTCACCTAGTTACGTTGTGACGTTTGGCACACCCAAGGCACTCCTACGGTATCTGGGAGTTGCACAATCTCATGGTCTAAGGAAATGATACTTGACATTCGAAAAAGCTACAGCAAACGAACTACACGATCTTTGAGCTATGCTTAGGATTGGGTCTTGTCCATCACATCATTCTCCTAATGATGTGATCCCGTTATCAATGGCATCCAATGTCCATAGTCAAGAAACCATGACTATCTTTTGATCAACAAGCTAGTCAACTAGAGGCCCACTAGGGACGTGTTGTGGTCTATGTATTCACACATGTATTACGATTTCCGGATAACACAATTATAGCATGAACAATAGACAATTATCATGAACAAAGAAATATAATAATAACCATTTTATTATTGCCTCTAGGGCATATTTCCAACAGTCTCCCACTTGCACTAGAGTCAATAGTCTAGTTACATTGTGATGAATCGAACACCCATGCAGTTCTGGTGTTGATCATGTTTTGCTCTAGGGAGAGGTTTAGTCAACGGATCTGCCACATTCAGGTCCGTATGTACTTTACAAATCTCTATGTCTCCATTTTGAACACTTTCACGAATGGAGTTGAAGCGACGCTTGATATGCCTGGTCTTCCTGTGAAACCTGGGCTCCTTGGCAAGGGCAATAGCTCCAGTGTTGTCACAGAAGAGAGTCATCGGGCCCGACGCATTGGGTACGACTCCTAGGTCGGTAATGAACTCCTTCACCCAGACTACTTCGTGTGCTGCCTCCGAGGCTGCCATGTACTCCGCTTCACATGTAGATCCCGCCACAACGCTTTGCTTGCAACTGCAGCAGCTTACTGCCCCACCATTCAAAATATACACGTATCCGGTTTGTGACTTAGAGTCATCCAGATCTGTGTCGAAGCTAGCATCGATGTAACCCTTTACAACGAGCTCTTCGTCACCTCCATAAACGAGAAACATATCCTTAGTCCTTTTCAGGTACTTCAGGATATTCTTGACCGCTGTCTAGTGTTCCATGCCGGGATTACTTTGGTACCTTCCTACCAAACTTACGGTAAGGTTTACATCAGGTCTGGTACACAGCATAGCATACATGATAGACCCTATGGCCGAGGCATAGGGGACGACACTCATCTTTTCTCTATCTTCTGCCGTGGTCGGGCATTGAGCCGTGCTCAATCTCGTACCTTGCAATACAGGCAAGAACCCCTTCTTTGACTGATCCATTTTGAACTTCTTCAATATCTTGTCAAGGTACGTACTCTATGAAAGACCAATGAGGCGTCTCGATCTATCTCTATAGATCTTGATGCCTAATATATAAGCAGCTTCTCCAAGATCCTTCATTGAAAAACACTTGTGCAAGTAGGCCTTTATGCTTTCCAAGAATTCTATATCATTTCCCATCAACAGTATGTCATCCACATACAATATGAGAAATGCTACAGAGCTCCCACTCACTTTCTTGTAAATGCAGGCTTCTCCAAAAGTCTGCGTAAACCCAAACGCTTTGATCATCTCATCAAAACGAATGTTCCAACTCCGAGATGCTTGCACCAGCCCATAAATCAAGCGTTGGAGCTTGCACACCTTGTCAGTATTCTTAGGATCGACAAAACCTTCCGGCTGCATCATATACAATTCTTCCTTAAGGAAACCATTAAGGAATGCCGTTTTGATGTCCATTTGCCATATCTCATAATCCTAGAATGCGGCAATTGCTAACATGATTCGGACGGACTTCAGCTTCGCTATGGGTGAGAAAGTCTCATCATAGTCAACCCCTTGAACTTGTCGATAACCCTTAGCGACAAGCCGAGCTTTATAGATGGTTACGTTACCATCCACGTCTGTCTTCTTATTAAAGATCCATTTATTTTCTATGGCTCGCCAATCATTGTGCAAGTCAGTCAAAATCCATACTTCGTTTTCATACATGGATCCTATCTCGGATTTCATGGCTTCCAGCCATTTGTCAAAATCCGGGCCCGCCATCGCTTCTTCATAGTTCGAAGGTTCACCGTTGTCTAACAACATGATTTACAAGACAGGGTTGCCGTACCACTCTGGTGCGGAACGTGTCCTTGTGGACCTACGAAGTTCAGTAGCAACTTGATCTGAAGTTTCATGATCATCATCATCAACTACCTCTCTAGTCGGTGCAGGCACCTCAGGAACATTTTCTTGAGCTGCGCCACTAACCGGTTCAAGAGGTAATACTTCATCAAGTTCTACTTTCCTCCCACTTATTTCTTTCGAGAGAAACTCTTTCTCTAGAAAGGACCCATTCTTGGCAGCAAAGATCTTGCCTTCGGATCTGAGGTAGAAGGTATACCCAATAGTTTCTTTAGGGTATCCTATGAAGACACATTTTTCCGATTTGGGTTCGAGCTTTTCAGGTTGAAGTTTCTTGACATAAGCATCGCATCCCCAAACTTTTAGAAACGACAGCTTAGGTTTCTTCCCAAACCATAATTCATACGGTGTCGTCTCAACGAATTTCTACGGAGCCCTATTTAAAGTGAATGCGGCAGTCTCTAAAGCATAGCCCCAAAATGACAGTGGTAAATCGGTAAGAGACATCATAGATCGCACCATATCCAATAGAGTGTGATTACGACATTCGGACACACCATTACGCTGAGGTGTTCCAGGCGGCGTGAGTTGTGAAACTATTCCACATTTCCTTAAGTGTGTGCCAAATTCGTGACTCAAGTATTCTCGCCCACGATCTGATCGCAAGAACTTGATTTTCCTGTCACGTTGATTCTCAACCTCACTCTGAAATTCCTTGAACTTTTCAAAGGTCTCAGACTTGTGTTTCATTAAGTAGACATACCCATATCTACTCAAGTCATCAGTGAGGATGAGAACATAACGATAGCCACCACGAGCCTCAACACTCATTGGACCGCACACATCAGTATGTATGATTTCCAATAAGTTGGTTGCTCGCTCCATTGTTCCTGAGAACGGAGTCTTGGTCATTTTAGCCATGAGGCATGGTTTGCACGTGTCAAATGATTCGTAATCAAGAGACTCTAAAAGTCCATCTGCATGGAGCTTCTTCATGTGTTTGACACCTATGTGACCAAGGCGGCAGTGCCACAAGTATGTGGGACTATCATTATCAACCTTACATCTTTTGGTATTCACACTATGAATATGTGTAATATTACGCTCGAGATTCATTAAGAATAAACCATTCACCAACGGAGCATGACCATAAAACATATCTCTCATATAAATAGAACAACCATTATTCTTGGATTTAAATGAGTAGCCATCTCGAATCAAACGAGATCCTGATACAATGTTCATGCTCAAAGCTGGCACTAAATAACAATTATTGAGGTTTAAAACTAATCTCGTAGGTAAATGTAGAGGCAGCGTGCCGACGGCGATCACATCGACCTTGGAACCATTCCCGACGCGCATCGTCACCTCGTCCTTCGCCAGTCTCCGTTTATTCCACAGCTCCTGCTTTGAGTTACAAATGTGAGCAACCGCACCGGTATCAAATACCCAGGAGCTACTACGAGTACTGGTAAGGTACACATCAATTACATGTATATCACATATACCTTTAGTGTTGCCGGCCTTCTTGTCCGCTAAGTATTTGGGGCAGTTCCGCTTCTAGTGACCACTTCTCTTGCAATAAAAACACTCAGTGTCGGGCTTGGGTCCATTCTTTGGCTTCTTCCCGGCAGCTTGCTTACCGGGCGCGGCAACTCCCTTGCCGTCCTTCTTGAAGTTCTTTTTACCCTTGCCTTTCTTGAACTTAGTGGTTTTATTCACCATCAACACTTGATGTTCCTTTTTTATTTCCACCTCCGCTGATTTCAGCATTGAATATACCTCAGGAATGGTCTTTTCCATCCCCTGCATATTGAAGTTCATCACAAAGCTCTTGTAGCTCGGTGGAAGCGACTGAAGGATTCTGTCAATGACCGCGTCATCCGGGAGATTAACTCTCAGCTGAGTCAAGCGGTTATGCAACCCAGACATTTTGAGTATGTGCTCACTGACAGAACTATTTTCCTCCATCTTACAGCTGAAGAACTTGTCGGAGATGAGCTTGAAAAACCATTTTCAGCTCTTCGAACATCTCATATGCTCCGTGTCTCTCAAAACGCTTTTGGAGCCCCGGTTCTAAGCTGTAAAGCATGCCGCACTGAACGAGGGAGTAATCATCAGCACGTGACTGCCAAGCGTTCATAACGTCTTGGTTCTCTACGACAGGTGCATCACCTAGCAGTGCTTCTAGGACATAATCTTTCTTGGCAGCTATGAGGATGATCCTCAGGTTCCGGACCCAGTCCGTATAGTTGCTGCCATCGTCTTTCAGCTTGGTTTTCTCTAGGAATGCGTTGAAGTTGAGGACAACGTGGGCCATTTGATCTACAAGACATATTGTAAAGATTTTAGACTAAGTTCATGATAATTAAGTTCATCTAATCAAATTATTCAATGAACTCCCACTCATATAGACATCCTGAAGGAAATATGCCCTAGAGGCAATAATAAAGTTATTATTTATTTCCTTATATATCATGATAAAAGTTTATTATTCATGCTAGAATTGTATTAACCGGAAACATAATACATGTGTGAATACATAGACAAACAGAGTGTCACTAGTATGCCTCTACTAGACTAGCTTGTTAATCAAAGATGGTTATGTTTCCTAACCATGGACAAAGAGTTGTCGTTTGATTAACAGGATCACATCATTAGTTGAATGATCTGATTGACATGACCCATTCCATTAGCTTAGCACCCAATCGTTTAGTATGTTGCTATTGCTTTCTTCATGACTTATACATGTTCCTATGACTATGAGATTATGCAACTCCCGTTTGCCGGAGGAACACTTTGTGTGCTACCAAATGTCACAACGTAACTGGGTGATTATAAAGGAGCTCTACAGGTGTCTCCAAAGGTACATGTTGGGTTGGCGTATTTCGAGATTAGGATTTGTCACTCCGATTGTCGGAGAGGTATCTCTGGGCCCTCTTGGTAATGCACATCACATAAGCCTTGCAAGCATTGCGACTAATGAGTTAGTTGCGGGATGATGGATTACGGAACAAGTAAAGAGACTTGCTGGTAACGAGATTGAACTAGGTATAGGATACCGACGATCGAATCTCGGGCAAGTAACATACCGATGACAAAGGGAACAACGTATGTTGTTATGCGGTCTGACCGATAAAAGATCTTCGTAGAATATGTAGGAGCCAATATGAACATCCAGGTTCCGCTATTGGTTATTGACCGGAGACGTGTCTCGGTCATGTCTACATTGTTCTCGAACCCGTAGGGTCCGCACGCTTAAGGTTACGATGACAGTTATATTATGAGTTTATGCATTTTGATGTACCAAAGTTTGTTCGGAGTCCCGGATGTGATCACGGACATGACGAGGAGTCTCGAAATGGTCGAGACATAAAGATTGATATATTGGAAGCCTATATTTGGATATCGGAAGTGTTCCGGGTGAAATCGGGATTTTACCGGAGTACCGGGAGGTTACCGGAACCCCCCGGGAGGTATATGGACCTTAGTGGGCCTTAGTGGAAGAAGAGTAGAGGCGGCCAGGGCTGGGTCGCGCGCCCCTCCACCCCTAGTCCGAATAGGACAAGGAGAGAGGGGGCCGGCGCCCCCCTCCTTCTCTCTCTCTCTTTTCCCACCTCACGAATCCTATTCCAACTAGGAAAAGGGGGGGAGTCCTACTCCCGGAGGGAGTAGGACTCCTCCTGGCGCGCCCTATGATGGTCGGCCGGCCTCCCCCTCTTGAACCTTTATATACGGAGGCAGGGGCACCCCATAGAGACACAAGTTGATCCACGTGATCATATTCTTAGCCGTGTGCGGTGCCCCCTTCCACCATAGTCCTCAATAATATTGTAGCGGTGCTTAGGCGAAGCCCTGCGACGGTAGTACATCAAGATCGTCACCACGCCGTCGTGCTGATGGAACTCTTCCCCGACACTTTGCTGGATCAGAGTCCGGGGATCGTCATCGAGATGAACGTGTGCTAGAACTCGGAGGTGCCGTAGTTTCGGTGCTTGATCGGTCGGGCCGTGGAGACGTATGACTACATCAACCAAACGCTTCCGTTGTCGATCTACAAGGGTACGTAGATCATACTCTCCCCTCCCGTTGCTATGCATCACCATGATCTTGCGTGTGCGTAGGAAATTTTTTGAAATTACTACGTTCCCCAACACATCCCTCCAGTCATCTAAGTGAAACATGATCCGAGTTAACTAGGCCGTGTCCGATCATCACGTGAGACGGACTAGCCAACATCGATGAACATCTTCATGTTGATCGTATCTTCTATACGACTCATGCTCGACCTTTCGGCCTTCCGTGTTCCGAGGCCATGTCTGTACATGCTAGGCTCGTCAAGTCAACCTAAGTGTATTGCGTGTGTAAATCTGGCTTACACCCGTTGTATTCGAACGTTAGAATCTATCACACCCGATCATCACGTGGTGCTTTGAAACAACGAACCTTCGCAACGGTGCACAGTTAGGGGGAACACTTTCTTGAAATTATTACGAGGGATCATCTTATTTAAGCTACCGTCGTTCTAAGCAAATAAGATGTAAAACATGATAAACATCACATGCAATCAAATAGTGACATGATATGGCCAATATCATTTGCTCCTTTTGATCTCCATCTTCGGGGCTCCATGATCATCGTTGTCACCGGCATGACACCATGATCTCCATCATCGTGTCTTCTTGAAGTTGTCTCGTCATCTATTACTTCTACTACTATGGCTAACGGTTTAGCAATAAAGTAAAGTAATTACATGACGTTATGTGTTGACACGCAGGTCACAAATAAATTAAGACAACTCCTATGGCTCCTGCCGGTTGTCATACTCATCGACATGCAAGTCGTGATTCCCATTACAAGAACATGATCATCTCATACATCACATATATCATTCATCACATCCTTTGGCCATATCACATCACAAAACACTTGCTGCAAAAACAAGTTAGACGTCCTCTACTTGTTGTTGCAAGTTTTTACGTGGCTGCTATAGGATTCTAGCAAGAACATTTCTTTCCTACGCCAAAACCACAACGTGATATGCCAATTTCTATTTACCCTTCATAAGGACCCTTTTCATCGAATCCGATCCGACTAAAGTGGGAGAGACAGACACCCGCCAGCCACCTTATGCAACTAGTGCATGTCAATCGGTGGAACCAGTCTCACATAAGCATATGTGTAAGGTCGGTCCGGGCCGCTTCATCCCACGATGCCGCTGAATCAAGATAAGACTAGTAACGGCAAGCAAATTGACAATATCCACGCCCACAACTGCTTTGTGTTCTACTCGTGCATAGAAACTACGCATAGACCTAGCTCATGATGCACTGTTGGGGAACGTAGCAGAATTTTAAAATTTTCTACGCATCACCAAGATCAATCTATGGAGTCATCTAGCAACGAGGGAGAGATGAGTGCATCTACATACCCTTGTAGATCGCGCACGGAAGCGTTCAAGAGAACGGGGTTGATGGAGTCGTACTCGACGTGATCCAAATCACCGATGACCTAGTGCCAAACGGACGGCACCTCCGCGTTCAACACACGTACGATTGGGAAGACGTCTCCTCCAACTTGATCCAGCAAGGAGAAAGGAGAGGTTTATGAAGATCTAGCAGCACGACGGCGTGGTGGTGGATGCAGCAGGATCCCGGCAGGGCTTCGCCAAGCGCAAGCGGGGAGGAGAGGTGTTACGGAGGGAGAGGGAGGCGCCAAGAGCAAGGGGTGCTGCTGCCCTCCCTCCCCCCTTCTTTATATAGGGGCCTTGGGGGCGCCGGCCCTAGGAGATGGATCTCCAAGGGGGGCGGCAGCCAAGGGGTGGCTTCCCCCCCCCCCCCCAAGCCAAGTGGGGGGCGCCCCCACCCCTAGGGTTTCCCAACCCTAGGCGCAGGGGAGGCCCAAGGGGGGGCGCACCAGCCCGCTAGGGGCTGGTTCCCCTCCCAATTCAGCCCATGGGGCCCTCCGGGATAGGTGGCCCCACCCGGTGGACCCCCGGGACCCTTCCGATGGTCCCGGTACAATACCGGCGACCCCCAAAACTTTCCCGATGGCCGAAACTGGACTTCCTATATATAAATCTTTACCTCCGGACCATTCCGGAACTCCTCATGACATCCGGGATCTCATCCGGGACTCCGAACAACTTTCGGGTTACTACATACTAATATCTCTACAACCCTAGCGTCACTGAACCTTAAGTGTGTAGACCCTACGGGTTCGGGAGACATGCAGACATGACCGAGACGCCCCTCCGGTCAATAACCAACAGCGGGATCTGGATACCCATGTTGGCTCCCACATGCTCCACGATGATCTCATCGGATGAACCACGATGTCGAGGATTCAATCAATCCATATACAATTCCCTTTGTCAATCGGTACGTTACTTGCCCGAGACTCGATCGTCGGTATCCCAATACCTCGTTCAATCTCGTTACCGGCAAGTCACTTTACTCGTGTCGTAATGCATGATCCCGTGATCAACCACTTGGTCACATTGAGCTCATTATGATGATGCATTACCGAGTGGGCCCAGAGATACCTCTCCGTCATACGGAGTGACAAATCCCAGTCTTGATTCGTGCCAACCCAACAGACACTTTCGGAGGTACCTGTAGTGTACCTTTATAGTCACCCAGTTACGTTGTGACATTTGGCACACCCAAGGCACTCCTACGGTATCCGGGAGTTGCACAATCTCATGGTCTAAGGAAATGATACTTGACATTCGGAAAAGCTACAGCAAACGAACTACACGATCTTTGAGCTATGCTTAGGATTGGGTCTTGTCCATCACATCATTCTCATAATGATGTCCCGTTATCAATGGCATCCAATGTCCATAGTCAGGAAACCATGACTATCTTTTGATCAACGAGCTAGTCAACTAGAGGCTCACTAGGGACGTGTTGTGGTCTATGTATTCACACATGTATTACGATTTCCGGATAACACAATTATAGCATGAACAATAGACAATTATCATGAACAAAGAAATATAATAATAACCATTTTATTATTGCCTCTAGGGCATATTTCCAACAGAACCTTGATAGGTCACCGTTGGCCGATTTGAAGAAGGAAGCACTGAGCTTATCTAAGCTGATAAACAACTTTCAAATGGCTAAGATTAGTCGATCTGCCAATATGGTGGCTCATCTAATTGCAAAATTTAGTTTTGACAATAGATCTGATGGTATTCTTGTTAATGATGTACCGCCCTGTGTGGTGAATTTTGTATCGAACCATTGTAAGTTTCACATTGGTTAATTAATGTAAGGTGGTGTTCAAAAAAAAGAAAATGCCTTTGAGCCCCCTCTCTCTCTCTGAAAACCACACTTTCACATCTCAAAAGAATCTGAAAAGCACACGTACACAGTACACATATACTTATGTATGTACATAGAAAGTTTCAGTATGGGAACAGCGATAGCGACGCGTCGGCGGCTCGTTCTGGCGGCGGCAATGGTCGTTCGATGGTCTATGGACCTCGATGTAATTTTTATTATCTTTGAGGTGTTTTGTACTTCCAATGAATTTTTATAATAGATCTGATCTTTTCGCAAAAAAAATGTTCATACGTGGCACACACACAAAAATATGTATATAAAAATGGGCTTATGTTTGTCTTTGGTTTTGGGCCGGAAATTTGTGTTTTCTTTGTGTAGCTTAAAAATTATCATATTATTTGATGAAAACTTACAGATATTTCATACGTGGCACACACACAAAAATATGTATATAAAAATGGGCTTATGTTTGTCTTTGGTTTTGGGCCGGAAATTTGTGTTTGCTTTGTGTAGCTTAAAAATTATCATATTATTTGATGAAAACTTACAGATACGTAGAAAACATTAAATAAGTTTCACATGGGGAATTTGATTTGTTTGTTTTACTTTCAAGTATATTTTTTTTATAGTCCATAGAGCCCGAGAGCCGAAAAGTCACACAACGGACAGGCCATTTTTTTCTCTCCTAAAAAAACTATATTTCAAGCGCAAAAAGGAAATCAGAAATGAAGTATGCATGCTCAAATACATGTATCCTAGATACGTGAGAATTTACATAATAATGTGTATTCATACGTGGTGTATACAAAAAGACAAATATGTATATCAAGATATGCTTTTTTTAATTTCAGGAATTTGTCTCTTTTGTGTACCTTACAAGTCACCATATTTTTTAACGAAAATTTATAGATCTGCAGTGAACATGTATAAGTATTCACGCAATTTTTTAGAAGGTTTCAAACATTGTGTTCGACCTTTTCAAAATATTATATGCTATAAAGTTCTAGCAAATGGAACAACTAAAATGAACGTCAACAATGGAAGAGTCTTGATGATATTGAAATCTTCATCAATGAGGTCAACGTCTCTGGACCGGTGCATCTTCTAGAACACCGATGCTGCACAAGCTGAAACTAACTTCTGACTCATAAGATTTGAGGAGAAATTCGCCTAAATAAGTGAAACCTATAACCATTGAACATGTCATGGGACACACCAAGTAACATTGGCATGTTACTGTTCTGCTGCTAAATCAACCTAGAAGAAGATCAAAATAACAGAAGGTTGAGTTGTAAGAGCCACATGAGATACCCACCTGAAAAAATAGGTAGAGGATTAATGGTTGGATCGCGAAATAGATGGCACAAGTATTAGGAGGAAGAGATTGAAGGCGGCGTGAGGATGGAGATGAGGGCATCGAGGGAGGAAGAGATCGAGATGAAAGGAGGGCAGATGGTGTCGATTATTCTAGGAAGGGGGACAAGTTCCCATCACACCCTTACCATAAGCCGAGAGATTTTTTGCGGTAAATGACTTGTATGACGCACGTAGACGCTACACTCGGAATTGCCAAGTTTGACAATACCATCCGGACCAGAGCCAAGCCAAACGGCAGTACGTCCACTAGTTCTACCACAGTAAGCTAAAGAATGACTAACAAAATTATGGTTCCGTTGAACATAACTACTACAAGTATTTCGAGGTGTCATGAGTGATCTAATCTCACACACCATAAAGCCGAAGTGGGATATGTCCATGCCTTCTTTCTTCACAAGATTAATTGCTTCTATACATCTAGACTCAACCTGAATGGGGAGATTACTCCATTGCAATGCCAACGACAAACCTAGATGAGACCTCTGCTTCCAAAGCATCAGAACAATGATGGAGGCATCTGCATAAAGAAAATATTATCTCTCCCACATGGTCTCGAAGGATCATACCACTACGAGTCAAGCCATTGACTCGAGCAAAAGAGCAGCCCGTATTAATCTTAAGACAGCTGGTCTCAGGAACCTTCCATGACGGCACCCCGCCCATGCACAATCTTCTCCCTCGGAACAGAATGAAACAACCTTAATCCTAGAGCTAACCGAGATGGAAGGGCATTTACACATCCTAGGGGTAGAAAACACCCCCGAGCAGCTCATCGGTGGTAACATTTGAGCTCTCGTCACTCATAACGGCACTAGTGTTGTGTGTGTTTTTACCAGTGACGGCTTCGTAGTATTGCTTATACCGAAGGTTGACTCTAGACTCATCGGTGATAACAATTTTCTAAAAAAAAATTGAAATGTGATAACAATTTTCTAGGTTCTATTAGAACAGCAGATTTCCTTTTTTTAATCAGAACAACAGTTTTCAAGGTTCTTTTTTGAGGGACAACAGTTTTCTACGGTTTTTCAAATTGAGGTGCTCAACAGTTTTATAGTTGGTGAGAAGTAGCTTTTTTTTTTTTGAGAATTGGTGAGAAGTAGCTGAGATGGGCTGCATCTGTCCATGAAGAGAAAAGCTCATGAACCATACCCAGACATCCGCCAGGCCCAGGCCCTTAACAACGGGCCAGCAATTCTACCAGCCCGCGCACAACCACCAGTCCACCACCGACCGACCTACATCACATCACACTGCCGTGCCGTGCCGTTGGCCCCTTCCCTCTGTGTCACCGCCAGCTTCCACGCACCTCGTCGGCACGGAACACCGCCCCCCGAGTCAAGGGTCAACCCACCCACCCACCCACCGATCTCCGTCCGTCCACCATGGGAGCCGGCCAGGACCTGGAGGCCGGCTACGGCGACGGCGGCGAGAAGAAGATGGCCCACTCCTCCTCCTCCTCGGGCCCGCTCCCGCCGTCGGAGCCGCCGCACCTGCGGGGCCAGGACCCCGCCCAGTACCAGTACGGCACCTTCCACCCCCCTGCCCCCCACCCCGATGTCCGCCCCCACCCGCCCGTCGGCTTCCCCCAGCCCGCCCCGCCCCCCGGCTTCTCCGCCGGAGGCTACCAGCAGCAGAAGCAGCCCTACGCGCCCGCCGATCCGTACTACGCGCAGGGGTACCAAGCCGCCCCAGGTACAATTCCCCACATCCTCTTGCTTACCTCCGATGCTTATGTTTGGTCCGGGATACGATAAGCTCGTGTAAATTGAGGTTTCTGTGGGGCACAAGGCCGTGCCAGTGATATGGTCCCTGATGATGCACAATCTCACGGTTGCCTGTGCACGATCAGAACTCGGAATTCTTTGATCCAAAATTCGTGCGCATGATCCAAATCCCAGCACTCACCTTTTACTTTGTCGGGTACTCCAGCGACGAATTCTAGTTGTGAATAGACCCTAGGCTTCAGCTTAACTATAATACATCAACTCACCACATGGATTCGACGGGCTACTGTTGTTTAAACTGGAACAGAACACTACATAGTTCCGTAATCCATGCTCCTTTAGGCTAGCAAGTCTTGATTAGTATTTGCGGCAACAATTGCGGACCGGATTGTCACATCGATAAAGACATATAATTCAACAAATTCTTAGTGTGCTGAATTCACTAGCCAGATATAATGTTTGGAAGTTTATTGCAGTTCTTCTGCCGGTCACCTTATACTTCTAGAAACAATCAAGATAAATAACTTCAGATCCTATTTCGCATCAATTTCTGGGGAAAACAGATAGGTGCATAGACTCGCACAAGAAAAAACAAATGGACCCCCAAGACTGATTTTTTTTCCCGTTCAACACGAGCCTCGCTCCTGGTTCCATCTTTCATAGAAAAACGAAACCAACATACAGCGTCAGGTTTTAAGGTTCACAGACGAGCTAAGCTCACAAATGCAAAGACAACTCCTACCCCTCACCAACACGGCAAAGGGCAAACCTAGAGCAATTGCCAAAGGACCTTACAGCAAGAACAGAAATACTCCATTTCGCTCTAGTTATACTCTCAACACATGGATTCCATCGCTGCATCAACGGTTCTTCATCAGGTACTCCAGCGTAGTAGCTCCCCAATGATCTGCATCACCCACTGCAGCTGCCCAGGAAGAGTCGATCATACTCTCTGCGCAGATCAGTCTTGCTCCAGCTCCCGTGGCGACCTCAGTTTCCTGAGTAGCAGATCCCTGGACAGGGCTGCATCCCCCCAAGAATCTCCTTGAGAGGTTTTGCCCAGTCTACTAGATAACCCACTATCAAATGCCCAGCCTGTTTCACAGAAATCCAGTTTTTTCTGTTAAATACTAAGGCATTTCTGCAAATCCAAAGTCCACACGGAACTGCAGAAGAAACCATGTTTAAGAGCATGAACTTTTTGTTCCATAGACAAGAGCAGCAAGTGACTTAAAATCAACAATATCAACCTTTGAAAATTTGTTTAACATCACTTCATATAGCTCTAGCAATGATGCACTCAAAAAACAGGTGATATACTGATTCAGTCTCAGTACAGTGAATACACTCCAGAGGTTTGGCTAGGCCTCTTTTCCTAAATCCGAAGATTGTCACAACACTGAAAAATATACATCCATGTTATATAATAGTCCTGTTTCTGGTGCCTCAGGTTATGGTCCTGTTGTTCAAGGTAGGCCTGTTGAAGGAAGACCCGTGAGAATGCGGCGCCTTCCATGCTGTGGGCTCGGCATGGGCTGGCTTCTGTGAGTGCCTCCCAATACGCTTGCTATTTTTCCTTACTTTCTGAAGTTAAACCAGTCCCTCATAAAGTTCTGTTCTCTTGCTCAAACAAAGGTTCATTGCCGGCTTCTTCTTGGCTGCCATTCCATGGTATATTGGTGCTTTCATCCTAATCTGTGTCCGGGTACATGACCACAGAGAGAAACCAGGATATGTTGCCTGCACTATTGCTGTAAGTTACCTTTCTGATAAGACCGCAATACTATGCTGCTGTTAAGATTTCACTTAGGAATTCGAGACTGTGAGCTTTATGGTCCGTTCAACCAGTTTTGTTACATTAACTGAAATAAATTAGCTCAAAAGAATATACTCAGGTGCTGCTTACAGTTAATTTTTCTTGTGATAGCAGCAACTAAAATATTGGTATGGCCGAATTGAAAAAAAAACTCTTATCAAAATAGAAGTAGATTTTTACCGTACAAATTTAGCAATTGCAAGCAACATGGAAATCATTAGAATCACAAATTACAAGGTATAACCTGTCACAGTAAATTATTTTCTGTAATACTTGGCCTAACTTTGCATTGGAATTCACTGCATTGCACAAACAGGCTATAATTGCGGCCATTGTTATACCCCTTGGAGTAACAAAAGGAACAGACTCATGGTGAGCCACCACCAGCTCTTGGCAGGCGGTTCTGTTGCTGAATATAAACATCGTTATTTCCGGACTAATTACATGATAGGTTATTACAAAGTCTGCTGGTTGTATTTCATGTATGAGTGTGTCTTGTATACATATATGTACAGTAAAAAGAGTGGGGCTGCATCTTCGATGTTCTCTTGTATCGATACTTGATACTTATAGTGTGTAATAAAAGCTCGAGGTTACCTCTCGTTCAAATTCAGTACTACAAGGTACACGCTGCAGCATTCTACAATGGATTCCTTTGCAATACCTGCAGTAACTTAATGTTGAAATTTGATGTATCACTCGACAATTGTTACCCCTCCTTGGAGTAACATAAAGGGAACAGACTCGTGGTGAACTGCAACCAGGTCTTGGCAGTGGTTATGTTGATGAATATAAGTGGTGGTTATTTCAGTTCCTGCATCGACGGTCGATGTCCTCTTGTACCTATATTTGATACATACTGCATCGATGATGCGATGTCCCTTGTATCAAGATTTCGGGTTTCTTCTTTGTAATAAAGCTCAAGTGTTTTCAACACATATTTTATATGAGGTTACATCTGTGTCAACTGTCAAGTTCAGCACTTTCATATGGTATCTCAAGCAAGTTTCATTTCTCATTATCATAAGGAGTATAGGCGATATTTACCATCTGAATCAGAACCTATATTGCCCACATCAATTTGTTAGTTTATGTTCCAGCTTGACAATTTGTTTGTCGAAAGCAGTGATGTTGTTAGTTTAAATGAATCAAACCCTGCTGCCCATGAAATCTGTTACACTTTAGGTCCTGGCCATGTGTTGGCATGAAGAACCTCCAGATGATTATGTTACGCACGTATAATTAGGTTACAGAAAAACTCTGCTAAGGATGTCATGTCACCTCCGTTACTGTTGCTAATCCCTCGTTAGTTCAAAAAACCGATTTAAAATTCAAATTCCAAATATGGCATACAACAAAAGTTTTCAAACAATAAAAAAAATGTTCGGTTTGTGGAAATTAAATCATAGGTAATATTGGTAGAGAAACAACATTTCTATAAAATAATTAAATGCACTATGATAATTAAAACAGTAACTAAAACATTAATTAAATGCCCTTTCTAAATTATAAAATATTAAAACATTTTATTTAGGGGTCAAACTTTTTGTAGCCGTGGGTTAAATGATAATACTAATTTAGAAGTTTATTTTATCCTTTAATTAAACTAAAATACATTAAAGACTAAAAGAGAAATGATCAAAAGGTAAAACAAAAAAATAACAAAAGTAAGGGAACCCCCCCCCCCCCCCCCGTGCTGGGCCTCAGCCCAGCTGGCCATCCAACCGGCCGGCCCACCTAACCCCTCCATAACCTCCCCACCGACAGAAACCCTAGCCTATCGCCCCCACTCCCCCCACTCGCTCGCTCCCCCACTCCGCCCCGTTTCTGGATCGGGGGAGCGACCCCCTTCCCTCCCCCACGACCGCGTCGTCGCCTGACGCCTCCACCCGGCACGCCACGCCTGAGGACCGCCACCTCCGCCCGCCCGCTCCTCCAGGGTCGCCGCACCGAGCCTCTCTGCCGGATTCCTCTCGTCTCGATCTGGATCGACGCCCGAGCCGGTCCCTGACGCTGCCGCTCGGAGTTCTTCCCTCGCCGGACCGCCTCCCCGCCACCGTCGCCGTCTTCCCCGACCTCCTCCCCGCTCCCCATTGCCATGAGCCCTACAACTACGGTGAGGCCCTCGGCCTCCTCTTCCCCTCTCCCCCTGTCGAACACCGTCCGCCTCGCCCGACGTCGTGCCCGCCGCTCCAGGCCGCACTCGCCCTCCACCACTACAGCCTGCACGCGCTGCACCCGCGCCGTGGCCGACCCTCTGCTGCTGCTCTACCCCACCGCGCTGCCGCCCTCTTCCCCACCCGTCGACCTCGCCGTGCTCTGCGGCCTGCACTGGCACCTCGCTCGCGCTCGCCACAACCATCGCCACGGCGACCGCGTCCTCCTCCACACGCGCACGACGCCGCCCGCCTGCGCCGCATCCGCCACGGCCGCCGCTGCCAGGCGCCGCTCGCCTCCGCCCTCGCTCGCCGGCCTCTCCGGCGCGGCCAGTGCCTCCCCTGGCCACACCATGGCCATAGATGGCCCCCTGTGTGTGTGCCATAGCCAGGGCGTGGCCTTGTGCCACTGACCACAGGGGCCCACCCCCTGTTTAGAACGATTTTTAATAACAAATAAAATTAATCAATTAATTAATTAGCAAATCAATAAATTAACTTAATTAATTCTGTTTAAATTAGCCTAACTACCTAATTTAGTTAATTAAAACTGGTAGTTTAGTTAGGTCTATGACAGAATGACCCCACATGTAAGTTTGACCCAGTCAACAGCCCTGTTGACTGCTGACATCATGCTGATGTCATGATGATGTCATAACCCTGTTTTCTATTTAAATTAATTCTGCTTTTCCGAAATGATTTAAAAACTTTAATAATTCATAGAAAATAAACTGTAAGTCGGATGAAAATAATTTGTACATGAAAGTTGCTTAGGACGACGAGACGAATCCGGATACGCAGCCCGTTCATCCGCTACACATCCCTAACCTATGGAACTCGCAACTTTCCCCCTCCGGTTCACCTGTCTGAAAACACAAAACACCGGGAATCCTTTCCCGGATGTCTTCCCCCTTCGTCGGTATCACTTCCTACTACGTTAGGGCATACCTAGCACCGTGTATTGCGTCATTATGTTTTGTGATGCTTTGTTTGCTCCATATTTACTGTTTCTTCCCCCCTCTTCTTCCCCGGTAGACCCCGCGACCGGCGCTGATGCCACCGAGTACAACTACATCGACGACGAACCCTTCTCTTGCCAGAGCAACCAGGCAAGCCCCCCCTTTGATCACCAGATATCGCCTACTCTTCTCTATACTGCTTGTATTAGAGTAGTGTAGCATGTTACCGCTTTCCGTTAATCCTATCCTGATGCATAGCCTGTCATTGTTGCTACAACTATTGATACCTTACCTGCAATCCTAAATGCTTAGTATAGGATGCTAGATTATCATCAGTGGCCCTACACTCTTGTCCGTCTGCCATGCTATACTACTGGGCCGTGATCACCTCGGGAGGTGATCATGGGCATATACTATATACTTTACACTGTTACATTACTGGTGATACTGTTTGGAGATGGGGGCTGAAGGGGCAGGTGGCTCCATCCAGGTAGTGGTGGGCCTGAGTTCCCGACGGCCCCCGACTGTTACTTTGAGGCGAAGCGACAGGGCAGGTTGAGACCACCTAGGAGAGAGGTGGGCCTGGCCCTGGTCGGTGTTCGCAGATACTTAACACGTTTAACGAGATCTTGGTATTTGATCTAAGTCTGGCTACTGGCCTATACGCACTAACCATCTACGCGGGGACAGTTATGGGCACTCGACGTCGTGGTATCAGCCGAAGCCTTCGTGACGTCAGCGACTGAGCGGCGCGCGCCGGATTGGACTGGAACGCCTACTAGGCTAGGTCTGCTTCCGGCCGCGTTCGCAACGTGCAGGTGTGCAATGGGCGATGGGCCCAGACCCCTGCGCCATAGGATTTAGACCGGCGTGCTGACCTCTCTGTTGTGCCTAGGTAGGGCTGTGACGTGTTGATCTTCCGAGGCCGGGCATGACCCAGGAAAGTGTGTCCGGCCAAATGGGATCGAGCGTGTTGGGTTATGTGGTGCACCCCTGCAGGGAAGTTAATCTATTCGAATAGCCGTGATCTTCGGTAATAAGACGACTTGGAGTTGTACCTTGACCTTATGACAACTAGAACTGGATACTTAATAAAAACACACCCTTCCAAGTGCCAGATACAACCGGTGATCGCTCTCTCACAGGGCGACGAGGGGAGGATCATCGGTTAGGTTTATGCTATGCGATGCTACTTGGAGGACTTCCGTCTACTCTCTTCTACATGCTGCAAGATGGAGGTTACCAGAAGCGTAGTCTTCGAAAGGACTAGCTATCCCCCTCTTATTCCGGCTTTCGGCAGTTCAGTCCACATATAATAGCCTTATTCCAGTTGATACCAATGCATACATATGTAGTGTAGCTCCTTGCTTGCGAGTACTTTGGATGAATACTCACGGTTGCTTTCTCCCTCTTTTCCCCCTATCCCTTCTACCTGGTTATCGCAACCAGATGTTGGAGCCCAGGATCCAGACGCCACCGTTGATGACGACTCCTACTACTCGGGGGGTGCCTACTACTACGTGCAGCCCGCTGACGGCGACCAGGTGTAGTTTAGGAGGATCCCAGGCAGGAGGCCTGCGCCTCTTTCGATCTGCAACCCAGTTTGTGCTAGCCTTATTAAGGCAAACTTGTTTAACTTATGTCTGTACTCAGATATTGTTGCTTCCGCTGACTCGTCTATGATCGAGCTCTTGTATTCGAGTCCTCGAGGCCCCTGGCTTGTAATATGATGCTTGTATGACTTATTTTATTTGTAGAGTTATGTTGTGATATCTACCCGTGAGTCCTTGATCTTGATCGTACACATTTGCATGCATGATTAGTGTACGGTTAAATCGGGAGCGTCACAGATTATCATTCGAGTTGTAAAGGCTGGACAAACTAAAAAGTACTCCCTCCGTAAAGAAATATAAGAGCATTTAGATCACTACTTTAGTGATCTAAACACACTTATATTTGTTTACGGAGGGAGTAGGAAGTACTCCCTCCGCCCCAAAATATAAGAACGATTTTAACACTAGCATAGTGTCAAAAACTGTTTTTATATTCTGGGACAGAGGGAGTATGATTTAGAGACGAACGGCGGCATTTTGTCGGGTCAGGGACTCAGGGGGAATACAGATCTTTTGTGCCATGTTAAGTTTCATGTTGTAAGTTGCCACAGCGGTTTCTCTGCCTCGCATCTCCATGTTGTGGATCAGCGAATGACCTCGAACTCGAAGTGGGCTACTGCTAGCTTAGTGCTATAGAAGCCAAATTATCCTACTGGAAATGGAAATTGAACCTTCTATAGCCAGAAAGAAGCACTGGCTATTTTTCTGTCGTAATGTTTATAGTGGCGCGTGTGTATTGTCTAAATTCCAAACATTCATGGCATAGTATCGTGTTTCCATTTACATTAGCAGTTCATTTCTATAACTCCCAAAATAGTCTGACTTTGGTTGGTTGTTGTTCGATGAATAACAAGAAATTGGTATTGCAGCTTGAGACAGAGTACCTGAAAGAACTATGTTATCTCCTACTACTATATTACATATAGTCTTTACTTCCCTCAAAAGAAAATACATATAGTCTTTACTGGTCAGAATCCCCATTTCTAAATCCGTGTAGCCTTTTTTGAATATTGCTTGGAACTGGAAACATGTGACCTGAAAAGTGGTCAGACAGTTAGATTAAACTTAGCTTTTCTTGGACTTACAGTAGTGGTCATGATTCAGTTTGATTAAGCTTGATGAACGCGTAACAGCGTACCTTTTTTTCTGAACCATGGTTTATCCAGTATCTGATGGCCACATAGCTTGACTTACTTGGAGATTTTTCTAAAAGATAGCTTCTGTAATTACAGAGAATTTCTAAAGCATACTCTTCTGCTAAAATGTCTTGTACTGTGAAAGGTCCTGCAAAAATTGTCGAGAAAGCGAGAATCTTGTGCAAGCGTTCTTTCTTTTTTTCAAAACTGGGCTCTTATCTCACACGTAACATAAGAAAGAAGACACAGACCTTTTTTCAGTTTGTGGCAGTGGGTTTCTGGGGCATGAAATTTAGACTGATGTGCAGTATGGTGCATATCAGTCTAAATTACTTTCAAATATTGAGACTTCTATTTCTCCACTTATAAAACATAAAGGCTACTTGTGTACTCTTAAGGTGCAAAGGCCATGCAAAATGGTTTTCAGCCAAAACTCCACGCTATCTACTGGCATCAACATCTATTGGCACTATCACCCTGAGAAAAAACTCTGACCAATGCACGCTAACATACATTGGGATTTTTACTTGGAAGAACAATCAAGGGCCAACTCAATGAACTGATAATTTGGCACTCGTAAACGACAACGGCGCTACGCAAGTAATCTTAGGGCCCAAAATCCGGATATCAATAAAAAAACAAAGTAGAATCAGATATAATATTATATCAGCAACCTTGAGCTCTACACAAGTAGCCCATCAGTTAATTAGTTCATCTCCAGATCACAACCACCAGCCAAGCCTCACATAATAAGAAGGCATGCATCCACACGCTGCTGAAAACAGAATGCAGAGCTTCACAGCCACCCTTCTGAACATCAAAGTTACGTACTCCCTAGTTACTACAGAAATGTCGATAATACGGTGCCATTGTATAACTGTATCAGATGCGCCACCTAGTTGGTCAAACAGCCTGGTGCTTGCCCCACGAACTAATAAGCTCTCTGCACTCTATAGACCGCCATCATGAGGTTAAAGAGGCAGGACGGCGCGATCGCAAACCAGCTAAAGAAGGCCATGGCGGTGGCGGCCATGAAGCCTGGGCAGTGGTTGTCCGAGCACATCATCAGGTCGTCGTCGAGGAGGATGGTGATGCCTGCCGACCCACTTGCTGCAGCGAACGTCAGCGCGCCTGTGACCTGCAGACAAAACGTCGGGGGGTCAAAACCGGATTGTGTTTGTTTTAGGAGAAAGAGAAATGCACCTGATCGTTAAATGATTCTTTGCTTGTTTCATGTATGTAATGTAAAGCTTTTCTAGTGTAAGAGATCACAAGGAATGAGCGACAGAGGGCTTTTTTCGCAAAAAAAAAAAAGAGCGACAGAGGGCTGTCTGTTCTGAGGTGCCTGAGAAAATGTGTGACTTACCCAGTCCCCAATGGAATAGATGGTGGTAGCTCGAGGAGACCGGAAGGAACGCTTGACAAGAAGTGCGTAGATGTCCACGGCGCCCAGAGCGAGGCTCCACAGGCATTGCAAGCTTGCTGCTGCGACGAGGAGGCTGCTCAGAAGAACAACAGTGAGTTCATCTCATCTACAGGAGGAAATCAATCCCGTGTTCCAAGTTGTAAAATCAATCTGTAGTGGAAAACACAATCTAATCGCCCCCACAGAAATAAGGTAAGATACGCTAGCATGCTACATTGTTTCTTCTAGTTGTCGATGCTATCCCCGAACACTGACTGAACGTAGATATCTTCAAATGTTTCCCCAAAGACGGCAATGTGATGCATACGAGGAATGTCCATTACAACAATCAAACTGTTCTGCATTCCGACAAGCAGCCAAACTTATTATCAGCGTACGCAGCAATGAGATGCTTTTGTCGAATGCCTAGGGGAACTATGCACAGGTAAATCAATCTGCTAATTTTCCACACAAATAAATGGTTATGATCAGCAAACAAGGGCTCAAGCTAAACATTGTTATATCCAAAGGACACAACTATGAACATGACCATGTCACCATCCGATCTAATTGCATTGCCTCTTTCAGGATGCCAAACCAGTTAAAAAGGCGTAAAAGTAGTGAAATGCGCTAACAAAGATGAGCATCTGTCTTTGGAGGATCAGGAAAGCACCCATCTGAAAATTGCACCTTCATGTTCATGCTTGATAGTGGTATGTGTCAACAGAAACCCTGAACCTGAAAGCCCAGGCTGCTGCTTATTTTGTTACTGTGTGGTAAGTAGTACTAAAAGATGAGAATGCATTCAAGGGAGCATAAAAGGCATCCCCATTTGAAGCATGTACGGAGATGCTAACAGGTGAACAGACAGGCTCTAGAAATTTGGCTAACAAATATGCAGTCATCCCTCCCTGAGGCACACACAGCACAATGAATGAATCCCTGAAGGAGTATTGTACTGAAAACAGGAACACCCCGTCCCGAAATTTCCAAGGAGAAATCGCTCTGCTCTGGGAGCAAAAGAGGAATGGCAGCCGAATGGTGCCGTGGCAGTGGATCGAGACGGTAGAAAGAAGGAGGGAGCGCGCACGCACCGGAAGGCGCTGACGATGTGGAAGTCGTCGGTGGAGGCCATGAAGGCGACGGCGGCGGCGGCGAAGACGGCCTGCGCGAGGCGGGTGCCGAGCCCCCAGCAGGTCCACCATCAGCACCCCGGGCGGCGGTGCGTCCCCGTTCTGCCCCTGAGCCGCCGCAGCAGCCGGCTGTCCCTGAGCCACCCCAGCTGCCCCTGAGCCGCTGCAGCCGGAGCCGGGCCCTGCCCCTGCTCCGTCGGCGCCGCAGCAGCAGCAGCAGCCTCCGGGACCGGGTGGACTAGGGGATGGCTGGGCTGCGGGAGCATGGCGCCGCCGTGGTGGAGCCAGTCCCAAAAGTGCGCCTCCATTGCGCTCCTCTCTTCTCTGGTAGAGTGTAGAGTGTAGAGTTGGCCGGGCGGGGTTCCCGAGGGATCTATGGAGGGCAGGCAGCGCGTAGGCCCCGCCCGCACGCCGGACGGCCGGTGGTGTCTCTGCTCCGGCTTCTTTGCTCAATGTAGCATGATTGAGCGGCACTAGTGAAGAAACTGCGTTGTTTCCTCTCCAAAAATCCATTCAGTGAGCGCGCGAGCAGAGCACCTTCTGCTGGCTCTTACGGGATAAAATTCTTACGTGTTTTATGTATGATCCTGCGGACCAAAGAGGCCCTGAGCATCTTTTATTTTCTTCTCCTTTTTGCAGGGGAAATACATTCTCTTGCTTACGAAATCATATATTTGGTAGTGGCTACGGTCACAATTAATTTTCAATCCCGTATGAAACATAAATTTATTTTCACGCATTTCTGGGACAGTAGAGACGATGCCCTCGCAACTGTGCTAATGGTATGATTAACAGTTCAAAATGATCTTGTAAAATTTGAGTGCGGGCAAGTCCCACTCAGCTTTGCATCATAAGTTCCAACCACATTTTATTTATACCGTTGACAAGTTCAATGCCAACAAACCTCTTAATTCGTGTGTGGGGGGGGGGGGGGGGGGGGGGGGGGGGATGCTCTCTCCTTATCTAGAAAACAATATAACATCCCTGTGCTTATTTCTTACAGATCGCCAAAAATCACAAAACCATCACCTAAAATCATCATCAGCTCACCAGTCTGCAGCACTTCCGGCCGGAGCTAACGGCACTGCTCGCTGCGTATGATGTGGACCGCCATGGCAAGCCTCTTGTCCACCACCGGTTCCAGCAGGCAGAGGTCTCCGGCCTGCAGGCGGTTGTCCGCGGCGAACTCGCGCCACCCTCCCGCCGGGACCATCCGCCTGTGGCGCATCTCCACGCGCCATGCCTTGCTCCACCCGGCCTGATGGAGTGTCAGCGTCTGCTTCCCGTCTGGAAGGCGTCCGTCGGCGGCAGCAGCATGTCCCGTGGTGCCCAAGTCCTATAAAAACAGTTCAGTTGCAACAGAGATGGGAACCAATCAATCAATAGTGGTGAAAATACAAGTTCAAGAAGTTAAGAGCTAATCAATGCATGGATGAACTGTGAAATTTTAGATCAGAGGATCGCGGAATGTGCCATCTACAAAAAATGTACACAGGTTAAGAGCTACATGATCTTTGTGCAATAACTAAGCAGCGATCGGAGGTCAAGGTTTTAGAACTTACTAGGGCAGACCTCAGATTGCTCTTGTCCATGGCTGCCACATAAATAGGCGCTTCAGATCGGACTGCCTTCACCTTCTCTGCAAGCACCCTCTCCTGCGCCTGGGTTAAACGGGCGCTGCAGCCTAGCACCACATATCCTGGTCTGTCACAACCATCTGATGCTCCTGCAGATAAGATGATGTTTCACATCATTTAAGACCACATGTTGATCTTAACAGTGATAAGTTGAACATGTATACCGTCGACTGGTTCGTCCTTGACACATTCCGTCGAGGCGGCTTTCATGCTCGTTCCGCCAATTTTCGAGCCACGAACGACGTCTCCACCCTTGGATTTGCCGGCGCGTCTTGCTTTGGGAAGCAGATGGACCGTCAGCATGAACCTTCTCCCCTCACCCCTGTTAATCGGCTGGAGCAGGCAGATGTCCCCCTCGCGTAGACGGTTGTCGCGGACGAACTCTAACCACCGCCCATAGAGGACGTACCCAATGTTGCCCCGCCTGACGTGAAAAAGGGGATGCCACTTCTTCTTCACTCCTGGGAGGGTAAGTATGATGTTTTGGCTTTCAGTGGGAAAGTGCGCAGCTGCATAACGCTTCGGGATGATCTGGTTGTGCAGACGAGATAAAAGACAAAAATCGCAATGAATTAAAACAACTGAGCCAACTATTCCTGGTTTCAGATATAAAGCAGGGAAACATGTATTATTGATCATACGGCCACGTAGTCCAGGTTTTGGTGATAGCTATGCATATTTTCGTCTGTTGTGTACGTGCTACACGAAAACCACATCCACATTGTGCCACTGCCACAGTGCAGGCCACTAATGTTTTCTGGAGGACTGTTGCATGACTTTCATTGCGTAACAACCTCTTTCTATATGCTAGTGACAATCAGTTTGAATCATCCTTATCTTTAAACCCAGATGCAAACTGTACATGGAACAAGGTATATAATTGGTGGGAAAAATTAAGTGTACCGAGCAAATAGAGAATGCTCTTGGAGGAAACTAAAGAATCTTTGTGGAACAACTGACGGTTTATTAGTCCACAAATAAAAATTATTTTGGGAGAACGAATCAAAACTTTTAGTTGGACAAATAAAAATATTTTGATTTGGTTCCAGTTTTAGAACTGTGATAAGAGTTACAATAAGGATTTGGCTATATGCATCATTGCTTCAGAGGCCGCAGGTAATAAAAGCTTTCTAAAAAAAGTTGAAGAAACCGAACATGCTAGTGGACTAATTCAAATCTGTTAATGGAATAGAAAAATTATTGGTGGAACAATTAAATATGTGATGCGTCATACATATCCAGAATAAACAAACAGTAAAGTCCCCAGTGCAGAATAGGAATTACCAGAGCGGGTTGTGGTCCATTGACATTGCTCTTCATTATTTGAACCACTAGCAACGGAATTTCAGGCTGAATTTCAGCAATAAGAGCATCAATTCCTACCTCGTCTTCTTCATCAAGTCGGCACCTTCTTGACAATATATAGCGAACCTCGGAGGAAGTTTCCTGATGATCTGACTGGATAGATTCATATTCAGATGGACTGTCTTCTCCTGTCAATAGTTTCAATGGTAAGATAGTATTGCCAAGAAGTAATTGCAGTGCGGCATTTGTAATAGCAAAATTTAGCAGCTGAGAGTTAATAATGTAGTATCATCGAAAGAGAGAGAGAGAGAGAGAGAGAGAGAGAGAGAGAGAGAGCTGGTGAAACTTACCTTGGTTTGAACATATATCAGTTCTTCCAACTTTGCGAAGCAAATGAACCATAAAGGTGAACCTTGTTGACTGAACCTCTGTCATTGGTTGAAAGAGGCAGAGATCGCCCTTCTTAACACGATTGTCATGGACAAATTCACGCAAAGAAAGGTTGCGTCCCCTTCCATCAGGTCTGATGCGGAATTTGCATGGCCAAGCCTTGCTCTTCCCAGGCAGTTTGAGTGTGACAACTTGAGTTTTGTGTGGAAAGTATGCATGTGCATAATCCTTAGATATTACCTGATTAAAAAAGGGATGATTGGTATGGTGCTGTGTTGTGTAATCCTTGGACTGACAGCGACACTATTTTCATAATATAGTAATATAAACATGATGACAGTCGTAAAGCGAGATATGAATATAATGCCATTCAATTGTTTCATAAATATCCTTCAGAGGTTTGTTACAATTAACAATATCGGAAATAAAGATATTTAGAGAGGTGTATGTAGCTACAAGCATTTAACAATACATACAGAATTCAAACCAAACGTACCAGATTAGGATAGTGGTTCACATTGGTCTTCTTCATCATCACCACAAGCACAGGGGTTTCAGGTCGAATTTTCGCGACAAACTCCTTGATTTCATCCTCCTGTTCTTCTGTAAGATGGCATCGCCCTGCTAAGACATAATCCTTTGAGAGCCCCTGAAGATCATCTGACTCCATAGACTCGCCTTCGGACAGACTATCTTCTGCTGTAAAAGAGAGTCAAGAGAGATCAACATGTAGTAATTAAACGCTACTCACCAAATATATGAGTACACTGTACACAGCCGAACCTGATGATTCATCTGAAGAAGAATTTACCGCAGGCGTCTTTCCTGATTTTCTACCTTCTGAATCTGACGCGCCATCAAAGGAACTGCTCGAAATATCAGCACCATAAGTGCTCGCTTTTTTAACATGAGCAGAAATTTTCGCCCCGGCACGACACGAGATCCTCTCCTCGCCATTGGAATCAAAGATGGTGACCTTGAAGCAGGAGATTCCAAGGTTACGAAACATCAAGTAACAGTTGTCTTGTATCTGATTTGCACGAACAAACGCCTCCCATCCAGACTGCAGGACCGATCTGTTCATCTTCTTGGCAACTCCAACGACATACATCTGTCCGTTAGGTGCTTCTAGTCGGATGGTCCCAGAGATCTTTCCTCCGAAATGGTCAACAAGACGCGCCGGTATGACCTGCAGCAAGCAGCAGTGGTGGAAGTGGAACCAAGGGTCAAAACAAAACATACAAAATCCAGGGAACTGAGGCAGCACCCTGAACAAAGAACTAAGGAAATTAAAAGTCAACATACCATGCTGTCTTTAAAGTTACCACGCATCTGCATGATGAACTTGGCCCTTCTCCTGCTGCACTCACAAGGATTGCTCATCGCGACCGGAGCCTTCCTGCAAGATGGACCGTATATAGATCATGCCTTCAGATTTTCGCTTGCATAACTAATCCGTGTGATCCTAAAAAACTGAAGGTTACTGGCGACCCTCTAAGATCTCTTGATGGTATGGACGTACATATCAATTAGATTTTCTTTGTCTAGGAACAAGAAAAGCATCAGACAAAAGTCACTAACTAACCAACCCTGCACCAAGATCTGCCAGATCGTCCACGTAAACAAATGGAGGCAAGAATCAACGCTGGATGGAAGGGGCTTGGAAGAAGAAGATGAGGAAGCTTACTGCGTCTGTGGTGCTGCACGTACTCAAGGGGTTGAACTGGAACGGCAACGGACAGCCATGAAGCACAGCTATTTATGAAGGGAATTGCAGCCCAGGGGACAGGGGTTGTCGACTCCAGCGGGCACTTCATGCAGGCTTAATGGCTATTGATGAAGGCATTTGCCGTTACAGTCACAATTGCGTCGTGGACATTTCCTCGAGCACCTGGCGGGCGGGCAGGCGGGCGGGCCATGGCGGCTGCCGGTGGCAAAGGCGCAACCGCCCGTGGTGCTTCGGCCGCTGGCACAGGGCCACCGGTGCTCGGGTTTTCGGGCCGAGGAGCAGTGGCCGCTGACACGACTGGCTTTGGGCACGGCGGCCTGTGGCGGTTTCGCAGGTGCGACAGGGGATGGTGGTGGTGGAAGACGGCGCTGGCTGTTGGTGACTGAAAGGCGGGGGCTTGGCCTGCCGGCGCCGGCGGAACGGGCACCAGCGTGGCCCGAGAAGCCGACGCCATGTCCACGTGGAGGTGCTGCCAGGGAGGGGCGGGGAGCAGGGACGAAGACGAGTGAGGTGTGCGCCATGTAGGCAGATCCACCGTCCACGTGCAATAGCATCCAGGGAACGTCAAGTGCGTGTCATTAGTTTCTCGAAAAAAAAAGGTGCGTGTCATTGCATTTATTTAAAAAAATTGCGCCATCTCACTATGCATTACTCAGTAGGGAATATATCTACTGCATCGATGCAATTGGTGTCATCGGTGCATCGGACCTAATTGCACATTAAAAAATGTTCGAAAAAATCCGGAATTTTTTTAGTGCATTGGCATAACATCAATGTATGTTGTGATAAAAATTCAACTCAAAATTTGAAACATTGCTCGAGATACAAAAATGACAAATTTGACAAATATTTTTCGGATTTTTTTCAAACGTTTTTAGATGTGCTACGGGGGGACCGGTGCACCCGTCGCATCAATTACCCTGGTTCACCGTATACATTTCCACTACATGACAAATTATACGCACATCACATCATTAAGAAACATATTTTTCATCTTTCATCGTACATAAGTCCTTGTCAAAACTCTTTCCCAACAAAAGAAGTGTATCGTCTGCATTTCGTGTGTGATGTATGTTTTAAACAATCACCCGACGGAAAAAAAAAGTGTCCCACATCATGTGTGACGTGTAAAAGTACTGCTATATGCATGACACTGACTAGACGAAGGCCCTGTTCGGCTGCTCTCCACCCCACAGCTCCGCTCTAGAGCGTCCGAAACAGAGCGGCCCATGGCCTATTTTTTTTGGAGTCGTCAAAGAGGCGCTCCATGCGCTCCCGTATTTTGCGGAGCTGGATGATTGCCAAACAGGCTCGAAATACACACCACATGCCATAGCCCTCCATCCAAGCCCAAGGCTAAACAACACCAGCGGGGTGGATTAGCTATCATTCACCACAAAGTGTGGAGTACTTTCCAATGTGTGACCACAACACACAACTGTCACCGAAACGCCCACCCATTTGCCAAAAAATAAATTAAGTTACTCATCACTAACTCCATTTGTTCACAACTATATGTTCACAATGGCGTAGCTGTAGACTGGTCAGGATGGTCCGACCAACACTAACCTATATTTAATAAGAAATACAAATTTACCAACACTAACATATGTTTTTTTCCTGGTTTTTTGTTGTAGTAGCTTGCTACCATTGCCATACAAAGTGTAGGATCGAGAGTATATATAGAGGGGGAGGGTTAAATGGGAGGTTCAAACTTTGAATACTCTCAACACAACAAGGTGAAAAATAAACTAAACATAGGCAATTCTACGAAAGAAATCAACTATGGAAGGAAAACTACAACATATCTACTACAAGATATCAAACACAACACTGCTAAGAAGGATAACTAAGTAGCATTAAATATAGAATAGACGAACATAGAAACAAATCACCTTAAGCACAACTAGTTGGAATACAAATACAAACCTATCAAAGTACACAAACTATTGCACTCAACCATGCAGATGAACAACACAAAACAGAAAACATTACATAATAACTGAAAGTAATGATGTAGATAGAATCGATCAGTGGTGCTCGATGGTGATAGTTGATTTGGTAGGCCGGTTCACTCTTTAGACGTATATACTCTCGGATATATTAGTCTTGCACTGGCCATGCTTAGATTAATGATCTCCAAGGGGGAGTTTTGTATGTTAGTTGGATTTAACCTTGCAAGTAATCTACTGCAGTCAGTGGAAAGGTTTGCATTGTGTTATTGCCACTAAGAATGAAAAGGTAGTTGCCTCCGAGCCAGGGATAAACACAACCATACTATCAACATTCTTTTCAACTTACTTAAACAACAAGTTCCATATTAAAACTCGGGCCGTGTTTGGTTCGGGAAATGGAAAGGAAATGTAAACGAAAGCAAATGACACCGTTTCTGTAAAAACTATCGTACAAAAATCAAAATGTTTGGTTACTAACTATATCGGTACAACAACGCTTGGTCGTGCATTTCCTGCTCAGCTACCTCCCGAGCTGAATGCCCAACCTGACGTACCATCCTCATGAGCTTCTCACATTTCCTCTCAGTCATCTTGACACCTTAGAGGAGCCTGCACATCTCGTCGATGGCCTGGCCAAGAGGAGGTTCAGTGCGAAGGTGAGGAGGTACACACAGAAGTGCAACAAGTCGGGGGCTACCTAGGCGGCCGCGTCTACCGCCATTGGTTGTATGTTGTACTTCCCTTTCCCCGTGCAACATACAGACCAATACATTGTGAGTCCATGTGCCATTGTAGCACGCCCAAGAGAGTTGATCGTGGACGCCATTATCCGTAGGGACCTCTTCTTGTTCGCAAGTGGCCACCGCTTTCGGTGAGGGATTTGACAATGGCCTGCTTCACCTGTCACGTAAAGCAGTTGTTGTAGCGAAGCGAAGTGTGCAACGCGTAGAGGAGTACGTAATGCCCGAGCTTGTCATACCATGGTCGAAGCTCCCTCAACCTCAAGTGACACAATTGTACGAAAAAATACCCCCCCCCCCCCCAACATGGGTGACATAGCTCCAACTGAACTCCACTGTGAACCATGGAGGAGTGGTGGGCAGAGGTGGAGATCGTGACATGGTTGGGAAAAAGACGACAAGGTCAATGCGAGGGAGAGAGACACGCCGTATCATATTTCGATTACGCCGAATATCTTCAAAATCTGTTTTCAATAGGGTGGGATCTGTTACGGGGTTATCAAAATTCAAATGCAGATCAATCTAGAAAACATGATTTAGCGCTAACTATTACCGTCGTTATCAGATGATTTTTTTTTTTGAAACTTATCAGATGACGTTACAGTAGCGTGAAGCAAAAACCTCAAAGTCACCTAGAAACAGAGGGTTTTGTTATTCTTAAAAAAAAACAGAGGCTTTTGTTTTTAGGAAAGAAACAGAGGTAGTAAAAGGAAAAACAGAAACTAGCAGCAAAGAGGTTGGCAAATTACGGCCCAGTAACTAACAGGGACGGCCAATTTCGTCCGGCCCAAAGCAGCCCACTGAATCAGAGGGGCACGGAGCCCATAAACCACGGCCCGCTAGGGTTCCACGCCTCCCACACATAAATACTCGTCCGCCTCCTCTCCCTCCCCCGACGGCCGCCATCTCCTTAGGTTTCAGTTCTCCTCCGCCTCCGGTCTCGAGAGCTCGCCAGAATGGTCGCCCACAGGGTAAGCCCCTCTTCCCCTCCCTACCCCGCCGTCCTCCTCCTGGCCTCTCGATCCGCCGCGCAATCGATCTTTTCGTCGTGGGCTCGTGTCTGACCTCTCTGTGTTTGTTTTCGCGCAGTTCCACCAGTACCAGGTGGTGGGTCGCGCGCTGCCGACCCCCGGCGATGAGCAGCCCAAGATCTACCGCATGAAGCTCTGGGCCACCAACGAGGTCCGCGCCAAGTCCAAGTTCTGGTCAGTCTCCTTCCCCGACCGACCTCGCCGCGCCATGGCCTCGATCTTCTTTGCCGGTTTCGTGGGGCTTATGTGATTGCTTGCTTGTTTGCGCGCAGGTACTTCCTGAGGAAGCTCAAGAAGGTGAAGAAGGCCAACGGCCAGATGCTCGCCATCAACGAGGTATATCACTCTCCTCTAGTAACCATGATCCGTGAATGCAACTTCAATAACTGTGCTGGCTGGTGCTAACTGCCGTAATATATCAGATCAGATTTGGTACCATGTTGGTATTGTATGCGGCGAAGTTGCTCGATTTTAGTTGCTGCATAGGGAAGATGTAACTAGCGTTGCAGTGTTCTAGCTTACCAAACGATATTAACAGCATTTCTGTGGGTTGTGCCGAAGATGAGTGGTTTCTGCTTTAGGTCCTTTGTTCCTCATCTAGTTGTCCATGTATATTGGTCTCGGGCTCACTTGTATGCTGTAGGTTTAGTTCGTTTGTTCTGCAACATTGCTGAAGTAGGGCATTTCTGTCTAAATATAAATTGAATGGCCCATTCTCTGAAACAAATTTGTGACGCTCTATTCAGTTTGCTCTTGTTATGTTACAAGTACTCTGAGATTCACCCTGCTTTTGTTATGTTATTGCAAGTGTTTTTGGATTAACTCCATAAATGTTTTTTGTCTATTGCACACAAATAGCACTGCAAAACGTGCAAATATGCTGATTTGAAAATACTAGTACATGTTATTTCTAGCATTGAATACATGTAAAAAGTTAGAAAATATGCAAGTGTAACCATCAGTTAGGACAAACTCTGGATTTTCAATTTCTTGTCATGCTAACCCTTATATAATCTGTAACTATAATTCAAGCTGTCCCAGTCATCTTTGCAGCAGTATCTATCCATCGAGAACTGAGGTTTGTGACAACTTGGTAGCAAAGCTGACAATGGCTGTTATGCTTGATGCCATTTGATTATATTTTCTTGTGGAGTCAAGTGCAACAGAGATTGTAAACTCCGGTACCAAGTTGCTGTGGACCACAATTCAAGATGGGTATGTACTGTCAGGAAGATCACCAGGATGGCTTGGCTCATAGTTAGGGTATATTAAGGTTTGGATGGCTAAGAAGGCCAGGAATAGACTGGTTAATGTTCTTGCTTAAAGAAAATAGATGTATCTAGCTTCTTCATAGAGCTGGTAGTAGCATCAAATCAAAATGGTTCGGGATGTAATTCCTAAACATATATCCTACATGTTTCACTAACTGTTAATAGGTGGGAGAAATCTTTAGTGTCTTCCTGCCTTGAGTCATGTTAAAGTTAGTGAGGTTACGCAGTTATCTCCTATGCATATATAAATGTGGACCCCAGAACTTCTGTTATTTTACTCTAGCATTGTAAATGATTGTCAGTTGTTTGTTATGCTTTGATTCTAACTTGTAGCTGGCTGGTGCTGACTTATTTTTGTTTGTTCCTTAGTTTTCATCTAGTTTTGTTACCTGCATTATCCAATCCATGTAATTCTTCATGTATGGATGTACTTCATTGTCCTGTCTGCTTATTCTAACAAGTATACATGTTTGTGTATGTCTATCTCTGTCAGATCTTTGAGAAGAACCCCACCACCATCAAGAACTACGGCATCTGGCTGAGGTACCAGAGCAGGACTGGTTACCACAACATGTACAAGGAGTACCGCGACACGACCCTGAATGGCGGCGTGGAGCAGATGTACACGGAGATGGCGTCGCGGCACCGCGTGCGTGCCCCCTGCATCCAGATCATCAAGACTGCGACGGTGGACTTCAAGCTGTGCAAGAGGGACAACACGAAGCAGTTCCACAACTCCAAGATCAAGTTCCCGCTGGTGTACCAGAAGGTGCGCCCCCCCACCCGCAAGCTCAAGACCACCTACAAGGCGACGAGGCCCAACCTGTTCATGTGAGCGGGTCCCTACTCTACTCTACTGGTCTGTGTGTTTTAGCGTGTAAGAGTTTGAAGATTTTTGCATGTGGAAGTTTTGGTTAAGCACTTTGATGATGTTTTCAGTCTCTAAGGATGATGCTGCTTTGATGCAACTCTTGACTTTGTTTGGTATTAGTAATGCACTGCAGATCCATTGTTGCTTCAGTATGTTTCGCCACCTGGTAGCGTCAACTGCTAGCCCTCAGCTGCTATGTTTTGGTTTGGTCTGCTTTCAAATGCAGACGACAAGTCTGATACCTGAAATTATTCCGTGCGCCCTTTATTGAAAAAAATATATTCCATGCGCCTACCCTTTTGGGGCTGGTTATTAGCGAATGTAGACTGAAATCTGTTATCGCACGCATTACATCTGTTTCAGGAACGTGTACGCATCTTATTTGTGCTCAGAGGGAGCAGTTGTTATTAGGAAATAAGGAAAATACACATGAGCTCTTGCCTGCTCCACCCCCATATGAATATTGAATTCAAAACATACAATGAAGTGCTAAAAAAAACTGGAATTTCGAGGTATCAAACCTGGGTGCCAGATTTACTCGCGTGTGAAGTTTGGTGAAGAAATGACATTGAGAGCTCCAAATCCCATGTGTGGGTACATAAATTTCTTCATTTCAGGAATAAATAGGCACGGCCGAACATGCCTACCATACTAGCCTGTTTTGGTTGTTAAGTCAGCGGCACGATTAAAATGCCGCTGCTTTATTTGGGAAATATCGATTGAAATGAAACTCGCCATGGTTCACCCTGTTGAAGGCCCTGCCCATGCTTAATTGGCTCGCCGGCAATGCCATTGAGTATGATCATCGAGGAAGAGGAGCTAAGGAGGGCCACTATCCAATCCTTAAGTTTCCTTGGGAATCCTTGCCTTTGGAGTAGGTCGAGCAAATACCCTCACTTAACGGTGTTGAAGGCCTTGCGGATATCAAGCTTGAAGAGGAGGGAAGGGGTCTTGCTCTTGTGTAGTCACCGAGCGACCAACATACAAGTTGTCATGAATACTTCTTGTTTTGATGAAAGTGTTTTGGTGTTGGAAACGAGACTTGTCATGTGAGGACCAGGCCTTAAGGAGAGCTGATGGGTCTATTCTGCCCCTTGCTTTTTAGACAGAAGTACCACATTTGCGGAATTGAGCCACTGGAGGTTTGCAGTGTGAAGTGAGTCAAAATGACTAATGACCCTCATGAGGTCGACTTTGACAATGTTTGAACAGTTCTTGAAAAAGAGGCCTTTGAAGCCATCCGACCCCAGGGCCTTGTCACTTGGCAATGTCGTTGATCGCATCAAGGACATCTCTCGCGGTCATCGGGGAATCAAGGGGCCATGTAGGCCGATTGATTCCAAATTTAGCTCCTCCCAGTTCAAATCTTTGCGCCTTTTGGGGCCTCTCTTCATGACAGTGAAAAAATGATCTTGGATTAGCTTCTCTTTGGCTTCGTGCTCGGTGACCCACCCCTGCTTGTTCTTACTTTTTATCATTGCCATTGATCAGCTCCAAAGAATTCTTGAGGCTGCCCTGATAGAGGGGCTCCTCCATAAAGTTAGGGGAAGGGGAGCCATGATGAGGACCTCTCTCTACGCGGACGACGCGGTCGTCTTCTTGGCCCCCGATCAAAAGAGATATGGACCATCATGCAAACATTTTGAGGGGCTTCCTGGGAGGTCACGGGTCTATGCACCAATTTTCACAAGAGCTCGTCTGTGCCCATTCGTTGCAACCACGTCAATTTGGGTCACCTAACCTAACGATTGCCAGCTACAAGGGCTTCCTTCCCTTTGCGATACTTGGGGCTCCCTCTCTCAGTTTGGCAACTAAAGTTGCTGGATCTTTAGTTTTTAGTGGACATGGTTGTGAGCAAGCTAACAACTTATCAGGGCCAATGCATCACCACCATCAGACGAACGACTCTTATCAAATCCGTGATCACCTCCCAGATGGTCTGCCCCGCCACACTGTTGGTCATCCCGCCAACCATCCTTCTTAATGTAAACAAGCTTTAGAGAGCTTTCCTATGGTTCGGGTCGAACAAGACGATGGGGGCAAAATGCAAGGTAAATCGGGAGATTGTCTCCCAGCCACTCCAATATGGGGGACTCGGGGTTCTCAGCACAAACAAGTTTAGGCGTGCTCTCCAATTGCGATGGCCGTGGTATGAATGGAAGAAGCCTGCCAAGATGTGGATAGGGATGGTGAACCCATGTGAGAGGAGTGCCTACATTTTTCTATGCTTCCACCACTATCATCGTTGGTAACGGTGCGAAGACCCCCTTCTGGGACTCTCCTTGGCTTCTTGGGTGCAAGCCAAAAGACATTACACTCGCTCATTCACGAAGCATCCAAGAGAAAGAATTGGAAGGTTCAGGAGGCCCTCAAGCACAATGCTTGGATTTTAAAGATCAAACCTCCCGCCAACGTCTCTGCGGAGCACATCACACAACAGTGGCGAAGCCACGTTCAAGCAGTGTGGTCACTTGACCACACAACATTTTGGTGAAACTCTTGACTACAAGTAAAAATTATGCAGAAGATGGTAGAAAATTTGTAAATACACATGTATTTGACATCACAAGTTTAAATTGACATCACATACTTGAACTTCTGGCGCCGCCACTGTCACACAGTTCTTCACCCTTTGGGCACTCTTGCATGAGGTCTAACTCTATGAGCTCACCGAGGACGACATCCTATGGAAACATACGGCTAGTGGGCTCTACTCGGTGGCTTACGCATACAAGGCGCGATTCTTAGGGATGATTCTCTCACCCGTGGACAAAATGGTTTGGAAGTCTCGGGCTCCTCCAAAAGTCAAGTTCTTTGCGTGGTTGGCTCTACAAGTTAGAATCTGGACCGCTGATAGATTGGCGAAGCATGGGTGGCCCAACTGTGATTTTTTGCCCTCTTTGCGAGGGAGTGCAAGAATGTGGGACTCACCTCTTCTACAAATGCCGTTACACCCGAAGGCTTTGGTCCTTGGTCAATGAAAAATACTACGTTCTCGAGCTTGACATAACCGTTTGGCCCTTGTTCGACTCGGTCGAGGCTTGGTGGGTAAGTACTTGCGACAACAACACGCCAAACCGATAGACCAAGGCATCCCTCATCATGCTTGTTTGGTGGAATATTTGGAACGAGTGAAACGCAAGAGCCTTCAAGCACAAGAGCGCACCACCGACGATATTGCTTGCCTCCATCGCGATCGAGGCCAACCTTTGGATCATTGCCAGTGATAAAAAAACTGGGGTCCATAATTTTGCGAGAGTAATCTCATGTCGTGTATTCGGGTTGCTAGTAACAAACTCTATTTCTCTCTTATTAAATGGATGAGGCAAAGCTTTTGCCTCTGTTTTTCTTTAAAACTTGCTAGGGTTTCAATCTAAGCTTAGGGCCAGTTCTTTTCGGCGATTCTTCCAGAATCACCCCCCTCCCCAGCTTCTCCCAGAATCGCCACTCCATATTTTTTTACAATCCTATCTAGTTAAGGTCTAATTAGCTAGGATTGTAAAAAATATATGAAATGGTGATTCTGGGAGAAGCTGGGGAGGGGGACGATTCTGATAGAATCGTCCAAAAGAACTGGCCCTTAGTTTCATCCGTTAAGGTATGGGAGCATCAACCCATCTCGACAAGCTAAAAGCCTCGCCGTCACAGCACCAGAAGGCGATGGCCTATCCGACACCATCATCCCCAACAGGGAGACGATGGCATTGTTCACCATGCTAACCTCTTGGACCATATATATGGAGTGAAAAAAAAATGCATGTTTCTTCCGCCACAAACATGCCCCGCCGTCGGTTCTTCTACTTAATATCCAGAAGAAGAAGGCCCTTTGGATGACCACGGGTGCCAAAGAGTAATCATCTCTCTTTTTAATCTGTGGGTGTGTTGTAATACAATAGACCAACGATGCAAATCTTTCGCCTCTGTTTTCTTAGAAAAAAGAAGAAGAGAGAAACATCTGCACACCAGATGGTTTTGCTGCTTTGAGCTCTGCACTGCACGACCATCCCTGGCTACCACACCAGAATTGAATTGAATTGAAGTTTAGTGTGCACCTTCCGCCCCCAAGCCCCGATCGATCTGTATCCTGAAGCTCTGCGTGCCGACGATACAGGTTAGCAACGGGCAGCAACAAAATCACTCATCACCCGCCATCAAAATTGCAGGCACGCAGCTTCTTCCATAGAGGATTTTTCATCACCCAGTGAAGCATTGGGCTGGGGGTCTCGGCACCCCCAGAGTCGCACATGAATGGAACAAAATCTGGTCGGTGCAGATTTGCCTTCCCCAACACCAAGTTGCTCCAAAGCCAGACTTGCTTGCGGACTGCACATTTGTCATCAGCAGCACCACACGCACATCACTGCAGGAGCAGGGGCAGGACAGGGCGGGGGAAGCAGATGGTAGTGGCGTGGAAGATGCAGGTGCGTGGGACGGTGCTGGCCCATGGCGCGATGAGTGCGCTCGCGGCAGAAAAAACAGTGCAGCCCCATTGTCATCTGCCTGTCCTTTGGCAGAAAAACAATTCAACTAATAGCTCATGTGCCTGTCCTTTCTGATTTTTCCTTCTCATCTGCCTCAATGAACCGTGGCTGGCAATCGCATCGCGTTGCATCTCGAATGTGACCGCGGCAGATTAGGTGCGCCATTTGCCTGCTGGATCCTTCGCAGCCTAGCCTACCTATTTTTAGCTAGAAAAAAGTCCATTTTACTACCTTTAACAAAGTTGGTGCTTCACATAAAATCCTGATCTTTGTTTCGGTTCTTTTTACCCCCTGAACAATCTCATACCGGACAAAATCAATCCCTGGATGGTTTGACTTGACTGATTGCTGACGTGGCAATGGTCAATGGGCGGTTTTGACCTGTAGGCGAGTCTCCCTCGTCACGCTGGGTTGAGACAGAGGAGCTCCTCCCGAGCCTCCCATCGCAGCTGCCTCCATCCTGAGCACCGCGCGCGACCCTGCCGCATCTGGATGACGCCGGCGACCGTCAGAGTTTCAAGCTGCTGCCCTGACGCCCTGCTTCTCCTTTCTCCCTTCTCTTCCATCTCCCTTCCCGCACATCTGAACTCACTGAGATCCACCCTGCCCCCCCGGCATCCATGGCCGTGCCGTCCGCCGCGCCCACCCCACGCTCCCCTCGCCCGGACTCATCCGCAGCCGCCGACGCGTCCGCCGACGCCGCCCCGTCCCTGGACTTCGGCGACCCGGCCTCCCTCGCCGCCCTCCGCGACCTCATCGACGCCGGCGCCGCCACCCGCCTGCTCCACGAGTGCGTCGCCTACCAGCGCGTCCTCGACGCCCGCCTCAACGCGCTCCTCGCCCACCGCCCTGACCTCGACCGTGCGGCCGCCTCCCTGCTCCGCTCTGCCCCGCCGTTCCTCCCGCTCGCCGCCTGCAACGCCACCGCGCTCAGGGAGTCATCCTCCTCCACCGCCGCGCTCACCGAGGTGCTCTCCTCCCGCATCCGCCACCTCGATGTGGCGCACTCGCGCGCCGAGTCCGCCCTGGCCCGTGTCGAGGCTGCGCTCGACGCTGCGCACCGCGCCCTGGCGGCCAACGACCTCGCGGCCGCCGCCACCGCAGCCCATGAGTTCCTGGCCATCGACGTGCGGTTCCCCACTGACGACAACCTCCGCCGCGACCTGCTCGACATCAAGCGCCGCCTCGAGGGCTAATTTCCTCACCGAGCGCCCCCTGAGTCACTGCCAAGCGGGTCCCATTTCCTAATTAACCATGGGCTAATTTCCTGTTTCACTTAAGTTAATCCCCGTGGCCCCACCCGCAGGTCAAAACCTCCATTGACCAGCGCCACATCAGCTGCATGTTGAGACAAACCACCCAAGGGGTTCTTTTGTCCGGTTTGGGATTGTTCAGGGGGTAAAGGGAACCGAAATAAAGATCAGGGGGTAATGTGAACCACCAACTTTGTTCAGGGTAGTAAAATAGACTTTTTTCTTTTAGCTAAGGTAGCGTTGCTTTGAGAGAGGACTAATGTAATGATTTGCCAAAAAAGAAGAGAGGAATGATTATTCTCCCTTTGGAGAAAATGGTAAAAAGAAGGTCCAGACGCATGGTCGGTTGGCTGCTAATTATTATGTATACAATGGAGATAATTTTGTAAAATTATTCTCGTGACAAAAACACTCTTATATTATGGGACAGAAGGAGTAGTTAACTAATCTGCGCATAACAAATTCCAGACACGATCTAGTGCTTCTGTTATATCGCAGGTCTAATCCCCCATCATCCGGCCATCAGTGGATCCATTTGATAATGATACCCCTCAGGACTCGGGACAACGTATCTTCAGACAAACGTGTATAAAAATCCTGCACGAGCAACAATTTATTCAGTAGCAAACGGACAGCAGGAGGATGCTACAAGAGTGATAGTTGTCATCATGGTTGCTGATCGATCGAGCTCATCGCTTTCTGCTTGTTTAGCGAAGCGAAATTCGCAACTCTGACTTGATCACACGTCCACACTGATCAAGCAGGACCATGTGGATATGTTCCTCTGTCATCATCGACAGGGACTCACTAACAGACCCTTCCATTAGCGGCAACTACTGCTGCTGCAAACCTTCTGTTTGTCTGACAACAATGCGTGCAGCTGCGTCAGCAAATGAAGTACTTTCCAACCCCTGCGCTGAGCTTTCCTAAATCCTAAAAGTAAAGGCCGGCGATCGAAGTAGAAGTACCAACAGCGCAATGTCATGAGCCTTCTCCAGCTGATTCAGCAAGGGGGGATTAGCCTCCTTCTCAAATGGCTATTATTCACAAAGGGCATAGTTAATTCACATGATCTTACTCGCAAAAAATAAATAAATAAATAAAATAATTCACATGATCCGCGATGGCTCCCCTTGATCGTACCGGCATCTTGCATGGAGAATGCCATGGATGGGTGCAGAGAGGGGGGAGGTAGGGTAGATAGCATCTGAGTCAGGCATTGAGTTGTTGAGAGACCATGCATGAGGCTGGACCTTACAACTCACTAGCTCCTGCCAAACGAAGGTTTGCGGCGCCCGATTGTGATGGTGGCCTTTGCGTCGATCATTAGCCCGCCGTTTAAGCAACGCTGACGAACTGCTCCATTGTCAAGATCTGGATCCCAGGTTTCGTTACGACGACATTGCAAGCAAATCTACTTGGATTAATGCTCTTGTTCTCTAATTCGAAGTTTGTTCTAATTGAAATATAGTAGTACAATCGCGGCCATGGTGATGATAGTGGCATGCAGGGAGGATGCAAGGCTGCTCACCAGGGCCCAAGCCACCACGCTTTTTTGCAGCAACAGTTTGTGTGTCATGGACTGTGTGTGTGCGGGCGCTGGCCCATGGTCTCATGAGTGCACTTGCAGAAAAACCATCCAACTCGTACATAGCCTCTACATCATGTGCCCGTCCTTTATAATTTTTGCCTTCTTCTCTGGCTGGACGAATAGTGGCTGGCCGTCGCATCCCATGTAACCGCGGCAGGTTACTGTAGCATTGCCTGCTGGATTCTTCGCAGCCTAGTTACTAGACTTGGCTAAGGTACCATTGCTTTGAGAGAGGGCTAATGATTTGCTGCTACTTTGGACAAAAGGCTGAAAAGAAGGCCCAGGTGCATGGTCGGTCGGTTGCTCATTAGTCATCAGTACAAGAGATCAAGATAGATGCCATCATCCTATTTTAACCTATCATTAATTTGATCATATGATCATACACTGTCATGTTAATCAAACATCTAGTGCTCCCGTTACCCCTCAAGCGTACGTAAACCCCATCATTCGGCCATCGGTGGATCGGCTATCCACATCACCACATCAGGACAACATATCAGGCAAACGTGCATACTATAATTCTGCACGTACGAGAGACGATAGCTAGGGTGCTACAAGAGTGTGCTGTGTGCGTGAGGTGAGACGCCATCATCATCATGGATGCTGATCGCTTTTCCGCTGCTTGGTTAGCACGGTGAAGTTCTCTGCCTTGACCACACTGACTAAGCAGCAATGGACTACGTATATACGCTTGTCTGTGTCTGACAGGGACTCGCTAACAGATCCTTCCATTACCAACTACTACGAGCCTCCTTTGGACCATGCAGCTTCTACTGTCAGCAAATCCCTTTCAACCCCCGCTGAAGAGAGGTTTTGCTTTATTCTTCTTTTGACCTAATCTAATCTCCATGCAAAATCAGTCACATGATCGGCCTGCCTAAAAGGCGATCCACGATGGCACAATCACCATCTTGCATGGGTGGTGAGCGCCATGGATCAGACAGACACGCTGCACCCTGTGGCTAGCATGGCTGCATGGAGTCGTTGGGAGACCGGGACGAGAGAGGATGGCTGGACCTAGAGCTCACTAGCTCCTGACAGCCAACGGTTCGGTTTGCCACGGAGATGGTGGTGGTGTCTGCATCGATCATTAGCCCGCTGTTTAAGCAACCTGAAGATCAAGCTGCTCCACTGCCAAGATCTGGATCTCAGGCAGGTTTTGGTCACGACGACATGGAAAGCAAACGTACTTGTTCTCGATTTCAAAATTTGCTTGCAACAATAGAACTTCAGGTGAGGCTGGACCTAGAATTCACTAGCTGCTGTCAGGCGAGGGTTTGCGGCGGAGACTGTGGTCTTTTCATCATTAGCCCGCTGTTTAAGCAATCTGAGCTGCTCCACTGCCAAGATCTGGATCTCAGGTAGGTTTTCGTCGCAACCGACATCGCATGCAATTGGGCTGCAAATGTACTTGTTCTCTCTGTCTTAAACATGAAAAATTCAGATGATAGTTAAAAAAACAAGGGCAAAAGCTTTGCCACCTTTTTCATCGATGAAGAAAGAAGTTTAGAAATGAAAGTAACAACACCCAAAGGCGGTGTAAACAGCAAGTGCTTACTCCCACGGCGTGATGTAACTCAAGTGCTTGGCCCCGACAATGGACCACTCTCCGACCTTATTTTCTCTTTTGATGAAGTCGGCCCCGGGCTCATGGCGGGCCTTGATTCAATTAAAAAGGAAGAAGAGAGTTGTCAGGTTAATTAGCGAAAAGCCAATCAAAAACCGTAACAACAGGCCCACAAAGACAGGTTGACCTAGCTACCACACAAATATACACGCGTAGTGTAGGAGAAAAGTGTCATCGAGATTGTCTTTCGGTGCCATCGTAATCACTCCTCTGTGAGTCCGCGACTCTGACTCCACCATCGATGACGACCAAAGAAGCTCTCACTGCAATAGGCGCCGAGACCCATGTCGGCCTATGCCAAATAGTCAACCACCTGCGTCGGCGACTAGTCACCTCTAACTTTGTTGTCGAGCATTGTAGGAGAAAAGCGAGTGGAGCTCGCCTGCCACTACACCACGTCGCCAATGCTAGAATATCGCATCCCCTAGGGAGAAAGAAAAGAATGAGCCACCCAACACTTTGGGAGGGAAGGGCTCGGCCGCCGGCCACAGTAGAGGGGAAGGTGACGACGGGAGGAATAGGGCTCGATGGGTCGCCCCGGGCCTCTTGCTCGGAATGACTCGGGTGCCGGGGGGGGGGGGTGTTTCTCTGGCTTTGTTTTTTTATCTTGGCAAATAATAGTAGGCGGTGAATCTGTAGAGCTATTCTGGAACACCTAGACGTATCTTTGGTTCCAAATCTCCAAGAGACCAGCATGACTAAATATGCCAGGGCTTTGCCCTGGTGGCCGAGGGGGTAAGTCACGAAAAACCACCATCCCAAGACAGAGTTGTGGTTTGCCCAAGTGTGAATGCTCAAGCTTGTGAGACCTAGCCAATCTCAAATCATAGACCATGTACGGATGGACCGATGGAGAGGCAACACTTGAAGAGAATGTGGGCGCGGCCTCTAGCTCCCTCCTACATACTCCCTCTATCCCATAATGTAAAAATGTTTTTTGTCTTTCATTATGGGACGAAGGAAGTAGATGACAATGACCACAATTTGGCCAATCAATTCTTTAGAGTCGATCCAACCTCCAAACTCTATACTGAAAAAGAAGCTAAGCAATTTTTTTTGCATTTTGGTGGGGGCCAATTCTTCCAAATAACCAGCCTCGTGGCTGTGGAACAGTGCCTTCAAATCACGCATGGTAAGCTGATGAAGCTCGAGTATTTGTTACTAGAATTCTAGCAAGCTCAGTGGCATGGAGGATGCAAGGCTGCTCCCCAGGGCCCAAGCCACCACGCTTTTTTCAACAACAGTGTGTGTGGCATGGACTGTGTGTGTGTGCGGGCGCTGGCCCATGGTCTCATGAGTGCACTTGCAGAAAAAAACATGGAACTCGTACATGGCCTCTCCATCATGTGCCTGTCCTGTCTGAATTTTTCTTGTCATCAGCCTGAACGAACCGTGGCAGGTTACGTGCACCGTCGGTTGCCTGCTGGATTCTTAGCAGCCTAAGCTATGTAGCTAAGGTACCATTTGCTTTGAGAGGACTAATGTAATGATGCGCTTCTACTTTGGAGAAAAGGCTGAAAAGAAGGCCAAGATGCATGGTCGGTCGGCTGCTCATTATTCATCAGTACACAAGAGATCAAGACATGCCATCATTCTATCTTAATCCACTAATTTGCTCACAGTGTCATTATGTTACTAATAAAACATCGAGCGGTCCTTTTTAAACACAGTACAATTGCAGATGCCCACATACACGCACATATAAAACTGAGTGCTCCTGTTATCTCTCACACAAAGTGTACGTAAACCAAATCATTCGGCTATCAGTGGACCTGATATCCGGTACCGATAGGATGCTACGTGCAAGAGTACGTACGTCGGTTAGCGCGGCGAAATTCTCCGTCTTGACCACACTCATTTAGTAGGACCAGTAGATATGTTCCTCTGTCATGGACAATGACTCACTAACAGATCCTTCCATTAGCAACTACTACGAACCTTTTGGCCATGCAGCAGCTTCCATTGTCAGCAAATCCTTTTCAACCCCTCCTGATCAGAGCTTTTGCTTTAATCCTTCTTTAATCTAATCTCCATGCAAAACCAGTCACATGATCGACCTGCCTAAAGCCAAAGGTGATCCACGTACGTACGATGGCTCCTCTTCATCAGACAGCCAGGCATCTTGCACGGATGGATGGATGGATCGATCGCCATGGACAGAAGGATGGATGTGGAGAGGGAGCTAGGTAGGTTAGCTAGCATGGAGTCGTTGGGAGACCAGCTGACACGACAAAGGGAGGGGATGGCTGGACCTACAACTCACTAGCTCCTGCCAAAGAGAGGGTTCGGTTTGCGGCGCTGATGGTGGTGTCTATATCGATCATTAGCCCGATGTTTAAGCAACCTGAAGAACTGCTCCACTGCCAAGATCGGGATCCAACCTTTTATTGTCGCGACATCGGAAGCAAATGGGCTGCAAATGATCTTGAATGCACTTGTTCTCTTCTAGTTCAAATTCCGATACAATCAGGGTGATCGACCTTCATTGCGTGCGCTCTTAATCCGATCAACGCAAGGATGAAATGGTTACATCCGCAAGGTCATATCTGAACACAATCAGTGAACTTTGTGTTTTTCTAGGAGCAACCAAAACAGTAGGAGATACAGGTTTTTTTTTGTCAAGCCGTTGATGTACAATGTGTGGACATGTGTGTATGAATGGTGTCAAGAAGCAAAGCCATACGTCGTCCATCCAGAAAAATTAAAATGAACACAAAACTAAAGCAAAAAAATGCCATGACACAAACAAGAGCAGCAGATACCTTTGCTCCGAGTTGTGCTGATCCTGATCAAAAGACACGATCAACTTTGCCAAACAAACTCAATGGCACAGTTGAACAAGACCCAGCCTTTTTCCAAATTTGCTTTCTGCAAAGAAAAATTCCTCGCTAGATGCCGATGCAGCATCCAACAATATCTTGCATTTTGGGTGCTTCCTGCAGCTCCACCACCACCACCACCACCACAAAAGCCACCCTTCCACTCCATCATACCCTCAGAGCTGTAAAAGCACAGCCGAGCCAAAAATGTGCTCAAAAGCACGCCCAGCCCTTCTCATACCCCATCTTATTCCATCCCATTCCCCAGAAGTGCACCATGCTAAGCGGCAAAAGCTGCCTCTGATGCCCAAATCATTTCATCCGGCTGGCTAAAGGAGAGATAGGTGGTAGCTAGCATAGGACGCCCCTCCCAAGTTATCCTCTTGGCCCGGCTAAATCTTGCATTCCTCAACTTGCTCGCCGGATTCTTGCATTCCTCCGCAAGCTTCTTCGGTCGCCGCATCACGCCGAGGGCTGGCGGTTCGCCGGCGCTGATTGGTCTCTGCGCATTGTTTAAGCTCAGCCAGGTTTCTTTTTCTCTTGTTCGAATGCTGGTATTTAAGGTGAGGGGGAGCTTTGCAAGAAAGGAATGGCTTGGATGGGTTTAGTAGCATGAGGTGGTAGTGGGAGAGAGAGCAGAGACTAGAAGCTTGCCCTGTCCATTCATCTTCTCCTTCTGCCATTGCCGGCATACGTAGGCGCGTCGATCAATCTTGCTTCGGTTTGATCTTTTGCTGCTCAAGAGGTTCAGTTCAGTTGCTTGCTCTTTATCTTCTTGGAGGTGCTTGCTCTGTTCCTGCCGAGGGGAGATTTGAGAGACAAGCATCAATGCTACTGCTTGGAAGAAAAAGTCTGCTTGCTGCAGTGTCAGGCTGTGTGATTCTCTTGCTTGCAAGCTCAATCCATGGCGCTTCAGATAGCCTGGAGGGTCTGAACCAAAGCTACAAGAGCGTTCAGCCATTGGAGGTAAATAAAAAGTTGTCAAGTTTTCTCTCCCCTGTAAATAAGTTTCAGAGACTCTTTCCATGCTCCTATGAAACTTTTGATGCAAGAATCTGAATGTGTCATTGCACAACTGCTATCACTGACTAACAGAAAACTTACACTGGGATGAACTGCTGTTTTTTTGCAGCTGACGCCCAAACTGTCGCTGCAGCTCAAGCTCCACGCCTTCCTCCTCTGGTCGTCCGTCGGCTTCCTGATGCCGATCGGCGTGCTGCTGATCAGGTTCTCGAGCAACGTGAAGAGCGCCAAGGCCGTCAGGGTCCTCTTCTACTGCCACGTCGCCGCGCAGGTCGCCGGCGTGGCCCTGGCCACCGCCGCGGCGGCGCTGTCGATCACCAACTTCGAGAACGCGTTCAACAACACCCACCAGCGGATCGGGGTCGCCCTCTACGGCCTCGTCTGGCTCCAGCCGCTCATCGGCTTCCTCAGGCCCGACAGGTACGAACATATTGTCACGCATAGATTCTGTCAGAAATTTGTGTGTTTCCCGACTGAATGAAGGTTTGTGATGTCTTGTTCTTCAGGGGCGTGAAGGCTCGGAGCGTGTGGTACCTGGCGCACTGGCTGCTGGGGGTGGTGGTGTGCGTCGCCGGGGTGGCCAACGTCTACATCGGTCTCCACACGTACCGGGAGAGGACGGGGAGGAGCGTCGGGCTCTGGACGGCGCTCCTCACCGCCGAGGTCTCCGCCGTGGCGCTCGCCTACCTCCTCCAGGACAGGTGGAACCACATCGTCCGGCAAGAAGAGGCGGCCACTGGCGAGGAGCGGCGGTCGGAGACGGAGACGTCGGAGGAGCCGTCGTACCCGGCCAACGACCACAAGGAGGTGGCCGTGATGCCGTAGCATGGAGATATATGGGAGCTTCGCTTGGGCAAAATGCAACACCGATTCTGTACAGTTCATGTGTCTTGGTAACTTGTTAGCTGAAGCTGCAGATTGAACAGCTTTTCAGTGAGAGTAGATAGAAAATAACTCTCGCTGGTGCATGATCAATTAACAGGAGATTTATACGCAGTACCAATATGATGAGACATTCCAGGAACCACAATGACCATATATAGTTTGCACTTCCCCAAATACACTGACCAACAGTGACCAAAATGAATTCCGCGGACAAGTTCAGCGACCCAGGCATTTTACTCTAATAAGTGAAAGTACGCCCATTACAACCTGCGAACTATGGTTTAGAGGCAAGCTTGGCAATGAGCTCGTTCAGAACAGAGGGGTCAGTTGCAGTCATGTGCTGCCAATCGCTAGTCGCCATGACTCCTCCCATGTCTTCAGCGGACTGGACTTTGAGGAACTCCAGGCAGACCTCCTTGAGTCCACGACAATGGTGCTGTGCTGCCAGAGCAAGGATGACCGTCACCGAGCTCAAGCCAATGTGCTCCGACAACCTCTCTTCACACATCAACTTGAGCCTCTAGAGATCAAACCTATCTGCGGCGGCAAGCAAGTGTCGCAGCCAAGTAACCTCAGCACCGACTTCCCCTGCCACCTCCATCTTGGGCATTGAGTCAGTGTAGACGAAATTGAGCAAGGCCTTGAACACATCCGCCTCCATGTCTTGTATCTGTATGGCACTGGCTGTAGCAACCCCCTCCTTCATGGGACCAAAGAGCTCTGCCATGAAGACGGCAGAACGGGACGCGAGCACGCACCGGTGGGCGTCGAACGTCTTGTGTCCGACCTCGAACGTCACGTCTGCGCCCACCTTTGTCACAAAGAGATGGTTCAGATGCTCGCTTATGTTGGATGGTGGCACCTCGATCAAGGGAGCAGCAGCAGCTTCCACGATGATGAAATCGCACCGGATGGTGAAACAATCATCCTTGAGATGCTCGGACGTGTCAAGGTCCTCTTTCTTTGTGAAACGACGACGGCCCCAAGTAGCGCCACTTCCAGAGAAGCCACATGCTTCGATTGCACGGATGACTGCATGATCTTGCAGGTCAGCCTGATGAGTGAAGCTAAACTGGAGGTGCACCTTCACAGGCCGTGCAACATCCTGGTCAAGCACTAGATAAACCGAGATGAAACCGACATCCTCCGAGCGACAACCATTGGGATGGAGCCCGAGAGCCCATCGATATCCTCCAGCTTTGAAAGAGCCGGTCCTGATTGTCTCTCCATTGGGCAGGTCCTTGATGCGGGAGTAACCTTCCACCACAAGCAGATGGTGATAGTAGCAGCTGCCTCTGCTGGCTGCGCTGGAGCCGTAGTAAATCGTGGCCGAGTCTGCGGTAGATGGCTGCACCAGTCGGCCGTCGGCAACGACGGATACGCCGGCGAACGGCATGGCGATCTTGTGGGCTAGCACTTTGGCGATGTGGAGCAGCAGGGGTCGCTAGGTGTCATCGCCGGCGGGAGGGGAGGAGAGGGTGCGCGTGGAATAGTTTTCCCGCCAGCGTTTCGTTCCCGCGAGCGCCGACCATACAACGATCCCTCTGTTTGAGCATCTCCAGTCACAAACATTGAATTTAAGTCTTTGTTTATTTGTGAACATGAGCTGGACTTAAAATAGTTAGAAGAGGAAGATCAGACTGAAGCTGCAGATTGCACAGCTTTTCAAGCGTAGATACATACAACACTACAACACCACGCGGATTGCATGAGCATGATCAACAAGAGATTTATTTCATAAACTAACTTCTTATATGTGCCAAGTAGACAACTATTCAGTCAAGAACCACAATGATAGTTTGCAATTTCCAAAATACAATTACCAAGCAAACAAACTGAATTCCTCGCAGCTTGTTCAGCTGTCGAGGCATTTTAGTCTAAGTGAAAAACTAAGCTTTGGAAGCGAGCTTGGCAATGAGCTCTTTCACAATGGAGAGATCGGTCACAGCTATGTGCTCCCACTCACTGGTCGCCATGACTACTTGCAAGTCTTCAGCGGACTGGACTTTGAGAAACTCCAGGCAGGCCTCCTTGAGTCCATGGCAATGGTGCTGCGCTGACAGACCAAGGATTTCCGTCACCGAGCTCAAATCTATGTGCCTCCACAGCCTGTGTTCGCACATTTGACTTGAGCCGCTGGAGATCAAGCCTATCCGCCGCGGCAAGCAAGTGTCGCAGCCACGTAACCCTAGCGACAGCTTCCCCTGCCTCCCCTTGCACCTCCATCTTGGGCATCGAGTCAGTGTAGATGAAACTAAGCAATGCCTTGAACACATCCGGTTCCATGTCTTGTATCTGTATGGCATCGGCTGTAGCAATCCCCTCCTTCATGGGGCCAAAGAGCTCTGCCATGAAGACAGCTGAACGGGACGCGAGCACACAACGGTGTGCGGCGAACGTCTCGTGGCCGATCTCAAACGTCACGTCGGCGCCCACCTTCGTCACAAAGAGGTGGTTCAGATGCTTGCTTATGTTAGATGGGGGCACCTCCGTGACGGCAGCAGCGGCTTCAGCGATGATGAAGTCACACCGGATGGTGAAGCAGTCATCCTTGAGACGCTTGGACTTCTCAAGGGTCTCTCTTTTTATGAAATGGTGGAGACCAAAACCATAGCCTTTTTTATGGAAAGAGGATGCTTTGATTGCACGGACGCGTGCAGGTTCATGTTTGTGAACCTCGCCAATGAAAGTAAACTGATGGTGCGCCTTCACGGGCTGTGCAACATTCTGATCAAGGGTAAGAAAGACAGAAATGTAACCAGCATCATCCAGGAGGTCACCATTGGGATAAAACTTGAGAGCCCATTGATAGCCTCCAGCTTTGAAGGGGCGACTCCTTATGACCACTCCGTTGAGTGTATCTTTGATGCGGGAGTAACCCTCCACCACAAGCAGATGATGATACCAGCTGCCGCAGCAGGTCGTGCTTGAGTAGATGGCCGACGCCGTGGACGACGGCTGGAGCAGCCTGCCGTCAGCAACGACGGATACGCCGGCGAACGACATGATTCCTTCGATCTTGTGATGTGGACTAGCACTTTGGCGATGCCGCTGGGCGAGCGGCGAGCCGGCGGTAAGGGAGAGAGTGGGCGGCGGGAGAGGCGGCTTGGGGGAGCGGTTTCGGCAGGTGAGTCGGCGCTGCGGAGAGCGGGGCAGGGGAATGGTCGACGGCCAGGCGGCCCTGGGGAGAGCTGCGTAGGGGAGTGGTCTACGGCGAGGCGGCGCTCGGAAGTGATCGACGGCGAGGAGGCATTGGGATCGGCGGCGGTGTAGGAGGCTTGAGACTAGGATTGGATTGGCCCAGATTTAAGCAATGCGTTTGTTACGCTCAAAATAGGTGCTGCGTGTATTTTTTTTCTTTTGATGAAAAGGACTGAAGGCCGTACATTAAGTAGCAAGAAATCCTTAAAAAAGACCACTACACTATTTGAAAAAAAATATCTAAATATCTAGAGTCTCGAAGTCTTGTTCGTTCCGCAGCGTCGTGCCATGAGCAAAGCTCGTTGCCACCTCTAGGCTTCCGTCTAAATGGAACAAACTAACTTAAATCCAGTAGTTCGTAGAAGCAGCGGCCGAAAAATTATCGAAGTATACTAGAAGAAGCCGGTGACCGCAATCTACGAAACTAGTCGCCGCTTCGGAGAAGAAAATGCCAGAGAGGGCCTGCAGAATGTCCCAATTCCAGTCAGACCGAGTCAGGGAACACAAATCTCACACGCTACTTCGACGAGGTCAATGGTTATCCAACCTTTATCAACCGAAAACTGGAGCTGGAGAATCTGGGCATACATCCATATGCCGGGGAAAATACAACTAGTGTCGGAAAAAGAACATGATTTTTTAGACATTTCTCGAAAACTGTTCAACATCCCATAGTTAGATTCCCATATGAAATTGGGCTCTCTCAGAGCTCAGCAACTGTGGGACGTCAGATCTCGAGCTTGATGCGATTCTAACCGTTCGATTTGGCCTCCAGTGATTCCTGGCCGTCAGATAAAAATGGGGTTCGAAGCAATGAATAGTAAAAAACAAATACACTTCGGGATTTTGGTCTTATCTGACTGAACCGTGGGGCCTGGCATTCATGGGCCGTGCATGTCAGCGACCTTGGCTGTAGGGGTGCCCGGTGTTGTCCTTCCGCGGTCAAAGACGAGTGGCCCCGCTTGAAATTTCGCTGCCCCGCCGAGAGCATTCGTGGCATTTCACGTGTGTGACCGTGCGTGATATTCAAACAACTACGTAGGGTTGTGAGGCAGGACTAAAAACACCGAGCTCTAAAGTTGGAATTGATAAAATCCAAATTGTCATTTACGTAAGTTGGAATTGGTCAAACACGTCTATATCTGAAGAATCTCATGCACTTTGGAATTTATAAAATTCAAATTGTAAGCGTATACTTACCCAGGTACATCTGTCCACATACGCGCCTCTAAAGTTGTTTAACAAGGAAGTAGAGCCTTCAGCACATATGAGAAGTAAATATGGTGACATGGGATCCCCTTGTCATATCTCCCTCTGTTTCTTTTTACCAGAACAGCATGAGCTCTGCATTTTCATTTCAGTACGTAGGGGAGAAATTGTACAAGACTGAATCAAAACAGCCGAACAAACAATAGAAAAAAGAAGTCAGAAACTAAATCTGAATCTGTGCAAACAGTTCGACCATACAGGTATAACACACTCACTCCCATGCCTCCTTGAGGAGGCCAATAGCTTCTCTAGCCAAAGACAGGACCATCGCACTGGAGTTCACCGCGGCCTTATGCTTCAAGTGATGTAAATTAACCGCCGCTGAGCATTCATCCACTTATGCCCATCTTTTCCTCAGGCGTCTAGTCTTGCACAAGCAATCATTGATTGAAACGGCAGCCAGGGCGCCTGAGCAGCAGCCGGAAAACAGCACCGGCCAGGAACCAAGTTTCCTTCTCAAAAGGACAATCAAGAGAAAGGTGCTTGGCGGACTCGATCGTTTGGTCATAGTTAGAGTAAACATCATGGTGCTCCAAGTTCTTTATTCTCAGTCTATCTGCCTTCCAAAGACTGTTCTAGTCTTCTAGAGGTGAGTCCAGATGAAGAATTTGATTTTCATCTCTTCGCTTTCATGTTCCAAACCTTCTCAAGCTAATTTGGGTCCGTTGGCCGAGTCAATCTTCCAGGATATCTCATCACGTTTTGGCTCAACAGTGGAAAACATGTCCAGCACATCTGCAGAGCAGATATTACCTAAACCACTCGTCCGATATCCATTGTGGATATCATTTTCACCGTGAGATTCTTAGATCAAGCCATAGCCAACAAGGTTTTGTGCCAGCTCTTCGGAGCATGCCAATCAAGCATCTTTGGTTCCAGAAACTAGTAAAAAAATGGTACTGTATAGTAGATTGCCATTCACTTTTACCAAGAAGCCGACGGGCGTGACACACTTGATGAGCAGCCTCGTAAAGCTATCAATGAACCTAGCTTGTACAACATTGTTACCAAATCATGTCGCTCACCTTATCGTATGCTTTCAGCTTGTCAAGCTTGACTGCACAATATCTGCAGCACCAGCCCATCATGCCCATCATGACAATATATCAGGGGTTAACATAGACCACACATGACAATATGACATAAACCGCACCAGCCCATCATGCCCCATGGGGACAGTTAGATTTCGTCGAAAACTTCCGGTTTTGAGGGACATATATCCTGACGTCTCCATATCGTGATCTTATGGCACTTGAACATGTTGTCTGAATAATTTCTTCAGGGGCGTCAAGGAGATGAGCCTGTGGTACCTTGGCTGCTGACGCTGGCGCCAGGAACCACTTCATGCATTGCTGGCGATGGTCCAAGACAGAGACGGAGGAGGAGCCGTCGTACTCGGCCGACAACCACAATTTTTTTTGAAAGATCCAGCATGATGTTGGCTTATCATTGATTTAGGAGGAAGAAGGCGGGAAACAGTGTTGATCAAGCGATCAGTGGGTGGTCAGAGGCAAAAAAACTAAAGGAGGAAAAACTCGCCAGAGATGGCGAGACACTACTTTAGGTTACAATTTCCCGGAAATCCCCTAGGGGGCTCTGTAAATGCAGCGCACCCGCCAGCCTCGATTGCTCCAGGCTTCTTCGGATGGCGCTGATGATGCTTCCTGATGCTGGGTGTTTGTTTCTGACAGTGGCCTCGTCTGGCTCTTGCAAAAGCTCCCAGGAAATCAGCATGAACATGGACCAACAACCACAACTAGGTGGCTGTGATGCTGCATAACATGCTTTGCGACAGGAGCTCGCTTAGGCAAATGCAACACCGATCTGTGCAGTGAGATTTGGCAGCTTTTCGAGAGTACAACAAGGGGTGTAGTTTGCATGCAGTACCCGTAAAGTGGAGACATTTCAGCAACCACAATGACTGTAGTGTGCAGTGAGACATATTCAGGAACCACAATAATGATAGTTTGCACTTTCCAAAATATAATGACCAAAGTGCATAATTCCTCGCACAAGTTCAGCAACCGATGCATTTTAGTCTAAGTGAAAACACACCATCACACAACCGGACCAAAGTGAATTCCTTGCACAGGATCAGCTACTAATGCATTTTACTCTAGGTGAAAGCACACCATTACAACCAACCAACTACGCTTTCAGAGCGAGCTTGGTGATGAGCTCGTTCACAATGGAGAGATCGGTCGCAGCTATGTGCTTCCATTCACTTGTCGCCATGACCTGTCCCAAGTCTGCAGCAGACTGAACTTTGAGGAACTCCAGGCAGGTCTCCTTCAGCGCGTGGCAACGGTGCCGAGCAGCTAGACCAAGGATAGACGTCACCGAGCTCATATCTATGTGCCCCCATAGCCTCTCCTCGCACATCGACTTGAGGCGCTGGAGATCATATCTGTCCGCCGCTGCAAGCAGGTGGTGCAGCCACATAACCTCATCGGCTCCACCTTCTCCTACTTCTGCTTCCCCTTCCACCTCCATCTCGGGCATCAGATCGGTGTAGACGAAACTGAGCAAGGCCTTGAACACGTTCGGTTCCATGTCTTGTATCTGTATGGCACCTGAAGTGGTTCCTTCCTTCATGGGGCCAAAGAGCTCTGCCATGAAGATGGAAGAACGGGACGCGAGCACACACCGGTGGGCGGCGAATGTCTCGTGGCCGACCTCGAACGTCACGTCGGTGCCCACCTTTGTCACTAAGAGATTGTTGAGATGGTCGCTTATGTTAGATGGTGGCACCTTGATCAAGGGAGCAGCACACTAGTAGAAAACGGAGCTTTAAAACCGGTTTATAAGGGCCTTTAGTGCCGGTTCTGTAACCGGCACTAAAGTGTGGGCACTAAAGGCCCCCCCCTCTAGTACCGGTTCAGCACGAACCGCTACTAAAGGCCCACCACGTGGCGTGAGCTCGCGTCGTGGTATGGGGGACCTTTAGTACCGGTTGGTGTTACCAACCGGTACTAAAGGTTTTTTTTTTTGAAATTTTTGAAGAAAAAAATTGATTTTTTTTCAATTTTTGATTTTCTGAATTATTTGATGATTTAGTCTCGAACCACCCCTCTTAACTGCTCAAAGTATGGATCACTCATTTCAAATCGTCTAACTTCCTGACCGGTCATCCATCCTCTCACTCCCCCAGCCTGAGCACGCTTAACTTCGGAGTTCTGTTCCCCCTACTTTCCAAGTCTGCACTTATTGTTTTCCTGACAAACGTAAGCTGTTAAACCTATTAACCCTCAGCAGTTTAGCTTGAACATTAGGTCATACGTTTCACCGTTTGAGTTTGAAACTATTATTCTAAAAAACAGTAATTATTTAGTAACACTAATATTTCTTAAATAAGTTTGACCACAGTTTGACCAGATTTGACCAAAATTCAAAAAATTGAAATAATTATTTAGTAACACTAATATTCTTGACTAATTATGTAGTAACATTAATACTTCTTGAATAAGTAGTTTGACCATAGTTTGACCAGATTTAACCAAAATTTAAAAAAAACTGAAATTTGGGCATATATTTTTTTTCCTTTTGGAAGTTGAGAATTCTAAAAAATTGCAAATAGGCCGTAGGCCGTCAAAATCGGATGCGGATTTTCGTGCTGAATTTTTTGATATATTATACGTTTTTTCCCGACATCGTATGCAAAAGTTATAGCCGTTTTTATATTTTCCCTACACTTTTTGCAAAACATATCCAAATTTAAGTTTTCAAATTTTCCTAACTAGTAGATGTAGTAATATAACTACCTCTCAAAGGATTTTATTTTTTGAAGTTTTTATCATTTTCTTTTGATTTTTTCAAAATTGAAATGGCGATAAGGGGGGAGGGGGTAGAGTTTGAAAATTGCCTTATAGTCCCCTCCAACCGGGACTATAGGTCAGACCCCTTTAGTCCCGGTTCATGCCACGAACCGGTAATAAAGGTTAGCCCTTTAGTACCGGTTTGTGCCACGAACCGGTACTAAAGGTGATCATGGGCCCCCGGCCTGACGCCAGCCTGTCACCACCCCTTTAGTACCGGTTCGTGGCATGAACCGGTACTAAAGGTTCAACACGAACCGGCATTAATGCATAGCCGTTCGAACCGGCATTAATGGTACCATTAGTACCGGATCAAAATCAAACCGGGACTAATGTGTCTCACATTAGGTCCTTTTTCTACTAGTGGCAGTAGCTTCGTCGATGATGAAATCACACCGGATGATGAAACAATCGTCCTTGAGAAGATGCTTTGACTTGTCAAGGTCCTCTTCTTTCATGAAACGATGACCACCCCAAGTAGAGCCACTGCGAGAGAAGTTACATGTTTTGGCTCCATGGATGAGTGCGAGTTCTTGCTTGTCAACCTCATGAATGAAACTAAACTGGAGATGCAGCTTCACAGGCCGTGCAACATCCTGGTCAAGGACAAGATAAACAGAGATGAAACCGACATCCTCCGATCGAAAACCATTGGGATGGAACCTCAAAGCCCATTGATAGCCTCCAGCTTGGAAAGAGCCGGTCTTGATTGTCTCTCCATTGGGCAGGTGTTTGATGCGGGAGTAGCCTTCCACCACAAGCAGGTGATAGTACCAGCTGCCTCTGCTGGCTTCGCTGGAGATCACGGCCGACTCCGCGGATGGCTGCGGCAGCCTGCCGCGACCGACGAGGGATACACTGGCGAACGACATGATTCCTGCGGCCTTGCGGGCTAGAACTTTGGCGACGTGGAGCAGCAGCGGTCGCTGGGCGAGCCGGCGGCAGGGGAGGGTGGCGTTGAGTGGGCGCGGGGAGAGGCCTCTTGGGGGGACGGCCGCACGGGAGAGGGGTTTCGGCAGGCGATTCGGCGCTGGGCAAGGAAGTGGTCGACGGCGAGGCGGCGCAAGGGGACGGTGGCGAGCAGAGCAGCTTTTTTTTAGCCAGGAGCAGAGCACCTACATTAGTGCGGCCCAGGAAAATTCCACGCAGTGGGCTCAAATATTCCCGCCTGGCCCAAATTGAAGCGCTTTTACGCGTAATATTATTCCCGCAGCCCAGGTTTTTTTTTTGAGGACCATGGCAGAACTCAATCCATGGGTAGTACAAACTCTTCCCTCATTACAAAATTGTGCCTAGTCTCGTACCCTTTAGGGTTTTCTTTTCCTAGGCGGCAGCCAAGGAGACCCCTCGACCACGGCGAGGCAGATCGGATCTCGTATCCGGACTCCAGCCCGGCGAGGTCCACGCGAGCCAGAAGGTTGGAACAACTAACCTAGGCGGGGCGATCATGGCGAGTGCTGATTCGTCTACGTCTAGGGTGGATGGGCGGAAGAACAAGGAGCAGGAGGGAGGGAAGACGGAGGAGAAGGGGGACGGTGGGTTGGAAGGGCCGAGCGATGGAGCGAAGGTATCACAGGAGGATTCGTTGAACGACAAGCTCAAGTACATGAATCTCAGGGAGGATGAGGAGGAAGATGTGGTACTGGAGGAAGATTTGGAAGAGTTGGAGAAGGATGCTGAATTCATGGCGCTGGCTAGGGTTCATACCAATAAAAAGTTCAGCCATGGGGCCTTTTATGGCAACATGAGGTCGGTATGGAACCTGGCGCAAGAAGTAGAGTTTAGGGCAACTGAGGACAATCTGTTTTCGGTTCAGATGAGCTGCTTGGGAGATTGGGAGAGGGTGATGAACGACGGGCCATGGATATTCAGGAACTGTCCCGTTCTGTTGGCTCCATATGATGGGTGGTCGGATGTGAATGAGGTGGAACTATACACTTACCAGGTGTGGATGAGGGTGATGGGGCTAAAGGAGAAAATGAGGTCTGCTAGTATTGCCAGGCAACTAGCTAAAAAGGCAGGGGATGTGGTGCGTGTGGATGAACGATCAGTCAAGGGGCAAGGTGGAGGCATTAGGGTGAGAGTCACGCTGGATGTGAGGAAACCTCTGACGAGATGTGCTAGTCTCACGCTAAGGCAAAAGAAGGTGTTTTTTGAATTTGAATATGAGAAGATGCCGGTGTTCTGTGGAGTTTGTGGTTTGGTTAGCCATGTTGCGAAGGAGCATGGTAATGGAGTTCATGAAGAGAGTGTTATAATATACCCTATTGCTCTAATCGCGCCGGATTTTAGAAGGGACGATCAATGGGCACCAACGGGGCAGGAAGGAAGAGGGACAAAGGCTAGTTATGGAGGTAGAGGAGGAAGAGGGGGTGGAGTTTGGAGGAACCAACCTACGAGAGAAATGAGTGATGACGATCTGCGGAGCACTGCCAGTAGCCCGGAGAAAATCCCTAGTTTATCTCAATCTGAGGGCCACTTTAAAAGATGTCTGGAGTTTGGGGAGAAACACCAGGGGGTTGGGTCGCAACTAAGGTTGACTGATGGTATAGCAGGGGATGATTTAGAGGCGAATGAAGCAGGCAGAGAAGGTAGAGAGGAGGTGGAGGATGACACTAACTCGCAGGGGAGTAAGAGGCACAAGGTGGATGAGACGGTGACGATGGACCTGGCAACATTGGCGGCCCCTAGCTCGGGGGACCGCCAGGCCAAATGATTCTCCTAGGATGGAACTGCCGCGGGATGCGTCAGTCCCGGGCAGTTCGGGCACTCCTGGAGGTCCAGAGGTGCTATAAACCAGATGTGCTTTTTCTGTCGGAGGCACATTTGTCTGACGCGGGGGCGGAGAAGTTGATGACGAAGTTAGGTTTTCAGGAGAGGTTGGTTGACCCGAGTGATGGGAGGGTAGGAGGATTAGTGATGTTCTGGAAATGGGGAATGGATATCACAAAACTCGATGTAACGAGTAACTTTATTAATGTCATTGTTGATGACGGAAGGAAGTGGCGATGTACAGGCTTTTATGGAGAACCTGCAAGAGAACGTAAGCACAAATCCTGGGAGTATCTGCGATCGCTTCACCAGGTCATGGATATTCCATGGATGGTATTTGGAGACTTTAATGAGATCCTCTTTGCTCATGAGAAGGAGGGGGGAGCGGCGCGGGAGCAGCATGAAATGCAGGGGTTCAGAGATGCTCTGGCTGACTGCAATCTGGATGATATGGGAGCATCGGGGGACAGTTTTACGTGGAGCAGAGGACAAATAAAAGAGCGATTGGATATAGCAGTTTATAACTCTGGATGGAATATACTGTTCCCTCATGTGGGAGTTTTGAACGGGGAAATGACAAAGTCGGACCACCGACCCCTAGTGGTGAATACTGAAGCTTATGCGGAGCAAAGCAGGCCAAGGGGAGCAAAGCGAAGGTTCGAAGCAAGATGGTTGAAAGAGGAAACGGTGGAGGAGGTGGTACGAACGGCATGGCAACGTGTGGCGATGCTCGGAATTGGGCCATTTAAGCCAAAGATTGATGTTGTACATGTGGAGATGCACAAGTGGGATAGAGAAGTGTTGAAGAGACCGCAAAAGAGGATGGTGGGCCTGAAAGCAGAGCTGGAGGACCTGAGGAGGGGGCCGGCGACGGATGCAGTGATAGATAGACAAAAGGAGATATTACTAGTCATTGAGAACCTACTGGAGCAGGAAGAAATGGAGTGGCTGCAAAGGGGGCAAGCGAATTGGCTTAAGCATGGGGATAGAAACACAAACTTTTTTCATATGTATGCCTCTGCTAGAAGGAAGAAAAATACCATAAAGAGTCTACAAGATGAGCAGGGAGTGGTGCAAGAAGGACAAACAGAGATGGCGAACATTATACAAGCGTACTTTACTAACTTGTTTTCCTCGCAGGTGGCTATGCCAAATGAGGATGTAATTCAGAAAGTGGTGCCGAAAGTGTCGGAGCAGATGAATGAGGTTCTGCTGGCACCGTTTAATGAAGAGGATGTGCGTCGAGCACTCTTCAGTATAGGGGACTTTAAAGCCCCTGGACCGGATGGATTGCATGCGGCGTTTTACAAGCGGTTTTGGAGTATGATCAAGGACGATCTGGTGAAGGAAGTATTGGAGGCAATTAACTCAGGTACAATACCTAAAGGGTGGAATAGCGCATCTATTGTGCTGATCCCAAAGGTGGCTGCACCGACCAACATCACGCAATCTAGGCCGATTAGTCTATGTAATGTGGCCTACAAGATCATTTCCAAGATGTTGGCTAACCGGTTGAAAGGAATCCTGCCGGAGATCATTAGCCCGACGCAAAGTGCATTTGTCCCCGGGAGATTGATCACGGACAACATACTTATTGTGTATGAGTGTATGAATACCATTAAGAGGAAACAGGGAAAGTCAGGGCTCTGTGCGGTGAAGTTAGATATGCATAAGGCATATGACCGTGTGGAGTGGTTCTTCCTGAAGAGAATGATGGAGAGGCTGGGCTTTGATAATAAGTGGGTTTCGCTGATTATGGCATGTGTTTCAACAGTATCATATAGTGTGTGCTTCAATGGATCCAACACGGAGGTGTTTTCCCCTTCGAGAGGACTAAGGCAAGGAGATCCTCTATCTCCATACCTATTTCTACTTTGTGCAGAGGCCTTGTCGAGTTTGTTGCAAAGGGAGGAGAACAATGGTAATCTTGTAGGGGTGCGAGTATGTAGGGAAGCACCGCAAGTCTCGCACTTACTTTTCGCGGACGACTCCCTAATCCTGATGAGAGCATATGCGGAGAATGCAGCATGTCTTAGGGAGATCCTGGATGCATACTGTGAGAGCTCAGGGCAACTAGTGAGTGATGCGAAGTCCAGCGTGTTTTTTAGCTCGAACTTACCAGAGCAAGAGAAGGTGATAATATGTCAGAACTTGCGCATTTTTACGGAAGGCATGAATGACAGGTATTTGGGATTACCAGCAATGGTGGGTGCAGACAGGAGTGAAGCGTTTGAATATCTTATTGAACGGATCAACCAGCTGGTGAGTGGATGGAAAGAGAAGCTATTATCCACGGGAGGGAAAGATATTCTCATTAAGGCTGTCGCTCAAGCCATACCAGTTTTCGCGATGTTGGTGTTTAATATCCCGAAAAAAGTTTGCAAAGGGATGACGGATGCCATATCAAGGTACTGGTGGGGCGATGATGATAACCATAAGAGAATTCACTGGGCGGCGTGGTGGAAAATCTGCATACCAAAGAGAAAAGGTGGGCTGGGGTTCAGGGATCTACATAGTTTCAATCTTGCCCTACTGGCCAAGCAGGTATGGAGACTGTTGGAGAACCAGGAGTCGCTGTGTGCACAAGTCTTAAGAGCGAAGTACTATCCGAACGGGAAACTATTAGAAGCGAAGATGAAGAGTGGGTGTTCTTTCACGTGGCAGAGCATTTGTGCAGGAATTAACACCTTCAAAAGAGGTGCCATTTGGAGGATCGGTGACGGTTCTCAGGTTAATATTTGGTCTGACCCGTGGATTGCTGAGAGCGCGGACGGACGTGTAGTTACCCCGAGAGGAGCTAATCTGCTATCAAAGGTGGCCGACCTGATCGATCCGGTGACAGGTGTATGGGATCAAGATCTTGTAATGGATACGTTTTGGCAGGTTGATGCAGAGAGAATTGTGGCGATCCCGCTCGCGCCGCAGGGTATGATGGAGGATTTCGTGGCCTGGAGATTCACGAAGAACAACATGTTCACAGTCCGGTCGGCGTACCATGCTGAGTGGGATCACCAGTTTGGACAATGGTTTGAGAGAACGGAAGGCCAACAATCACAGCGTTATCCGGTATGGGTGAAGCTGTGGGAGTCCTCATTGCCGGGAAAGATCAAGATTCATGCATGGAAAGTGTTGCATGGGTTCGTTCCATGCTTCGGAGTCCTGGCAAATCGACATATTGCTATGCCTAGGAACTGTCCTACGTGTGCAGGAGGATGTGAGGATGTCAAGCATGCACTATTTACTTGTCCAAGAGCGGCGGAAATATGGAGATGTCTAAAACTAGATGGATTGGTGGAGGAGGCAAGTAATGTAGACAGAGTTGGTTCTTCAGTTTTGGACCATATTTTATGTATGCCGACGAGAGGAAGCCTGCTTCCAGAGGTGAGCGCACAAACATTAATCCTCGTTGGGATATGGTATATATGGTGGGAGAGAAGGCAACTATTTCATGGAGGAGAGGTCCAATCGCCAGCTCGGTCGGCCTTGTCAATTTCTGCCCTAGCTGCAAATTATATGCATGCAAGGAAGAAGGAGACAGGGGTGAACAAGGAACGATGGATCAAGCCTATGGAGGGATGTGTTAAGCTCAATGTTGACGCAGCATTTCATGCAGAAACTCTCAATGGAGCAGTCGGAGCAGTACTGAGAGATGACAGAGGGGGATTCATAGCGGCGTCCAATGGAAAACTAGAGCATGTGGCGGACGCGGCAACAACGGAAGCATTTGCTTTGAGACATGGGCTCCTACTGGCGCAACAGGTGGGCGTGAACAAGCTGGTGGTGGAGGCGGATTGCCTGGAGGTGATTAACACGATGAACTTGGGTGGATTCACGGCGACAGGAGCGGCGGCAATTTATGCAGATTGCAATGTACTCATAGTAGGTTATACTTCGGTGTCTTTCGTCCATTGCCCTAGGGAGGCAAACTGTGTCTCTCATGAGCTAGCTAGGCTGGCGGTCTCCAACCCACCCTCGCTGTGGGTTGAGGAACCACCGGCATCCATTGTAAGGTGGCTGGTGGAAGATGTAATGGTTATTTGATCTAATAAAGAGGCTGGAGTTTCAAAAAAACTCTTCCCTCATTACTTCTCTAGCATCTGGCGGGACTTTTGAGATCAAGATGAAATCGCCCGTTCTCTTAGCAATTGCTGCCATCTCGTGCGCCAGCTTGTTTTTGGACCTGGGAACGACGCTGATTTCCGAATTTGAAAACGCTCCAAGGAGCCTTCTTCTAGCATCAGCAATCACAACACGGCATGCTGAAATGCAAGTCCGGCTAGACTGAAGTCTACACCCCAGGCTTGCATTGTCCGTTTCAAGGACCAGCTGACCTACAAACAACTTTGAAAATTCTGCTAGGACCATTATAGTTGCCGCACCCTCCGCTTCTTCTGCTGAACTGCATCGAGCCAGTGGACGGCCAACAGAGAAAAAAAACATGCCCCTTATGGTCTCTAGCCACGGCCCCTCCCCGGGTCTCTCCTGTATCCTCGGAAAACGCGACATCACAGTTTAATTTTGCCTTGCATGGTTCCGGGCCGGACCAACTGGTTGACATCGGGGAAGCCGGCTTACAGTTTCTAACAGGGAAAAGAGACTGCTTATTCTTTCTTCCCTTCACTGACGAGTCACCTGCAGCCAACAGAAGATCTTCTTTTAATTTAATCAGATGCCTCATTGAGTCTGAGACAGTATTCTTCCCATCGCCATGCACCAAGTTGTTTCTTAAGTTCCACGCCTGCCAAAGGACCATCGGTGTGTTGTTTCTGACATTCTCTGACTGAGATAACAGCAGCATTTGCAACCAATCCCCACCCGTGTAACTGAGTTCAAATTCCTTAGGCAAATCCCAAACTCTCCTCAATTTACCTTAGTGCTCGGCTTCTAGTGCATGTTTACGATGGCATGAGATTCATCTTCTTTTTCCACTCCACAAATGTCACAAACATTATCCTCCGCTATGGTGCGTCTGAATGCGTTATGCTTAGTGGGTAGAGAGTTGGTAGCTACTCTCCAGCCAAAAATCTTTACCTTTTCCGGTATTTTTCTTTTCAAATAGCGTCCCAGATAATGCGATCACCCGGCTCCCTCGCTGAACTGGTTGCCTTCTCTGCTTTATTTCTCTGTATCGAATCTGCCAGTTTGTAGGCGCTCTTGACTGTAAAGATCCTAGAGTTTTCACCGTGCCAAGCTATGCAATCCTCCACATCCACCTTCGGAATTCTTATTTTACAAATCTCATCGGCATCAAACTCGTGGAAAACTTGCCTCACTAGTTCCACCTTCCACTCTTTTGTCTCCTGGTCTATCAGTTGGTTGACCCATCGGAGTCTTGACCTTCTTGCAAAAGCTGCAACTTCCAGTCCCTCCTTCCTTGGAATCCGTTGATCTCTCGTTATTTGTATGCTTCTACCATTTCCTATGCGCCAAATCAGACCCTTCTTCAACAGTTCGAGACCAAACTCGATACCTCTCCATGCTGGAGAAGCATCCGCCGGGAAAACCATGTTGAGGAGGTTACCATTGGGATAGTACTTGGATTTGAGTACTCTCGCGCAAAGGCTCTCTGGCCTGTTTAACAGCCTCCATCCTTGCCTGGCCAGTAGGGCTTGGTTAAACAACTGCATATCCCGGAAGCCTATGCCCCATCTCTTTTTGGTTTGATCATATTTTCCCATGACATCCAATGAACCTTACGCTTGTCCTCTTTAGCCCAGGTTTTTGACGCAACGGAAATTGGGAAAACGTTCTCCCGCCAACGTTCGACCACAAAATAGAAGCTGCATGTGTGTGTGTGTGTGTGTGTGTGATAATAAAAAGGACAAAAATCGTATACTAAGTAGCACGAATTACATTTCTCGGTGTCAAAGTAAATGCCTAAAAAGTCTTATAAAAGTGAACGGAAGGAGTAGCACAAATTACATTTCTCGGTGCCAAAGTAAAAGAAAAAATTAATAACTTCTCGGTGTCAAATTTTTTATTTTTGATAACTTCTCGATGTCAAAGTGCTAGAACTTATCACTTGGGGTTGTGCATGGAAATGGAAACGATTGTCCCAAATCAAGCTGGACTTGAACATTGTTTGCTTCTGCGGCGTACACGTTTGGTGTGGATATGCCACTGTGATGGTGGCGGATTTCAGATTAGACATCGTGGTCCAGGGCGATTCTGGATAATTGTTTTTGACGATTCAGAGGAAGATGAAGTGGAACAAGTTCGGATGAGGAGGAATTAGGTGCTAGGGGAAGCTCGAATGTCGAGAATCATGATTCCAGTCGTCAGGCGGTGGGATTAGGCGGTGGGATTAGGCGCGGGGTTCGTCGACGCCTTTTGTTGTCCGCCTGCCCAAGCCGACAAGGGGTGTGATGGTTGAGGCGTTGATGCGGTGAGCGGCACCCCTCCGCCACGGGCTTGGGGATTCCCGCATGGTGATCTAGGTATGGTTGATTCGTACTAGAAATTCCTCCATGTATCATGTTGGGGTTGTTATATTCGCAGGCGTTCTCTCATCAATGTGGCTCCACCATGGGAGGACCCAAGGTCACAAGGTGGGAGGCTAATATGGGGGTAAGGCCGCTCGAACAGGTAACAAATGAGATCTTCAATATACATTTCCCCCTTTTTAAAAGAAATCACATGGACTTTCATTCAATCAAAATGTCTATGGATATATAATATTTTTTAAAGTAGTTATGGATATATAGATAATATCAGTGGTAAACATAAAACCACACCAGCCCGGCAGGCCCCATGGGGGCGATTAGAAACGTAGGAGGAGCTGTCGTAACCGGCCAACAACCACAAGGAGGTGGTCGTCATGCCCTAGCATGAGGATGGGAGCTCGCTAAGGCAAATGCAACACCAATCTGTACAGTTCATGTGCTGGGTCTAAAAAGAGACACAACAGAAAGATCATGCGTGCATTTGTCTTGTGCAACATAATCTTGGACTGCGCCTTAGTGAATAGATAGACCAGCAGGAGATTGATGGTAGGTTTATCCTTCGTTTCACACTGCCCAGTACATATATATATATATAGTGAGACATTTCAGCAGCCACAATGACCATATGTTGCACTTTCCAAAATACAGTGACCAACACTACACCACAGACGTCAATAGGAGGCACTTTAGAATGCCTCAGAAGGCCCATATAATGCCAGCCTATAGAATCCTCCCCCCGTTTCGAAATATAAGTCTTTTTAGATATTCCAGTATAAACTACATACGAAGCAAAATGAGTGAATCTACACTCTAAAATGCATCTATATACATCTGTAGTGGAATCTCTAGAAACGTTTATATTTAGGAACAGAGGGAGTAGAAGGCATTTAAAAAATATGCTAGAGATGGTCATGAAGGGAAAGGTCTTTGAAGGACTTTTCCAGATACATCCGTCCATATACGCGCCTTCAAAGTTGTTTAACAAGGAAGTAGAGCCTTCGGCACACATGAGAAATAAATATGCTGACATGGGGTCCCCTTTTGTCATATCTCTATTTCTTTTTACCAGAACAGCATGAGCTCTGCATTTTCATTTCAGTAGGGGAGAAATTGTACAAGACTGAAGCAAAACAGCCGAGGAAACAAGAGAAAAAGAAGTCAGAAACTAAATCTGAATCTGTGCAAACAGTTCGACCATACAGGTATAACACACTCACTCCCATGCCTCCTTGAGGAGGCCAATAGCTTCTCTAGCCAAAGACATGACCATTTTTTTTTTTGAAAAGGGGGGTCTCCCCGGCCTCTGCATCAAAACGATGCATACGGCCATCTTATTAACGAAATAACAAAAGGTGCCAACAAGGTTCCACAGTCTCCAGTCAAACAAAAAGCAAAGGAAAAATGCCGCTCACACAGAGCGACAGGCGGCTAGATACAGAGACTAGCCGGAAAAAGATGCCACAACCAGCTGGCTAAAAATAGATAGGGAAACTAATTGCCTATCCTATTACATGACCGCCATCCAAACCGGTTGAAGATATCCCGAGCTACCATCTCCCAGCGGATAGATCCAGTAACCAAATGCTCCCTGGCCTCCATCTGAGTGAGTAGCGACCACGAACGGATCAGTGCCGTAGCTCGGAAAATAACCTGCAAAGAATGAATCCGTGATGTTCTGTTAAAAACCAAATCATTTCTGCAATTCCAGATAGTCCATAACAAAGCACAAACTCCAACCCGAATATGTCTTGCTACTTTAGGCTCAATCCCATTAAGCCATGTCCCAAATAAAGTATTGACCGAGGTCGGTGGAGTAATATTAAAAGCAATATGGACCGTCTGCCAAAGAACTTTGGCCAACGGGCAATCAAAGAATAAATGCTTAATCGTCTCATCCCGATCACAGAAACTACACCTAGTAGGTCCTGTCCAATTGCGTTTAATCAAGTTGTCCTTTGTTAAAATAACTTGTTTATGGACAAACCACATGAACACTTTAATTTTTAAAGGAACTTTGACAGCCCAAACATACTTGGAAGTTGGAATAGCATTCGAATTAATAACATCAATATACATTGATTTAACTGTAAATACTCCAGAGCTAGTCAACTTCCAGCGCAAAATATCGGGATGGTGAGAAAGTTGAATCTCCATCAGTCTCCTAACTAGATGAAGCCATTCTTCCCATCGATTGCCCGCTAGCGACCGTCGAAACTGAATATTAAGGGGGACATATTGGAATACCGTTGCCACGGACACCTCACGTCGTTGAGCAATCCGATATAAAGACGGATATTGAATGGCTAAAGGTGAATCACCAAGCCAAGTATCCTCCCAGAAACGTGTACTTGTACCGTTTCCAATAACAAATCTCGTCCTATTGAACATAGATTGTTTGACTTTCATTAGTCCTTTCCAGAAAGGCGAATCAGTCGGCCTGACTGCGACCTGGGACAATGTTTTAGTCTGGAGGTACTTGTTGCGGAGGATCTGCGCCCACATGGCCTCCGTTCCGGAAGACAGCTTCCACAACCACTTACTAAGAAGGCATCTGTTCTTAACTTCAAGATTTTCAATACCAAGACCCCCTTGGTCTTTCGGTCTACAGATGATGTCCCATTTAGCAAGCCGGTATTTTCTTTTAAGTTCATCACCCTGCCAAAAGAAAAAAGACATGACCATAGCACTGGAGTTTACCGCGGCCTTACAAATCCTCCCATTTCTCTGGAGGCATATGCTTCAAGTGATGTAAACCGCCGCTGAGCATTCATCCACTTATGCCCATCTTTTCCTCGGGCGTCTACTCTTTTACAACTAATCATTGATTGAAACGGCAGTCAGGGCGCCTGAGCAGCAGCTAGGAACCAAGTTTCCTTTGCAAACATCAGTTCCTTCTCAGTCTATCCGCTGTCCAAAGCCTGTTTTAGAGGAGAGTCCAGATGAAGAATTTGATTTTCATCTCGGCTTGCATGTTCCAAACCTTCTCAAGCTGAAGTTGATGTGATACGGGATCAGAATTGCACTTTACAAGAAGATTTGGTTGAGTACTGTCCATTGGCCGAGATCTTCCAGAATATCTAGTCAGGTTTAGGCTCAAGAGTGATGGACTGGTTTTTCTTTCCAAAAAGGGAAATGAACATGTCCAGCACATCCGCAGAGGAGATATTACCCAAACGTCTCATCCAAGATCCATTGGGGATAGCATCTTTCACCGTGAGATTTTTAGATCTAGCAAAAAAATAAAAATGGTGCCAACTCTTCGGAGCATGCCCATCAAGCCATCTGTGGTTCCAGAAACTAGTAAAAAAAATTGTACTCCCTCCGATCCATAATAAGTGTCGCGGTATTGAAGTTAAACCTTAGTTCAATACTGCGACACTTATTATTATTTATCAAAGGGAGTAGTAGATTTGACATTCACTTTTACCAAGAACCCGACAAGCGTGACACACTTCAGGAGCAGCCTCATAAAGCTATCAATGAGCCTAGCTTGTACAACACTGGTCCAAATCGTGTCGCTCAACCCTATCATACGTTTCCAGCATGTCAAGCTTGACCACAGGTTATGTTGCTTTATACTTATTCTTTAGAGCATGCTCACTCTCATATGTGCTACTAGGACGTTGTCTGATCCTGATCTGGTTCTACTACATCCAAGCTTAGGCATCTGCAGTCGTGCTGCCTGGTCTTTTTTATTTAAGAATTTTGTGGACTTTCATTCAATCACAATAATGTGTATGGATATATAGATATTTCGAATATAGTTATGAATATATAGATAATGTCAGGGGTTAACATAAACCGCACCAGCACAGCAGGCCCCATGGGGCGGTAAGATTTTGCAAAAAAATCCAGGTTTTGTGGGGACATAGCGCCTTATGTCTCAAATCTCGTGAATTCTTATGGTGCTTGAACTTGAACATGTTGTCTTAATAATTTCTTCAGGGGCGTCAAGGCAAGGGGCGTGTGGTACCTGGTACAATGGCTGCCGGCGCTGGCGGGGACCGGCAGGAGCTTCAGGCTCTGGACGGTGCTCCTGGCCACTGAGGTGTTGGTGGTGGCGCTGATCTACCTCCTCCGTGACAAGTGGAACCACATCGTGCAGCAAGAGGCGACCAGGATGAGCGACGGTCCAAAGACGTCGTAGGAGCCGTCGTACCCGACCAACTACCACAAGGAGGTGGCTGTCGTACCCGGCCAACTACCACAAGGTGGTGGCGGCCGTGATGCCGTAGCATGAGGATGGGAGCTCGCTTGGCCAAATGCAACACCAATCTGTACAGTTCACGAGCTGGAAATAAAATAGTTAGAAGAGGAAGATCAGAAACATAACCTTGGATTAATTTCAGTAACTTGTTAACTGAAGCTGCAAATTGGACAGCTTTTAGAGCGTAGATAGTCTTCCTTTTGAGAAAATAGAGCGTAGATAGATACAAACACACAGTGTGGCATTTTGCCCAGCCGGGGATTGCATGATCAACAAGAGATTTATATCAAACACTAACTTCTTATAATGCCAAGTAGGCAACCATTCAGCTCGCGGTACCCATACAGTGAGACAATTTCAGGAACCACAATAATAGTTTGCACTTTACAAAATACAATGACCAAGTGCAAAAGTGAATTCCTTGCGTAAGTTCAGCTACCGACCCATTTTAGTCTAAGTAAGAACACACCATTACAACGAACGACCTAAGCTTTCGAGGCAAGCTTGGCGATGAGCTCATTCAAAATGGAGGGATCAGTTGCAGACATGTGTCGCCACTCGCTGGTCGCCATGACTCCTCCCAAGGTTGCAGCAGATTGTACTTTGAGGAACTCCAGGCAGGCCTCCTTAAGTCCGCGGCAATGGTGCTGCGCTGCCAGACCAAGGATGGCTGTCACCGAGCTCAAATCTATGTGCTCCGATAGCCTCTCTTCACACATCGACTTGAGCCGCGGGAGATCAAACCTATCCGCCGCAGCAAGCAAGTGTCGCAGCCACGTAACCTCATCGGCGTCACCTTCTGCTTCTCCTCCCACTTTCATCATCTTGGGCATCAAGTCGCTGTAGATGAAACCAAGCATGGCCTTGAACACGTTCGGCTCCATGTCTTGTATCAGTATGGCACCCGTCATGGTCCCCTCCTTCATGGGGCCGAAGAGCTCCGCCATGAAGACAGGGGAACGTGCTGCGAGAATGTTCCGGTGAGCAGCAAAACTCTCATGGCCGACCTTGAAAGTCACATCAGAGCCAACCTCCGTCGCAAAGAGATGGTTCAGGTGCTCGGATATGTTAGATGGCGGCACCTCAATGAAGGTAGCAGCGGCTTCGGCGATGATGAAGTCACACCGGATGGTGAAACAGTCATCCTTGAGATGCTGTGACTTCTCAAATTCCTCTCGTTTGATGAATCGACTTCGACCATAGCCGCAGTTTTTTCTCAAGAAGTCATGTGCTTTACTTGCACGGGTGCATGAAAGTACTTGCTTGTCAACCTGATCAATGAAACTAAACTGAGTATGCACCTTCACAGATCGTGCAACATCCTGATCAAGGATGAGACAAACGGACATGAAACCGGCAGCATCGATGCCATCACCATTGGGATAGAATTTCAGAGCCCATCGGTAACCTCCAGCTCGGAAGGTGCGACCTCTGATTCTCCTTCCATCGGGCAGTTCTTTGACGCGGGAGTAGCCTTCGACCACAAGCAGGTGATACCACCAGCTGCCGCTGCTGGCCGTGCCGGAGTAGATCATGGCCGACTGCGCGGGTGGCTGTAGCAGCCTACCGCCAGCAACGAAGGATGCGCCGGCGAAGGACATGATTCCTGCGATATTATGGGCTAGCAGTAGCACTTTGGCGATGTGTGAGCTGTGCTCTTCTCAGTCGGAATACGGCTCAGGTTGTATCCCAACGGAGAGGAAGGTGGGGCGGGGGGCGAGCCGGCGGCAGGGGAGGACCTAGCTAGAGGATGGGGGTGTTGACGGAGGGAGAGGCGGCGAAGCGGGAGTGCTTACGTCCGGTTAATCGGCGAAGGGGAGTGGTCGACGGCCAGATGGAGATGGGGACGAGTCTAGGTTAGAAAATTCCGTAGGGTGGGCTGAAAAATACCCAGCTGGCCCAGATTTTACTGTGATCTTGGGCTACCCATCCAGGCCACCTTTGTTATTTATTTTCATCGTTGCCTAATTTTTTTTATTTTCACCGACTTTCACATATTTTTTTAATATTCAACGACTTTGAGGAGCTTTGTTTTTTTATTCATTCGAAATAACATATACTCCCTCCGTTCCTAAATATAAATCCTTTTAGAAATTCCACTATGGACTACATACAATGTAAAACGAGTGAATCTACACTCTAAAGTATATTTATATACATCCGTATGTAGTTCATAGTAGAATCTCTAAAAAGACATATTTAGGAACAGAGGGAGTATTAGGAGGGGTTCAACTTCACTCATAAGCTCTTTAAACCATAAGCAATAACAATCGTCAAAAACTGCCACCGCTCCTGCAAATCATCCTTGATTCATGGTCTCAATAATCTTTAAATTATTGCAGTTAATAATGAGGCATTGCAGGGATATACCAAATCCCAGCGTCAAGTCTTCAACCGTCAGGATGTTTGCACACCAATCTGTACTCCAATTTCCCCGACAATGAATTTGCTTTTATCGTCATTTGGGATGGCACCAGCTGTGCCCATAAGCAAGTATTGACCAAAAGAAGCATCGGCATTAAGTTTAACAAAACTCATGGGAGGGTGAATGCAACCTCCTCTTCCAGAGCACGTATCCACATAGTAATTTGATTAGCATCTTTACATCTTTCCCACCACAAATGCCAAAAGCAATAATGGCGACCATCTCACAACATCTTGAAGACCCATAATAGACAAATTCTGGTCTGGCAAAAGGAGTAACAACTCCAGAAGAGCCTCACCAACACAATCAACTTCAGAAGCTCTTTTAATAATTTCATCCATCTCCAGCATTCTCCGAACCTCCTTTGCTTTATGGCATAGAAACAACAAGTGTTTCATATCTTCTGGTCCAAACAAACAAGAACGTTGGGCGAAACTTCCAGATGTCTAGTAGCAGCCATAACACGGCATGAGAGAGAGTGCCATGTAACGTACGCTAAATATATTTTTTACCTTTGCTAGGCAATATAACTTCAAAATCTTATACCAAGTATAATTAACAGTGATTTATTTCATTCCACTAGTACGACGAAGTTTCCCCATGTTGATGTTCCCATTCCACAAGATACTCATTAATTAACAAGAGATCACAAGAAAGCAAAAAATCAACGAGTTCCAAAAGCCCACTCTCGCGACATGATCGAACTAAAGTGCACAGTGCCCGCTACGACCCACAAATTACCATCATCTTTAATCTTATGAATTACTTTATTATACCCGGCAAGGAAGAGGGATGCCATGCGCTTCTCACGTCACTTGGGCAATTGTTGCCGTTGATGTTCGTAATCACGCATCACCAATCCTTAACCACCATATGAATATAATTATATTGGGTTTTGCATGAATATAGTATTTTTAAATGAAGCATATGAATTCTATTATTTGGTCTTTGCAGGTTTCCGAATTGCTCATCAGGGGCACCGAAAAATTGGCGGTGGCTTTGCCCGCCTGTGATTCGCCCAGATTTGGTGTCAAAATAGATGGAGAGCTGTGGTGGGCTGGCATGACAAAATGTTGAAACCCCTTCAAACAGGCATTCATCCAGATATTTTGGCATGGCAGCGATGGTTGCAATCCAAACAGCCTCTTACTACTACTCCGTGTAATCCCTGTAGCCAGAACTTTTGCAATTTGACCCCTTGATATTGTAAACAATCTAAATTTACCACATAAACATATAGTGAAGAGTTGTTGATACAATAACATTGTGCTTTCACTAATGTATTTGAGGCAGTGTCCACAGAAATATAACAGTCGAGGTAGCACCCATGTGATTTTGAACAGTCAAAACGTACAGAAGATAAAGGTGGAGATACTAGGCAACAAAGATCTTCACGTACAATTTTGGTGTGCTATCCAAAATTTGTCCATATCAGAAATTCAGAGAGGATAAATAACCAAAGATACATATCATTGGTCGCCATTTAGAGTTAAGCAGGCTTATAGCACAAACTTTTTCACCATGGAGCCTCCAAGGTTTTCCTAGTAAAAGGATTGGCATTCGTTGAATTAACTCTTTTTTGTAGTGATATTTTTCATAAGTCATTTCTTATAGTGGCATTTTTCGAATAAGTGGACATGGCATATATGGAGTTGACCAAAGATTAACTGTTATATATAACTTGCAGCAATGTAAAATGATTTATCATGAGGGGCATGCATCAAATTCATAATAGCAAAGTCAATCAACATGTGTACAATGGTACAGTAGGTTGGTAATCAAGTTGTGTATTTATGGTTCAAAAAATAAAATCAAGTTGTGTATTCTCATGCATAACTAAAAGTACTACATATAATCTGAGTTTTCTGTACTAGTTGCGCAAATATGAACAAATAAATACAATATGCACTCAACTATCTACAGATGCATCTTAAACTATCACTCCAAGCTCCAGATGACGATCACACCCGAATAGCCAACCCACAGGCCGGAGGCCCTGCATTAAGAATCTCTTTCTTGATATTTGGGGATGAACGAACCAAATTTCCAATGGCACTGACTTAATACGGCAACAAACTAAATGTCTAATTACTATTTGTTGACACCCCCTGCAACAAAGACAACATACATATGGTTAGTTCATAGATTAAGGGGGTTCCATACAAGATTGTCATCACATATGTTTGATCCTGAAAATAACTTGAAAAAGATAGTCTTCCTTGGCACTGAGCAAAAGTGCGAAGATGTATAGAACTGACAGAAGTATTGATTGGAAAACAGAGGCAAAAAATGAGACTGTTTTCATACAATTCAATAGCTTTATATAATCGTTTGAATTTCATTCTGCGGGTTAACGAGATGACAGCTCTGTCCAGCTGTATGCTTCGCAAAGCTATAAAGATGACTCAATTTCAGTCGGTAACGCACTCTGATGTAAAAACTATCAAATAAATCAAAATGATATTGCAACCAACTGCTCTCTGACTTAAAAGTGCAGCTTCTTGTTCATAAAAGCTACTGAAAATTCAGGGATGATGTGTGTGGGACACGGTTAAAAAGGATTATAAATAGCTGGGCACAAATTGCCAATCCTCGTCACCAAATAGATAACGGGAGACTTAAGCAAGCATTCCATTAGTTAGATATAATTCTTCCATGTAGATATCTCAGTCTCCAAAAACAAATATGAACGTCGTTATGTTATCGAAGATGAAGTTATAGAAGAAATATGTGCTGGTAAGTTTGATCAACTTGGTTACCTGAAACTTACTTGAGAAATGCATGTTCTGTTCCTTGTTAACGTTACAAAAGGTACAATGCCCCAATTTGGTTTAAACAAAAGATCAAAGAGTGTTAGTAAAGTTAAATGAACAGTTACACTTGACTAATGTCTCAGTGAAACTTAACGCAATTGCCAAAATGATTATTTAATGGAGGGCAGAACTCCAAAACAAAACAAAAATTCAAGAGGGCATTAACTTACCATGTTGAGTACCTTGCTTCTCAGCTATACTCCCCAGCCTTTCATCAAGACATTATTTTCCAAGTCTAGCATTATAATTTGTTGAGTAAGAGAGGGCCTTCATTTCAGCAGACACTCATATCACTTCCGACTGCATTATTCAGATGTCATACATGATATTTGGCGAATATAACAGGAATTACATTCGCAAAATAAAAAGAATATAACAGGAATTAGCTCCAGACAGGAAGCAAAAAATTACTCAAAATAATCATTTAACTAACAGTGCAGAGCAGAATTAACTAACAGTGAAATCATGTAATTGATGGACTTTACTGTCAAAATACATGTGTGCACCTTCATTACAATTTGGAAAAGCAGCTATCCAAACCAAGATGTTGCAGTCTTAGAGAACACCAGGCTAACTCATCTCATACCAGAGTTAGCTCCAGACAGGAAGCACAAATAACTATGCTACTTCTGCTCTGTCCGTGCACTCCACCCCATCCCCGACTGGCGCCTGCCACATTGTTTGCAGCCACTACTTGACGCAACACACCAATCATGTTATCCACCTAGCAAGGTGTCCGAATAACATGTAATCCACCACATGGATCCGACATCTGCATAATAAAATTAACTGTCAGGCAAGGCCCACCTGCCAGTGTGTGAGGACGACTGCATACTCCTTTTTCTAATTTTATATAATAGTAATACAAAAGAAGGTTAATTTGGGTGAACTCCATCTAAATTTGTCACTGAAATTATCACATTCAACGATTGACCTCAGATTCCTCAGGAGAATGGCAGATCCATCAGATGACTTCAAGTGGCAGGAAGTAGTGTGTATTAACAGTTATGCCCTGTTCACGGGATACCTTTCCATGGCCATCAGGGGCCTAGGTTTCCTGGCTATTACCTGGACCACTGCCGTTCTCCTTGGTGGTTTCGTCTCCACGCTGGCTAACAAAGACTTTTGGTGTCTAACAATCATTAGTTCATTACCCACCTTCAGACAGCTGAGTTAGTCCTTCTAATCATCAAGTCATATATTTGTGATGCATAATTTCTTTCTTTTCGTGGCTCCATCTTTCTAAGATGCGTATGGATATGAAGGTTTATTTAGTAAATGCACTTCTTATCCCTTTGTAATACTCCCTCCGTCCCATAATATAAGAGTGTTTTTGACACCACACTAGTGTAAAAAATGCTTATTATGGGACAGAGGGAGTGCTGTTTTTGTGATGTATATATAATGAACAAGATCTATGATGTCTTTCTGAATGAAAAGCTAGGCTATACAGAAACTGCTATCAAGTGTGACAAATGCTGTGAAGAGTGTCTTGGACAGCTGCCAAAACTAGCCAAGGAAACTCTTGTATATATGTATGTGGATTGTGGACATATCTTCTTCTTCAGCTCTGCCCACTGAAACTGAAGGAGCTTTCATAGCAGCCCTGGCAGACATGATTGTTGACAACAGGAAAAACAGTTCCATGGTGACAATGGCATATGAAAACCTCAAGGACCTATGTATCCAATGCACCAAGAATGCTGAATGTTTCAAGAAACTGCTGAAAGCCCTACAGTTGTGATGCCAAAGGTAATAATAAACGTCAAACTCAACTGTCCAGACTCCACTAGACTAGACTGAAAATATTTGATTATGTAAACTGCTGCCATTATTGCCAAACTGAAATGTACTCCACTTGATATATGTTGCAGATCTTGAGGGAAATAAATGCAGATTTAGAAGGTCCTGATCCGCGAGATGCTCAAGAGTGATCTGTGTACAGGAAAGTGAGCTCTCAGCCACACTAATTGTTTCTCTGTGTGACCATACGCGATACGCTGATCAGTGCGTATCCACATCTGGCTCATCAGTTTGTGCCAAAACGAAAGAGGCACGTGAGGGACAAGGCATCGATCCTGTCAATACTTTTGCCTGCCTCGTCGAGGAATCTAAGCAGTTTCTGGACGAAAAGGAGCAGGAGAGATCTGGTGGCCATTCCACTTACACCCCCATAGTCGTTGTCACGAAGGGGAAAATTATGGGACTGTAGCAGAGGCAGGAGAACGGGAAGGGTCAACTGGCCACGACAGGTTAAGGCTGATGCATCAGTTGGAGGACAAGTATTCTGGAGGTATGCTGCTTCAGTTTCTGCGGCTTCAAAAACGAGATCAAGGCAGTCTGAGGCTCATCCAGCACAATAATTAATCTCTGTCATGCCTAGTATGTTTCTACTTATTCTAATTAAAACAGTGTATTTCAGTGTCTACTACTGCCAGGCCATGAACGACGTAAACTGGAGTATATTATGTGTGCGTTCCCAAAAAATGTGGTCACTGCTACTAGGATTTCCCGTTCAACTAACAATGTCATGGGGACACAGATGATCCGGCAGATTAGACAGACCATCCTCATGACATTGTTCCCGGCCCGACGGTTTGCTTGTCAACAAACAAAGTCAACTAAAATCTCCCGGGCCAGTTCTTGTTCCAAATACTAGTCGACAGGCCATCCCCGATTCTTTTCATCAGTCCAACCGAAAACATAGGCAATGGCCGGCCCAACGGTTTGCTTGCTTCCTAAGTAAATTCAGGCTAATGCATGTGGGTTCTTAGATTTGGCACAGATTGATCTCAAACTAAAATCTCCTGGGCAAGTTCTTGTTCCAAATACTAGTCGACAGACCATCCCCGGTTCTTTTCATCAGTCCAATCCGAAACATAGGCAGTGGCCGGCCCGACGGTTTGCTTGCTTCCTAATTAAATTCTAGGGGTCGAAGCGGCATCCAAGAGTCTAAGGAGAACTATTTCACCTGGTGTTTAATTGTTGAAGTGTTTTAGTGGAAATCGCCAGTGTGACACCTGCTACTAACAAATTGACTTACATTGCTTTCTTTGCTGGGCTTTTGCAAGCGGGCTCAAAGAGAGTGTGGTCACCTACTCTGGGCCGACTGGATTATCTTGAACGGTTATCTATAGGATTTAGTGTTATCAGATCCTAAATTATGGGCCAATTTAAAATTAAACTAGAAAAATGTGTGAATACATGAAAAATAAATAAAACTCTAGGCTTCAGAAACGGTATTACATGCATAAATTGATTTTCTATCTGATACATAAATTAGTAGAAAACAGACATTTGTGGTACAAAAAGTGATCACAAAACAATTTGCGGCTCGAGTTCATTGTCATAGAAAATAATAACATAATAGAAGAAAAAAATGGTTTAACAATTTATTCTAGTGACATAATGAACCAAAACAATGTGAACAATAAAGGAAAGTGCATTTCAAAATAACAAACATGAGCAAAAGAAAGTAAAAGTATGTAAATTCTACTTCTTTTTATACCTCACAGTTGTCATCTTGTGATAGCTTTTATAGTATTATTTTCCCCATACTTTACCCCTTAGTTACGATGTCGTGACAATTTTTTGCTCTTTTTATAGTCCCAAAGCTAACAAGCTAGATCTAATTGCTAGGACTAGGAGGATGTGACAACCGATGGATGTGAAAGATCATTGATGTCGACCAAGGGGGTGAGTCAAGGGGAGTGAATAGGCGACTAACATTTTTTTCATTGATTTTAGGAATATTGTGGAGATATAAAGGTCGTGTAAAATGCAACTACATGAGATAAACCCTGCATGTAGTACACAAGCAAATACACGAACAAGATTAACAAGTTTGATGTTTCTATCAGAATTTGTGTTCCTCTGATGTTTGTTGGCATATATATCCATGGGCGTAAAGGCGCAGAGCATGTGGTACCTGACACACTGGCTGATGGGAGTGGTGGTGTGTGTGGTGGGAGTGGCCACCGTCTACATCGACCTCCACACATACCAGAAGAGGACCCACAGGAGAATCAGGTTCTAGACGGTGCTCCTCACCTCCAAGGTCTCCACCATGGTGCTCATCTACCTCCTGCAGGACAGGTGGAACCACTCATGCGGCAAGAGTCGTCCACCAACAAGCAATCAACATGTTCAACGACAATGGAGAAGCCATCGTACCCCACCAACGACCACAAGGGGGTGGCCGTCATGCCATAACAATAGTATGCCGACAGGAGGGAGCTTGGAGGAATGGCACCGACGATCTGTACAGTTCCCTCCGATTCGTTAATTCAAGCTGAATATTGGACAGCTTTCAGGATCACATAGCTAGATAGACAGATACACGTTCACACTGTTGCATTTTCACCAGGCCTGGCCATTTTCAGGATCGCATGATCGATCAACATGGAGATTGCTGAAGCCAAGGTACGGAGTATGTACTCAGATTCACACTGCATGAAAGGAATGCATGACAATAGATCAACATTGATGTTTGCTTAACTGAATCTATAAACCATCCATGCCTTGCCCACATATGTTTGATCCTCTTATGCGTACCAGAAGCCACATGAGGACACTGTTACAGCAGACGAACTAAACTTTGGAAGCAAGCTTGGCGATGAGCTGGTTCAGAACGGAGTGATCGGTTGCACCTATGTGCTCCCAATCGCTGGTCGCCATGACTTCTCCCAAGTCTGCAGCTGACTGAACTTTGAGGAACTCCAGGCACGCCTCCTTGAGTCCACAGCATTGGAGCTGCGCTGCCACGGCAAGGATGGCCGACACCGAGCTCAAATCTATGTGCTCCAACAACCTCTCTTCACACATCGACTTGAGCCTCTGGAGATCAAACCTATCCGCCGCGGCAAGCAAGTGACGCAGCCACGTCACCTCGTCAGCTCCACCTTCTTCTACTTCTGCTTCTCTTTCCGCCTCCATCTCTGGCATCAAGTCGGTGTAGACGAAACCAAGCAGTGCCTTGAAGATGTCCGGTTCCATGTCTTGTATTTGTATGGCGGCTGCCGTGGTTCCCTCCCTCATGGGGCCAAAGAGCTGTGCCATGAATACGGCGGAACGGGACGCGAGCACACACCGGTGGGCGGCGAACGTCTCATGGCCGACCTCGAACGTCACATCGGCGCCAACCTTGGTCAATAACAGATGGCTCAGATGCTCGCTTATGTTAGATGACGGCACCTTTACCAAGGGAGCAGCAGCATCATCTTCAGCTATGATGAAATCGCACCGGATGGTGAAACAATCATCCTTGAGATGCTCTGAGTTCTCAAGGTCCTCGCCTTTTATGAAACAACTGCGGCCCCAAGTAGAGCCGCTGCCAGAGAAGTCGCATGCTTTGATTGCACGGATGAATGCTTGATCTTGCTTGCCAATCTCATCAACCAAGCTAAACTGGAGATGCACCTTCACGGGCCGCGCAACATCCTGGTCAAGCACAAGATAAACCGAGATGGAACCGACGTCCTCCGGGGAATAACCATTGGGATGGAACCTCAGAACCCATCGATAGCCCCCAGCTTTGAAAGTGCGGCCCATGATTGTGCCTCCATTGGGCAGGTCCTTGATGCGGGAGTAGCCTTCCACCACAAGCAGGTGATAGTAGCAGCTGCCTCTGCTGGCCGCGATGGAGCCGGAGTAGATCATGTCCGACTCCGCGGACGGCCTGCCGCGGCCGCCACCGCCGGCAACGACGGATACGCCAGCGAACGACATGATTCCTGCGATCTTGTGGGCTGGCACTTTGATGATGTGGAGCAGCAGGGGTCGCTGGGCGAGCGGCGGGGGAGGGTGGCGTTGAATGGGCGGGGGGAGATCGGCGGAGGGAGAGGCGGCACGGGGGAGGGGTTTCGGCAGGCCAGTCAGCGCTGGGGAGAGCGGCGCAGGGTAGTGGTCGACGGCGAGGCGGCGCAGGGGGAGTGATCGACGGCGAGGCGGCGGCGAGGCGGGGAAGGAGGCGAGGGATTTGGCGTTGGGGACGGCGGCGGTGCGAGAGTGGCGAGCAGAGCAGGAGAGCTAGGTTAGACTTAGACACTGGCGGAGAGGCCCATGAAAATTCTGCGCCATGGGCTGAAAAAGTCCTGCTGGACCAATTGTTAGGGCTTTTACGCGAAATATGGCCGCCGTCCATTTATTTTTGGGAAAATTTTATTTTTGCCACTCTAGATTTTGCCAATTTTCCTTATGTCATTCTGGATTTTGACATTTCATTTTTGCCACTCTTAGCTTTTGAAAATTATCACAATTGCCACTTTCATGGGTTATTGGATTTTGCGCAGATTGGTCTCAAACCTAAAATCTCTCGATAGTTGCTTCTCAATCCGATAGACCATCCCCAATTCTTTTGATCACTCTAACTCGAAACATAGGAGATGGGCGGGCCAATGGTTCGCTTGCTTCATAATTAGATTTCAAGAGTCGAAGTGGCGTCCAATAGTCTATGTTTTTAGTGGAAATCACCTATGTGACAGCCACTGCTAAAAGACTTTTTTCAATGCTGCCACTGCTAAAAGATTGGCTCACATTTTTTTTTGCTGGGCTTTTGCAAGCTGGCACCTACTCTGGGCCAACTGGATTATCTATTAGCGTTAGCATTTAGTTTTTTTTAGAGACACGGGGTTAGCATTTAGTGTTACCAGATCGTAAATTATGGGCCAATTTAAAATTAAGCTATAAAATGTGTGAATAGATGAAATAATTACAACTTTAGGCTCTAGAAACACTACGTGCATAAATCAACTTTCTATCCGATACATTTTGCAACTAGTAGAAAACAGACATTTGTGGTACGAAACAATTTGCTGCTCAATTCCATGCTCATAGAACATAATAAACCATATAATAAGAGGAAAATTTTTTGTTGAACAATTTATTTTAGGGACATGATGAACCAAAACAATGTACCCGACAAAGAAAGGAAAATTCTTCTCAAAATTGTGAACAAGAACAGAAAAAAGAAAATAAAAGTAGGTACATTTTAGTTCTTTTTTATACATATCATATAGTTGCCATCTTATGGTAGCTTTTGTAGTATTCTTTTTTCCTTCGTATTTAACCCTTTAGTGTGACAACTTTTTGCTTCTTCTATGGTCCGCAAACTAACAAGCTTGATCTACTTGCTAGGATGATGTGACAGCCGATGGATGATAAAGGGTCATTAATGTCGATAGGGGGCGAGGGGAGGGGAGGGAATAGGCGACTCACAATTTGAGAAACGCTACGTGGTAACCAGGTGATGGTCTAAAAAGATCGACCGCCTCACCGCGGGTTTGATGGAGCCCGTAAAAGCAGTCTGGTGGACTTTCACATGAGTGTCAGCCTATTCAACAAGGCTAGTGTTGTGTTCATCCCGCTGCAACAGAAGCCTTGTTGCAAAACACCACCGAACCGTTTTTTCTTTGTGAAACAAGACCCATTTGCAGAAACCTTATGTAACAAGACCCTTGTTAAAAAAACACCACTTAACCTTTTTTTTTCTGAGACAAGATCTATGTTGCAGAAACCTTCTGAAAGAAGATCCATGTTGCAAAAATAAAAAACTTCACCACCAAACCATTTTTTTGTTTCTGAAAGAAGACCTCCGTTGGAGAAATCTTCTGAAACAAGACCTTTGTCAGCATCTACATCGGCCTCCACACGTACCGGGAGAGGACTGGTAGGTGCGTTAGGCTCTCGACGACGCTCCTTGCCGCCAAGGTCTCCACCATGGCGCTTGTCTACCCACTCCCTGTTCGTCTGCAAGAGGAAGAGACCGGCCCTGGTGACAACCCAAGGAGGTGCCATCATAATCTTGAAATACCCGGCCAATGACCACGAGCGACGGATCATTCAAGCTCGTCGACTTGGAGGAATGGCCGGCACCGATGATCTGTACAATTTCCATAATCTGGAATTATCCTCCAAGTAATTATTTCAGGTGCAAATTGGACAGCTTTCAGGAGTAGTACATAGGTAGATAGATTCATAATATTGGACTAGAAGTGGTTACACGCTTTGTCGCACCACTCTTTGCCCGGGGGTGTACATTACAATGACGATTTTCACACAAAACTAATAGACCATTCAATATCATCACAGTTATTCATGCTCTTAATTTTCTTTTGAGCTATGCTAAGCTGCTCGCCGAACTTCTTCTGTTCAGATAGAAGTTTTGTTCTCTCCTCTTAGATTTCAATAGTTCAAATGCCTTGCCAAAATTCACTGAGTTCCTATAATGGAGTAGCAGGACCTTCCAGTTATCAATAACATGAGCTTCAAAAGAACACATTTCTACTATTTAACACCATCAGTTCTGTTTCTCAAATCAGTTTCAGACCTATGTGGTTTTATTTATACATGCAGCAGAAATTTCATCCTTGCGACACTAAGTAAAACTTCGACCCGTCAAGGGCTTTGGTTTTCAAATCCAAGTCCCAAAATGATAGCTGCTCGCGGAAAAACTTGACTTCCTAAGCATTTTCTCTCTCCTCTAATTCTGACATTGCTGAACATCTAGACAACAGAGTTGAATATTGCGGAAAAACTTGAGGCATTCATACCGTCCTGCTCTTGCTGAACATCTAGACAACAGGGTTGAATGCTTATTGAAAGCTCTTGGGCCTTAGTGCTAGCCATTTCAAGTAGTTTAGAAATATTGTACTGCATAGTCTGCATCCCGAGTATTCAGAAGCTTTTTTTGAACCGCTCCAGCTACCCAAACAAGCTGCAACACATGTTAAAAGCTACAGTTGGAGAGTCATGGACATGTTTTCCTCGGAAACCCTCAATATCTACTGCTTCATCCATTCCAACATCCCTGAACTGAATGTTTTCTGTAGTTTCAGGATTGCCTTGCTCAGAAAATTGACTTTTAAATTCATAGCTTTCTCATACGAACTCATAAGTTTACTATTTTCTTCATGCATCACTTCCAACTGAAGTTGCGGTTCAGAAATTTCTCATCTCAAAAGGTGATCCTTGTGGCTGCATTTTTCGTCTAGTGCTTAGGCTCTTTCACAGGATGAACCATCTGTAGGAAAACCTCTGGTTTGTCATCCAGCAGGATATCATTAATAATATTCCCTCCATAAGAATGATGTATGTATTGCTAGTCATTCACGTCTTGAGTTTCAGGCATGGAAGGGTAATTTGCATCTTGTTTCACCTTGGTATTGACAATAGCTTGTTCATAGAGCAATCAATCAATAGCTTGATGTTGAGCTCTGTTCTCAATTCCCCATTCCCCTTTGGCAATCCAATGCAATTTCACGAGCTTCTGATTATCTTTGACTTTTAAGTATGTTTTGCACCAACTAATGTCTTGAGTTCTGTCTGAGCATTAAGCATGAGATTGTTCCTGACCATGAGCTAAAAAATAGTAACCTCAAGCAATATAGACCAAGCTGATCATATAGCTTAATTTACTGAAACAACAGATGATGTAATAGCAAAATGAGTGACTAACAATAGCGAAATTCATATCAGTGTGCAAGTAGAAGCTACTCATATTCACATTTTTTATGTGGTATATAAAGTCATCTCCCTGCACATCTTTTCTTTGACCTTCCCAGCCTTATTTCTATAATTTAAGGTTGCACTTTATCAGCTTGTTTGCAAAGTTATGAACACAAGGCATGCAAAAATCGGTAACATGAACCGGAGCTTTACAATTTGTATAGAAAAGAAATATGACAACCAAAGAATGAGACATGAATGCTATTATAAACACATGCTGCATATATGCAAATATATCTTTTTAAAAAGAAACCCTGCTGAGAACTGGAGCTCTAAATGTGAAGTAAAAGCATGAGCTGCCACTGCTTCATAACCTTTTTTTTACTCTGCTTCTAAGCTTCTTAGTTTACCATGATTATCAACTTGTCAGAAATACACACAATGTCTTCTCAAACCAAACTGACTAACTGCCATAAACTTCATTGTTGCAATTTAGGGCGTGGCTCCGCCATTGTTGACAGAGATATAAATTTTATGGATCATCACTATGCCATCTAACATCACCAAGGCTTACACATGCAGAGTAACAGCGGGAAGCTGGAAGACAGAGGCCTGTCAGCAAGTGATAGACACACGGATGATAGCCATGCTGATCATGGAATCATACCAAGTATCAACCCATGTTTACTGTTGTAAAATAATCATGATCACGATGTGCACAGTAAGTTTTCTTGTATAACGTCTATGCAGTAATAGATCCACAATCACTAATATCATGAGAGGCATAACATATGCAGTTTAGAGATGCATGACACCAACATGAATTTTTATTTTTTTTCTTGGAACTTATTCGGAGACGGGGATGGGCAGGCGAGCCACAAATCCTAACCCCACGAAAACTGTCCAAACCTAAACAATCGCAACACATGGAGTAAAATTCTAAACAAATAAGAATCACAATAACATGTCAGATAAGCCGTTACCTCCTTGGCCGCACGGGACAGGTTCGTGCACAGATACCACGCACGAATGTTGCTCTAGTGTTGTCTGGCCGCTGGGTGATCACCGGCTGCCACAATCCACAATTGTCGGCCACCGCGTGTCCACACTCCACACCTCCTTTTGCTCCCGTTGGTCTCACTAGTCATGAGCCCACGCATCCTTGTCAACAACTGAGTGTCGTAGGGCCGTAGAAGATGCTGATGGAAACCAAGATAATGGAGGAGGAAGAAAAAAGGGTTTGATGCAGAGCCGAAGCCATGGGACAGCTGCAAGCAGCAGAAACACACAGCGAGAAAGCAGCCCAAAAGAGCCACCAAATCCCCTCAAATGCAGCTGCCGGCAGACAGCCAGTAGTGGCGGCTCCAGGAATTTGCTTCTGGGTATTCATGTGTATTCATTTTGCCAAAATCATTGTTGTTTTTCAGAAATTGTCACTGTTTTACCAAAATCAACACTGTTTTGTAAAAATCATGGGTATACACATGAAGACCCAAGAATACCCCTAGCACCGCCCCTGCCTGCCAGCAACACTCGCACTCACCGGTTCCTCAACAAATGCCTCCCAAGAGGCGCCCTCCCCTCTGTAGGCAGCCACGCTCACACCCCCGAACGCCACGTGCTCCCCGACACCTTTTTTCTAGGGGTAGCCGCCACGATGCCCTTGACCAGAAGAGACCGGCTTTTCCCTGCCATCAACAGCTCAGCTCAGGCCCATGCCACCCTGTCACTGACGCCACAAAAATCCAGCTCACACAGACATATGACCAGGTCAAAATCAGAGAGACAAGCCAATCCAGTAGCCTGAATTGCTCCTAGGCGATTTTGCCCTAGGGAGCTTAGTGATTTAAGGGATTACAATTCCAATAATCTTGAATTACCCTCCAATTCATGAATTCAGGTGCAAACTGGACATCTTTCAGGAGTACATAGATAGATAGATACTCTCTCCGTCCCAAAATAAGTGTCGCTGATTTAGTACAAAGTTGTACCAAATCAGTGACACTTATTTTGGGATGGAAGGACTACACAATATTGAATACAATTTCCATAATCTTGAATTGCCCTACAAAGTCATTAATTCAAGTGCAATTTGGACATCTTTCAAGAGCACATAGCTAGTAGATAGATACATAATCTTGAATTACTGTCCAAGTCATTAATTCAGGTGCAAATTGGACATCTTTCAGGAGTACATAGCTAGATAGATACACATGCGTACGGCGAGCACCATCCATTAACATGGAGATTTGCTGTAGCTAAGGTACTTTCACAGTCACACCAGAGGAATGCAGGACAATTGAATCTACGTTGATGTTCACTTAACTGAACATAAACACCATCGGTGCCATGAGCATGCACATGGTGTTTCTCTAGCACATCGTATGAACGAACTACACTTTCGAAGCAAGCCTAGCGATGAGCTCATTCACAACAGAGAGATCAGTTGCAGCAACATGCTCCCAGTCACTGGTCGCCATGACTCCTCGCAAGTCTGTAGCGGACTGGACTTTGAGGAACTCCAGGCAGGCCTCCTTCAGTCCGCAGCAATGGTGTTGTGCAGCCACACCAAGGATGGCCACCGCCAAGCTCACATCTATAAGCCCGCACAGCCTCTCTTCGCACATCAACTTGAGCCTTTGGAGATCATACCTGTCCGCCGCAGCAAGCAAGTGTCGCAGGCCCGTAACCTCGGTTCTCTCTTCTCCTCCCACCTTCATCATCTCGGGCATTGAGTCGGTGTAGATGAAACGAAGCAAGGCATCAAACACGTTTGGTTCCATGTCTTGTATTTGTATGACACCGGTTGTAGTGCCTTCCATCATGGGGCCGAAGAGCTCCGCCATAAAGACAACAGAACGGGCCGCAAGCACACATCGGTGAGCGGCGAACTCCTTATCGCCGACCTTGAACATCACGTCGGCGCCAACTTTGGTTGCAAAGAGATGGTTCAGATGCTGACACATACTCCCTCCATTCCTAAATATAGTGCATATTAGTTTTCTAGGGAAATTCCATATTGTAGTGCGTAGTTTGAGCTCAATCCAATTATGGACGAAATTAGCCCTCCACCAACCCATCAAACGCAGAGCCTCCCTCCCTTGTTTATTTGTTCTCGTACACATCAGATGGAACAGACCCAGATGACTGGAGGGTGCCGTAGTTTCTCTCTAATTTTCTATTCTACTGGCATGGAACCTCGAACAGAACGATTGGGGCTTTCTCGTCCAAAACTTATCGCCAGCACATGCATTGGTATGTGGGCTGTTATCTATGCGCATTACATTTAGGAATGGAGGGAGTATTAGATGGCGGCACCTTAACGAATGGAGGAGCATCGGCAGCTTCAGCGATGATAAAATCGCACCGGATGATGAGACAATCTTCCTTAAGATGCCCAGACTGCTCAAGGTCCTTTCCTTTCATGAAATGATGTTCACCCCGGACTTTGTAGGTGTTAGAGAAGTCGCATGTTTTAATTGCACGAATGCATGCAGGCTCTTGCTTGTCAAACCCATCCATGAAACTAAATTGGAGATGCACCTTCACTGGCTGCGCAACCTGCTGGCCAAGGGCAAGATAAACGCACATGGAACTGCCATCCCCCAGGCAACCATGGGGACATAGCATCAGAGCCCATTGGTATCCTCCGGCTCTGAAAGAGCGACCCATGATTTTTTCTCCAGTGGGCAGGTCCTTGACGCGGGAGTAACCTTCGACCACAAGCAGGTGATACCCTCTGCCGCTGGCCGTGCCGGAGTAGGACATGGCCGACGCCGCGGATGGCTGCAGCAGCTTGCCATCGGCAACGACGGATACGCCGGCGAAGGACATGATTCCTGCGATATGGTGGGCTAGGCGACTAGCACTTGGGCGATGTGTTTGCCGGCTAGTCGGCGGAGGCGAGACGGCGCTGGGGACTGATCGGCGGCGAGACGGCGGAGGTGTGAGAGTGAGATGGGGAACGAGACGGGCGATTTGGCATTGGAGGCGGGGGCGCGCGGTGGGGGGAGTTGGGAGTGCGGGTAGGTTTTTGAGAAACGGTGGCGCTGCCCACGAAGATAATTCCGTGAGTTGGGCTGAAAAATACCCACCTGGCCCATATTTTACCGTGGTCTCTCCTGGATTACCCACTCTTCTTTGAGCGTACACCGGGACGTATCACTTGCTGTGTCTACTTCTACATCTTTCACTTCTTGTTGTGAGTCACATGTAACGCGAAAAAAACCACAGCGCCCTCCAAACTCTGGTTTTCCTTTTTCCGGTTTTCTTTGGCCTGTTTCCCTTCGGTTTTTTTGTTTTATAGTTTTCCATTTTTTCTTTTAAATATTTAAAAAATTGTGAAATTTTCTTGAATTCGTGAATAATTTTTTAAAAATAAGTTAAGTTTTTTACAAATTAATGAACTTATTTTCAAAATGATGAAATTTTATCAATTCCGCAATTTTTATGTCTAAATCCTTTTTTTAAAATTCATGAACCTTTTTCCAAATTCACATTTGTATTTCTATAATTGGTGAACATATTTTCATATCTGCACTTTTTAAAAAGTGATAAACTTTTTTCGAGTTCATGAAGTACTAAAGTTAACCCCCTTTTTATAACCAGCGGGTTTATTTCACAAGTGCTAGTACGAAAAAAAAAACACTAGGACACAAAACCACCTAGCAAAGCAACACCCGACCCTAGCGATCGAAAAGCAATGGTGGAGTGAGCTATGGGCCACGCCCCGCTAGCAGCGTGCGCGAGCGCCTGTGCACCGAGAGCAACTAATCATTGGGTACTCCTTTGGGAGCCCCCGCAAGGATCACTTTGGGTGGACTGGGAGCGCGTTACTTGGCGCACTCTCAGTCGCCGTCACTTGTCATGATCTGGACGCTTTCACCGAATTTTATTTTAGTTTCTATAATTGTTTCCGACTTTTAGATGATTTTTTTGGCTTTTCGGTTTTCCTCTGGTTTTTCTTTGGTTTTGGACAAATTTTAAAAAAATTGCAGGAAAAACATATTTTTTTCCTTCCGCGAAAGGCACATATTTAGTTTTTGTGAAGGCAGGATTTGCTTCCACAGTCATGCCTTTCGGAAAGGGGGAAAACACGTTTTTTTTCCTTCCGCAAAAGACAAGGATTTACTTATCGTGAAGGCACGATTTGCTTTCAATAGAGTCGTGCCTTTTGGAAAAGAAAAATAAACGTGTTCTCTTTTTCTTTTCCTTCCGCGAAAGGCATATGTTTAGTTCTTGTGATGGCACGGATTGGCTTCCGCGATAGTCATGCCTCTCCAAAAACTGAAAAGAATGCGTTTTTCTTTTTTCCCCTTTCGCGCGACATTACTAGAAAAAGGCCTACTAATGGCGCACCAGTTTTGCCTACTAATGGCGCATCACTGGTGCGCCATTAGTATCACGCCACTAGTATTTTTTACTAATGGCGCATCACTGGTGCGCCATTAATATCTGGTATACTAATGGCGCATCACCCAGTGCGTCATTAGTATATAACACCATGCGCCATTAGTATGCCTCCCAGGGACCATATTTAACCATGTGCTTTGGCACACTAATGGCGTACTGCGGATGGATGCGCCATTAGTATGAATATTAGGTTTTTTTTACTTTTTTGATTTTTGCACATGTTACAAAATATATTATTTGACAGAATATAGACAATAGCACACAGCAACAGCAGATTCATCGAATACAATAGAAGATTAGTCTCCGAATACAATTCATCATATTAGTCTCCGAATTCAAAAGACCGAACAAAGATAAAACATTACAAGTCTCGAGACCGCGAGTATCGAGTTTGTCGGAAGTAATACTAATCCTAACAAGTCCTACTAATCATCATCATACAACTTCTACTCGTTATTCATAACAAGTCATACGATCATCATCTTGATAGTCATCGAACCAACCCTACTTAATTGTTCTTAGCACATGATCATCAGTATTAGGCAGGACCTAAATACCCTATTTAAGCTAAAATAGCATAAAACAATATAGACCCTGACTCTCCATTATGGAGAATAGAGAACATCCTGTCTCCAATTTTTGCGCTTCGCTTCCTTTTGCTTCCAAGAAGCTCCTTACGACTGTCCATATATTTTTTCCATCCTTTAATTTTCATGTCTCCACTTCTTTTAGAAATCTCGTATGGACAGTTGAGATTCGTAGGACGACCTAGCTGTATGTTCAAAACATTAACACTATCTTTCTGATACATCATATGAGGCACACAATTCTCTGAGATTATTTGTTGAAAAACATAGTAATAACTTCATAGTTAGCAATGATGTACTAGTTTTAGAAGTATGCAAAAGATGCACGAATGTCGTAATAGTAAAAATCTTACCAGGGTATCTCCATGGTAGTTACCGTAGTTGAACACATGCACTAGTGGCACGTATTTACCATAATGTTGAGGAGTTTGATTGTGGATAATGTAATTCTCAATGTCAGTACAAAATCCGGCCAGATGATTTTTCTCCTTGTAAGTTGTTAATTCGAAGCCATCGGTGTAGTGGGTTTTGTCTACCATCTCCCGCACATTCTTTGAACAATAAAAATAAGCTGTCAATGGAAATAAGTTGTCAACTATTTTGAAATAAACAATATAAATTAGCTAATAACTATGTTTGAGAAACTCACATAGCGGTAGAACTGGAGGCGTATCAACAAGGACCCAAATGTCCATATTGTCTTGGTTGATGTCAGGATTACCAAGATCCATGGTGATAAGCATACCCTCATCAAAACCATACATCTTGCAAAATGCTTCCCAATTTTTGCAACCAAAATGGGTTACGCTCTCAGAATTATATAGATTTACTTCAAAGTCCACATCGTGATGAGTCCTTAGGTGAATTTTCTTTGTTTCAGAAATTTCATGGTCTTCAAAATCCATCCTCTCCAAGACATAGCGTCTTGCATGGCATGGGATAAGCTATACTCGAATTGTAAAAGATGAAAATTACACGTTGAAATAGTTGAATTCATGCTTAATTATGAAAATAACACTTGTCGTCGTTGTGTACCGTTTCAACTTCGAAGGTCTCCTCGAGCTTAATGCTGAAGCGCTGATCATCGTCCAGGTGAGGCATGTCGCACAGACCTCGATCGTCGTGGCACCAGTCGCACTCCGCCGGGAGACTTTCGTCGTCCGATGATGATGACGACATATCCTACGTTCATAATTCAAAACTACATCATTTAGGGTTTGTCGACACCAAGGCATCCTAAAAGCTAAGCTTTTATCATTTAGGGTTTGTCGACACTGAGGCACCCTAAAAGCCTAAGCTTTCATCATTTAGTTTCTTATCGACATCGAGGCACTCTAAAAGCCAAGGTTTTATCATTTAGGGTTTGTCGACGTCAAGGCACCCTAGAAGCCTAAGCTTTCATCATTTAGGTTTTGTCGACGCCGAGGCACCCTAAAAGCCTAAGCGTACATCATTTAGGTTCTCATCGACACCGAGGCACCCTATAGAAGCGAAGTTAAGTTTTCATCATTTAGGGTTTATCGATGCCGAAGCACCCTAGGTTGGGCCTAATCACTTGGCACTAATCACCTGGCTCTATTGCCACCTATGTTGGGTTTATCATCTAGGGTTTATTGATGCTAACAATAATTCTAAGTTGGGCCTAATCACTTGGCTCTATTGCCACCTATGGTTTAATGCAGCAAGAATGGCGGGGCAGTTGATCCTACTTAACTAAGTACTAAGATACCCCGGCCCATGCATTAGTCGCAAGTACCCCATATGTCCTATTTTTAGCAAAGTCATGCTAAAATTCATGGAAAATTCCAGCATGATCTTTGCTGAAAATAGGACATATGGAGTACCCGAATTTGCCGGAACGGAAGTTAATCGACATTCCGGCAAACTCAAGGGCCTCTCGGGGTACAGCAGCAGCATCATAAGTTGACAAAATTCCCAAGTAGTACAGCAGCAGCATCACAAGTAGTACCAATGAACATATAGTCCAGCAAGTTGAAAAATCTGAAGTTCTCAGCATGAAGAATCACACAACACAGCACCTACATTATGATGATACATTTGGAGATTGCACATACAGTTTTCACATAAGCATAATTGTTCTGGAGATTGCACATACAGTTTTTGACAGCACAGCACATATGACAGCACATACAGTTTTCGTTACTGCTCCCAAATGAAATGACACTTTGACATGGCTGCAATTTTTAGTGTCTACTTATCTGCAATTTTTCAGGGTCTGCTTAGGAGAAATAGGTTTCAAACTTCAGCTTGCTTTGTATAAGGAGACTAAAAAACTATCTAAGGAGTTCTTCAAGTTCAAGTTACAGCCTGCATGACATTTTCCTACACAATGCTTGTTGTAAATAATTACTTAAAGTAAACACTTTTTTATCTTAGCTTACTTACAACAGAATGCCTATCATTCTGGTTTTCCAATTCCTTTTGTTTCATTTTCAACATTGCTCTATTTGTAATTAATAGCACTGTTCAAGAAATCTGTATATGCAATCTACAGAGATCCCCCTCCTGACTTTTAGACTGATTTTCCATCAAAATTGAAAATAGTTACACTAAGTTTCAAAATAAAAAAATACACTTCTCAGTTTTACAAACTAAAAATTACTCTAAAACTGAAACTTTAACTGACTTTTAGACTGAATTTTTACTCCAAGAGTTTTTATATTTAGATCACTTTAACTGAATTTTACATTGAGTTTTAGATTGGATTTTAAACTTTCTTGCAATATAAGCTTGCCGTACACTTTATATTTAGATCAGGAGTCAAGCTCTAAAATTGAATTTTTAACTAAATTTTTATGACTGCATCTGTTTCAACTTCAGTTTCAGATAAAGTTTATATTCAGATCAGGAGACTGACTTTTAAACTGACTTTATATTCAGTTTCAGGTAAGGACATCAGAGAATCTACAGCGAGGGGCGGCCGGCGCGGTGAGCACGAGCCCGCATGCACAAACGGTGACTAAACAAGGAGAAAAACAGGGGAATCGATGGAGACGCTCACCGCGGAGCCGGGGAAGGAGACGGCGAGGCCGAGGGTGGTCGGGGCAGTGCGGATCGACGCCGAGAAGCAGTGGTCGGTGATGAGGAAGAAGAGGTCGATGCGCTCGATCCTTGATGACCCGGCTCCAATCCGTGGACGTAGGCGATGAAGGTGATGATGGTGTTGCTCCTGGCGCAGCTCCTAGGCACGACAACGGAGGACGGGGCGGTCGGTGGCCGCGGTGACGCGTGGCGGCGGCGCTCGGGGTGGAGGAAAGGAGCGGGGCAGGCCGTCAACGGCGAGGACCGAGAGGGCGATTGAGGAGTGGAGGGAAGGAGCGGGGCAGGCCGTCGGCGGCGAGGACCGAGACAGCGAGGCGGGGCGCGGGGGTCGTCGGGCGACTAGGGGGGATGAATCTGGCGAGGGGGGAGTGAATCTGGCGAGCGGGAGGGACGAAGGGATCGGGCGACTAGGGGGGAAGATTACTAATGGCGCACCCCCTGGCGGTGCGCCATTAGTATGTTTTTTTATAGCAATGGCGCACCCCCAAGACGGTGCGCCATTAGTATTCTTTTTTTAGATAGCAATGGCGCACCAGCCAGCCGTGCACCATAAGTAAGATTTTTTTATTATTATTTTGTTGCATCTAATAATTTAATAGAAAATTAATATGAATATGAATATGAAAATGAATATGAATATGAAAATGAATATGAATATGAAACAATAATAAATTTTTATAAAAACAGTAATATTTTTTAAAAAATATCATCAAATTTGTTATTTGAAAATATTTATGAATCGAAAAAATATCATCAAATTTATTATTTGAAAATATCATCAAATTTGTTATTTGAAGATATAAACAAATTTGTTTTTTTCGATTTTTAGTTGCATTCATTTGTGACGGTGGAGCGGGGGAGGGTGCGGGGGGTCGGCGGCGGTGGTGGAGCGGGGGAGGGTGCGGGGGGTCGGCGGCGGTGGTGGAGCGGGGGAGGGTGCGGGGGATCGTCGGCGGCGGTGGAGCGGGGGAGGGTGCGGTGGATCATCGGTGGCAGTGGAGCGCGGGAGGGTGCGGGGGGTCGTCGGCGGCGGCGTGGGTCGGGGCAGGGGGGGAATTAGCTAGGGGGCGAGGGAGAGGGATGAAGGGGATCTGGCGAGAGGAAGGGAATTAGCTAGGGGGGATCTTACTAATGGCGCACCTGCGGTCGGTGCACCATTAGTAATCTTTTTTTACATAGCAATGGCGCACCAGGCAGAGGTGCGCCATTAGTAATCTTTTTTTTACATAGCAATGATGCACCAGGCAGAGGTGCGCCATTAGTAATCTTTTTTTATATATAGCAATGGCGCACCAGCCAGAGGTGCGCCATAAGTAAATTTTTTTATTGCATGTAATAATTTTTTAGAAAATGAATATGAAACAGTAATTTTTTTTTATAAAAACAGTAATAATTGTTGTTTAACAACAATTGTAGTCTACACTTTTTTATTATTATTTTTTAAAAAAATGAAGAGGGGAGAGGAGGCGCGGGTGGGATCGAGATCGAGATGGAGGGGGAATCGAGATCGAGATGGAGGGGGAATCGAGATCGAGATGGAGGGGGATCGAGATCGAGTGTCCTCATGAATATTCAATATTTTATCATATTGAATATGAAAAAATATCATCAAATTTTAAAAAATATTCATGAATTCAAAAAGTGCCCATGAAATTTAAAAATATTCATAATATCAAAATATGTACTAATGACGCACTTCTACAGGGTGCGCCATTAATAGGTTTAAACTAGTAATGGCGTACTATGAGGCGGTGCGCCATTAGTAGTTTTGCAAAAAAAGAATAAAAAAAAATTCAGTACTGGCGCACTCCCTGTCTGGTGCACCATTATTAGTTAGAACTAGTAATGGCGCACTTCGGTAGGATGCGCCATTAGTATGTATGTAAAAATGAAAAAAAATTATCACTAGTGGCGCACCTGTTTTCTGGTGCGCCATTAGTGTCTTCCACACTAATGGCGCATCACCAACTGGTGCGCCATTAGTATATGAGAGAATTCCTTATTTGACCCTTTCTTAAATTTTGGTTCCCTTTTTGGCCCTAGTAAAAAAATTCTTCATGTTCTGGCACTCAAACTTCAGTTTGTTCCCTATATGACATTTCCATCAGTTTTGGCAACTAACACCATTAAATCCGACATGAAAAGTCCTTTTTACTCTTGGTGTAGTTTGTGACCAAAATTGTGAACTAGAAGTCAAAAGCAATGGTGATGTGATCCGTTTGTCTTGAATACATTACCAAATGAAACCAAATCTGCTATTTAGCACAACTTTAATTTTAATTGGATAATTGGACAGAACCTCCCTTGTATATTGATGATATATCCCCTGTACAGTTCATATATGCACAAATTATAATATACTTGGAGCAGATTCACATGTATGCAAACTAAAAGTTCATAGAAGCTTGGTCCAGGTTCACATATACGGAAATAGTCCACATATTTAGTCCTCTACACACATTCAGGTTCACATAGAGTTCACATATAATAGTCCAGGTTCACATCATGTCAAATACAACACATGAAGGTCACATATAGCACTTACAAAAGCCCAGGTTCACATATATATTACATAAACAGCTCAAAAGTTTCCCAAATGAACCATGATATGGAAAGGGATCCAATGAGAATCACAAGCTAAGCCTCCTTTTGCTTCGTGTGCTCATTGCAGGGCTGGCAGGATTCATTTTTTTGCTACGTGTGCCCATTGCAGGGCTATCATGTGGCACCATAGGAAGGTGTGGCAACTTATCAGCAACCTCTTTGCCTTTTCTTTTGGCATGTAATTACAAAGCAACAGATGCTTTCTTGTTGGCCACACAAATGGGCTGAGTTGTTGATCTACACATACACATTCATGGCAGCACATCATACATCACATATAGTAGCCCAGGTTAACAATAGAACAATGCATAACATAACATAAAATTCGGAAACAACCATAGGTTACCTTTTTGCTACTCTGGATCCAGATTTACTCCCTTTCCCTTTTTCCTTAGTTGTTTTCTCCAACATTTGGCTATAGTGAGAAGAATGCAATTAGAATACAAAACCAAGCTTTCATCTAATCTACTACAAAATTCAGAACTAGTTCTTACCTTTTTGATGCTCCAGTAATTGAGTTATCATGTTTTCTCTTTTTCGTAGTTGTAGGTTCCAAGCTTTGGCTATTGTGAGAAGTTACTTAGAATTCAAACACAGATTTCATATAATTATGAGCATGAGTGTAAAGTGGCTAACCTTGGCGGAAAGCACATAGAGGCTGCTGGAGCATCATCCTCGCAAGGCACAATTGATGCTTTGGTGGTCTTTGCCCTCTTCTTTGGTGGTCCTCTACATGAGCAACAAAAAGTAGTTAACATGTATGGCTGCTTACAAAAAAATGCAAGTGAAGCAAGTTACACAATTATATTTATTACCTCACAGCTAAAATAGCAGCAATGTCATCTGGGTTACCCTTCTTGCATTTATGCCAATGATGCCCATAGTCCTTACAAATAGGGCATAAGTGTTGGCCGCTTTTTATTTTCTTCTCACTGCAGCCTTTATACCTCTCAGTTTTATGCCTACCCGCCGTGGATTTTAGTAGTGGTGGAAACATGAAGAATCCATGGTCAGATTTAGGCCATTGGTTCTTGTCAACCATGGCAGGAATTAGTTGGTCATAGGCTTCCCTAAATTTGTCAATGGAGTAATACAAGTCCACATAATTCTGTATGTGTGCATTGATAAGAGATGTGATAAATGCTAGACCATGCTTGCAAGGAAGGCCAGAAACTTGCCATTGTCTATAAGAACATGTCCTGTCAAGCAAGTTGACCACAAACCTAAAGCCGCTGCCTCCCAATGCTGTCACTTCAGCGACTTCTTCTGAGCTTTCTACCACCTCCAAGTTTAATTCTCTAGTCTTTGCATTCAACTTCTTAATTATGTGGGGAAGAATCAACCCAACCAACTTTCTTGCTACTTTCCTCCTTCGGTTCCACATGATCATAATCATCTGCCTAACCTTATCAAAGAAGTCGTCCAAGTTCAAGGACTTGTGATGCTTAATCCAATTATTGAAGCACTCAGCCAAGTTGTTTGTAACATAATCCACCTTGGAAATTGTTGAGAACTGACTCCTAGACCACAACCTAGTGTGCCACTGAAGGATCGGAAGTATATCTAGAGGGGGGGTGATTAGACTACTTGACCAAATAAAAACTTAACCTTTTCCCAATTTTAGTTCTTGGCAGATTTTAGCTATTGTAGGACAAGTCAAGCAATCATCACACAATTCAAGCAAGCATGCAAAGAGTATATTGGCAGCAGAAAGTAAAGCATGCAACTTGCAAGAATGTAAAGGGAAGGGTTTGGAGAATTCAAACGCAATTGGAGACACGGATGTTTTTCCCGTGGTTCGGATAGGTGGTGCTATCCTACATCCACGTTGATGGAGACTTCAACCCACGAAGGGTAACGGTTGCGCGAGTCCACGGAGGGCTCCACCCACAAAGGGTAATGGTTGCGCGAGTCCACGGAGGGCTCCACCCACGAAGGGTCCACGAAGAAGCAACCACCCACGAAGGGTCCATGAAGAAGCAACCTTGTCTATCCCACCATGGCCATCGCCCACGAAGGACTTGCCTCACTAGCGGTAGATCTTCACGAAGTAGGCGATCTCCTTGCCCTTACAAACTCCTTGGTTCAACTCCACAATCTTGTCGGAGGCTCCCAAGTAACACCTAGCCAATCTAGGAGACACCACTCTCCAAGAAGTAACAAATGGTGTGTTGATGATGAACTCCTTGCTCTTGTGCTTCAAATGATAGTCTCCCCAACACTCAACTCTCTCTCATAGGATTTGGATTTTGTGGAAAGAAGATTTGAGTGGAAAGCAACTTGGGGAAGGCTAGAGATCAAGACTCATATGGTAGGAATGGAATATCTTGGTCTCAACACATGAGTAGGTGGTTCTCTCTCAGAACATATGAGTTAGAATTGTGTATGTGTTCTGATGGCTCTCTCCACGAATGAAGAGGAGGTGGAGGGGTATATATAGCCTCCACACAAAATCCAACCATTACACACAGTTTTCCAATCTCGGTGGGACCGAATCAACAAACTCGGTCGGACCGAAAAGGTAAACCTAGTGACCGTTAGAGATCTTCGGTGGGACTGACATGCAACTCGGTAGGACCGATATGGTTAGGGTTTGGGCATAACGTAATCTCGGTGAGACCGATTACACAAACTCGGTGAGACCGAGTTTGGTAATAAGCTAACCAGAGAGTTGGTTAGGCAAACTCGGTGGGACCGATTTGCTCTTTCGGTGAGACCGAAAGGTTACAAAAGGGAAACATAGAGTTTACATTGCAATCTCGGTGGGACCGATTCGCTCTTTCGGTGAGACCGAAAAGTTACGAAAGGGAAACAGAGAGTTTGCAATCCCATCTCGGTGAGACCGAGATCCCTATCGGTAGAACCGAATTGCTAGGGTTTGGCAGTGGCTTATGACAAGTGAAACTCGGTGGCGCCGGATAGAAAGAATCGGTAGGACCGAGTTTGGCTTAGGGTTTAGGTCATATGTGGATATGGGAAAGTAGTTGAGGGTTTTGGAGCATATCACTAAGCACATGAAGCAAGAGGCTCATTAAGCAACACCTCATCCCTCCTTGATAGTATTGGCTTTTCCTAAAGACTCAATGTGATCTTGGATCACTAAAATATAAAATGAAGAGTCTTGAGCTTTTGAGCTTGAGCCAATCCTTTGTTCTTAGCATTTTGAGGGTTCCACTTTCACATCCATGCCATGCCAATCATTGAGCTTTCCTGAAATAGTCATCTTGGAATAGCATTAGCTTAATGAGCTATATGTTGTTATGAATTACCAAAACCACCTAGGGATAGTTGTACTTTCAATCTCCCCCTTTTTGGTAATTGATGACAACATATAGATCAAAGCTTCGACAAATGATAATAAGCATGAAATATATCGTCGCTTTGAGAAGTATGTGACAAGTAAGAGCTCCCCCTAAATTTGTGCATATTTAAAATTTGCTTTGGACTGCAAATGCACAAGGAGTTAGAGTCATGGGTTACTCTTCCATGTCACATACATCTTGGTGGAGCGCTTAAAATGATAAGAATGAAATACATGCACTCATCACCAAGAATAGTGAATGATCACATAAGATAGATAAGATGATAATATTAAGCAAACATTAAGTGTAGCTTATGATCAAACACATGATCATCAATGTCTCACGAGCAATGACATAGTATCTCACACAAAAGCAAACAAAGTTCGAAAAACCACCAAATAAAACAAGAGAGAATAAAAGCAACACTCTCTCTCGAAGCCTATGATCTATACATTTTCTCCCCCTTTGGCAACAAGTTACCAAAAAGTTCCTAGAAAATGCATAGTGCTAAGTCGACACTCAGGCTTGATCTTCTGGTGGTGGTGGAGTCCGGAGCACTCCAAGGACGAAGCCTTCTGTAGACGTGGTCGGAGTCAAGGCTGAAGTGGACGCTGGAGCTGGTGGTACTGAGGCTGTAGCTGGTGCAGAAGTGGTGGCTCTGGTGTCAGCAACTGGCACTGCATGTGATCTCTGAGCTCTTGGCACTCTGGCAAATGCATCAGTTGTAGTCTTGCCTCTCCTCTCCTACATGTCATCCTGGAGCTGCTCCACTACAGTCTGAATCTCTGTCACTTTGACATCCAAGTCATAGAACTTTTGTTCCATGATCCTCTCTAAGCTTGCCTGGTTCTGAGTTAGGGTGGCTAGTCCTTGCTCAATCCGCAGGGTGGATGCAATCAAGTAACCAAGCTGCTCTTGTTTGGTTTTCAGGAAATATTCAGATGCCTCCTCTTGAGTAGGCATCTTGGCAGCTTTCTCCTTCCTCGCCTTCTCCTTCTTGGCTTGTGCTTGGGCAGATGATGGCTCATTCTCAGTCATGACCACTTGATTATCTTTAAAGTCTGGATGGATGGGCAGGTGTTCCTTGTCCAATAAGTATATGCCCGTGCCCATCTTAGAGTTTATGAGCTCCTGAATCTGTGGGGCATATCCACAGCTCCTCTTCTGGTCTGCTGCTGTCCTCTTGATTGTTTCAATCATAAGGCTCATGAATTTTAATTTCTGTGGCACGTCAAAGATATGAAGCAAGTTGATCGCGTGGCCCCTGATCATCTTGTGATCTCCAGACTTGGGCAATAGGGTGTGCCTAAGAATCCAGTTGATGGTTGGCAGCCCTGACAGAAGATAGTGTACTGAGCCAAACTTGAACGTATCAAGTGCTTCATTTGGAATCTCCTTGTACATGTTTGACATTGAGTTGTGGTCCATGTTCTTCTTGGCATAAATATCCAAGTCATCGTCATGCTCTTCTGGGGCATTAATCAGCTGAGCCCATTCAGCAACTGTAGACTGGTACCTCGTACCCTCTGACATCCATACAATCCTGCCATCTGGATAGAAATGGGCTGTGGAGTAGAACTGCATGATGAGTTCCTCGTTCCACTTTGTGAGCTTCTGCCAACAAAGTCCTCTACTCCACATGCCTTGAAGCTGTCCTGCACTCCAGGTTAGTACTCTTCGTTGTCCTTGATGTATTGCCAATCAACCCATCTCATATCACAGACAATTGGCTTCTTGTCTAGCAGCACTGTCTCATAAAAGTCTTGCTGCTCCTTGGTGTGAAACCTGCAGTCAACTGCAGTCCTTCTCCTTGAAGCATACGGGTCTTCTTCTCTCCACTTCCGGAGCCCTGAATCTCTCCTGAGTTTCATATCCTCAGCCACAGGATGAGCATCGTCGTGGTCTGGGATCTTGGGCTTGAGCTTTCTAAGAACATTCTCTTCTTCTTCTTCTGCAGCTTCAGGCACTGGGGCCTTGTTCTTCTCAGTAGCTGGGATGCTTCTTGTGTTCCTCTTTGGCTTTGGCTTTGGAGCTGGCTTGGCCTTGGAAGCAGCTGCCCCTGTTCTTATGGCATCACCCATCAGCTTGGGTGCCTTAGGTGCTGGTGCAGCTACCTCTTCTTCTTCCTCCTCATCTTCCATGATGGAAGCCTTGCCAAGCACTCTAGCTACAGTTTTCTTCACCCTTTCTTTCCTCTTCTTGCCTTCAGCAGCAACTGGCTCAATGGGAGTGGGCTTCTCAGTTGAAGCTCTGGCCTTTGACATAGGCTGCCTGCCTGCTGGCCTTTTGATCTTCATCCCTGGTTTTATGCCCTGTGCTGGCTCAACTCTCTTGGAAGTTGCTTCCTCTTCTACCACATAATCCTCATCTTCTGAGTCTGAGGTTCTCTTCTTTCTCTGTCTTGTGGCAGCTTTAGGCAGATTGCTAGGGGTGCTCCTGCTGCCATCATCTGAGGAACTTGAGGGACTAGTGCCCTCACTCATCTGCACTTGCTGCTCTGACAAGTTCTGGCTATCACTTTGGTCTGACATGATGCAAATTCTGACTGCTGACCCTGTGAATAGGTTATAGATGAGATAGAGTGGATAAGCATCACAAAATGCAGAGATTTTTGCAAAAGAATAATTCAAAAACTTAGTTTTAGTTTCCCACTGAAAGCATCTCGGATCTACCGATTTGTAAACTCGGTGATACCGAAGCAGTTTTGGCACCTAAACTAGTGAACTCGGTCAGACCGAGTCACAGTTCGGTGGCACCGAGACTGCTAGGGTTTCACAGAGTTCCAAAATCGGTCACACCGATAAGTAATTCTCGGTCAGACCGAGTCTCACTTGTGCAATGGCATAAGCCAAATCGGTGGGACCGAGTTTTTCAACTCGGTGGGTCCGAGATGGTTTCGGCGGAAACCTAACCCTAAAATTTTCGAATTAAACCTAATCTACGAGTTCATTGACTGGAGAGAAGTTTAACAAACGTGGCAAGAATCATGATGATCACAATGTGCTAAGAATCGGATTGGGGAATAGCACAAAGATCGAGTCCATACCCTAGTTCGGCGGAGACTCGCTACGGCGGCAACGACGGGGTTGAATTTCCGTTGACGGCGACGGAGACCAGCGACTGGAGGCGGCTGGCGGCGAGGAGACGATCCGGAGACCAAGTTGGCAGAGCAGGCTATCGCGCGGGCGAAGGGGTTCGGAGAAATTTCCAAATTTTTGCCCGTGACTATATATAGCCCGACCCTGTCGGTGTGACTGAGTGGAACAACTCGGTGGCACCGAGATGCAAAACTGTATACAGTTGTTGCAACTCGTTGTGACCGAATGGTTCAAATCGGTTGCACCGAGATCGAAAACCTAGATCAACTTAATGATCTCGGTAGGACCGAAAGTAGGGTATCGGTCAGACCGAGAATCATAAAGAGGTTTTGGAAGTTTAAGTCTATGACGAATCGGGGACTCCGAGCGCTCCTCACATAGAGTGGTTCGAATCTGACTTGATCAAATTTTGTGATGTAGCATGAATAGAGTTTGAGACGAGAAAAGCATAGATAGCTAGAGGAGGTTCTTAGGCATTCTTGTCCGTCCACTTGGCAAAAGGAAATAAAACCAAACAATCAAAACAACAAGTGGATGTCCTCGAATGGGTAAAATATGCAACCAGTATGCTCACACAATAAGATGGCAAATGAAATATGTGACAAGGCATGCACAACCAATTCTAGCATCTATCAAGCAATTTGTGATGACAAGGTCATCTATATATGAGTATATTGACTTAGGAGTCAAGTGAGAACACTTGATCATAGGTCATACTCATCGTTTAAGCTCAAGTGGGGTTACCACTTTTACATAAAGCATTGTTGTGTTCACATCTTTAGAGTTGCTTTAGCTCAAGTCTTAGAGTAAAGCTCCCCTAGATGTGATATCCCCCCTTAGAGGGATGAACTAACCTCGGGTTTTGTCGATGATGACTTCATGTAGATATTGAAGATGTGGATGCTCAATGTTGATGTAGATCACTTGGAGCTATCCATTTGAGTGAATTGCACTTTCAATACCTACATGGGTTAGTCCCACAAGGAACAAACGAGGATATCCATAGACATAGAGTGATGCACCCACAAGATGATGTCCATGAAAACTTTTAGGTTACCTTGTCCCTTGTCTTACCAACAAGAGGGTTTGTGACTCCTTGAACTAGTGCAAGATGTGGAAGTTGATTGCACTTGTTCTTGCCAAAATGATAAGAGTGAAGTATGTTGGCGGAGTCACCCTCAAGAACTCTCTAGTTCTTCTTCTTTTGGATCCACACCATCTTGATGGGAATCCTTGGAGTTGTAGTCGTACTTGATGAAGTGGAACTTGAAGTAGTCTTGGGAATCCACTTGACTAAGGTCTTAGGAGCTTCTTCAAATGCATCAATTTCCTCTTGAAGCTTGTCCTTGCCTTTTTGCTTGTAGTCTTGTGGTGGAAGATCATCTTGAGCTTGTGTCCCCTTGAAAGAAGTATCATACTTCTCTTGTTGAGGAACAAACTTTGTCTTGGGGTATTGATCTTCTTCCCACTCAACTCCATTGGCATTGAACTTTCGTTCAAAACCAACACCTTAATTCTTCCGGTGCATTCCTTGCTTGCGCACAATTTCCTCGAATTGCTTACTCCCGGCAAGGCTTTTGTACACTCCTTTCTCTATAATTCCCTTCAATAAGCTATTTTCTTGCTCAAGTGTAACTTGGCTAAGAGAATCATTAGTGGAATCAAGAGAACTACTAGAAGCAACAATATTGGATTTAGCATGATCATTGTTACTGCTAGAGGAAGAATCTTTCTTGTTCTTGTTACTAGACTTGACTTGAGGCATGTAAGTGGATAAGAGTAAACGCTTGGCAATGTAAGAAGAGCTTTTCTTGCGGATATCATCATTGATTGCTTTTAAGAACTCATGCTCTTGCTCAAGATTGAGCTTTTCAAAGCGTAATTTCTCATGAGCTCTTAAAAGTTCTTGATGATCTTCGAAGATAGTTTCATGAGCTAACTTAAGAGTGTTTAGTTCTTTAGTTAGAGCCTCAATCTTCTCCTTATCATTGTCATTCGTTTTATCTTGATTAGCATGATTAATTGACGTTTCATCATAGTATTCATCACTAGAGTTGTCAACAAGCAAATCATCACCTAACAAGTCATCTTCATCACTATTGAAATCAACATACTCGGGGTGTGTTACCTTAGGACCTTTGGCCATGAAGCATCTTCCAATTCCTTCATTTGGTGAGTCAAATATGTCGTAGGAGTTGGTTGACACAAGTGCTAGACCGGCAACACCTTCATCTTGAGTATCTTCGGAGTCGGAGTGATAACTTCTCTCGGAGTGGCTGTCGGAGTTGGAGCTGGATACCCATTCACCAACATGAGCTTGATGTCTTCGTTTTGTGTAGCTCCTTGATGATTTTTCCTTCCTTTCCGAATCCTTGCTTCTCTGTGAGTATCTTCGTTCATAACGATCATCTCTACTCCTTCTCTCTCTTGGTGGTGATTCTTTGCTTCTTCTTTTTGGAGAATCTTCTCTTCTCTTGTAGGGAGCCGTACACTCATTGGAATAGTGTCCGGGTCTTCCACAACTGTAGCAGTTTCGCTCTCGACTAGAAGATCTTTTGTCATTGTAGGACCTTGACTTGAAGATTTTATCTTTGCTTCTACTCTTCTAGAACTTGTTGAAGTTCTTCACCATTAAGCTCAATTCTTCATTGAAGTTTTGTTTCTCACTTGATGATGTAGGGGCTTCACATGAGGCTTTGTAGGTACCACTTGATTTGTTGTGAAGTTCCTCTTTATCCTTAAGTGACATCTCATGAGCAACAATTCTTCCAATCACCTCCGTTGGCTTGAGATCTTTGTAATTGGGCATCATTTGGATCAATGTGCACACGGTATCATATTTTCCATCCAAGGCTCTTAGAATCTTCTTGATGATGAATCTATCGGTCATCTCTTCACTTCCTAAGCCGGCAATCTCATTTGTGATGAGAGCAAGCCTAGAGTACATTTCAGCGACACCTTCACCATCCTTCATTTTGAACTTTTCAAGTTGACTTTGAAGCACATCCAACTTGGATTCCTTGACGGAGTCGGTACCTTCGTGCATATCAATCAAAGTGTCCCAAATTTCCTTTGCATTCTCAAGACGGCTGATTTTGTTGAATTCTTCGGGGCACAATCCATTGAAGAGAATATCACAAGCTTGAGCATTGTATTGCAACATCTTCAACTCATCCGCGGTAGCTTCACGGTTTGGTTCTTTCCCATCAAAGAAGTCACCTTGCAAACCAACACACACAATAGCCCAAACGGCGGGGTTATGTCCAAGAATATGCCTTTTCATTTTATGCTTCCAACTAGCAAAATTAGTACCATCAAAGTAAGGACCTCTACGGTGATAATTTCCCTCGCTAGACACCATACTCTCCTAGGTTGTGAAACCAAGGCTATGACCACCAAAAGCTATGGAGATCAAAGCAAATGGAGACCAAAGCTCTGATACCACTTGAAGGATCGAAAGTATGTCTAGAGGGGGGGTGATTAGACTACTTGACCAAATAAAAACTTAATCTTTTCCCAATTTTAGTTCTTGGCAGATTTTAGCTATTGTAGGACAAGTCAAGCAATCATCACACAATTCAAGCAAGCATGCAAAGAGTATATTGGCAGCGGAAAGTAAAGCATGCAACTTGCAAGAATGTAAAGGGAAGGGTTTGGAGAATTCAAACGCAATTGGAGACACGGATGTTTTTCCCGTGGTTCGGATAGGTGGTGCTATCCTACATCCACGTTGATGGAGACTTCAACCCACGAAGGGTAACGGTTGCGCGAGTCCACGGAGGGCTCCACCCACAAAGGGTAATGGTTGCGCGAGTCCACGGAGGGCTCCACCCACGAAGGGTCCACGAAGAAGCAACCACCCACGAAGGGTCCACGAAGAAGCAACCTTGTCTATCCCACCATGGCCATCGTCCACGAAGGACTTGCCTCACTAGCGGTAGATCTTCACGAAGTAGGCGATCTCCTTGCCCTTACAAACTCCTTGGTTCAACTCCACAATCTTGTCGGAGGTTCCCAAGTAACACCTAGCCAATCTAGGAGACACCACTCTCCAAGAAGTAACAAATGGTGTGTTGATGATGAACTCCTTGCTCTTGTGCTTCAAATGATAGTCTCCCCAACACTCAACTCTCTCTCATAGGATTTGGATTTTGTGGAAAGAAGATTTGAGTGGAAAGCAACTTGGGGAAGGCTAGAGATCAAGATTCATATGGTAGGAATGGAATATCTTGGTCTCAACACATGAGTAGGTGGTTCTCTCTTGGAACATATGAGTTGGAATTGTGTATGTGTTCTGATGGCTCTCTCCACGAATGAAGAGGAGGTGGAGGGGTATATATAGCCTCCACACAAAATCCAACCGTTACACACAGTTTTCCAATCTCGGTGGGACCGAATCAACAAACTCGGTCGGACCGAAAAGGTAAACCTAGTGACCGTTAGAGATTTTCGGTGGGACTGACATGCAACTCGGTAGGACCGATATGGTTAGGGTTTGGGCATAACGTAATCTCGGTGAGACCGATTACACAAACTCGGTGATACCGAGTTTGGTAATAAGCTAACCAGAGAGTTGGTCAGGCAAACTCGGTGGGACCGATTTGCTCTTTCGGTGAGACCGAAAGGTTACAAAAGGGAAACATAGAGTTTACATTGCAATCTCGGTGGGACCGATTCGCTCTTTCGGTGAGACCAAAAAGTTACGAAAGGGAAACAGAGAGTTTGCAATCCCATCTCGGTGAGACCGAGATCCCTATCGGTAGAACCGAATTGCTAGGGTTTGGCAGTGGCTTATGACAAGTGAAACTCGGTGGCGCCGGATAGAAAGAATCGGTAGGACCGAGTTTGGCTTAGGGTTTAGGTCATATGTGGATATGGGAAAGTAGTGAAGGGTTTTGGAGCATATCACTAAGCACATGAAGCAAGAGGCTCATTAAGCAACACCTCATCCCTCCTTGATAGTATTGGCTTTTCCTAAAGACTCAATGTGATCTTGGATCACTAAAATATAAAATGAAGAGTCTTGAGCTTTTGAGCTTGAGCCAATCCTTTGTCCTTAGCATTTTGAGGGTTCCACTTTCACATCCATGCCATGCCAATCATTGAGCTTTCCTGAAATAGTCATCTTGGAATAGCATTAGCTTAATGAGCTATATGTTGTTATGAATTACCAAAACCACCTAGGGATAGTTGCACTTTCAGCCACCTCCTAAGATATGCAATTGCCGCTGGCTTTGCTATGTCCATTGCAGCCCAATTTTTTTCAAATATATATGGGTTCCATGAGTAAGCAGCAGCCCAAAGGTGGTCATCAAACACCTTTCCATGAAACTTCTTCTTGAAGTTGGACACCAAGTGAAACATACATTCCCTATGTTCGGCCTCTGGGAACACTTCTTTTACACCTGTCATCACTGGTTGCCCAGCATCGGTGCATATGGTTAAACCCCTTGGGGATCCTATGGCTTGTCTAACCATTTGCATGAACCAGGTCCAATTCTCATTAGTTTCAGAATCAAAAACACCCATACAAACTGGATACATCCAACTATGGCCATCAACAGCGGTAGCACTAGCCAGCTGCCACTTGAACCTGCCTGTCAAGAAGGTGCTATCTACTGCCAAGTATGGCCTGCAGCCATTAAGAAACCCATCGATGCAAGGCTTCAAAGCAACAAAAATTCTTTTAAATCTGATTTTATCTTTTATTGTGTGATGATCAATGATCACTATGCTACCGGGGCAGCAACTTTCAATTTGCGACTTGAAACTATAAAGATTATCAAAGCTTGTATCCCAATCACCATATAGTTCCTTCAAGGCTAGCAGCTTACCCATATAGACTCTCTTAGAGTTGATGTCGATTCCATGATGCTCTTTAAGCTTCTTTCGCAATTCCTTTGGTCCTAGAGTTGCATCCTCAATTAGCCAGTCCTTCACGTGCTCACATATCCACCGCTTGTTTGCATTCTTCAACTTCTTTTTTCTTTTTGTACTAGAGCAATCATGACCACAAGGGTTCTTTCTCACCTACAAAAGATGAACATAGAAAATTAGTACTAGAGTAAAGACCATGACCACAAACTAAGCACACATGAGTAAAGTTAGAAAATTACCATTACTATGCACTCATCTTCCATTGTAGAAGCATATATCCTCCATGGACACTTATCTTCATCCCTTCTTGAACAATAAGCTCTGAACCTATGTGGTGCACTCTTTTCGGTGTCAAACTCAAATTCATGTTTGATTGCATGCTGAGAAAGCGCCAATTTAAACTCTGCCATATTGGGATATTTTCTTCCTTCGTTCATTGGAGGATCTAATTTATTATATTCAATGTGTGGTGTATGATCTGCCTCGTGATATTCCTCATCTTCCTCTACTTCAACCTCTGACATGCTCTCATCCTCGCTCTCAACCTCGCTCTCAGCCTTGCTCTCATGATCAGGAACATAGTCTTTGTCCTTTTCTTTGTTGGAACAAGGAACCATGATAAGAGGTACAGGTTCATCCTCTAAATAAATATTTTCCTCATCAACACCAACATGCTCATTCTCAGGTACTGGGTTGCGAAGATAATCATCATCATCATCTTGTTCTATGTTGTTAGGTTGGCTATGCGCATCACTATGCCACTCCGTTATAGGCTCATATGGTTCCGATGGATCACAATATGCAACAAACATGTGCACAACCTTTGTCTTAGAGTGTTTCTCAAACATCGACACCAATTCTTGGTCAGATGTTACTTCAGGGTAGATTTTAAGAACATCATCATAATACTGAACATGTGCAACTTCCAAATAACGAGGCGAGTACTGCTCTACGATTTATTCAACCAAGTCCTTATAATTTGTTAAGTCGGAATCAATAACCTTATCAAAACAGAAGCATTTGATATCCTTTCTAGCCTTTTTTGGGTTGCCAAGCAAATTGATTTTCAGCACATAAGTTGAATTTTGATCCATCCTGTAAAAACCAAATAAACTTAATCATGAGTTGCATTTGGGATCCATCTCTAAGTTTAGATTTTGCAGCAAATTATCATCTCTAAATGAAACTCCTAAGTAATCTGTTGCATTTCGACAAATCTAGAAGAGAGGTGCTACAAATATGTTGCATTTGGGATCCATCTCTAAGTAATCTTCAAAGCCATCTCTAAGTACTCTGTCAAATTTAAAGAAGAGATGCCTCACCCATCTAGACAAGCCGATGTAGCCGCATCCCTCGGTGATACTTGGCCTTGCTCTGGTGTTGCACCTTTACCACGCAAGGCTGAGACCGCCGCACAGCCGGCCTCCCCACCATGGCCGCCCTCCACCTCCCCACCATGGTCGCTTTGCCCGTCGTCAGCAGGTTGGCCGCCCCCCGCCTCCCCACCATGGCCGCCTCGCCCGTCCTCCAGGGGTTGGCCGCCCCCCACCTCCCCACCATGGCTGCCTCGCCTGTCCTCCAGGAGTTGGCCGCCCCCCGCCTCCCCACCATGGCCGCCTTGCCCGTCCTCCAAGAGTTGGCCGCCCCCTGCCTCCCCACCATGGCCGCCTCGCCCATGGCCCTCGTCCACCTCGCCCTCCTCCATGTGCCGCCGCTGGGTGCCTCGCTCGCGCCGCCGCTGGGTGCCTCGCTCCTCGCTCGTGCCGCCGCTGCGCTAGGTTTAGGTCTCGGGGAGGAGAAGGGGAATCGGGGGCAGAAGGGGGGGGGTTCGTTTTTCTTTTTTTTAGCGTGCTATAAAGAAGGGGTAAAACGAATTTTCCTGTCATAGTTGACGGTGTTAACAGCAAAAATCGACGGAAGTGTCATGAAAGGAAGAAAATAAAGTTAGGGTGTCAAAAAAGGAAAAAATAAATTTTTAGGGCCAAAAAGGGAACCAAAATTTAAGAAAGGGCCAAATAAGGAATTCTCTCTTAGTATATAGTAGTGGCGCACTACTTCCCTGGTGCGCCATTAGTGTCAATCCTATCTATAGCCCTTTTCCTAGTAGTGCGAGACACAGATTTAGTTCTCGTGGAAGCATGATGACCCACAAGTATATGTAATCTATTGTAGTCCTTTCGATAAATAAGAGTGTCGAACCCAACGAGGAGCAGAAGGAAATGACAAGTAATTTTCAGCAAGGTAATTTCTGCAAGCACTGAAATTGTCGGTAACAGATAGTTCGATAACAAGATAATTTGTAACAAGCAAGTAACGATAACGGTAACGAAAGTGCAACAAGATAGCCCAATCTTTTTAGGGCAAAGGACAGGCCAAAAGGTTTCTTATGATAAGCAAAGTGTTCTTGAGGGTACACGGGAATTTCATCATGTCACTTTCATCATGTTGGATTGATTCGTGTTCGCTACTTTCATAATCTTACATTATTAATAAGTTGATCCCAACTACTACCAATTCTCTCAACATGCAGCTCGTCCACATCATCGTCTAGCCACATCAGCACTTCTCTTGATTTAGCTCGCCTATGGTGAAGCCACGTCACCACTTAATGTTGTCGCTGCAGGTCGCTCGCTTTGTGCTACACTAGATGATACCCCGCGCGTTGCAGCGGAAATTGTAGCCGAAAAATTGAATATATTAGACAGAGAAAAATAAATAATTTGAAACACCTGTTAAGCATGTTGTCTCCCAGCTAAAGTAAAACCATTTCATGCACAACTCGCTTGAAAAATAAAAATGTATTCCGTGTCTAGCAAGTTAGAATTGCCCATCATTGAGAGGATTTTGACCCCAAAAAAAGTAACCTGCGAACACATGATATTTTGATTATCTAGAGATACATCCAGCATACATCAGTAATCACAAATAGATGATTTGTTGAATGGCAAATAAAGCTAATTTCTTCACACGTTAGCAGATTACGTGTTGAACAACGAAGGAGGTGTGCGGAAGCCATACCATGCATCAAAGGAGATTTGTATCACCATAACATGGCTAGCAGGATTAGAATTGCCCATCATTAAGAAGAAATTTAATAACAAAAGTAACCTGCAAACACTATTTTAATTATGTAGAGATACATGCAGAATACATTAGTAATCACAATAGATGATGTGATGAACGACAAAGAAGATTATGGGAGCCATACCATCAAAGGATATTGCAAGCTAATTTCACATGTCTTCAGGAAAATCAGTGTAATCCTGGTAACAAAACTGAGGGACTGGAGTTACCTTAAGTTACACGATTGGCAGAATGTGCTAGAGAAAAATGAAGTAGTCAGTAGCCAATCTGCAACTTGAACTTGAGGTTGTGCACAATGGATTAGATCAATTGGTCATCATGTGGTACTTGATGGCGGCCCTTCACGAGCTAGAACCTGCACAGGATGGCTAGCGCCATATTCATCCGCAGCACCGTCGCCGCCAATCCATCGGTCTGGCCAGAATCTAGCAACGTTGACAGGCTTCATCAAAATAGTGTGAGCACGATCAGAGCCCCCGCGGCGGCAGCGACGACGGCCCCATCGCCGACCCACGGGACTCCCGACAGTCGGCAGGGACGGTACCTCTAGTCGTTGAGCCCCCCCCCCCTTAATCCCGCGGGCTGCTACATCTCGAGCTAGCGTTGGTTTTCCCCGAAGAGGAGGGGGTGATGCAGCACAGTAGCGTAAGTATTTCCCTCAGTTTTTGAGAACCAAGGTATCAATCCAGTACGAGGTAACGTGCAAGTCCCTCGTACCTGCATAAAACGGTAGCAACTCGCAACCAACACTTAGGGGTTGTCAATCCCTTCACGGTCACTTACGAGAGTGAGATCTGATAGAGATAATATTTTTGGTATTTTTGGTATAAAGATGCAAAGTAAAAAGTAAAAGCAAAACAAGTAAAATAAAGTAATGGAGATTGATATGATGAGAATAGACCCGGGGGCCATAGGTTTCACTAGTGGCTTCTCTCAAGAGCATAGATATTCTACGGTGGGTGAACAAATTACTGCTAAACAATTGATAGAATTGAGCATAGTTATGAGGTTATCTAGGTATGATCATGTATATAGGCATCACGTCCGTGACAAGTAGAACGACTCCTGCCTGCATCTACTACTATTACTCCACTCATCGACCGCTATCCAGCATGCATCTAGAGTATTAAGTTAAAAACAGAGTAACGCCTTAAGCAAGATGACATGATGTAGAGGAATAAATTCATGCAATATGATAAATACCCCATCTTGTTATCCTCGATGGCAACAATACAATACGTGCCTTGCAACTCTTTTTGTCACTGAGTAAGGACACCGCAAGATTGAACCCAAAGCTAAGCACTTCTCCCATTGCAAGAACTACCAATCTAGTTGGCCAAACCAAACGGATAATTCGAAGAGACTTGCAAAGATAACTCAATCATACATAAAAGAATTCAGAGAAGATTCAAATATTATTCATAGATAAGTTGGATCATAAACCCACAATTCATCGGTCTCAACAAACACACCGCAAAAACAAGATTACATCGAATAGATCTCCACGAGAGAGGGGGATAACATTGTATTGAGATCCAAAAAGAGAGAAGAAGCCATCTAGCTACTAGCTATGGACCCGAAGGTCTGAAGTAAACTACTCACACTTCATCGGAAGGGCTATGGTGTTGATGTAGAAGCCCTCCGTGATGGATGCCCTCTCCGGCGGAGCTCCGGAACAGGCCCCAAGATGGGATCTCATGGATACAGGAAGTTGCGGCAGTGGAATTAGGTTTTTGGCTCCCTCTCTGGTCTAATGGGGGTACGTAGGTATATATAGGAGGAAGGAGCACATCGGTGGAGCTCCGAGGGGCCCACGAGGCAGGGGGGCGCGCCCAGGGGGGCGCCCTCCACCCTCGTGACCTCCCCGGAAACTTCTTGGAGTAGGATCCAAGTCTCCTGGATCACGTTCGGTGAGAAGATCACGTTCCCAAAGGTTTCATTCCATTTGGACTCCGTTTGATATTCCGTTTCCTCGAAATACTGAAATAGGCAAAAAACAGCAATTCTGGGCTGGGCCTCCGGTTAATAGGTTAGTCCCAAAAATAATATAAAAGTGGAAAATAAAGCCCAATATAGTCCAAAACAGTAGATAAAGTAGCATGGAGCAATCAAAAATTATAGATACATTGGAGACGTATCAGGCATCCCCAAGCTTAATTCCTGCTCGTCCTCGAGTAGGTAAATGATAAAAAGAGAATTTTTGATGTGGAGTGATACTTTGGCATAATTTCAATGTAAATCTTCTTAATCATGGTATGAATATTCAGATCCGAAAGGTTCAAGACAAAAGTTCATATTGACATAAAAATGATAATACTTCAAGCATACTAATTAAACAATTATGTCATCTCAAAATAACATGGCCAAAGGAAGTTCATCCCTACAAAATCATATAGTTAGGCTATGCTTCATTTTCGTCACACAAAGATGTTCCCAACTTCTATACCCCCGATGACAAGCCAAGCAATTGTTTCATACTCAAATAATCTCAAACTTTTTCAACCTTCACGCAATACATGAGCGCGAGCCATGGACATAGCACTATGGGTGGTATAGAATATGATGATGGGGATTGTGTGGAGAAGACAAAAAAGGAGAAAGTCTCACATCAACGAGGCTAATCAATGAGCTATGGAGATGCCCATCAATTGATGTTAATGCAAGGAGTAGGGATTGCCATGCAACAGATACACTAGAGCTAAGAATGCTCAACAAAAGAAAACTAGTGGGTGTGCATCCAACTTGCTTGCTCATGAAGACCTAGGATATTTTGAGGAAGCCCATCGTTGGAATATACAAGCCAAGTTCTATAATGAAAAATTCCCACTAGTATGAACAAGACAACTTATGAGACTCACTATATGAAATCATGGTGCTACTTTGAAGCACAATATATGAGACTCACTACATGAAGAACAAGGTGCTACTTTGAAGCACAAGTGTGGAAAAAGAGATAGTAGCATTGCCCTTTTTATTTTCTCTTTTTTTGGGCCTTTCTTTTTTTCTTTTTGGCCTTTCTCTCTCTTTTTTTTGATTGGGCAATGCTCTAATAATGATGATCATCACACTTCTATTGACTACAACATAATGATTACAACTCGATGCTAGAACAAGATATGACTCTATATGAATGCCTCCGGCGGTGTACCAGGATGGTGCAATGAATCAAGAGTGACATGTATGAAAAATAATGCATGGTGGCTTTGCCACAAATACGATGTCAACTACAAGATCATGCAATGGCAATATGACAAAAGTAAAGCATGTCATGATGATGATGATGATGGAAGTTGCATGGCAATATATCTCGGAATGGCTATGGAAATGCCATGATAGGTAGGTATGGTGGCTGTTTTGAGGAAGATATAGGGAGGTTTATGTGTGAAAGAGCGTGTCATATCACGGGGTTTGGATGCACCGGCGAAGTTTGCACCAACTCTCAATGTGAGAAAGGGCAATGCACGGTACCGAAGAGGCTAGCAAATGGCGGAAAGGTAAAAATGCGTATAATCCATGGACTCAACATTAGTCAAAAGAACTCATATACTTATTGCAAAAATTTAGAAGTCATCAAAAATCAAGTACTACGCGCATGATCCTAGGGGGATAGATTGGTAGGAAAAGACCATCGCTCGTCCCCGACCGCCACTCATAAGGATGCACAAGCCAGGTACACTTCATGTTTCAAATTTGTTACACAACTTTAACCATACGTGCATGCTACGGGACTTGCTAACTTCAACACAAGTATTTCTCAAATTCACAACTACTCAACTAGCACGACTATGATATTATCACCTCCATATCTCAAAACAAGTATCAAGCATCAAACTTATCTTAGTATTCAACCCACTAAAAAGAAAGTTTCACATATCTTGAATACCAAGTATATTAACATTAAGCAAATTACCATGCTATTAACGACTCTCAAAATAATCTAATTGAAGCATGAGAGATCAAGTTTATTTAAAACAAACCACCACCGTGCTCTAAAAAGATCTAAGTGAAGCACTAGAGCAAAAATTATCACGCTCAAAAAGATATAAGTGAAGCACATAGAGTAAACTATCAAGCTCAAAAGATATAAGTGAAGCACATAGAGTATTCTAACAAATTTCAATTCATACATGGCTCTCTCAAAAGGTGTGTACAGCAAGGATGATTGTGGTAGACTAACAAGCAAAGACACAAATAATACAAGACGCTCCAAGAAAAACACATATCATGTGGTGAATAAAAATATAGCTCCAAGTAAATTACCGATGGAAGTGGACGAAAGAGGGGATGCCTTCCGGGGCATCCCCAAGCTTTGAATTTTTGGTGTCCTTGGATTATCTTGGGGGTGCCATGGGCATCCCCAAGCTTAGGCTCTTGCCACTCCTTGTTCCATAATCCATCAAAAGAATTCACCCAAAACTTGAAAACTTCACAACACAAAACTCAGTAGAAATCTCGTGAGCTCCGTTAGAGAAAGAAAACAAAAGACTACTTTAAGGTACTGTAGTGAACTTGTTCTTTATTTGTATTGGTGTTAAACCTACTGTATTCCAACTTTTCTATGGTTTATAAACTATTTTACTAGCCATAGATTCATCAAAATAAGCAAACAACACACGCAAAACAGAATCTGTAAAAAACAGAACAGTCTGTAGTAATCTGTTACTAACGCAAACTTCTGGAACCCAAAAAATTCTACCAAAATTAGACGATCTGGGCAATTTGTTTATTGATCAGCAGAAATTGGAATCACTATTTTATCACGTTCTGGTGATTTTTGACAATTCAGGCACTGAGCACAAAGATTCTGGAAATTACAGCAAGATCAAATAACTATCTTCCAAGAAGATCTAATAGGTTTAACTTGGCACAAACACTAACTAAAAGATAAACCACATCTATTGAGTACTTTGATTATGAATCTTTTTATCTAGATTTTTAATGGATTCAATGGTAGCAACTTTGTTTTCAATAATTTCAAGCCTTTGCATAACATGCTCCAAGGTTAACACAGTTCCATTAACCAAAAGGGGAGGTGAGCCAAATAAATCTATTAAAACATTATAGGAATCAAAAGTATGGCTACCCAAAAAATTCCCTCCGGTAATGGTATCAAGGATATATGTATACCAAGGATTAGCACCTACATAAAAATTGCGAAGAAGGACTGAAGTAGATTGCTTTCTGGTAGATCTATTTTGAGCATTGCAAATTCTATACCAAGCATCTTTTAGATTTTCTCCCTCCCTTTGTTTAAAATTTAGCACTTCATTCTTGGGAGATAACGGAGAAGATAAGGAATTCGACATAGCGACAGGTAAGCAAACTAACACATGAGCAAACAAAAGGCAAAGGGAAAGAGAGGGCGAATAAAACGGTAAGGGTGAAGTGGGGGAGAGGAAAACGAGAGGCAAATGGCAAATAATGTAATGCGAGAGATAGAGATTGTGATGGGTACTTGGTATGTTGAGTTTTGCGTAGGCTTCCCCGGCAACGGCGCCAGAAATGGCTCGTTGACGGGAGAGTAAATCTTGACTTGACTTGGCGTAGGCCTCCCCGGCAACGGCGCCAGAAATCCTTCTTGCTACGTCTCGAGCTAGCGTTGGTTTTCCCCGAAGAGGAGGGGGTGATGCAGCACAGTAGCGTAAGTATTTCCCTCAGTTTTTGAGAACCAAGGTATCAATCCAGTACGAGGTAACGTGCAAGTCCCTCGTACCTGCACAAAACGGTAGCAACTCGCAACCAACACTTAGGGGTTGTCAATCCCTTCACGGTCACTTACGAGAGTGAGATCTGATAGAGATAATATTTTTGGTATTTTTGGTATAAAGATGCAAAGTAAAAAGTAAAAGCAAAACAAGTAAAATAAAGTAATGGAGATTGATATGATGAGAATAGACCCGGGGGCCATAGGTTTCACTAGTGGCTTCTCTCAAGAGCATAGATATTCTACGGTGGGTGAACAAATTACTGTTGAGCAATTGATAGAATTGAGCATAGTTATGAGGTTATCTAGGTATGATCATGTATATAGGCATCACGTCCGTGACAAGTAGACCGACTCCTGCCTGCATCTACTACTATTACTCCACTCATCGACCGCTATCCAGCATGCATCTAGAGTATTAAGTTAAAAACAGAGTAACGCCTTAAGCAAGATGACATGATGTAGAGGAATAAATTCATGCAATATGATAAATACCCCATCTTGTTATCCTCGATGGCAACAATACAATACGTGCCTTGCAACTCTTTCTTTCACTGAGTAAGGACACCGCAAGATTGAACCCAAAGCTAAGCACTTCTCCCATTGCAAGAACTACCAATCTAGTTGGCCAAACCAAATGGATAATTCGAAGAGACTTGCAAAGATAACTCAATCATACATAAAAGAATTCAGAGAAGATTCAAATATTATTCATAGATAAGTTGGATCATAAACCCACAATTCATCGGTCTCAACAAACACACCGCAAAAAGAAGATTACATCGAATAGATCTCCACAAGAGAGGGGGATAACATTGTATTGAGATCCAAAAAGAGAGAAGAAGCCATCTAGCTACTAGCTATGGACCCGAAGGTCTGAAGTAAACTACTCACACTTCATCGGAAGGGCTATGGTGTTGATGTAGAAGCCCTCCGTGACGGATGCCCTCTCCGGCGGAGCTCCGGAACAAGCCCCAAGATGGGATCTCGTGGATACAGGAAGTTGCGGCGGTGGAATTAGGTTTTTGGCTCCCTCTCTGGTCTAATGGGGGTACGTAGGTATATATAGGAGGAAGGAGCACATCGGTGGAGTTCCGAGGGGCCCACGAGGCAGGGGGGCGCGCCCAGGGGGGGCGCCCTCCACCCTCGTGACCTCCCCGGAAACTTCTTGGAGTAGGATCCAAGTCTCCTGGATCACGTTCGGTGAGAAGATCACGTTCCCGAAGGTTTCATTCCGTTTGGACTCCATTTGATATTCTATTTCCTCGAAATACTGAAATAGGCAAAAAACAGCAATTCTGGGCTGGGCCTCCGGTTAATAGGTTAGTCCCAAAAATAATATAAAAGTGGAAAATAAAGCCCAATATAGTCCAAAACAGTAGATAAAGTAGCATGGAGCAATCAAAAATTATAGATACGTTGGAGATGTATCACGGGCGCACACCATGGTGCCGTCCGGGAGCACCTTTCCCTCGATGGCGCCGACGAGGTGCCGGTTCCCTTATCTTAGCGAAGATGAAGATCAATCGATGGAGAAATTAATTGGAGAGATGATAGGACGACAGAAACGTTGGAAAATCAATCGATGGAGTTATTGGGAGGTGAGAAGACAAGGAAGGAAGACCCACCGGGAGAGGTGTGGAGCACGGCAGAGGTCAACTCTTCGGCTGTAGATCTAAGCCACCGAGAAGTTGCGAGAGTCGGCCTTATGAGGGAGCCCGTGGTCAGCCTAGGATGGGTCCTTCTCCTGGTGGTAACTGAACGCTAAGGCTGGTCATAGTGGGGAGTAACTTATACTAGTGTCATGCATATGACACTAGGCTAAGTTATTATCTTTATAATGCAAAGTAACATAGTAGTAGTATCATAGACGGCTTCATTTATTATCTTGTAGACTCATCTTGTATTGGGAAGCGCTATGTTACAGTAACATATTATGTTACTACTTCTCATTAACTACTTGCCATATAAGCAAAAAATTCTTGAAATGCGTTATGTTACTCGCTAAGTTACTCCCACTATGACTAGCCTAATGTGATTGCTTTGCACACAGTCGATCGCTGACCGTAGGAGGAATAAGGCTTTTGATTGGCTGGTTTTACAAACTGATTGATGATGTGGCACAAAGCTAATGTAGACAGTGTGCATGTTAAAAGAATGTTAGATTCGCATAGTGTACTGGCCATCCAACACGGCTTTCCTTCTGCACACGTACCGTTGAGTCAGGAAAATATACGTGACCGCCGCGTTTTGCACGCCGGCTTTCGAGCCCGATAACTGAAGCGCACATTTATCATGTCATTAATTTACACCCGCCGGTTGATTTTCCATCAATCTCTCCATCTTCCATATACACCGGTGCCTTTTCTCCTTCTCGAGGGAATAAATGGAGGAGTAGATGGAGTTGCGCTCCACACAAGAAGTTCCTCATCTGCATGAGAGGATTCATGACCCATTCAGGTTTAGTTCCTGAAGAGCATGGTTAATAGAAGAGCCCACTGTTGGCTCTATGCTCATGCCATGTCACTTGTAGCCTGTACAAAAAAAATCCTATATACTAAGGTTGGCTGTAAACATTGGCTATTGTAATTAATGTTTGCATGCATGAGGAAGTTGGCAACCTCATCTCATTGGAAGGGAGGAAGCAGCTCCGCTGCATGCAATTCTTTTTCCTCGTGTGCTGCGCTAGAGCCGGGCGCTAGCTGAAGCGCCGGCTTGCTTCTCTCTCTTCGCTTCTATCTGCTCCAGCTCAGATTTTGCTGACTTGGAATACCTTATAGCCTGCTGACTAGACTCTATTATACTTGCTCTTAGATACTACTCCACGCCTGTCACCAAATGGTACAAGTCTCGAATAGGAGGTGGAGGCTAGAACTTTCTAGAACCAGCCGGCTGTTGGTGAGAGATGCTGCCTCCCACGCACAGCCACCGCCCGTGTTGTCCTCGCGTTCCCATCAGATTACAAAGTTCATCAGGTACACCACTTCCCATGCCTCATCCGCCCTACAGCGGCATCTGCCGTCGGCTGGATCTGGGCTCTTATTACGGTATCTGTGCATGTAGGTACAGAAGTGAACCGGCGGGACGCGAAGCAGATGATGGGTTTCGTGGGGATGCCCGCGTCATGTTTGGGCACGTTCGCCACACTCGCCGGCCCTGTCAGCCTACGAGAATGGTTCAGCAACCTCCTCTTCGCCGCCACCGTTGCAATCTTCGCTTGTGTGGTTACGTCACGTCCCCTCCTCATCGTGCCTACAGGTCCGGTTCTTAAATCTAGAAAACTGAAAATTTGTTTCTTGATTGAGTTTGTAGAACTGTGTCAAGTAAACTGGTACCAGAGAAACATGCTTTATCATCTCTGTATTTTGACCAATACATTATTTTTACTCATCCAATAAGTTAGCAAGTTGTTATTCTAATTTTTTTCAAAACTGAACATATTACATGATGATACGTCTTTGTCACATGGTGCTGCCATATTTTTTCTACAGATGCTCTTGCAATCATCAGGCAGAGGTAGGAAACTTCCGAGGCTGGGTCATATTTGCGCCCTCGAAGCCGCCTGCATCCTGTTTCAATCCCCTCTCTGTATGAGGTTCTCCCTGATTCCTCCATTTTCCAATCTTCATGAACCATGTTGCTTCTTTGCTTTTTATATTACTGCCATGCAATTGACGCATTGATCATTTTTTTTCCTTGCTTTCCTTTAGTATACAGAGTCAATGTTCATATTATGAATCCCATCTCCAGCCTGCATATACTAACTTAAACCACGAAACATCTTGAGGCATCTCAATTCTCAAAGCAAGGACATGTTGTCTGTTCTAGCTTCCAGCCACACAATTATTGAGAGGTTTGTTGTCATCCTTTAATTTGAAGTTGCAGTTCTTTTCAATAAACACCACAAATGTTTCTAATGAATTGAGAGGTTTGTTGTCATCCTTTAATTTGAAGTTGCAGTTCTTTTCAATAAACACCACAAATGTTTCTAATGAACGCTACTTTATAGTCCAACTATCCTGAGCATAGGGATTTCACAAGATAATACAACACCAGTTAGTGTGGCTTCTGATGATACAGGAAGGAATTGGAAAGAAGTACTGCTCATAGATCTACATACTTAATTAGTAAGACCTTGACTAATTTATAGTCCAACAGAAATTTTTCGTTCACATGAACTCCGGTACAAAGGGAAAAACAGATTTTGCTGAAGATGCTAGTGGCGATTCCAGTGGTATAATAAACTTAAATACCCTGCGGTGTACCATATATTTACCTAATAATAATTCCTCTACTACCGACCAAGTACCCACAACAATGAATACGTACAAGTCACCATTATTGACAGAAAATCAATAAACGAACGTCCTGCCATGTAAATCTTACCCTTCTTCCCTACATTTATTGAATAAAATTAGTATACCTATTCTGATTTGACATTATCTTCTATTCCCACTATTTAACATCAGCGGCACAAAATAAATTTGATCTTGCTGAGAAACGTCTCCAATACAGCAGCTGCCACTTCATGATTTTTTTTCTACATCAGTTTTGTTCTAATGACAGAACCTTGAAAATCATACACTAGATTTTTAAAAAATAAATTCCCATGATGATGGCCATGTCGTTTGCTTCTTATTCTCGTGCATGGGAGCTAAGGGCACATCTTTTAAATAATTTTTCTATAAATCACCAAAATTACCTTAGTCTCTTTTAAAAATATTTTTTTATAAATCACCAAAATCACCTCAGTCTTTTATTGTGTTCTTATAAATATGTAAGCACTATAGTTCCATGGGTTTAAGATTTAGCGAGCCTCTTCTATCAAGTGCCAGCCCTATTTCTAAAAAAATATGTTAGCACTAGAAGTGTTTAGGCCAACCAGTACACAGGATACATACTGTATTTGAATTAAAATGACCTACCCGCAAAAAAAAGGAATTAAAATAACCTGAAAGATGTCACTTTACATAGAGATATCTTACCTTAGTGCTTCAATGTTGTTTTAAGGGAAGACCACTGTGAGCTATTGCAGAGTACTCCCACAAGGAAAAGAATATCTTTCAAGGTAATATGCTTTACATAAATCTAACAATTGAACCAGTTACTTACAATGATCAAACTCACTATACTATCCACTTAATACCCACCTAACAATGCTACAAATTTTACACCATGTAGGGCACCATCGAGCTATGGCACAATGAAGATACATGCTTCAGTTCCCTCCATGCCATGTATAGTATACATAATTGTTGCCTTGATAGCCACCTATTATAGCCGAGATTCTCACACTTCTAGATGTCTTTTACTGGTACAAGACTTCACATATATCATACTGGAGTACATGTATCTGCATCAATTGTTGATATCTGATATTGTCCGCGCATTTTCTGTACAGTTTTGTTGCATCAATTTGGATATCGACTTTTCTCAAATAAATCATCAAGCCATCCCGCAGCAACGTGTGGGGCATCATCTAGTTTGATATGTGGGTGGACCGATGCTTAGGTGTTGTTCTTACTTGAACAAATCTCTTACTTATGATTAACCCCCTCGCAAGCATCTGCAACTACGAAAAAAGTATTAAGATAAAATCTAACCATATCATTAAACTTTTGGATCCAAATCATTCCCTTACGAAATAGCGCATAAACTAAGGTTTAAGCTTCTGTCACTCTAACAACTCATCATCTAATAACTACTCCACAATGCATTCCCTTAGGCCCAAATATGGTGAAGTGTCATGTAGTCGACGCTCATATGACACCACTAGGGAATCACAGCATACATATCATCAAAATATCGAACACATATCAAGTTCACATGATTACTTGCAACAAGATTTCTCCCGTGACCTTAAGAACAAAAGTAACTACTCACAAATGATTAGAGGGGTATTAAATAGCATAATGGATCTGAACATATAATCTTCCACCAAGTAAACCATATAGTAATCAACTACGAGATGTAATCAACACTACTAGTCACCCACAAGTACCAATCTGAGGTTCCTGTACAAAGACTGAACACAAGAGATGAATTAGGGTTTAAGAGGAGATGGTGCTGTTGAAGACGTTGATGGAGATTGCCCTCCCCAAGATGGGAGAGTTGTTGGTGATGATGACGACAATGATTTCCCCCCTCCGGGAGGGAATCGCTCCGTCGAAGGGCAAAAGTGCTCCTGCCCAAGTTTCGCCTCGGGAGGGCGGCGATTTGTACCGAAAGTCCTCGCCTTATTTTTTTTCTAGGCCAAAATGACTTATATACAAGAAGAGGGGCATCGGAGGTTGGCTGAGGAGGACACAACCCACCAGGGCGCGCCTGGGCTCCCTGATGCGCCTAGGTGGGTTGTGCCCACCTGGTGGGCCCCTCCGGTAGTTATTTTCTCTAGTAATTCTTAAATAATGCATAAAAATTCTCCGTGAAGTTTCAGCTTATTTGGAGTTGTGCATAATAGGTAGCTCTGACGTGCTTTTTCAGGTCCAGAATTCCAACTGCCGGTATTTTCCCTCTTTGTGTAAACCTTGCAAATTATGAGAGAAAAGGCATTAGAATTACTCTCAAAAGCATTATGATGCATAAAAACGTTATAAATAACAGTAGGAAAACATGATGCAAAATGGACGTATCAAAGCACAGAAAAGAAAAAAAATGTTTTTTCCTTTCGTAAGTGGCACGGATTTAGTTCTCGTGGAGGCACGGATTTGCTTTCGCAAGAGGCACAGACGTGTCTCTTCGAAAAGGAAAAAAAATTCTCCTAATTTGGTTTCTTCATCCATTTCTTTTTCATGAAAAAAGTTATTTTTCTAGAGCTCCAAAAAGGCTGGATTTTTTTCTCAAAGAAAGGGAGCCAGGAGCCAGGAGATGGGCCAGATGCAAATAAATTTGTATAATGTAGGTTAATTTGTTGTCATGTGGCGAAAAGAGAGAAAGAGAAGAGAGAAAAGGAGAAGAGAAAAAAGAGAGAAGAGAGAAAAGAGAAGGGAGTAAAGAGAGAAAGAGTGAAATAGAGAGGGAAGAGAGGAGAGAAAAGAGAGTAAAAGATTGTTTGAAAATTCTTTTTATAATTTATCTAACATTCTAACAGTTGTGAATGCAGCAATGGACCCAATGTGCCCCAGGTGTGGTGATGACCGTCACGGAAGGTGCGACAGGGTGGTTGAATTGGGGCTGGGATGCTCGAAGGCTGGCCCAAGCAACAATTTCCTCGGGTCCAAATGTTTGCCAGAACAAAACATATGATTGACATTTTTTTCGAAAAGGAGGGCTCCCCGGCCTCTGCATCAGAGTGATGCGTACGGCCATCTTATTAACCAAATAACAAAAAGTGTCAACAAGGTTCCAAAGTCTCCAGTTGATAGAAGGAAAATGCAGCTCACACAGAGCTTAAGAAGGCTAGATACACAAACTAGCCAAGAAAAGATGCCACAACCGGCTGGCTAAAATAGATAGGTAAACTAATTGCCTATCCTATTACATGACCGCCATCCAAACCGGTTGAAGATATCCCGAGCTACCATCTCCCAACGGATAGATCCAGTAACCAAACGCTCCCTGACCTCCATCGGAGTGAGTAGCGACCAAGAACGGATCACTGCCGTAGCTCGGAAAATAACCTGCAAAAAATGAATCCATGATGTTCTGTTAAAAACCAAATCATTTCTGCAATTCCAGATAGTCCACAACAAACCGCAAAGTCCAACCCGAATATGTCTTGCTAAGTCAGGCTCAACCCCGTTAAGCCATGTCCCAAATAATGCATTGACAGAAGTCGGTGGAGTAATATTAAAAGCAATATGGACCGTCCGCCAAAGAACTTTGGCCAACGGGCAATCAAAGAATAACTGCTTAATTGTCTCATCCCGATCACAGAAACTACACCTAGTAGGTCCTGTCCAATTACGCTTTATCAAGTTGTCCTTTGTTAAAATAACTTGTTTATGGACAAATCACAGAAACACTTTAATTTTTAAAGGAACTTTGAGAGCCCAAACATACTTGAAAGTTGGAATGGAGTTTGAATTAATAACATCAATATACATTGATTTAACTGTAAATACTCCAGACCTAGTCAAATTTCAGCGTAATCCATCGGGTTGGTGAGAAAGTTGAACCTCCATCAGTCTCCTAACTAGATGGAGCCATTCTTCCCAAGGATTGCCCGCTAGCGACCGTCTAAACTGAATATTAAGGGGGATAGATTGAAATACCGTTGCCACAAATACCTCACGTCGTTGAGCAATCTGATATAAAGACGGATATTGAATGGCTAAAGGTGAGTCGCCAAGCCAAGTATCCTTCCAGAAACGTGTACTTGCATCGTTTCCAATAACAAATCTCGTCCTATTGAACATTGATTGTTTGGCTTTCATTAGCCCTTTCCAGAAAGGCGAATCAGTCAGTCTGACTGCGACCTGGGACAATGTTTTAGTGTGGAGGTACTTGCTGCAGAGGATCTGCGCCCACATGGCCTCAGTCCCGGAAGAAAGCTTCCACAACCACTTACTAAGAAGGCATCTGTTCTTAACTTCAAGATTTTCAATACCAAGACCCCCTTGGTCTTTCGGTTGACAGACGATGTCCCATTTAGCAAGCCGGTATTTTCTTTTAAGATCATCACCCTGCCAGAAGAAACGCGACCGATAGAAGTCCAGTCTTTTCCTAACACCAACCGGGACCTTAAAAAATGATAAAAGGAACATAGGCATACTCGTGAGAACCGAATTAATCAATATCAAACGGCCTCCGTATGACATGAGCTTACCCTTCCAGCAGCTCAGTTTTTTCTCAAATCGATCCTCGATGCACTTCCATTCTCTGTTTGTCAGCCTACGATGGTGTATCGGAATACCAAGGTATGAGAAAGGTAAACTCCCCAACTTGCACCCAAACAATTGCCTATAAGACTCCTGGTCGTCTTTGGCTCTACCAAAGCAGAACAACTCGCTCTTATGAAAGTTAATCTTTAACCCGGTTAATTGTTTAAAAAGGCATAACACCATCTTCATATTTCTCGCCTTGGCCAAATCATGCTCCATAAAGATGATTGTATCATCTGCGTATTGAAGGATGGAAACACCTCCATCAACGAGATGAGATACCAAACCACCCACTTGACCATTCTCCTTAAACACTAACAAATAATGCTCTAGAAGAACAGAACAAGTTGGTTTTACTTAGGCCAGGACCCCTTTAGAGCTTGCATGCTGCAGTTCCAAAGAGAGGTTATTGCTGTAGAGATGAACTTATCATTATCAGGTAGACAATCAGTGAGCCTAATCCATTCCATTGTTTAAGTTTTTTTTACTGTAATTCCATTGTTTAAGGTTGCATGCTTTATGCAGCAAGGTGATGATGTTGAAGAGGGAATTGTATTGTGTCATGCAGAGACTTCAGCTTTCACTTGGGATGTTGCATTACAATTAGAGTCCGTCGTTGGCTTCAGTCGGGTTGGTTAGCAAAGACCGTAGCTAGCTAGACATTAGCGACCCGTTTGGTTCAGCGAAAGTGGTGCGGTTTCTAATCCCCACGCTTTCTGAAATGGTAAACTGTGTTTGGTTCGCGTACTACGTTTTCGGCAGCAGCGGTTTCCAATACGCGGCTTCGCAGAGTCGAAACAAGCCGAAGGTGAGTAGCAAACCGGGTGAAGCCGAACGAACCAAACAAAGCCAGTATCCAGTAAAAAAGAATAGGAAGCAGCGCTTCCCTATACTGAAACCAATTATGTTACCTGAGCAGGAACCAAACGCGTCATAAGTTTCTCCATATACACACAAGTCCACGTCAACAGAAGCAAAGAAAAAAGAGTGTCAAAGGAGATAAGATAACCAACAAGCCAATAGCACTATTAGAAGGAAGGAATGCGGAGTTAACAAGACAACATTGTAGCCACCGCATTGGTCGCAATGATGGAGAAACATTCACAATGAACCCACCGCATTGGCGTGAACGAAAAACGGGTTGGCGAAGAGACTAGGAGTAGAAGATGTGGGGAAGAACGAGGAAGAGAAGAACATCAATTATCCCTTCTATCAATGAATGGTATCTGGGCTGGAGGTGGAGCTTATTGGCGACTAGGAATACATTCAGGTTGCCACTTACCTCCCATGTCAGTGTGCATTTGCGAAGTTGAATGGACCTTTGAGACTGATCTCTATAGTTATTTATTATTTTGTGTCAATAGTATGTGTTAGTTTAATCCACTTTATTATATAATAAATATGAAAAAAAATATCTTTGTTGCAACGCATGACGAAGATGAGGTGGGTGTCATTTGATTTTAAAGAAGGAGTCTCCAGCGAGAAATGTCCCATTACGATGGGAAATCGAGTGAGAAAGGAAGGGTCCGAGAGAAAAAGAGGGCGATACGTTGTGGGGTGGGGTTTTTTGTGTTGGGCCCATGTGTTGGAGATAACATGAGGGATAGTCCGAACAACCGCATTTTTTCCCCATATAAGGTCTAAATTTGAGGCAGCCCAGACTATCCATACGATTAAATTTTGAAGAGCCTACTGAGTGTTCATTTGATGTCCGAACACGTCCGGACATTTGAGAACAAATGAGTTTTGACCTTATAGATAACCTTAATTATTTGTTTAATTAATTTATATATGCATAATCCGTAGCAACGCACCGGCGTTTTGCTAGTTATTATAAGTCATGGCATGAAGAGCACACCGCCGATGGACGTATGATTCCCGATGCCGTTTTAGAGATGACGTGGTGGGCCGGGACACGTACGGACCTGGGGAGCTGACGCGACTCCATTACGAGCGGATGGTGAAAACTGCAAGAATCCGGGTGTCGACATGTTTGAAGATGTTGTCTTTTCATCATTGAGAAAAGGAGATGATTGGCGATTTGACGGATGCCCATGGAGCTCGCGTCCGAAAAGTTGACGGTAATTGCACCGCGCTATTGGAGATTTGGAGCGTAGCTAGCACTAGGAGAAGAGAGCCTCATGATACGGAACCAAGCCCCGTGTCGTCCTGCCCAGGGCGTGCCGGCGGTGATCCCTTGACCTGACGTTCTTGCCGCGAAGCCGGGCGACGCCCGACGGGGCTTTTCTCTCGTGGCGATTCCTTGCTGGCAGCGGAGTGGGCGGGTGGCTTGCGAGTGCGTGGAGGGCACCGACAAACCGATGGAGGTGCTCGGCGTTGGCGGTGAAGAAAGAAGGATGGTCGCTGGCAAGCCTGCACCCCGTGTCCTCGGAGGAGGAACGGCGGCGTGGGGACTTGGGGAGCACGTATGTAGTATTTTCTCCGTCCACAATTACTTGTCGTACAAATGGATATATAATATGTAGATGTATTTTTAGTTCTACATATATTTATTTATGCCTAAACACTGTCTAATGAGTACGTGTGATCCAGCGTTCCCGAGGGGCCGCATTAGAGCCGTCGATCTCGCGCGACCGCATGACACGTGGGCGTGGCGACCCGACCAGGTGGAGAAAAGATTTTTTCGCTTCCCCTTCCTCCATCCTCACCCGTTCCCCAGTCCACTTCACCCTCGGACCGGCGACGAGCCAAATCCCCACCAAATCCCTAGGGCTTCGCCACGAGCGCGGCCGGCGACGGCCCGGCGAAGGATTCCGCATAGCTCGAAACGGGGTGAGGGTGGCGCGTGCGTGCCGAAGAAGGAGGAGAATGTAGGGGCGACGGGGGAGGAGGTGTAATTCTGCGCGAGGCGACGACGACCCCGAGGGACGCGAGATCCTGCTGCTTCAAGGACCCGAGGTTAGTTTACCCATACGTTCTACCCTCGCCCACACATCTCGCGGTTGCTGGGGCTTCGTCGCCGACGCCCTCGTCGTCGACGACCGCAGGAGCAAACTATTGTGCCTTGTTTTTGTAGGCAATGGTAGAAGATAACTAGTCAATAATCAATTTTGAAATGATGCAGGTTTAATCAGTTCAGAGAATAACCAGTATGAAATGTAGGCATTAGGCAAGGAGATAGATATATGTAGGCAATTAGATAGAGTTATGTAGGCAACAATCAATTAGAGAATAAGTAGTAATGTGTGTTTTTGTTTTCTGTATGTAAACAATCGTCGTGCATTTTTGATTTTGTAGGCAATTTTAATCAACATTTTTATAGACATTGTTGTGTGTGTTGTTCGTAGGTAATTAAATTAGCATTATAGGCGATACTGTTGTGCTATCAACAGGCAGTTCTCAGGAATGTTCACCATGTGTTTGTAGGCAACACCAGTGTGTTTTTGTAGGCAATCAGACAGAGATAAGTAGGCAAAACAATGCATAAGCTGTGTTCATAGGCAATCCCGTAGATAATGACGTGTGTTTTTGTGTTTCATCATCTGACAACACATTTTTAGTAGAAAAATACAAGAAGGGGGGCAAAATTCTCACATATTTTTTCTTGCCATGATTTTGTGCCTTTTTTAGGCAGTATTGTAAGATACGTGAGAAAACTACAGATAGTTTTGGCATGGCATGGCGTGGAAGCACTAGTTGTGGTTCTAGTAGTAGTAGCAGATTTCAGAGATGGCGCTAACCTCTGCCATTTTCCTTTTGGTTAGCAACTAAAACTACGCGTCATATATGGCACACATTGTAGCAGGTTGTAACATCCCGGATGTAATTTACCTTATATGTATCCCAACTCTTGCCGTTTCCGGCTTTAAGTTGTTTTATTTCATCGTTGTCGGGTTTTTTGTCTCCGTGTGTTGTTGTCTTTATCATGCATCTCACATCATGTCATCTTGTGCATTGCATTTGCATATGTGTTCGTCTCATGCATCCGAGCATTTTCCCCGTTGTTCATTTTGCATTCCGGCGCTCCTATGTCCTCCGGTGGCCTTTTCTACCTCTTTTCGTGTGCGGGTGTTAAACATTTTCGGATTGGACTGAGACTTGTCATGCGGCCTTGGGTTACTACCGGTAGACCGCCTGTCAAGTTTCGTACCATTTGGACTTCATTTGATACTCCAACGGTTAACCGAGGGACGGAAAAGGCCTTGTGTGTGTTACAGCCCAACACCCTTCCTATTTGGCCCAAAACCCACCAAAAACCTCTCCATCATCTAGAGCATTCGATCACTATCGCGTGACCGAAAACCGCACCTCATTTGGAGCTTCCTAGCTCCCTCTACCTATAAAACTAGCCCCTCCTCCGAAATTTGCGGGTCAATCTCCCCCCTAACCCTAAAAATCTCCTCGCGCAGCCGCCGGACACGTCCGTACCGGGCGGACGAAATCGCCGCCGCCACCCGCGGCGAACCACGTCCCGCCACGTGGCGCGCCGCCACCTTCTCCGCCGCCGGCCCGGGGAGCCCAAGTCGGGCCCCCGAGGCCCATTTGCTGCCCGCGCCTCCCCGCCGCCCTTCCTCGTCGCGCCTTGCCGCCGGCGACGCTCCGCCGCCCTCCGCCGTACCTCGCCGGCCGCCGCGGCTCCACGACGCCGGCGCCCCGCCGCCTCGTGCCTCCCCAAGCTCCGCGCCGCCCATCGTCAGCGCCGCCCGAGGCCGCCGCCCTCCGCCGCGCCTCCTCCCCGGCGAGCTCTCCTCAGCTCCGGCGTCCCCCGTCTCTGGCGAACCTCCGGCGAGCACATCTGCTATAGTAACCGCCCGGATCTGGATCTAGATCTGAGACAAACCTCGGTTGACTTTTTCTTCCCATAACCCTATTTTTATGCAATTTTTGACATGCCATAACTCTGCATCCGTAGCTCCGATTCGTGCATGTAGAATATCAAAATGTTCGTCTCGACGAGTACATCATTTCATCTCATTGCATCATTTTCATTTGAGCTCATCTTGATGCCCGAAATGCTGTTGGAAGAGGGCTATGTGATGAATTTGTCAGATCTGTTTCAGCAAATGGCATTTTGTCATTTTTGTCATGATTAATGTGTGCATGCTATGATCCTGAGCTCTACATGTGTTTTGTTAAATGCCATGCCATCTTTACAGGGGTGTATGCCATGTATTTTTGTGATATTTGTGGTGACTAGCACAAGCTTGCAAAGTAGCGTAATCGTTGATGCTGATTTCAGGGACTTAGAATTTCACTAAGTCCTTGTCCTGATTTTGTTGTTATGCCATATGTTCATGTTGTTTCCTAGTGATCGTTGCCTATTTTGAGGATGATTAGTAAGGATGTTTTGTTAATATTGTGGTGCTCTATCGATCCATGTCTTTATTTGCATTTATGGAGTACCCAAGCTTGAGTCAATCGAGCTCTACTTTTGCTATAAAGTGAATCCTGGCAAATTGTTGACATGTTTAGCGATTTTGCCGAGGATGTTGCTATTGATCCGTGCATGCTATGTTGTTGCTCTTGCCATGTCTAGATTCTATGCTATGTCTTCTTGATGGGTGTATGCTTAGTTTGTCATGCAATGCTCTGTAGTGAGTGCATCGAGCTCGTAAACATGCCTACTCGTTAACTGTTTTGCATGCTCTAGTTTTTCACTAAGTCCGAATCTGTTTATGTTTTTGCCATGTTCACATGCTTGCAATTGTATTTTCTGATCCCTTTTGGCTCAAGGTCACTAAGGGACTTCTGTTAAGTGCTTTGAGTAGCTTCATGCCATGCCTTGCTTTGCCATGTTAAGTTCCTGTAGCATGTAGTTTTCATGCTCTAAAGTGTGTTTCCTGATAATAAATTCCAGACTTGTGTTAATTTCACTAAGTCTGAAACCTGTTATCATTTGCACTTTTTCCATGCTTGTTTGAACCTGTTAATGGATGAACTAGACGTAGCTCAGTGTTCATCTTTTGTCAAGCTTCATGAGTGGATCCCGGCCATGTATTTTGTTGTCATGTTTGAGTGCTGTAGCATTTTTATCTTGATGCATTTAGTTGGTCACTTGCTGATTATCGCAGACCAGTGTCATATTTGTTTTGATTGCCATTTCCAAACCGTGCATCCGATTCCGGTGATTTTTATATCGATTTCAACCGAAATCACCTCACCTTTCCAGTGGCACTCTTGGATTTCCAAGTTGAGGCCAGGTTCAATCATTCCTTGTCAAATCTTGCATATGCATCACATATCGCATCCCGCATATCATACCATGTTTGCATCATGTTGTTTGAGCATTGCACGTGGTTGATTGTGTTCACTTTGCTTGTTGTTCTTGTTTGGGTAGAGCCGGGAGACGAGTTCGTGAACGAGGAGCCGGTTGAGTTCTCTTACAAGGATCAAGGCAACTCTGACAACTTTGCAGGCAAGATGACCATACCCTCGAAATCACTTCTATCTTTGCTTGCTAGATGCTCGCTCTTGCTATGTCTATGCTACGATACCTACCACTTACTTATCATGCCTCCCAAATTGCCATATCAAACCTCTAACCCACCATGTCCTAGCAAACCGTTGTTTGGCTATGTTACCGCTTTGCTCAGCCCCTCTTATAGCGTTGCTAGTTGCAGGTGAAGATTGGAGATCGTTCCTTGTTGGAACATTGTTTATTGTTGGGATACCACCATATTATCTTGTTTATCTTAATGCATCTATATACTTGGTAAAGGGTGGAAGGCTCGGCCTTTTGCCTGGTGTTTTGTTCCACTCTTGCCGCCCTAGTTTCCGTCATATCGGTGTTATGTTACCGGATTTTGCGTTCCTTACACGGTTGGGTTATAATGGGAACCCCTTGACAGTTCGCCTTGAATAAAACTCCTCCAGCAATACCCAACCTTGGTTTTACCATTTTCCACCCAGCCTCTTTTCCCTTGGGTTTCCAGAGCCCGAGGGTCATCTTTATTTAACCCCCCGGGTCAGTGCTCCTCTGAGTGTTGGTCCACCTCATCAGCCGCCGGTGGCCATCAGGGGCAACTCTGGGCTGGCCTACCGGAAGTTTGGACAATCTGAGTGTGCCCTGAGAACGAGATATGTGCAGCTCCTATCGGGATTTGTCGGCACATTCGGGCGGTGTTGCTGGACTTGTTTTACCATTGTCGAGGATGTCTTGTAACCGGGATGCCAAGTCTGATCGGATTGTCTTGGGAGAAGGAATATCCTTCGTTGATCGTGAGAGCTTGTGATGGGCTAAGTTGGGACGCCCCTGTAGGGATTTGAACTTTCGAAATCCATGCCCGTGGTTATGGGCAGATGGAAATTTGTTAATGTCCGGTTGTATATAACCTGAAACTTAACTTATTTAAAATGAATCAACCGCGTGTGTAACCGTGATGGTCTCTTTTCGGCGGAGTCCGGAAAGTGAACACGGTGTTGGAGTAATGCTTGACGTAGGTTGTTCTAGGATCACTTCTTGATCATAGTTGTTCGTCCGTGTTTTGCCTTCTCTTCTCACTGTCTTTTGTGAATAGGTTAGCCACCATATATGCTAGTCGCTTGCTGCAGCTCCACATCGTACCTTGTCTTACCTATAAGCTTAAATAGTCTTGATCGCGAGGGTGCGAGATTGCTGAGTCCCCATGGCTCACATATTACTTCCAAACCAGATGCAGGGACCGATGATATCGTTCCAGACGATGTTCTTGAGCTCAAGTGGGAGTTCGATGAAGACTCTCGTTGTTACTATGTGTCTTTCCCAGATGATTAGTAGTGGTGCCCAGTTGGGGCGATCGGGGACTTTGTCGCATGTGGGGGTTGATCTTTATTTTGGTACCGTCGTCGGACCATGAGTGTATTGGATGATTGTAATATTATTCATGTATTTGTGTGACGTGGCGAGTGTAAGCCAACTATGTATCTTTTGCCTTTTTATTTGTTTACATGGGTTGTTGTGAAGATTACCTTACTTGCGACATTGCTTTCAATGCGGTTATGCCTCTAAGTCATGCTTCGACATGTAGGCGATATAGCCGCATCGAGGGCGTTATACAGGTAGTCAGGATGAGAAAGTTTTACTATGTAGCATATACACAGTTTTTTCAATATAAACCGAGGAAACCCCCTGACGAGAACAGATTATGAACTGACTCTCATGTTTGCTGGAGGTAAACGTGTGACTCCTGCATTAAGATTCAGGACTCATATAGGTATTTGTTGTAGTAGCTCCTAGTGCATAAGATTGGCATCTTTGCCGCGTTTTTTCTCTGGAGAACTATGCTTTGGAAGTTTGACTTCATATTCAAAGAATAGGTTGCTTGAGTACGTAATTACCTCGAAATCTCATGTATGTTTTCATGTTATCTGGATTCGACTTGAAACCATATGTGGACACTCGATTTTTAGTAACTGAACTTTTTGTCATTTTTAAAAGTTAAATGCACTGCTGCTTTGATTGAGCTCTGAGTAATCAATCACCTTGAAATCTCATATGAAGTAATCAATCACCTCGAAATCTCATATGATGTTTTATATAAGCTGGATTTTGGTACTTTGATGTGTGGGACTCAATTTTAGTAACTGGAAAACATCATTTTTTAGAAGTTAGATGTGCCGGTACTCGAAGCATTTGTGCAGTTTTTTTCCGCAGCTGATGTGATGGAGTGAAGCTCTGAGCAGATTTCCACAAAATTTTCCCTCTTTTTTGGTGCATTGGATTTTGGGTGGTGGCAGAGTTTGCACCATGCTAGCCCCCAGTCTGCTGTTTTTGCTCGGCCACATTTGCAAGCGCAAGCAATAGTAGGATTAATTTCAGTAATCACACGTTTAAATGTAAACAATGTTGTACATGTATATGTGCAGGCATCTTCATTTGTATACAAGGCATTTTGTGTCAAAAAATTTTATTTACTTAGTAGGAAATTTGTTTCAGCCAAAACACTAAATCACCCACCCCACAATTTAACCACATAGTTTCAGACTACTGTCTATGCAGGCAACTAAGTCATTTTCTACCTGCAATTTTACTTTCTGTTTTCCAACTATGAGATTTCTAAATCATTTTTGCCCACTAATAGTAGAGCAACTTCAGTTTAGTGGGCAATTTTACCAACTAGTTTCAAACTAATTTTTGCAAAGCTTGAAGGCAACTAAGTCATTTTTCAACCTGCAAATTTCACCACCAGAAACTGAAATATTTCTGTGAGTCTCTTATTTTCCTGTTGGGCCCGCGTTAGCGCACAGGGAAATGGGCTTCTACTGTCGGGCCGCAACTGCACACCAGGAATGGATTTCTTTTCCTTTGCGCTCGTCCATCGACACACAGGAATAATAATATACCTGTCGGTCGGTTCTCGGCCCACAGGAATAGCCCATTTGGTGCCACGGATTCATCTAATTCGCGCCAAAGGTAGCCCATGTCCCGCCGCTTTGCCAATTCGAGCCTGCCGTTTTTCTCAAAAAAATAACATATGGGCTCTATCCCCAGATCGCTCCCAGACCTAGCTCACTCACGAACATTCTCCCCCAAATCTCAGCCCCCAACCTAGCTCTCTCTCCATCGGCCGGCGGCCGGCTGCACCCCGAGTCCCTCGCCGTCGGCTGCGCCCCCAAATCCCTCGCCTATTCCATTCTCTCGTTCGCCCCCTCTGCCCCCAAATCCCTTGCCTCTTCCATCCTCTCGTCCGTCCCCTCCGCCCGATTCACTGGTCAGTAGCCCAATGACTCGCTGCCTCCGAAGTGTTGTCGGCAAAGCTTCCCGCAGCTTCCAGAAGAGGGTCGTCGTCAACGACCCCGTGGCCGCCGTCACTCGACCACCGCATCCTTCCCTGAGCGGTGCCCTTTCCAATCCAGGTACCACCCTTTCCTCCCTTTCCTGTACAGGTGACGCTCATATGGTATATGAGATTTGTTTGTGGTAAGTGGCAGAGGAGCCCATATGGCCGAATCTTTCATTGTGCTGGTATTACATGCCTAATCCATCTAGGAATAAGATGGATTTGATAGAGTTGGGGGTTGTGGTTGTTACCCATCCACGGCATAGTATTAGGCCCTATCAGATTTGTGCTGAAAAAAAATACAAATCTGTACGCCTACCCTGATTTGGCACTTGTTTTTTTAGTAGACTATCAAATACTTTGTCTTGCTGATTAGACTACCAAATACCAAAATCTAAGTCGAATCTTTAGCTTACATCTCCCAGGTTACAGGACTTCTGAAGTCATTTCACTTGTTGACGAGAAAGAAAACATAGTTAAACTGCTGATTGTCAAGGTAGTGGTCAGTACTACATGCTTGTTGTCGTTTAATATTGGTTGATTTATCAAATATATTCTATGCATGTCTTGTTTTCTGGTCTGATAATGCTTACCAAAGGTTTTTATTATTGTGTTGCTGTGATTGTTTTTTGAGCTCTTTCTTTTTCATTTCGTACTATCCTTATGCTAATTATCTTAAATTGTTATGTTGTGTGTAATAGGATTAGATCTTGGATTTGCTAGTGGATTTTGGGAGTTTCTTAGCCTGCTTGGTGACTCCATATTTTTCACTATTTCAGCAAGTCTTTGGTAAGCATTAAACTTTCAGCATTACATTTTTATCTTATGTGTACATCTGTTTGCTTCCAATTGCTATATATGTATTATTGTTGCTAAATAACTCATATTAAGTATGATATGTTGAGGTTAAATAAGCAAATAGCTGATCTATTCCATTTTCAACACATAATTTGTTAAATGGTAGATCGTGCATGGATGTATAATGGTTGGCAGTATGGTCAAATTCCCTCTAACCTATGGCTTGAACAAACCAACCGATTTCTAGAGCATGCATTCTCCTTTCCCGGCGTAGCCCAAGGTGGTAAAATCAGGTGGCCATGTGCCAAGTGTCGTAATTATAATAAGCACGGTAGGGATGAGGTAGAGAAACACTTGTATAAATACGGGTTCAGGGAAAACTATGAAACGTGGATAGAACATGGTGAGAAGTATGTTCCTAGCCAACAGGGATCTTCCTTTGCCACAAACTGTGCTAGGCATGATGAAATCTTTCCCGGCGTAGCCGAAGGTGGTAATTCCTGATAAAACTAAAGATAATGTGAAGGCAAGAAAAGATCTAGCTGAAATTTGCAACCGTCCTTCGATGCACTTGAAATTGAAGGACAATGGGAAGTGGGAGAAGCCAAGAGCACCTTTTGTCATCGATAAGAAGGATGTGATAACCATTCTGAAATGGTTCCAAGAGCTGAAGTTCCTTGATGGGTATGCATCAAGCTTTAGACGGGGATTTAGCCTACTACACAGAAAGATTTTTGGCCTCAAAAGTCATGATTACCATATCTTCATGGAACGCCTACTTCCTGTTGCATTTCGTGGCTTCCTTCTAGAGGACATATGGAAGTGTCTAGCAGAGCTAAGTTATTTCTATAGGCAGCTATGTGCAAAAGAACTTAGCAAGGATACCATACGTTCACTTGAGGAGAATGTTGTTGTTCTTGTATGCAAATTGGAGAAGATATTCCCTCCTGGTTTCTTCAATCCCATGCAACATTTAATCATACATCTTCCATACCAAGCTCGTCTAGGAGGTCCTGTATTAGCTCGATGGATGTACATCTATGAAAGGTAATCATCCATTTCCCTTATGAAGCTTGGCTAGAATGTTGTTGTTCTTGTATGTTCTTGCTCGTCTTCTTATCACCAACTATTTGTTCTGTTTGCAAGTTTACAAGTAAAAATTACTATTGTTCTAGGATGATTACTGTGATTTGGCTAGAGCCGCACATCCTGATGATTGGGAGGAGCGAGAGTTAGATGGGCAAATGTTATATGAGTCATCAGGTGGCATTCCTCATGGGCGACTAGCAATAGCGGATGGAGCAATTAAGAAGGCTGATGTTATCTCAATAGCTAGAGAGAAGAAACTGAGGCCGTTATCTTCAACATCATTTCGGTGAACTATTCAAAAAAACGAAGAACTGAAGCAACGAGCTATTCAAGAAAACGAAGAACTGAAGCGACGTAATGAGAACCTTCAAAAGATAGTGGATATGCATGGAAGACTTTTCTTGGTACTTGCAAATTTGTGTACATGTTGCAGATTGATTGTTCAAACCAGCTATTCTAATGTTGCATACTTGTTCATAGGCCCTTCTTAAGGAGATGGGAAAAGAACTACCAGAGGAGCTACGCCAAGGAGAAAGTTTCCAACCACATGTAAGTACATTACTTCCTGAAACTTTTTTCTCAAACTGATGGTCAGCCAACCATTGCAAATAAAGAGTATTATGTTATTTGAGTAGCCATTAGCCATATCATGAATATCTTAGATCTTATTGATTGGTAAGGTACTTTATACAGATTTAGCTTGATAGATGGCACTACTTCCTCTCAACCCCCCCCCCCCCCACACACACAAATATGTTGAGATATGCTTGTGGGAGTGCATCTTGATTCCTGCATGCACATGTAGTCCCAACTTAAGTGAATTTACACCATAATTCATTATATTTTTCTAGGATCTCAATTTTTGGTCACTCTCATTTAGTTAAATTTATCATACTTAAGTTCTTGGCCAAATCTGTTCGAAACACCATTTGTGGTAGATGCTCATTGTTTATTCTGACCATCCTCTCTTAGTTAAAATTACTACTAACGTTGTTGGCCAAATCTGTCCAAAATGGGTGTGTTGATGGTTTACTCACAAAAGGCCATTTGGTTTTATTATCATTTATATTTTCTACCTGATGGTTTACTGCAACTTTTAATTGAGAAGCCTTTTCTGGTTTGCTTCATAACCTCTCCTGGTTTGTCTAAATAAATAATCCTATGTAGGGGGGCACAAATTCATCTCAAATTGGAACCCAAGCACTTGATGACAACACCGGTGATGGTGATTTGGGTGGGACTGTTGGCGGTGACAACTCCAATGGGAATATTGGCAACATGGCTATTGGTGCAACTAACCTTCACTCCAACAACCTGGAAAGCGAGGCTTAGAGTGGTAGTAACCTGGGCAGTGCCTTTGTTGACTTAGAGCAGGGTAACACAACTTTGGAACTAATGGTGGTGTTGGTAACAGAGTAGCATTTTGGAAGTTGCAATAGACACTAGGGGCAGGTTATCTACTTCTGTGAAGTATGTTGTATTTTGTTTGTAATGCACTGGAGCTTATCCTTGAAACTTGCAAGTTGAACAATTTATCTTTTGTTGTCGAGAACAGTTATGTACTTAGATGTGCAAAACTAAATCTTATCAGTCCAATTTATGGTAGTGGTTGACACAAGGATCATCATGGTATAATTTGCGTTGATAGATGCAGTATACAAATTCAAATGGATCATTAAGCTGCACCATCCATTGCTGGCGGTTTTGGGCCGACAGGACTAATAATTCTGGTTGTGACATGTACAAATTCCTGTCGGGCACGAACTCACAGCGAAATGTAATGAGTATTCCTGTCGGTGATGAACTGACAGCGAAATGTTGCAAATTTTCCTGTCGGTTCGGACCGACAGGGAAATAACGTATACTCCTGGCTACCCTATACCTGACGAAATCATGTTTTTCTGTCGGTCACCGTCAGGAGTGACCGTCAGGGAAATGTTTCCTGTCGGTCGGCCGACAGGCAAAAGCAAGTTTCCCCGTCAAGCTATCTCTGTCAGCTTTCCCTGACGGGTGACCGACGGGAAATACTTTCCCTGTCGGGTTCGGCTCTTTTCCTGTCGGTTTCCAACCCACAGAAATATTGCGGTTTCTGGTAGTGTTTCTTTCTCCTGAAGCAAGTATGCTCCCCTTTAGTTGGGTTCCTACAAAGTGTTCATGCAAAGGTTTCTCTAAGCAACTTTCTTGTATGTGTTTTTTCCATGAAACAGAGGCCAGGTGCAAGGAAGTGAAGCAACATCAAACAAGTGTTCGGGATCTCTCTCTAACATCGATCTTCAACATCCAAAATGGGGGGGGGGGTGAATCATCCTGGTTCATCATACATCTTCCAAGGAACAACTCGACCAATCTGACACACAAAGTCGCCCACCACCGGGTGCTAGGTCGCCTAACCTGCTGACCTATTCGCCTACACACACCCACACCCCTTGAGAAATCGCCTAAGCCAGCCGAAACGAACACGCCCACTCCCCGGTGCTAGGTCGCCTAACCTGCCGACCTACTCGCCTACACTCACACCCACCCCCCTGAAAAATCGCCTAAGCCAGCCGAAATGAACTCGCGCGACCACCGGGTGCTAGGTCACCTAACTCGCCGACCTACTCGCCTACACACACACCCACACCCCATGAGAAATCGCCTAAGCCGGCCAAAATGAACTCGCCCACCATCGGGTGCTAGGTCGCCTAACCCACGAGCTACTTGCCTACACACACACACCCATCCCTCTTGAGAAATTGCCTAAGATGATCGAAACTAACTTGCCCACCACCGGTTGCTAGGTTGCCTAGCCCGCCGAGCTACTTGCCTACACACACACCCCTTGAAAAACCGCCTAAGCCGGCCGAAACGAACTTGCTCACCACCCGGGTGCTAGGTCGCCTAATCCGCCGACCTACTCGCCTACACTCACACCCACCCCCCTTGAAAAATCGCCTAAGTCAGCCGAAACGAACTCGTCCAACCCCCCCCCCCCCCCCCCGTGCTAGGTCACTTAACCTACCAGCCTTCTCGCCTACACTCACATCCACCCCCCTTGAAAAATTGCCTAAGCCAGTCGAAACGAACTTGCCCACCATCGGATGCTAGGTCGCCTAACTCGCCGACCTACTCGCCTACACACACCCACACCATTTGAAAAATCAGCTAAGTCGGCCAAATCGAACTCGCCCACCCCCCGTTGCTAGGTCGCCTAACCTGTCGACCTACTCGCCTACACACACACACACCTCGCCGACCTACTTGCCTACACACGCACCCACACCCCTTAAAAAATCACTTAAGCCGGCCGAAATGAACTCGCCCACCACCCGGGTGATAGGTCGCCTAACCCACCGACCTACTTGCCTACACACACACCCACACCCTTTAAAAAATCGCCTAAGCCGGCCGAAACGAACTTGCCCACCACCCGGGTGCTAGGTCTCCTAACCCATCGTCCTAGCAGCCTAAATCACCATTTTTGGGGGCAATATTAAGTTTTTCAATATTCCGTTTCAGTTTTTTTTTTCATTTTTATAGTAGTTTTATATCAGTAGACAGCAATTAACATGGAGGTACACCGATGGAGCAGCTAAATGCCTGTTTTTTTTGGTTGTTTCAGGTATGACTGCAGCGATGTACAATACTGAAAACTGGGTAGGCACCCATGTCCTGGAGTATGTATCATGCCTATTTTTTGGTCTTTTCATTTTTTCTTTCACATACCAACATGGTCTACTTTAGTAACAAATAACATAAATAACATGGTCTCTTCTCAAAATAAAAAGCATTCAAGTCTTCTCACAATCATCAAAATAATCAGGAGTTTATTGAGATCAAGCTCAGCCATATGCACATTTTAGAAGAGAGAAGAAAATTTTGTGTAAGCGACAAAATGTGAAATAAAACAATGAAAACATATATTTTTTCGCTCTTTTTACACTAGCCAGCTTGGCATATCTTGTTTACTACTAGTTGGCAGAAAAATGGCAGGCAAGAAATTTACATTATTGCTACTGGTAGTACTAGCTCAGACTTTTTTTTCTTGGTTTCTGTTTTGTAAGCAACTAGTCTCTTCTCATTTTCATCGCCCCTTTTTTTAATCTGGGATGTAGGCAAGCTTTTTCTCTATCTTTTAGCCATATTGAACATACGCAGCCTTATCACAGCCAGTTTTTGTCCTCTCCTTTTTGGTGTGCAGAGGCAAGATGCAAGACAATAGGCAAGATAATTCAAGAGCAGGCATTTCTTCTCTAGCATCCAGATTCAACATGGGGAAGGGGAGGCAACTACAGGTGGAGACTAGGAGTATCACACGGGAGGTGCTGAGGGGTAGTCCCAGTAGTTGAAGAACTAACAGGAATCAAGCTTTTCTGTTTTGTTTTTGCCCAAGGATTAGTAGGGATTATAGTAGTGAGAGGACTTCTACCTTGGTGTTTTTTTCTGGGACGAAATTGCCCAGTTTCTCGAAATTTTCTTGCCGACGTTTGCTCCACAATATTGCCTGATCAGCAACAAAGAGTTGCCTAGCAAAATCTGTGGCCTTCTTCAGGATTTGGCTTAAATCGCCCCTTTTTTGTGTGTTTCCAGTTTGCAAGGATCTATCCCCTGCTAGGCCATGGCGTGCAGCCGCCGGCGACCGGGAGAAATAGCGGGTCAAGGGAAGAGAAAGAAGACATTGCTAGGGATCTGTGCTGGGGGCAGGGTTTCTGGTGTGGTGGGGAGAGATCTGAGCTTTATTTTCTTCTTTTTATCTGGCGGGACGTAGCTAGGCAAGGGAGGGGGTGGGATTTCCTTTTCTGACACATGTGGGATCGCACGTGGGGGTAACTTCCAAAAATGGACGGCCGCTAGATCATACCGCATCACGCGTCTGATTTATGGGGCAAGTAATTCGAGAGGGAGGAAGTGGTTAGGAAAACCGCCTCCGGGCATCACCGGCGACGCGGAGGAGCGCACAAGGTTTTGCAGTTTTCAAGTACTTCCTCCGTTCCTAAATATAAGTCAAGAGATCTCAATGCGGACTACATACGGAGTAAAATGAGTAAATCTATACTCTAAAATATGTCTATACATATCCGTATATGTAGTTCCTATTGAAATATCTAAAAAGATTTAGATTTAGGTGCAGAGGGAGTATTTCCTGCAAAAAAAAAGGTATAGAAGGAGTAGAAGAAAAAAGACGAAAACGAGAGAGACGGAGATTTCATGCACGTCATCAGGCGCACGCGCAATTGTTTCTTGTTCGACTCAGCTTCGGTTACTACTTAGGGCATCTTTAGTGGTTGTAAGATAGTTGTTGGTAGACTTTGCTACATAAAAATTTTGATGATGTGTCATACAATAAATGAGGGGAGAGAGGAAGGTTGTATGTACATGACCCAACACACCTTGACAAGCTCCAATGTAGAATGAGAGGGCAATTATCTCACATCCTATTGGGCAAACTAGATACAACCCATTGGAGTTGTTGTATGTTAAGGTGTTGGTTGATGACATGTCATATTTTACCAACAAGCTAACATACAAACTGTTGGAGATGCTCTTACTAGACCGAGTCGGTCATTGAGTCGTTGTAGCACCAGAAACTCTCCTTACGACAAAGCCTCTGGCCAATTTACATCTACTAGAGGTTGGCGCGTGCACGTGTTCTAGACAGTCTGTAGCCTCTACAAGCCGGCCGTCGAGTTGTGTACTGTATGAGCTTGTGAGGGGCGGTCACTCCCTCCCGCGACGCTCCCGCGGGCGTCCGAGGGGCAACCCTAGTTGCGCCGCCGCTAGCCCCCCCTCCTCCTCTCCCCCTCCCTCGCCGCCGCCGGAGGGCGCGAGCGGGCGAAGTCTGCTTGTCGCTGGCGGCGGCGGGGCCGTTTCGTCTCCGCCCGTGGGGGATTCGGCGCCGGCCCCTCCGACCGGATGTGGCGCTCAGCACTGGGCGCGGCAGCTCGGCGGCACACCGGCGTGGGCCGGCGACGGCGTGTGACGGCGATGCGACGGGCGGCGCGGCGGTGGTGCGGGCTCGAGGTTGGTGGCGGCGGCTGCGGCACGACGGCCCGTCCAGATCCACCTCTGGCGCTGCGGGTCATGGGTGACCTGGGCCGCAGTCGGCCTTCCTTGCCATGGCTCGGGGTGAGGGGATGGCACGGCAGCGGGTGGATGCGTGCGCCGTGGCCAGGCCGGGCCCTTGCGGCTGGTCGCCGGCGCACGGCGCGGGAGACTCCCCTGGTGACCATCCTTGGACGCGGCGGCAGGCTCTGCTCCCTCCTCTCCGGTGACGAGCGTCCGCCGTGGCCGTGCTCGGGGCTGGGCCTATGGCAGGGTGGGGCGAAACGGCGGTTTCGGGGGGGGGGGGGAGCCAGTTGGAGGGACGTGAGCTCCGCTGCTGAGCTGCCCGCCGCCGGCACTGTGATGTCGCCGTTCGTGGCTGCGGGCCACCCCTCCCCCCTTCCCCCTTCCCCATCCCTGTGTGTTATCGGCTCCGGCATTGTTCGGCGGGTTTGCTGGCGGTCTCGGAGGTGGTTGTGGTGCAGATTGCTCAAAGCCTCGACCTTTGGTGGTTCTCGGGGCGGTCTGGATGCATGGCGGCGGCTCTGGCGGTGGGAGACGTGTTGGTCGTAGGCTGACCGCGCGGCTCGGGTGCGGGCGGGCAGCCATGGTCGCTTGGGCGGCATGGACGCGGGTGGTTGGCAGAGTAAGGTTGCGACGGAGGGGTAGGAGCACGGGGGTTCATCACTCGCCCAGTCCTAGTACTGGCCGACGGAGGCGGTATCCGTGGATGTCATTCTCCTTTTTGCAGGCTCCGTCGTGGTGCTCCCATTGCCTTCGTGTCATTCCGGGTGAAAACCTGATCTTCGGGATCAGACGGTGACGGCTTCCTACAGTCGTTTCCCTTTTGAGGGCATCGTCTTGGAGTCCTCGTTCCGGCTTTGTCCGTCTCACTACCCCTCGGTGGATTGCTCATCTTCATGGTGGTCTTCGGCTTCTCATTAGGGTGCTTAGTCGTCGTTGGGGTGGTGTGTTCGGTGCTCGGCACCTTTGTATCCCGCCTTGGGTGTGTGCGTTGAGTGTGGTGGTGGCGTACGTTTGTATCTTCTTGCTCGATGTTGTGGTGATGGTGCTTTATATATAAAGCGGGGAACCCTATTTCTTAGTTGTGTACTGTATACATCCAAGTTGAGCCCTACGGCGACTTGTGTGGCCGGCCGCTGGACGTGAGCTGCCCCGTCAAATCCCGGGAAAATCTAACAGCTAGCTAGCTGGATCGCACCTACTCACAGGAATTAAGGAACCATGTCGTTTGCCGGCGAATCTGTCATTGCTAACGGTCGGCTGTCGCCGCCGCAGCCTGCGCCTGTCGGCCGCAATCTACTCCTCCTTCACCGGCAACTGGTATCACCTGCTTTGCTTGTGGTCCAAGGTTACTCCCGCATCAAAGACACGCCCAATGGAAACTGCGTCCGTGGTTGTTGTTTCAGAGGTGGAGGCTATCGATGGACCGTTGCGCTCTTTCCCAATGGTTATCTTGGTTTCATGTCCGCCTTTCTCTATCTTCCACAACAGGATAAGAAGATGTCACAGGCCGTGAAAGCGCATGTGCAGTTTAGTTTCATTGATGAGATTGATCAACAACAGCCTGCACGCATCCGTGGTGCACAGAAAGCTGTTGACTTCGCTCCCGGTGGCCTAGGCCGGGGTTGCCATCGTTTCGTAAGAGTAGAGGACCTTGAGCAGTCAAAGCATCCCAAGAGTGCGTGACTCCTTCACCATCCGATGCGATTTTATCATCCCAGAAGCTGCTGCTGCTGCTACATTCATCGAGGTGCTGCCATCTAACATATGCTAGCACCTGAACCATCTCCTTGCGACAAAGGTCGGCGCGGACGTGACGTTCAAGGTCGGCGGCGAGACGTTCGCCACTCACCGGTGCGTGCTCGCGGCCCGTTCCGCCGTCTTTATGGCGGAGCTCTTTGGCCCCATGAAGGAGGGGAGTACTAGAGCTGGTCCCATACAGATACAAGACATGGAGCCAAATGTGTTCAAGGCCTTGCTCGGTTTCGTCTACACCGACTCGATGCCCAAGATGGAGGTTGAAGCACTTGAAGCTGGATCTGACGTTGCGTAGCTGCAGCACTTGCTTGTTGCTGCAGACAGGTATGATCTCCAACGGCTCAGGTCCATGTGTGAAAAGAGTTTGTCGGAGCACATAGACACAAGCTCGGTCACAATGATACTTTGGACCATGCACATGCCAAAGTTAGGAATGGCAAAACGGCCCGCCGCCACAAGGTATGAAACAAACCTTCAACCATGCACATGCCAAAGTTAGGAATGTCGTTGAGCCATCCTTTGGAATGTTGAAGATGAAATTTAGGATTTTATTGAACATGCCAAAATTTCCAGAGGACAAGCAAAGTAGAATTATTGTTGCTTGTATGGCTCTTCATAATTTCATTCGAGAGAGCAGAATTCCGGATAGGGAATTTGATGCCTGTGATGCGCATGAAAATTATAATCCAATGCCTAGTTCTTCTGCATCCGCATGGCCAGAAGACGAACCTCTTGTTGAAGATACCAACATGAATGTCTTCCGTGATGAGTTAGCTCATGCTCTGTTTCATGGAACGTGATTTTTTTAACTTGATTGAGGACTTGTACGTTTAAGTGGGACGTCTCATTTGTATGGACAAAATAAAGTCTTGGGTAGTATCTCTCCGATGGAAATAAGTTACTGCTATACAGTTTTGGTATTCTATTTTGAACACATCTTAGTTTTTTACTGTGAGCAATCTCTGTTTATTTGCATGTGTGTTGCTCCTTCGTCTGCTGATTTTTTTTTGCACCAGATAGTCGTCTCTCATGCAATGTGAATTATTCAGTACAGGCTATTTACATGATTTTTGGATTGAATCTGTCCAAAGTCTACGTTAGTAACTGGTAATATACTAACTTTGTGCCGTGCTACGATTAAAATTTTTTTTTTAGTGGAAGGATCGGATACCCTAATTTGAGACACATCGTTGCAAGCTGACCATAATGTTTTGTATGGACAAAATAAAATTTATCATGTTTTTGATACTTGATTTGTAAAGATAATTTGTTTGTGTCATTTCTAAGCTAGAGAAGGCCACACAAGAGCCGACCATAACGAATCCGGTTGAAAAGAGGGCCCAATGATTGAGAAAGTGTATTTATTGTCAATCTAACCCTCTCATCTAAACACCACAAAAGCTAGAGTTAGTTCAGGGTTAGTCACAAGTTAGAAACCAACTCTAACCTCTAACTAAATTAGAGTATTCAAACAGGGCATTTGTCTAGCTGTGCAGCACCATTGGTGCGGACCGAAGGAGGCCTGCCTGGAGTTCCTTAAAGTGCAATCCTCTCAAGACCTGGGACAGATTATGGCGACCAGTGACTGGGAGCACATTGCCGCCAATCCCTCTATTATGAACGAGCTCATCATCAAGCTTGCTTCGAGAGTGTAGCTCGTTACTTGCGCGTCATCCATAACTCGCCAATCAAGTTTCTACATCCTCTCACTACCGGAACAGGGCTCTAAGCCGACAGCCAAATGTATGCCGACGGCCACCGTCGGCCGAACCAGAGCTATGCCGACAGCTAGGTCCTGGCCGTCGGCGTACAATGGCCGTCGGGCTATCCCCGTCTACGCCGACAGCAGCCGTCGGCACATAGCAGCCGTCGGCTTATCCCAGACTACGCCTATAGCTGCCGTCGGCATATATAGGCTGTCGGCATAGATGCGGGCCCGCCGACAACACTCATCACGGCCGGCTAACGACGTCAAATCTATGCCGACGGCCGTGACGGGTGGCCGTCGGCATAGATACGGGTGACACGTCACCGATCCAGAGCGCACCGACCAGGACATATGCCGACGGCAGCCGTCGGCATAGCTGACACGTCATCGATCCACGGCGCTGTCCATCTGCCCTGGCCGCAGCTATGCCGACGGCATAGTTTTTTTTTCTTTTTTTCTTTTTCCCATATAGTATTATTATTATTGTTATTAAGCATACAGTATGTGTTAATAAGCATACATATAGATTGTGTTAATAAGCATACATATATTATGTGTTAATAAGCATATAGTATGTGTTAATAAGCATACATATAGTTTTTTTTCTTTTTCTTCACTGTTTTCTTTATTATTATTATTTAACTAACTTACATACAGTATGTGTTAATAAGCATACATACATTATTTTTCGGTTCTGTACTGAGCGGTGTGACCCCCCTCCCGAACGGTGCCGCCGCCAGCCGGCAACTGGAATGGGGAACAACCGCATCGGGTCTATACGAAGGGGACTTTGCTCCAAGTGTTCATATATATCGGATGACCTACCACAATCAGATGGTGTTATGCCATGTCCGAAGAGGCCGCACGCGTCTCCGGTGCATGGCCCACCTCACGGACGGCGCCGCCGCCGGCACCTGGAGGGGGGAAACTACCGCATCGGGTCTACACGGAGTGGATTTAGCTGTGGGTTTGGCCCAGATGTTGCTCCCCGGTGTCCCTCTGGGCCGACCTGACACAACCGGGTGGAAAGGTCCACTGGTCAAAGCCCATCCGTGCAAAGTCAAAGGGCTAGATCCCGTGGTCAACCGCTCCAGGGTTAGGCGGGACAGGGGCCCTGGGGGGTAGCAATGCCACCGGAGCGTCGTACCGGGCCCTCATACATGCGCGGTGTTGTGGCATGTCCGAAGAGGCCGCACGCGTCTCCGGTGCGTGGCCGCCCTCACGGACGGCGCCGCCGCCGGCACCTGGAGGGGGGAAACTACCGCATCGGGTCTACACGGAGTGGATTTAGCTGTGGGTTTGGCCCAGATGTTGCTCCCCGGTGTCCCTCTGGGCCGACCCGACACAACCGGGTGGAGAGGTCCACTGGTCAAAGCCCATCCATGCAAAGTCAAAGGGCTACATCCCGTGGTCAACCGCTCCAGGGTTAGGCGGGACGGGGGCCCTGAGGGGTAGCAATGCCACCGGAGCGTCGTATCGGGCCCTCATACATGCGGGGTGGTGTTGTGGCATGTCCGAAGAGGCCGCACGCGTCTCCGGTACGTGCCCCCCCTCACGGACGGCGCCGCCGCCGGCACCTGGAGGGGGGAAACTACCGCATCGGGTCTACACGGAGTGAATTTAGCTGTGGGTTTGGCCTAGATGTTGCTCCCCGGTGTCCCTCTGGGCCGACCCGACACAACCGAGTGGAGAGGTCCACTGGTCAAAGCCCATCCGTGCAAAGTCAAAGGGCTAGACCCGTGGTCAACCGCTCCAGGGTTAGGCGGGACGGGGGCCCTGGGGGGTAGCAATGCCACCGGAGCGTCGTACCGGGCCCTCATACATGCGGGGTGGTGTTGTGGCATGTCCGAAGATGCCGCACGCGTCTCCGGTGCATGGCCCCCCTCACGGACGGCGCCGCCGCCGGCACCTGGAGGGGGGAAACTACCGCATCGGGTCTACACGGAGTGGATTTAGCTGTGGGTTTGGCCCAGATGTTGCTCCCCGGTGTCCCTCTGGGCCGACCCGACACAACCGGGTGGAGAGGTCCACTGGTCAAAGCCCATCCGTGCAAAGTCAAAGGGCTAGATCCCGTGGTCAACCGCTCCAGGGTTAGGCGGGACGGGGGCCCTGAGGGGTAGCAATGCCACCGGAGCGTCGTACCGGGCCCTCATACATGCCGGGTGGTGTTGTGGCATGTCCGAAGAGGCCGCACGCGTCTCCGGTGCGTGGCCCCCCTCACGGACGGCGCCGCCGCCGGCACCTGGAGGGGGGAAACTACCGCATCGGCACACGGTAGTAGACGGATCAGGCACTCGCATAGTTACCGGATCAGGCACTCGGTAACGGTACCCCTCAGTCAGTTGCTTTCCTATGTATCACCTTTCACGAGACCATAGAAAAAAATATACGTGATATTTTAGAAAATTGTTGTACAATATAAAAAAAGATCATGTCATTAAAAATAATGTTTCAAATCATTAAAGAAAGTGTATGGTACATTTTAAATAATGTTCTGCATGTAAAAAATATGTATAAGAAAACATTAAAATATTTATAAAAAATAAGAAAACATTACAAAATTTATACAAAATAAGAAAAGTAAAAATAAAAATATGCCGACGGCAAAGCCGTCGGCATAGCCGCGGCCATAGGGAAGCTTATACGCGGATCGGTGACGTGGCTAATAAAAATAAAAAAAAAGTATGCCTACGGCTAAGCCGTCGGCATAGGTGCCACGTGGCTCCCTGAGCTATGCCGACGGCTTAGCCGTCGGCATAGTTGACCTTATCCACTCACGTTCTTCCCCATCCACTCACTTACTCCCCCACGCCCCGAGCTGCCGCTGCCGCACTGCCCGACCCCGACCTGCGCCGCCGCCGCACCCCCCACCCCGACCTGCCGCCGCCGCCGCACCTCGCTCCAGCCGCCCCCGCTCCAGCCGCCCCCGCCCCTCCCTTCCTCCAGCCGCCGTCGCCGCACCTCGCTCCAGCCGCCCCCGCCCGTCCCTTGCTCCAGCCGCCGCCGCCGCACCTCGCTCCAGCCGCCCCCGCTCCAGCCGCCCCCGCCCCTCCCTTGCTCCAGCCGCCCTCGCCCCTTCCTCCTCGACCCCGGCCCCGCCCCTTCCTCCTCCCTGCGTGGACGCCGCCCCGGCCGGCCCACGGCCTAGCCTGGCCAGCCCCCTGCTGGTTCGACCGGCCGGCCCCTCCGGCGACCGCCCCCTGCCGCTCCGGTGGTCGTCCCCTGCCCCGACCGGCCGCCCCCTACTCCGGTGGTCGTCCCCTGCTCCGGTGGTCGCCCCCTCATCCGTAGGTAAGATTTTTTTTACCTTTTTGTGTAGTAATGTTGTAGATGAATGCATATATATGTATAGTAATAGATGATTAGATAGATGGATGTTAGATAGATGAATGAAATGAAAGAGAGTATAAATGTGAAAAAAAATTAAGTGCACAATGTGAGATAGATAGATGAGATGAATGGATATTTGTGTAGTTTTACTATGTTTTTAGATACATAGTCAATATTATAGATATATGTATTGTGAAGATGAGATGAGAGGGAAGAGTAATTTTTTTGTGAAGATAGAGAGACGAAAGTTAAAATTTGGATATGATGAGTGGTTACTTCATCAAGTTGGTCTTGCTAAAACAAGTTCGTGATATGATGTGATGTGTGATGATGCTTTATATGTGATGTGATGACCTAATTTTTTTCATTTGGTGGAATTTAGAGGATTTCTGGTGTTGCCTCCGGTGGAGTGATCATTGACGTTGGAGCTCTTGGTCTTTGATTGTCCCTTCGCTGATCGACTACATCATCTACATTCGAGGGTGAGCTACAAATCCACCACCTCATACGTTCTTTTAATCATGTCACTAGATTAAATTTTCACATCAAGTCGCGTAACCTAGGTCTCCCGTCCGAAAGGGTTGCATCGATAAATATGCATTCAATTGCATATTTATCACCGCAGCTCTTTTGGATTGTCCAGCGCTTTCCACGGACAGCCCGAGGATGTGTAGATTGGGTACGTTGTTCATGCTCTACCCCGTTCCAAGACAGGATTTCGGCGGTGCCTCCCTGTTGTTCTCCGGATGCACATTCTCTCAGCATTTTGCCGAGACGTGTATTTGGAGAACAGCGGGGAGGTGCTGCCAAAATTTTGTCTCGGAATGGGGTAGAGCATGGACAACATACTCAATCTACACATTCTCGGGTGGGATTAGGACCCATCTTTACCTATTAGAGATGTAGGTGGATTAAATGTCGTTTCTCGTCAACCTTGTAAAAAATAAAATATTGATGTGAGTAATTTAAATGAATCCTTAATTTGTTTGTGTGGCTTCCAATAAAGCAGAGATGGCAGATAATCAGTGGATGTATAGTGGGTTTTTCCGTCGGAATCAAGTAACAACAGAGTGGTTCGAGAAAACTGATGTATTTTTGAAAGAGATATTCCGTAGTCCAATGAGGATGGTGCCAGAATGCCCGTGTGCCAGATGTAAGAGGCGTATCCGCAGAGATAAGAGTGAGATGACTAAGCACCTTCGCACGCATGGATTTATGCCCAACTTTAGTATGCCGATAAACTTTGCCCAGCGGGACCGTGGTAGAGAGGATGTGATACGACAACGCGTCGCTGGTTATGAGGACGATGGGGTTAGAGACATGCTAGATGATGTCTTTGCTGCACAGCCGACACCTCCGTCACATTCAGCGAATGAACCGGAGGAGCCGGAGGAAACCGCAAAGGCCTTCCTGGAAATCTTGGCCTCGTCAAAGAAACCTCTCTATGAGGGTGCCAAGCTGTCTGTGCTGGATGCCATCTCGCAACTGATGGCAGTCAAGGCTGAGTACGGCTGTAGCCGAGGTTGCTTCGAAGCATTTCTGGGAGTATGGGCTAACAGCCTGCCTGAGGGCCATGAACTGCCGAAAACCATGTACGGTACGAAGAAAATCATGAAGGCGCTCTCGATGGACTATGAGAAAATACATGTTTGTCCAAAGAATTGCCTTTTGTTTAGGCATGAGTATGCGGATGACAAGTACTATAGGAAGTGTGGTTCCTCTCGGTATATTGAGGTGGTCGATAAGCATGGTCAGAAGCAGCAGCTAAAAATCCCTGTGAAGGTTCTTCGGTATCTTGATTTTATAAAAAGACTGCAGCGCCTTTTCATCACCGAGGAGTCTGCCAAAATGATGAAGTGGCACAAGGAAGGGAAAAGGTACAATCCAAAAAAAATTGTACATCCATCAGGAGGTGAAGCATGGAAGTCATTCGATATAGAGTACCCGGAGGAAGCAGCCGAGGCTGGGAATGTCAGAATTGCTATAACAAGTGATGGGTTCAATCCATATGGTATGTCGTCTAATCCATACAGCTGTTGGCCCGTATTTGTTATTCCGCTGAATCTCCCTCCCGGCGCCATAATGCAACGCAAGACCATGTTCCTGTCGCTTATAATTCCGGGGCCTGAATATCCGGGGAAGAATTTGAGTGTGTTTATGCAGCCGTTGGTGGATGATTTGCACCATTCTTGGTACTTCCCGAGGTTGACATACGACCGACATCTGCAGAAAAATTTCTTGATGAAAGTTTGGCTACAATATTGCATGCATGACTTTCCCGGTTATGCCTTGTTCTGCGGATGGTGTACAAGTGGAAAGATGCCTTGCCCAGTGTGCATGTAGGCCTTGATTTTCATTTGGCTGAAGAAGGGTGGCAAGTATGTTGCATTTGACCTGCATCGACAGTTCCTCCCTCCAGACCATCCTGATAGGGAAGACAAGAAGAACTTCACAAAAGGCAAAGTTGTCCATGAAGTAAACGAGATTCCAACGTTTTCTGGTGCGGATGTGCTTGCTCAGCTGAAAGCTCTTAAGCCTGCCGGTGAGGGGAAAGGCAAAGGCAAAGGCAAAGCCACAGGCGAAGACGAGGGCGAGGGCAAAGGAAAAAGTAAAGGGAAATTTTTTGAAGGATATGGTGAGATGCACAACTGGACTCACATTACCCCCTTCACGCAGCTTCCCTATTTTAAGGACCTCAAACTTCCATACAACATAGACGTGATGCACACCGAAAAGAATGTCGCAGAGTCCCTTTTTCACACGATCCTCAACATTCCTGATAAGACAAAGATAATTTTAATGCTAGAGTTGATCAACAGAATATTTGCGATAGACCACGTCTACACATGCAGCCTCCCGCAGGCAGTCGAAAATCTTGGTTCAAGCCAGATGCTGACTTCGTACTTAAAAAGGATCATAAGATGGAGACATTCAAGTGGCTGAAACACGTCGTGAAGTTCACTGATGGTTATGCGTCGAATATAAGTAAGGGGGTCAATCTTTCAACGGGCGGAGTGACCGGGCTCAAGAGTCATGACTATCATGTATGGATTGAGCGGATTATGCTGGTGATGGTTCGAGGCTATGTTCCCGAGCGTGTCTGGCGTGTGCTTGCGGAGTTAAGCCATTTCTTCCGCACGCTTTGTGCTAAAGAAGTATGTCCTGAGAAGATAAAAGAAATGCATAAGAAGGCGCCGGAGTTGATATGCAAGCTAGAGAAGATCTTCCCGCCAGGCTTCTTTACTCCGATGACACATCTCCTTTTGCACCTCCCGAACGAGGTATTGTTGGGGGGCCCTGTGCAGAATCGTTGGCAGTACGGCCCTGAGAGACAGAACAAGCATCTGAGACAGAAATGTGGAAACAAAGCTAAGATTGAAGCTTCCATAGCTGAGGCAGTTATCCTAGAGGAGGTGGCAGACCTCAGGACAACCTACTATCCGGACCATGTTCCCACGTTGCACAATAAGGTGTCTCGATACAATACAGAAGAACCCAAGTATAAACCCAAGTTGCCTCTATTCATCGGGCAAGGTAGTAGGGCTGGATGCTCGAAATCTTATCTCATGCCACGAGATGAATGGGAGGATGTCATGTTCTATATCTTGCACAACATCAAGGAAGTCGAGGATGAGTGGATGAGGTAATACCTTTGCACCATTCTTTTAGTCAATTCGTTATGTTCACTTTGCCTAGTTCTTATACCGCTTTTCTTATTGTAGTCGATTCGTTGAAGAAGAATGGACGGGAATGCTGCCTCCTTCTGAAGCGGAGGCACTTGCTCTTCTCCGAAAGGGTGCTGATGGAAGGAAAAATTTCGTTGCGTGGTTCATCGAGAAAGTAATTTTTCACACTTTCAATTAAACTCATGCACCCTATAATTTCAATTAAACTCATGCACCCTATAATTTCAATTAAACTCATGCACCCTATAATTTCAATTAAACTTGTAGGGAAATGATCCGACCGAATCAATGGATGAAGAATTGAGATGGGTTTCCATGGGTTTTGATCCTGTCGTCATGACATGCGAAAAGTATGATGTGAATGGGTATCGCTTCCATACAGAGGAGCACCAGAACAGTCGGCCTGATCCCAAAACCATAAATACCGGAGTCTTCACTGAAGGAGATAATGAAGTAGATTACTACGGAAGGGTAGGAAAAATATACGAGCTTACATTCAAACGTGGCCGCGAACACCTAAGTCTCACTGTGTTCAAATGCCGATGGTTCGACCCCAAAAAGGGTCTGAGACATACGCCTTCTGTTGGTTTAGTTGAAGTTAAACCATCAACCGTCTATGCCGGAGCTGATCTCTTTATTGCCGCTACCCAGGCCACACAAGTATATTATCTGCCTTACCCATGCCAGAAAGAGTACCTAAAGGGTTGGGAAGTTGTGTTCAAGGTGTCGCCGCATGGTAAGCTACCGGACCTGAACGATGATGATTACTACAACATAAACCCCATGACATACGAGGGAGTGTTCTATCAAGAGGAACATGATGACGTGGTCCGAAACAACGAGGATGATGACTTGGGTTATGTTGACCTGGACCCAAACGACGACGACGCACGGATTGATGGTGAGGCAGTTGTGAATCAAAGAGACATAATTATGCTTGAAAAGTTAAATGAAGACGCTGACGATGAGGAAGAGCCTCCACCTCCGTCAGACAACGAAGAAGATATGCGTGATAGTGATGATGAGACCGGTCCACAAATAGATTACAATAGTGATGATTCATATGGGTTCTAGAAAATGTAAGTTCTTTTAATGATCATTACAATAGTATGCTTAATGTGCTCTTCTGGTATTAATGTTTTTCCTGTATGCTTGTTTAATTGATATCCTTACTAATTGTTTATTCTCTTCTCAATGCAGGTTTAATAATCATGGGCAAGTCCAGCGGTGCTAGTTTCCTCAGTAAATTTAAAGGACTTACTCGGAGTGGACGAGCCCACAAGGTTCCCTCCCGACTACGCGAGGATGACACCTCACAGGGAGGTGGAGGGGTCGGGGGAGGAGACCCTAGAGGAGGAGGCGGTGGGGGGAGAGCCCCTAGAGGAGGAGGCGGTGGGGGGAGAGCCCCTAGAGGAGGAGGAGGTGGGGGGAGAGGCAACCGGGGCAAAAAACTCCGGGCTGTGTCTGAAATAGGAGGGTCTTCTTCGATGCCCTCCTATACAGAGGCACCTTCTGAGTCTGAGGAGGAGGAGTATGTTCCTGATGGCGAGGAGGAGGAGGCCGAGGAGGAGGGTGAGGAGGAGGAGGCCGAGGAGGAGGGTGAGGAGGAGGCCGAGGAGGGTGGAGGGGAGGTTGATCCCGCGTTGTGGGGTGACTTGCCACCGGGTTCTTCGCAGGGGTGGCTGCATGGTAATGCCGGACTACCTACACCACCTTCTATCGAGGAGCACAAGTGGCTCATTGAACCTGTGGGGACAGAGTAAGTGCCTCTCAATCATATTTTCAACACATGACAACATTTTCTTATTGTACACATGGCAATCATTTGATTCTTTTGCAGAAACTGGATCCTTCACGGAAAGGGCCGTAAACCGAACGGCCTTATCACTGTCCTGTTGAAGGAGTTTTGGCCTGGCCTATTCTGCCCGCGGCCAGACAGGGACCCGCAGCAGCGGGTTTTGGCCACGAGCTGGGCCCACTACGAGGCTTGCAGCAACGCGGAGTACGGGACGACCGCTAAGGCCGTGATCACCAAATTTTGGGTAAGTTCTCTTCTGAATCACTTGTCTTCAGTTTCGTTCATAGTTTATCATTGAATCACTCAACTCATGCCTTGTTTGCTTCTGGTTTTTGCATGATTGCAGCAACTCTATAGAGTTCTTGACGAGCACAAGGCCAGAGCCGACGTGGTCTTGCTTGCGGCTGCGAAGAAGAAAGCTCGTCAGTTGCAGTACGAGGTGCGCTGGGTTGCCGTCTCGCAGTACTACCACTACGACCTGCACCAAAAGATGCCCAAAACTCAAGCGCAAAAGCTACGACTTACCTTGAGCAAGGAGCAGTTCATGATGGTAACTATTACTAACTTTTCATTGTTTCAAGCAGTCAACTATATGTTTCGTGCTCACATGTCATGCTTCCAAAATTTGCATAGGTTGTTCCTCGTTGGTGCTATGGAAGGCATGACGGATGGGCGAGTTTGGTGGATAGGTGGCTCGGCGCCGATGCAGAGTTTGCTGCCAAGAGCATCAAGGCCCGGGCTAACCGTGGAGACGACGGGACACACGGCCAAGGAAACAGGAACCACTGGGGCTTCAAGGCCATGAAGGTATATCTATGTGCATGATGCATTTTTGTTCTTCTTTACGTCATGTTCTTATGTATGGCTGACTTCTATTTGACGTTGTAGGAGGACAAGTTGAAGAGGCCGCTCTCAGATATGGAGTCGTGGAAGCTGGCTTGCGAGCGGAGTCATCGCAAGGAGGGCGAGAGCCAGTACTACGGCAAGACCGAGGAGCACCTGGGGTCTTACATTCATCACTATCAGGAGTTGCATCCGGATGTTCCTGTTGCTGAGGTCGCCCAGTCTCAGATCGACGACACGGCGGTGGTGGCCATCCAGGGGAAGAAGAATGGCCGGTATCCATGTTTCGATGGCTTGATCACTCCTTCGATCTCGTACACACGACTTCGGGCTAGCAACCCGAGCCAGTTAGAGAGTACGGGGCGTTCACAGACTCCCTTAGCCCGCCAGCATGCTGTAAGTACTTCCTCTTTATCTTTTTCTATCTTGCATTCTCAGTTTATTTTCAGCATTGCTCACTTAGAAACAACCTAAATTATGTAGGCATATAAGGAGTTTGTCGAGCATAGGAATCTCGAGGTGCGGGAGTACTTGAAACGAGTGAAGGCAAACGATGATTACAACCGTCAGATGATGACGGTTAGTTTTGTCCTCTTAAAACCAACCTAAATTTTTGCACTTTCATTCCTTCTGATCTTCTAGTTTGCTTGTTTAACTAACATTCAGGCTATGTTGGCGTCTTGGACTAACCGCACGGATCCACCACAAATGGGACCCCCACCACCACCTGCGGGAGAACCCCCACACGTGCACACGTTCGATGAATGGGTGGCACTAGGCAGTGATGGTTCGGTTAGTACATTTGCCTAACTACTAGCATACTAGTTCTCGTTCATGAAACACTATCATATCATATTTACCGTTAGAATCTTTTCTGAAACATGTAGGGGACCGGTGGCTCGACTCCTGCTCCGTCGACCCCAGTCACTCCGATCTGGCAGAGTGGTGGTGGTCGCGATGACGGTTTTGGCGGAGGTGGTGGTGGTGGTTTTGGCGGAGGTAGTGCTTTTGACGGAGGTGGTGGTGGTTATGGCGGAGGTGGTGCTTTTGGCGGGGGTGCTCTTGCTTCATGATTCCGTGCATGTGGCCATCATGCCATGCCTTTCATATTCCTATTTTTATCATGTTTCATGTCTTGCACTACTTTTATGTTCATGAACTTCCATCGGTGATGATCTTTAGATGATGTGATGAACTTGAGTATGTTTAGATGATGATGGTGAACTTGAGTATGTTTAGATGAACTTGAGTATGTTCACATGATGAATTGTCATATTTCTGCATAATTTCATATTGTTCTGTTTTGAAATGCTGTCAAATGAATTGGAAAAGAGAAAACAGGAAAAATAAAAAAAACAAAAAAAAAACTATGCCTACGGCAAAGCCGTCGGCATATATACGCCCAGGAGTTACCAGGGCTTGCCACGTGGCAAACTATGCCGACGGCTTTGCCGTAGGCAAAGCCCTGCTGCCAGGAGAAACCAGGAGCTGCCACGTGGCAGACATATGCCTACGGCAAAGCCGTCGGCATAGAGTTCCATCTATGCCGACGGCTTTGCCGTAGGCATATGTCTGCCGCCAGGAGAAGCCGGGGGACGACACGTGGCGCAGATATGCCAACGGCTTGGCCGTCGGCATACCTGCGCCACGTGTCATCTCCTGAATCGCGCCACGTGTCGTCTCCTGAATCGCGCTGTTGACGGCGCCGTCCGTTGCCGTCAGACGGAAAACAACGCCGACAGCTAAACTATGCCGACGGCTGTCCCACGGCCGTCGGCATATGCACCTATGCCGACGGCTATACTACGCCGACGGTCTGACACATCTACGCTGACGTGATCTACGCCGACGGGGCTATGCCGACGGCGGCCGTAGGCATAGATCTATGCCGACGGCCCTGGGCCGTAGGCATAGCCCGCGAGTCCGGTAGTGTCTGGATATTAAGATCAATCTTGAGTTTCGAATAGTGCTAGCAAGTGAGTCCGATTTGGAGTCAGCTTTTGCGTCGTGTTAGCAACGGACATGCTACTGGTCTATATTTTCCTGTCCGGCCGTGTCGGTGTAGTGGTCGGGTCCGAGTCGCTTTGTGTTGCCTGTTCGTTTATGCATGAGATTTTGCTATGAGTTGTGAAAAGAAATACCAAAAAGATTAAACGTGTATAATTTCATTGAAACTAACTTTGATGCTAAATTCTTGTAGGTGTGGGCTATCATACAGACACAAATCACACAAGCACAGTCAGTGAATAAATGGCAAATTAAATCAAAATAATAGAATCGGCACATCATATCAAATTTGTGGTACCGATTTGGAAGGATAAAACAAGAAATTGCCGCCGCTAATTTATTCCACCCAAATAAAGAAATTGATGGAATCATAAAACCTAACTCAGTATAAACGACGAAGGAGACTGACCGTAGAATTTTCTTACTCGTCGTCACTAGCACGGGTGCAGCCTACAGGTTTGGCTATCATCGCTGATCGGTTGTGCAGTGGTCACCTAGCCCTTTGCGGACCTGCCCTAGCCCCATCGACAGTGTGTCGGCACCGAAACGATCAATAGACGATCCCCATCGTCACTAGGGCTAAAACTGGCAGTTTTCTCTTCGACAGTAGGCTGACCAAGTACTCTTTGGGCTGCAATTACAAAAAAGATTGGGTTTCAAGCCTCGAGCACACCGTTTACGGGGGAGGCTAAATTATTCCAAAATCTAATCAATCGATGCTTAGTGCAACACGAAGGTTCTGGGTGGGGGTGCCCCTGCTCGTCCCTCCTCAACTCCGCCCCTAGGCTTCCTTCAATGTTTGTAGCCGTTGTTTGGTCATCTATGTAAATATATGGATATAGTTTTTATTTTTTTGTGTTCTTTAGACCATCTCTAACGGCCGCTCTAAATAAGCGTCGCGCCGTAAATTTTGCCATTTTAGCGCGCGCGCAACCTGTAGACTAGCTCCAGTGGGCGCGCAATAACCGCGCGCGTGCCATATGTAGTTGGGCGTGCGGTCCGAAACGCCAACTCGCGTTGTGTATTTGGGGCGTCGGCTTTCGCGAACGGTACACACGAGCGCTTGCGCCGCATTCTCTCCTCCCCGCCACCTTCGCCCCGCGCGCGCCGGCGCCGGCGAACTTGACCCGATGGACGCACGCGCCGGCAGCCCGCTCACCCCATCCTACAGCCGCGACCACCCCCCCCCCCCAACCGCCGCCGCCGCCGGAAACCCTAGCGCGGGGAGCGTTGGCCTCGCCACCGCCGGAGCTCCTCCGAGCATCGGCCTTGCGCGCGGCCTCTTCATGCCGCCGCGGATGACCACGGCCGCGGTGGGCGGCGTCGTGCCGGTGCCGTCCCGTGCAGCCGCCGCCCCCTCGAAGCTCCCCAATGCGGCGCGTCCGAAGAAGGGCAAGACATCCATGAAGAAGAACAAGGCGGCGGACGGCTCCGGCACCTCGAAGGCGAGGAGAAAGAAGCTTGCAGGGCGTGTGACGGGCGCGGCGGCTACCAAAGCGCCGGCGAGCTCACTAGTTGAGCCGGCGGCCGACGCGCACAACATGTTCGACGATATGCCCCAAAGGTAGAATTTTTTCCAACTTCTCTTTTCTTGCTATTTTTTGAATGCATCCATATAGATAGCTTATTTGCATTGTTCTATATATTTTGTAGTGTCAACGATGATGCATACATGTTGTAACGCCCCGAGACTGATGTGCCAGGTGTCCTCCAGTTATTCGCTGCTGTTGCCTTGTCATTGCTTGCGTATCATGCATCTCATATCATGTCATCATGTGCATTGCATTTGCATACGTGTTCGTCTCATGCATCCGAGCAGTTTCCCCGTTGTCCGTTTTGCATTCCGGCGCTCCTATCTCCTTCGATGGTCCTTTCTACCTTCCTTTCGTGTGTGGGGGTTAAACATATCCGGATTAGATAGAGACTTTCCAAACGGCCTTGGTTTACTACCGATAGACCGCCTGTCAAGTTTCGTGCCATTTCGACTTCGTTTGATACTCCAACGGTCAACCGAGGGACCGAAAAGGCCTCGTGTGTGTTGCAGCTCAACACCCTTCCAAAGTGGCCCAAAACCCACCGAAACCTCCTCCATCATCTCGGTCGTTCGATCACGATCGCGTGGCCGAAAACCGCATCTCATTTGGACTCTCCTAGCTCCCTCTACCTCTATAAATAGATCCCTCCATTTCATTTTCGGGTCTTTTTCCCCGAAACCCTAGATCTCTCCTCTCCCGCCGCCGGACGAAGATCAGCCGGCCGGACAAGTCCGCCCTGCTCCGCCCGGCCAACCATCGCCCGCCACATGTCACGCCGCCGTTCCTCCGCTGCCGCGGCCCGCGAGGCCCACGGCCGGCCCGCCCGCGCGCGCCTGGCCCGAGCCGTGCCCCGCCTGCCGTCCGACCCTGCCGCCACGGCGCGCTTTGCCGCCGCCACCTTCACCCACCTCCCGCCGGCGACGAGCTCCGCCGGAGCCGCTCCCGCCGTTTCGCCGGAGCGCCGCGGCCATGCCCTCGCCGCGCCGCCGCCAGGACCATCCAGAGCCGCCCTGCCTCGCCTCCGTCCGGTCTGGGCCGGCGCCGCCTAGATCCGGCGAGCTCCTCCTCTGCCCGGAGCTCCCGCCGCCGCCCCTGCCTTCTCCGGCGCGGATCCGGCGAGATCCGTCGCCGCCTCGGTTCGCGCGCTGCCCAAACCCTAGATCTAGAGGTGGTAATTTCTTCTAAGTCCCCGAGTTTTCCAGTTTCAAATGCCCATGTTCATCATGTCGTAATTCATCATCCGTGGCTCTGTTTTGCGCGTGTAGCATATCAAAATGTTTGTCTCAGAGAGCACATCATTTCATCTCATTGCATCATTTTCATTTGAGCTCATCCTGATGCCCTAAATGCTGTTGGAAGAGAGCTATTTGAGTTAATTGTCAGATCTGCTGCACTAAATAGCTATTTGTCATTTTTGCCATGATTATTATGTGCATGATATGCTCCTGAGCTCTACATGAGTTTTTTTATATGCCATGCCATCTTTACAGAGGTGCTATCCATGTATTTTTTTGATATGTGTGGTGACTAGCACAAGCTTGCAAAGTAGTGCATTCGTTAATGCTGATTTCAGGGACTTAGAAATTCTCTAAGTCCTTGTCCTGATTTTTGTCATTATGCCATATGTTCATGTTGTTTCCTAGTGATCCGTGCCTCTTTTGAGGGTGATCAGTAAGGATGATTTGTTAATCTTGTAGTGCTCTATCCATCCATGTATTTGTTTGCAATTATGGAGCACCCCAGCTTGAGTCAATCGAGCTCTACTTTTGCTATTTCATGAATCCTGGCAGATTGTTGACTTGTTAGCGATTTTGCCAAGGATATTTTTATTGAACCGTGCATGCTATGTTGTTGTTCTTGCCATGTCTTCTTGATGGGTGTATGCTTAGTTTGTCATGCCATGCTCTGTAGTGAGTGCATCGAGCTCGTAAACATGCCTACTCGTTAACTGTTTTGCATGCTCCAGTTTTTCTGTAAGTCTGAGATCTGTTTATGTTTTTGCCATGTTCACATGCTTGCAATGGTATTTTCTGATCCCTTTTGGCTCAAGGTCACTAAGGGACTTTTGTTAAGCTCTTTGAGTAGCTTCATGCCATGCTTTATTTTGCCATGTTAAGTTCCTGTAGCATATAGTTTTCATGCTCCAAAGTGTGCTACCTGATCTGAAATTCCAGGCTTGTGTTAATTTCACAAAGTCTGAAACCTGTTTATCAATTGCACTTTTGCCATGCTTGTTTGAACCTGTTAATGGATGAATTGGCCGTAGCTCAGTGTTCATCTTTTGTCAAGCATTATGAGTGGATCTCTTCCATGTATTTTGTTGCCATGTTTGAGTGCTGTAGCATAATTATCTCGATGCATTTAGATGGCTACTTGCTGTTTATCGCAGACCGGTGCCATATTTGTTTTGCTTGCCATTTCCAAACCGTGCATCCGATTCCGGTGTTCTTTATATCGATTTCAACCGAAATCATCTCCCCTTTCCAATGGCACTCTTGGATTTCCATGTTAAGGCCAGGTTCAATCATTCCTTTCGCAATCATGCATATGCATCGCATACCGCATCCTGCATATCATACCATCACTACTAGGGAAAAGGCTAGCAGCAGCGCGGGTTTTAGGCCTATCAGCAGCGCGGGTACCCGCGCTACCAATAAGGCGCTACAGCTAACGTATAGCAGTAGCGCTGGTCCACCTGCGCTACTGCTACACAAGTGTTGCAGCAGCGCGCTTAAAGGAACCTCGCTGCTGCTAATAGCTATAGCGCGCTTCCCCTATGCGCGCTACTGCTACAACCGCGCTGCTGCTAACTTTTCTCCACTCGCTACTGCTAATTTTAGTAGTTTTTTGTTTTTTGGGCATATTTGTTTTGTATTTGAACAGGCTTTATAAAAGAATCTTTAGCATATACAAATGTCATCATGATACACATACAAATGCCTGCGAGACCACAAATGTAATCATAGCATATACATACAAATAGTCTCGTCATAATCATCATCCAACACAAAGTGGTATCTTGTCATCATCTCGAAAATAGCGATACATGCAAGTCTCGAATACTTGCAACTACAACATCATCCATCTAAACAAAGGTATACGCGAGAAGAGCTATCACTATGAGTGAGAGCGGAACTATGCAGTACATGAGATGGCGGTTACGAGTCCTCTCTCGCGCTAGCGTGAACCTCAAGTAACTAGCTTCTCCTTCTTGTCTGCTTTTGAAGCCTTTATGGCTGGCGTCCGAGAACCCATTCACTTGCTCATGCCACTCATGCCACTCGTTGTACACCCCCGGAATCTTCCCTTTGTACACGACATAGCAGTTCCATCTCGCCATCAAGAAACTAGGTACCTGTTAGAGATGCATGTTCATGAAGAGGATGTAAAATCATATATATGCAACAAAATATACTAGAGAACACCGAAAAAGAAAGGGTTAGCAACTAGATGCAACATACAATACGCAAATTAATTAACTAGAGGTACGCAGGTCATCGTACGCAAACTAACAAAGTAGGGTTACGCAAGTTCGGTAGGGATCGTGGACATCACAAAGTTGCATCACTACAAATAGTATACAAGTTCAACCGACACATATCATCATCATCGGCATCATAAATCACTAGAAGTTCCATCCTTCCATATCATCGAGGATGGACCCTAGCTTCTTGAACGGCGTGAGGTCTAGACGTTGCATGCCTATGAGAGTTTGGACGTCAGCTCGTGATATAGGGCCATGGTGGAACATCCCCTTCTCATCGACGACTCCTTTCATGATGATCGTTGCAATGTCGCTTTGGATGCGAAAGAAGTCATCTCTAAGTTTATAATCCGCTTCTCCATGAGATTCTAGCCACTTGTGGATATGATCATCATTTCTGCTTCTCATGCGAAGCTTTTGGTGATCCGTGTTGGACTGATTCATGAGATGGAGGATGTACAATCCATCCTTCTTGCTTGGTTTTGGGACTTGGATGCAGGAGAAGTTAGTTTTATGCGCGAAACCCATCTTCTTGTTCCTTTGTTTCCTGATCTGCATGTGGCCACCTCTAAAGCTGAAGCCTTGGAGAGCATCATCTAGAATATTCATTATGTGGGTGTAGTCTTTTTTCTCGTAGTCTCTGGAAGGGTCAAAATACACGGCGTGGGAGACTTGCGGATAAAGAACGATAAGGACGGCGCGCCCGTTGCTGCGGGGAAAAGACACCTCAAATTATTCCCCATAGAGAGAGAAGGAATGATTGAAATGTATGAAAGGGTTGTTCGAAACTGACTTACTTTGGATGATAAGGCACGAGGACAATTTCCCGGTCCTTATTCTGTACCATGAAGTTTTGGAGGTAGTCCCTGGCAGTTTCACGCTCAAAGTCGCCGAGACTCAAGAAACACTGGTGCATGTAGTGCGGATCCGCCACACAGATTTGCGGGACTTCTTCACTGTTCATGACAGAGCTCATATGTAGCGCAAAAAGGCGGACGATTGTAAAATCGAGCCGCCTTGTCAGAAACATCTCAAAGATATGGTCAAACCGCAGGAAGAACACCTCCGCGGGCCGTGTCTCGATGTAGCACTTCCCCTCAGGCACACGAGCCGCGTATGTCGGATATCCTGGATCCTTTGAGGCTAGTAGGCTTTTCTCAGTCGACAACACATGGTCGTGCAGTCTCCTGAGATCCCCTGATAGTGCCTCCAGTGGTTTCGGCGGTAGCATCAGCTTGCCCGTGAGATGGAACATGGCCGCACCTTTCACGGGTACACGCTCTTCAGAATGCATCGTTTGGCTGCTATGTGCTCCGGCTTGTTTGGAGGCAGCTATCTTCCCCGGTCTCTTTCTCTCCTTTTTCTTGGGCACACCTTCTAGACCCTTCCTTAACCCCTGCCCCAGTGTTCCCGGGCTAAGTACTGTACGACCCTCACACTGGGATAGTTGAGCCTGTGTTGAGGCGGCATCTTCAGGCGTGTCCTGTGAGGATTTCATGAAGAGAGACTTTTTGCAATCCCTGCTACGACCTTCCTTCCCGGGCATATCATCCATATCCTTATTAGCAAGCTGATAGCCCGATTCGTCATATGGTTGACTCATCAATTCTATGTCACAGTCATACGCGTTTGTATTGAGGAAATCCATAGGGTCGACCTCCGTCTCATCATCCATTCTCTGTTCTACAGGACAAATTACATCAGCCAGCACTATTGCACCCCCTTCATCATGTCGTCCGCCGCTCTCACCCGGCACTACAGGAGCTGGTAATTGCATAGGCGGGGTGGTGGTATCCGCACATGCTTGTTGATGTGTGGTTATTGGTGTGCTCTCGGCCGGCTCCAGACGAATAAGATTCTTCGGCCATAGCAGCACCCAACCCTTGCAGCTTCCAATCCGCGGCGGGGTCTCGTCGTCCGCTCCCACATGCTGTACTGGAGGAGGCAAATCCTCATGCCCCGATTTCACACTAGACAAGCTAACCCTGAAGTGCCCAGCAGGGATCGGCTGGTTGTGGAACGTGGGTTGCAAGGGGTCCATTATCATCCCCTTTCCCACGTCCACCTTCTGGCCTTTGATCAAGTAGAGTATGGTGCACGGGGTTTCTTTCGCCTGCAAACACATATGTCTGTGGCGTAAAACATCTGAAAGGCAACAAAAATGGAATATTATATATATATATATATGTTGGTGCGACATGTAATTATCGTGACGGCGTCGAGCTCAACCAAAGACGAAGGCCCACCAAGCGCGCCAGAGACTGAGGACGGGCTGCTATGAGCGGGAGCGGCTGCGAGAGGAGGCCCAGTTGCGTGAGCAAGTGATGGTGCGATGGTGTTGTTGTTCATGGAGTTGCTCCCGACGAAACTGGGCAATGGGAAATCATGTACCGTCTTGTCTGGATTTTCCTTCGTCCATTTGATGATAACTGGAACCAAGTTAGTAGCAAAATCATTTCTGCAGGCAGTTACAGCTGCATTGACTGCCTGCTGTAGCAACTCATATTTGTCCTCGGCTGCTTTTTTCGCGTCCTCAACTGCTTTTTTCTCGACCGCAAGCTTCACCTTCGCGTCGATGTCCGCCTGACTAAACTTATTATTCTGCTTCTTGGCCTCCGGGCCCTCGTTGTAAAACACCTTCCACATGGCGCCATCTCCAGCGCCGTGCACACGACCATATTGCGGCCGCTGGCCCAAAGGGAGTCCCTTTAAGTTCGTTCAAGGCCCGGTTGAGAGGGGTGTCCCACTTGGGCCTCATTGGAGAAGTAGGATTTTCGGCTGCAAGCTGGTGTTGCTTCTCCAGTAGTCTAATCAATTTCCTCGTGATCTTGTCCGTGTAAAAAACCTTTTTCTCCTTGTCCCACTTGTAGCGGGCCCTGATGAAGTCATGCTCCAAGGGGTTGGTGAACTTCGCGAAGGGGTCTGGGAGACCCGCGGCTTCACGTTCCGCGTCCTCCTTATCCCATATGGGCCTTTTACCGAGGTAGCCACGGCTTCCGAGGCGATGCTTCCCCGTGTTCCTTTGCTGAAGGCTCTTGAATTTCGCAGCCTTAGCCTTGGCGTCCTCGGTAGCGCAAGTGTCCTTGAACTTTTCGAACTCCTCTTCCGTAAGTGTCGGATTTTCCTCCAGAATCTTGGACAGGGGTTCCTCAGCCTCAATAGCTCGTTTCACCCTCGATTTCCAGGAGGCCAAATCATTGCTGAACATGCCCATGGCGTGATTGTTAATCTTTTTCATCTTCGGATCATCCCACGGTTGTTCTATGTTATCATCCCGATCGGGGAACTCCTCTTCGTTAGGAGCAACTGCGTCAAATGTTCTTTACTCCTTAAGTCATCGTCATTGATGCTCGCGCATTCCCGTAGGATGCATCCTACTTGGTTCCCATAGCACTTGCGAGGTTCTTCCGGCTCTAACGGCTCAAACTTGCCAAGTGCCATCTTTGTGATCACAAGTCGTCCAATCCCTAGTTTGTTAGGTTTTCGTATCCTCTGCTTCTTATGCCTCTTTTCGGTACCGGCATCAGCGCCGGTATCTTCCCCGGCGGTACCTTCCCCATCGGTCTCGGCTCCGCCATCGGTGCGGGCGCCGTCAGTGTCGGTGTCGGCGTCAGTACCATCATCAAGGCGGACCTGCAAACCTTGCTTAGCAGTCAAAAAGTCGAGGTAGTCTTGTTCACCCTCATAATCCATCTCGTCTGCATCTTGGTCAGAAGGCCCAGTTTCTTCGTTGTTCGACATGTTTCCTATGATTAATTGTCCTCATTTATTTCTAAAAGTATGAATAAATGAGAAATGAGATAAAAAAGAAATCTATGTGCCAGCACTCGATATGGCAACTATGTAGCACAAATCATGCCTTTATTCACGGGAAATTTCGGCATGACCTTTGCTAAAAAATGGACATATCGAGCGCCTGAAATTCACCGGAACGGAAATGAATCAACATTCCGGCGTAACATAGGCAACTCGGATCATTTACCAAAACATGACATATCCACATATCACATGTCCAGTTCAAATTTGCATATAAATTCAGCAATTTTAAAACCTATCTAAATTCATAACTAAATAGATAACCTAATTAACATAACTAAAACCTAAGTAAATTAACCCTAGCTAGCAGAGAGAGAGAGGGGGTGGTTTACAGAGGGTGCAGGGCGAGGAGGCAGGCCCGACGACGGCCGAGGTTGGGAGGGGAGGAAGCAGAGGAGGGAGGCGAGGGCCGACGGGTCGGGGGCGAGCGCCGGCGCCGGGGGCGAGCGCGCCTGGGTCGGGGGTGGCGGGGTCGGGGCGAGCGCGACGGGGTCGGGGGCGAGCGCGTCGAGCTCGGGGGCGGGCGCGGCGGTGCGACGGGGCCGGGGAAGAGAGAGTGGGGATTTGGGGAAAAAGAGGCGGGATGAAGCAGGGAGAGGGAGAATTTTGGGTTAAGTGGACGTAGCAGTAGCGCGTTTACACGAAACACGCTACTACTACCTTGACTAGTTGTAGCGGTTTTCTGCAGAAACCGCTACTGCTACCTTGACTAGCTGTAGCGATTTTCTGCAGAAACCGCTACTGCTACCTTGACTAGCTGTAGCTCTTTTTCACTAAAGCGCTACTGCTATAACCAGTTTCCCTTTTTTCTTTTCCTCAGCATAATAGGAACATATATATTACATCATTGGACCCTTGCATAATAATGGCTAAGTGTGTATACAAAATAGGAACATATATATATATATATATATATTACATCATTGGACCCATGCATAATAATGGCTAATTAAGTGTGTATACAAAATAGGAACATATATATATATATATATATTACATCATTTGACCGATTCCTCAGCGCTAACGTTTTCGTTTTTGAGTCAGCTTCTTTCCCTTCTTGTTCATCGAAGAATAATTGAGCCCCTCATTGTGACTTTGCCTTTTCCATGGAGTACGATTTTTCTTTGGTAATGTAGTATTGATTCTTCTTTTGACGTATACTTCATCATCGTCGTCATCTTCCCTCATTGGGTTGCCATACTGATCATAGTCTTCTGAAGGAAATATGCCCTAGAGGCAATAATCAAGTTATTATTTATTTCCTTATATCATGATAAATGTTTATTATTCATGCTAGAATTGTATTAACCGGAAACATAATACATGTGTGAATACATAGACAAACAGAGTGTCACTAGTATGCCTCTACTTGACTAGCTCGTTAATCAAAGATGGTTATGTTTCCTAACCATGAACAAAGAAGTGTTATTTGATTAACGAGATCACATCATTAGTTGAAATGATCTGATTGACATGACCCATTCCATTAGCTTAGCACCTGATCGTTTAGTATGTTGCTATTGTTTTCTTCATGACTTATACATGTTCCTATGACTATGAGATTATGCAACTCCCGTTTGCCGGAGGAACACTTTGGGTGCTACCAAACGTCACAACGTAACTGGGTGATTATAAAGGAGCATTACAGGTGTCTCCAAAGGTACATGTTGGGTTGGCGTATTTCAAGATTAGGATTTGTCACTCCGATTGTCGGAGAGGTATCTCTGGGCCCTCTCAGTAATGCACATCACATAAGCCTTCCAAGCATTACAACTAATATGTTAGTTGTGAGATGATGTATTACGAAACGAGTAAAGAGACTTGCCGGTAACGAGATTGAACTAGGTATTGGATACCGACGATCGAATCTCGGGCAAGTAACATACCGATGACAAAAGGAACAACGTATGTTGTTATGCGGTCTGACCAATAAAGATCTTCGTAGAATATGTAGGGGCCAATATGGGCATCCAGGTCCCGCTATTGGTTATTGACCGGAGACGTGTCTCGGTCATGTCTACATTGTTCTCGAACCGTAGGGTCCGCACGCTTAAAGTTACGATGACAGTTATTATGAGTTTATACATTTTGATGTACCGAAGTTAGTTTGGAGTCCCGGATGTGATCACGGACATGAGGAGGAGTCTCGGAATGGTCGAGACATAAAGATTGATATATTGGATGACTATATTCGGACACCGGAAGGTTCCGGAGAAGTTTCGGATAAAACCGGAGTACCGGAGGGGTTACCGGAACCCCCCCGGGGGTTAATGGGCCTTATGGGCCTAATGTGGAGAAGAGGAAGGGGCTGCCAGGGCAGGCCGCGCGCCCCCTCTCCCCCTAGTCCGAATTGGACAAGGAGGGAGGGGCGGCGCCCCCCTTTCCTATTCTCCCTCCACCTCTCCTAGTTGGACAAGGAACGGGGAGGGGAGTCCTACTCCCGGTAGGAGTAGGACTCCTCCTGCGCCCTCCTCTAGGCCGGCACACCCCCCTTGGGATCCTTTATATACGGAGGCAGGGGGGCACCCTAGGACACACAAGTTGATCCTCGTGATCGTTCCTTAGCCGTGTGCGGTGCCCCCTGCCACCATATTCCACCTCGGTCATATCGTTGTAGTGCTTAGGCGAAGCCCTGCGTCGGTAGAACATCATCATCGTCACCACGCCGTTGTGCTGACGGAACTCATCCCCGAAGCTTTGCTGGATCAGAGCCCGGGGAGCGTCATCGAGCTGTACGTGTGCTAAGAACTCGGAGGTGCCGGAGTAACGGTGCTTGGATCGGTCGGATCGGGAAGAAGATGTACGACTACTTCCTCTACGTTGTGTCAACGCTTCCGTTGCGATCTACAAGGGTACGTAGATCATACTCTCCCCTCTCGTTGCTATGCATCACCATGATCTTGCGTGTGCGTAGGAATTTTTTTGAAATTACTGCGTTCCCCCACAGTGGCATCCGAGCCTAGGTTTTATGGTTTGATGTTATATGCACGAGTAGAACACAAGTGAGTTGTGGGCGATATAAGTCATACTGCCTACCAGCATGTCATACTTTGGTTCGGCGGTATTGTTGGACGAGACGACCCGGACCGACATTACGCGTACGCTTACGCGAGACCGGTTCTCCCGACGTGCTTTGCACATAGGTGGCTTGCGGGCGACAGTCTCTCCAACTTTAGTTGAACCAAGTGTGGCTACGCCCGGTCCTTGCGAAGGTTAAAACGGAGTCAAATTGACAAACTATCGTTGTGGTTTTGATGCATAGGTGAGATTGGTTCTTACTTAAGCCCGTAGCAGCCACGTAAAACTTGCAACAACAAAGTAGAGGACGTCTAACTTGTTTTTGCAGGGCATGTTGTGATGTGATATGGCCAAGACATGATGCTAAATTTTATTGTATGAGATGATCATGTTTTGTAACCGAGTTACCGGCAACTGGCAGGAGCCATATGGTTGTCGCTTTATTGTATGCAATGCAATCACGATGTAATGCTTTACTTTATTACTAAGCGGTAGTGATAGTCGTGGAAGCATAAGATCGGCGAGATGACAACGATGCTACGATGGAGATCAAGGTGTCACGCTGGTGACAATGGTGATCATAACGGTGCTTCGGAGATGGAGATCACAGGCACAAGATGATGATGGCCATATCATATCACTTATATTGATTGCATGTGATGTTTATCTTTTATGCATCTTATCTTGCTTTGATTGATGGTAGCATTATAAGATGATCTCTCACTAAATTATCAAGAAGTGTTCTCCCTGAGTATGCACCGTTGCGAAAGTTCTTTGTGCTGAGACACCACGTGATGATCGGGTGTGATAGGCTCTACGTTCAAATACAACGGGTGCAAAACAGTTGCACACGCGGAATACTCAGGTTATACTTGACGAGCCAAGCATATACAGATATGGCCTCGGAACACGGAGACCGAAAGGTCGAGCGTGAATCATATAGTAGATATGATCAACATAGTGATGTTCACCAATGAAACTACTCCATCTCACGTGATGATCGGACATGGTTTAGTTGATTTGGATCACGTGATCACTTAGAGGATTAGAGGGATGTCTATCTAAGTGGGAGTTCTTAAATAATATGATTAATTGAACTTAAATTTATCATGAACTTAGTCCCTGATAGTATCTTGCTTGTTTATGTTGATTGTAGATAGATGGCTCGTGCTGTTGTTCCGTTGAATTTTAATGCGTTCCTTGAGAAAGCAAAGTTGAAAGATGATGGTAGCAATTAACGGACTGGGTCCATAACTTGAGGATTATCCTCATTGCTGCACAGAAGAATTACGTCCTGGAAGCACCGCTGGGTGCCAGGCCTGCTGCTGGAGCAACACCAGATGTTATGAACGTCTGGCAGAGCAAAGCTGATGACTACTCGATAGTTCAGTGTGCCATGCTTTACGGCTTAGAATCGGGACTTCAACGACGTTTTGAACGTCATGGAGCATATGAGATGTTCCAGGAGTTGAAGTTAATATTTCAAGCAAATGCCCGGATTGAGAGATATTAAGTCTCCAATAAGTTCTATAGCTGCAAGATGGAGGAGAACAGTTATGTCAGTGAGCATATACTCAAAATGTCTGGGTATAATAATCACTTGATTCAATTGGGAGTTAATCTTCCAGATGATTGCGTCATTGACAGAATTCTCCAATCACTGCCACCAAGCTACAAGAGCTTTGTGATGAACTATAATATGCAAGGGATGAAGAAGACTATTCCCGAGCTCTTCGCAATGCTGAAAGCTGCGGAGGTAGAAATCAAGAAGGAGCATCAAGTGTTGATGGTCAATAAGACCACTAGTTTCAAGAAAAAGGGCAAAGGGAAGAAGAAGGGGAACTTCAAGAAGAACGGCAAGCAAGTTGCTACTCAAGAGAAGAAACCCAAGTCTGGACCTAAGCCTGAAACTGAGTGCTTCTACTGCAAGCAGACTGGTCACTGGAAGCGGAACTGCCCCAAGTATTTGGCGGATAAGAAGGATGGCAAGGTGAACAAAGGTATATGTGATATACATATTATTGATGTGTACCTTACCAATGCTCGCAGTAGCACCTGGGTATTTGATACTGGTTCTGTTGCTAATATTGCAACTCGAAACAGGGACTACGGATTAAGCGAAGATTGGCTAAGGACGAGGTGACGATGCGCGTGGGAAACGGTTCCAAAGTCGATGTGATCGCGGTTGGCACGCTACCTCTACATCTACCTTCGGGATTAGTATTAGACCTAAATAATTGTTATTTGGTGCCAGCGTTGAGCATGAACATTATATCTGGATCTTGTTTAATGCGAGACGGTTATTCATTTAAATCAGAGAATAAAGGTTGTTCTATTTATATGAGTAATATCTTTTATGGTCATGCACCCTTGAAGAGTGGTCTATTCTTATTGAATCTCGAGAGTAGTGATACACATATTCATAATGTTGAAGCCAAAAGATGCAGAGTTGATAATGATAGTGCAACTTATTTGTGGCACTGCCGTTTAGGTCATATCAGTGTAAAGCGCATGAAGAAACTCCATACTGATGGGCTTTTGGAACCACTTGATTATGAATCGCTTGGTACTTGCGAACCGTGCCTCATGGGCAAGATGACTAAAACACCGTTCTCCGGTACTATGGAGAGAGCAACAGATTTGTTGGAAATCATACATACAGATGTATGTGGTCTGATGAATATTGAAGCTCGTGGTGGATATCGTTATTTTCTCACCTTCACAAATGATTTAAGCAGATACGGGTATATCTACTTAATGAAACATAAGTCTGAAACATTTGAAAAGTTCAAAGAATTTCATAGTGAAGTGGAAAATCATCGTAACAAGAAAATAAAGTTTCTACGATCTGATCGTGGAGGAGAATATTTGAGTTACGAGTTTGGTGTACATTTGAAACAATGCGGAATAGTTTCGCAGCTCACGCCACCCGGAACACCACAGCGTAATGGTGTGTCCGAACGTCGTAATCGTACTTTACTAGATATGGTGCGATCTATGATGTCTCTTACTGATTTACCGCTATCGTTTTGGGGATACGCTCTAGAGACGGCCGCATTCATGTTAAATAGGGCACCATCAAAATCCGTTGAGACGACGCCTTATGAACTGTGGTTTGGCAAGAAACTAAAGTTGTCGTTTCTGAAAGTTTGGGGCTGCGATGCTTATGTGAAAAAGCTTCAACCTGATAAGCTCGAACCCAAATCGGAGAAATGTGTCTTCATAGGATATCCAAAGGAAACTATTGGATACACCTTCTATCATAGATCCGAAGGCAGGACTTTTGTTTCTAAATTCGGAAACTTTCTAGAGAAGGAGTTTCTCTCGAAAGAAGTGAGTGGGAGTAAATTAGAACTTGACGAGGTAACTATACCTACTCCCTTATTGGAAAGTAGTGCATCACAGAAAACTGTTTCAGTGACACCTACACCAATTAGAGAGGAAGCTAATGATGATGATCATGAAACTTTAGATCAAGATACTACTGAACCTCGTAGATCAACTAGAGTGAGATCCGCGCCAGAGTGGTACGGTAATCCTGTTCTGGAAGTCATGCTACTAGATCATGATGAACCTACGAACTATGAAGAAGCGATGGTGAGCCCAGATTCCGCAAAGTGGCTTGAAGCCATGAAATCTGAGATGGGATCCATGTATGAGAACAAAGTATGGACTTTGGTTGACTTGCCCGATGATCGGCAAGCAATTGAGAATAAATGGATCTTCAAGAAGAAGACTGACGCTGACGGTAATATTACTGTCTACAAAGCTCGACTTGTCGCGAAAGGTTTTCGGCAAGTTCAAGGGATTGACTACGATGAGACCTTCTCACCCGTAGCGATGCTTAAGTCTGTCCGAATCATGTTAGCAATTGCCGCATTTTATGATTATGAAATTTGGCAGATGGATGTCAAAACTGCATTCCTGAATGGATTTCTGGAAGAAGAGTTGTATATGATGCAACCAAAAGGTTTTGTCGATCCAAAGGGAGCTAACAAAGTGTGCAAGCTCCAGCGATCCATTTATGGACTGGTGCAAGCCTCTCGGAGTTGGAATAAACGCTTTGATAGTGTGATCAAAGCATTTGGGTTTATACAGACTTTTGGAGAAGCCTGTATTTACAAGAAAGTGAGTGGGAGCTCTGTAGCATTTCTGATATTATATGTGGATGACATATTACTAATTGGAAATGATATAGAATTTCTGGATAGCATAAAGAGATACTTGAATAAAAGTTTTTCAATGAAAGACCTCGGTGAAGCTGCTTACATATTAGGCATAAAGATCTATAGAGATAGATCAAACCGCTTAATTGGACTTTCACAAACCACATACCTTGACAAAATTTTGAAGAAGTTCAAAATGGATCAAGCAAAGAAAGGATTCTTGCCTGTGTTACAAGGTGTGAAGTTGAGTAAGACTCAATGCCCGACCACTGCAGAAGATAGAGAGAATATGAAAGATGTTCCCTATGCATCAGCCATAGGATCTATCATGTATGCAATGCTGTGTACCAGACCTGATGTGTGCCTTGCTATAAGTCTAGCAGGGAGGTACCAAAGTAAACCAGGAGTGGATCACTGGACAGCGGTCAAGAACATCCTGAAATACCTGAAAAGGACTAAGGATATGTTTCTCATATATGGAGGTGACAAAGAGCTCATCGTAAAAGGTTACGTTGATGCAAGCTTTGACACTGATCCGGACGATTCTAAATCGCAAACCGGATACGTGTTTGCATTAAACGATGGAGCTGTCAGTTGGTGCAGTTCTAAACAAAGCGTCGTAGTGGGATCTACATGTGAAGCGGAGTACATAGCTGCTTCGAAAGCAGCAAATGAAGGAGTCTGGATGAAGGAGTTCATATCCGATCTAGGTGTCATACCTAGTGCATCGGGTCCAATGAAAATCTTTTGTGACAATACTGGTGCAATTGCCTTGGCAAAGGAATCCAGATTTCACAAGAGAACCAAACACATCAAGAGACGCTTTAATTCCATCCGGGATCTAGTCCAGGTGGGAGACATAGAGATTTGCAAGATACATACGGATCTGAATGTGGCAGACCCGTTGACTAAGCCTCTTCCACGAGCAAAACATGATCAGCACCAAGACTCCATGGGTGTTAGAATCATTACTGTGTAATCTAGATTATTGACTCTAGTGCAAGTGGGATACTGAAGGAAATATGCCCTAGAGGCAATAATAAAGTTATTATTTATTTCCTTATATCATGATAAATGTTTATTATTCATGCTAGAATTGTATTAACCGAAAACATAATACATGTGTGAATACATAGACAAACAGAGTGTCACTAGTATGCCTCTACTTGACTAGCTCGTTAATCAAAGATGGTTATGTTTCCTAACCATGAACAAAGAAGTGTTATTTGATTAACGAGGTCACATCATTAGTTGAAATGATCTGATTGACATGACCCATTCCATTAGCTTAGCACCCGATCGTTTAGTATGTTGCTATTGTTTTCTTCATGACTTATACATGTTCCTATGACTATGAGATTATGCAACTCCCGTTTGCCGGAGGAACACTTTGGGTGCTACCAAACGTCACAACGTAACTGGGTGATTATAAAGGAGCATTACAGGTGTCTCCAAAGGTACATGTTGGGTTGGCGTATTTCGAGATTAGGATTTTTCACTCCGATTGTCGGAGAGGTATCTCTGGGCCCTCTCGGTAATGCACATCACATAATCCTTGCAAGCATTACAACTAATATGTTAGTTGTGAGATGATGTATTACGGAACGAGTAAAGAGACTTGCCGGTAACGAGATTGAACTAGGTATTGGATACCGACGATCGAATCTCGGGCAAGTAACATACCGATGACAAAAGGAACAACGTATGTTGTTATGCGGTCTGACCGATAAAGATCTTCGTAGAATATGTAGGAGCCAATATGGGCATCCAGGTCCCGCTATTGGTTATTGACCGGAGACGTGTCTCGGTCATGTCTACATTGTTCTCAAACCATAGGGTCCGCACGCTTAAAGTTATGATGACAGTTATTATGAGTTTATACATTTTGATGTACCGAAGTTAGTTCGGAGTCCCGGATGTGATCACGGACATGACAAGGAGTCTCGGAATGGTCGAGACATAAAGATTGATATATTGGATGACTATATTCGGACACCGGAAGGGTTCCGGAGAAGTTTCGGATAAAACCGGAGTACCGGAGGGGTTACCGGAACCCCCCCGGGGGTTAATGGGCCTTATGGGCCTAATGTGGAGAAGAGGAAGGGGCTGCCAGGGCAGGCCACGCGCCCCCTCTCCCCCTAGTCCGAATTGGACAAGGAGGGAGGGGCGGCGCCCCCCCCCTTTCCTATTCTCCCTCCACCTCTCCTAGTTGGACAAGGAACGGGGAGGGGAGTCCTACTCCCAGTAGGAGTAGGACTCCTCCTGCGCCCTCCTCTAGGCCGGCGCACCACCCCCCCCTTGGATCCTTTATATACGGAGGCAGGGGGGCACCCTAGGACACACAAGTTGATCCTCGTGATCGTTCCTTAGCCGTGTGCGGTGCCCCCTGCCACCATATTCCACCTCGGTCATATCGTTGTAGTGCTTAGGCGAAGCCCTGCGTCGGTAGAACATCATCATCGTCACCACGCCGTTGTGCTGACGGAACTCATCCCCGAAGCTCTGCTGGATCGGAGCCCGGGGAGCGTCATCGAGTTGTACGTGTGCTAAGAACTCGGAGGTGCCGGAGTAACGGTGCTTGGATCGGTCGGATCGGGAAGAAGACGTACGACTACTTCCTCTACGTTGTGTCAATGCTTCCATTGCGATCTACAAGGGTACGTAGATCATAGTCTCCCCTCTTGTTGCTATGCATCACCATGATCTTGCGTGTGCGTAGAATTTTTTTTGAAATTACTGCGTTCCCCAACATCTTCCTCGTTGGCGACTCCATCCATTCCAATGATGTTTCTTTTGCCTTTCCTCACGACAACACGACTGGGATTGCATGGGTCGGTTATGAAGAAGCATTGTGTCACGTGCTTAGCGTGTACCCATGGCTCGTTTTTTGCGATAGCGTTCACGGTAGCGCTCTTGGCGCCGGGTATAGTCATGGTAGTGAAAATCCGGCTTTCTCTTTCGACATTCTTAGCCCATCTAACACGGAACATCATTCAGTTGCGTCGTTGTTGCTGCCGGTCATGCATTCCATCGTCACCCCTGAGTTCTGATATTCATCACTGTCCATATCTTTGGCCTCCGTGTAGAACGTGTATCCGTTGATATCATATGCCTGATAGGTTACGAGGTTGGGCGAGGGGCCATGTGCTAAGGCGTATATGAGCAATCCGTCCTTAGAGCCCTCCTCCGGGGGATTAGCAATAATATGCTCTTTGAACCAATGCAGGAAAGTGGAGTTGTGCTCTCTAGTAACTTCGGCGTCCGTCCTGCATACCCCCCGGTCACGATACTTCTTTGCGATAATTTCTTTGTGCAGTGCCACGAAAGGATCTACCTCGTCTAGGTGTTGTAGCACTACCAAGTTTGCTCTGTCAAAGTCGCTGTGTCGATCTGAGTATGCCACGTGCAGTTCCCTGCGACTGTTGCAGTGACCTTCTCCTTCGAGCCTCCCATCGTGCTTGTTAACGGGCAAAGCAACACTAACACCAGGCGGCTGGTCTGCGCCATATAGAAAATTCTCACAGAAAGAGATGCACTCTTGTGTCAAATAGCCCTGGACGATGCTTCCATCCGGACGGGACATGTTACGAACGAATCCTTTGATGATCCCATTCATCCTCTCAAACGGCATCATGTTGTGCAGGAATGACGGCCCCAGGTCTATTATGTCATCCACAATATGGACACACACATGCACCATCACGTCAAAGAACGCGGGCGGGAAGTACATCTCAAGCTCATTCAGTATCACAACGATCTCTTCCTGTAGCCTTCAGAGCTGCTTCACACTGATCGACTTTCGAGAGATGACGTCGAAAAAGTTGCAGAGACCAATAAGTGTGTCACGGACGTGCTTGTCCATTATCCCTCTAAGGGCAACAGGTAATATCTGCGTCATCATCACATGACAGTCATGAGACTTCATCCTGCTGAACCTTTTCTTGTCCGTGTCTAGATATCTACTTATCTTGCCACAGTAACCGGAACTAACTTTGACTCCAGTAAGGCACTTAAAGAATTGATTGATCTCAGCCTGACTTAAGGTGAAGCAAGAAGGGGGGCAATAATCCTCATTCTTTATTTTCTTTCCCTTCTTCTCCCGTGCCTCTGTCTCCGTCTCTGCCTCGTCTGACATTTTACGTGGCGGCATGTGTAGATCTTCCCTGATTTCCAAATCTTGCAAGTCTTTTCTTGTCTTTGGCCCATCCTTGGTCTTATCCGGCATGTTCATCAGTGTTGCGAGAAAGCTCTCAAGGACATTCTTACAGATATGCATTTGATCAAGGCAATGAGGTGTATCGAGTTTGTGCCAGTACTCCAAGTCCCAGAACACAGACCTCGTCTTCCATACCTTCAGCAGCGGCTCTAGCGCCTTTCTCATCGTCTTTCCCGACGCGGGGCACTCCTTCCAGTTTTTCAACAGCTCATCGATTTCGGCACCGCTCCGCTTACGTGGAGGTCCTCGATGCTCAGCGTGACCATTGAATAGATCTCCACGGTTTCTCCACGGGTCGTCCTGTTCGAGCCATCTTCGATGCCCCATGTACACGATTTTCCTAGACCCGCCATCTTTCCTTGACGTTAGCTGCTGAGACGTCGTATCATCCATGCACCGCGTGCATCCGCAATATCCATGGCACACCTGGCGTGCCACATATCCGTAACCAAGATAGTCGTGCACTCTCGTGATCAGCGCGGCTCTCACGCTGAAATACTCGCCTTTGCTGGCGTCCCATGTCTTGGCCAGTGTTTTCCATAACGTGTCTAACTCCTCCTGAAGTAGCTCCAGATACAAATTAATATTATTTCCTGGTTGTTTCGGCCCTTGAATAAGCATGCTCATGTGAATGTACTTCGATTTCATGCACAACCAGGGGGGAGGTTGTACATCCATACAAACACGGGCCATGTGCTATGGTTGGTGCTCTGGTTGCCAAACGGATTCATGCCATCGGTACACGCGCCAAGCATGATGTTCCTTGCATCACATTCAAAATACCATAGAAGCTGTTCAATGCTCTCCACTGGCTTCCATCCTTGACGTGTCTCAGCTTCGGATCATCTCCATCGTCGGGCTTCTTCCTCTCCGTGTGCCAGCGCATTAGCTTTGCTTCCTTGGGATCTACAAAATACCTCTGGAGACGGGGAGTGATCAGTAAGTACCATACCACTTTCTGGGGACATTTCTTCCCGGCCTTCTTGTATCGAGAAGCATTGCACACCGGACAACTTGTTTTTTCCGCGTGCTCCTTCCGATAAATTATGCAATCGTTAATGCATGCATGGTATCTAACGTGTGGCAGACAAGAGGGCACACGATCTTCTTGGCCTCATCAACACTACTAGGACATAGATTACCCTCGGGAAGAACATCCTTTAGGTACTTGAGATGCTCATCGAGGCTAGTGTCGGTCCATTTGTTTTTAGCCTTCGTCCTCAGCACTTGGAGCGTGAAACTCAAGCGGGTCACCTCAGGATTGCAACCATCATACAATGGAGTGTTCGAGTCTACCACCAGTTGCTCCAGCTTAGCCTCCTCTCTAGAAGCAGCTCTCTCAGTACTCGTCTCCTTGCGAAGCAATGCTTGAAAATGAGGGTCCCGCACGATTGAACTTAGTACCTACGAACTCTGCTGCGTGGAGTGCATGTCGTTCTCTCCGCCGCCATGTCCGGCCCCTTCTCCGCCACCATGTCCGGCCTCTTCCCCACCGCCATTATCGATCATCTCTTCATCTTGCCCCATGTCATCATTGCCTGCCCCGTCGGCATCCTCAACATCGTCATCCTCATCTTCAGTTATCCACCGAGTATAGCCATCCATGAAACCAGTCATGAGCAGGTGCGCTTCGACACGACCATCGACATGGGGGTCAAGCCAAACTATTCCTTTGCATTTTCGACACGGACATAAAACCTCTGTCAGGTTATTTTCCTTCATGTCCTGCACCGCCGACCCCAACCACCTGTCCACCATCGTTCCACTGACCATCGTGAACTCTGCACGATAATAATAAACAAATTTATTATAAAAATGCGTGCATTCATCAAAGTCATACAAAAATTCGGCATGACCTTCCTTAAAAGTAGGACATATATAGATCTAGAGTTTGCCCGGAATTCACCGAAACGGAAATAAATCGACATTTCGGCAAAACATAGGCAACTCAAATGCACAATTTGGCGTCAACTCATGCCACACACACAATTTCCATAAAAATATCACACACACATGCATAAACATATTTCCATTTTGCAAAAGCATGAAATATTAATCACACCTCTATCTCGAGATCGAACACACGATGGAGATGATGATGTAGGGAGGTCAAAAGTGCACAAAGCTCTTCTTGACAAAGAAAGATCTAGTTAGGGGGCAAATAGGTCACTTAACTAAATGCTACATCTACCTAGCTAGCTAATTTGGGAGGAGACAACTTCAACTAGTGGAGGGGGGAGGAAAAAGAGAAAGGAGATGAATTAATGGAGGTGGTGTAGTTATAGCTAGGAGTAATGAAGAGAGAGAAAGGTAGGTAGAAGAGGGAGAGTAATGGGGGGAGAAGTATTGAGGAAGAAGAAGAGTGAGAGAGGGAGGATGTGGGAGGTAGGGGAAAGGGAGGAGAGTAGATGGGGAGGGGGAGCTAGAAAAGGTGGTGGGTCCAGCGTCTTAGCAGTAGCGCGGGAGAGAAAGCGCGCTGCTGCTAAGAGCGTAGCAACAACGTGCTTTCCTGTCACGCGCTACTGCTAAACGGGCCAACCCTGTGCACATTTTCAAAATTAGCAGCAGCGAGGTGACAAAAAAGCGCGCTGCTACTATGGCATTAGCAGCAGCGCGCTCCCTGGCGCCGCGCTACTGGTAAACTTATGTTGTTGTGTACTGTCGCTGGATTTTTGTAGCAGCGCGGTTTAAGCGTCACGCGCTACTGCTAAGTTTGCACCAGTAGCGAGCTTTCCGTAGCCGCGCTGCTACTACTTAGCAGCAGCGCCTGTTTTTATGCCACGCTCCTGCTAAGATTCTGTGTATAAGGTTTTCCCTAGTAGTGCATGTTCATGTGTTGGTTGTTTACTATGTTGTGTGCTTCTTTTCCGGTGTTGCTTCTTCGGGTTGGTTCCGATAACGTCGTGTGTGTGAGGATCCATTCGACTACATCCGTTTGTCTTCTTCATGGACTCGTTCTTCTTCCTTGCGGGATTTCAGGCAAGATGACCATACCCTCGAAATCACTTCTATCTTCGCTTGCTAGTTGTTCGCTCTTTTGCTATGCCTATGCTGCGATACGTACCACTTGCTTATCATGCTTCATATATTGTTGAACCAAGCCTCTAACCAACCTTGTCCTAGCAAACCGTTGATTGGCTATGTTCCCGCTTTGCTCAGCCCCTCTTATAGCGTTGTTAGTTGCAGGTGAAGATTGAAGTTTGTTCCTTGTTGGAACATGGAGTTCTTTCCTTGTTGGAACATTGGTTACTTGTTGGGATATCACAATATATCTTATTTAATTAATGCATCTATATACTTGGTAAAGGCTGGAAGGCTCGGCCTTATGCCTGGTGTTTTGTTCCACTCTTGCCGCCCTAGTTTCCGTCATATCGGTGTTATGTTCCCGGATTTTGCGTTCCTTACGCGGTTGGGTAATAATGGGAACCCCTTGACAGTTCGCCTTGAATAAAACTCCTCCAGCAATGCCCAACATTGGTTTTACCATTCGCCACCTAGCCTCTTTTTCCCTTGGGTTTCACGGACTCAAGGGTCATCTTTATTTAAACCCCCCTGGGCCAGTGCTCCTCTGAGTGTTGGTCCGACCGAGCAGACTGCGGGGCCACCTCGGGGCAACTTGAGGTTTGGTTTTACTCGTAGGATGTCTCATCTGAGTGTGCCCTGAGAACGAGATATGTGCAGCTCCTATCGGGATTTGTCGGCACATTCGGGCGGTGTTGCTGGATTTGTTTTAACTTGTCGAAATGTCTTGTAACCGGGATTCCGAGTCTGATCGGGGCTTCCCGCTAGAAGGAATATCCTTCGTTGACCGCGAGAGCTTGTGATGGGCTAAGTTGGGACACCCCTGCAGGGATTTGAACTTTCGAAAGCCGTGCCCGTGGTTATGGGCAGATGGGAATTTGTTAACGTCCGGTTGTAGAAAACCTGAAGCTGACCTTAATTAAAACACATCAACTGTGTGTGTAACCGTGATGGTCTCTTCTCGGCAGAGTCCGGGAAGTGAACACGGTGTTGGAGTTATGCTTGACGTAGGTTGTTCTAGGATCACTTCTTGATCATATTTGTTCGACCGTGCTTTGCCTTCTCTTCTCACTCTCATTTGCGTATGTTAGCCACCATATATGCTAGTCGCTTGCTGCAGCTCCACCTCATACCTTTTACCTTACCCATAAGCTTAAATAGTCTTGATCGCGAGGGTGTGAGATTGCTTGAGTCCCCGTGACCCACAGATACTTCCAAAACCAGCTTGCAGGTGTCGTTGAATCGTGCAGATGACGCAACCAAGCTCAAGGAGGAGCTCGATGAAGATCTTGCCCTTTGTGTTGTTTCGTTCTAGTTGATCAGTAGTGGAGCCCAGTTGGGGTCGATCGGGGATCTGTGTAGCTTTTGGGGTAGTCTTCTTTTATTTTGGCTCCGTAGTCGGGCCCTGATTGTTTTTGGATGATGTAATGCTTTATTCATGTATTTGTGTGAAGTGGCGATTGTAAGTCAACTATGTATCTTTTCCCCTATTGTATTACATGGGTTGTGTGAAGATTACCTCACTTGCGACATTGCTTTCAATGCGGTTATGCCTCTAAGTCGTGCTTCGACACGTGGGAGATATAGCCGCATCAAGGGCGTTACAAGTTTGTATCAGAGCCTTCCCCGACCTTAGGAGCCCCACTGTTTGATCGAATTAGCTAACGAGTTGAGTCTAGAAAAAAATGTTTTGAGTCATTTAGGAATTATATATCGGAGAGTTTAGGAATTCTTTTTACTCCCTAGTCCCTTCATCGCTCTCATGAGGCATCCTGACGTAGAGTTTTGACTCTTCTCTTCTCAAATTTCACAAAAAAAATTTAGGATCACGCGGGTATCTTGGATTCGTTCCGATGGTTTTGTGACAAGAACACTATTCTTGGTGCCTCCTGTCATTTAGGGGTTGTGGCAGTGTCCCGGGGAGTTGAGCTCCGAGGTGTTGTCGTCACAATTTTATCGTTGCAGTTCTGGAATACCTGAGTTTAGTTTCGCCGACATCGAAAATCTCTTTTATGCAGTCGTTGCTGAGATAACCTCGACGCCACCCAGTACTGGGGCGGGAGTTCGGGAGTATTGCCATAACTTGTATAACGGATGCTTTTCGAAGGTTGAGGTAGACGATTTCCGAAGTTTTCTCGGTTATGTGTTGAAGGATGGATACAGCTGGATGTAGGATTTGCTAGATTTGGGTGAGATATTATGCTTCCCCTGTACCCCAACACCTGATTGCATAACCGGAAAGGTTCGGAAGTTTCATAAGTGGGAATTCAAGTACCTCCTAGGATATCTTTCCGACAGATGTATGATATGAAATAGGGGTTCGATGTCTAGTGGTCCGCCTATTCACGGTTGGTTTTACAGTGGTCTCGTTGTGTCTTAAAGAGTCCTTGGCTATGCCGACTCGGGGATGCTTCGTATGTCATGTGCACTGCCTTGTACATGATGGTGCTGTACGATCGAGCCCGTGAAGGCCCCACCACGAAAACTTCGGACGAAATCTCTATCATATGTTTGTTCTGGCTTATTCTGCGAGCCAATCCTTTGTTTTGTTTTGAGTTATGGTATTTGAGTTGCTTCGAAGTCAAGTGTTGATTCCATACCTTTCCTAAACGGTGTTCTCATACTCATATGTGAATACTAATCCTTCTCGATCATCGAGTTTGTCATTTAAATTTCTTTTCAACCGGCACGTTTTCTCTTCAAGTGGATCCGATCACTCCAACATCCGCAAGATCACCTCTTGGGTTTTCCAACGTTGTTCGTTTCATCTATCCTCAAGTTGCCTTTGTTTTTCCCGCCCACCCACCCTTTTCTTCAAGGAACCAGATTTCTTATTCAAGTATCCATCTTATTGATGTGAAGTCTCTCCATCCTTTTCCTTCAATGTTCCTATCCGATGATTCTCATGAAGATACTAACGGAGCCTCAAGTTCGTCATTCTTCATTCTTTTCTTCTCCGGTGGATTCAAATCAAGCTTTGGTGTTGATCATATCCTTTTTCCTCGTTTCAAATACCTTCTCATGCCGGTGCACCTCATATTCATTCACTTCTCGCTATTTAATTATTCCGGAGTGCTCAAGATATCTCGAAGATTCGTGTTTTCCACCCTGCATTCATTCAAGATCTTTCGAGGTTGTTATCTCATTCAAGTCATTTAATTCAACCGGTGCAATCTATCTTTTAAATCATTCAACGATGTTTTTTTTGAGTGGGCCCTAACCCACAGGTCTTTTTCCAGGATCTTACCTGACTCTTCCTATTTTCCCGGAGCTATCCTCAAATTTCTTTTCGAAGTTTGACGTAAGAATGAATTGTCATCAGTCAAATGTCTTTCTCCAAGATCGGTTAAATTCTTTTCATCGTTGGCTCAACATTTCCATTCTTCATTCCGGAGTGTCTAAATAATTCATGGTGGTGTTTCTCATCGTCATTCTCGGATTTTGAAGACCGAAGAAGAGTTTCTCTTTAATCTTGCTCCATTCTCTTCAAGATTCGTGATTCTAGCTTGTTGCCATCCTCTCGTAATTGTTTTGATCGTGAAAAATTCTTTTCACCTATCCGGAGCAATTCAAGAGTCTTCTCAGTTTGTTATTCGGAGTCCATCAATTCAGGTTTATTCATTCTCAGCTGTCAGTTATCATTCTCCTATCTTACCGGTGCTTTGTTCAAGTAATCTCTAATCAGTTCGTGATCCCTTCGTTCTCTTGTATCTAAATTCTCTCAAGCATCTTCATTCATTTGCTAATTCTTCCCGGTGTTTCTTTATCTTCTCTTCGTTCATTTTCAATTCTTACGATGGTTTGCTCAAGATTCTATTCCATGGTTATCATATCAACTCATTCGTTGTTTTCCAAATCCTACCGATGGTTCGTCGAAGACCTTCCCAAGTTTATGTTATATCTCTCTTAAGCTTTTCTACGAGAATAAGTAATATGTCAAATCCGTTGATTGTCATCAATTTAATTGGTGAAGGATAAGCATAATGTAATTCTTATTCTTGTTTCATCCAAGTGATTAATTCCTTATTCCGGAGCCTCATCAAAATTCTTGGTTTCAATTGTTTCATCTTTTCTTTTCCAGAGTTCCAAGCTCTCTCAATTTATTTCATCGCGAAGATCCATCTAATCATTGCAAGGATTCACCTTGTGTTTTCAACTTCTCTTTCTTCTCGTTATCCTTTTGTTACCGGAGTTCTTCATGAAGGTTCTACATGATGGTTTCATCAATGATTTAATTTCCTTCTCGAAGTGTTCATCAACATTCTTTTCTAAGGAGCTCAAGTATTCTTCTTCGTGTAATCCGGAGTGCAATCCTTTCTACCATATTATTGGAGGTGGTATTATGTCATTTTTGATAATTTGAGTTCATGTTTCATGATACACATGTTGTTAAGAATGAGGTATTTTAAATCCATCAACCTCTTCGTTGGAGTTATCTTGTGTCATGTTTCACCTAAAGCCTTCCCTAAGGTTTGTTGCTTTATGGTGCTTATAAATGACCCAAGTTCTTCATCTATCCTCCCGGTGAAATAGTTTCTCGTCTCCGTGTTCATATCAACCCAAATCTTTTAGTTTCATTAGTGGTGGAATTTCTCCTCATAGTTTTGGGGATGTCTTTCATAAGTCCACATCAAGCTTACTCTTTTCGTTGTTGGTTTTCCAACAACTCCGTTCGACCCTTCTCCTAAGGATACCTTTTCAAGCTCTTTTGTAGCAGAAGTTGGCACTTTCTTCTACATTCTTTTGTCTCAATTATCTTTATTCTATTCTTTCTCCCGGAGGTCTAGTGATGTTGCTCTAATCACTCCTCATCTCGGTTTGTCAAGATCATGTTCAATTTCCTCCATTTACAGTCGAAGTGCTGTCCAAATTATATCAGTCTTATTCCTTATCTATCTTGTGTAACCGGAGTGTCGTGTCCTCTGCTCAAGTTCTTTTCACCGTATCAAGGCTTGCATAACTTCTCAACTGGAGTGCTGCTCGAAGTTGTTCTTCCTTGTCCCTCTTTTCTAACAGAGTGTTTTCAACTTCGTTCATCTCCGTTGTATTCTTTTCTCGAAATGGATTAACCTTTTTCAAGGTTCCTTGGTTTCACTCGTTTGTCCAAGAAGCAACTTAGCTTTACCTCTTCTCTTTCCCTTACGTTTTTCCCTCCGATATCATTCTAGATCTCGGGACGAGATCCTCTCGTAGTGGTGGAGTGTTGTAACACCCCGAGACCGATGTGCCAGGTGTCCTCCAGTTATTCGCTGTTGTTGCCTTGTCATTGCTTGCGTGTCATGCATCTCATAGCATGTAATCATGTGCATTGCATTTGCATACATGTTTGTCTCATGCATCCGAGCAGTTTCCCCGTTGTCCGTTTTGCATTCCGGCGCTCCTATCTCCTCCGGTGGTCCTTTCTACCTTCCTTTCATGTGTGGGGGGTTAAACGTTTCTGGATTGGACCGAGACTTGCCAAGCGACCTTGGTTTACTACCGGTAGACCGCCTGTCAAGTTTCGTGCCATTTGGACTTCGTTTGATACTCCAACGGTCAACTGAGGGACCGAAAAGGCCTCGTGTGTGTTGCAGCCCAACACCCTTCCAAAGTTGCCCAAAACCCACCTAAACCTCCTCCATCATCTCGGTCGTTCGATCATGGCCGCGTGGCCGAAAACCGCACCTCATTTAGACTCTCCTAGCTCCCTCTACCTCTATAAATAGATCCCTCCATTTCATTTTCGGGTCTTTTTCCCCGAAACCCTAGATCTCTCCTCTCCGCGCCGCCGGACGAAGATCGGCCGGCCGGACACGTCCGCCCCGCTCCACCCGGCCAACCATCGCCCGCCACATGTCACGCTGCCGTTCCTCCGCCGCAGCGGCCCGCGAGGCCCACGGTCGGCCCGCCCGCGTGCGCGCCTGGCCCAAGCCGCGCCCCGCCTGCCGTCCGACCCCGCCGCCACAGCGCGCTTCGCCGGCGACGAGCACCGTCGGAGCCGCTCCCGCCGTTTCGCCGGAGCGCCGCGGCCATGCCCTCGCCGCGCCGCCGCCGGGACCATCCGAAGCCGCCCTGCCTCACCTCCGCCCGGTCTGGGCCGGCGCCGCCCAGATCCGGCAAGCTCCTCCTCTGCCCAGAGCTCCCGCCGCCGCCCCTGCCTTCTCCGGAGTGGATCCGGCGAGATCCGCTGCCGCCTCGGTTCGCGCGCTGCCCAAACCCTAGATCTGGAGGTGGTAATTTCTTCTAAGTCCACGAGTTTTCCAGTTTCAAATGCCCATGTTCATCATGTTGTAATTCATCATCCGCGGTTCTGTTTTGCGCGTGTAGCATATCAAAATGTTCGCCTCAGAGATCACATCATTTCATCTCATTGCATCATTTTAATTTGAGCTCATCTTGATGCCCGAAATGCTGTTGGAAGAGAGCTATTTAAGTTAATTGTCAGATCTGCTGTACCAAATAGCTATTTGTCATTTTTGCCATGATTATTGTGTGCATGATATGCTCCTGAGCTCTACATGAGTTTTGTTATATGCCATGCCATCTTTACAGAGGTGCTATCCATGTATTTTTGTGATATGTGTGGTGACTAGCACAAGCTTGCAAAGTAGTGCATTCGTTAATGCTGATTTCAGGGACTTAGAAATTCTCTAAGTCCTTGTCCTGATTTTTGTCATTATGCCATATGTTCATGTCGTTTCCTAGTGATCCGTGCCTCTTTTGAGGGTGATCAGTAAGGATGATTTGTTAATCTTGTAGTGCTCTATCCATCCATGTCTTTGTTTGCAATTATGGAGCACCCTAGCTTGAGTCAATCGAGCTCTACTTTTGCTATTTCGTGAATCCTGGCAGATTGTTGACTTATTAGCGATTTTGCCAAGGATATTGTTATTGATCCGTGCATGCTATGTTGTTGTTCTTGCCATGTCTAGCTTGTATGCCATGTCTTCTTGATGGGTGTATGCTTAGTTTGTCATGCCATGCTCTGTAGTGAGTGCATCGAGCTCGTAAACATGCCTACTCGTTAACTGTTTTGCATGCTCCAGTTTTTCTCTAATTCTGAGATCTGTTTATGTTTTTGCCATGTTCACATGCTTGCAATGATATTTTCTGATCCCTTTTGTCTCAAGGTCACTAAGGGACTTTTGTTAAGCTCTTTGAGTAGCTTCATGCCATGCTTTATTTTTCCATGTTAAGTTCCTGTAGCATATAGTTTTCATGCTTCAAAGTGTGCTACCTGATCTGAAATTTCAGGCTTGTGTTAATTTCACTAAGTCTGAAACCTGTTTATCAATTGCACTTTTGCCATGCTTGTTTGAACCTGTTAATGGATGAATTGGCCGTAGCTCAGTGTTCATATTTTGTCAAGCATTATGAGTGGATCCCTTCCATGTATTTTGTTGCCATGTTTGAGTGCTGCAGCATAATTATCTCGATGCATTTAGATGGCTACTTGCTGTTTATCGCAGACCGGTGCCATATTTGTTTTGCTTGCCATTTCCAAACCGTGCATCCGATTCCGGTGTTCTTTATATCGATTTCAACCGAAATCATCTCCCTTTTCCAGTGGCACCCTTGGATTTCCATGTTGAGGCCAGGTTCCATCATTCCTTTCCCAATCATGCATATGCATCGCATACCGCATCCCGCATATCATACCATGTTCATGTGTTGGTTGTTTACTATGTTGTGTGCTTCTTTTCTAGTGTTGCTTCTTCGGGTTGGTTCCGATAACATCGTGTGTGTGAGGATCCGTTCGACTACATCCGTTTATCTTCTTCATGGACTCGTTCTTCTTCCTTGCGGGATTTCAGGCAAGATGACCATACCCTCGAAATCACTTCTATCTTTGCTTGCTAGTTGCTCGCTCTTTTGCTATGCCTATGCTGCGATACATACCACTTGCTTATCATGCCTCCTATATTGTTGAACCAAGCCTCTAACCCACCTTGTCCTAGCAAACCGTTGATTGGCTATGTTCCCGCTTTGCTCAGCCCCTCTTATAGCATTGTTAGTTGCAGGTGAAGATTGAAGTTTGTTCCTTGTTGGAACATGGAGTTCTTTCCTTGTTGGAACATTGGTTACTTGTTGGGATATCACAATATATCTTATTTAATTAATGCATCTATATACTTGGTAAAGGCTGGAAGGCTCGGCCTTATGCCTGGTGTTTTGTTCCACTCTTGCCGCCCTAGTTTCCGTCATATCGGTGTTATGTTCCCGAATTTTGCGTTCCTTACGCGGTTGGGTAATAATGGGAACCCCTTGACAGTTCGCCTTGAATAAAACTCCTCCAGTAATGCCCAACATTGGTTTTACCATTCGCCACCTAGCCTCTTTTTCCCTTGGGTTTCACGGACTCAAGGGTCATCTTTATTTAAACCCCCCTGGGCCAGTGCTCCTCTGAGTGTTGGTCCGACCGAGCAGACTGCGGGGCCACCTCGGGGCAACTTGAGGTTTGGTTTTACTCGTAGGATGTCTCATCTGAGTGTGCCTTGAGAACGAGATATGTGCAGCTCCCATCGAGATTTGTCGGCACATTCGGGCGGTGTTGTTGGATTTGTTTTAACTTGTCAAAATGTCTTGTAACCGGGATTCCGAGTCTGATCGGGTCTTCCCGCTAGAAGGAATATCCTTCGTTGACCGTGAGAGCTTGTGATGGGCTAAGTTGGGACACCCCTGCAGGGATTTGAACTTTCGAAAGTCGTGCTCGCGGTTATGGGCAGATGGGAATTTGTTAACGTCCGGTTGTAGAAAACCTGAAGTTGACCTTAATTAAAACACATCAACTATGTGTGTAACCGTGATGGTCTCTTCTCGGCGGAGTCCGGGAAGTGAACACGATGTTGGAGTTATGCTTGACGTAGGTTGTTCTAGGATCACTTCTTGATCATAGTTGTTCGACCGTGCTTTGCCTTCTCTTCTCGCTCTCATTTGCGTATGTTAGCCACCATATATGCTAGTCGCTTGCTGCAGCTCCACCTCATACCTTTTGCCTTACCCATAAGCTTAAATAGTCTTGATCGCGAGGGTGTGAGATTGCTGAGTCCCCCTGACTCATAGATACTTCCAAAACCGGCTTGCAGGTGCCGTTGAACCGTGCAGATGACGCAACCAAGCTCAAGGAGGAGCTCGATGAAGATCTTGCCCTTTGTGTTGTTTCGTTCTAGTTGATCAGTAGTGGAGCCCGGTTGAGGTCGATCGGGGATCTGTGTAGCTTTTGGGGTAGTCTTCTTTTATTTTGGCTCCGTAGTCGGGCCCTGATTGTTTTTGTATGATGTAATGCTTTATTCATGTATTTGTGTGAAGTGGCGATTGTAAGTCAACTATGTATCTTTTCCCCTATTGTATTACATGGGTTGTGTGAAGATTACCTCACTTGCGACGACATTGCTTTCAATGCGGTTATGCCTCTAAGTCGTGCTTCGACACGTGGGAGATATAGCCGCATCGAGGGCGTTACACATGTCAACTATGGGTGTTGGCTCCAACAATTCGCATTGGTCTCAAACCATTGACATGCATTTTGAAGACCATGAGTTCGAGGTGGACGAGGATGGTGAGGGCATTGTCGATGCGCCGAAAGGAAGAACGGGCAATTACACCAACGCCGATGACATCTTACTATGCAATACTTGGTTGCAAGTGTCGAGGGATCCATCCATTGGAGGTGATCAAAGTAGAGATGCTTATTGGGGGCGGATGAAAGAACACTTTGCTGTTCACAACGTGAGTGGAATTGACCGCTCCGAGGGATCACTTCGGTCTCGGTGGTCGACAATCAACTCGGATTGTCAAAGGTGGGCGGCCTGTCAAAAGGTGGTTGACAAATTGAACCAAAGTGGCACAAATGAGGACGATAGAGTAAGTGGCATTTCATACATGTTCATCATACTTGTTGTTGGTGTTCGAAGTGCTAACTTGCTTTGTTTTCATGTAGTACCACATTGCACAAAACTTGTTCAAAGAAGAGGAGAGGAAAACCAAGAAGGGGAAGATCAAGAAAGTAAGGGTCTTTAGCTTGCCTCATTGCTATAACGTGTTGAAGGATGATGAGAAATGAAAGAAGCGTGAAGATTTGGATGATTTGCATTTGAGCAACAAACGCAAGCGCACAATTGAGTTGAATGATGATGAGGAGGAGGAGGATGATGCATCAAGTGGTGACGGCAAGAGAAGCCCCAATTCCAACTCGGTTTCATACTCGAAGCCAAAACGACCAGATGGGTGCAAGAAAGACAAAACAGAAAAGAAGAACGGGAAAGGAGATGATGAGCTCAAAAATGCTATGGAAGCTATTGTGGAGGCAAGAAAAGAAGCCAACAAGGTGAGGAAAATGGCCGAGGAGAGGAGGTTGGCGGCCGAGGAGAGGAGGGTGGCGGCCAAGGAGAGGAGGGTGGCTTTGGAGGAGAGGAAGGTGAGCAATGAGGAGCGAACAAGATTGTTGGAATGGGAGAAGCACTTGTTCTTCTTGGACACATCTAACCTCAATGAGGCGCAAAAGGAGTTTGTCAATCTTTCCCGTGAAGAAGTCTTGATCCAAAAAAGAGCCATGATTCGCGGCATGGGTGGTGGTGGCCTTGGCAGCATGGGAGGCGGTGGCCTTGGCGCCATGGGAGGCATGGGTGGCTTCGGAGGTACCGTGGGCAGCTTAGATGCCATGGGCGGCTTTGGAGCTACCATGGAAGGCATGGGTGGCATGGGTGGTTCTGGAGCACCCCCCGGCGTAATGGCCGCCATGGGAGGCATGAGTTTTGCTTCTCTCATGGGAGGCATGGGTCCACCTCCGGCCGCCATGGGCGGAATGTCTTCCGGTGTGCCTCCTCACGCACATTCTCATGAAGATGTCGTTGAAGATCTTGACAACACCTTCGGAGCTTCATGTGATGCGGTGCGCGATAAGGAGGAGGAAGAATCATCTTCGGAGGAGGAAGAATTGTCTTCGGTTGGATGAACTTGTCGGCATGATTTTGAACTTGTGGGCATGAACTTTTATTCATCAACTTGTTTGTGTGAAATTTATATGTCATGTTCATTGCGTTTTGAATGTTTGAAATCCATTTGTGTCCAAAATGCAATATATGCAATGCCCGGCGAGTCGGGCGCGCTGTCAGGACCCCGATTCTAAGTCACATCGATCTAGCCTGTAACACCTCATATCACTTTGCGTCCTCACGCATGGTATTCCCACGGGTGTCGCCTTACCATGGCCCGGGACCGTTTGCGCCTTTTGGCTCACGTATATGATAGTGTCGCTAGCATCCATATGACAGAGAACCCGGGCCGACACGACTAGTCGTGAACCCAAGGTGGCACTAACTTACGGGGACAGGCATACATGAATCAACATCGAGCATGTCGGTCGGCAGCGTGCGAATCCGGGCTGTAGCACTAGGCTAACAGGACTCCGGGAACCCGGGCTGTAGCAGGCTAGGCAGGACTCCGGATTTCACCGCATGACATTTCCCCCAAGGGACAGACACAAGAACGAAGTGAATCACATGCCGGCCAGTCAAGTGTTCCGGAGCAGTAGTGCTGGGCTAGCAGGACTCCGGTGAACCGGGCAGTAGCGGACTACTATGGCTCATGGAAGCACAAGACTACATTTCCCCATAAGAGAGGCTACCAAGGATAAACAACTAGGTTGCCGGATCCCACACATACCAAGCATTTCAATCATACACACAATATGCTCGATATGTGTAAATACAACATGGCATCACAACATAACTCTACGACTCAAGTATTTATTCATTAGGCTCCGAGGAGCGAGATATTACAAACATGGGTCTCACGACCCAACATTCAGAGCTTACAAGTCAAAGCACATGCGGAAGCTTAACATGTCTGAGTACAGACATCTACAAATGAAAAAGGCTGAGAAGCCTGACTATCTACAAGACCCTCCCAAGGTACAAGATCGTAGCTGAGGTAACGAGCTAAACGTCGAAGTCCAAGCGGAACTACTAGCGGGACTGAAGTCTCTCTGCAAAACATAAATTAAGCAAACGTGAGTACAAATGTACCCAGCAAGACTTACATCAGAACTAGCTACATATGCATCGGTATCAACAAGAGGGGTGGTGGAGTTTAACTGCAGCAGGCCAGCTTTGATTCGGTGGCTATCCTGAACTACGACTGCAAGTAACTCTTTGAGGTGGCGAACACGAGTCCACAAATTCACCATACCAATACACCACTATGGATCCGCTCCCGTCTCCCTGCGAGAACGCCATCCATAGCACTCACACTTATCTTGCGCATTTTAAAGTATCCACTTTCGCTTGTCTATGAACTATGCAAGGGGTCCAAGTTTCCATATCCGAGGAATCCGGCTATTCGAATAGATAATGATAACCCTGCAGGGGTGTACTTCTTCACACACGCTCTCGCCACTTACCACCATGTACACATCGTGTATCTCGGCAACCTTCAAGTGGAAGCCTGGCGAGGGATTCGGCCACGACCTGACTAACCAACAAGTCTCTAGTCCAGGTTTATCGCCTATTCGGGTTCCATCCGCAAGGAGATCTGGTCGGGGTGTCGCTCACGGCCCCAAACGATGTGAGCAGGGTTCCCAAGCCCACCATCCGGGTGCCACTTGGTACACCGGGCCACTGTGCCTAGTCTGTCCCAAGCCCACCTGTACCGGGTGCCACTTGGTAGACTACTAACACTACCTACAAACACCAGAAACTAGTTGCAACTCCTGGATAGAGATCAAGTTGATTAATAAGTCGAGAGAGCTTGGAGCGCCCGGAGCCCAATGTGTGGTAGTAACTGTTCATGGATCACAAACACAGAACTCAGTTCCTAAGGACGGCTGCAATGAGACAACCCACCATGTACTCCTACATGGCCTCTCACCGCTACCTTTACCAAATCGTGTTCACACACTTAGCTCTCAACGGTAGGACATGTTCACCAAATTTCAGTTCATCCCCGATGAATCAGACCTGACTCAACTCTAAGCAGTAGCAGGCATGACAAACAAGCATGAATGAGTAGGCACAACAAGGCTCAAACAACTCCTACTCATGCTAGTGGGTTTCATCTATTTACTGTGGCAATGACAGGTCATGCAGAGGAAAGGTTCAACTACCGCAGCATGTAACAGTTGAATCGGTGTTGTCCTAATGCAGTAAAAGAGAGCAGGAGCGAGAGAGTGGGATTGTATCGGAATGAACAAGGGGGTTTTGCTTGCCTGGCACTTCTGAAGATAACATTGAGTCTTCATCAGTGTCAACGATCACAGCGTCGGAGCAGCGTCTACCGAGAGGGGACAATTACCGGCAAACAAGGAAGAGCACAATCAATGCAATGCACAATATGATGGGTGATCATGGCATGACAATACGTTGTGATTTGAGCTAATGCAACTAGTAACAGAAAGGTTTTGGGTTGATTTGAACTCAATGTTCAAATTCAAATTCAAACTATGAATTCAAATAGTGCATTATCATGTTTTGGACTAAACAGTGAGGTTAACTTGCTCAAACATGCATGAAAATGCCATAAACAGATTCCTTGGATTTTTCTGATAAATTTTTCATATATAAAACTTTTCATTTGGAGTTACAGATTATTTTCTATGATTTTTCAAAGTTTTGGATATTTTCTGGAATTTCCAAATCATTTAGAATTAGAAATAATCCAGGAAAATGATTACTGCGTCATCAACGCGTCATGCTGACATCAGCTAGTCAACAGCGTCAGCCCAGGTCAAACTGACCAGTGGGTCCCATGTGTTAGTAGCTAAACTAGGTTTAGTTAAGCCTAATCTACACTAGTTAGCGGGGCGGCCCCACCTGTCATTGAGCCAGGGGAGGTCAAACCCCTGGTCAACTGGGGCTAACACGCCGGCGGCTCGACGCCGGCGACGACAGGTGCGGCGGATGGGCTCGGGTTCGCTCCTCTGGCGCCCAAATTGATGACGGAGAGCATCTACGAGCTGCTGGCGATCCCGCGCATCCAACGGTGCAAACGGGGCGAGCTGGGGTGGCCGTAATCCTCGTCGGCGTCGAGCTCAGCGGCTGCCGGACCTCGGACATTGGCGGAAACGGCGCTACGGTGCACAACAGGGCGAACCCGTGGGTGCTGCAGGTTCACGGGAGCGCGGCGAGCACGCTGGTGATGCTCGGGTGAGCGGACGAGCTCAGGAGCATGGAGCTCGTCGGCCGAGGCGGCGGCGAGCTTCGGCGGAGGTGGGGAACGGAGCTAGAGCAAAAACGCGAGCAGGAGAAGAGGGGGAGTCGGTCCATGAGCTCACTGTGGTTGCAGAACGCGTCTCAGTGGGCTCGGGGGAGGTCGGACGACATCGGGGCATTGCCGGCGATCTCGGAGGCCGGAGTTGAAGACGACGGTGGTGGCGGCATTCCCGGGCACCTGGCGTTGCGTGACTCGGTGGAGAGAACGAGGAAGTCGTCGCGGATCTCAGGGGCACGTCTAGGGGCGTAGGGGAGGCCGGTGGCTATGCGAGCGGTGGATGGCGGCGACGGCGGTTCTCGGTCTCGCTTGGGGCCGAGAGATAGAGGAGGGGAGGAGCTCCAGGGAGAGAGGGGAAAGTGACAGGGGACCGAGGAGGTCGCGTGGCGATGCTAGAAGGGCCGAGGCGTCGCGGTGGAAGCAGGAGGTGGTCGGGCGTGCACCGGCGCGCGGTGGCCACGCGCCTCTGTCCTTCTGTCAAAGGAGGAAGAAGACCGGGGAGCCCCTGGTGGGCTGGGCCGGATCAGGAGCTGGGCCGGCTCTGCTGCAGGTGAGAAGCCCAGGTGAGTCCTTCTCTCTCTCTCTTTTATTAATTGTTCTGTTTTTCTATTTATTTTGATCTGTTTTGAGTTAGTAAAAATACTAACTCATTTTGTAAAATCCTAACAAAAATTGTGGGCACTATTTGAATTATTTCCAAAAGCCCCCAACTGTTTTCAGAAGTATTGAAGCATTTAAAATATTTATAGGCATTAAATGCTCCAATTCAAATACAATATGATTTAACCCAAAAATCCCTAAATGTCCAAGAAATATGCTCATCATTTTTGGCAGAGGTTTTCACCTTTATCATAAATCATGAACATTTTCAATGACATTTCGGGTTCTTTGAAAAGATTTTATTTAAACCTATTTGAATACTTTCTGGTGCTAGGGTTTGATCGATCCCCATTTCAGCTTTATAAAAATTTAAACATGATGACATGAATGCTTATGAAACTAATTGCAATCAACTCTAGGGCTGTGACACGCGCTGCATTTTTTGCGCGGCTGTTGGAGCCAGTGCTGCAGGCCGCGCAAAACTAGGCGAAACACGCGCGGCAAAGTAATTTTTAGCGCGTGGCGCGCTTGGCGGCTGTTGGAGATGCTCTATACTGCCAAGGCATGATGAACCGGTCAGAAGTTTTTTTAAAAAATGAAGCTGGTGATGCACGGTCTAGCAAAAAGGATGCATGCATCCACTGTTTCTTCTCGTCTTCGCGTGTAAAACTTGTACTCGACGACTTTTAAATGTGTAAAAAATGTAACATCAGCAACCTTGAATCAATCTGGATCATTGAATAGCTAATGAATGCTCCACTAGTTGTCTGAAAACTTCTCTGCAACATCATCTGATCTTTCATGCGAACGCCCAGTATGAAACTCTTGGAAATATGCCCTAGAGGCAATAATAAAAGCTTTATTATTATATTTCCTTGTTCATGATAATTGTCTTTATTCATGCTATAATTGTGTTATCCGGAAATCGTAATACATGTGTGAATGACAGACACCAACATGTCCCTAGTAAGCCTCTAGTTGACTAGCTCGTTGATCAACAGATAGTCATGGTTTCCTGACTATGGACATTGGATGTCATTGATAACGAGATCACATCATTAGGAGAATGATGTGATGGACAAGACCCAATCCTAAACATAGCACAAGATCGTATAGTTCGTTTGCTAGAGTTTTCCAATGTCAAGTATCCTTTCCTTAGACCATGAGATCGTGTAACTCCCGGATACCGTAGGAGTGCTTTGGGTATACCAAACGTCACAACGTAACTGGGTGACTATAAAGGTAGACTACGGGTATCTCCGAAAGTGTCTGTTGGGTTGACACGGATCAAGACTGGGATTTGTCACTCCGTATGACGGAGAGGTATCACCGGGCCCACTCGGTAATGCATCATCATAATGAGCTCAAAGTGACCAAGTGTCTGGTCACGGGATCATGCATTACGGTACGAGTAAAGTGACTTGCCGGTAACGAGATTGAACAAGGTATTGGGATACCTACGATCGAATCTCGGGCAAGTAACATATCGATTGACAAAGGGAATTGCATACGGGGTTGATTGAATCCTCGACATCGTGGTTCATCCGATGAGATCATCGTGGAGCATGTGGGAGCCAACATGGGTATCCAGATCCCGCTGTTGGTTATTGACCGGAGAGTCGTCTCGGTCATGTCTGCTTGTCTCCCGAACCCGTAGGGTCTACACACTTAAGGTTCGGTGACGCTAGGGTTGTGAAGATATGTATATGTAGTAACCGGAATGTTGTTCAGAGTCCCGGATGAGATCCCGGACGACACGAGGAGTTCCAGAATGGTCCGGAGGTAAAGAATTATATATAGGAAGTGCTGTTTCGGCCATCGGGACAAGTTTCGGGGTCACCGGTATTGTACCGGGACCACCGGAAGGGTCCCGGGGGTCCACCGGGTGGGGCCACCTATCCCGGGGGGCCCCATGGGCTGAAGTGGGAGGGAACCCAGCCCAAAGTGGGCCGGGGCGCCACTCCCCTAGGGCCCATGCGGCTAGGGTTGAGGGGAAACCCTAGAGGGGGCGCCCCCTTGCTTGGGGGGCAAGCCCCCCACCCTTGGCCGCCGCCCCCCCTAGTAGATTCCATCTACTAGGGCCTAGTAGATTCCATCTACTAGGGCCGGCGCCCCCCCCCCCTAGCACCCCTATATATAGTGGGGGAGAGGAGGGACTTCATACACCAGCCCCTGGCGCCTCCCTCTCTCCCCGTTACGTCTCTCTCTCGTAGTATAGGCGAAGCCCTGCTACTGTGACGCCCTGCATCCACCACCACGCCGTCGTGCTGCTGGATCTTCATCAACCTCTCCTTCCCCTTGCTGGATCAAGAAGGAGGAGACGTCTCCCATCCCGTACGTGTGTTGAACGCGGAGGTGCCGTCCGTTCGGCGCTTGGTCATCGGTGATTTGAATCACGTCGTGTTCGACTACATCATCACCGTTCTTTGAACGCTTCCGCACGCGATCTACAAAGGTATGTAGATGCATCCGATGGCTCGTTGCTAGATGAACTCCTAGATGGATCTTGGTGAAACGAGTAGGAAAATTTTTGTTTTCTGCAACGTTCCCCAACATTTCCGCACCGGATCGGTAGATAGTACTCCTCATCATTACTTCGCTCACTTCTTCTTCGGTACAATCCCCCTGGACACATCAACGGTCCAGATTAAAAGATACCCTTTCGTGAGAATAAGTGGGTAGGGGTAGGATGGGAAATTAAGGTGGGGGAGGCATACCGCGGCGTAGCGAGGCGTGTGTCCGTACGGCCCGCTGTACGCCCGTACGTGGGCAGTGTACGCCGCATGAGGAGGAGGGCGGGCCCACGTGTACTAAACCTAATCCATTAATTCGGCGCGGATTAGGCGAACCATTAACGCCGGCGCAGTGAGCCGTCCCGTCGGTCCGCGGGTGGCGCGGATTCACACGCCACCGCCTGCCGCGCGCCTGCGCACGCCACCGCTTGACCGCCCGCGCACGCCGCCCTCGCATACCAGACATTAATCGCCGGCGCCGATTCACACGCCGCCGCCTGCCCTTCTGCGCCCTTGACCGCCCGGCTGCCCACCGGCATTGATCGCCGGCACCCCGCCCCACCCACCACTACGCCCTATAAAAAGCGCCTCGCGCCCTCCGTCGGCTCGCACACCACCCTCGCCTCGCCTCTCCTTCTCCCCATGTCGCCGGCGTCGTCCTCTTGCGCCCTTCACCACCTCGCGCGACGTGCCTCTCCCTCTCGCCGATGATGGCCCGCCCCAACTTGACGATCAAGGAGGCGGAGGAGCTCGCCCACTTCGGCATCCCCGCCGCGCCCGACGTGCACCTGCCGGAGAGGTGGCGCCTGAGTGTCGACGGCGTTCCCGTTGCGCCGGTGCCCGAGGTCGGCACCCACCTCTTCGCCCGCACCGTCGGCCTGTACAGGGCTCGCCTGTCGCCGGAGGAGCTCGCCGACCCCCAGTACGCCCCCAACAACCCCGACTGGGCGGACCGCCTCGCCGATGATCACCTGCGGCGCCTCCACGCCTACACCGGCCCGCGCCCGCCCATGAAGCACAACCGCGCGCAGCGGCATCAGCTCTGGGACGGACGCACCTTCGAGGAGGTGGTCGCGCCGTACCGCGCGCAGGCGGTCGCCGGCGTCGTGCCAGCTCCGCCGGGGTACGACTTTGAGCTATACCGCCGCGGCGAGGCACGCTCGACCCGCGCCCGCCTCGACTTCGGTGCCATGCACCCGCCCGCGCCCCGCGGAGGCCCAGGTGGTGACCGCGGCGCTGTCCACCTCGGCCCCGGTGATCGCCGTACGGTGGGCAGGAACGGCGCCGGGTCCAGCCATACCGCAGGCAGGAACGGCGCAGGATCCAGCCGCGCCCCTCCGGCCGAGCCGCAGCAGCCGCCAGAGCCGGCAATTGTGGCGGAGTACAGGCGGCTGGCGGCGGAGGCCGGCGACCCGGACGACATGCCAGGCTACCTGACGGCGCTCCGGGAGTCGGAGAACATGCCGCAGCCGCCGCCGCTCGTTCAGGAGTACATTCAGGTCGCCCCGGGCGCCGTCCACCCGGAGGACCTGGAGGACTTTCCTGGGTATCACGCTGCGCTCGAGGACTCGATGGCTGCGCCGGCCGTGCCCGTGGTGCCCCTCAACGACAGCAGCAGCAGCGACGACAGCGACAACGGCGACGGCCTCTATGACGAGGCAGACTTCGGCGGCGTGGAGGACGAGTAGCTTAGGGTTTATTTGAAAATGTCGTTTAGTAATGTTTAATTACTTTCGTAATGTTCTTTAGTTAAGTATTATTTCTAGTACTATGTAAAATATCTATGAAAACTATAATGAAATATCGAGTGTTTGAATGGATGGTTTTTAAATGTTGTTGAACAATCAAGTGTTTAAATCGATACTGTTATTTTTAGTTTTAAAAAGAGTTGTATTGTAAAAAAATGAGAAAAGAATTAAACTAGAAAAGTAAATATAAAACCAAACAATAAAAAATTGACATAATATTCGCAAAACAAGTTAGAAGATTTTTTTAAAAAATCTATTGTATTGTAAAAAATAAAAATCAGAAAAGAAGTAAACTTGAATTGAAAAAAACCTATGAAAACTAGAAAAGTAAATATAAAACCAAACAATAAAAAATTGACATAATACTCGCAAAACAAGTTAGAAGATATATTTTTTAAAAAAAAATTGTATTGTAAAAATAAAAAATAAGATAAAAATTAAACTTGAATTGAAAAAATCCTATGAAAACTAGAAAAGTAAATATAAAACCAAACAATAAAAAATTGACATAATATTCACGAAACAAGTTAAGAGATTTTATTTTATTTTAAAAAAGAACGCCGCCACGGAGCCGAGCGAGGCTTAGTAAGTCGCTCCCGATCAAGCCAATCGGCGAAAGGGAACGCTTTTCGGCCCCGCAAGGCCCACGTGCCCAACCAGGCGGTGTTGTGAAAGTAGGCGGTCTATTACTTCGGATCACGTCGGTGTAGGGCGGGGCGCGCTATTTAAACTGGTGCGTGCGAGCTCCGGCAGGCGAGGTGGGACTAAAGATAGAGCTCGCCTGTCACGGCGCTGCGCGTGGACCGCCTAGGTGGGCCGATTTCTATGGGCCGCTGTAAGGCGCGCGTGCGAGCGGCCTGTCGCGGCGCTGCGCGTTCAGTAGGCCTAGTGGGCCGCAGGAAGGCGCGCCTGTGAGCAGTCGAGGGCGCAGGGGCGGGGTGGATGGTTTCGTTTAGTCCCACCTCGCCCGCCGAAGGACGCCCAGACCGGCTTATATAGGCGGATTCATGCACCCTAGCAGATAAGATAGATAGTAATAATGTGATTTGACTTTGCATTGGCCGGGCAGCTCTGCCGCAGCTACCCAGACAGTGTTACACTGTTCGGGCAGCTGCGGTGGTGCTGCTAGTGCATTGTAAATTCAGATCACATCATTATTATGTATCTTATTTTTGATAGTTTAGCATTTTATGCAAAGTTTGTTTTATTAATACATAAAGTTTTGTAATATTTTTGTCCGGTCAGCGTTTTAGTTGTTTCAAATTCATGCATCATATTAAGAAGGTCAATTTTTTGACATCTTCAGAATGGCCTGAAATTTTGCATTTGAGTTAGTATGCCTACTCCCACACATAATCTTAGTTTTCGATACGAAGAGCACGTTGCGTCATGTCCGGTCAGCATTTAAAGTGTTTCAACCGAAAAAATTATAGAAAATTCATAAAATGGCAAAAAACCACAAAACTTGTCATGCATCCTATTCATCATGATACAAGACTGTGGAACAAAATTGGGTTCATTTGAAGGATGTCGAAAAATACCTGTAGTGTTGACGGATTTACCACATAAGATTAAGTAATTATATTAAAAAGAGCACTTAATACAGAATTTATTTATTTATTGTTTAAAAAATGTTCATTATTTATGTGTTATAAATGTTTTGTAATTTATTTAATGTTCATTATTTATTTTTTATTTGTTTTGCATTAATGGCTACAATTGTTTTCATAATAGTAAAGTGTTATTTGTTATAATTTATAATTAATAATAATTTGGAAAATACTCTTCTTAAAAAAAGTACTTGATATGAAATTTATTAAGTAGTTATGTTAAAAACAATACTTAATATAGAATTTATTATGTAATTATATTAAAAAAAAACTACTTATAGAAAATGGCACCTCAATTTTATTATTTACTTTATAAGTAAAAACAATAAGTTGTTTATTATAAATTATAAGTACTAATAATCAATTTTTTGAAAATAATTGATTATGACTTTTTGGTTACTGCCTAACATTTTTGAGTTTATTAAAAAAAATATAATCAGCTAGTTGCTATATTAAATGCAGTACTTAAGGTAAAACGTATTGTAACTCCAGACCGACATCTCAGGTTTGTACTGTGAGTACATGTCAACATGGACGAAACGCATCCAACTTTTGCATGCGCGTGTGAATGACCCCCACGGTCTCGCATGTCAGATTACGACGGAATCGGAGTACGAACGGAAGTCGCGTCACGTCGGGAGACGTTCTCTGGGTATTTTCACGGAGAAAATCGTAGTAATGCATCGAGTGTCGAAACACACCCAAATTTTGCAGGCGTGCTTGTGTGCCACACTGTAGCGTGTGAAAAAAAATCCCGATGTTTCATGGCTTTGTGAAACAGAACACATACTGAATGCATGTCACACTCCAGACCGACACCTCAGGTTTGTACTGTGAGTACATGTCAACATAGACGAAACGCACCCAACTTTGGCATGCGCGTGTGAGTGATCCCCACGGTCTTGCATGTCAGACTACGACGGAATCGGAGTACGAACGGATGTCGCGTCACGTCGGGAGACGTTTTCTGAATATTTTCACGGAGAAAATCGTAGTAAATGCATCGAGTGTCGAAACACACCCAAATTTTGCAGGCGTGCTTGTGTGCCACATTGTAGCGTGTGAAAAAAATCCCGACGTTTCATGGCTTTGCGAAGGGGAACACATACTGAATGCATGTCACACCCCAGACCGACACCTCAGGTTTGTACTGTGAGTACATGTCAACATGGACGAAACGCACCCAACTTTTGCATGCGCGTGTGAGTGACCCCCACGATCTCGCATGTCAGATTATGACGGAATCGGAGTACGAACGGAAGTTGCATCACGTCAGGAGACGTTTTCTGGATATTTTCACGGAGAAAATCATAGTAAATGCATCGAGTGTCGAAACACACCCAAATTTTGCAGGCGTGCTTGTGTGCCACACTGTAGCATGTGAAAAACAAATCCCGACGTTTCATGGCTTTGCGAAAGGGAACACATACTGAATGCATGTCACACCCCAGACCGACACCTCAGTTTTGTACTGTGAGTACATGCCAACATGAACGAAACGCACCCAACTTTTGCATGCGCGTGTGAGGGACCCCCACGGTCTCGCATTTCAGATTACGACGGAATCATAGTTGTGCATTATGAGAACTGCATTGTTCAGCTCCGTGAGAACGAATCACACGACGACTGCCTGTCCACACAGACACTCCCTGTAGCAGTACTCGACGACTTCAAATGCATTGAAAAAGCCGCTGCCCGTGACTTCACTGCGGTGAACTTTTACCTCTTGCAGAAAGAAATGAAGAAGGCAGCAGATCTTGAGATCATAGATAGACTGGGTGGAGCCGCCAGTAGGAGATTCATAGTGGCATGGAAAAATAACAGGCAACTGAGATTCAAAGTGGACTATACACCTAGTAATTCAGAAGAAACAGTGAAGTGCAGTTGTGATAGTATGAAATGTAAAGGTCTTACATGCAAGCATGTTCTTTATGTTTTAGCCAGGTTGAACGTGCAGGACTTACCTAGGTGCTTAGTGCTGCGAAGATTCAGCAAGAATGCTAGAGGTGGACTGCCCGTGAAACGCACTAGCGATCTCTTCGCATGGGGATGGGCGGGTACTGAGGAGAGAACTAAGTACAGTGGGTTGACTATTTTGTCTGCGGAAGCAAATCATGCGGCATGTCATAAACCATTTCTATTTGATAAACTGAAGGCTGCTCTGGAGGATGTGATAGCAAATAAGGATGTTCAGGAGGAAGATTATGTGAGACAACATACAGTTGCACATGATGATGCTTTTGTGCCGAATCAAAATCATGTTTTTGTTGGTGATCCAAAAAAAATCAATACGAAAGGAGCACCGAAAGGGCAGAATAACAAAGGCCGTGGTAAGGAACATGGCGTGA